>NC_072373.2:100660000-101910000 GCF_028885625.2 Pongo pygmaeus | reverse complement strand
TGCAGATTCTGCAAAAACACAGTTTCATAACTGTTCTATCAAAAGGAATGTTCAACCCTTTGATATGAATGCACAAGTCTTAAATCAGTTTCTGAGAATGTTTCTGTGTAGTTTTCATATGAAGATATTTCATATTCCTCTATAGGACTCAAAGCGTTCAGAATGAACAATTGCCGATTCTACAAAAGGAGTGTTTCAAAACTGCTCTATCAAAAGAAAGCTGCAACTGTGTGAGTTGAATGCAAACACCACAAAGCAGTTTCAGAGAATGCTTCTGTCCAGTTTTTATGTGAAGAATGTCCAGTTTCCAAAGAAGACCTCAAAGAGTTCCAAATATCCACTTGCAGATTCTGCAAATAGACTGTTTCAAAACCTCTCTATCCAAAGTAATGTTCAACTCTGTGAGTTGAACGCACACATCAAAAAGAAGTTTCTGAGAATGCTTCTGTCTAGTTTTTATGTGAAGATATTTCCTTTTCCAACATAGGCCTCAAAGCGCTCCGAATGAACAGTTGCAGATTCTACACAATAGTGTTTCAAAATTGCCCTAACAAGAGAAAGTTTCAAATCTATGAGTTGAATGGACACATCACAAAGCAGTTTCAGAGAATGCTTCTGTCCAGTTTTTATGTGAAGAATGTCCAGTTTCCAAAGAAGACCTCAAAGAGTTCCAAATATCCACTTGCAGATTCTGCAAATAGACTGTTTCAAAACCTCTCTATCCAAAGTAATGTTCAACTCTGTGAGTTGAACGCACACATCAAAAAGAAGTTTCTGAGAATGCTTCTGTCTAGTTTTTATGTGAAGATATTTCCTTTTCCAACATAGGCCTCAAAGTGCTCCGAATGAACAGTTACAGATTCTACACAATAGTGTTTCAAAATTGCTCTAACAAGAGAAAGTTTCAAATCTATGAGTTGAATGGACACATCACAAAGCAGTTTCAGAGAATGCTTCTGTCTAATTTGTATGTGAAGAAGTTGTCATTTTCAAAGAAGCCTCAAAGAGCTCCAAATATCCTCTTGCAGATAATGCAAGAGACTGTTTCAAAACTGCTCTATCCAAAGGAAGGTTCAACTCTGTGAGTTGAATGCACATATCTTAAAGAAGTTTATTAGAATGCTTTTGTCTAGTTTTTATGTGAATATATTTCCTTTTCCACCATGGGCTTCAAAGCTCTCCGAATGAACAGATGCAGATTCTACACAATATTGTTTCAAAACTGCTCTAACAAGAGAAAGGTTCAACACTGTGAGTTGAGTGCACACACCACAAAGCAGTTTGAGAAAATGCTTCTGTCTAGTTTGTATGTGAAGAAGTTCCCATTTCCAACGAAGGCCTCAAAAAGCTCAAAACATCCACCTGTAGATTCTACAAAAACACAGTTTCATACCTGCCCTAACAAAAGGAATGTTCAACTCTGTGAGTTGAATGCACACATCTTAAATCAGTTCCCGACAATGCTTCTGTCTAGTTTTCTTGTGAAGATATTTCATATTCCAATATAGGGCTCAAAGCACTCTGAATGAACACTTGCCGATTCTACAAAAAGAGTGTTTCAAAACTGCTCTATCAAAAGAAATGTGCAACTCTGTGAGTTGAATGGAAACATCACAAAGCAGTTTCAGAGAATACTTCTGTCTAGTTTTTATGTGAAGAAAGTCCCGTTTCCAATGATGGCCTTAAAGAGATCCTAATATACACTTGCAGATCCTGCAAAAACACTGTTTCAAAACTGCTCTATGAAAAGGAACGTTCAACTCGGTGAGTTGAATGCACATATCAGAAAGAAGTTTCTGAGAATGCTTCTGTATAGTTTTTATGTGAAGATATTTCCTTTTCCCCCATAGGCCTCAAAGCGTTCCAAATGAACAGCTGCAGATTCTACACAATAGTGTTTCAAAACTGCTCTCAAAAGAGAAAAGTTCAACTCTGTGAGTTGAAGGCATACATCACAAAGAAATTTCAGGGAATGATTCTGCCCAGTTTGTATGTGAAGAAGTTCCCCTTTCCAAAGAAGGCCTCAAAGAGCTACAAATATCCACTTACATATTACGCAAGAGACTGTTTCAAAACTGGTTTTTCCAAAGGAAGTTTCAACTCTGTGAGTTGAATGCACACATGTTATAGAAGGTTCTGAGAATGCTTCTTTCTAGTTTTTACATGAAGATATTTCCTTTTCCACCATGGGCCTCAAAGCACACCGAAAGAACACTTGTAGATTCTGCAAAAAGGATGCTTCAAAACTGCTCTAACAAAAGTAATGTTCTACTCTGTGAGTTGAATGCAAACATAACAATGCAGTTTCAGAGAATGCTTCGTCTACTTTTTAGGTGAAGAAACTCCCACTTCCAAAGAAGTTCTCCAAGAGCTCCAAACTTCCTCTTGCAGATACTCCAAAAAGACTGTTTGAAAACTACTCTATCAATAGGTTCAACTCTGTGAGTTGAATACACACATCATAAAAGAGTTTCTGAGAATGCTACTGCCCAGTTTTTATGTGAAGATATTTCCTCTTCCTCCTTTATCCTCAAAGCACTCCAAATGAACACTTGCACATTCCACAAAAAGACTGTTTCAAAACTGTTCCAGGAACAGAAAGGTTTAACTCTGTGAGATGAATGCACACATGACAACGCAGTTTGAGAGAATGCTTCTGTCTAGTTTTTATGTGCAGAAATTCCCGTTTCCAACGAATGCCTCAAAGAGTTCCAAATATCCACTTACAGATTCTGTAAAAACACTGTTGCAAAACTGCTCGATCAAAAGTAAGGTTCAACACTGTGAGTTGAATGCACACATCTCAGAGAAGTTTCTGAGAATGCTTCTGTCTAGTATTTGTGTGAAGATATTTCCTTTTCCACCATAGGCCTCAAAGCACTCCGAATGAGCAGTTGCAGATTCTAAACAAAGGTGTTTCAAAACTGCTCTAACAAGAGAAAGGCTCTACTCTGTGAGTTGAATGAACACACCAAAAAGCAGTTTCAGAGAATGCTTCATTCTAGTTTGTATGTGAAAAAGTTCCCATTTCCGAAGAAGTCCTCAAAGAGCTCCAAATATCCACTTGCAGATTCTGCAAGAGACTGATTCAAAATTGCTCTATCCAAAGGAAGGTTTAACTCTGTGAGTTGAATGCACACAACAGAAAGAAGTTTCTGAGAATGCGTCTGTCTAGTTTTCTTGTGAAGATATTTCATATTCCAATATAAGGCTCAAAGAGCTCTGAATGAACACTTGCCCATTCTACAAATAGAGTGTTTCAAAACTACTCTATCAAAAGAAAGATGCAACTCTGTGAGTTGAATGCAAACATCTCCAAGCAGTTTCAGAGAATGCTTCTGTCGAGTTTTTATGTGAACAAAGGCCCGTTTCCAAAGAAGGCCTCAAAGACCTCCAAATATCCACTTGCATATTCTGCAAAAACACTGTTTCAAAACTGCTCTATCAAAAGGAAGGTTCAACCCTGTGAGTGGAATGCACACATCAGAAAGAAGTTTCTGAGAATGCTTCTGTCTAATATTAATGTGAAGATATTTCCTTTTCCGCCATAGGCCTCAAAGCGCTCTGAAAGAACATTGCAGATTCTGCAAAAAGGGTTTTTCAAAACTGCTCTATCAAAACAAATGTTCTACTCTGTGAGTTGAATGCAAACATCACAAAGCAGTTTCAGAGAATGCTTCTGTATAGTTTTTAGGTGAAGAAATTCCCGTTTCCAATAAAGGTACCAAAGAGCTCCAAACATTCACTTGCTGATTCTGCAAAAAGACGGTTTCAAAACTGCTCTATCAATAGAAAGGTTCAACTCTGTGAGTTGAATGCACACATCATAAAGAAGTTTCTGAGAAAACTGCTGCCCAGGTTTTATGTGAGGATATTTCCTCTTCCTTCATAAGCCTCAAAGTGCTCCGAATGAACACTTGCACATTCCACAAAAAAGACTGTTTCAAAACTGTTCCAGCAACAGAAAGATTCAACTCTGTGAGTTGAATGCACACATGACAAAGCAGTTTCAGAGACTGCTTCTGTCTACTTTTTATGTGAAGAAATTCACGTTTCCAACGAATTCCTCTAAGAGTTCCAAATATCCACTTACAGACTCTGTAAAACACTGTTTCAAAACTGCTCTATCAAAAGCAAGTTTCAAACCTGTGAGTTGAATTCAGACATCTTAAAGAAATTTCTGAAAATGCTTCTCTCTAGATTTTATGTGAGGAAATTCCCGTTTCCAACGAAGGACTCAAACAGCTCCACATATCCACTTGCAGATTCTGCAAAAAGACTGTTTCACAACTAGTCTATTAAAAAGAAAATTCAATTCTGTGATTTGAATGCACACTTCAGAAAGAAGTTTCTGAGAATTCTTCTGTCTAGTTTTTATGTGAAGATATTTCGTTTTCCACCATAGGCCTCAAAGTGCTCCGGATGAACATTTGCAGATTCTACACGATAGTGTTTCAAAACTGCTCTAACAAGAGAAAGGGTCAACCCGGTGAGTTGAATGCACACATGACAAAGCAGTTTAAGAAAATGCTTCTTTCTAGTTTGTATGTGAAGAAACTCCCGTTTCCAACGAAAGCCTCAAAGAGCTCTAAATATCCACTTGCAGATTCTGCAAAAACAGAGATTCATAACTGTCCTATCAAAAGGAATGTTCAAAATTCTGTGTTGAATGCACATATCTTAAATCAGTTTCTGAGAATGCTTCTGACTAGCTTTCATGTGAAGATATTTCATATACCACTATAGGGCTCAAAGCACTCTGAATGAACACTTGCCGATTCTACAAGATGAGTGTTTCAAAGCTGCTCTATCAAAAGAAAGGTGCAACTGTATGAGTTGAATCAAGCATCACAAAGCAGTTTCAGAGAATGCTTCTGTCTAGTTTTTAGGTGAAGAAATTCCCGTTTCCAACCAACGTCTCAAAGAGCTCCAAACGTTCACTTTCAGATTCTGCAAAAAGGCTGTTTCAAAACTGCTCTACGAATAGGAAGGTTCAGCTGTGTGAGTTGAATGCACACATCTTAAGGAAATTTCTGATAATGCTTCTGTCTAGATTTTATATGAAGATAATCCGGTTTCCAAGGAAAGCCTCAAAGAGCTCCAAAAATCCACTTGCAGATTCTACAAAAAGACTGTTTCAAAACTGCTGTATCAATAGGAAGGTTCAACTGTGTGAGTTGAATGCACACATCATAAAGAAGTTTCTGATAATGCTTCTGCCCAGTTTTTATGTGATGATATTTCCTCTTCCACCATGAGCCTCAAAGTGCTCCGCATGAACTCTTGCACGTTCCACAAAAAGAGTGTTTCAAAACTACTTCAGCAACAGAAAGGTTCAGCTCTGTAAGTTGATTGCACACATCATAATGTAGTTTCTGAGAATTCTTTTGTCTAGTTTTTCTGTGAAGATATTTTCATTTCCACCATAGGCCACAAAGCACTCCGTATGAACTGTTGCTGATTCTACACAATAGTGTTTCAAAACTGCTCTAACACGAGAAAAGTTCAACTCTGTGAGTTGAGTGCACACATCACAAAGCAGTTTCAGAGAATGCCTCTGTCTAGTTTGTATGTGAAGAAATTCCCGTTTCCAACGAAGGCCTCAAATAGCTCCAAATATCCACTTCCAGATTCTTCAAAAACACTATTTCAAAACTGCCCTATCAACAGGAAGTTTCAAATCTGTGAGTTGAATGCACACATCTTAAATCATTTTCTGAGAATGCTTCTGCCTAGCTTTCATTTGAAGATATTTCCTTTTCCACCATAGGCCTCAAAGCACTCTGAAAGAACACTTGCAGATTCTGCAAAAAGAGTGTTTCAAAACTGCTCTATCAGAAGAAATGTTCTACTCTGTGAATTGAATGCAAACATCAAAAAGCAGTTTCAGAGAATGCTTCCGTCTGGTTTTTAGGTGAAGAATTTCCCGTTTCCAGCGAAGGTCTCAAAGAGTTCCAAACATTCTCTTGCACATTCTGCAAAAAGACTGTTTCAAAACTGCTCTATCAACAGAAAGGTTCTACTCTGTGAGGTGATTGCACACGTCATAAAGAAGTTTCTTAGAAGGCTTCTGCCCAGTTTTTATGTGATGATATTTCCTCTTCCACCATATGCCTCAAAGTGATCCGGATGAACACTTGTACATTACACAAAAGCAGCGTTCCAAAACTGCTCCAACAACAGAAAGCTTCAACTCTGTGTGTTGAATGCATACATGACAAAGCAGTTTCAGAGAATGCTTCTGTCTACGTTGTATGTGAAGCAATTCCCGTTTCCAACGGGTGCCTCAAAGAGTCCCAGGTATCCACTTACAGTTTCTGTAAAAACACAACTTCAAAACTGCTCTATCAAAATCAAGTTTCAACTCTGTGAGCTGAATGCACACATCTTAAAGAAATTTCTGAGAATGCTTCTGTCTAGATTTTGTGTGAAAATATTCCTGTTTCCAAAGAAAGCTGCAAAGAGCACCAAAAATACACTTGCAGATTCTGCAAAAAGACTGTATCAAAACTACTATATCAAAAGGAAGGTTCAATTCTGTCAGTTGAATGCACACATCACAAAGAAGTTTCTGAGAATCTTCTGTCTAGTTTTTATGTGAAGATATTTCCTTTTCCACCATATGGCTCACAGCGCTCCATATGAACAGCTGCAGATTCCACACAATAGTGTTTCAAAACTGCTCTAAACTGAGAAAGGTTCAACTCTGTGAGTTGAGTGCACCCATCACAAAGCAGTTTCAGAGAATGCTTCTGTCTAGTTTTAAGGTGAAGAAATTCCTGTTTCCAACGAAAGTTTCAAAGAGCTCCCAACATTCACTTGCATATTCTGCAAAAAGACTGTTTCAAAACTGATCTATCAAAAGAAAGGTTCAATTCTCTGAGTTGAAGGCACACATCTTAAAGTAATTTCTGAGAATGCTTTTGTCTAGATTTTATGTGTAGATATATTCGATTCCAACGAAAGCCTCAAAGAGCTCCAATAATCCAATTGCAGATTCTGCAAAAGACTGTTTCAAAACTGCTCTTTTAATACAGGGATCAACTCTGTGAGTTGAATGCACACATCATAAAGAAGTTTCTGAGAACGCTTCTGCCCAGTTTTAATGTGAAGATATTTCCTTTTCCACCAGATTCCTCAAAGCCCTCCAAATGAACACTTGCAGTTTCTACACAATAGTGTTTCAAAAGTACTCTAACAAGAGAAAGGTTCAAATTTGTGAGTTGAGTGCATACATCACAAAGCAGATTCAGAAAATGCTTCTGTCCAGTTTGTATGTGAAGATATTCCCGTTTCCAACGAATTCCTCGAAGAGCAGCAAACATCCACTTGCAGATTCTGCAAAAACAAAGTTCCGTAACTGCCCTACCAAAAGGAATGTTCAACTCTGTGAGTTGAATGCACACATCTTAAATCAGTTTCCGAGAATGCGTCTGCCTAGCTTTCTTGTGAAGATATTTCCTTTTCCACCATAGGCCTCAGAGCGCTGCGAAAGAACACTTGCAGATTCTGCAAAACGAGTGTTTCAAAACTGCTCTACCAAAAGAAATGTTCTACTCTGTGAGTTGAATGCAAACATCAAAAAGAAGTTTCAGAGAATGCTTCCATCTTGTTTTTAGGTGAAGAATTTCCCGTTTCCAATGAAGGTCTCAAAGAGCTCCAAACATTTTATTGCAGATTCTGCAAAAAGACTGTTTCAAAACTGCTCTATCAATAGAAATGTTCAACTCTGTGAGTTGAATGCACACATCATAAAGAAGTTTCTGAGAATGCTTCTGCCCAGTTTTTATGTGATGATATTTCCTCTTCCACCATATGCCACAAAGGGATCCGAATGAATACTTGTACATTCCACAAAAGCAGGGTTTCAAAACTGCTCCAGCAACAGAAAACTTCAAGTCTGTGTGTTGAATGCATACATGACAAAGCAGTTTCAGAGAATGCTTCTGTCTACGTTGTATGTGAAGAAATTCCTGTTTCTAAAGGATGCCTCAAAGAGTTCCAAATATCCACTTACAGATTCTGTAAAAACACAATTTCAAAACTGCTCTATCAAAATCAAGTTTCAACTCTGTGAGTTGAATGCACACATCTTAAAGAAATTTCTGAGAATGCTTCTGTCTAGATTTTATGTGAAGATATTCCCGTTTCCAAAGAAAGCCACAAAGAGCGCCAAAAATCCACTTGCAGATTCCGCAAAAAGACTGTATCAAAACGACTATGTCAAAAGGAAGGTTCAACTCTGTGAGTTGAATGCACACATCAGAAAGAAGTTTCTGGGAAGCTTCTGTCTAGTTTTTATGTGAAGATATTTCCTTTTCCACCATATGCTTCAAAGCGCTGGGTATGAACACTTGCAGATTCCACACAATAGTGTTTCAAAACTGCTGTAACCAGAGAAAGGATCAACTCTGTGAGTTGAGTGCACCCATCACAAAGCAGTTTCAGAGAATGCTTTTGTCTAGTTTTAAGGTGAAGAAATTCCTGTTTCTAACGAAGGTTTCAAAGAGCTACAAACATTCACTTGCATATTCTGCAAAAAGACTGTCTCAAAACTGCTCTATCAAAAGAAAGGTTCAGCTCTGTGAGTTGAATGCACACATCTTAAAGAAATTTCTGAGAATGCTTCTGTCTAGATTTTTTGTGAAGAGATTCCAGTTTCCAACGAATGCCTCAAGGAGTGCCAAAAATCCACTTGCAGATTCCGCAAAAAGACTGTTTCAAAACTGCTCTATCAACAGGAAGGTTCAATTGTGTGAGTTGAATGCACACATCATAAAGAAGTTTCTGAGAATGCTCCTGTCTAGTTTTTATGTGAAGATATTTACTTTTCTACCATAGGCCTCAAAGTGCTCCCTATGAACACTACCAGATTCTACACAATAGTGTTTCAAAACAGATGTAACAAGAGAAAGTTTCAACTCTGTGAGTTGAGTGCACATGTGACAAAACAGTTTCAGAAAATGCTTAAGTCTAGCTTGTATGTGAAGAAATTCCCGTTTCCAAGGAAGGCCTCATAGAGTTCCAAATATCCACTTCCAGATTCTGCAAAAACACCGTTTCAAAACTGCTCTATCAACAGGAAGTTTCAACTCTGTGAGTGGAATGAACACATCAGAAAGAAGTTTCTGAGATTGCTTCTGTCTAGTTTTCATGTGAAGATATTTCGTATTCCACTATAGGGCTAAACGCGCTCTGATTGAACACTTGCCGATTCTACCAAAAGAGTGTTTCAAAACTGCTCTATCAAAAGAAAGGTGCAACTGTGCGAGTTGAATGGAAACATCACAAAGTAGTTTCAGAGAGTGCTTCTCTCTAGTTTTTATGTGAAGAAAGTCCCATTTCCTCAAAGACTTCCAAATATCCACTTGCAGATTCTGCAAAAATACTTTATCAAAACTGCTCCATTAAAAGGAAGGTGTAAATCTGTGAGTTGAATGCACACATCAGAAAGAAGTTTCTGAGACTGCTTCTGTCTTGTTTTTATGTGAAGATATTTCCTTTTCCACCATAGGCAACAAAGCCCTCCTTATGAAGACCTGCAGATTTTACAAAAAGAGTGTTTCAAAACTGCTCTATCAATAGAAAGGTTCAACACTGTGAGTTGAATGCACACATCAGAAAGAAGTTTCTGAGACTGATTCTGTCTAGTTTTAATGTGAAGATATTTCATTTTCCAACATAGGCCTCAAAGCGCTCTGAAAGAACACTTGCAGATTCTGCAAAAAGAGTGTTTCAAAACAGCTCTATCCAAAGAAATGTTCTACTCTGAGGGTTGAATGCAAACATCACAAAGCAGTTTCAGAGAATTCTTCTGTCTAGTTTTTAGGTAAAGATATTCCCGTATCCAACGAAGGTCTCGAAAAGCTCCAAATATTCACTTGCAGATTCTGCAAAAAGACTTTTTCAAAACTGCTCTATCAATAGGAAAGTTCAACTCTGTGAGTTGAATGCAAACATCATAAAGAAGTTTCAGAGAATGCTTCTGTCTAGTTTTTATGTGACGATATTTCCTTTTCTACCTTAGGCCTCAAAGCGCTCCGTATGAACACTTGCAGATTCTACACGATACTGTTTCCAAACTGCTCTAACAAGAGAAAGGTTCAACTCTGTGAATTGAGTACTCACATGAAAAAGCAGTTTCAGAGAATTCTTTTGTCTAGTTTGTATGTGAAGAAATTCCCGTTTGCAACGAAGCCTCAAAGTGTTCCAAATATCCACTTCCAGATTCTGCAAAAACACTGTTTCAAAACTGCTCTGACAACAGAAAGGTTCAACTCTGTAAGTGGCATGCACACTTCAGAAAGAAGTTTCTGAGAATGCTTCTGTCTAGTTTTCAGGTGAAGATATTTCGTATTCCACTATAGGGCTAAAAGCACTCAGATTCAACACTTGCCGATTCTACAAAAAGAGTGTTTCAAAACTGCTCTATCAAAAGAAAGGTGCAACTCTTTGAGTTGAGTGCACACTTGACAAAGCAGTTTCAGAGAATGCTTCTGTTTAGTTTGTATGTGAGGAAAGTTCCGTTTCCAACAAAGGCCTCAAAGAGCTCCAAATATCCACTTCCAGATTCCGCAAAAACCCTGTTTCAAAACTGCTCTATCAACAGGAAGGTTCAACTGTGTGAGTGGAATGCACACATCAGAAAGAAGTTTCTGAGAATGCTTCCATCTAGTTTTCATGTGAAGATATTTCGTACTCCACTTAAGAACTAAAAGTGCTCTGATTGAACACTTGCCGATTCTTCAAAAAGAGTGTTTCAAAACTGCTCCAGCAACAGAAAGGTTCAACTCTGTGAGTTGAATGCACACATGACAAAGCAGTTTCAGAGAATGCTTCTATTTTTATGTGAAGAAATTCCCGATTCCAATGAATGCCTCAAAGAATTCCTAATATCCACTTACAGATTCTTTAAAAACACTGTTTCAAAACTGCTCTGTCAAAATCAAGATTCAACTCTGTGAGTTGAATGTACACATCTTAAAGAAATTTGTGAGAATGCTTCTGACTATATTTTATGTGAAGATATTCCCGTTTCAAACGAAAGCCTCAAAGAGCTCGAAATATCCACTTGCAGATTCTGCCAGAAGACTTTCAAAACCACTCTATCAATAGGAAGGTTCAACTCCTTGGGTTGAATGCACACATCACAAATAAGTTTCTGAGAATGGTTCTGTCTAGTTTTTATGTGAAGATATTTCCTTTTCCAACATAGGCCTCAAAGTCCTCTGAATGAACACTTTCAGATTGTACACTATAGTGTTTCAAAACTTCTCTAACAAGAGAAAGGTTCAACTCTGTGAGTTGTGTGCACACACCAGAAAGCAGTTTCAGAAAATACTTCTGTCTAGTTTGTAGGTGACAAATTTCCTTTTTCCAAAGAAGGCCTCAAGGAGCTCAAAATATCCACTTGCAGATTCTGCAAAAACACAGTTTTATAACTGCCTTATCAAAAGGAATATTCAACCCTGTGAGTTGAATGCACACATCTTAAATCAGTTTCTGAGAATGCTTCTGTCTAATTTTCATGTGAAGTTATTTTGTATTACACTATGCGGCTCAAAGCACTCTGAATGAACACTTGCCAATTCCACAAAAAGAGTGTTTCAAAACTACTCCAGCAACAGAAAGGTTCAACTCTGTGTGTTGAATACACACATCATAAAGAACTTTCTGAGAATGTTTCTGCCCAGTTTTTATGTGATGATACTTCCTCTTCCTTCATAAGCCTCAAAGCACTCCAAATGAACACTTGCACATTCCACAAAAATAGTGTGTGTCAACTGCTCCAACAACAGAAAGGTTCAACTCTGTGATTTGAATGCACACATGACAAAGCAGTTTCAGAGAATGCTTCTGTCTAGTATTTATTTAAAGAAATTCCCAATTCCAATGAATGCCTCAAAGAGTTCCAAATATCCACTTACAGATTCTGTGAAAACACTGTTTCAAAACTGCTCTATCAAAAAGAAATGTTCAACACTGTGAGTTGAATTCACACATCTTAAATAAATTTCCGAGAATGCTTCTGTCTAGATTTTATGTGAAGATATTCCCGCTTCCAACGAAAGCCTCAAAGTGCTCCAAAAATCCACTTGCAGATACTGCAAAAAGACTGTTTCAAAACTGCTCTATCAATAGGAAGTTTCAACTCTGTGAGGTGAATGTACACATCAGAAAGTAGTTTCTGAGAATGATTCTGCCCAGTTTTAACGTGAAGATATTTCCTTTTCCACCATAGGCCTCAAAGCACTCCTTATGAACACTTTCAGATTCTACAAAATAGTGTTTCAAAACTGCTCTAACAAGAGAAAGTTTCAACTCTGTGAGTTGAGTGCAAAGATCACAAAGCACTATCAGAACATACTTCTGTCTAGTTTGTATGTGAAGAAATACCCGTTTCCAACAAAGGCCTCAAAGAACTCCAAATATCCACTTGCAGATTCGGCAAAAATAAAGTTTCGTAACTACCCTATCAAAAGGAATGTTCAACTCTGTGTGTTGAAAGCACACATCTTAAATCAGTTTCTGAGAATGCTTCTGTCTAGTTTTCATGTAAGGATATTTCGTATTCCAGTATAGGGCTCCAAGCACTCTGAATGAACACTTGCCGATTCTCAAAAAGAGTGTTTCAAAACTTCTCTATCAAAAGAAAGGTGTAACTCTGTCAGTTGAATGCAAACATTACAAGGCATTTTCAGAGAAAGCTTCTGTCTAGATTTTATGTGAAGAAAGTCCCGTTTACAAAGAAGGCCTCAAAGAGATCCAAATATCCACTTGCAGATGCTGCCAAAGACTGTTTCAAAACTGCTCTATCAAACGAAAGGTTCAACTCTGTGAGTTCAATGCACACTTCTGAAAGAAGTTTCTGAGAATGCTTGTGTCTAGTTGTCATGTGAAGGTATTTCCTTTTCCACCATAGGCCTCAAAGAGCTCCGCATGAACAGTTTCAGATTCTACACAATAGAGTTTCAAAACTGCTCTAACCAGAGAAGGGTTCAAATCTGTGAGTTGAATGCACACATCACAAAGCAGTTTCAGAAAATACTTCTGTCTAGTTTGTATGTGAAGAAATTCCCGTTTCCAATGAATGCCTCAAAAGGATCAAAATATCCACTTCCAGATTCTGGAAAAACACTGTTTCAAAACTGCTCTATCAAAAGGAAAGTTGAATTCTGTGAGTTGAATGTACACATCAGAAAGTAGTCTCTGAGAATGCTTCTATCTATTTTTATATGAAGATATTTACTTTTCCACTGTAGGCATCAAAGCGCTCTGAAAGAACAATTTTAGATTCTGTAAAAAGATTGTTTCAAATCTGCCCTATTAAAAGAAATGTTCCAATTTGTGAGGTGAATGCAAACATCACAAAGCCGTTTCAGAGAATTCTTCGGTCTAGTTTTTAGGTGAAGGAATTCCCGTTTACAACGAAGGTCTCAAGGAGCTCCAAACATTCATTTGCAGATTCTGCAAAAAGACTGTTTCAAAACTGCTCTATTAATAGAAAGGTTCAACTCTGTCAGTTGAATGCACACATCATTAAGAAGTTTTTGAGAAAGCTTCTGCCCAGTTTTTATGTGATGATATTTCCTCTTCAACCATAAGCCTCAAAGTGCTCAGAATGAACACTTGCACATTCCACAAAAAGAGTGTTTCCAAAATCCTCCAACAACAGAAAGGTTCAACTCTTTGAGTTGAATGCACATATGACAAAGCAGTTTCAGAGAATGCTTCTGTCTATTTTTTATGTGAAGAAATTCCCGTTTCCAATGAATGCCTCAAAGAGTTCCAAATATCCACTTACAGATGCTTTAAAAACACTGTTTCAAAACTGCACTATCAAAAGCAAGGTTCAACTCTGTGAGTTGAATGCACACAAGGAAATTTCTGCAAATGTTTCTGTGTAGATTTTATGTGAAGATATTCCCGTTTCCAACGAAAGCTTCAAGGAGCTCCAAAAATCGACTTGCAGGTTCTGCAAAAAGACTGTTTCAAAACTGCTCTATCAATACAAGGTTCAACTCTGTGAGTTGAATGCACACATCATAAAGAAGTTTCTCGGAATGCTTCTGCCCAGTTTTAATGTGAAGATATTTCATTTTCTAGTGTAGGCCTCAAAGCGCTCTGAATAAACACTTGCAGATTCTACACAATAGCGTTTCAAAACTACTCTAACAAGAGAAAGGTTCATCTTTGTGAGTTGAGTGAACGCATCACAAAGCAGTTTCAGAAAATTCTTCTATCTAGTTTGTATGTGAAGATATTCCCTTTTCCAACGAAGGCCTCAAAGAGCTCAAAATATCCACCTGCAGATTCTGCAAAAACATGCATCACAAAGCAGTTGAAAGGAATGTTCAACTCTGAGAGTTGAATGCACACATCTTAAATCAGTTTCTGAGAATGCTTCTGTCTAGTTTTCATGTGAAGATATTTCGTATTCCAATATAGGGCTCAAAGTGCTCTGAATGAACACTTGCAGATTCTACACAATAGTTTTTCAATACTGCTCTAACAAGAGAAATGATCAACTCTCTGAGTTGAGTGCACACATCACAAAGTAGTGTCAGAGAAGGCTTCTGTCCAGTTTGTATGTGAAGAAATTTCCGTTTCCAATGAATGCCTTGAAGAGCTCCAAAAATCCACTTGCAGATTCTGCAAAAAGACTATTTAAAAACTCCTCTATCAATACAAGGTTCAACTCTGTGAGTTGAATGCACACATCTTAAAGAAGTTTCTCAGAATGCTTCTGCCCAGTTTTAATGTGAAGTTATTTCATTTTCCAGTGTAGGCCTCAAGGCGCTCTTAATGAACACTTTCAGATTCTACACAATAGTGTTTCAGATCTGCTCTAACAAGAGAAAGGTTCAATTCTGTGAGTTGAGTGCACGCATCACAAAGCAGATTCAGAAAATGCTTCTGTCAAGTTTGTATGTGAAGAAACTCCTGTTTCCAATGAAGGACTCAAAGAGCTCAAAATATCCACTTGCAGATACTGCAAAAACACAGTTTCGTAACTGCCCTATCAAAAGGCTTGTTCAACTCTGAGAGTTGAATGCACACATCTTAAATGAGTTTCTGAGATTGCTTCTGTCTAGTTTTCATGTGAAGATATTTCGTATTCCAATATAGGACTCAAAGCGCTCTGTATGAACACTTTCAGATTCTACACAATAGTTTTTCAAAACTGCTCTAACAAGAGAAATGTTCAACTCTGTGAGTTGAGTGCACACATCACAAAGCAGTTTCAGAGAATGTTTCTGTCTAATTTGTATGTGAAGAAAGTCCCTTTTCCAAAAAGGCCTCAAAGTGGTCCAAATATCCACTTGCAGATTCTGCAAAAAGACAGTTTCAAAACTGCTGTATCAAAAGGAAGGTTCAACTCTGAGAGTTGAATGAACACATCAGAAAGCAGTTTCAGAGAATGCTTCTATCTAGTTTTTAGGTGAAGAAATTCCCATTTCCAACGAAGGTCTCAAAGAACTCCAAACATTCATTTACATATACTGCAAAAAGACTGTTTCTAAACTGCTCTATCAATAGAAAGGTTTAACTCTGTGAGTTCAATGCACATATCATAAAGAAGTTTCTGAGAATGCTTCGGTCTAGTTTGTATGTTATGATATTTCCTTTTCCACCACAGGCCTCTAAGCGCTTCATATGAACACTTGCAGATCCTACACAATAGTGTTTCAAAACTGCTCTAACCAGAGAAAGTTTCAACTCTGTGATTTGAGTGCACACATCACAAACCAGTTTCAGAGAATGCTTCTTTCTACTTTGAATGTGAAGAAATACCTGTTTCCAAAGAAGGCCTCAAAGAGCTCCAAATATCCACTTCTAGATTCTGTAAAAACACTGTTTCCAGACTGCTCTATCAAAAGCAAGGTTCAAGTCTGAGTTGAATGCACACATCTTAAAGAAATTTCTGAGAATACTTCTGTCTAGATTTTATGTGAAGATATTGCCGTTTCCAATGAAAGCCTCCAAGAGCACCAAAAATCCACTATCAGATTCTGCAAAAAGACTGTCTCAAAAATGCTCTATCAATAGGAAGTTTCAAGAATGTAAGTTGAATGCACACATCAAAAAGAAGTTTCTGAGAATGCTTCTATCTAGTTTTTATGTGAAGATATTTCATTTCCCACAACAGGCCTCAAAGCACTCCGTATGAATACTTGCATGTTCTACACAATAGTGTTTCAAAACTTCTCTAACAAAAGAAAAGTTCAACTCTGTGAGTTGAGTGCACATATCACAAAGCAGATTCAGAGCATATTTCTGTCTAGTTTGTATGTGAAGAAGTTCCCGATTCCAACAAAGGCCTCAAAGAGATCCAATTATCCACTTTCAGATACTGCAAAAACACTGTTTCAAGACTCCTCTATCAAAAGCAAGGTTCAACTCTGTGAATTGAATGCAAACATCATAAAGTAATTTCTGAGAATACTTCTGTCTAGATTTTATGTGAAGATATTGCCGTTTCCAAAGAAAGCCTAAAAGAGCTCCAAATATCCACCAGCAGATTCTGCAAAAAGACTGTCTCAAATGTGCTCTATCAATAGGAAGCTTCAACTCTATGAGTTGAATGCACCCATCAAAAATATGTTTCTGAGAATCCTTTTGTCTAGTTTTTATTGAAGATAATTCCTTTTCCACCAATGGCCTCACAGCGATCTGTATGAATACTTGCAGGTTCTACACAATTGTGTTTCAAACTGCTCTAACAAAAGAAACGTTCACCTCTTTGAGTTGAGTGCACATGTCACAAAGCAGTTTCAGGGAATGCTTCTGTCTAGTTTGTATGTGAAGAAATTCCTGTTTCCAACTAAGGCCACAAAGAGCTCCAAATATCCACTTCCAGATTCTGCAAAAACCCTCTTTCAAAACTGCTCTATAAAAAGGAAGACTCAACCCTGTGAGTTGAATGCACACATCAGAAAGAAGTTTCTGAGAATACTTCTGACCAGTTTTAATATTAAGATATTTCATTTTCCAACAGAGGTCTCAAAGCACTCCGAATGAACAATTGCACATTCCACAAAAAGAGTGATTCAAAACTGCTCCAGCAACAGAAAGGTTCAACACTGTGTGTTGAATTCACACATCATAAAGATGTTTCTGAGAATGCTTCTGTCTAGATTTTATATGAAGATATTTCCTTTTCAACCGCAGACATCAAAGCGCTCATTATGAACACTTACAGACTCTACACAATAGTGTTTCAAAACTGCTGTAACCAGAGAAACGTTCAACTCCGTGAGTTGAGTGCACACATCACAAAGCAGTTTCAGAGAATGCTTCTGTCTAGTTTGTATGTGAAGAAATGCCCGTTTCCAACGAAGGCCTCAAAGAGCTCCTAATATCCACTTGCAGATTCTGCAAAAACACAGTTTCATAACTGCCATATCAAAAGGAATGTTCAACTCTTTTAGCTGAAGGCACACATCTTAAAGCAGTTTCTGGCAAAGTTTTTGTCTAGCTTTTATGTGAAGACATTTCCTTTTCCACCATAGGCCTCAAAGCACTCCGTATGAAAACTTGCAGATTCTACACAATAGTGTTTCAAAACTGCTCTAAAAAGAGAAAGTTTCACCTCTGTGATTTGAGTGCACACATCACAGAGCAATTTCAGAGAATGCTTCTGTGTAGTTTGCATTGTGAAGAAATTCCCGTTTCCAACGAAGGCCTGAAAGAGCTCCAAATATCCACTTGCAGATTCTGCAAAAGCACTGTTTCAAAACTGCTCTATGAAAACGAATGTTCATCCCTGTGAGTTGAATGAACACATCAGAAAGAAGATTCTGGGAATGCTTCTGCCCTGTTTTAATGGGAAGATATTTCCTTTTCCACCACAGGCCTCTAAGCGCTCCGAATGAACACTTGCAGATTCTACACAATAGTGTTTCAAAACTGCTCTAACAAGAGAAAGGTTCAACTCTGTGAGTTGAGAGAACGCATCACAAAGCAGTTTCAGAGAATGCTTCTGTCTAGTTTGTATGTGAGGAAAGTCCCGTTTCCAAAGAAGGTCTCAAAGAACTCCAAATATGCACTTCCAGATTCTGCAAAAACACTGGTTCAAAATTGCTCTATCAAAAGGACGGTTTAACTCTCTGTGCTGAATGCACACATCAGAAAGTAGTTTCTGAGAATGCTTCTGTCTAGTTTTAATGCGAAGATATTTCATTTTCCACCATAGGCCTCAAAGCGCTCTGAATGAACATTTGCCGATGCTACAAAAAGAGTGTTTCAAAACTGCTCTTTGAAAAGAAATGTTCTCCTCTGTGAGTTGAATGCAAACTTCACAAAGCAGTTTCAGAGAATGCTTCTGCCTAGTTTTTATGTGAAGAAATTCCCTTTGCCTAGGAAGGTCTCAAAGAGCTCCAAACATTCTCTTGCCGATTCTTCAAGAAGACTGTATCAAAACTGCTCTATCAATAGAAAGGTTCAACTCTATTAGTTGAAAGCACATATCATAAAGAAGCTTCTGAGAATGCTTCTGCCTAGTTTTTATTTGATGAGATTTCCTCTTCCGCCATAAGCCTCAAAGCGCTCTGAATGAACACTTGCACATTCCACCAAACGAGGGTTTCAAAACTGCTCCAGCAACAGAAAGTTTCAACTTTGTGAGTTGAATGCACACATGACAAAGCAGTTTCAGAGAATGCTTCTGTCTATTTTTTATGTGACGATATTCCCGTTTCCAACGAATGCCTCAAAGAGTTCCAAATATCCACTTACAGATACTGTAAAAACACTGTTTCAAAACTGCTCTATCAAATGCAAGGTTCAACTCTGTGAGTTGATTGCACACATCTTAAGGAAATTTCTGAGAATGGTTCTATCTAGTTTTTATGTGAAGAAATTCCCTTTTCCAACGAACGCCTCAAAGAGTTCCAAATATCCACTTACAGATAATGTAAAAACACTGTTTCAAAACTGCTCTATCAAAAGCAAGGTTCAAATCTGTGAGTTGAATGCACACATCTTAAAGAAATTTCTGAGAATACTTCTGTCTAGATTTTATGTGAAGTTATTTCCGTTTCCAACAAAAGCCTGAAAGGGCTCTAAAAATCCACTTGCAGATTCTGCAAAAAGCCTGTCTCAAAAGTGCTCTAGCAATAGGAAGGTTCAACTCCATGAGTTGAATGCACGCATCATAAAGAAGTTTCTGAGAATGCTTCTGACTAGTTTTTACGTGAAGATATTTCCTTTTCCACCACAGGCCACAAGGCGCTCAGTATGAATACTTGCAGGTTCTACACAGTAGTGTTTCAAAACTGCTCTAACGAAAGAAACTTTCAACTCTGTGAGTTGAGTGCACACATCACAAAGCAGTTTCAGAGAATGCTTCTGTCTAGTTTGTATGTGAAGAAATTCCCGTTGCCAACGATGTCCTCAAAGAGCCCAAAATATCCACTTCCAGATTCTGCAAAAATAGAGTTTCACAACTGCACTATCAAAAGGAATGTGTAACCCTCTGTGTTGAATGCACTTATATTAAATCAGTTTCTGAGAATGCTTCTGACTAGTTTTCATGTGAAGGTATTTTGTGTTCCACTATAGGGTTCAAAGCACTCTGAATGAACACTTGCCGATTCTACGAAAAGAGTGTTTCAAAACTGCCCTATCAAAAGAAAGGTGCAACTGTGTGAGTTGAATGCAAAGATCACAAAGCAGTTTCAGAGAATGCTTCTGTCTAGTGTTTATGTGAAGGAAGTCCCGTTTCCAAGGAAGGCCTCAAGGAGCTCCAAATATCCACTTGCAGATTCTGCAAAAGACTGTTTCAAAAGTACTCATTAAAAGGAAGGTTTAACTCTGTGAGTTGAATGCACACATTCAAAAGAAGTTTCTGAGAATGCTTCTGTCTAGTATTTATGTGAAGATATTTCCTTGTCCACCATAGGCCTCAAAGCACTCCGAATGAGCAGTTGCAGATTCTACACAATAGTGTTTCAAAACTGCTCTAACAAGAGAAAGGTTCAACTCTGTGAGTTGAATGCCCAGATCACAAAGCAGTTTCAGAGAATGCTTCTGTCTAGTTTGTATGTGAAGAAGTTCCTATTTCCAAAGAAGGCCTCAAAGAGCTCCAAATATCCACTTGCAGATTGTGCAAGAGACTTATTCAAAATTGTTCTATCCAAAGGAAGATTCAACACTGTGAGTTGAATGCACACATCTTAAAGAACTTTCTGAGAATGCTTCTGTCTAGTTTTTATGTGAAGTTATTTCCTTTTCCACCATAGGCCTCAAAGCGCTCTGAATGAACAATTTCAGATACTACATAATAGTGTTTCCAAACTGCTCTATCAAGACAAAGGTTCAATTCTGTGAGTTCAATGCACACATGACAAAGCAGTTTCAGAGAATGCTTCTGTCTAGTTTGTATGGGAAGAAATTCCGGTTTCCAATGAAGGCCTCAAAGAGCTCCAAATATCCACGTCCAGATTCTGCAAAAACACTGTTTCAAGACTGCTCTATCAAAAGCAAGTTTCAACTCTGTGAGTTGAATGCACACATCTTAAAGAAATTTCTGAGAATACTTCTGTCTACATTTTATGTGTACATATTGCCGTTTCCAAAGAAAGCCTCAAAGAGGTCGAAAAATCCACTACCATATTCTGCAAAAAGACAGTCTCGAAAGTGCTATATCAATAGGAAGATTCAACTCTGTGAGTTGAATGAACACATCAAAAAGAAGTTTCTGAGAATGCTTCCGTCTTATTTTTATGCGAAGATTTTTTCTTTTCCACCACAAGCCTCAAAGCACTCCAGATGAATACTTGCAGGTTCTACACAATAGTGTTTCACAACTGCTCTAACAAAAGAAACGTTCAACTCTGTGAGTTCAGTGCACACATCACAAAGCAGTTTCAGAGAATGCTTCTGTCTAGTTTGTATGTGAAGAAATTCCCGTTTCAAAGGAAGGCCTGAAAGACCTCCAAATATCCACTTCCAGATTCTGCAAAAAACTCTTTCAAAATTGCTCTATGAAAAGGAAGTTTCAACACTGTGAGTTGAATGCACACATCAGAAAGAAGTTGCTGAGAATGCTTCTGCCCAGTTTTAATGTGAAGATATTTCATTTTCCACCATAGGCCTCAAAGCGCTTCGTATGAATACTTCCAGTTTCTACACAAAAGTGTTTCACAACTTCTCTAACAAAGAATCGTTCATCTCTGTTAGTTGAGTGCACACATCACAAAGCTGTTTAAGAAAATGTTTCTGTCTACTTTGTATGTGAAGAAATTCCCGTTTCCAACGAAGGCCTCAAAGAGCTCCAAATATCCACTTGCGGATTCTGCAAAACCACTGTTTCATAGCTGCTCTAACAAAAGGAATGTTTGACCAAGTGAGTTGAATGCACACATCTTAAATCAGTTTCTGAGAATGCTTTTGGCTACTTTTCATGTGAAGATGTTTCGTATTGCACTATAGGGCTCATAGCGCTCTGAATGAACACTTGCCTATTCCACAAAAAGCGTGATTCAAAACTGCTCTATCAAAAGAAAGGTGCAACTGCGCGAGTTTAATGCAAACATCCCAATGCAGTTTCAGAGAATGCTTCTGTCTAGCTTTTATGTGACAAAAGTCCCGTTTCCAAAGAAGACATCAAAGAGCTCCAAATAGCCACTTGCAGATACTGCAAAAAGACTCTTTCAAAACTGCTCTCTCTAAAGGAAGGTTTAACTCTGTGAGTTGAATGCACACATTAGAAAGAAGTTTCTGAGAAAGCTTCTGTCTAGTTCTTATGTGAAGATATTTCCTTTTCCACCATAGGCTTCAAAGCGCTCCGGATGAACACTTGCAGATTCTACACAATAGTGTTTCAAAACTGCTCTAACAAGAGAAAGGGTCAACTCTGTGAGTTGAATGCGCACATCACAAAGCAGCTTCAGGGAATGCTTCTGTCTAGTTTGTATGTGAAGAAGTTCCCATTTCCCAAGAATGCCTCAAGGAATTCCAAATATCCACTTGCAGATTATGCAAGAGAGTGTTTCAAAACTGCTCTACCCAAAGGAAGGTTCAACTCTGTGAGTTGAATGCACACATCTTAAAGAAGTTTCTGAGAATGGTTCTGTCTAGTTTTTATGTGAAGATATTTCCTTTTCCACAAAAGGCCTCAAAGCGCTTCGTATGAGTACTTGCAGGTTCCACACAAAAGTGTTTCCAAACTGCTCTAACAAAAGAATCGTTCAACCCCGTGAGTTGAGTGCACACATCACAAAGAAGTTTAAGTGAAGGCTTTTGTCTAGTTTGTATATGAAGAAATTCCCGTTTCCAAGAAAGGCCTCAAAGAACTCCAAATATCCACTTCCAGATTCTGCAAAATCACTCTTTCAAAACTGCTCTATGAAAAGGAAGTTTCAAACCTGTGAGTTGAATGCACACATCAGAAAGAAGTTTCTTAGAATGCTTCTGACCAGTTTTAATGTGAAGACATTTCCTTTTCCACCATAGGCCTCAAATTGCTCCTAATGAACATTTGCCAATTCTACACAATAGTGTTTCAAAACTGCTCTAAAAAGAGAAAGGTTCAACTCTGCGAGTTGAGTGCACACATCACGAAGCAGTTTCAGAGAATGCTTCAGTCTAGTTTGCATGTGAAGAAATTCCCGTTTCCAACGAACGCCTCAGAGAGTTCCAAATATCCACTTGCAGATTCTGCAAAAAGACTGTTTCAAAATTTCTCTATCAAAAGGAAGTTTCAACTCGTGAGTGGAATGCACACTTCAGAAAGAAGTTTCTGAGAATCCTTCTGTGTAGTTTTAATGTAAAGACATTTCCTTTTCCACCATAGGCCTCAATTCGCTCTGAAAGAACATTTGCAGATTCTGCAAAAAGAGTGTTTCAAAACTGCTCTTTCAAAAGAAATGTTTCAATCCGTGAGTTGAATGTAAACATCACAAAGCAGTTTCAGAGAATGCTTCTGTCTAGTTTTTATGTGACGAAAGTCCCGTTTCCAAAGAAGACCTCAAAGAGCTCTAAATATCCACTTGCAGATACTGCAAAAAGACTGTTTCAAAACTGCTCTATCTAAAGGAAGGTTCAATTCCGTGAGTTGAATGCACACATCAGAAAGAAGTTTCTGAGAAACCTTCTGTCTAGTTTTTATGTGAAGATATTTCCTTTTCCACCATAGGCCTCAAAGTGCTCCAGATGAACAGTTGCAGATTCTACACAATAGTGTTTCAATATTGCTCTAACAAGAGAAAGAGTCAACTCTGTAAGTTGAATGCACACATCACAAAGGAGTTTCAGAGAATGCTTCTGTCTAGTTTGTATGTGAACAAGTTCCCATTTCCAAAGAATGCCTCAAAGTGTGCCAAATATCCACTTGCAGAATATGCAACAGAATGTTTCAAAACTGCTCTACCCAAAGGAATGTTCAATTCTGTGAGTTGAATGCACACATCTTAAAGAAGTTTCTGAGAATGGTTCTGTCTAGTTTTTATGTGAAGATTTTTCCGTTTCCACTAAAGGCCTCAAAGCGCTTCGTATGAATACTTACCGGTTCTACACAAAAGTGTTTCACAACTGCTCTAACACAAGAATCGTTCAACTCTGTAAGTTGAGTGCACACATCACAAAGCAGTTTCAGAGAAGGCTTTTGTCTAGTTTGTATGTGAAGAAATTCCCGTTTCCAACGAAGGCCTCAAAGAGCTGCAAATATCCACTTCCAGATTCCTCAAAAACACTGTTTCAAAACTGCTGTATCAACAGGAAGATTCAAGTCTGTGAGTGGAATGCACACTTCACAAAGAAGATTCTGAGAATGCTTCTGTCTAGTTTTCATCTGAAGATATTTCGTATTCCAATATAGGACTCCAAGCCCTCTGAATGAACACTAGCCGATTCTAAAAAAAGAGTGTTTCAAAACTACTCTATCAAAAGAAAGATGGAACTCTGTGAGTTGAATGCAAACATCACCAAGTAGTTTCAGAGAATGCTTCTGTCTAGTTTTCATGTGAAGAAAGTCCCGTTTCCAAAGAAGGCCTCAAAGTGCTCCAAATATCCACTTGCAGATTCTGCAAAAAGACTGTATCAAAACTGCCCTATCAAAAGGAAGGTTCAGCTCTGTGAGTTGAATGCACACATCAGAAAGAAGTTTCTGAGAATGCTTCAGTCTTGTTTTTATGCGAAGATATTTCTTTTCCACGATAGACATCAAAGTGCTCCGTATGAACACTTGCAGAATCTTAAAAAAGAGTGTTTCAAAACTGCTCTAAAAATAGAAAGGTTGAACACTGTGAGTTGAATGCACACATCATAAAGAAGTTTCTAAGAATGCTTCTGCCCAGTTTTTATGTGATGATATTTCCTCTTCCACCATAAGCCTCAAAGCGCTCCGAATGAACACTTGCACATTCCACAAAAAGTGTGTGTCAAAACTGCTCCAGCAACAGAAAGGTTGAACTCTGTGAGCTGAACGCACACATGACAAAGCAGTTTCAGAGAATGTTTCTGTCTAGTTTTTATGTGAAGAAATTCCCGTTTCCAATGAATGCCTCAAAGAGTTCCAAATATCCACTTACAGATTCTGTAAAAACACTGATTCAAATCTGCTCCATCAAAAGCAAGATTCAACTCTATGAGTTGAATGCACACATCTCAAAGAAATTTCTGAGAATGCTTCTGTCTAGATTTTAAGTGAAGATATTCCCGTTTCCAACAGAAGCCTCAAAAATCTCCTAATATCCACTTGCAGATTTTGCAAAAAGACTGTTTCAAAACTACTCTATCAATACAAGGTTCAACTCTTTGAGTTGAATGAACACGTCATAAAGAAGTTTCTGAGAATGCTTCGGTCCAGGTTTTATGTGAAGACATTTCCTTTTCCACCATAGGCCTCAAATCACTCTGAAAGAACTGTTGCAGGTTCTGCAAAAAGAGTGTTTCAAGTCTGCTCTATCAAAAGAAATGTTCTACTCAGTGAGTTGAATGCAAACATCACAAAGCAGTTTCAGAGAATGCTTGTGTCTAGTTTTTAGGTGAAGAAATTCCCATTTCCAACGAAGGTCTCAAAGAGCCCAAAACATTCACTTGCAGATTCTGCTAAAGACTGCATCAAAACTGCTCTATCAATAGAAAGGTTCAAATCTGTGAGTTGAATGCACACATCAGAAAGGGGTTTCTGAGAATGCTTCTCTCTAGTTTTTAAGTGAAGTTATTTCCTTTTCCACCATAGGCCTCAAAGTGCTCCGTATGAACACTTGCAGATTCTACACAATAGTGTTTCAGAACTGCTCTAACAAGAGAAAGGTTCAAATCTGTTTGTTGAGTGCACACATTAAAAAGCAGTTTCAGAGAACGCTTCCATCTAATGTGTTTGTGAAGAAATTCCCCTTTCCAACGAAGGCGTCAAAGAGCTCCAAATATCCACTTCCAGATCCTGCAAAAACACTGTTTCAAAACTGCTCTATCAACAAGAAAGTTCAACTGTGTTAGATGAATGCACACATCAGAAAGAAGTTTCTGAGAATGCTTCTATCTAATTTTAATGTGAAGATATTTCCTTTTCCACCATAGGCCTCAAAGCGCTCCGAAAGAACACTTGCAAATTCTGCAAAAACAGTGTTTCCAAACTGCTCTAACAAGAGGAAGGTTCATGTCCGTGAGTGGAATGCACACATGAGAAAGAATTTTCTGAAAATGCTTCTGTCTAGTTTTAATATGAAGATGTTTCCTTTTCCACCATAGGCCTCAAAGCGCTCCGAAAGAACACTTGCAGAATCTGCAAAAAGAGTGTTTCAAAACTGCTCTATAAAAAGAAATGTTATATTCTGTGAGTTGAATGCAAACGTAACAAAGCAGTTTCAGAGAATGCTTCTGTCTAGTTTTTAGGTGAAGAAATTCCCACTTCCAACGAATGCCTCAAATAGTTCCAAATATCCACTTACAGATTCTGTAAAAACACTGTTTCAAAGCTGCTCTATCAAACGTAAGGTTCTACTCTGTGAGTTGAATGCACACATCTTAAAGAAATTTCTGAGAATGCTTCTGTCTGGATTTTTTTGAAAATATTCACATTTCCAACAAAAGCCTCAAAGAGCCCCAAAAATCCACTTTCAGATTCTGCAAAAAGGCTGTTTCAAAACTGCTGTATCAATACAAGGTTCAACTCTCTGAGTTGAATGCACACATCATAAAGAAGTTTCTGAGAATGCTTTTGCCCTGTTTTAATGTGAACATATTTCCTTTTCCACCATAGGCCTCAAAGCGCTCCGTATGAACACTTGCATATTCTAAACAATAGTGTCTCAAAACTGCTCTAACAGAAGAAATGTTCAATGCTGTGAGTTGAGTGCACACATCACAAAGCAGTTTCAGAGAATGCTTCTGTCTGTTCTGTATGTGAGGAAATTCCCGTTTCCAACGATGGCCTCAAAGAGATCCAAATATCCAGTTCCAGATATTGCAAAAACACTGTTTCATAACTGCTGTATCAACAGGAAGGTTCAACTCTGTGAGTGGAATGCACACATCAGAAAGAAGTTTCTGAGCATGCTTCTGTCTAGTTTTTATGTGAAGATATTTCCCTTTCCACAATAGGCCTCAAAGCGCTTTGTATGAACACTTGCAGATTCTACACAACAGTGTTTCAAAACCGCTCTAACAAGAGAAAGGTTCAACGCAGTGAGTTGAGTGCACACATCACAAAGCAGTTTCAGAGAATGCTTCTGTCTGGTTTGTATGTGAAAAAATTCCCCTTTCCAACGAAGGCCTCAAAGAGCACCAAATAACCACTTGCAGATTCTGCAAAAACACTGTTTCAATCCTGCTCTATCAAAACAAAGTTTCAACCCTGGGAGTTGAATGCTAACATCAGAATGAAGTTTCTGAGAATGTTTCTTTCTAGTTTTAATGTGAAGATATTTCCTTTTCCACCATAGGCCTCAAAGCGCTCCGAAAGAACACTTGCAGATTCTGCAAAAAGAGTGTTTCAAAACTGCTCTATCAAAAGAAATGTTCTACTCTGTGAGTTGAATTCAAACATCACAAAGCCGTTTCAGAGAATGCTTCTGTCTAGTTTTTAGGTGAAGAAATTCCAGCTTCCAACGATGGTCTCAAAGAGCTCCAAACATTTAGTTGCAGATTCTGCAAAAAGACTGTATAAAAACTCCTCTATCAACAGAAAGGTTCAACCCTGTGTGTTAAATGCACACATCATAAAGAAGTTTCTTTGAATGCTTCTGTATTGTTTTTATGTGAAGATATTTCGTTTTCCACCATAGGCCTCAAAGCGCTCAAAATGAACACTTGCAAATTCTGCACAATAGTTTTTCAAAACTGCTCTAAGAAGAGAAAGGTTCAAATCTGTGAGTTGAATGCACGTACCACAAAGCAGTTTCAGAGAATGCTTCTGTCTAGTTTGTATGTGAAGAAGTTCTCATTTCCAAAGAAAGCGTCAAATTGCCCCATATATCCAATTGCAGATTATGCAAGAGACTGTTTCAAAACTGCTCTATCGAAAGGAAGCTTCAACTCTGTGAGTCAAATGCACACATCAGAAAGAAGTTCCTGAGAATGCTTCTGCCTAGTTTTTATGTGATGATATTTCCTCTTCCACAATAAGCCTCACAGCGCTGAGAATAAACACTTGCACATTCCATAAAAAGTGTGTTTCAAAACTGCTCCAGCAACAGAAAGCTTCAACTCTGTGAGTTCATTGCACACATGGCAAAGCAGTTTCAGAGAATGCTTCTGTCTAGTTTTTATGTGAAGAATCTCCCGTTTCCAACGAATGCCTCAATGAGTTCAAAACATCCACTTAGAGATTTTGTAAAAACACTGTTTCAAAGCTGCTCTATCAAAAGTAAGGTTCAACTCTGTGAGTTGAATGCACACATCTTAAATAAATTTCTGAGAATGCTTCTGTCTAGATTTTATGTGAAGAAGATCCCATTTCCAAATAAGGCCTAAAATTGCTCCAAATATCCACTTCCAGATATTGCAAAAAGACTGTTTCAAAACTGCTCTTTGAAAACGAAGGTTCAACTCTGTGAGTTGAATGCATACATCAGAAAGAAGTTTCTGAGCGTGCTTCTGTCTAGTTTTTATGTGAAGATATTTCCTTTCCCACCATAGGCCACAAAGCCCTACGTAGGAACATTTGCAGATTCTACACAATAGTGTTTCAAAACTAATCTAACAAGAGAAAAGTTCAACTCTGTGTGTTGAGTGCACACGACACAAAGCTGTTTCAGAGAATGCTTCTGTGTGGTTTGTATGTGAAGAAATTCCCGTTTCCAATGAAGGCCTCAAAGACATCCAAATACCCACCTCCAGATTCTGCAAAAACACTGTTTCATAACTGCTCTTTCAACAAGAAGTTTCAACTGTGTGAGATGAATGCACACATCAGAAAGAAGTTTCTGAGAATGCTTGTCTAATTTTAATATGAAAATATTTCCTTTTCCACCATAGGCAACAAAACAGTCCAAAAAAACACTTGCAGATTCTGCAAAAAGAGTGTTTCAAAACTGCTCTATCAAAGGAAATGTTACACTCTGTGAGTGAATGCAGACATCACAAAGCAGTTTCAGAGAATACTTCTGTCTAGTTTCTTGGTGAAAAAATTCCCGTTTCCAACGAAGGTCTCGAAGAGCTCCAACTTTCACTAGCGGATTTTGCAAAAAAGCGGTTTCAAAATTGCTCTATCAATAGGAAGGTTCAACTCTGCGAGTTGAATGCACACATCATAAAGAATTATCTGGGAATGCTTCTGTCTAGTTTTTATGTGAAGATATTTCCTTTTCAAACATAGACCTAAAAGCGCTCCGTATGAACACTTGCAGATTCTACACAATACTGTTTCAAAACTGCTTTAACAAAAGAAAGGTTCAACTCTGTGAGTAGAGTGCCCACATGATAAGGCAGTTTCAGAGAATGCTTCTGTCTAGTTTGTATGTGAAGAAATTCCCGTTTCCAAAGAAGGACTCAAAGAGCTGCAAATATGCACTTCCAGATTCTGCAAAAACACTGTTTCAAAACTGCTGAATCAACGGGAAGTTTCATCCCCTTGAGTGGAATGCACACATGAGAAAGAAGTTTCTGAAAATGCTTCCGTCTCGTTTTAATGTGAAGATATTTCCTTTTCCACCTTATGCCTCAAAGCGCTCCGAAAAATCACTTGCAGGAACTGGAAAAAGAGTGTTTCAAAAGTGCTCTATCAAAAGAAATATTCTCCTCTGTGAGTTGAATGCAAACATCACAAAGCAGTTTCAGAGAATGCTTCTGTCTACTTTTTATGTGAAGTAATTCCCTTTTCCAAAGAAAGCCTCAAAGAGCACTAAAAATCCACTTGCAGATTCTGCAAAAAGACTGTTTCAAAACTGTCCTATCAATAGGAAGGTTCAAGTCCGTGAGTTGAATATACACATCAGAAAGAAGTTTCTGAGAATTTTTCCGTCTAGTTTATGTGAAGATATTTCCTTTTCCACCATAGGCCTCAAAACGCTTCGTATGAACACTTACAGATTCTACACAATAGTGTTTCAAAACTGCTCTAACAAGAGAAATATTCAACTCTGCGTGTTGAATGCACGCACCACAAAGCAGTTTCAGAGAATGCTTCTGTCTAGGTTGTATGTGAAAAAGTTCTCATTTCCAAAGATGTCGTCAAATTGCTCAAAATATCCACTTGCATATTATGCAAGAGACTGTTTCAAGTGCTCTATCCAAAGGAAGGTTCAACTCTCTGAGTTGAATTCACACATCACAAAGAAGTTTCTGAGCATACTTCTGTCTAGTGTTTAAGTGAAGTTATTTCCTTTTCAAGCATAGGCCTCATATCGCTCCAAATATCCACTAGCAGATTCTACAAAAAGTGTGTTTCAAAACTGCTGTATCAACAGGAAGGTTCAATTCTATGAGTTTAATTCACACCTCACAAAGTAGTTTTTGAAAATGCTTCTGTATCGCTTCATGTGAAGATATTTCCTTTTCCAACTTTGGCTGCAATGTGCTCCAAATATCCACTTGCAGATTTTACAAAAATAGTCTTTCAGAATTGCTCTATCAAAAGGAAGGTTCAAATCTGTAAGTTGAATGAACACATCACAAAGAAGTTTCTGAGAATGCTTCTGTCTAGTTTTTATGGGATGATATTTCCTTTTCCAGGGTAGGCCTCAAAACGCTCCAATTATCCACTTGCAGATTTTACAAAAAGAGTGTTTCAAATCTGCTCTATCAAAAGGAAGGTTCAAATCTGCGAGTTGAGTGCACATATCACAAAGAAGTTTCTAAGAATTCTTATGTCTAGTTATTAAGTGAAGATATTTCCTTTCCCAGCATAGGCCTCAAAGTGCTACAAATATCCACTTGCAAATCCTACAAAAGGAGTGCTTCATACCTGCTCTATCAAAAGGAAGGTTCACCACTTTGAGTTAAGTGTACACATCACAAAGAAGTTTTTGAGAATGCTTCTATTTTTTATGTGAAGATATTTCCTTTCCCAGCATAGGCCTCAAAGCAATCCAAATATCCAAATGCAGATTCCACAAAAAGTGAACTTCAGAACTGCTCTATCAAAAGGAAGGTTCAACTCTGTGTGTTGACTGCATACATCACAAAGATGTTTCTGAGAATGCTTCTATCTAGTTTTCATGTGAAGATATTTCCTTTTCCATCAAAGGCCTTAAAGCATTCCAAATATCCACTTGTAGATTCTTCAAAAAAACTGTTTCAAAGCTGGCCTATCCAACGGAAGTTTCAACTCTGCGAGTTGAATGCACACATCACAAAAAAGTTTCTGAGAATGCTTCTGTCTAGTTTTTTAATGAAGATATTTCCATTTCCAGCATAGCCCTCAAAGCGCTCCAAATGTCCACTTCCAGATCTACAGAAAGAGTGTGTCAAAATACTTCTATCACAATGAAGATTCAGCTCTGGGAGTTGAATGCACTGGTCATAAATAAGTTTCTGAGAATGCATCTGTCTAGTTTTTATGTGAATATATTTCCTTTTCCAGCATAGACCTCAAAGGACTCGAAATATCCACTTGCAGATTCTACAAGAAGAGTGTTTCAAAACTACTCTATCAAAAGTATGGTTCAACTCTGTAAGTTGAATGCACATATCACAAAGAAGGTTCTGAGGATACTTCTGTCTAGTGTTATGCGAAGATATTACCTTTCCCAGCATAGCCCTCAAACCACTCCAAATATCCATTTCCAGATTCTACAAAAAGAGTGTTTCAAAACTGCTCTATCAAAAGGAAGTTTCAACTCTATGAGTTGAATTCACACATCACAAAGTTGTTTCTGAGAATGCTTCTGTATAGTTTTTATGTGAAGATATTTCCTTTTCCAACTTAGGCCTCAATGTGCTCCAAATATCCACTTGCAGATTCTGCAAAAGGAGTGTTTCAAAACTACTCTATCAAAAGGAAGATTCAACACTGTGAGTTCAATGCACACATCGCAAAGAAGTTTCTGAGAATGCTTCTGTCGAATTTTAATGTGAAGAAATTTCCTTTTCCAGCATAGGACTCAAAGCCCTCGAAATATCCACTTGCATATTTTACAAAAAGAGTGTCTCAAAACTGCTCTATCAAAAGGAAGTTTCAACTCTATGAGTTGAATGCACACATGACAAAGAAGTTTCTGAGATTGCTTCTGTCTAGTTTTTAAGTGAAAATATTTCCTTTTCCAGCATAGACCTCAAATTGCTCCTAATATCCACTTGCAGATTGTACAAAATAGTTTTTCAAAACTGTTCTATGAAAATGAAGATTCAACTCTATGAGATTAACTCCCAAATCACAAAGCAGTTTCTGAAAATGCTTCTGTATGCTTTTTCTGTGAAGCTATTTCCTTTTCCAACTTAGGCGTCAGTGTGCTCCAAATATCCACTTGCAGATTTTACAAAAAGAGTTTTTCAAAACTGCTCTATCAAAAGGAAGGTTCAAATCTGTAAGTTGGGTAAACGAATTAAAAGAAGTTTCTTAGAATGTTTCCGTCTAGTTTTTATGTGAAGATATTTTGCTTTCCATCGTAGGCCTCAAATCCCTCCAAATATCCACTTGCAGATTCTACTAAAAGAGTGTTTCAAAACTGCTCTATCAAAAGGAAGGTTCAACTCTGTGAGATGAATTCACATTTCACAAAGAAGTTTCTGAGAATGCTTCTGTCTAGTTTTTATGTGAAGATTTTTCCCTTCCCAGCATAGGCCTCAAAGTGCTCCAAATAACAACTTGCAGATTCTACAAAAGGAGTGTTTCAAAACTGCTCTATCAAAAGGAAGTTTCACCTCTGAGAGTTGAATGTACACATCATAAAGAGGTTTCAGAGAATGCTTCTGTCTAGTTTTTATGTGAAGATATTTCCTTTAACAGCACAGGCTTCAAAACGCTCCAAATATCCACATGAAGATTCTACAAAAAGAATGTTTCAAATCTGCACTATCAAAAGGAAGGATCACCTCTGTGAGTTGAATACACACATCACAAAGAAGTTTCTGAGAATTCTTTTGTCTAGTTTTTATGTGAAGATATTCCCTTTTCCATCATACGCATCAAATCGCTCCAAATAACCAATTGCAGATTCTACAAAAAAAGTGTTTCATTACTCCTCTCTCATAAGGAGAGTTGAATTCTGTGAGTTGAATACACAGATCACAAAGAAGTTTCAGAGAATACTTCTGTCTAGTTTTGATGTGAAGATATTTCCTTTCCCAAAATAGGACTCGAAGTGCTCCAAATATCCACTTGTAGATTCTGCAAAGAGTGTTTCAAAACTACTCTATCAAAAGGAAGTTTCAACTCTATGAATTGAATTCACAAATCACCCAGAAGTTTCTCAGAAAGCTTCTGTCTAGGTTTTATGTGAAGATACTTCCTTTTCCAGCGTAGGCCTCAAAGCAATTCAAATATCCAAATGCAGATCCTTCAAAAAGAGTGTTTCAAAACTGCTGTATCAAAAGGAAGATTCACCCCTGTGAGTTGAATGCACACATCACAAAGAAGTTTCAGAGAATGCTTCTGTCTAATTTTCATTTGAAGATATTTTCTTTTCCAGCATAGGCCTCAAAGCCCCCCAAATATCCACTTGCAGATTATACAAAAAGAGTGTTTCTTAACTGCTCTACCAAAAGGAAACTTAAACTCTGTGCGTTGAAAACATATATCACAGAGAAGTTTCTGAGAATGCTTCTGTCTAGTTTTTAAGTGAAGATATTTCCTTTTCCAGCATAGGTCTCAAAGCTCTCCAAATATCCACTTGCAGATTCTACAAAGAGTGTTTGAAAAGTGCTCTACCAATAGGAAGGTTCACCCCTGTGAGTTGAATGCACACATCACAAAAAGTTTCTGAGAATGCTTGTGTCCTGTTTTTATGTGAAGATATTTGCTTTTCTATCATAGGCCTCAAAGCACTCCAAATAACCACCTGCAGATTCTACAAAAAGTGTGTTCAAATACTGCTCTATCATAAGTAGAGTTCAACTCTCTGAGTTGAATCCACACACCACAAAGAAGTTTCAGACAATAATCCGGCCTCCTTTTTCTCTGTAGATGTTTCCTTTCCCAGAATATGCCTCAAAGCCCTCCAAATATCCAATTGTAGATTCTACAAAAAGAGTGTTTCAAAACTGCTCTATCAAAAGGAAGGTTAAACTCTGTGAGTTAAATTCTCACTTAACAAATAAGTTTCTGAGAATGTTTCTGTCTAGTTTATATGTGAAGATACATCCTTTTCCAGCATAGGCCTCAAAGAGCTCAAAATATCCATTTGCAGATTCTACAAAAACAGTGTTTCAAAACTGCTCTATCAAAAGGAAGATTCAACCCTATGAGTTGAATTCACACATCATAAAGAAGGTTCCGAGAATGCTTCTGTCTAGTTTTTAATGAAGACATTTCCTTTCACATCATAGACCTCAAAGCGCTCCAAATATCCTCTTGTAGATTCTACAAAAGAGTGTTTCAAAACTGCTCTGTCAAAAGGACGCTTCAAACCTATTAGTTGAATGCACACATCACAAAGATGTATCTCAGAATCCTTCTGTCTTGCTTTTATGTGTAGATATTTCCTTTCCCATCATAGGCCTCAAAGCGCTCCAAATATCAACATGCAGATTCTGCAAAAAGTGTATCTCAAAACTAATGTATCAAAAGGAAGGTTCAAATCTGTAAGTTGAATGAACACATCACAAAGAAGTTTCTGAGAATGATTCTGTCTAGTTTTTTTGTGAAGATAGTTCCCTTCCCAGCGTAGGCCTCAAAGCGCTCCATATATCCACTTGCAGATCCTACAAAAAGAGTGTTTCAAAACTGTTCTATCAAAAGAAAGGTTCAACTCTGTTAGTTGAATGCACGTATCACAAAGAAGTTTCTGAGGATGCTTCTGTCTAGTATTTATGTGAAGATATTTCCTTTCCCAGCATAGGCCTCAAAGCGCTCCTAATATCAACTTGCAGATTCTACAAAAAGAGTGTTTCAAAACTGCTCTATCAAAAGGAAGGTTCAACTCTCTGAGTTGAATTCACGCATCACAAAGTTGTTTCTAAGAATGCTTCTGTATAGTTTTTATGTGAAGATATTTCCTTTTCCAACTTAGGCCACAATGTGCTCCAAATATCCAAATGCAGATACTGCAAAATAGTGTTTCAAATCTACTGTATCAAAAGGAAGATTCAGCTCTGTGAGTTGAATGTACACATCACAAAGAAGTTTCTGAGAATGCTTCTGTCGAATTTTTATGTGAAGATATTTCCTTTTCCAGCATAGGCCTCAAAGAGCTCCAAATATCCACTTGCAGATTGTACAAAAAGGCTATCTCAAACTGCTCTACCAAAAATAAGGTTCAACTCCATGAGTTGAATTCACATATCACAAAGAAGTTTCTGAGAATGCATCTGTCGAATTTTTATGTGAAGATATTTCCTTCTCCAGCGTAGGCCTCAAAACGCTCCAAATATCCACTTGCAGATTTTGCAAAAAGAGTGTTTCAAAACTGCTCTATCAAAAGGAAGGTTCAAATCTGCGAGTTGAGTGCACATATCACTAAGATGTTTCTCAGAATTCTTATGTCTAGTTATTATGTGAAGATATTTCCTTTCCCAGCATAGACCTCAAAGCGCTACTAATATCCACTTGCAAATTCTACAAAAGGAGTGCTTCATAACCGCTCTATCAAAAGGAAGTTTCACCTCTTTGAGTTGAAAGCAAACATCACAAAGAAGTTTTTGAGAATGCTTCTGTCTATTTTTTATTTGAAGATATTTCCTTTCTCAGCGTAGGCCTCAAAGCATTCCAAAATCCAAATGCAGATTCTACAAAAAGTGTTTCAAAACTGCTCCATCAAAAGGAAGGTTCAACTCTGTGTGTTGAATGCACACATCACAAAGATGTTTCTGAGAATGCTTCTGTCTAGTTTTCATGTGAAGATATTTCCTTTTCCAGCAAAGGCTTCAAAGCACTCCAAATATCCCCTTGCAGATTCTTCAAAAAGAGTGTTTCAAAGCTGGCCTATCCAAAGAAAGTTTGAGCTCTGTGAGTTGAATGCACACATCACAAAGAAGTTTCTGAGAATGCTTCTCTGTAGTTTGTTTGTGAAGATATTTCCATTTCCAGCATAGCCCCCAAAGCGCTCCAGACGTCCAATTCCAGATCTACAAAAAGAGTGTTTCAAAACTCCTCTATCAGAATGAAGATTCAGCTCTGTGGGTTGAATGCACTCATCATAAACAAGTTTCTGAGAATGCTTCCGTCTAATTTTTATGTGCAATATATTTCCTTTTCCAGAATAGACCTCAAAGGGCTCAAAATATCCACTTGTGGATTCTACAAAAAGAGTGTTTCAAAACTGCTCTATCAAAAGGAAAGTTCAACTCTCTGAGTTGAATACACACATCACAAAGAAGTTTCTGAGCATGCGTCTGTCTAGTTTATAAGTGAAAATATTTCCTTTTCCAGAATAGACCTCAAAGCACTCCAAATATCCACTTGCAGATTCTACAAAAAGAGTGTTTCAAGCCTCCTCTATCCAAAGGAAGTTTCAACTCTGTGAGTTGAATGAGCGCATCACAAAATAGTTTCTCAGAATGCTTCTGTCTAGTTTCTAAGTGAAGATATTTCCTTTTCCAACATAGCCCTCAAAGCACTCCAAATATCCACTTCAAGATCCTAGAAAAAGTAAGCTTGAAAACTCCTCTATCAGAAGGAGGATTCAGATTTGTGAGTTAAATGCACACGTCATAAACAAGTTTCTGAGAATATTTCTGTCTAGTTTTTATGTGAAGATATTTTCATTTCAAGCATAGACCTCAAAGTGCTCAAAATATCCACTTCCAGATTCTACAAAAATAGTGTTTCAAAACTGCTCTATCAAAAGTAAGGTTCAGCACTGTGAGTTGAACGCACACATCACAGAGAAATTTCTGACAATGCCTCTCTCTAGTTTTCATGTGAAAATAATATCTTTTCCAACGTGGGTGTTAAAGCACTATTTTATGCACTTGCAGATTCTACAAAAAGAGTGTTTCAAAACTGCTCTATGAAAAGGAAGGCTCAAATCTGTTAGTTAAATGAACACATCACAAAGAAGTTTCCGAGAATGCTTCTGTCTAATTTTTATGGGAAGATAGTCACTTTTCCAGTGAAGGAATCAAAGCCCTCCAAATATCAACTTGCAGATTCTACAAAAACAGTGATTCACAACTGCTCTATCAAAAGGAAGGTTCAACTCTGTGAATTCAATGAACACACCACAAATAAGTTCCTGAGAATGCTTCTGTCTAGTTTTTATCTGAAGGTATTTCCTTTTCCAGCATAGGCCTCAATCCCTCCATATATCCACTTGCAGGTTCTAAAAAAAGAGTGTTTCAAAACTGTTCCATCAAGAGGAAGGTTCAACTCTGTGATCTGAATGCACACATCACAAAGAAGTTTCTGGGAATGCTTCTGTCTAGTTTTCATGTGAAGATATTTCCTTTTCCAACTTAGGCCTCAATGTGTTCCAAATATCCATTTACAGATTCTACAAAAGGAGGGTTTCAAACTGCTCTACCAAAATGAAGGTGGAAATCTGTAATTTGAATGAACACATCACAAAGAAATTTCTGATAATGCTTCTATCTAGTTTTTATGTGAAGATATTTCCTTTTCCACCATAGTCCTCAAAGCGTTCCAAAAATCCACTTGCAGACACTACAAAAAGAGTGCTTCAAAACTGCTCTATCAAAAGGAAGGTTCCAATCTGTAAGTTTAATGAACACATCACAAAGGAGTTTCTGAGAATTATTTTGTCCAGTTTTTATGGGAAAATATTTCCTTTTCCAGCGTACGCCTCAAAGCGCTCCAAATATTCATTTGCAGATTCCACAAACAGAGTGTTTCAAATCTGCTGTATCAAAAGGAAGGTTCAACACTGTGAGTTGAATGCACACATCAGAAATAAGTTTCTGAGAATGCTTCTGTCTAGTTTTTACATGAAGATATTACCTTTTCGACCATAGGCCTCAAAGCACTCCAAATATCCACTTGCAGACACTACAAAAGAGTGTTTCAAAACTGCTCTATCAAAAGGAAGTTTCCAATGTGTAAGATGAATAAACACATCAGAAAGAAGTTTCCGAGAATGCTTCAGTCTAGTTTTTATGTGAAGATATTTCCTTTTCCAGCATAGGCCTCAGAGCCCTAAAAATATCCACTTGCAGGTTATACAAACATAGTATTTCAAAGCTTCTCCATCAAAAGGAAGGTTCAACTGTGTGAGTTGAATGCATACATCATAAAGAAGTTTCTGAGAATGCTTCTGTCTAGTTTTTATGTGAGGATATTTCCTTTTCCAGCATAGCCCTCAAAGCGTTCCAAATATCCAATTCCAGATCTTACAAAAATAGTGTTTGAAAACTCCTGTATCAGAGGGAAGATTCAGCTCTGTGAGTTGAATGCACACATCATAAACAAGTTTCTCAGAATGCTTCTGTCTAGTTTTTATGTGAAGATATTTCCTTTTCCAGCATAGACTTCAAAGCACTCCAAATATCCAAATGCAGATTCTACAAAAAGAGTGTTTCAAAACTGCTCTTTCCAAAGGAAGTTTCAACTCTGTGACTTGAACGCACACATCACAAAGAAGTTTCTGAGAATGCTTCTGTCTAGTTTTTTAGTGAAGATATTTTCTTTTCCAGCATAGCCCTCAAAGCACTCCAAATATCCACTTCCAGATCTACAAAAAGATTATTTCAAACTCCTGTATCAGAAAGAAGATTCAGCTCTGTGATTTGAATGCACTCATCATAAACAAGTTTCTGAGACTGCTTCTGTCTAGTTTTTATGTGAAGATATTTCCTTTTCCAGCATAGACCTCAAAGCACTCAAAATATCCACCTGCAGATTCTACAAAAAGAGTGTTTCAAAACTGCCGTTTCAAAAGGGAGGTTCAACTGTATGAGTTGAACCCACACATCACAAAGAAGTTTCTGAGCATGCTATTGTCTAGTTTTTAATTGAAGATATTTCCTTTTCCAGTATAGGCCTCAAAGCACTAAAAATATCCACTTCCAGATACTACAGAAAGAGTGTTTCAAAACTGCTCTATCCAAAGGAAGTTTCAAATCCGTGAGCTGAATGCGCATATCACAAAATAGTTTCTGAGAATGCTTCTGTCTAGTTTTTAAGTGAAGATATTTCCTTTTCCAGCATAGCCTTCAAGGCGCTCCAAATACCCACTTCCAGATTCTACAAAAAGAGTGTTTCAAAACTCCTCTATCAGAAGGAAGATTCAGCTCTGTGAGTTCAATGCACACGTCATAAACAAGTTTCTGAGAATGTTTCTGTCTAGTTTTTAATGTGAAGATCTTTCCTTTTCAAGCATAAACCTCAAAGCACTCGAAATATCCACTTACAGATCTTACAAAATGAGTGTTTCAAAACTGCTCCATCAAAAGGAAGGTTCAGCTCTGTGAGTTGAATGCACACATCACAGAGAAATTTCTGAGAATGCCTCTGTCTAGTTTCATGTGAACATAATATCTTTTCCATCATAGGCCTCAAAGCACTCCAAATATCCAAATGCAGATTCTAAAAAAAAAAAGTGATTCAAAACTGCTCCATCAAAAGGAAGGTTCAACTCTGTGAGTTATATGCACACATCACTAAGAAGTTTCTGTGGATGCTTCTGTCTAATTTTTATGAGAAGATATTTCCTCTTTCAACATAGTTCTCACAGCACTCCAAATAACTACTTGCAGATTCTACAAAAAGAGGGTTTCAAAACGGCTCTATCAAAAGGAAGGTTGAACTCTATGAATTGAATTCACACATCACAAAGAAATTTCTGAGAATTCTTCTGTCTAGTGTTTAAATGAAGATATTTCCTTTTCCAGCATAGGCCTCAAAGCACTCCAAATATCCCCTTGCAGATACTACATAAAGAGTGTTTCAAAACTGCTCTAGCAAAAGGAAGTTTCAATTCTGTGAGTTGAATTCACACATCACAAAGAAGTTTCTGAGAATGCTTTTGTCCAGCTTTTATGTGAAGATATTTCCTTTGCCTGCATAGGCTTCAAGGCCCTCCAAATATCCACTTGCAGATTGTGCAAAAAAAGTGTTTCAAAACTGCTCTATCAAAAGAAAGGTTTAACTGTACGAGTGGAATTCACACATCACAAATTAGTTTCTGAGAATGCTTCTGTATAGTTTTTATGTGAAGATATTTCCTTTCCCAACTTAGGCATCAATGTGTTCCAAATATCGTCTTGCAGATTCTACAAAAAGAGTTTTTCAAAACTCCTCTATCAAGAGGAAAGTTCAAATCTGTAAGTTAAATGAACACATCACAAATAAGTTTCCAAGAATACTTCTGTATAATTTTTATGTGAAGATAGTTCCTTTTCCGCAGTAGGAATCAAAGCGTTCCAAATATCCACTTGCAGATTCTACAAAAACAGTGTTTCAAAACTGTTCTATCTAAAGGAAGGTTCACCTCTGTTAGTTGAATTAACACATCACAGGGAAGTTCTTGAGAATGCTTCTGACTAGTTTTTCCCTGAAGATATTTCCTTTTCCTGCATAGGCCTCAATCTCTCCATATATCCAATTGCAGGTTCTAAAACAAGACTGTTTCAAAACTGCTCCATCAAAAGGAAGGTTCATCTATGTGAGTTGAATGCACACATCTCAAAGAAGTTTCTCAGAATGCTTCTGTCTAGTTTTCATATGAAATTATTTCCTTTTACAGCATAGGCGTGAAAGCCCTCCAAATATCCTCTTGCATATCCTACAAAAAGAGTTTTTCAAAACTGCTCTTTCAAAAGGAAGTTTCAACTCTGTGAGTTGCATACACACATCACAAAGAAGTTTCTGAGAATGGTTCTGTCTAGTTTTTATGTGAAGATATTTCCTTTTACAGCGTGGGCCAAAATGTGCTCCAAATATCCACTTGCAGAGTCTACAAAAAGAGTGTTTCAAAACTGCTCTAATAAAAGGAAGGTTCAAATATTTGAGTTGAATGCACACATCACAAACAAGTTTCCGAGAATGTTTCTGTATAATTTTTATGTGAAGATAGTTCCTATTAAAGTTTAGGAATCAAAGGGCTCCAAATATCCACTTGCAGATTCTACAAAATGAGAGTTTCAAACTGCTATATCAAAAGGAAGGTTGAGCTCTGTGAGTTGAATGCATATATCACAAAGAAGTTCCTGAGAATGCTTCTTTCTAGTTTTTATGTGAAGATATTTCCTTTTCCAGCATAGGCCTCAGTCCCTCCATACATCCACTTGCAGGTTCTAAAAAAATAGTGTTTCAAAACTCCTCCATCAAAAAGAAGGTTCAACACTGTGCACTGAATGCATACATCACAAAGAAGTTCCTGAGAATGCTTCTGTCTATTTTCTATGTGAAGATATATCCTTTTCCAACTTAGGCCTCAATGTGCTCCAAATATCCACTTGCAGATTCTACAAAAAGTGGGTTTCAAAACTCCTCTATCAAACGGATGTTTGAAATCTGTAATTTGAATTAACACATCACAAAGAAGTTTCCGAGAATAATTCTGTATAATTTTTATGTGAAGATATTTCCTTTTCCAGCATAGGCCTCAAAGCGCTCCATGTATCCACTTGCAGATTCTACAAAAAGAGAGTTTCAAAACTGCTGTATCAAAAGGAGAATTCAATTCTATGAGTTGAATTCACCCATCACAAAGAAGATTCTGAGAAGGCTTCAGTCTGGTTTTTAAGTAAAGATATTTCCCTTTCCAGGATTCACCTCAAAGCACTCCAAATATCCACTTGCAGATTCTACAGAAAAGAGTGTTTCAAAACTGCTCTATCAAAAGTAAGGTTCTACTCTGTGAGTTGAATGCACACATTGCAAACAAGTTTCTGAGAATGCTTCTGTATATTTTTTGTGTGAAGTTATTTCCTTTTCCAGCATAAGCCCCAAAGCCCTCCAAATATCCACTTGCAGACACTACAAAAAGAGTGTTTCAAAACTGCTCGATCAAGAGTAAGGTTCGAATCTGTAAGTTGAATGAACACATCACAAAGGAGTTTCAGAGAATGCTTCTGTCTCGTTTTTATGTGAAGATATTTCCTTTTCCAGCGTAGGCCTAAAAGGGCTCCAAATATCCACTTGCAGGTTCGTCAAACAGAGTGTATCAAAGCTGCTCTATTAAAAGGAAGGTTCAACTCTTTGAGTTGAATGCACACATCACAAAGAAGTTTCTGAGAATGCTTCTGTCTAGGTTTTTTTGAAGATATTTCCTTTTCCACCATATCCCTGAAAACGCTCCAAATATCCAATTTCACTTTCAACAAAAAGTGAGTTTCAAAACTGCTCTATCAAAAGGAGAGGTCAACTCTATTAGTTGACTTCACACATCACAAGAAATTACTGAGAAGGCTTCTGTGTAGTTTTTCTGTGAAGATATTTCCTTTCCCACCATAGGCCTCAAAACGCTCCAAATGTCCACTTTCAGATTCTAGAAAAAGAATTTTTCAATACTGCTCTATCAAGAAAGGTTCAACTCTGTGAGTTGAGAGCACACATCAAAAATTATTTTCTGAGAATGCTTCTGTCTAGTTTTTATATGAAGATATTTCCTTTTCTACCAAAGGCCTCAAAGCCCTCCAAATATCCACTTGCAGATTCTACAAAAAGTGTGTTTCAAAACTGCTCTAACAAAAGGAAGGTCCAACTCTATGAGTTGAATGCACACATCACAAAGAATTTTGTAAGAATGCTTCTCTCTAGTCTTTATGTGAAGATAATCCCGTTTCCACCGAAAGCCTGAAAGCGGTCCAAATATTTGCAGATTCTACAAAAAGAGTTTAAAAACTGCTCTGTCAAATGGAGTGTTCAACTCTGTAAGTTGAATGCACACATGACAAAGAAATTTCAGAGAATACTTCTCTCTAGTTTTTATGTGAACATATATACTTTTCCAACACTGGCCTCAAAGCTCTCCAAATGTCCACTTGCAGATTCTACAAAAAGAGTGATTCAAAACTCTCTATCAAAAGAAAGGTTTAGCTCTGTGAGTTGAATGCCCACATCACAAAGGAGTTTGTTAGAATGATTCTCTCTACTTTTTATTTGAGGATATCCCATTTCAAATGAATTCCTATTAGCGGTCCAAATATCCACTTTCAGATTCTACACAGAGTGTTTCAAACTGCTCTAACTAAAGGAATGTCCAACTCTGTGAGTTGAATGGAAACATCACAAAGTACTTTCTGAGAATACTTCTTTCCAGGTTTTATGTGAAGATATTTCCTTTTCCACCACAGGCCTCAAAGCTCTCCAAATGTCCACTTGCAGATTCTACAAAAAGAGTTCTTCAAAACTGCTGTATCAAAAGAAAGGTTCAGCTCTGTGAGTTGAAAGCACACATCACAAAGAAGATTGTGAGAATGCTTCTATCTAGTTTTTATGTGAGGATATACCGTCTCCAACGAATTCCTGTAATCCGTCCAAATATCCACTTGCAGATTCTCCAAAAAGAGTGTTTAAAAACTGCTCTAACTAAAGGAATGTTCAACTCTGTGAGTTGAGTGGAAACATCACAAAGTACTTTCTGAGAATGTTTGTTTCTAGGTTTTGTGTGAAGATATTTCCTTTTCCACCACAGGCCTCCAAGCTCTTCAAATATCCACTTGCAGATTCTACAAAAAGAATGTTTCAAAACTGCTCTATCAAAAGAAAGGTTCAAATCTGTGTTCAAAGCCCAGATCACAAATTAGTTTCTGAGAATGCTTCTGTCTAGTTCTTATGTGAAGATATTTCCTTTTCTACCATAAGCCTCAAATCACTCTAAACATCCACTTGCAGATTCTACACAAAGAGTGTTTCAAAGCTGCTCTATCAAAAGAAAGGTTCAACTATGTGAGTGGAATGCAAACATCACAAAGAAGTTTGTGAGAATGTTTCTTTCTAGTTTTTATGGGAAGATAGTCCCATTTCTACCAAAGGCCTCAAAGCACTCCAAATATCCACTTTCAGATTCTGTAAAAAGATTGTTTCGAAACTGCTCTAAGGAAAGCAAATTCAACTCTGTGAGTTGAATGCAAAAATCACAAAGTAGTTTCTTAGAATTCTTCTGCCTGTATTTTATAAGTAGATATTTCGTTTTCGACAACTTTCCCAAAAGCTCTCTAAATGTCCACTTGCAGATTCTACAAAAAGGGTGTTTCAAAAATACTCTAATAACAGGAATGTTCAACTTTGTGAGTTGAATGCAAACATCACGTAGCTGTTTCTGTGAATGCTTCTTTCTAGGTTCTATGGGAAGATATTTCCATTTCTACCACAGGCCTCAAAGCTCTCCAAATGTCCACATGCATATTGTACGAAAAAAGTGTTTCAAAACTGCTCCATGAAAAGAAAAGTTCAACTCTGTGAGTTCAATGCACATATCACAATGAATTTTGTGAGAATGCTCTCTAGTTTTTCGGTGAAGATATTCCCTTTTCCACCGAAGGCCTGAAAGTGGTACAAATATCCAGTTGCAGATTCTACAAAAAGACTTTAGAAACTGCTCTGTCAAAAGGAGTGTTCAACTCTGTGAGTTGAATGCAAACACGAAATTAAAGTATCAGAGAATACTTCTGTCTAGTTTTTATGTGAAGATATTTCCTTTTCCACCACAAGCCTCAAAACTATCCAAGTGTCCACTTGCAGATCCTACAAAAAAGAGTGTTTAAAAACTGCTCTATCAATAGAAAGGTTCAACTCTGTGAATCGAAAGCACACATCGCAAACTAGTTTCTGAAAATGCTTCTGTCTAGTTTTTATATGAAGATATTTCCTTTTCTACCATAGGCCTCAAAGCACTCCAAATATCCACTTACAGATTCTACAAAAAGAGTGTTTCAAAACTGCTCTATCAAAAGGAAGGTTCAAATCCGTTAGTTGAATGCCCACATCACAAACAAGTTTGTGAAAATGCTTCTCTCCAGTTTTTATATGAAGATATTCCCCTTTCCACCGAAGGCCTGAAAGCGGTCCAAATATCCACTTGCAGATTCTATAAAAAGAGTTTTTCAAAACCGTTCTTTCAAAAGGAGTGTTCAACTCTGTGAGTTGAATGCACACACGACAAAGAAGTTTCAGAGAATGCTTCTGTCTACTTTTTATGTGAAGATATTTCCTTTTCCACCACAGGCCTCAAAGCTCTCCAAATGTCCACTTGCAGATTCTACAAAAAGATTGTTTCAATACTTCTCTATCAAAAGAAAGGTTCAGCTCTGTGAGTTGAATGCAGACATCACAAAAAAGTTTGTGAGAATGCTTCCGTCTACTTTTCAATGTGAGGATATCCCATTTCCAACGAATTCCTATAAGCGGTCCAAACATCCACTTGCAGATACTACAAAAAGAGTGTTTCAAAACTGCTGTATCAGAAGAAAGTTTCAACACTGTGAGTGGAATGCAAACATCACAAAGTAGTTTGTGAGAATGCTTCTTTCTGGATTTATGTGAACATATATCCTTTTCCACCACAGGCCTCAAAGCTCTCAAAATGCCCACTTTCAGATACTGCAAAAAGAGTGTTTCAAAACTGCTCTAATAAAAGGAATGTTCAACTCTGTGAGTTGAATGCAAACATCACAAAGTAGTTTCTGAGAATTCTTCTTTCTATATTTTATGTGTAGATATTTCCTTTTCGACCACTGGCCTCAAAGCTCTTCAAATATCCACTTCCAGATTCTACTAAAAGTATGTTTCAAAACTGCTCTATCAAAAGGAAGGTTCAACTCTGTGAGTTGAATGCACACATCACAAAGAACTTTGGGAGAATGCTTCTCTCTAGTTTTTATGTGAAGATATTCCCGTTTCCACTGAAGGCCTGAAAGTGGTCCAAATACCCACTTGCAGATTCTACAAAAAGAGTGCTTCAAAAGTGCTCTGTCAAAAGGAGTGTTCAACACTCTGAGCTGAATGCACACACGACAAAGAAGCTTCAGGGAATGCTTCTCTCAATTTTTTATGTAAAGATATTTCCTTTTCCACCACAGCCTTCAAAGCTCTGCAAATGTCCACTTGAAGATTCTACAAAAAGTGTGTTTCAAAACTGCTTTAAACAAAGAAATGTTCAAGTTTGTGAGTTGAATGGAAACATCAAAATTAGTTCCTGAGAATGCTTCTTTCTATGTTTTATGTGAAGATATTTCCTTTCCCACCACAAGCCTCAAATCTCTCCAAATGTCCACTTGCAGATTCTACAAAAGGAGTGTTTCAAAACTGCTCTATCAAAGGAAAGGCTCACATCTGTGAGGGGAATACAAACATCACAAAGAATTTTTTGAGAATTCCTCTGTCTAGTTTTTGTGTGAGGATACCCGTTTCCAACGAATCCCTGTAAGTGGTCCAAATATCCACTTGCAGCATTTACTAAAAAAGAGTGTCAAAATTGCTCTTTCAAAAAAAATGTTCAACTCTGTGGGTTGAATGCACACACCACAAAGACGTTACTGAGAATGCTTCTGTGGAGTTTTTATGTGAAGATATTTCCTTTTCCACCATAGACGTCAAAGCGCTCCAAATGTCCGCTTTCACATTCTACAAAAAGAGTGTTGCAAAACTGCTCTAACAACAGGAATGTTCAACTCTGCGAGTTGAATGCAAACAATACAAAGCAGTTTCTGAGAATGCTTCTTTCTAGGTTTTATTTGAAGATATTTCCTTTTCTACAACAGGCCTCAAAGCTCTCCAAATATCCACATGCATATTCTACGAAAAGAGAGTTTCAAAACTGCTCCATGAAAAGAAAGGTTCAACTCTTTGACTTGAATGCACACATCACAAAGAAGTTTGTGAGAATGCTTCTGTCTTGTTTTTGTGTTAGGATACCCGTTTCCAACGAATTCCTATAAGCGGTCCAAATATCCACTTGCAGATTCTACAAAAAAAGAGTTTCAAAATTGTTCTTTCAAAGGAAATGTTCAACTCTGTGGCTTGAATGCACACACCACAAAGAAGTTACTGAGAATGCTTCTGTGTAGTTTTTGTGCGAAGATGTTTCCTTTTCGACCATAGGACTCAAAGCGCTCCAAATGTCCACTTTCAGCTACTACAAAAAGAGTATTGCAAAACTGCTGTAACAAAAGGAAGGTTCAACTATGTGAGTTGAATGCGCACATCACAAATTCGTTTCTGAGAATGCTTCTGTCTAGATTTTATGGGAAGATATACCCTTTTCCACCGAAGGCATGAAAGTGGTCCAAATATCCACTTGCGGAATCTACAAAAAGAGTGTTTCAATACTGCTCTGTCAAAAGGAGTGTTCAACTCTGTTATTTGAATGCACACACGACAAAGAAGTTTCAGAGAATCCTTCTGTCTAGTTTTTATGGGAAGATATTTCCTTTTCCACCACAAGCCTCAAAGTTATCCAAATATCCACTTGCAGATTCTACAAGAAGAGTCTTTCAAAACTGCTCTATCAAAAGGAAGGTTCAACCCTGTGAGTTGAATGCACACATCACAAAGAAGTTTGTGAGAATCCTTCTGTCTTGTTTATATTTGAAGATATTCCTGTCTCCACCGATGGCCTGTACGTGGTCGAAATATCCACTTGCAGATTCTACAAAAAGAGTGTTTCAAAACTGCTCTATCAAAAGAAAGGCTCAGCTCTGTGAGTTGAATGCACACATCACAAAGAATTTTGAGACAATGCTTCTGTCTACATTTTAAGTGAGGATATCCCGTTTCCAACGAATTCCTATACAGGGTCAAAATATCCACTTGCAGATTCTACAAAACGAGTGTTTCAAAATTGATCTAACTAAAGGAATGTTCAACTCAGTGAGTTGAACGCAAGCATCACAAGGTAGTTTGTGAGAATGCTTCCTTCTAGGTTTTATGTGAAGATGTTTCCTTTTCCACCACAGGCCTCAAAGCTCTCAAAATGTCCACTTGCAGTTTCTACAAAAAGAGTGTTTCAAAACGGCTCTAACAACAGGAATGTTCAACTCTGCGAGTTGAAAGCAAACAATACAAAGCAGTTTCTGAGATTTCATCTTTCTATGTTTTATGTGAAGATATTTCCTTTTCTTCCAAAGGCCTCAAATCTCTCCAATTGTCCACAATGATGTTCTACGAAAAGAGTGTTTCAAAACTGCTCCATGAAAAGAAAGGTTCAACTCTGTGAGTTGAATGCACACATCACAAAGAAGTTTGTGAGAATACTTCTGTCTAGCTTTTGTGTGAAGATACCCGTTTCCAATGAATTCTTATAAGCAGCCCAAATATCCACTTGCAGATTCTACAAAAAAAGAGTTTCCAAACTTCTCTTTCAAAAGAAATGTTCAACTCTGTGGGTTGAATGCACACACCACAAAGCAGTTACTGAGAATGCTTCTGTGTAGTTTTTATGTGAAGATATTTCCTTTTCCACCATAGGCCTCAAAGCCCTCCAAATGTCCACTTTCAGCTTCTACAAAAAGAGTGTTGCAAAACTTCTCTATCAGAAGAAAAGTTCAACTCTGTGAGTTGAATGCACACATCACAAAGAAGTTTGTGAGATGCTTCTCTCTAGTTTGTATGTGAATATATTCCCGTTTCCACCAAAGGCCAGAAAGCTGTCCAAATATCTACTTTCAGATTCTACAAAAAGAGTGTTTCAAAACTGCTCTGTCAAAAGGAGTGTTCAGCTCTGTGAGTTGAATGCACACACGACAAAGAAATTTCAGAGAATGCTTCTGTCTAGTTTTTATGTGAAGATATTTCCTTTTCAGCCACAAGCTTCAAAGCTCTCCAAATGTCCACTAGCATATCCTACAAAAAGAGGGTTTCCAAACTGCTCTATCAAAAGAAAGGTTCAACTCTGTGAGTTGAATGCACACATCACAAAGGAGTTTGTGAGAATGTAACTGTCTACATTTTATGTGAGGATATCCCGTTTCCAACGAATTCCTATAGGTGGTCTGAATATCCACCTGCAGATTCTAAAAAATGAGTGTTCCAAAACTGCTGTAACTAAAGGAGTGTTCAACTCTGTGAGTTGAATGAAGCCATCACAAAGTAGTTCCTGAGAATGCTTCTTTCTAGGTTTTATGTGAAGATATTTCCTTTTCCAACACAGGCCTCAATGTTTTTGAAATGTCCACTTGCAGATTCTACAGAAAGAGTGTTTCAAATCTGCTCTAACTACAAGAAAGTTCAACTCTGCGAGTTGAATGCAAACAATACAAAACACTTTCTGAGAATGCTTCTTTCTAGGTTTTATGTGAAGATATTTCCTTTTCCAACACAGGCCTCAATGTTCTCGAAATGTCCACTTGCAGATTCTACAAAAAGAGTGTTTCAAATCTGCTCTAACTACAGGAAAGTTCAACTCTGCGAGTTGAATGCAAACAATACAAAGCACTTTCTGAGAATGTTTCTTTCTAGGTTTTATGTGAAGATATTTCCTTTTCTACCACAGGCCTCAAAGCTCTCCAAATGTCCACATGCATGTTCTACGAAAAAAGTGTTTCAAAACTGCTCCATGGAAAGAAAGGTTCAGCTCTGTGTGTTGAATGCACACATCACAAAGAACTTCGTGAGAATGCTTCTGTCTCCATTTTATGTGAGGATATCCCATTTCCAACGAATTACTATAGGGGGTCCGAATATCCACTTGCAGTTTCTACTAACTGACTGTTTCAAAACTGCTCTAATTAAAGGAATGTTCAACTCTTTAAGTTGAATGCAAGCATCACAAGGTAGTTTCTGAGAATGCTTTTTTCTAGGTTTTATGTGAACGTATTTCCTTTTCCACCACAGACCTCAAACCTCTCAAAATGTCCACTTGTAGATCCTACACAAAGAGTGTCGCAAAACTGCTCTAACGAAAACAATGTTCAACACTGTGAGTTGAATGCAAACAATACAAAGCGGTTTCTGAGATTGCTTCTTTCTAGGTTTTATGTGAAGATATTTCCTTTTCTACCACAGGCCTCAAAGCTCTCCAAATGTCCACTTGCAGATTCTACAAAAAGAGTGTTTCCAAACTGCTCTATCAAAAGGAAGGTTCACCTCTATGAGTTGAATTCACACATCACAAAGTACTTTCTGAGAATCCGTCTGTATACTTTTTATTTGAAGATATTTCCTTTTTCAACTTAGGCCACAATGTGCTCGAAACATCCACTCGCAGATTCTACAAATAGAGTGTTTCAAAACGGCTATAGCAAAAGGAAGTTTCAGATCTGTAAGTTGAATGACCATATCACAAAGTAGTTTCTGAGAATGCTTCTGTCTGGTTTTTATGTGCAGATATATCCTTTTACAGCGTATTCCTGAAATCACTCCAAGAATTCTCTTGCTGATTCTACAAAAAGAGTGTTTCAAAGCTACTCTATCAAAAGCAAGTTTCAACTGTGAATTGAATGCAACATTAGAAAGCAGTTTCTGAGGATGATTCTGTCTAGTTTTTATGTGAAGATATTGTTTTTTCTAGCATAGGCCTCAAAGCACTCCAAATATCCACTTGCAGATTCTACAAAAAGAGTGTTTCAAAACTGCCCTATCAAAAGGAAGGTTCAACTCTGTGAGTTGAATTCACACATCACAAAGTACTTTCTGAGAATCCGTCTGCATAGTTTTTATTTGAAGATGTATCCTTTTACAGCATAGACTGCAAATAGCTTCAAATATCCATTTGCAGATTCTACAAAAAGAGTGCTTCAAAATTGCTCTATCAAAATGATGTTTCAAATCTGTGAGTTGAATGCACGCATCAGAAAGAAGTTTCGGAGAATGCTTCTGTCTAGTTTTTATGACTAGATATCTCCTTTTCCAGCATCGGCCACAAATCACTCCAAATGTCCACTTGCAGATTCTACAAAAAGAGTTTTTCAATACTGTTCCATCATAAGGAAGGTTCAACTCTGTGAGTTGAATGCACACATCACTAGGAAGTTTCTGAGAATGCTTCTACCTTGTTTTTATGTGAAGATATTTCCTTTTCCACCATAGGCCTCAGAGCACTCCAAATATCCACTTGCACATTCTTCAAAAAGAGTGTTTCAAAACAGCTCTATCAAAAGAAAGATTCAGCTCTGAGAGTTCAATGCACACGTTGCAAAGAAGTTTCAGAGAATGCTTCTGTGTAGCTTTTATGGGAAGATATTTCCTTTTCCAGCAGAGGCCTCAAAGTGCTCCAAATATCCACTAGCATATTCTACAAAAAGAGTGCTTCAAAACTGCTCTATCAACAGGAAGGTTCAACTCATCAAGATGAACACACACATCACAAAGAAGTTTTGGAGAATGCTTCTGTCTTGTTTTTAAGTGAAGATATTTCCTTTTGCACTGTCGGCTTCTGACCCTCCAAATATCCACTTGCAGATTCTCCAAAAACAGTATTATAAAACTGCTCTATCAAAAGAAAAGTTCACCTCTGTGAGTTGAATGCATACATCACAGAGAAGTTTCTCACAATGATTCTGTCTAATTTTTATGTGAAGATAATTCCTTTTCCACCATAGGACTCAAAACGTTCCAAATATCCAGCTGCAGATTCTACAAAAAGAGTGTTTCAAAACTGCTCTATCAAAAGAAAGGCTCAACTCAGAGAGTTGAATGCACACATCAGAAACGAGTTTCTGAATATGCTTCTGTCTAGTTTTTATGTGAATATATTTCCTTTTCCTCAATAGGCCTCAAAGTACAGCAAATATCCACTTGCAGATTCTACAAAAAGATTATTTCAAACTGCTATATCAAAAGAAATTTTCAAATCTGTGTATCAAATGGGCACATCACAAAGAAGTTTCTGAGAATGCTTCTGTCTAGTTTTTATGTGAAGATATTTCCTGTTCCAACGTAGGTCTCAAAGCGCTCCAAAGATCCACTTGAAGATTCTACGAAAAGAGTGTTTCAAAACTGATCTATCAAAAGAAATGTCCAACTCTGTGAGTTGAATGCACACATCACTAGGAAGTTTCTGAGAATGCTTCTACCTTGTTTTTATGTGAAGATATTCCCTTTTCCACCATAGGCCTCAGAGCTCTCCAAATATCCACTTGCAGATTCTACAAAAAGAGTGTTTCAAAACTGCTCTGTCAAAAGGAAGATCCAACACTGTGAGTTCAATGCACACATCACAAAGAAGTTTCTGAGAATGCTTCTACCTTGTTTTTATGTGAAGATATTTCCTTTTCCACCATAGGCCTCAGAGCGCTTCAAATATCGACTTGCAGATTCAACAAAAAGATTGTTTCAAAACAGCTCTATCAAAAGAAAGTTACAACTCTGTGAGTTGAATGCAGACATCACAAATAAGTTTCTGAGAATGCTTCTTTCTAGTTTTTATGTGAAGTTATTTCCTTTTCCAACATAGGCATCAAAGTGCTCCAAATATTCATTTGCAGATACTACAAAAAGAGTGTTTCAAAACTGCTCTATTTGAAGAAAGGTTCTAGTCTGTGAGTTCAATGCACACATCACAAGGCAGTTTCGGAGAATGCTTACCTCTAGTTTTCATGGGAAGATGTTTCCTTTTCCACCTTAGGCCTCAAAGCGCTCCAAATATCCACTTGCTGATCCTGGAAAAAGCGTGCTTCAAAACTGCTCTATCAACAGCAAGGTTCAACTCTGTGAGTCGAATGCTAACATCACAAAGAAGTTTCTGAGAATGCTTCCGTCTAGTTTATACTTGAAGATATTTCCTTTTCCACAATAGGCCTAAAAGCACTACAAATATGCTCCTGCAATTTCTACAAAAGAGTGTTTAAAACTGCTATATGAAAAGAAAGGTTCAACTCGGCTTGTTGAATGCGCACATCATAAAGACATTTCTGGGAATGCTTCTGTCTAGTTGTTACTTGGAGATATTTCATTTCCCAAAAATTGCCTCAAAGTGATCCAAATATCCAGCTGCAGATTCTAACAAAAAGAGTGTTTCAAAACTGCTCTATCAAAAGAAGGATTCAACTCTGTGAGATGAATGCACGCATCTCAACGAAATTTCTCAGAATGCTTCTGTCTAGTTGTTATGTGAAGATATTTCCTTTTCCACCATAGGACTCAAAGCGCTCAAATATCCACTTGCTGATGCTACGTAAAGAATGTTTAAAACTGTTCTATGAAAAGAAAATTTCAACTCTAGCGTTGAATGTACACATCACAAAGACATTTCTGAGAATGCTTATGTTTAATTGTTAGGTGAAGAAATTTCCTTTCCCACCAATGGCCTCAAAGCACTGCAAATAACCACTTGCAAATTCCACAAAAAGAGTGTTTCAAAACTGGTCTATCAAAAGAAATGTGCAACTCTATGAGTTGAATGCACACATCACTAGGAAGTTTCTGAGAATGCTTCTACCTTGTTTTTATGTGAACATATTTCCTTTTCCACCATAGGCCTTAGAGCGCTACAAATATCCACTTGCAGATTCTACAAAAAGAGTGTTTCAAAACTACTCTGTCAAAAGAAAGTTTCAACTCTGTGAGTTGAATGCACACATCACAAAGAATTTTCTGAGAATGATTCTATCTAGTTTATAAGTGAAGATATTTCCTTTTCCAATGTAGGCCTCAATAAGCTACAAATAGCCACCTGCATATTCCACAAAATGAGTGTTTCAAAACTTCTGTATCAAAAGAAAGTTTCAACTCTGAGAATTGAATGCACACATCACAAATAAGTTTCTGAGAGTGCTTCTTTCTAGTTTTCATGTGAAGTTATTTCCTTTTCCAAAATAGACATCAAAGTACTCCAAATATTCATTTGCAGATACTACAAAAAGAGTGTTTCAAAACTGCCCTATCAAAAGAAAGGTTCAACTCTGTGAGCTTAATGCACACATCACAAAGCAGTTTCGGAGAATGCTTATGTCTAGTTTTTATGGGAAGATATTTCCTTTTTCAGCGTAGACATCAAAGCACTCCAAATATCCAATTGCAGATCCTACAAAAAGCGTGTTTCAAAATTGCTTTATCAAAACAAAGGTTCGACTCTGTGAGCCGAAGGCTCACATCACAAAGAAGTTGCTGAGAATGCTTCTGTCTAGTTTATAAGTGAAGATATTTCCTTTTCCAATCTAGGCCTCAATATGCTCCAAATACTCACTTGCAGATTCCACAAAAGGAGTGTTTCAAAACTGCTCTATCAAAAGAAAGTTTCAACTCTGTGAGTTGAATGCACGCATCACAAATAAGTTTCTGAGAATCCATATTTCTAGTTTTTATGTTAAGTTATTTCCTCTTCCAACATAGGCATCAAAGTACTCCAAATATTCATTTGCCGATACTACAAAAAGAATGTTTCAAAACTGCTCTATCAAAAGAAAGGTGCAACTCTGTGAGCTCAATGCACACATCACAAAGCAGTTTCAGAGAATGCTTATGTCTAGTTTTTATTGGAAGATATTTCCTTTTCCACCATAGACCTCAAAACACTCCAAATATCCACTTGCAGATCCTGCAAAAAGCGTGTTTCAAAACTGCTCTATCAAAAGAAAGGTTCAACTCTGTGAGTCAAATGCTCACATAACAAAGAAGTTTCTGAGAATGCTTCTATCTAGTTTATGTGTGAAGATATTTCCTTTTCCACCATAGGACTAAAAACGCTCCAAATACCCTCTTGCAAATTCTACAAAAGAGTGTTTAAAACTGCTCTATGAAAAGAAAGGTTCAAGTCGGTTTGTTGAATGCACACATCACAAAGACATTTCTGGGAATGCTTCTGTCTAGTTGTTATTTGAAGTTATTTCATTTTCCACAAATGGCTTCAAAGCGCTCCAAATATCCACCTGTGGATTCTACCAAAAAGAGTTTTTCAAAACTGCTCTATCAAAAGAAGGATTCAACTCTCTCAAACGAATGCACACATCTCAATGAAATTTCTCAGAATGCTTCTGTCTAGTTGTTATGTGAAGATATTTCCTTTTCCACCATAGGCAGCAAAGCGCTTCAAATATCCACTTGCTGATGCTACGTAAAGAATGTTTAAAACTGTTCTATAAAAAGAAAGTTTCAACTCTAGCGTTGAATGTACACATCACAAAGACATTTCAGAGAATGCTTATGTTTAATTGTTATGTGAAGATATTTCCTTTTCCACCAATGGCCTCAAAGCGCTGCAAATATCCACTTGCAGATTCCACAAAAAGAGTGTTTCAAAACTGCTCTTTCAAAAGAAGTGTTCAACTCTGTGAGTTGAATGGACACATCACGAATAAGATTGTGAGAATGCTTCTGTCTAGTTTTTATTTGAAGATATTTCCAATTCCTCCATAGGCCTCAAAGCGCTCCAAATATCCACTTGCAGATTCTACAAAAACAGGTTTTCAAAACTGCTCTATCAAGAGGAAGATTCAGCTCTGAGAGTTCAATGCACACGTCACAAAGAAGTTTCAGAGAATGCTTCTGTGTAGCTTTTATGGGAAGATATTTCCTTTTCCAGCAGAGGCCTCAAAGCACTCCAAATATCCACTAGCCTATTCTACAAAAGAGTGCTTCAAAACTGCTCTATCAACAGAAAGGTTCAACTCGATGAGTTGAATGCACACATCACAAAGAAGTTTTGGAGAATTCCTCTGTCTTGTTTTTAACTGAGGATATTTCCTTTTGCACTGTCCGCCTCTGAGACTCCAAATATCCACTTGCAGATTCTCCAAAAACAATATTATAAAACTGCTCTATCAAAAGAAAAGTTCACCTCTGTGAGATGAATGCACACATCACAAAGAAGTTTCTCAGAATGATTCTGTCTAATTTTTATGTGAACATATTTCCTTTTCCACTGTAGGACTCCAAACACTCCAAATATCTAGCTGCAGATTCTACAAAAAGAGTGTTTCAAAACTGCTCTATCAAAAGAAAAGCTCAACTCTGAGAGTTGAATGCACACATCAGAAAGGAGTTTCTGAGTATGCTTCTGTCTAGTTTTTATGTGAAGATATTTCCTTTTCCTCAATAGGCCTCAAAGTACAGCAAATATCCACTTGCAGATTCTACAAAAAGATTATTTCAAACTGCTATATCAAAAGAAATTTTCAAATCTGTGTGTCAAATGGGCACATCACAAAGAAGTTTCTGAGAATGCTTCTGTCTAGTTTTTATGTGAAGATATTTCCTGTTCCAACGTAGGTCTCAAAGTGCTCCAAATATCCACTTGCAGATTCTACAAAAAGAGTTTTTCAAAACTGATCTATCAAAAGAAATGTCCACCTCTGTGAGTCGAATGCACACATCACTAGGAAGTTTCTGAGAATGCTTCTACCTTGTTTTTATGTGAAGATATTCCCTTTTCCACCATAGGCCTCAATGCGCTCCAAATATCCACTTGCAGATTCTACAAAAAGAGTGTTTCAAAACTACTCTGTCCAAAGAAAGGTCCAACTCTGTGAGTTGAATGCACACATCACTAGGAAGTTTCTGAGAATGCTTCCACCTTGTTTTTATGTGAAGATATATCCTTTTCCACCATAGGCCTCAGAGCGCTCCAAATATTCACTTGCACATTCTTCAAAAAGATTGTTTCAAAACAGCTCTATCAAAAGAAAGTTACAACTCTGTGAGTTGAATGCAGACATCACAAATAAGTTTCTGAGAATGCTTCTTTCTAGCTTTCATGTAAAGTTTTTTCCTTTTCCAACATAGGCATCAAAGTGCTCCAAATATTCATTTGCAGATACTACAAAAAGAGTGTTTCAAAACTGCTCTATTTGAAGAAAGGTTCTACTCTGTGAGTTCAATGCACACATCACAAAGAAGTTTCAGAGAATGCTTATGTCTACTTTTCATGGGAAGATATTTCCTTTTCCACCATAGGCCTCAAAGCGCTTCAAATATCCACTTGCTGATACTGGAAAAAGCGTGTTTCAAAACTGCTCTATGAAAAGCAAGGTTCAACTCTCTGAGTCAAATACTCACATCACAAAGAAATTTCTGAGAATGCCTCTGTCTAGTTTATATGTGAAGATATTTGCTTTTCCACCATAGGCCTTAAAGCACTCCAAATATCCTCTTGCAAATTCTACAAAAGAGTGTTTAAAACTGCTCTATGAAAAGAAAGGTTCAAGTCGGTTTGATGAATGCAAACATCACAAAGACATTTCTGGGAATGCTTCTGTCTAGTAGTTACTTGAAGATATTTCATTCCCCAGAAATTGCCTCAAAGTGCTCCAAATATCCACCTGCAGATTCTAATAAAAAGAGCATTTCAAAACTGCTCTATCAAAAGAAGGATTCAACTCTGTGAGATGAATGCACATATCTCAACCAAATTTCTCAGGATGCTTCTGTCTAGTTGTTATGTGAAGATATTTCCTTTTCCACCATAGGCCCCAAAGTGCTCCAAATATCCACTTGCTGACACTTCATAAAGAATGTTTAAAACTGTTCTATGAAAGAAACTTTCAACTCTAGCGTTGAGCGTACACATCACACAGACGTTTCTGAGAATGCTTCTGTTTAATTGTTATGTGAAGATATTTCTTTTTCCACCAATGGACTCAAAGCACTGCAAATATCCACTTGTAGATTCCACAAAACGTGTGTTGCAAAACTGCTCTATCAAAGGAAATGTTCAACTCTGTGAGTTGAATGGGCACATCACAAGTTTCTGAGCATGCTTCTGTCTAGTTTTTATTTGAAGATATTTCCAATTCGTCTGTAGGTCTCAAAGCCCTCCAAATATCCACTTACAGATTCTACAAAAAGAGTGTTTCAACTTTGCCCTATCAAAAGGAAGGTTCAACTCAGTGAGTTGATCGTGTGCATCCCAAACAAGTTTCTGAGAATGCTTCTGTCTAGTTTTTATGTGAAGATATTTCCTTTTCCAACATAGGCCTCAAAGCACTCAAAATATCCACTTACAGAATCTATAAAAAGAGTGTTTGAAAACTGCTTTACCAACCAGAAGTTTCAACTCTCTGAGTAGAATGCACACATCACAAAGAAGTTTCTGAGAATGCTTCCGTCTAGTTTTTATGTGTAGATATTTCCTTTTCCAGCATAGGCCTCAGAGCGGTTCAAATATCCACTTGCAGATTCTGCAAAAAGAGTGTTTCACATCTCCGCTATCCAAATGAAGATTCAACACTGTGAACTGAATGCACGCAATACAAAGAAGTTTCTAAGAATGCTTCTGTCTAGGTTTTATGTGAAGATATTTCCTTTTCCAGCACATGCCTCAAAGTGTTAAAAATACTCACATGCAGGTTCTATAAAAAAGGTTTCCAAAACTGTTCTATCAAAAGGAAGGTCCACCTCTGGGAGTTGAATGCACACATCACAAGGAAGTTTCTGAGAATGCTCTCTCTGGTTTTTATCTGAAGATATTTCATTTCCCAGCATAGGCCTCAAAGTGCTCCAAATATCCACTTGCATATTCTACAAAAAGAGTGTTTCAAAACAGCTCTATCAAAAGAAAGTTACAACTCTATGAGTGGAATGCAGACATCACAAATAAGTGTCTGAGAATGCTTCTTTCTAGTTTTCATGTGAAGTTATTTCCTTTTCCAACAGATGCATCAAAGTGCTCCAAATATTCATTTGCAGACACTACGAAAAGAGTGTTTCAAAACTGCTCTATCAAAAGAAAGGTTCCACTCTGTGAGTTCAATGCACACAGCACAAAGCAGTTTCAGAGAATGCTTATGTCTAGTTTTCATGGGAAGATATTTCTTTTTCCACCATAGGCCTCAAAGCGCTCCAAATATCCACTTGCTGATCTTGGAAAAAGCGTGTTTCAAAACTGCTCTATCAAAAGGAAGTTTCAACTCTGTGAGTCGAATGCTCACATGACAAAGAAGTTTCTGAGAATGCTTCTGTCTAGTTTATACGTGAAGATATTTCCTTTTCCACCATAGGCCTAAAAGCACTCCAAATATTCTCTTGCAAATTCTACAAAAGAGTGTTTAAAAGTGCTCTATGAAAAGAAAAGTTCAAGTCGGTTTGTTGAATGCACACATCACAAAGACATTTCTGAGAATGCTTCTGTCTAGTTGTTACTTGAAGATATTTCATTTTCCACAAATTGCCTCAAAGTGCTCCAAATATCCACCTGCAGATTCTAGAAAAAAGAGTGTTTCAAAACTGCTCTATCAAAGGAAAGATTCAACTCTGTCAAATGAATGCACACATCTCAAAGAAATTTCTCAGAATGCTTCTGTCTAGTTGTTATGTGAAGATATTTCCTTTTCCACCATAGGCCTCAAAGCACTCCAAATATCCACTTGCTGACGCTAAGTAAAGAATGTTTAAAACTGTTCTATGAAAGAAACTTTCAACTCTAGCGTTGAATGTACACATCAAAAAGACATTTCTGAGAATGCTTATGTTTAATTGTTATGTGAAGATATTTCTTTTTCCACCAATGGCTCAAAGTGCTGAAAATATCCACTTGTAGATTCCACAAAAAGTGTGTTGCAAAACTGCTCTATCAAAAAAACGTTCAACCCTGTGCGTTGAATGGACACATCACAAATAAGTTTCTGAGAATGCTTCTGTCTAGTTTTTATTTGAAGATATTTCCAGTTCCTCTGTAGGCCTCAAAGCCCTCCAAATATCCACTTGCAGATTCTACAAAAAGTGTGTTTCAAACATGCTCTATCAAAAGGAAGTTTCAACTCAGTGAGCTGATCGTGTGCAACCCAAAGAAGTTTCTGAGAATGCTTCTCTGTAGTTTTTATGTGAAGATATTTCCTTTTCCAACTTAGGCCCCAAAGCACTCAAAATATCCACTTACAGACTCTACAAAAAGAGTGTTTGAAAACTGCTCTACCAACCAGAAGTTTCAACTCTGTGAGTAGAATGCACACAACACAAAGAAGTTTCTGAGAATGCTTCTGTCTAATTTTTGTGTGTAGATATTTCCTTTTCCAGCATAGGCCTCAGAGCGGTCCAAATATCCACTTGCAGATTCTGCAAAAAGAGTGTTTCACATCTCCGCTATAAAAATGAAGATTCAACACTGTGAACTGAATGCACACAATACAAAGATGTTTCTAAGAATGCTTCTCTCTAGGTTTTATGTGAAGATATTTCCTTTTCCAGCACATTCCTCAAAGTGTTACAAATACTCACATGCAAGTTCTATAAAAAAGTTTTCCAAAACTGTTCTATCAAAAGGAAGGTCCACCTCTGGGATTTGAATGCACAGATCACAAAGAAGTTTCTGAGAATGCTTTCTCTGGTTTTTATGTGAAGATATTTCGTTTTCCAGCATAGGCCTGAAAGCGCTCCAAATATCCACTTGCATATTCTACAAAAACGGTGTTTCAAATACTCTCTCAACAGGAAGTTTCAACTCTGTGGGTTGAATGCACACATCACAAGGAAGTTTCTGAGAATCATTCTGACTAGTTTTTATGTGAAGATATTTCCTTTTCCAGCACAGGCCTCAAAGCTCTCCAAATATACTTTTGCAGATCCTACTAAAAGAGTGTTTCTAAACTGCTCTATGAGAAGAAAGTTTGAACTCTGAGAGTTGAATGTACACATCACAAACAAGTTTCTGTGAATGCTTCTGTCTAGTTTTTATGTGAATATATTTCCGTTTCCACCAGAGGCAACAAATCGTTCCAAATATCCACCTGCAGATTCTACAGAAAAGAGTGTTTCAAAACTGCTCTATCAAAAGACAGTTTCATCTCTGTGATGTGAATGCACACATCACAACGTACTTTCTGGGAATGCTTCTGTCTAGTTTTTATGTGAAGATATTTCCTTTTCCACTGTCGGCCTGAAGTCCCTCCAAATATACACATGCAGATTCCACAAAAACAGTGTTTCAAAACTGCTCTATCCAAAGTGAGCTCAAAATCTGTGACTTGAATGCCAACGTCACGAACAAGTTTCTGAGAATGTTTCAGTCTAGTTTTTGTATGACGATATTTCCTTTTCTACCTCAGGCCTCAAAGTGCTCAAAATATCCCCTTGCTGATTCTGCAAAAAGAGTGTTTCATAACGGCTCTAACAAACGGAAGTTTCAAATCTGTGAGATGAATTCACACATCATAAAGAAATTTCTGAGAATGTTTCTGTCTAGTTTTTATGTGAAGATATTTCTTTTTCCACCATAGGCCTCAAATGGCTCCAAATATCCACTTGCAGATTCTACTAAAAGAGGTTTTCAAAACTGCCCTATCAAAAAAAAAGGTTCACCTCTGTGAGATGAATGCATACAACACCAAGAAGTTTTTGAGAATGCTTCTCTCTACTTTTTATGTGAAGATATTTCCTTTTCCTCTGTAGGCATCAAAGCGCTCCAAATATCCACTTTCAGAATCTACAAAAACAGTGTTTGAAAACTGCTCTATCCAAAGGGAGGTTCAATTTTGAGTTGAATGCACACATCACAAAGAAGTTTCTGAGAATGCTTCTGTTTTGTTTTCATGTGAAGATATTTGCCTTTCCAAAATATGCCTCAAAGCCCTCCAAATATCCACTTGGAGAATAGACAAAAAGAGCGTTTCAAAACTGCTCTATCAAAAGAAAAGTTTAACTCCGTGAGTGAAATGCACACAACACAAAGATATTTCTGAGAATGCTTCTGCCTGGTTCTTATGTGAAGGTATTTCCTTTTCTACCATAGACTTAAAAGGGCTTCAAATATTCACTTGCAGTTTCTGCAAAAGAGTGTTTCAAAACTTCTCTATCAAAACAAAGGTTCAACTCTGTGAGTTGTATGCAGACATTACAAAGATGTTTCTGAGAATTCTTCTGTTTAGTTTTTATGTGAAGATAATTCCTCTTCCACAGTAGGTGTCAAAGCACTCCAAATATCCACTTGTAGATTCTACAAAAAGAGCATTTCAAAACCCCTCTATCAAAAGAAATTTCAACTCTGTGTGTTGAAGACACACATCACAAAATGTTTTTGAGAATTATTCTGTCTAGTTTTTATGTGAAGATATTTTCTATTCCACCATAGTCCTCACAACGCTCCAAATATCCACGTACAACTACTACGAAAAGAGTGTTTGAAAACTAGTCTATCAAAAGAAAGTTTCATCTCTGTGAGTTTAATGCATACATCACAAAGTAGTTTTGAGAATTCTTCTGTCTAGTTTTTATGTGAAGATATTTCCTTTTCCACCATATTCCTCAAAGCGCTCCAAATATCTACTTGGAGAAACTACAGAAAGAGTGTTTCAAAGCTACTCTATCCAAAGGGAGGTTCAATTCTGTGAGTTGAATGCACACATCACAGAGAAGTTTCTGAGAATGCTTCTGTCTAGTTTTTATGTGAACATATTTCCTTTTCCACCTTAGGCCTCAAATGGCTCCAAGTATCCACTTGCAGATTCTACAAAACAGTGTTTCAAAACTGCTCTATCAAATGAAAGGTTCAAACCTGTGAGATGAATGTACACATCACAATGGAGTTCTTGATTATGCTTCTGTCTCATTTTTATGTGAGGATATTTCGTTTTCCACTATAGGCTTCAAAGCCCTCCCAATATACACTTGAACATGCTTCAAAAACAGTGTTTCAAAACTGATCTATCAAAAAAAAGGTTCAACTCTGTGAGTTGAATGTATACACCACAAAGAAGTTTCTGAGAATGTTTCAGTCTAGTTTTTACATGAAGATATTTCCTTTTCCACCATAGGCTTCAAAGCGCTCCAAATATCCTCTTGCAGATTCTACAAACAGAGTGTTTGAAAACTGCTCTATCAAAAGAAACTTTCAATCTGTGAGATGAATGCACACATCAGAAAGAAGTTTCTGAGAATGCTTCTGTCTAATTTTTATGTGAAGAGATTTCCTTTACCACCGTTGGTCTGAAGCGCTCCAAATGTCAACAAGCAGATTGTACAAAAAGAGAGTTTTAAAACCTTGCTATCCAATGGGAGTTTAAATTCTCTGAGTTAAATGCACACATCACAAAGAAGTTTCTGAGAATGCTTCTGTCTAGTTTTTATGTGAAGTTATTTCCTTTTCCACCGTAGGCCCCAAATGGCTCAAAATATCCACTTGCAGTTCTAAAAAAAACAGTGTTTCAAAACTGCTCTATCAAAAGAAAGGTTCAACTCTGTGAGATGAATGCACACATCACAAAGAAGTTTCTGAGAATTCCTCTGTCCAGCTTTTATGTGAAGATATTTCCTTTTCCACTATAGGCCTCAAAGCGCTGCAAATCTCTACTTGCAGATTCTACAAAAAGAGTATTCGAAAACAGCACTATCAAAAGAAGATTTCAAGTCTGTTAGTTGAATACACACATCACAAAGAAGTTTCTGAGAATGTTTCTGTCTAGTTTTCATGTGAAAATATTTCCTTTTCCACCGTAGGCCACAAAGCCCTCCAAATAACCACTTGCGGATTCTGCAAAAAGAGTGTTTCAAAACTGCTCTATCCAAAGGGAGGTTCAATTCTGTAAGCTGAAGGCACACATCACAAAGAAGTTTCTGATAATGCTTCTGTCTAGTTTTTATGTGGAGATATTTGCTTTTGCATCATAGGCCTCAAAGCGCTCCAAATATCCACTTGAAGATTCCACAAAAAGAGTGTTTCAAAACTGCTCAATGCAAAGGGAGATTCAAATCCGTGGGTTGAATGCACACATCACAAACAACTTCGTGATAATGCTACTGTCTAGTTTTTGAGTGAAGATATTTCCTTTTCCACCGTTGGTCTCACAGCGCTCCATATATACACTTGCTGTTTCTGCAAAAAGAGTGTTTCAAAACCGCTCTATCAAAAGAAAGGTTCAACTTTGTGAGATGAAAGAACACATCACAAAGAAGTTTCTGAGAATTCTTCTGTCCAGTTTTTATGTGAAGATATTTCCTTTACCACTATAGGCCTCAAAGCCCTCCAAATCTCTACTTGCAGATTCTACAAAAAGAGTGTTTGAAAATAGCTCTATCAAAAGAAAATTTCACGTCTGTGAGTTGAATGCACACATCACAAAGAAGTTTCTGAGAATGTTTCTGTCTATTTTTTATGTGAAAATATTTCCTTTTCCACTGTAGGCCAAAAAGCGCTCCAAATAACCACTTGCAGATTCTACAAAAAGAGTGTTTCAAAACTGCTCTATCCAAAGGGAGGTTCAATTCTGTGCGTTGAAGGCACACATCATAAAGAAGTTTCCGAGAATGCTTCTGTCTGGTTTTTATGTGGAGATATTTGCTTTTCGATCATGGGACCCAAAGCGCTCCAGAAATCCACTTGCAGATTCTGCGAAAAGAGTGTTTCAAAACTGCTCACTGCAAAGGGAGATTCAAATCAGTGGGTTGAATGCACACATCACAAACAACCTCGTGATAATGCTATTGCCTGGTTTTGGGGTGAAGATATTATCTTTTCCACCGTTGGTCACAGCGCTCGAAATATCCACTTGCTGTTTCTGCAAAAAGAGTGTTTCAAAACTGTTCTATCAAAAGGAATGTTCAACTCTGTGATTTGAATCCACACATCACAAAGAAGTTTCTGAAAATGCTTCTGTCTAACTTTTATGTGAAGATATTTCCTTTTCCACAGTAGGCCTCAAATCGCTCCAAATATACACTTGCAGATTCTACAAAAAGAGTGTTTCAAAACTGCACTATTAAAAGAAAGGTACAAATCTGTGAGTTTAAGGCAAAAATCACAAAGAAGTTTCTCAGAATGCTTCTCTCTAGTTTTTATGGGAAGATATTCCCTTTTACACCAGAGACCTCAAATGGCTCCAAATATCCACTTGAAGATTCTACAAAAAGAGTGTATGAAAACTGTTCTATCAAAAGAAAGGTTCAAGTCTCTGAGATGAATGTACAAATCACAAAGAAGATTTTGGGAATGGTTCTGTCTACTTTTTATGTGAAGATATTTCCTTTTCCACCACAGGCCTCAAAGCCCTCCAAATATCCACTTGAAGATTCTACAAAAAGTGGGTTTGAAAACTGATCTATCAAAAGAAAGATTCAGCTCTGTGTGTTGAATGCACACATCAAAAGAAGTTTCAGAGAATGATTCCGTCTAGTTTTTTCCGTGAAGAGATTTCCTTTTCCACCGTTGGCCTCAAAGCGAAGCATGTATCCACATGCAGATTCTACAAAAAGAGTGTTTCAAAACTGCTCTACCCAAAGAGAGGTTCAATATTGTGTGTTGAATGCACACTTCACAAAGAAGTTCATGAGAATGCTTCTGTCTAATTTTTATGTGAAGACATTTCCTTTTCAACCTTGGGCCTCAAAGCCCCCAAATATTCGCTTGCTGATTCTGCAAAAAGAGTGTTTCAAAACTGCTCTATCAAAAGGAAGGTTCAACTCTGTGAGTTGAATGCGCACATCACAAAGAAGCTTCTGAGAGAGTTTTGGTCTTGTTTTTATGTGAAGATATTTTCTTTTCCACCGTAGACCTCAAAGCGCTCCAAATACCTCCTTGCAGATTCTACAAAAAAAGTGTTTCAAAACTGCTCTATCAAAATAAAATTTCAGTTCTGTGAGTTGAATACACACATCACAAAGAAGTTTCTGAAAACGTTTCCGTCTAGTTTTAACATCAAGATATTTCCTTTTCCACCCTAGACTTCAAATGACTCCAAATATCCAGTTGCTGATTCTACAAAAAGAGTGCTTCAAACCTGCTCTATGAAAGGAAAGGTACAACTCCGTGTGATGAATGCCCACATCAGAAAGTAGTTTCTGAGAATGCTTCTGTCTAGTTTTTATGTGAAGATATTTCCTTCTCCACTGCAGGCATCAAAGTCCTCCAAATATCTACTTGCAGATTCTACAAAAGAGTGTTTCAAAACTGCTCTATCCGAAGGGAGATTCAATTCTGTGATTTAAATGCACACATCACAGTCAAGTTTCTGAGAATGCTTCTGTCTACTTTTTATGTGAAGATATTTGCTTTTCCGCCACAGGACTCAAAGCGCTCCAAATGTTCACTTGGACTTTGTAAAAAAGATTGTTTCAAAACTGCTCTATCAAAAGAAATCTTCAACTCTGTGAGTTGAATGCACACATCACAAAGACGTTCCTGAGACTGCTGCTGTCTAGTTTTTATGTGAAGATATTTGCTTTTCCACCATAGGCCACAATGCTCTCCAAATATCCACTTCGACATTCTACAAGAAGAGTGTTTCAAAACTGATCTATCAAAAGAAAGGTTCTGCTCTCTCAGTTGAATGCACATATCACAAAGAAGTTTCTGAGAATGTTTCATTCTAGTTTTTATGTGAAGATATTTCCTTCTCCACCATAGGCTTCAAATTGCTCCAAATATCCAATTGCAGATTCTACAAAAAGAGTGTTTGAAAACTACTGTATAAAAAGAAAGCTTCAACTCTGCGTGTTGAATGCACACATCACAAAGAAGTTTCTGAGAATCCTTCTGTCTAGTTTTTATGTGAAGATATTTCCTTTTCCACAATCGGCCCCAAAGTGTTCCAAATATCCACTTGTAGAATCTACAAAAGGAGTGTTTGAAAACTCCTCTACCAAAGAAACTTTCAACTCTGTGAGCTGAACGTATATATCAGAAAGAAGTTTCTGAGAATGCTTCTGTCTAGTTTTTATGTGAAGAGATTTCCTTTTCCACTGTTGGCCTCAAAGCGCTCCAAATATCCACATGCAGATTCTACAAAAAGAGCGTTTCAAAACTGCACTATCGAAAGCTAGGTTAAATTCTCTGAGTTAAATGCTCATATCACAAAGAAGTTTCTGAGAATGCTTCTGTCTAATTTTTATGTGAAGATATTTCCTTTTCCACTATAGGCCTCAAAGCCCTCCAAATCTCTACTTGCAGATTCTACAAAAAGAGTGTTTGAAAACTGCTCTATCAAAGGAAAATTTGAACTCTGTGAGTTGAATTCACTCACCACAAATAAGTTTCTGAGAATGCTTCTGTCTACTTTTTATGTGAAAATATTTGATTTTCCACTGTAGTCCTCAAAGCGCTCCAAATATATACTTGCAGATACTACAAAAAGAGTGTCTCAAAACTGTTCTATCCAAACGGACGTTCACTTCTGTGAGTTGAATGCACACACCACAAAGAAGTTTCTGAGAATGCTTCTGTCTAGTTTTTCTGTGAAGATATTTCCTTTTCCACTGTAGTCCTCAAAGCGCTCCAAATATCCACGTGCAGATCCTACAAAGAGAGTGTTTCAAAACTCTTCTATCAAGGGAAAGGTTCAACTCTGTGAGTTGAATGCACACATCACAAAGAAGTTTCTGAGAATGTTTCTGTCTGGTTTTTATGTGAAGATATTTCCTTTTCCATCATTGGCCTCAAAGCGCTCCAAATATCCACTTGAAGATACTACAAAATGATTGTTTCAAAACTGCTCAATCTAAAGAAAGTTTCAACTCTGTGAGTTGAATGCACACATCACAAAGAAGTTTCTGAGAATGCTTCTGTCTAGTTTTTATGTGAAGATATTTCCTTTTCCACAATTGGCCTCATAGCGCTAATTATATCCATCTTTAGATTCTGCAAAAAAGAGTGTTTCAAAACTGCTCTATCAAATAATGGTTCAACTCTGTGAGTTGAATGCACACATCACAGAGTACTTTCAGAGAATGTTTCAGTCTAGTTTGTATGTGAAGATGCTTCCTTTTCAACAATAAGCTTCAAGGCGCTTCAAATATCCATTTGCAGATACTTCAGAAAGAATGCTTCAAAACTGCTTTATGAAAAGAAAGTTTCAACTCTGTGAGTTGAATGCGCACATCACAAAGAAGTTTCTGAGAATGCTTCTGCCTAGTTTTTATGTGAAAATATTTCCTTTTCCACCGTAGGCCTCAACGCGCTCCAATTATCCACTTGGAGATTCTACAAAAAGAGTGTTTCAAAACTGCTTTATGAAAAAGAAGTGTAAACCCTGTGAGTTGAATGCACACAACACATAAAAGGTTGTGAGAATGCTTCTAACTGGTTTTGATGTGAAGATATTTCCTTTTCCAAGATAGGCCTCAAAGTGCTCCAAATATCCACTTGCATGTTCTACAAAGAGATTGTTTCAAAATTGCTCTATGAAAATAGAGGTTCAAATCTGTGAGTTGAATGCACACATCACATTGAAGTTTCTGAGAATGCCTCTGTCTAGTTTTGATGTGAAGATATTTCCTTTTCCACCTTAGGCCTCAAATCACTCCAAATATCCTCTTGAAGATTCTACAAAAGAATGCTTCGAAAGTCCTCTAAAGAAAGAAAGGTTCAATGCAAACATCACAAAGAAGTTTCTGAGAATGCTTCTGTCTAGTCTTTAAGTGAAGATATTTCCTTTTCCACCATAGGACTCAAAGCGTCCCAAATATCCACTTGCGGATACTACAAAAAAAGTATTTCAAAACTGCTCTATCAAAAGGAAGGTTCAACTCTGTGAGTTCAAAGCATACATCACAAAGAAGTTTCTGAGAATGCTTCTGTCTACTTTTTATGTGAAGATATTTTCTTTTCCACCATAGGCCTCAAAGCGCTCCAAATATCCACTTGCAGAATCTACAAAAAGAGTGTTTCAAAACTGCTCTAACAAAACAAAGGTTCAACTCCATGAGTTGAATGCACACATCATAAAGAAGTTTCTGTGAATGTTTCTGTCAGTTTTCATGTGAAGATATTTCCTTTTCCACCTCAGGCCTCAAAGTCCTCCAAATATCCCCTTGCAGATTCTAAAAAAAGAGTGTTTCAAAACTGCTCAATCATAAGAAAGGTTCAACTCTGAGAGTTAAATGCACACATCACAAAGTAGTTTCTCAGAATGCTTCTGTGTTGTTTTTATGTGAAGATATTTCCTTTACTCAATAGGCCTCAAAACTCTCCAAATATACACTTGCAGATTCTGCAAAAAGAGAGATTCAATACTGCTCAATCAAAAGATGTGTTCCACCTTGTGAGTTGAATGAAAACCTCACAAATTAGTTTCTCTGAATGCTTTTGTGTAGTTTTTATGTGTAGATATTTACTTTTCCTCAGTAGGCCTCAAAGAACTCCAAATATCTACTTGTAGATTTTGCAAAAAGAGAGATTCAAAACTGCTCAATCAAAAGATAGATCCAACTCTGTGAGTTGAATGCACACATAACAAAGAAGTTTCTCAGACTGCTTCTGTGTAGTTTTTATTTGAAGGTATTTCCTTTTCCAACATAGGGTGAAAAGGGCTCCAAAGATGCACTTGCAGATTTTACAAAAAAAGAGATTCAAAACTGCTCAATCCAAAGATAAGTTTAGCACTGTGAGTTGAATACACACATCACAAAGATGTTTCTCAGAATGCTTCTGTGTAGTTTTTATGTGAACGTATTTCCTTTTCCACAATAGGCCTCAAATCACTCCAAATATCCACTTGCAGTTTCTACAAAAATAGTGTTTCAAAACTACTCAATCAAAAAAAAGGTTCAACTCTGTGAGATGAATGCACACTTCATAAAGAAGTTTCTTAGAATCCTTGTTTGTAGTTTTTATGTGAAGATATTTGCTTTTCCACAGTAGGCGTCAAAGCGCTCCAAATATCCACTTGCAGATCCTGTGAAAAGAGTGTTTCAAAACTGCTCAATCATAAGAAAATTTCAACCCTGTGAGATGAATGCACACATCACAAAGTAGTTTCTCAGAATGCTTCTGTGTAGTTTTTGTTTGAAGATATTTCCTTTTTCTCCGTTGGCAGCAAAGGGCTCCAAATATCCACTTGCAGATCATACAAGAAGATAGATTCAAAACTGTTCAATCAAAAGATAATTTCAACTCTGTTTGTGGAATGCACATATCACAAAAACGTCCTCAGAATGCTTCTGTGCAGTTTTTGTGTGAAGATATATCCTTTTCCACAACAGGCCTCAAAGCTCTCCAAACATCCATTTGCAGATTCTGCAAAAAGAGAGATTCTGACTGCTCATTCAAATGATAGGTTCGACTCTCTGAGTTGAATGCACACCTCACAAAGAAGTTTATCAGAATGCTTCTGTTTAATTTTTATGTGAAGATATTTGCTTTTCCACAGCAGGTCTCAAAGTGCTCCAAATATCCACTTGCAGATTCTGCAAAAGGAGTGTTTCAAAACTGCTCAATCAAAAGATTGTTTCAATGCTGTGAGTTGAATGCGCACATAACAAAACTAAGAGTATTTCAAAACTGCTGAATCACATGATAGATTCAACCAAGTGGGATGAATGCATACATCACAAAGAATATTCTCAGAATGCTTCTCTGTAGCTTTTGTTTGAAGATATTTCCCTTTCCACCATAGGCCACAAAGGGCTCTAAACATCCACTTGCAGATTCTACAAAAAGAGAGATTAAGACCTGCTGAATAAAAAGATAGTTTCAACTCTGTGAGTTGAACACACACATCACAAATTGGTTTCTCAGAATGCTTTTGTCTAGTTTTTATGTGAAGATATTTCCTTTTCCACCACAGGCCACAAAAGCCTCCAAATATCCATTCCAGATTCTACAAAAAGAATGTTTCCAAACTGCTATATCAAAGGAACGTTTCAACATTGTGTGATGAATGCACTCATCACAAAAATGTTTCTCTGAATGCTTCTGTGTCGTTTTAATTTGAAGCTATTTCCTTTTCCACCATAGGGATAAAGAAGCTCCAAATATCCACTTACAGATTCTACAGAAAGAGAGATCCAAAACTGCTCAATCAAAAGATAGTTTCAATTCTGTGAGTTGAATGCACACATCACAAAGAAGTTTCTGAAAATGCTTCTGTCTGGTTCTTATGTGAAAATATTTCCTTTTCCCTCTACACACTGCATTGAATGCATCCCAGAGATTCTGGTATGTTGTGTCTTGGTTCTCGTTGGTTTCAAAAACATCTTTATTTCTGCCTTCATTTCGTTATGTACCCAGTAGTCATTCAGGAGCAGGTTGTTCAGTTTCCACGTAGTTGAGCGGTTTTGAGTGAGATTCTTAATCCTGAGTTCTAGCTTGATTGCACTGTGATCTGAGAGACAGTTTGTTACAATTTCTGTTCTTTTACATTTATTGAGGAGAGCTTTACTTCCAAGTATATGGTCAATTTTGGAATAGGTGTGGTGTGGTGCTGAAAAAAATGTATATTCTGTTGATTTGGGGTGGAGAGTTCTGTAGATGTCTATTAGGTCTGCTTGGTGCAGAGCTGAGTTCAATTCCTGGGTATCCTTGTTGACTTTCTGTCTCGTTGATCTGTCTAATGTTGACAGTGGGGTGTTAAAATCTCCCATTATTAATGTGTGGGAGTCTAAGTCTCTTTGTAGGTCACTCAGGACTTGCTTTATGAATCTGGGTGCTCCTGTATTGGGTGCATATATATTTAGGATAGTTAGCTCTTCTTGTTGAATTAATCCCTTTACCATTATGTAATGGCCTCCTTTGTCTCTTTTGATCTTTGTTGGTTTAAAGTCTGTTTTATCAGAGACTAGGATTGCAACGCCTGCCTTTTTTTGATTTCCATTTGCTTGGTAGATCTTCCTCCATCCTTTTATTTTGAGCCTATGTGTGTCTCTGCACGTGAGATGGGTTTCCTGAATACAGCACACTGATGGGTCTTGAGTCTTTATCCAATTTGCCAGTCTGTGTCTTTTAATTGGAGCATTTAGTCCAAGAGAAAGCAGGAAACATCCAAAATTGACACCCTAACATCACAATTAAAAGAACTAGAAAAGCAAGAGCAAACACATTCAAAAGCTAGCAGAAGGCAAGAAATAACTAAAATCAGAGCAGAACTGAAGGAAATAGAGACACAAAAAACCCTTCAAAAAATCAATGAATCCAGGAGCTGGTTTTTTGAAAGGATCAACAAAATTGATAGACCGCTAGCAAGATTAATAAAGAAAAAAATAGAGAAGAATCAAATAGATGCAATAAAAAATGATAAAGGGGATATCACCACCGATCCCACAGAAATACAAACTACCATCAGAGAATATTACAAACACCTCTATGCAAATAAACTAGAAAATCTAGAAGAAATGGATAAATTCCTCAACACATACACCCTCCCAAGACTAAACCAGGAAGAAGTTGAATCTCTGAATAGACCAATTACAGGAGCTGAAATTGTGGCAATAATCAATAGCTTACCAACCAAAAAAAGTCCAGGACCAGATGGGTTCACAGCCGAATTCTACCAGAGGTACAAGGAGGAGCTGGTACCATTCCTTCTGAAACTATTCCAATCAATAGAAAAAGAGGGAATCCTCCCTAACTCATTTTATGAGGCCAGCATCATCCTGATACCAAAGCCTGGCAGAGACACAACAAAAAAAGAGAATTTTAGACCAATATCCTTGATGAACATTGATGCAAAAATCCTCAATAAGATACTGGCAAACAGAATCCAGCAGCACATCAAAAAGCTTATCCACCATGATCAAGTGGGCTTCATCCCTGGGATGCAAGGCTGGTCCAATATATGCAAATCAATAAATGTAATCCAGCATATAAACAGAACCAAAGACAAAAACCACATGATTATCTCAATAGATGCAGAAAAGGCCTTTGACAAAATTCAACAACCCTTCATGCTAAAAACTCTCAATAAATTAGGAATTGATGGGAAGTATATCAAAATAATAAGAGCTATTTATGACAAACCCACAGCCAATATCGTACTGAATGGGCAAAAACTGGAAGCATTCCCTTTGAAAACTGGCACAAGACAGGGATGCCCTCTCTCACCACTTCTATTCAACATAGTGTTGGAAGTTCTGGCCAGGGCAATTAGGCAGGAGAAGGAAATAAAGGGTATTCAATTAGGAAAAGAGGAAGTCAAATTGTCCTTGTTTGCAGATGACATGATAGTATATCTAGAAAACCCCATTGTCTCAGCCCAAAATCTCCTTAAGTTGATAAGCAACTTCAGCAAAGTCTCAGGATACAAAATCAATGTGCAAAAATCACAAGCATTCTTATACATCAATAACAGACAAACAGACAGCCAAATCATGAGTGAACTCCCATTCACAATTGCTTCAAAGAGAATAAAATACCTAGGAATCTGACTTACAAGGGATGTGAAAGACCTCTTCAAGGAGAACTACAAACCACTGCTCAAGGAAATAAAAGAGGATACAAACAAATGGAAGAACATTCCATGCTCATGGGTAGGAAGAATCAATATCATGAAAATGGCCATCCTTCCCAAGGTAATTTACAGATTCAATGCCATCCCCATCAAGCTACCGATGACTTTCTTCACAGAATTGGAAAAAACTACTTTAAAGTTCATATGGAACCAACGAAGAGCCCGCATCGCCAAGTCAATCCTAAGCCAAAAGAACAAAGCTGGAGGCATCACACTACCTGACTTCAAACTATACTACAAGGCTACAGTAACCAAAACAGCATGGTACTGGTACCAAAACAGAGATATAGATCAATGGAACAGAACAGAGCCGTCAGAAATAATGCCACATATCTACAAGTATCTGATCTTTGACAAACCTGACAAAAACAAGAAATGGGGAAAGGATTCCCTATTTAATAAATGGTGCTGGGAAAACTGGCTAGCCATATGTAGAAAGCTGAAACTGGATCCCTTCCTTACACCTTATACAAAAATCAATTCAAGATGGATTAAAGACTTAAATGTTAGACCTAAAACCATAAAAACCCTAGAAGAAAACCTAGGCATTACCATTCAGGACATAGGCATGGGCAAGGACTTCATGTCTAAAACACCAAAAGCAATGGCAACAAAAGCCAAAATTGACAAATGGGATCTAATTAAACTAAAGAGCTTCTGCACAGCAAAGGAAACTACCATCAGAGTGAACAGGCAACCTACAAAATGGGAGAAAATTTTCGCAACCTACTCATCTGACAAAGGGCTAATATCCAGAATCTACAATGAACTCAAACAAATTTATAAGAAAAAAACAAACAACCCCATCAAAAAGTGGGCGAAGGACATGAACAGACACTTCTCAAAAGAAGACATTTTTGCAGCCAAAAAACACATGAAAAAATGCTCACCATCACTGGCCATCAGAGAAATGCAAATCAAAACCACAATGAGATACCATCTCACACCAGTTAGAATGGCAATCATTAAAAAGTCAGGAAACAACAGGTGCTGGAGAGGATGTGGAGAAATAGGAACACTTTGACACTGTTGGTGGGACTGTAAACTAGTTCAACCCTTGTGGAAGTCAGTGTGGCGATTCCTCAGGGATCTAGAACTAGAAATTCCATTCGACCCAGCCATCCCATTACTGGGTATATACCCAAAGGACTATAAATCATGCTGCTATAAAGACACATGTACACGTATGTTTATTGCCGCATTATTCACAATAGCAAAGACTTGGAACCAACCCAAATGTCCAACAATGATAGACTGGATTAAGAAAATGTGGCACATATACACCATGGAATACTATGCAGCCATAAAAAATGATGAGTTCACGTCCCTTGTAGGGACATGGATGAAATTGGAAATCATCATTCTCAGTAAACTATCGCAAGAACAAAAAACCAAACACCGAATATTCTCACTCATAGGTGGGAATTGAACAATGAGAACACATGGACACAGGAAGGGGAACATCACACTTCGGGGAATGTTGTGGGGTGGGGGGAGGGGGGAGGGATAGCATTGGGAGATATACCTAATGCTAGATGACAAGTTTGTGGGTGCAGTGCACCAGCATGGCACATGTATACATATGTAACTTACCTGCACATTGCGCACATGTACCATAAAACCTAAAGTATAATAATGATAATAATAATAATAATAATAAAAGAAAAAAAAATAAAGATTTTGGAAAGTCCTGCAAAAAAAATAAATAAATAAATAAAAAATAAATAAAACTAGGGTTACAAAATAAAAAAAAAAAAAAGAAAATATTTCCTTTTCCAAAATAGGCCTCAAATCGCTCCAAATATCAACTTGCACATTCTACAAAAAGAGTGTTTCAAAACTGCTCAATCAAATAAAGGTTCAACTCTGTGAGACGAATGCACACATCACAAAGAAGTTTCTCAGAATGCTTCTGTGTACTTTTTATGTGAAGATATTTTCCTTTCCACAACTGGCCTCAAAGCTCTACAAATATCCACTTTCAAATTCTGCAAAAAGAGAGATTCAAAACTGCTCAATCAAAAGATAGTTTCGACTCTTTGATTTGAATGCACACCTCACAAAGAAGTTTCTGAGAATGATTCTGGGTAGTTTTTATGTGAAGATATTTGCTTTTCCACAGTAGGCCTCAGAGCGCTCCAAATAGCCACTTCCAGATTCTGCAAAAAGGGGGCTTGAAAACTGCTCAACTAAAAGATAGATTCAACAGTGTGAGGTGAATGCGCTCATAACAAAGAAGTTTCTCAGAATGCTTCTGTGTGGTTTTTATGTGAAGATATTCGCTTTTCCAAAATAGGCCTCAAAGCCTTCCAAATATCCACTTCCAGATTCTACAAAGGAGTGTTTCAAAACTGTTCAACAAAACAAAGGTTCAACTCTGTGTGATGAATACAGTCAACACAAAGAAGTTTCTCTGAATGCTTCTCTGTAGTTTTTATTTGAAGATATTCCAATTTCCACAATAGGGTGGAAGAGGGACCAAATATCCATTTGCAGATTCGTCAAAAAGACAGATTCAAAACTGCTCAATCAGAAGAGAGGTTCAACTCTGTGAGTTGAATGCACACATCACAAAGAAGTTGCTCAGAATGCTTCTGTGTAGTTTTTAAGTGAAGATATTTCCTTTTCCAAAGTAGGCCTAAAAGCCCTCCAAATATCCACTTCCAGATTCTACAAAAAAGTTTCAAAACTGCTCAATCTAAAGAAATTTTCAACTCTGTGTGATGAATGCACTCATAACAAAGATGTTTCTCTGAATGCTTCTGTGTAGTTTTTGTTTGAAGATATTTCCTTTTCCATCATAGGGTGCAAAGGGCTCCAAATATCCACTTTCATATTCTACAAAAAGAGAGATTCAAAACTGCTCAATTAAAAGATTGGTTCAACTCTGTGAGTTGAATGCACACATCATGAAGAAGTTTCACAGAATGTTTCTTTTATTTTTTTATTTATTTTTTTATTTTTATTTTTTGCAGATTTATTTATTTATTTATTTTTATTATTATTATTATTATACTTTAGGCTCTATGGTACATGTGCACAAAGTGCAGGTAAGTTACATATGCACACATGTGCCATGCTGGTGCGCTGCACCCACCAACTCGTCATCTAGCATTAGGTATATCTCCCAATGCTATCCCTCTCCCCTCCCCCCACCCCACAACAGTCCCCAAAGTGTGGTGTTCCCCTTCCTGTGTCCATGTGTTCTCATTGTTCAATTCCCACCTATGAGTGAGAATATGTGGTGTTTGCTTTTTTGTTCTTGTGATAGTTTACTGAGAATGATGATTTCCAATTTCATCCATGTCCCTACAAAGGACGTGAACTCATCATTTTTTATGGCTGCATAGTATTCCATGGTGTATATGTCCCACATTTTCTTAATCCAGTCTATCATTGTTGGACATTTGGGTTGGTTCCAAGTCTTTGCTATTGTGAATAATGCCGCAATAAACATACGTGTGCATGTGTCTTTATAGCAGCATGATTTATAGTCCTTTGGGTATATACCCAGTAATGGGATGGCTGGGTCAAATGGAATTTCTAGTTCTAGATCCCTGAGGAGTCACCACGCTGACTTCTACAATGGTTGAACTAGTTTACAGTCCCACCAACAGTGTCAAAGTGTTCCTATTTCTCCACATCCTCTCCAGCACCTGTTGTTTCCTGACTTTTTAATGATTGCCATTCTAACTGGTGTGAGATGGTATCTCATTGTGGTTTTGATTTGCATTTCTCTGATGGCCAGTGATGGTGAGCATTTTTTCATGTGTTTTTTGGCTGCATAAATGTCTTCTTTTGAGAAGTGTCTGTTCATGTCCTTTGCCCACTTTTTGATGGGGTTGTTTGTTTTTTTCTTATAAATTTGTTTGAGTTCATTGTAGATTGTGGATATTAGCTCTTTGTCAGATGAGTAGTGTTTCTGTGTAGTTTTTATGTGAAGATATTCGCTTTTCCACAGTAGGCCTCAAAACGCTCCAAATATTGACTTGCAGATTCTGCAAAATGAGAGATTCAAAACTGATGAATCAAAAGATAGGTTCAAACCTGCGAGTTGAATGCACACATGGCAAGGAAGTTTCCCAGAATGCTTCTGTGTAGTTTTTATGTGAAGATATTTCCTTTTCCAAAATAGGAATCAAAACCCTCCAAATATCCACTTCCAGATTCTACAAAAAGAGAGATTCAAAACTGCTCAATCCAAAAATAGGTTCAACTATGTGACTTGAATGCACTCATCACAAATAAGTTTCTCTGAACACTTCTGTGTAGTTTTTATTTGAAGATATTTCCTTTTCCTCCATAGGCCACAAAGGGCTCCTAATATCCACTTGCAGATTCTACAAAAAGAGAGATTCAAAACTGCCCAATCAAACGATAGGTTCGACTCTCTGGGTTGATTGCACACATCACAAAGAAGTTTCTCAGAATGCTTCTGTGTAGTTTTTATGTGAAGATATTTCCTTTTCCTCCATGGGCACAAATTGCTACAAATATCCACTTGTAGATTCTACAAAAAGAGGGTTTCAAAACTGCTCAATTGGAAGAAAGGTTCAACTCTGTGAGATGAATGTACACATCACAAAGAAGTTTCACAGAATGCTTCTGTGTAGTTTTTATGTGAAGATATATGCTTTTCCACAGTAAGCCTCAAAGCACTCCAAATATCCACTTGCAGATTCTACAAAAACAGTGTTTCTAAACTGCTCAATCAAAAGAAAGGACCAACTCTGTGAGATGAATGCACACATCACAAAGTAGTTTCTCAGAATGCTTCAGTGTAGTTTTTATGTGAAGATATTTCCTTTTCCACAATAGGACTCAAAGCGCTCCAAATATCCACTTGCAGATTCTACAAAGAGTGCTTCAAAACCACTCCATGATAAGATAGATTCAACCTTGTGAGATGAATGTACACATACAAGGAAGTTTTTTAGAATGCCTCTGTGTAGTTTTTATGTAAATATATTTCCTTTTCCACAATAGGCCTCAAAGCACTCCAAATATCCACTTACAGATTCTTAAAAAAGATTGTTTCAAAACCGCTCCATCATAAGATAGATTCAATCCTGTGAGATGAATGCACACAGGAGAAAGAAGTTTCTCAGAATGCTTCTTTGTAATTTTTATTTGAAGATATTTTCTTTTCTACCATAGGATGCAAAGGGCTCCAAATATCCACTTGTAGATTGTAGAAAAAGAGAGATTCAAAACTGCTCAATCAAAGGTAGGTTCAACTCTGTGAGTTGAATGCAGACATCACAAAGAAGTTTCTCAGAATGCTTCTGTGTAGTTTTTACTTGAAGATATTTCCTTTGCCACAATAGGCCTCAAAGCTTTCCAAGTATGCACTCGCAGATTCTGCAAAAAGATTCTGCAAAAAAAGATATTCAAACTGCTCAATCAAAACATAGGTTCAACTCTGTGAGTTGAATGCACACCTCTTAAAGAAGTTTCTCAGAATTCTTCTGTGTAGTTTTTATGTGAAGATATTTGCTTTTCCACAGTAGGCCTCATAGTGCTCGAAATATCCAGTTGCAGATTCTGCAAAAAGAGAGATTCAAAACTGCTCCTTCAAAAGATTCATTCAACTATGTGAGTTGAATGCACACATAAAAAGAAGTTTCTCAGAATGCTTCTGGGTAGTTTTTATGTGAAGATATTTCCTTTTCCAAAATAGGGCTCAAAGCCCTCCAAGTATTCACTTCCAGATTCTACAAAAAGAGTGTTTCAAAACTGCTCAATCAAAAGAAAGGTTCAACTCTTTTTGTTGAATGCACTCATCACAAACAAGTTTCTCTGAATGCTTCTTTGTAGTTTTTATTTGAAGATATTTACTTTTCAACCATAGGCCACAAAGAGCTCCAAATATCAACTTGCAGATGCTACAAAAAGAGAGATTAATAACTCCTCAGTCCAAAAATAGGTTCAACCCTCTGAGTTGAATGTGCTCATAACAAAGATGTTTCTCTGAATTCTTCTTTGTAGTTTTTATGTGAAGATACTTCCTTTTCCAATATAGGCCTCAAATTGTTCTAAATATCCACTTGCAGATTCTACAAAAATAGTGTTTCAAAACTGTACAATGAAAAGAAAGTTTCAACTCAGTGTGATGAATGTACGCCTCAAAAAGAAGTTTCTCTGAATGCTTCTGAGTAGTCTTTATTTGAAGATATTTCCTTTTCCACCATAGGGTGCAAAGGGTTCCAAATATCCACTTGCATATTCCACAAAAGGAGAGATTAAAAACTGCTCAATCAAAAGATAGGTTAAACTCTCTGAGTTGAATTCACACGTCACAAAGGAGTTTCTCAGAATGCTTCTGAGTAGTTTCTATGTGAAGATATTTGCTTTCCCACAACAGGCCTCAAAGTGCTCCAAATATCCACTTGCAGATTCTACAAAAACAGAGTATCAAAACTGCACAATAAAAAGAAAGGATCAACTCAATGAGGTGAATGCACACATCACAAAGAAGTCTCTCAGAATGCTTCTGTGTAGTTTTTATCTGAAGATATTTCCTTTTCCACCATAGGCCTCAAATCACTCCAAAAATCCACTTGCAGATTATACAAAAAGAGTGTTTCAAAACTGATTAATCAAAGGAAAACTTCAACTCAGTGAGATGAATGCACACATCAAAAGAAGTTTCTCAGAATGCTTCTGTTTAGTTTTTAAGTGAAGATATTTGCTTTTCCACAGTAGGACTCAAAGCGCTCCAAATATCCACTTGCAGATGCTTGAAAAACAATGTTTCAAAAGTGCTCCATCAAAAAAAAGGATCAACTCTGTGAGATGAATGCTCACCTCACAAAGAAGTTTCTCAGAATGCTTCTGTGCAGTTTTTATGTGAAGATATTTCCTTTTCCAAAATAGTCCGCAAAGCGCTCGAAATATCCACTTGCAGATTCTATGAAAAGAGTCTTTCAAAACTACTCAATCATCAGATAGGTTCAACCCTGTGAGATGAATACACAAATCATAAAGAAGTTTCTCACAATGCTTCTGTGTAGTTTTTATTTGAAGATATTTCCTTTTCCAAAATAGGCCACAAAGGGCTCCAAATATCCACTTGGAGATACCACAAAAAGAGAGATCCAAAACTGCTCAATTAAAAGATACGTTCAACTCTGTGAGTTGAATGCACAAATCACAAAGAAGTTTCTCAGAATGCTTCTGTGTAGTTTTTATGTGAAGATATTTGCTTTTCCACAGTAGGCATCAAAGCTCTAAGAATATCCACTTGCATATTCTGCAAAAAGAGAGATTCAAAACTGCTCCATCAAAAGATAGGTTCAACTCTGTGAGCTGAATGCACACATAGCAAAGAAGTTTCCCAGAATGCCTCTGTGTAGTTTTTATCTGAAGATATTTCCTTCTCCAAAATAGGACTCAAAGCCCTCGAAATATACACTTCCAGATTCTACAAAAAGCATGTTTTCAAAAGCTCAATCAAATGTTCAACTCTGTGTAGTGAATGCACTCATCACAAAAATGTTTCTCTGAATGATTCTGTGTAGTTTTTATTTGAAGATGTTTCCTTTTCCATCATAGGGCAAAAATGGCTACAAATATACAATTGCAGATTCTAAAAAAAGAGAGATTCAAAACTGCTCAATCACAAGATAGATTCAACTCTGTGAGATGAATGCACACATAACAAAGAAGTTTCTCACAATGCTTCTGTGTAGTTTTTATGTGAAGATATTTGATTTTCCACAGTAGGCCACAAAGCACTCCAAATATTCACTTGCAAATTACAGAAAAACATTGTTTCAAAACTGCTCAATCAAAAGAAAGGATTATCTCTGTGAGATGAAGGCACAGATCACAAGGGAGTTTCTCAGAACGCTTCTTTGTAGTTTTTATGTGAAGATATTTCCTTTTCCACTATAGGCCTCAAAGCTCTCCAAATATCCACTTGTAGATTCTGCAAAAAGAGAGATTCAAAACTGCTCAATCAAAAGATAGTTTCGACTCAGTGAGTCGAATGCACACCTCACAAAGACGTTCCTCAGAATGCTTCTGTGTAGTATTTATGTGGAGATATTTGCTTTCCCACAGTAAGCCTCAAAGCACTCCAAATATCCACTTGCAGATTCTGCGAAAAGAGACATTAGAAAGTATTCAATCAAAAGATAGGTTCAACTCTGTGAGTTGAATGCGCACATAACAAAGTAGTTTCTCAGAATGCTTCTGTGTAGTTTTTAGGCGAAGATATTTCCTTTTCCACAACAGGCCACAAAGCGCTCCAAATATGCACTTGCAGATTCCACAAAAAGGGTGTTTCAAAACTACTCAATCATAGGATAGGTTCAACCCTGTTAGATGAATGCACACATCATGAAGAAGTTTCTCAGAATGCTTCTGTGTAGTTTTTATTTGAAGATATTTTCTTTTCCTACATAGGGCACAAAGGGCTCAAAATATCATCTTGCAGATTCTACAAAAAGAGAGATTCAGAACTGCTCAATCAAAAGATAGGTACAACTCTGTGAGTTGAATGCACACATCACAAAGAATTTTCTCAGAATGCTTCTGTGTAGTTTTTATGTGGAGATATTTGCTTTTCCACACTAGGCCTCAAACCGCTCCAAATATCCACTTACAGAATCCACAAAAAGAGTGCTTCAAAACTGCTCAATCAAAAGAAAGTTTCAACTCTGTGAGATGAAAGCACACATCACAAAGAAGTTGCTCATAATGCTTCTTTGTAGCTCTTATGTGAAGATATTTGCTTTTCCATATTAGGCCTCTAAGCGCTCCAAATATCCACTTGCAGATTCTGCAAAAAAAGAGATTCAAAACTGCTCAATCAAAAGATAGGTCAACTCTGTGAGTTGAATGCACACATAACAAAGGAGTTTCTCAGAATGCTTCTTTGTAGTTTTTAAGTGAAGATATTTCATTTTCCAAAATAGGCCACAAAGCCCTCCAAATATCCACTTAAGGATTCTACAAAAAGAATGTTTCAAAACTGCTCAATCAAAAGAAACATTCAACTCTGTGTGATGAATGCACTCATCACAAAGATGTTTCTCTGAATGCTTCTCTGTAGTTTTTATTTGAAGATGTTTCCTTTTCCATCATAGGGCACAAAGGGCTATAAATATACACAAGCAGATTCCACAAAAAGAGAGATTCAAAACTGCTCAATCAAAAGATAGGCTCAACTCTGTGATATGACTGCACACATCACAAAGAAATTTCTCAGAATGCTTCTGTGTTGTTTTTATGTGAAGATATTTGCTTTTCCACAATAGGCCTCAAATCATTCAAAATATCCAATTGTGGATCCTAGAAAAGGAGTGTTTCAAAACTGCTCAAACAAAAGAAAGGATCAAATCTGTGAGATGAATGCACACATCACAAAGTAGTTTCTCAGAATGCTTCTGTGTAGTTTTTATGTGAAGATATTTCCTTTTCATCCACAGTGTGCAAATGGCTCCAAATATCTACTTGCAGATTCTACAAAAAGAATGCTTCAAAACTATTCCATCATAAGATAGGTTCAACCCCGTTAGATGAATGCACACAACACAAAGAAGTTTCTCAGAATGCTTTTGTGTAGTTTTTATCTGAGGATATATCCTTTCCCACCATAGGCCTCAAAGGGCTCCAAATATCCACTTGCAGATTCTACAAAAAGAGAGATTCAAAACTGCTCTATCAAAAGACAGGTTCAATTCTGTGAGTAGAATGCACACATCACAAAGAAGTTTCTCAGAATGCTTCTATGTAGATTTTATCTGAAGATGTTTCCTTTTCCACAATAGGCCTCAAATCGCTCCAAATATCCACATGCAGATTCTACAAAAAGAGTGTTTCAAAACTGTTCGATCAAAAGAAAGCTTCAACTCTGTTAGGTGAATGCACACATCACAAGAAGTTTCTCAGAATGCTTCCATGTTGTTTTATGTGAAGATATTTCGTTTTCCACAGTAGGCCTTAAAGCGCTCCAAATATTCAATTGCAGATTCTGGAAAAACAGTGTTTCAAAACTGCTAAATCAAAAGAAAGGACCAACTCTGTGAGATGAATGCACACATCACAAAGTTTCTCAGAATGCTTCTGTGTACTTTTTATGTAAAGATATTTAATTTTCCACAATAGGCCTCAAAGCCCTCCAAATATCCATTTGCAGTTTCTTCAAAAAGAGTGTTTCAAAACTGCTCAATCATCAGATAGGTTCAAGCCCGTGGGATGAATGCACACATCACAAAAAAGTTTCTCAGAATGCTTCTGTGTAGTTTTTATATGAAGATATTTCCTTTTCCACCATAGGTCACAAAGGGCTCCAAATATCCACATGCAGATTCCACAAAAACAGAGATTCAAAACTGCTCAAGGAAAAGGTACGTTCAGCTCTGTGAGTTGAATGCAGAAATTACAAAGAAGTTTCTCAGAATGCTTCTGTGTAGTTTTTATGTGAAGATATTTGCTTTTCCACAGTAGGCCTCAAAGCGCTCCAAATATTGACTTGCAGATTCTGCAAAAAGAGAGATTCAAAACTGCTCAAATAAAATATAGGTCAACTCTGTGAGTTGAATGCACAGATTACAAAGAAGTTTCTCAGAAAGATTCTGTGTAGTTTTTTAGTGAAGATATTTCCTTTTCCAAAATAGGCCTCAAAGCCCTCCAAATATCCACTTCCAGATCCTATAAAAAGAGTGTTACAAAACTGCTCAATCAAAAGAAAGGATCAACTCTGTGAGATGAGTTCACACATCACAAAGAAGTTTCTCAGAATGCTTGTGTGGTTTTTATGTGAAGATATTTCCTTTTCCACAGTAGGCCTCAATGTGCTTCAAATATACACTTGCAGATTCTACAAAAAGAGTGTTTCAAAACTGCTCAATCATAAGATAGGTTCAACCCATTTAGACGAAGGCACACATCACAACGAAGTTTGTCAGAATGCCTCTGTGTAGTTTTTTTTTGGAAGATATTTCCTTTTCCACCATAGGGCGCAAAGGACTCCAAGCATCCACTTGCAGATTCTACAAAAAGAGAGATTCAAAACTGCTCAACCAAAAGATGGGTTCAACCCTGTAAGTAGAATGCACACATCACAAAGAAGTTTCCCAGAATGCTTTTGTGTAGTTTTTATGTGAAGATATTTCCTTTTCCAAAATAGGCCTCAAATCCCTCCAAATATCCACATGCAGAATCTACAAAAAGAGGGTTTCAAAACTGCTCAATCAAACGAAAGCTTCAACTCTGTGAGATGAATGCACACATCACAAAGAAGTTTCTCAGAATGCTTCTGTGTAGTTTTTATGTGAGGATACTTGCTCTTCCACACTAGGCATCAAAGCACTCCAAATATCCACTTGCAGATTCTAGAAAAACAGTGTTTCCAAACTGCTCAGTCAAAGGAAAGGATTAACCCTGTGACATAAATGCACACATCAAAAAGAAGTTTCTCAGAATGTTTCTGTGTAGTTTTTATGTGAAGATATTTCATTTTCCACAAAAGGCCTCAAAGCGCTCCAAATATCCACTTGCAGATTCTACAAAAAGAGTGTTTCAAAACTGCTATATCACCAGATAGGTTCAACCCTGTGAGATGAATGCACTCATCACAAAGAAGTTTCTCACAATGCTTCTGTGTAGTTTTTATTTAAAGATATTTCCTTTTCCACCATAGGCTGCAAGGGGCTCCAATTATACCCTTGGAGATTCTAGAAAAAGAGAGATTCAAAATTGCTCAAACAAAAGATACTTTGAACTCTGTGAGTTGAATGCATGAATCAAAAAGATGTTTCTCAGAATGTTTCTGTGTAGTTTTTATGTGAAGATATTTGCTTTTCCACAATAGGCCTCAAATCACTACAAATATCCACTTGCAGATTCTGCAAACATAGTGTTTCAAAACTGCTCAATCATAACATAGGTTCAATCCTGTTAGATGAACGCATATCACAAAGAAGTTTCTCAGAATGCTTCTGTTTAGTTTTTATTTGAAGATACTTCCTTTTCAACTATAGGGTGCAAAGGACTCCAAATATCCTCTTGCAGATTCTACAAAGGAGAGATTCAAAACAGCTCAATCCAAAAATACGTTGAACTCTGGGAGTTGAATGTTCACATCACAAAGAAGTTTCTCAGAATGCTTCTGTGTTGTTTTTATGTGAAGATAATTCCTTTTCCCCAATAGGCCTCAAATCGCTCCCAATATGCACTTGCAGATTCTACTAAAATTGTGTTTCAAAACTGTTCTATCAAAAGGAAGCTTCAACTCTGAGATGAATGCACAAATCACAAAGAAGTTTCTCAGAATGCTTCTGTGTAGTTTTTATGTGAAGATATTTGTTTTTTCCACAGTAGGCCTTTATGCACTCCAAATATCCACTTGCAGATTCTAGAAAAACAGTGTTTCAAAGCTGCTCAATAAAAAGAAAGCATCGTCTCTGTGAGATGAATGCACACCTCACAAAGAAGTTTCCCATGATGCTTCTATGTAGTTTTTATTTGAAGATACTTCCTTTATCACAGTAGGCCTCAAAGCTCTCCAAATATCCACTTGCAGATTCTTCAAAAAGAGAGATTCAAAACTACTCAATCAAAAGATAGGTGCGACTCCGTTAGTTGAATGAACACCTCACAAAGAAGTTTCTCAAAATGCTTCTGTGTAGTATTTATGTGAAGATATTTGTTTTTCCACAGTAGGTGTCAAAGCACTCCAAATATCCACTTGCAGATTCTGCAAAAAGAAAAGATGAAAACTGCTAGATCAAAAGATTGGTCAACACTGTGAGTTGAATGCACACATAACAAAGAAGTTTCTCAGAATGCTTCTCTGTAGTTTTAAAGTGAAGATATTTCCATTTCCAAAATACGCCTCCAAGCACTCCAAATATCCACTTCCAGATTCTACAAAAAGAGAAATTCAAAACTGCTCAATCAAAAGAAAGGATCAACTCTGTGAGATGAATGCATTCATCTCAAAGAAGTTTCTCAGAATGCTTCTGTGTAGTTTTTATGTGAAGATATTTCCTTTTGCTCAATAGACTTCAACCTTCTTCAAATACCCACTTGTAGATTCTACAAATAGAGTGTTTCAAAACTGCTCAATCATAAGATAGGTTCAACCCTATTAGATGAATGCACACATCACAAAGTAGTTTCTCAGAATGCTTCTGTGTAGTTTTTATTTGAAGATACTCCCTTTTACACCATAGGCTGCAAAGCGCTCCAAATATGCACTTGCAGATTCTACAAAAATAGAGATTCAAAACTGCTCAATCAAAAGATAAGTTCAAACCTGTGAGATGAATGCACACATCACAAAGAAGTTTGTCAGACTGCTACTGTGTAGTTTTTATGTGAAGATATTTCCTTTTCCACAATCGGCCTCAAAACTCTCCAAATACCCACTTGCAGATTCTAAAAAAGAGTTTTTCAAAACTGCTGAACCATAACATAGGTTCAACCCTGTGAGATGAATACACACATCACAAAGAAGTCTCTCATAGTGCTTCTGAGTTTTTATGTGAAGTTATTTCCTTTTCCACAATAGGCCTCAAAGTTCTACAAATTATCACTTGCAGAATTTCCAAAAAGAGAGATTCAAAACTGCCCAATCAAAGCATAGTTTTGACACACTGAGTAGAATGCACACTTCACAAAGAAGTTTCTCTGAATGTTTCTGTGTAGTTTTTATGTGAAGATATTAGCTTTTCCACTGTAGGCATGAAAGCGCTACAAATATCCAATTGCAGATTCTGCAAAAAGAGATATTCAAAAGTGCTCAATCAAAACATAGGTGCAACTCTGTGAATTGAATGCATACATCACAAAGAAGTTTCTCAGAATGTTTCTATGTACTTTTTATGTGAAGATATTTCCTTTTCCAAAATAGGCCTCAAAGCCCTCCAAATATCCACTTCCAGATTCTACAAAAACAGTGTTTCAAAACTGCTCAATAAAAAGAAAATTTCAACCCTGTGTGATGAATGCACTCTTAACAAAGAAGTTTCGCTGAATGCTACTGTTTAGTTTTTATTTGAAGATATTTCCTTTTCCACCATAGGCCGCAAAAGGTTCCAAATATCCACTGGCAGATTCTGCAAAAAGTGATATTAAAAACCGCACAATGAAAAGATAGGTTCAACACCGTGAGTTGAATGCACACATTGCAAAGAAGTTTCTCAGAATGCTTCTGTGTAGTTTTTTTGTGACGATATTTCCTTTTCCACAATAGGCCTCAAACTCTCCAAATATCCACATACAGATTCGGCAAACAGAGAGATTCAAAACTACTCAATCAAAAGCTAGGTTCGATTCTGTAAGGTGAATGCATACCTCAAAAAGAAGTTTCACAGAATGCTTTTGTGTAGTTTTTATGTGTAGATATTTGCTTTTCCACAGTAGGCCTCAAAACGATCCAAATATCCCATTGCAGAATCGCAAAAAGAGAGATTCAAAACTGCTCAATCAAAAGATAGGTTCAACTCTGTCGGTTGAATGCATACATCACAAAGAAGTTTCTCAGAATTCTTCTGTGTAGTTTTTATATGAAGATATTTCCTTTTCCAAAATAGGCCTCAAATCGCTCCAAATATCCACTTGCTGATTCTACAAAAAGAGTGTTTCAAAACTGCTCAAACAAAAGAAAGATTCAACTCTGAGAAATGAATGTGCACATCACAAAGAAGTTTCTCTGAATGCTTCTGTGTAGTTTTTATGTGAAGATATTTGCTTTTCCACAATAGGCCTCAAAGTGCTCCAAATATACACTTGCAGATTCTAGAAAAGCAGTGTTTCAAAACTGCTCAATCAAAAGAAACTCTCAACTCTGTGAGATGAATGCACACATCACAAAGAAGTTTCTCAGAATGGTTCTGTGTAGTTTTTAAGTGAAGATATTTCCTTTTCCACAATAGGCATCAAAGTGCTCCAAATATCTACTTGCAAATACTACAAAAAGAGTGTTTCAAAACCAATCAATCATAAGATAGGTTCAACCCTGTGAGGTAAATGCACACATCACAAAGAAGTTTCCCAGAATGCTTCTGTGTAGTTTTTATTTGAAGATATTTCCTTTTCCACCGTAGGCCGCAAAGGGTTCCAAATATCCACTTGCAGATTCTACAAAAAGAGAGATTCAAAACTACTCAATCAAAACGTAATTCACCTCTGTGAATTGAATGCAGACATCACAAAGAAGTTTCTAAGAATTGTTCTGTGAAATTTTTACCGGAAGATATTTCCTTTAACACAATAGGCTTCAACGCTTTCCAAACATCCACTTGCAGATTCTGCAAAAAGAGAGATTCAAAACAGCTGAATCAAAGGATATGTTTCTCTCTGTGAGTTGAATGCACGCATCACAAAGAAGTTTCTCAGAATACTTCTATGTAGTTTTTATGAGAAGATATTTCCTTTTCCACCATAGGCCACAAGGGCTCCAGATATCCACTTGCAGATTCTACAAAAATATTGTTTCAAAACTACTCAATCAAAAGTAAGTTAAACTCTGTGAGGTGAATGCACACATCACAAAGAAGTTTCTGTGAATGCTTCTGTCTTGTTTTTATGAGAGGTATTTCATTTTCTGCTGTAGGCCTCCAAGCACTCCAAATATTCATTTGCAGATTCTACAAAAAGAGTGTTTCAAAACTGCTCAATCAAAAGAAAGGTTCAACTCTGTGAGATGAATGCTCACATCACAGATAAGTTTCTGAGAATGCTTCTGTCTAGTTTTTATGTGAAGATATTTCCTTTTCAGCTATAGGCCTCAAAGTGCTCAAAACATCCACTTGCAGATACTACAAAAAGAGTGTTTCCAAAGTGCTCAATGGAAAGAAAGGTTCAACTCTGTGAGTTCAGTGCACACATAACAAATAAGTTTCTGAGACTGCTTGTGTCTAGATTTTATGTAAAGATATTTCCTTTTCCATCATAGGCTTCAAAGCACTCCAAATATCGACTAGAATACTCTAAAAAAACAGTGCTTCAAAACAGCTCAATCAAAAGAATGGTTCAACTCTCTGAGTTAAATGGACACATGACAAAGAAGTTTCTGACAATTCTTCTGTCTAGTTTTTAAGTGAAGAAATTTCCTTTTCCACCATACGCCTCAAAGCGCTCCAAATATCCAATTGCAGATCCTACAAAAGGAGTGTTTCAAAACTGTTCAATCAAAAGAAAGTTTAAACTCTGTGAGTCGAATGCACACATCAAAAAGAAGTTTCTGGGAACTCTTCTGTCTAGTTTTTATGGAAGATATTTCTTTTGCCACCAGAGGCTTCAAAGCACTACAAATATCAACTTGCAGATTCTACATAAAGAGTGTTTCAAAACTACTCAATCAAAAGAAATGTTCAACTCTGTGAGAGGAATGGACACATCACAAAGTAGTTTCTCAGATTGCTTCTGTCTAGTTTTGATGTGAAGATATTTCCTTTTCAGATATAGGCCTCAGAGCACTCCAAATATGTATCTGCAGATACAACAAATAGAGTATTTCCAAACTGCTCAATAAAAAGAAATGTTCGACTCTGTGAGTTGAATGCACACATCAAAAGGAAGATTCTGAGAATGCTTCTGTCTAGTTTTTATGTGAAGATATTTCCTTCTCCACCATAGGCCTCAAAGCGCTCTAAATATCCACTTGTGGATTCTACAAAAAGAGGTTTCAAAACTGCTCAGTAAAAGAAATGTTCAAATTTGTGAGACGAATGCACACATCACAAAGATGTTTCTCAGAATGCTTTTGCCTAGTTTTTATGTGAAGATATTTTCTTTTCAGCTATAGGCCTCAAATCACTCCAAATATCCACTTTCAGATTCTACAAAAAGAGTGTTTCAAAACTGCTCTATCAAAAGAAAGGTTCAACTCTGTGAGATGAATGCATACATCACAAAGAAGTTTCTGAGAATGCTTCTGTCTAGTTTTTATGTGAAGATATTTCCTTTTACCCCATTGGCCTCAATGCACTCCAAATATCCACTTGCAGATTCTACAGAAACAATGTTTCAAAATTGCTCAATCTAAAGAAAGCTTCAACTCTGTGAGATGAACGCACACATCACAAAGAAGATTCTCAGAATGCTTCTGTCTAGTTTTTATGAGAAGATATTTCCATTGCAGCAATAAGGCTCTAAGCGCTCCAAATATCCATTTGCGGATACTACAAAAAGAGTTTTTTCACACTGCTCTATCAAAAGAAAGGTTCAACTCTCTGAGTTGAATGTACACATGACAAAGAAGTTTCTGAGAATTCTTCTGTCTAGTATTTAAGAGTAGATATTTCCTTTTCCACCTTTGGACTGAAAGCACTCCAAAAATGCACTTGCAGATTCTACAAAAAGAGTGTTTCAAAACTGCTCAATCAAAACAATAGTTAAACTCTACGAGATGAAAACACACATCACAAAGAAGTTTCTCAGAATGCTTCTGTCCAATTTTTATGTGAAGATATTTCCTTTTCAGCTATAGGCCTCAAGGTACTCCAAATGTACATTTGCAGATATTACAAAAAGTGTGTTTGCAAACTGCTCAATCCAAAGAAAGTTTGAAGTCTGTGAGTTGAATGCACACATCACAAAGCAGTTTCTGAGAATGCTTCTCTCTAGTTTTGACCTGAATATATTTCCTTTTCCACCATAGGCCTCAAAGCGCTCCAAATATCCACTTGTATATTCTACAAAAAGAGTGTTTCAAAACTGCTCATTCAAAACAAAGGTTCAGCTCTGTGAGATGAATGGACATATCACAAAGAAGTTTCTCAGAATTATTCTTTCTAGATTTTATGTGAAGTTATTTAGTTTTCAGCAAAAGGCATCAAAGAGCTACAAATATCCATTGGTAGATACTACAAAAAAAGGTGTTTTCTAACTGCTCAATCAGAAGAAAGGTTCAAATCCGTGAGTTGAATGCAAAGATAACAAAGTTGCTTCTGAGAATGCTTCCGTCCAGTTTTTATGTGAAGATACTTCCTTTTCCACCATATACCTCAAAGTGCTCCAAATATCCACTTGCAGATTCTACATAAAGATTGTTTCAAAACTGCTCAATCAAAAGAAACGTTCAACTCTCTGAGTTGAATGCACACATCACAAAGAAGGTTCTGAGAATGCTTCTGTCTAGTTTTTATATGAAGATATATTCTTTTACACAATACGCCTCAAAGTGCTCCAAATATCCACTTGCAGATTCCACATAAAGAGTGTTTCAAAACTGCTCAATCAAAAGAAAATTCAACTCTGTGAGATGAATGGACACATCACAAAGAAGTTTCTCAGAATGCTTCTGTCTAGTTTTTATGTGAAGATACTTCCTTTTCAGCTATAGGTCTCAAAGGCCTAAAAATATCCATTGGCAGATACTACAAACAGAATGTTTCCAAACTGCTCAACTAAAAGAATTGTTCAATTCTGTGAGTTGAATGCGCATATCACAAAGAAGTTTCTGAGAATGCTTCTGTCTAGTTATTATGTGAAGATATTTCCTTTTCCTATAGGCCTCAAAGCCCTCTAAATATACACTTGCAGATTCTACAAATAGATTGTTTCAAAATTGTTCAATCAAAAGTAATCTTCAACTCTGTGTGATGAATGCAAACATCACAGAGATGTTTCTCAGAATGCTTCTGACTAGTTTTTATGTGAAGATATTTCCTTTTCAGCTGGATGCCTCAAAGTGCTCCAAATATCCATTTGCAGATACTACAAAGAGAGTGTTTCCAAACTGCTCAATCAAAAGGAAGGTTCAAGTCTGTGAGTTGAATGCACACATCACAAAGAAGGTTCTGAGAATGCTTCTGTCAGTTTTAAAGGGAAGATGTTTCCTTTTCACCATAGGCCTCAAAGCTCTTCAAGTAACACTTTGTGGATTCCACAAAGGGAGTCTTTCCAAACTGCTCAATCAAACAAAGGTTCAAATCTGTGAGATGAATGTGCCCATCACAAAGAAGTTTTACAGAATGCTTCTGTGTACTTTTCATTTGAAGATATTTCATTTCCATCATGGGCCTCTAAGCGCTCCAAATATCCACTTCCAGATTCTACAAAAAGAGCCTTTCATAACTGCTCAATTAAAATAACGGTTCAACTCTGTGAGCTGGAAGCACACATCACAAAGAAGTTTCTCAGAATGCTTTGGTCTAGTTTTTATGTGAAGATATTTCATTTTCCACCGTAGGTCTCAAAATGCTACAGATATCCTCCTGCAGATTCTACCAAAAGAGTGTTACAAAACTGCTCAATCGAAAGAAAGCTTCAACTCTATGAGATGAATTCACACATCACCAAGAAGTTTCTCAGAATGCTTCTGTCTACTTTTCATGTGAAGATATTTCCTTTTCAGGTATAGGCCTCAAAGCACACCAAATTTCCATTTGAAGGTACTACAAAAAGAGTGTTTCCAAACTGCTCAATCAAAAGAAAGGTTCAATTCTGTGAGTTGAATGCACACATCACAAAGAAGATTCTGAGAATTTTTCTGTCTAGTTTTTTAGGAAGATAATTCCTTTTCCACCATTGGCCTCAAAGCACTGTGAATATCCACTTGCAGATTCTACAAAAAGAGTGTTTCAAAACTCCTCCATCAAAAGAAAGTTTCCACTCTGTAAGATGAATGCACACATTAAAGAGAAGTTTCCCAGAATTCTTATGACTAGTTTTTATATGAAGATATTTCCTTTTCAGCTATAGGCTTCAAAACGGTACAAATATCCATTTGCAGATACTACAAAAATTGTTTCCAAACTGCTCAAACAAAAGAAAGTTTCAACTCTGTGAGTTGAATGCACACATGAAAAATAAATTTCCGAGAATGTTTCTGTCTAGTTTTTATGTGAAGACATTTCCTTTTACACAGTAGGCCTCACAGCACTCCAAATATCCACTTGAATATTCTACAAAGAGTACTTCAAAACTACTCAATCAAAAGAAATGTTCAACTCTGTGAGATGAACGCACACATCACAAAGAAGTTTCTCAGAATGTTTCTGTCTAGTTTTTTTGTGAAGATATTTCCTTTTAAGCTATATGCCTCAAAGCACTCCAAATATCCATTTACAGATACTACAAAAAGAGTTTTTCCAAACTGCGCAATCAAAAGAAAGTTTCAACTCTGTGAGTTCAATGCGCACATTACAAAGAAGTTTCTGAGAATGCTTCTGACTAGTTTTTATGTGAAGATAGTCCTTTTCTCAATATAGGCCTCAAAGCACTCCATATATCCACTAGAAGAATCTGCAAGAAGAGTATTTCAAAACTGCTCAATCAAAAGAAAAGTTCAACTATGTGAGATGAATGCAAACATCACAAAGAAGTTTCTCAGAATGCTTCTGCCTAGTTTGATGTGAGGATATTTCTTTTTCAGCTATTGACCACAAAGAGCTCCAAATGTAAATTTGCATATAATGCAAAAAGTGTGTTTCCAAACTACTCAGTCAGAAGAAATGTTCAAATCTGTGAGTTGAATGCGCACATCACAAAAAGTTTCTGAGAATGCTTCTGTTTAGTTTTTATGTGAAGATATTTCGTTTTCCACCGTAGGCCTCAAAGGGCTACAAATATGCAACTGCAGATTCTACAAAAAGATTGTTTCAAAACTGCTCTATCAAAAGAAAGTTTCAACTCCATGAGATGAATGAAAATGTCACAGAGAAGTTTCTCGGAATTCTTCTGTCTAGTTCTTATGTGAATGTATTTCCTTTACAGCTATAGGCCTCCTAGTGCTCCAAATAACGATTTGCAGATCCTACAAAAAGAGTGTTTCCAAGCTGCTCAATCAAAAGAAAAGTTCATCTCTGTGAGTTGAATACACCCATCACAAAGAAGTTTCAGAGAATGCTTCGGACTAGTTTATATGTGACGACAACCCCTTTTCCACCATAGGCCTCAAAGCGCTCCAAATAACCTCTTGCAGATTCTATAAAAAGAGAGTATAATATTTTCTCAATCAAAAGAAAGCTTCAACTTTGTGAGATGAATTCACACATCATAAAGAAGTTTCTGAGAATGCTTCTGTCTAGTTTTTCTGTAAAGATATTTCCTTTTAAGCTATTGGTCTCTAATGGCTCCAAATATCCACTAGCAGATTCTACAAAAAGATTGTTTTATAACTGCCCAATCAAAAGAAAGTTTCAACACTGTGAGTTGAATGTACACATGACAAAGAAGTTTCTCAGAATGCTTCTGTCTTGTTTTAATATGAAGATATTTCCTTTTCAGCTATAGACTTAAAAGCTCTCCAAATATCTATTTGCAGATGCTACAAAAAGAATGTTTCTAAACTGCTCAATCAAAATAAAGGTTCAACTCTGTGAGGTGAATGCACACATCACAAAGACGTTTCTGAGAATGCTTCTGTCTAGTTTTTATGGGAAGATATTTCCTTTTCCACCATAGGCCTCAAAGCATTCCAAATATCCACTTGCAGATACTACAAAAAGAGTGTTCCAAAACTGCTCAATCAAAAGAAAGGTTCAACTCCGTGAGGTGAATGCACACATCACAGAGAAGTTTCTCAGAATTCTTCCGTCTAGTTTTTATGTGAAGATATTTCATTTTCACCTATAGGCTTGAAAGCACTCCAAGTATCCATTTACAGATACTACAAAAAGACTGTTTCCAAGCTGCTGAATCAAAAGAAAGGTTCAACTCTCTGAGTTGAATGCACATATCACAAAGGAGTGTTTCAGCAAACAGGGACAACTTGACTTCCTCTTTTCCTAATTGAATACCCTTTATTTGCTTCTCCTGCCTAATTGCCCTGGCCAGAACTTCCAACACTATGTTGAATAGGAGTGGCGAAAGAGGGCATCCCTGTCTTGTGCCAATTTCCAAATGCAATGCTTCCAGTTTTTGCCCATTCAGTATGATATTGGCTGTGTGTTTGTCATAGATAGCTCTTATTATTTTGAGATATGTCCCATCAACACCTAATTTCTAGAGAGTTTTTAGCATGAAGGGTTGTTGAAGTTTGTCAAAGGAGTTTTCTGCATCTATTGAGATAATCATGTGGTTTTTGTCTTTGGTTCTGTTTATATGCCGGATTACATTTATTGATTTGTGTATATTGAACCAGCCTTGCATCCCAGGGATGAAGCTTACTTGATCATGTTGGATAAGCTTTTTGATGTGCTGCTGGATTCTGTTTGCCAGTATTTTATTGAGGAATTTTGCACCAATGTTCATCAAGGATATTGGTCTAAAATCCTCTTTTTTGGTTGTGTCTGCCCGGCTTTGGTATCAGGATGATGCTGGCCTCATAAAATGAGTTAGGGAGGATTCCCTCTTTTTCTATTGATTGAAATAGTTTCAGAAAGAATGCTACCACTTCCTCCTTGTTCCTCTGGTAGAATTCAGCTGTGAATCCATCTGGTCCTGGACTCTTTTTGATTGGTAAGATATTGATTATTGCCACAATTCCAGATCCTGTTATTGGTCTATTCAGAGATTCAACTTCTTCCTGGTTTAATTTTGGGAGAGTGTGTGTCGAGGGATTTATCCATTTCTTCTAGATTTTCTAGTTTATTTGCATAGAGGTGTTTGTGGAATTCTCAGATGGTAGTTTGTATTTCTGTGGGATCAGTGGTGATATCCCCTTTTTCATTTTTCATTGCATCTATTTGATTCTTCTCTCTTTTTTATTTATTAGTCTTCCTAGAGGCCTATCAATTTTGTTGCTCCTTTCAAAAAACCAGCTCCTGGATTAATTAATCTTCAGAAGGGTTTTTTGTGTCTCTATTTCCTTCAGTTCTGCTCTGATTTTAGTTACTGTATATCTAGAAAACCCCATTGTCTCAGCCCAAAATCTCCTTAAGCTGATAAGCAACTTCAGCAAAGTCTCAGGATACAAAATCAATGTACAAAAATCACAAGCGTTCTTATACACCAACAACAGACAAACAGAGAGCCAAATCATGAGTGAACTCCCATTCACAATTGCTTCAAAGAGAATAAAATACCAAGGAATCCAACTTACAAGGGATGTGAAGGACCTCCTCAAGGAGAACTACAAACCACTGCTCAAGGAAATAAAAGAAGATACAAACAAATGGAAGAACATTCCATGCCCATGGGTAGGAAGAATTAATATCATGAAAATGGCCATACTGCCCAAGGTAACTTACAGATTCAATGTCATCCCCATCAAGCTAACAATGACTTTCCTCACAGAATTGGAAAAAACTATTTTAAAGTTCATATGGAACCAAAAAAGAGCCCACATCACAAAGTCAATCCTAAGCCAAAAGAACAAAGCTGGAGGCATCACACTACCTGACTTCAAACTATACTACAAGGCTACAGTAACCAAAACAGCATGATACTGGTACCAAAACAGAGATATAGATCAATGGAACAGAACAGAGCCCTCAGAAATAATGCCACATATCTACAACTATCTGATCTTTGACAAACCTGAGAAAAACAAGCAATGGGGAAAGGATTCCCTATTTAATAAATGGTGCTGAGAAAACTGGCTAGCCATATGTAGAAAGCTGAACCTGGATCCCTTCCTTACACTTTATACAAAAATTAATTCAAGATGGATTAAAGACTTAAATGTTATATCTAAAACCATAAAAAACATAGAAGAAAACCTAGGCATTACCATTCAGGACATGGCATGGGCAAGGACTTCATGTCTAAAACACCAAAAGCAATGGCAACAAATGCCAAAATTGACAAATGGGATCTAATTAAACTCAAGAGCTTCTGCATAGCAAAAGAAACTACCATTAGAGTGAACAGGCAACCTACAAAATGGGAGAAGATTTTCACAACCTACTTATCTGACAAAGGGCTAATATCCAGAATCTACAATGAACTCAAACAAATTTACAAGAAAAAAACAAACAACCCCATCAAAAAGTGGGTGAAGGACATGAACAGACACTTCTCAAAAGAAGACATTTATGCAGCCAAAAAACACATGAAAACATGCTCATCATCACTGGCCATCAGAGAAATGCAAATCAAAACCACAATGAGATACCTTCTCATACCAGTTAGAATGGCAATCATTAAAAGTCAGGAAACAACAGGTGCTAGAGAGGATGTGGAGAAATAGGAACACTTTTACACTGTTGGTGGGACTGTAAACTAGTTCAACCCTTGTGGAAGTCAGTGTGGCGATTCCTCAGGGATCTAGAACTAGAAATTCCATTTGACCCAGCCATCCCATTACTGGGTATATACCAAAAGGATTATACATCATGCTGCTATAAAGACACATGCACACGCATGTTTATTGCCGCATTATTCACAATAGCAAAGACTTGGAACCAACCCAAATGTCCAAAAATGACAGACTGGGTTAAGAAAATGTGGCACATATACACCATGAAATACTATGCAGCCATAAAAAATGATGAGTTCATGTCCTTTGTAGGGACATGGATGAAATTGGAAATCATCATTCCCAGTAAACTATCACAAAAACAAAAAACCAAAAGCTGCATATTCTCACTCATAGGTGGGAATTGAACAATGAGAATACATGGACACAGGAAGGGGAACATCACACTCTGGGGACTGTTGTGGGGTGGGGGGATGGGAGGGGGAAATCATTAGGAGATATACCTAATGCTAGATGACTAGTTACTGGTTGCAGCACCCCAGCATGGCACATGTATACATATGTAACTAACCTGCACATTGAGCACATGTACCCTAAAACCCAAAGTATAATAATAATAAATAAATTAATTAATTAATTTAAAATAATTATAAAAAAAGAAGTGTCTCAGAATGCTTCTGTCTAGTTTTTACGTGAAGATATTTCTTTTTCTGCTATACACCTCAAAGTGCTCCAAATATCCATTTGCAGATACTACAAAAAGAGTGTTTCAAATCTCCTCAGTCAAAAGAAAGGTTCAACTCTCTGAGATAAATGCACACATCACAAAAAGTTTCTCAGAATTCTTTGTCTAGTTTTTATGTGAAGAGATTTTCTTTTCAGCCATAGGCCTCAAACCGCTCCAAATATCCATTTGCAGATATTGCAAAAAAAGTGTTTCTAAACTACTTAATCAAAAGTAAGGTTCAACTCTGTGAGTCGAATGCACACATCACAAAGAAGTCTTTCAGGATACCTCCGTCTAGTTTTTATGTGCATATGTTTCCTTTTCCACCTTAGGTCTCAAAGCCCTCAAAATATTCAATTGCAGATTCTACAAAAAGAGTTTTTCAAAACTGCTCAATCAAAAGAAAGGTTCAACTCCATGATATGAATGCAGACATCACAGAGAAGTTTCTGGGAATGCTTCTGTCTGGTTTTTATGGGAAGGTATTTCATTTTCAGCTGTTGCCCTCAAAGCACTCCAAATATCCATTTGCAGATAGTGCAAAAAGAGTGTTTCCAAACCGCTCAATCAAAAGAAAAGTTCAACACTGTGAATTGAATGCACACATCACAAAGAAGTTTCTGAGAACTCTCCTGTCTAGTTTTTATGTGAAGATATTTCCTTTTCAACCATTGGCCTCAAGGCGCTCTGAATATGCATTTGCAGATTCTACAAAAAGAGTGTTTCCAAACTGCTCAATCAAAAGAAAGGTTCAATCCTGTGAGTTAAATGTACATATCACAAAGAAGAGTCTGAGAATGCTTCTGTCTACATTTTATATGTGAAGATATTTCCTTTTCCACGATAGGCCTCAAAGCGCACCAAATATCCAATTACAGATTCTACAAAAAGATTATTTCAAAACTGCTCAATCAAAGGAAAGGTTCAACTCTGTGAGAGGAATGTGCACATGAAAAAAAGATTCTCAGAATTCTTCTGTCTAGTTTTTATGTGAAAATATTTAATTTTCAGCAATAGAACTCAAAGAGCTCCAATTATCTATTTGCAGAAACTACAAAAGGAGTCTTTCCAAACTGTTCTATCAAAGAAAGTTTCAACTCTGTGAGTTGAATGCACACATCACAAAGAATTTTCTGAGATTGCTTCTGTCTACGTTTTACGTGAAATTTTTTCCTTTTCCACCAGGGGCCTCAAAGCACTCCAAATATCCACTTGTAGATTCTGCAAAAGGAGTGTTTCAAAACTGCTCTATAAAAAGAAAGTTTCACCTCTGGGAGTTGAATGCACACATCACAAAGAAGTGTCTGAGAATGCTTCTGTCTAGTTATTATGTGAAGATTTTCCACCTTAGGCCTCAAAACGCTCCAAATATCCACTTGCAGATTCTACAAAAAGAGTGTTTAAAAACTGCTCAACCAAAGAAAGGTTCAACTCTGTGAGATGAATGCACACATCACAAAGAAGTTTCTCAGAATGCTTTTGTCTTTTTTTTTATGTGAAGATACTTCCTTTTCCACTAGAGGCCTCAAAGTGCTCGAAATATGCATTTCCAAATACTACAAAAAGAGTGTTGCAAAACTGCTCAATCAATAGAATGGTTCCACTCTGTGAGTTGAACGCACACATAACAAAGATGTTTCTGAGAATGCTTCTTTCCACCTTTTGTTAGAAGATATTTCCTTTTCCACCATGGGCCTCAAAGCGCTTCACATACCCACTTGAAGATACTACCAAAAGAATGTCTCAAAGGTGCTCAATCAAAAGAAAGTTTAAACTCTGTGAGATGAATGTGCACATTGAAAAGTAGTTTCTCAGAATGCTTCTCGGTAGTTTTTATGTGAAGATACTTCCTTTTCAGAAATAGGCCTCAAAGCACTCCAGTTACCAATTTGCATATACTACAAAAAGAGTTTTTCCATACTACTGAATCAAAAGAAAGATTCAACTCTGTGAGTTGAATGCACATGTCACAAACATGTTTCTGAGAATGCTTCTGTCTAGTTTTTATGTGAAGATATTTCCATTTCCACTACATGCTTCAAAGCACTCCAAATGTCTACTTGCAGATTCTACAAAAAGAGTGTTTCAAAACTGCTCAATCAAAAGAAAGGTTCAACTCTGTGAGATGAATGCACACATCACAAAGAAGTTTCTCAGAAGTTTTCTGTCTAGTTGTTATGTGAAGATATTTCCTTTTAAGCTATAGACTTCAAAGCACTCCAAATATCCATTTGCAGATACTACAAAAACAGTGTTTCCAAACTGCTCAACCAAAAGAAAGGTTCAATTCTGTAAGTTGAATGCACACATCACAAAGAAGTTTCTGAGAATGCTTCTGTCTAGTTTTTATGTGAAGATATTTTCTTTTCCACCACAGGTTTCAAAGTGCTCCAAATATCTATTTGCAGATTTTACAAAAGGAGTTTATCCAAACTGTTCAATCAAAAGAAGTGTTCAACTCTGTGAGTGGAATGTACACATCAAGAAGAAGTTTCTGAGAATGCTTCTTTCTACTATTTATGTGAAGATATTTCTTTTTCCACCATTGGCCTCAAAGCACTACAAATATCCACTTGCAGATTCTACATAAACAGTGTATCAAAAATGCTCAAACAAAAGAAAATTTCAACTGTGTGAGATGAATGGACACATCACAAATGAGTTTCTCAGAATGCTTCTGTCAACCTTTTTGTGAAGATATTTCCTTTTCAGCTACAGGCCTCTAAGAGCTCCAAATATCCATTGGCAGATACTACCAAAAAGGTGTTTCCAATCTGCTCAATCAAAACAAAGTTTCTACTCTGTGAGTTGAATGCACACACCACAAAGAAGTTTCTGAGAATACTTCTGTCTAGTTTTTATGTGGAGATATTTCCTTTTGCAACATAGGCCTAAAAGTGCTCCAAACATCCACCTGCAGATTCTACAAAAAGAGTATTTCCAAACCCATCAATCAAAAGAAAGGTTCAACTCTGTGAGATGAATGCACACATCACAAAGAAGTTTCTCAGAATGCTTCTGTCAGGTTTTTTGTTAAGATATTCCCTTTTCAGATATAGGCCAGAAAGTGCTCCAAGTATCTATTTGCAGATACTACAAAAAGAGTGTTTCCAAACTGCACAACAAAAAAAAAGTTCAACTCTGTGAGGTGAATGCACACATCACAAAGAAGTTTCTGAGAATGTTTCTGTCTAGTTTTTATGTGAAGATATTTCCTTTTCCACCGTGGGCCTCAAAGCCCTCCATATATCCACTTGCAGATTCTACGAAAAGGGTGTTTCCAAACTGCTCAATCAAAAGAAAGGTTCAACCCTGTGAGATGAATGCAAACATCACAAAGAAGCTTCTCAGAATGCCTCTGTCTAGTGCTTATGTGAAGGTATTTCCTTTTCATCTATAGGCATCAGAGCGCTCCAAATATCCATTTGCAGATACTACAAAAAGAGTGTTTCAAAACTGCTCAATTTAAAGAAAGCTTCAACTCTGTGAGTTGAATGCAAACATCACAATGTCGTTTCTCAGAATTCTTTTGTCTAGTTTATGTGAAAATACTTCCTTTTCAGCTTTATGCCTCAAAGCGCTCCACATAGCCACTTGCAGATACTACAAAAAGAGTGTTTCAAAAGTGCTCAATCAAAAGAAAGTTTCAACTCTGTGAGATGAATGCACACATCCCAAAGTAGTTTCTCAGAATGCTTCTTGCTAGTTTTTATGTGAAGATATTTCCTTTTCAGCTATAGGTCTCAAACCACTCCAATTGTCAATTTGCATATATTACAAAAAGAGTTTTTCCATACTACTGAATCGAAAGAAAGTTTCAACTCTGTGAATTGAATGCACACGTCACAAAGACGTTTCTGAGAATGCATCTGTCTAGTTTTTATCTGAAGATATTTCCTTTTCCACTACATGCTTCAAAGCGCTCCAAATGTCTACTTGCAGATTCTACAAAGAGTGTTTCAAAGCTGCTCAATCACAAGAAAGGTTCAACTCTGTGAGATGAATGCACACATCACAAAGAAGTTTCTCAGAAGTTTTCTGTCTACCTATCATGGGAAGATATTTCCTTTTAAGCTATAGACTTCAAATTGCTCCAAATATCCATTTGCATATACTACAAAAACAGTGTTTCCAAACTGCTCAACCAAAAGAAAGATTCAATTCTGTGAGCTGAATGCACACATCACAAAGAAGTTTCTGAGAATGCTTCTGTCTAGTTTTTATGTGAAGATATTTTCTTTTCCACCACAGGTTTCAAAGCCCTCCAAATATCCATTTGCAGATTCTACAAAAGGAGTGTTTCCAAACTGCTCAATCAAAAGAAGCGTTCAACTCTGTGAGTGGAATGTACACATCAAAAAGAAGTTTCTGAGAATGCTTCTGTCTACTATTTATGTGAAGATATTTCTTTTCCACCATTGGCCCCAAGTGCTGCAAATGTCCACTTATAGATTCTACAGAAAGAGTGTATCAAAACTGCTCAAACAAAAGAAAGTTTCAACTCTGTGAGATGAATGGACACATCACAAAGAAGTTTCTCAAAATGCTTCTGTCTGTTTTTCTTGTGAAGATATTTCCTTTTCAGCTATAGGCCTCTAAGAGCTCCAAATATCCATTGGCAGATACTACCAAAAGGGTGTTTCCAATCTGCTCAATCAAAACAAAGTTTCAACTCTGGAAGTTGAATGCACACACTACAAAGAAGTTTTTGAGAATTCTTCTGTCTAGTTTTTATGTGAAGATATTTCCTTTTGCACCATAGGCCTAAAAGTGCTCCAAACATCCACTTGCAGATTCTACAAAAGGAGTATTTCCAAACCGCTCAATCAAAAGGAAGGTTCAACTCTGTGAGATAAATGCACACATCACAAAGAAGTTTCTCAGAATGCTTCTGTCAAGTTTTTATGTTAAGATATTCCCTGTTCAGCTACAGGCCAGAAAGCGCTCCAAGTACCTATTTGCAGATACTACAAAAAGAGTGTTTCCAAATTGCACAATTGAAACAAACGTTCAACTCCGTGAGGTGATTACCCACATCACAAGGCAGTTTCTGAGAATGCTTCTGTCTAGTTTTTATGTGAAGATATTTCCTTTTCCACCGTGGGCCTCAAAGCCCTCCAAATATCCACTTGCAGATTCTACAAAAAGAGGGCTTCCAAACTGCTCAATCAAAAGAAAGGTTCAACCCTGTGAGATGAATGCACACATCACAAAGAAGTTTAGCAGAATGCTTCTGTCAAGTTTTTATGTAAAGATATTCCCTTTTCAGCTATAGGCCAGAAAGCGCTCCAAGTATCTATTTGCAGATACTACAAAAAGCGTGTTTCCAATCTGCTCCATCAAAAGAAATGTTCATCTCCGTGAGGTGAATGCCCACATCCCAAAGAAGTTTCTGAGAATGCTTCTGTCTAGTTTTTATGTGAAAATATTTCCTTTTCCACTGTGGGCCTCAAAGCCCTCCAAATACCCATATGCAGATTCTACAAAAAGAGTGTTTCCAAACTGCTCAATCAAAGGAAAGGTTCAACCCTGTGAAATGAATGCACACACCACAAAGAAGTTTCTCAGAATGCTTCTGTCTAGTTTTTATGTGAAGACATTCCCTTTTCTGCTCTAGGCCTCAAAGCGCTCTAAATATCCATTTGCAGATAATACAAAGAGATTGTTTTCAAACTGCTGAATCAAAAGAAATTTTCAATTCTGTGATTTGAATGCACACATCATAAACTAGTTTCTCAGAATGCTTCTGTCTAGTTTTTATGTGAAGCTATTTCCTTTTCCACCATAGGCTTCAAAGCGCTCCAAATATCCATTTGCAGATACTACAAAAAGAGTGTTTCCAAACTGCTCATTGAAAAGAAAGGCTCAACTAGGTGAGATGAATGCACACATCACAAAGAAGTTTCTCAGATTTCTTCTGTCTAGCTTTTATGTGGAGGTATTTCCTTTTCATATATAGGCCTCAAAGCGCTCCAAATGTCCATTTGCAGACGCTTCAAAAAGAGTGTTTCCAAACTGCTCAATCAAAACAAGATTCAACTCTGTGAGTTGAATGCACACATCACAAAGTAATTTCTGAGAATACTACTGTCTTGTTTTAATGTGAAGATATTTCCTTTTCCACCATTGGCTTCAAAGCGTTCCAAACATCCACTTGCAGAGTCTATAAAAAGAGTGTTTCAAAACTGCTCAATAAAAAGAAAGGTTCAGCCCTGTGAGATTAATGCACACATTGTAAAGAAGATTATCGGAATGCTTCTCTGTAATTTTTATGTGAAGATATTTCCTATTCTGCTGTAGGCCTCAAAGCCTTCCAAATATCCAATTGCAGATACCAGAAAAAGATTGTTTCCAGACTGCTCAATCAAAAGAAAGGTTCAACTCTGTGAGTTGAATGCACACATGACAAAGAAGTTACTGAGAATGTTTCTGTCTAGTTTTTTGTGAAGATATTACCTTTTCCAGCATAGGCCTCGTAGTGCTCCAAATATCCACTTTCAGACTCTACAAAAAGAGTATTTCAAAACAGCTCAATTAAAAGAAACGTTCAACTCTGTGAGATGAATGCACACATCACAAAGAAGTTTCTCAGAGTGCTTCTGTCTAGTTTTTATGAGAAGATATTTCCCTTGCAGCTATAGGCCCCAAAGTGCTTCAAATATCCATTTGCTGATACTATAAAAAGTGTTTCCAAACTGCTCAATCAAAAAAAAAGGTTCAACTCTGTGAGATGAATGCACACATCATAAAGCAGTTTCTGAGAATGCATCTGTCTAATTTTTATGTGAAGATATTTCCTTTTCCACTATACATCTCAAATCGCTGAAATATCCACTTGCAGATTCTACACAAGGAGTGCTTCAAAGCTCCTCAATCAAAAGAAATTTCAGCTCTGTGAGTTGAATGCACACATCACATGAACTTTCTGCAAATGCTTCGGTCGAGTTTTTATGTGAAGATATTAACTTTTCAACCATAGGCCACAAAGCGCTCCAAATAGCCACTTGCAAAGACTACAAAAAGAGTTTTCCAAAACTGTTCAATTAAAAGAAAGGTTCAACTCCGTGAGATGAATCCACACATCACGAAGAAGTTTCTCAGAATGCTTCTGTTTAGTTTTTATGTGAAGATATTTCGTTTTCAGCTATAGGCCTCAAAGCCCTTCATATATCCATTTGCAGATACTACAAAAAGAGTGTCTCCAAGCTGCTCAATCGAAAGAAATGTTGAACTCTGTGAGTTGACTGAACACATCAAAAAGATGCTTCTGAGAAAGCTTCTGTTTAGTTTTTATATGAAGATATTTCCCTTTCCACCATAAGCCTCAAAGCACTGTAAATATCCACTTGAAGATAATACAAAGAGAGTATTTCAAAACTGCTCGATCAAAAGAAAGTTTCAACTCTGTGACACAATGAACATGTCACAAAGAAGTTTCTGAGAATGCTTCTATCTAGTTTTTATGTGAAGTTATTTCCTTTTCCACCATAGGCCTCAAAGCGCTCAAAATATCCACTTGCAGACCCTACGAAAAGAGTGTCTCAAAACTGCTCAATGAGAAGAAAGTTTCAACTCTGAGAAATGAATGCACACATCAAAAAACGTTTCTCAGGTGCTTCTGTCAAGGTTTTTGTGAAGATATTACTTTTCAGCTATAGGCCTCAAAGCGCTCTGAATATCCATTTGCAGATACTACAAAAAGAGTGATTCCAAACTGCTCAATCAAAAGAGAGGTTCAAATCTGTGAGTTGAATGTGCAACAAAAAGAAATTTCTCAGAATTTTCCGTCTCGGTTTTATGTGAAGGTATTTCCGTTTCAGCTGTAGGCCTCAAAGCGCTCCAAATATCCATTTGCAGACACTACAAAAAGATTGTTTCTAAAATGCTTAATGAAAAGGAACGTTCAACTCTGTGAGTTGAGCTTACACATCACAAAGAAGTTTCTGAAAATGCTTCTGTCTACCTATTATGTGAAGATATTTCATTTTCAGCTATAGGCCTCAAAGCACTCCAAATATACTTTTGCAGATACTACTAAAAGAGTGTTTCCAAACTGCTCAATAAAAAGAAGGGTTCAACTATGTGAGTTGAATGCACATCACAAGGAAATTTTTGAGACTACTTCTGTCTACTTTTATGTGAAGATATATCTTTTTCCTCCATAGTCCTCAAAGCGGTCCAAATATCCACTTGCAGTTTCTACAAAAAGAGTGTTTCAAAACTGCTTAATAAACAGAAAGTTTCAACTCTTGGAGATGAATGCACACATCATAAAGAAGTTTCTCAGAATTCTTCTGTCTAGTTTTTATGTGAAGATATTTCATTTTCAGGTATATGCCTCAAAGCACTCCAAATATCCATTTGCTGATACGAGAAATAGAGTGCTTCCAAACTGCTCAATCAAAAGAAAGTTTCAACACTGTGAGTTGAATGGAAACATCACAAAGAAGTTTCTGAGAATGCTTCTTTCTAGTTTTTATGCGAAGATAGTTCCTTTTACACCATAGGCCTCAAATCGCTCCAAATATCCAACTTACGGATTCTACAAAGAGAGTATGACAAAACTGCTCAATCAAAAGAAAGGTTCAGCTCTGTGAGATAAATGCACACGTCACAAAGAAGTTTGTCAGAATGCTTCTGTCTAGTTTTTATGTTAAGATAATTCTTTTTCAGCTATAGGCCTCAAAGCACTCCAAATATTCATTTGCAGATACTACAAAAAGATTGTTTCCAATCTGCTCTACCAAAAGAAATGTCCAACTCCGTGAGTTGGATTCACACATCACAAAGAAGTTTCTGAGAATTCTTCTGTCTAGCTTTTATGTGAAGATATTTCATTTTCCCACATAGGCCTCAAAGCTCTCCAAATATTCACTTACAGAATCTACAAAGAGAGTGTTTTCAAAATGCTGAATCAAAAGAAAGGTTCAACTCTGTGATATGAATGCAAACATCACAAAGAAGTTTCTCAAAATGCTTCTGTCTAGTTTTAATGTGAAGATATTTCCTTTGCAGCTATAGGCTTAAAAGGACTCCAAACATACATTTGCAGATATTACAAAAGAGGGTTTCCAAACTGCTCAATCAAAAGAAAGGCTCAACTCTGTGAGTTGGATTCACACATAAAAAAGAAGTTTCCTGGAATGCTTCTGTCTAGTTTATATGTGAATATATTTCCTTTTCCACCATAGGCCTCATAGCTCTCCAAATATCCATTTGCAGATTCTACAAAAAGAGTGTTTACAAACTGCTCAATCAAAAGAAAGATTCAACTCTGTGAGATGAATGCAAACATCACAAAACGTCCCTCAGAATGCTTCTGTCTAGTTTTTATGAGAAGATATTTCCTTTTCAACTATATGCCTCTAAGCACTCCAAATATCGATTTGCAGATACTATAAAAATAGTGCTTCCAAACTACTCAATCAAAAGAAAGGTTCAAATCTGTCAGTTGAATGCACACATCACAAAGAAGTTTCTGCGAATGCTCCTGTCTAGTTTTTATGAGAAGATATTTCTTTTTCCACCATAGGCCTCAAATGATCCAAATATCTATTTTCATATACTACATAAAGAATGTTTCCAAGCTGCTCAATCAAAAGAAGCGGTCAACTCTGTGAGTTTAATGCCCGCATCACAAAGAAGTTTCTGAGAATGCTTCTGTCTTATTTTTTGTGAAGATATTTCCTTTTCCACCATAGGGCTCAGAACACTCCAAATATCCTCTTGCAGATCCTACAAAAAGAGTGTTTCATAACTGCTCAGTCAAAAGAAAGGTTAAACACTGTGTATTCTATGCACACATCACAAGGAAGTTTCTGAGAATGCTTCTGTCTAGTTTTTATGTGAAGATATTTCCTTTTCAGCTTTAGGCCTCAAAGTGCTCCAAATATCTATTTGCAGATACAACAAAAAGAGTGTTTCCAAACTGCTCAATCAAAAGAAATGTTCAACTCTGTGAGATGGATTCTCACATCACAAAGAAGTTTCTGAGAATGCTTCTGTCTAGTTTATAATGAAGATGTTTCCTTTTCTGCTTTAGGCTTCACACCGCTAGAAATATCCATTTGCAGATACTACAAAAAGAGTGTTTCCAAACTGCTCAATTAAAACAAAGGTTAAACACTGTGTGTTCCATGCACACATCACAAAGAAGTTTCTGAAAATATTTCGGTCTAGTTTTTATGTGAAGATATACCCTTTTCAGCTTTAGGCCTCAAGGTGCTCCAATTATCCATTTGCAGATACAACAAAAAGAGGGTTTCCAAACTGCTCAATCAAAAGGAAGGTTCAACTCTGTGTGATGAATGCACACATCACAAAGAAGTTTCTCAGAATTCTTCTGTATAGTTTTTATGTGAAGATGTTTCATTTTCCACCACAGGCCTCAAAGCACTCCAAATATCCACTTGCATGTTCCACAAAAGGAGTGTTTCAAAACCGCTCAAACTAAAGAAAAGTTCAACAACTGCAGATGAATGCTCACCTCACAAAGAAGTTTCTCAGAATTCTACCGTCTTGTTTTTATGTGAAGATACTTCCTTTTTAGCTATATGCCCCAAAGTGCTCCACATATCCATTTGCAGATACTACAGAGAGTTTCCAAAATCTCAATTAAAAAAAGGTTCAACTCTGTGAGTTGAATGCTCACATCACAAAGAAGTCTCTGAGAATGATTCTGTCAAGTTTTAATGTGAAGCTATTTATTTTTCCACCTTTGGCACCAAACAACTCCAAATATCCACTTGCAGATTCTACAAAAAGAGTGTTTCAAAAATGCTCAATCAAAAGAAAGGTTCAACTCTGTGAGATTAATACACACATCACAAAGAGGTTTCTCAGAATGCTTCTGTCTAGTTTATATATGAAGATGTTTCCTTTTCAGCTATAGGCATCAAAGCACTAAAAATATCCATTTTCAGATTCTGCAGAAAGAATGTTTCCAAACTGCTCAATCAAAAGAAAGTTTCAACTCTGTGTGTTCAATGCACACATAAGAAAGAAGTCTCTGAGAATGCTTCTGTCTAGTTTTCATGTGAAGATAGTTCCTTTTCCACCATAGGCCTCAATGAGCTCCAAATATGCACTTGAAGAATCTACAAAAAGAGTGTTTCAAAATTGATCAATCAAAAGAAAGGTTCAACTCTGTGAGATGAATGCACACATCACAAAGAAGTTTCTCAGAATTCTTCTCTCTAGTTTTTATGTGAAGACATTTCATTTTCCACAATATGCCTGAAAGCTCTCCAAATGTCTACTTGCAGATTCTAGAAAAAGCGTGTTTCCAAACTTTTCAATCAAAAGAAAGTTTCAACTCTGTGAGTTGTATGCACACATCACAAAGGACTTTCTCAGAATGCTTCTGTCTAGTTTTTATGTGAAGATATTTTCTTTTCAGCTTTAGTGCTCATAGCGCTCCAAATATCCACTTGCAGATGCTTCAAAAAGGATGTTTCCAAAATTCTCAATCAAAACAAAGGTACGACTCTGTGGGTTGAATGCGCACATCATAAAGCAGTTTCTGAGAATGCTTCTGTCTAGTTTTTATGTGATGATATTTCCTTTTCCACCATTGACACCAAACCGCTCCAAATATCCAATTGCAGATCCTAAAAAAACAGTGTTTCAAAACAGCTGAATCAAAAGAAAGGTACAACTCAGTGAGATGAATGCACACATCACAAAGTGGTTTTTCAGAATGCTTCTGTCTAGTTTATACGTGACTATGTTTCCTTTTCAGCTATAGGCATCAAAGCACTGCAAATATCCATTTGTACATACTACAAAAAGAGTGCTTCCAAACTGCTCAATAAAAGAAATGTTCACCTCTGTGTGTTCAATGCACACATCACAAAGAAGTTTCTGAGAATGCTTCTGTCTAGTTTTTAAGTGAAGATATTTCATTTTCCACCATAGTCCTCAAAGCTCTCCAAATATCCACTTGCAGATTCTAAAAAAAGAATGTTTACAAACTGCTCAATGAAAAGATAGGTTAAAATCTTCGAGATGAATACACACATCACAAAGAAGTTTCTCAGAATTTCTATCTAGTTTTTATGTGAAGATATTTCCTTTTCAGCTATAGGCCTCAAAGTGCTCCAAATGTCCATTTGCAGATATTTCAAAAAGAGTGTTTCCAAACGGCTCAATTAAAAGAAATGTTCGTCTCTGTGAGTTGGATTCACACATCACAGAGAAGTTTCTGAGAATGCTTCTGTCTCGTTTTTATGTGAAGATATTTCATTTTCTACAGTAGGCCTCCAAGCTCTCCAAATATCCACTTGCACATTCTGCAGAAAGAGTGTTTTAAAACTACTCAATCAAAAGAAATGTTCAACTCTGTGAGATGAATACACAAATCACAAAGACGTTTTTCAGAATGCTTCTGCCTAGTTTTTATTTGAAGATATTACCTTTTCAGCTATAGGCCTCAAAGCGCTCCAAATATTGATTTGCATATACTACAAAAAGAGTGTTTCCAAACTTCTCAATCAAAAGAAACGTTCAACTCTGGGAGTTGAATGCACACATCAAGAGAATTTTCTGGTGATGCTTCTGTCTACCGTTTATGTAAAGATATTTCTTTTTCACCATAGGCCTCAAAGCGCTCCAAACATGTACTTGCAGATTCTACAAAAAGAGTGTTTCAAAACTATTCAATCAAAAGAAAGCTTCAACTCTGTGAGTTGAATGCACACATCACAAAGAAATTCCTGAGAATGCTTATGTCTACTTTTTATTGGAAGATTTTTTCCTTTTCCATCATAGTCATCAAAGAGTTCCAAATATCCACTTGTAGATTCTACAAAAAAGAGTGTTTCAAAACTGCTCCATCAAAAGAAATGTTCAACTCCTTGAGATGAATGCACACATCAGAGAGATGTTTGTGAGAATCATTCTGTCTAATTTTTATTTGAAGACATTTTCTTTTCAGCTTAGGCTTCTAAGCACTCCAAATTTCCATTTGCAGATACTACAAAAAGAGAGTTTCCAAACTTCTCAATCAAAAGAAAGATTCAACTCTGTGAGTTCAATGCACACATCACAAAGAAGTTTCTGAGAATGCCTCTGTCTAGTTGTTATGTGAAGAGATTTCCGTTTCCACCATTGGCCTCAAAGCGCTCCAAATATCCACTTGCAGATTCTAGAAAAAAAGTGTTTCCAAACATCTCAGTGAAAAGAAAAGTTCATTTGGCTTAGGATTGACTTGGCGAGGTCGGCTTTTTTTTGGTTCCATATGAACTTTAAAGTAGTTTTTTCTAATTCTGTATAGAAAGTCATTTGTAGCTTGATGGGGGTGGCATTGAATCTGTAATTTAACTTGGGCAGTAGGGCCAATTTCACGATATTGATTCTCCCTACCCATGAGCATGGAATGTTCCTCCATTTGTTTGTATCCTCTTTTATTTCATTGTGTAGTGGTTTGTTGTTCTCCTTGAAGAGGTCCTTCACATCCCTTGAAAAATAGATTCCTAAGTATTTTAATCTCTTTGAAGCAATTGTGAATTGTAGTTCACTCATGATTTAGCTCTCTGTCTGTTATTGGTGTATAAGAATGCTTGTGATTTTTGTACATTGATTTTGTATCCTGAGACTTTGCTGAAGTTGCTTATCAGCTTAAGGAGATTTTGGGCTGAGATAGTGGGGTTTTCTAGATATACAATCATGTCATCTGCAAACAGGGATAATTTGACTTCCTCTTTTCCTAATGGAATACTTTTTATTTCTTTCTCCTGTCTAATTTCCCTGGCCAGATATTCTAACACTCTGTTGAATAGGAGTGGGGAGAGAGGGCATCCCTGTCTTGTGCCAGTTTTCAAAGGGAATGCTTCCAGTTTCTGCCCATTCAGTATGATATTGGCTGTGGCTTTGTCATAGATAGCTCTTATTATTTTGAGATATGTCCCATCAATACCTAATTGATTGAGAGTTTTTAGCATGAAGCGTTGTTGAATTTTGTCAAAGGCCTTTTCTGCATCTATTTAGATAATCCTGTGGTTTTTGTCTTAGGTTCTGTTTATACGTTGGATTACATTTATTGATTTACATATATTGAACCATTCTTGCATCCCAGGGATGAAGCTCAGTTGATCATGGTTGATAAGCTTTTTGATGTACTGCTGGATTCGGTTTGCCAGTATTTTATTGAGGATTTTTGCATCAATGTTCATCAAGGATATTGGTCTAAAATTTTCTTTTTTGGTTGTGTCTCTTCCCGGCTTTGGTATCAGGACGATTCTGGCCTCATAAAATGAGTTACGGAGGATTCTCTCTTTTTATATTGGTTGGAATAGTTTCAGAAGGAATGGTGCCAGTTCCTCCTTGCACCTCTGGTAGAATTCGGCTATGAATCCCCCTGATCCTGGACTCTTTTTGGTTCATAAGCTATTGATTATTGCCACAATTTCAGAGCCTCTTATTGGTCTATTCAGAAAGTCAAATTCTTCCTTGTTTAGTCTTGGGAGGGTGTATGTGTAGAGGAATTTATCCATTTCTTCTAGATTTTCTAGTTATTTGCATAGAGCTATTTGTAATATTCTCTGATGGTAGTTTGTATTTCTGTGGGATCGGTGGTGATATCCCTTTTATCATTTTTTATTGCATCTATTTGATTCTTCTCTCCTTTTTTCTTTGTTAGTCTTTCTAGTGGTCTATCAATTTTGTTGATCCTTTCAAAAAGCCAGCTCTTGGATTCATTAATTTTTTGAAGGGTTTTTTGTGTCTCTATTTCCTTCAGTTCTGCTCTGATATTAGTTATTTCTTGCCTTCTGCTGGCTTTTGAATGTGTTTGCTCTTGCTTTTCTAGTTCTTTTAATTGTGATGTTAGGGTGTCAATTTGGAGGCATCACGCTACCTTACTTCAAACTATACTACAAGGCTACAGTAACCAAAACAGCATGGTACTGGTACCAAAACAGAGATATAGATCAATGGAACAGAACAGAGTCCTCAGAAATAAAGCCACATATCTACAACCATATAATCTTTGACAAACCTGACAAAAACTAGCAATGGGGAAAGATTCCCTATTTAATAAATGGTGCTGGGAAAACTAGCTAGCCATATGTAGAAAGCTGAAACTGGATCTCTTCCTTACACCTTATACCAAAATTAATTCAAGCTGGATTAAACACTTAAACATTAGACCTAAAGCCATAAAAGCCCTAGAAGAAAACCTAGGCATTACCATTCAGGACATACCCATGGGCAAGGACTTCATGTCTAAAATACCAAAAGCAATGGCAAGAAAAGCCAAAATTAACAAATGGGATCTAATTACGCTAAAGAGTTTCTGCACAGCAAAACAAACTACCATCCGAGTGAACAGGAAACCTACAAAATGGGAGAAAATTTTCGCAACCTACTCATCTGACAAAGGGCTAATATCCAGAATCAACAATGAACACAAACAAATTTACAAAAAAAAGTCAAACAACCACATCAAAAAGTGGGCAAAAGATATGAACAGACACTTCTCAAAAGAAGACATTTCTGCAGCCAAAAGACACACAAAAAATGCTCATCATCACTGGCCATCAGAGAAATGCAAATAAAAACCACAATGAGATACCATCTCACACCAGTTAGAATAGCGATCATTAAAAAGTCAGGAAACAACAGGTGCTGGAGAGGATGTGGAGAAATAGGAACACTTTGACACTGTTGGTGGGACTGTAAACTAGTTCAACCATTGTGGAAGTCAGTGTGGCAATTCCTCAGAGATCTAGAACTAGAAATTCCATTTGACCCAGCCATCCCATTACTGGGTATATTCCCAAAGGACTATAAATCATGCTGCTATAAAGACACATGGACATGTATGTTTATTGCGGCACTATTCACAATAGCAAAGACTTGGAACCAACCCAAATGTCCAACAATGATAGACTGGATTAAGAAAATGTGGCACATATACACCATGGAATACTATGCAGCCATAAAAAATGATGAGTTCATGTCCTTTGTAGGGACATGGATGAAACTGGAAATCATCATTCTCGGTAAACTATCACAAGGACAAAAAACCAAACACCGCATCTCACTCATAGATGAAAATTGAACAATGAGAACACATGGAAACAGGAAGGGGAACATCAACCTCTGGGGACTCTTCTGGGGTGGGGGGAAGGGGGAGGGATAGCCTTAGGAGATATACCTAATGCTAAATGAAGTGTTAATCGGTGCAGCACTCCAGCATGGCACATGTATACATATTTTACAAAACTGCACATTGTGCACAAGTACACTAAAAGTTAGAGTATAATAATAAAAACAGAAAAGAAAAGTTCAACTCTGTGAGTTGAATAAACACATCACAAAGAAGTTTGTGAGAATGCTTTTGTCTAAGTTTTATTTGAAGATATTTCCTTTTCCACCACAGGCTTCAAAGCGAACCAAATATCCACTTGCAGATTCTACAAAAGGAGTGTTTTCAAACTGCTCAATTTAAAGGAAAGTTCAGCTCTATGAGTTGAATGCACACATCACAAAGGAGTTTCTGAGAATGCTTCTCTCTAGTTTTTACGTGGAGATATTTCCTTTTCCACCATAGGCCTCAAAGCGCTTCAAGTATCCCAGTGTAGATTCAACAAAAAGAGCGTTTCAAAACTGCTCAACCAAAAGAAAGATTCAGCTCTGTGAGATGAATGCACAAAACACAAAGAAGTTTCTCAGAATGCTTCTGTCTAGTTTTTATGAGAAGATATTTCCTTTTCAGCTATAGGACTCAAAGTGCTCCAAATATGCATTTGAAGATAGTACAAAAAGAGTGTTTCCAAACTGCTCAATCAAAAGAGATGTTCAAATCTGTGAGGTGAATGAACACATTGAAAAGAAGTTTCTGAGAATGCTGCTATCTACCTTTTATGTGAAGATATTTACTTTTAATCCATAGGCCTCAAAACGCTCCAAATATCTGCTGGCAGATCCTACAAAAAGAGTGTTTCAAAGCTGCTCAATCAAAAGAAAGATTCACCTCTGTGAGATGAATACACACATCACAAATTAGTTTTCCAGAAGGCTTCTGCCTTGTTTTTATGTGAAGATATTTCCTTTTCACCTATAGGACTCAAAGCGCTCCAAATATCGATTTTCATATACTACAAAAAGAATATTTCCAAACTACTCAATCAAAAGAAAGGTTCAACTCTGTGAGTTGAATTCACACATCACAAAGAAGTTTTTGAGAATTCTTCTGTCTACTTTTTATGTGAAGATATTTCCTTTTCCACCATAGGCCTCAAAGCACTCCAAATATGTACTTGCAGATAATAAAAAAAGAGTGTTTCAAAACTGCTCAATCAAAAGAAAGGTTCAACTCTGTGAGATGAATGCATACAAGACAAATAAGTTTCTGAGAATGAATCTGACAAGATTTTATGTAAACATACTTCCTTTTCAGCTATAGGCCTCAAAGTGCAACAAATATCAATTTGCATATACTAAGAAAAGAGTATTTCCAAACTACTCATTCAAAAGAAAGGTTGATCTCTGTGATTTGAATGCACACATCACAAAGAATTTTATGAGAATGCTTCTATCTTCTTTTAATGGGAAGATATTCTTTTTTCCACCACAGCCCTCAAAGTGCTCCAAATGTCCACTTGCAGATTCTACAAAAAGAATATTTCAAAACTGCTCCATCAAAAGAAAGATTCAACCCCGTGAGATGAATGCACATGTCACAGAGAAGTTTCTGAGAATTCTTCTGTCTAGTTTTTATTTGTAGATATTTCCTTTTCAGCTTAGACTTCTAAGCGCTCCAAATATCCATTTGCAGATACTATAAAGAGAGTTTTCAAACTGCTCAATCAACAGAAAGGTTCAACTCTGTGAGATGAATGCACACATCACAAAGAAGTTTCTCAGAATTCCTCTGTCAAATTTTGATGTGAAGATATTTCGTTTTCAACTATAGGCCCCAAGTACTCCAAATATCCATTTGAAGATATTACAAAAAGAGTGTTTCCAAACTGCTCAATCAAAAGAAAGGTTCAACTATTTGAGTTGAATTCACACAACACAAAGACGTTTCTGAGAATGCTTCCATCTAGTTTTTATGTGAAGATGTCTTTTTCCACCATATGCCCCAAAGCGCTCCAAATATCCACATACAGATACCACAAAAAGAGAGTTTCCAAACTGCTCAATCAAAAGAAATGTTCAACTCTGCGTGATGAATGCACACATCACAAAGAAGTTTCTCAGAATTCTTCTTTTTGTTTTTACATGAAGGTATTTTCTTTTCAGCTATAGGCCTCAAAACGCTCCAAATATCCATTTGCAGATACCACAAAAAGAGTGTGTCCAAACTGCTCAATCAAAAAAAAGGTTCAACTCATTGAGTTGAATGTGCACATCACAAAGAAGTTTCTGAGAATGCTTCTGTCTAGTTTTTGTGTGAAGATAATTCTTTTTCCTCCATAGGCCTCAAAGCCCTCCCAATATCCAATTGCACATTCTACAAAAGAGTGTTTCAAAACCGCACAATCAAAAGAAAGTTTCAACTTTATGAGATGAATGCACAAATAAGAAAGAAGTTTCTCAGAATGCTTCTGTCTAGTTTTTATGTGAAGATATTTCCTTTTCAGCTATAGGCCACAAAGCACTCGATATATCCATTTGCAGATACTACAAAAAGAGGGCTTCCCAACTACTCAACAAAAGAAATGATCAACTCTGTGAGCTGAATGCACACATCACAAAGACGTTTCTGAGAATGCTTCTGTCTAGATTTTATGTGAAGATATTTCCTTTTCAGTTATACGCCTCAATGTACTCCAAATATACATTTGCAGATACTACAAAAAGAGTGTTTCCACACTGCTGAAACAAAAGAAAGGCTCAACACGGTGAGATGAATGCACACATAACAAAGAATATTCTCAGATTTCTTGTCTCATTTTTATGTGAAGATATTTCCTTTACATGTATAGTCCACAAAGTGCTCCAAATATCCATTTGCAGATACTTTATAAAGAGTGCTTCCAAACTGCTCAGTCAAAGGAAAGGTTCAAGTCTGTGAGTTGAATGCACACATCACAAAGAAGTTTCTGAGAATGCTTCAGTCTAGTTTTTATGTGAAGATATTACCTTTTCCACTTTGCGCCTCAAAGCGTTCCAAATATCCTCTTTCAGATACTACAAAAAGGGTGTTTCAAAACTGCTCAATCAAAAGAAAGGTTCAACTGTTTGAGATGAATGCACACATCTGAAAGAAGTTTCTAAGAATTCTGTCTAGTTTTTATGTGAAGATATTTCCTTTTCCACCACAGGCCTCAAAGCACTCTAAATGTCCACTTCAGATTCTACAAAAAGAGGGTTTCCAAATTGCTCAATCAAAAGAAAGGTTCAACTCTGTGAATTGAATGGACACATCAGGAAGCAGCTTTTGAGAATGATTTTGTCTAGTTTTTATGTGAAGATATTTCCTTTTCCACCATAGGCCTCAAAGGGCTCCACATATCCATTTCCAGATTCTATCAAAAGAGTGTTTCAAAACTTCTCAATCAAAAGAAAGGTTCAACTCCGTGAGTTGAATGCACACATCACAAAGAAGTTTCTGAGAATGCTTCTGTCTAGTTTTTATATGAAGATATTTGCTTTCCCAGCATAGACCTCAAAGTGCTCCAAATATCCACTTGCAGATTCTACAAAAAGAGTGTTTCAAAACTGCTCAATCAAAAGAAAGTTTCAATTGTGTGAGATGAATGCACACATCACAAAAAAAGTTTCTCAGAATTCTTCTGTCAAGTTTTTATGTGAAGATATTTCCTTTTCCACCATGTTCCTAAAACTGCTCCAAATATCCACCTGCAGATTCTAAAAAAATAGTGTTTCAAAACTGATCAATCAAAATAAATGTTCAACATTGTGAGATGAATTCAAACATCACAAAGAAGTTTCTCAGAATTCTTCTGTCTAGTTTTTATGTGAAAATATATCATTTTCAGCTGCAGGCTTCTAAGCGATCAAAATATCCATTTGCAGACACTTCAAGAAGTATGTTTCAAAACAGCTCAATCAAAAGAAAGATTCAACTCTCTGAGATGAATGCACACACCAAAAAGAAGTTTCTCAGAATGCTTCTGTCTAGTTTTTATGTGAAGATATTTCCTTTTCAGCTATAGGCATCACAGTGCTTGAAATATCCATTTGTAGATACTACAAAAAGTGTGTTTCCAAACTTCTCAATCAAAAGAAAGGTTCAACTGTGTGAGTTCAATACACACATCACATGGAAGTTTCCGAGAATGCATCGGTCTAGTTTTTATACGAACATATTTCCCTTTCCACCATAGGCCTCAAAGTGCTCCATATATCCACTTGCAGATTCCACAAAAAGGGGGTTTCAAAACTGCTCAATCAAATGAAACGTTCAACTCTGTGAGATGAATGCTCACATCACAAAGAAGATTCTCAGAATCTTCTGTCTACTTTTCGTGGGAAGATATTTCCTTTTCAGCTATAGGCCACAAAGTGCTCCATATTTCCATTTGCAGATACTACAAAAAGAGTGCTTCAAAACTGCTCAATCAAAAGAAAGCTTAAACTCTGTGAGTTGAATGCACACATCACAAAGACGTTTCTGAGAATGCTTCTGTCTAGTTTTTATGATAAGATATTTCCTTTTCAGCTATAGCACTCCGAATACCCATTTGAAGATACTGCAAAAAGAGTGTTTCCAAACTGCTGAAACAAAAGAAAGGCTCAACACGGTGAGATCAATGCACACATCACAAAGAACTTTCTCAGATTTCTTCTGTCTCATTTTTCTTTTCTTATTATTATACTTTAGGTTTTATGGTACATGTGCGCAATGTGCAGGTAAGTTACATATGTCTACATGTGCCATGCTGGAGTGCTGCACCCACTCACTCGTCATCTAGCATTAGGTGTATCTCCCAATGCTATCCCTCCCCACTCCCCCCAACCCACAACAGTCCCTGAAGTGTGATGTTCCCCTTCCTGTGTCCATGTGTTCTCATTGTTCAATACCCACCTATGAGTGAGAATATGTGGTGTTTGGTTTTTTGTTCTTGTGACAGTTTACTGAGAATGATGATTTCCAATTTCATCCATGTCCCTACAAAGGACATGAACTCATCATTTTTTATGGCTGCATAGTATTCCATGGTGTATATGTGCCACATTTTCTTAATGCAGTCTATCATTGTTGGACATTTGGGTTGGTTCCAAGTCTTTGCTATTGTGAGTAATGCCGCAATAAACATATGTGTGCATGTGTCTTTATAGCAGCATGATTTATAGTCCTTTGGGTATATACCCAGTAATGGGATGGCTGGGTCAAAAGGAATTTCTAGTTCTAGATCTCTGAGGAATCACCACACTGACTTCTGCAATGGTTGAACTAGTTTACAGTCCCACCAACAGTGTAAAAGTGTTCCTATTTCTCCACATCCATATTTCCTTTACATCTATAGTCCTCAATGTGCTCCAAATATCCATTTGCAGATACTACAAGAAGAGTGCTTCCAAACTGCTCAGTCAAAGGAAAGATTCAACACTGTGAGTTGAATGCACACATCACAAAGAAGTATCCGAGAATGCTTTTGTTTAGTTTTTATGTGAAGATATTTCCTCTTCCACCCTAGGCCTCAAAGCACTCCAAATATCCACTTGAGGATTCTACAAAAGAATGTTTCAAAACTGCACAATTAAAAGAAAGGTTCAACTCTGTGAGTTGAATGCACGCATAACAAATAAGTTTCTGATAATGCTTCTGTCTGGTTTTATGTGAAGATATTCTCTTTTCCACCATAGGCCACAGAGAACAACAAATATCTACTTGCAGATTCTTCAAAGAGTCTTTCCAAACTGCTCAGTCAAAAGAAAGGTTCAACTCTGCGAGAAGAATGCTCACATCCAAAGAAGGTTCTCAGAATTCTTCTGTCTAGATTTTAAGTGAAAATATTTCCTTTTCAGCTATAGCCCTTAAAGCGCTCAGCTATAGGCCTTAAAGCACTCAAAATATCCACTTGCAGATACCACAAAAAGAGTGTCTCCAAACTGCTCAATCAAAAGAAAGGTCCAACACTGTGATTTGGATGCACAAATCACAAAGAAGTTTTTGAGAATGCTTCTGTCTAGTTTTTATGTGAAGATGTTTCGTTTTCCACTATAGGCCCCAAATCACTCCAAATATCCAATTGCAGTTTCTACAAAAAGTGTTTCAAAACTGCTCAATCAAAAGAAAGGTTGAACTCTGTGAGATGAATGCACACATCACAAAGAAGTTTCTCAGAATTCCTCTGTCTAGTTTTTATGTGAAGATATTTCCTTTTCAGCTTTAGGCTTCAAAAGGCTACAAATATCCATTTGCAGATAATGCAAAAAGGTTGTTTCCATACAGCTCAATCAAAAGAAAGATACAACTCTGTGAATTGAATGCACACATCACAAAGAAGTTTCTGAGAATGCTTCCGTCTAGTTTTTATCTGAAGATATTTCCTTTTCCACCATAGGCCTCAAAGAGCTCCATATATCCACTTGCAGATTCTCCAAAAAGAGTGTTTCAAAACTGCTCAATCAAAAGAAAGTTTTAAATCTGTGAGAAGAATGGACACATCACAAAGAAGTTTCCCAGCATTCTTCTGTCTAGTTTTTATGTGAAGATATTTCCTTTTCAGCTGTAGGCTTCAAAGCGATACAAATGTCCATTTGAAGATACTACATAAAGATTTTTTCCAAACTGCTCAATCAAAAGAAATGTTCAACTCTGCAAGTTGAACGCACAAAACATAAAGAAGTTTCTGAGAATGCCTCTGTCTCGTTTTTAAGTGAAGATATTTCCCTTTCCACCATAAGCCTCAAAACGCCCCAAATATCCACTTGCAGATACCACAAAAACAGTGTTTCAAAACTGCTCTATCAAAAGGAAGGTTCAACTCTGGGATTTGAAGGCCAACATCACAAAGAATTTTCTGAGAATGCTTCTGTCTAGTTTTTATGTGAAGATATTTCCTTTTCAGCTATTGACCTCAAAGCGCTCAAAGTATCCTTTTCCAGATACTACAAAAAGAGTGTTTCCAAACTGCTCAATCAAAAGAAATGTTCAACTCTGTGAGTTGAATGCACCAATCACAAAGAATTTTCTGAGAATGCTTCTGTCTTGTTTTTATGTGAAGATATTTGCTTTAACAGCTTAGGCCTCAATGCATTCCAAATATTCACTTGCAGATCATGCAAAAAGAGTGTTTCAAAACTGCTCTATCAAAACTAAGGTTTAACTCTGTGCGTTGAATGCACATATCAGGAAGCAGTTTCTGAGAATACTTCTGTCTAGTTTTTATGTGAAGATATTTCCTTTTCCACCATAGGCCTCAAAGCACCCCAAATATCCTCTTGCAGATACTACAAAAAGAGTGTTTCCAAACTGCTCTATCAAAAGGAAGTTTCAACTCTGGGATTTGAATGCACACATCACAAAGAAGTTTCTGAGAATGCTTCTGTCTAGTTTTTATGTGAAGATATTTCCTTTTCAGCTATAGGCATCAAAGCACTTCAAATATCCATTTGCAGATACTACAAAGAGTGTTTCCATTTTGCATTAGGCATATCTCCTAATAATGGGTGCAGCACACCAGCATGGCACATGTATATAAATGTAACTAACCTGCACATTGTGCGCACGTATCTGAAAACTTAAGTATATTTAAAAAAAATTAAATAAATAAATAAATAAATAAATAAAAAGGGTGTTTCCAAACTGCTCAATCAAAAGAAAGCTTCAGCTCTGTAAGATGAGTGCACACATCACAAAGAAGTTTTTGTGAATGCTTCTGTCTAGTATTTATGTGAAGATATTTCCTTTTCCACCATAGCTGTCAAAGCTCTCCAAATACCCACTTGCAGATACTACAAAATGATTTTCTCAAAAATGTGCAATCAAAAGAAAGGTTCAAAAAGGCAAGATGAATGCATACATCACAAAGAAGTTTCTCAGAATGCTTCTGTCTAGATTTTAAGTGAAAATATTTCCTTTTCAGCTATAGGCCTCAAAGCACTTCAAATATCCATTTGCGGATGCTAGAAAAAGAGTGTTTCCAAACTGTTCAAACAAAAGAAAGGTTGAACTCTATGAGTTGAATGCACACATCCCAAAGAAGTTTTAGAGAATGTTTCTGTCTGGTTTTTATATGAAGTTATTTCCTTTTCCACCATAGGCCTCCAAGCACTCCAAAAATGCACTTGCAGATTCTTCAAAAACAGTGTTTCCAAAATGCTCAATCAAAAGAAAGGTTCAACTCTGTGAGAAGAATGCATGCATCACAAAGAAGTTTCTCCGAATTCTTCTGTCTAGATTTTATGTGAAAATATTTCCTTTCCAGCTATTGCCCTCAAAGCACTCAAAATATCCTTTTGCAGATACCACAAAAAGAAAGTTTCTGAACTGCTCAATCAAAAGAAAGTTTCAACTCTGTGAGTTGAATGCACAAGTCACAAAGAAGTTTCTGAGAATGCTTTTGTCTAGTTTTTAAGTGAAGGTGTTTCCTTTTCCACCATAGGCCTCAAATCACTCCAAATATCCAATTGCAAATTCTACAAAAAGGTTTTTTCAAAACAGCTCAATGAAAAGAAAGGTTCAACTCTGTGAGATGAATGCACACATCATCACAAAGAAGATTCTTAGAATTCCTCGGTCTAGTTTTTATGTGAAGATATTTCGTTTTCTTCATTAGGCTTCAAAGCATTCCAAATATCCATTTACAGATAACGCAAAAAGAGTGTTTCCAAACTGCTCAATCAAAAGAAAGTTTCAACTCTGTGGTTTGAATGCACACATCACAAAGAAGTTTCTGAGAATGCTTCTGTCTAGTTTTTATGTGAAGATATTTCCTTTTCAGATATAGGCCTTAAACTGTTCCAAATGTCCATGTGCAGATACTACAAAAAGAGTGTTTTCAAACTGCTCAATCAAAAGAAAGGGTCAATTCTGTGTTGAATGCACACGTCACAAAGAATTTTCTGAGACTGCTTCTGTCTAGTTTTTATGTGAAGATATTTCCTTTTCCTAAATGGCCATCAAATCGCTCCAAATATCCACTTGCAGATTCTACAACAAGAGTGTTTCAAAACTGCTCAATCAAAGCAAAGACTCAACTCTGTAAGATGAATGCACACATCATAAAGAAGTTTCTCAGAATGCTTCTGTCTAGTTTTTTTGTGAAGATATTTCCTTTTCTGCTATAGCCATCAAAGAGCTCCAAAAATCCATTTGCAGATACTACAAAAAGAGTGTTTCCAAACTGCTCAATCAAAAGAATGGTTCAACTCTGTGAGTTGGATGTACACATCACAAAGAAGTTTCTGGGAATGCTTCCATCTAGTTTTTATGTGAAGATATTTCCTTTTCCACCATAGGCTTCAAAGAGCTGCAAATATCCACTTGCAGATTCTACAAAAAGAGTGTTCCAAAACTGCTCAATCAAAAGAAAGGTTCATTTCTCTGAGATGAATGCACACATCACAAAGAAGTTTCTCAGAATGCTTCTGTCTTGTTTTTATGAGAGGATATTTCTTTTTCTGCTATAGGAATTAAAGCGCTCCAAATATCCATTTGCAGATACTACGAAAAGAATGTGTTGAAATTCCTCCATCAAAAGAAAGGTTCAACTCTGTGAGTTGAATGCACACATTACAAAGAAGTTTCTCAAAATTCTTCTGTCTAGATTTTATGTGAAAATATTTTGTTTTCAGCTACAGGCCTCATATTGCTCAAAATATCCTTTTGCAGTTACTAGATAAAGAGTGTTTCCAAACTGCTCAAGCAAAAGAAAGGTTCAACTTTGTGTTGAATGCACACATCACAAAGAATTTTCTGGGAATGCTTCTGTCTAGTTTTTGTGAAGATATTTCCTTTTCCACCCAGGGCCTCAATGCGCTCCTATTACCCACTTGCCAATTCTACAAAAACAGTGTTTCCAAACTGCAAAATCAAAATAGAGGTTCCCCTCAGAGGGATGAATGCACACATCACAAAGTAGTTTCTCAGAATTCATCCATCTAGTTTTTATATGAAGATATTTCCATTTCCACCAAAGGCCTCAAAGCGCCCCAAAGATCCACTTGCAGATTTTATAAAAAGAGTGTTTCTAAAATGCTCAATCAAAATAAATGTTCAACTCTGAGAGATAAATGCACACATCCAAAAAAGTTCCTGAGAATTCTTCTGTCTAGTTTTTATGTGAAGGTATTTTCTTTTCAGCTATAGGCCTCAAAGGGCTCCAAATATCCATTTGTGGATATTTAAAAAAGAGTGATTCCAAACTGCTCAATCAAAAGAAAGTTTCAACTCTGTGAATTGAATGCACACATCACAAAAAAGTTTCTGAGAATGCTTCTGTCTAGTTTTTTAGGGAAGATATTTCCTTTCCCACCACAGGCCTCAAAGCACTCCAAATATCCACTTGCAGATTCTACAAAAAGAGTGTTTCAAAACTGCTCAACCAAAAGAAATGTTCAACTCTGTGAGATGAATGCACACATCACAAAGGGGTTTCTCTGAATTCTTCTGTCTAGATTTTATGTGAAGATATTTCCATTTCCACCAAAGGCCTCAAAGCGCTTGAAAGATCCACTTCCAGATTCCACAAATAGAGTGCTTCAAAACTGCTCATTCAAAACAAAGTTTCACCTCAGTGAGCTGAATGCACACATCACGAAGTTGTTTCACAGATTTCTTCTGTCTAGATTTAGGGGAAGATATTTCCTTTTCAACTATATGCCTCAAAGTGCTCAAAATTTCCATTTGCACATACTACAAAAGGAGTGTTTCCAAACTGCTCAATCAAAAGAAAGGTTCATCTCTGTGAGTTGAATGTACACATCACAAAGAAGTTTCTGAGAATGCTTCCGTCTAGTTTTTATGTGAAGATATTTCCTTTTCCACCATATGCCTCAAAGCGCTCCAAATATGCACTTGCACATTCTACAAAAATAGTGTTTCAAAATTGCTCAACTAAAAGCAATGTTCATCTCTGTGAGGTGAATGTACACATCACAGAGAAGTTTCTCAGAACCCTTCTGTTTAGTTTTTATGTGAAGATATTTCCTTTTCAACTATAGGCCTCAAATTGCTCCTAATATCCATTTGCAGATTCTGCAAAAAGTGTGTTTCCAAACTGCTGAATCAAAAGGAAAGTTCAACACTGTGAGTTGAATGCACACATCACAAAGAACTTTTTGAGAATGCTTCTGGCTAGTTTTTATGTGAAGATATTTCCTTTTCCACCATGGGCCTCAAGGTGCCCCCCAAATTCACTTGCAGATTCTACAAAAAGAGTGTTTCAAAACTGCTCAATCAAAAGAAAGTTTCAAGTCTGTGAGATGAATGCATGCATCACAAAGAAGTCTTTCAGAATTCTTCCCTCTAGTTTTTATGTGAAGGTATTTCATTTTCAGCTACTGGCCTCACAGCACTCCAAATAAGCATTTGCAGATACTACAAAAAGAGTGTTTCCAAACTGCTCAAACAAAAGGAAGGTTCAACTCTGTGAGTTGAATGTACACATTAGGAAGGAGTTTCTGGGAATGCTAGTCTCTAGTTTTGCTGTGATGATATTACCTTTTCCACCATAGGATTCAATGTGCTCCAAATATCCACTTGCAGATTCTACAAAAGAGTGTTTCCAAACTACACAATCAAAAGAAAGTTTCAACTCTGTGAGAGGAATGCACACATCAAAAGAAGTTTCTCAGAATTCTTCTGTCTACTTTTTATGTCACGATATTTACTTTTCCACCATAGGCCTCAAAGTGCTACAAATATCCACTTGCAGATTCTACAAAAAGTGTGTTTCCAAACTACTGAATCAAAAGAAAGGTTTAACCCTGTGAGATGAATGGACACATCAGAAGGAAGTTTCTCAGAATTCTCCTGTCTGGTTTTTATGTGAAGGTATTTCCTTTTCAGCTATAGGCCTCAAAGCACCCCAAATATCCATTTGCAGATACTACAAAAAGAGTGTTTCCAAACTGCTCAATGAAAAGAAAGGTTCAACTGTGTGAGTTCAAAGCACACATCACTAGGTAGTTTCTGAGAATGCTTCTGTCTAGATGTTATGTCAAGATATTTCCTTTTCTGCCATAGGCCTCACAGCACTCCAAATATCCTCCTGCAGATTGTACAAAAAGAGTGTTTCAAAAGTGCTCAATCAAAAGAAATGTTCAACTCTGTGAGATGGAAGCAGACATCACAAAGAAGTTTCTCAGAATTCTTCTGCCTAGTTTTTATGTGAAGATATTTCATTTTCAGCTGTAGGCCTCAAAACACTCTAAATATCCACTTGCAGATTCTGCAAAAAGAGTGTTTCAAATCTCCTCATTCAAAAGAAAGGTTCAAGTCAGTGAGCTGAATGCACACATCACAAAGAAGCTTCACAGATATCTTCTGTCTAGTTTTTATGTGTAGATGTTTCATTTCCAGCTATAGGCATCAAAGTGCTTCAAATAAACATTTGCAGATACTACAAAAAGACTGTTTCCCAATTGCTCAATCAAAAGAAAGGTTCAACTCTGTGAGATGAATGCACACATCACAAAGAAGTTTTTCAGAATCCTTCTGTGTATTTTTTATGTGAAGTTATTTCCTTTTCAGCAATAGGCTTCAAAGCGCTCCCAATATCCAGTTGCAGATAAAACAAAAAGTGTGCTTCCAAACGGCTCAATTACAAGAAAGATTCAACTCTGTGAGTTGAATGCACACATGACAAAGGAGTTTCTGAGAATGTTTCTGTCTAGTTTTTATGTGAAGATATTTCCTTTTCCACCATAGGCCTCATAGCGTTCAAATATTCACTTGCAGATTCTACCAAAAGAGCTTTTCAAAACTGCTCAACCAAAGGAAAGTTTCAACTCTGAGAGAGGAATGCAAACATCAACATGAAGTTTCTCAGAATGCTTCTGTGTAGTTTTTACATGAAGATACTTCCTTTTCAGCAATAGGCCTCAAAGCGCTCCGAATATCCAATTGCAGATAATACAAAAAGTGTGTTTCCAAACTGCTCAATTAAAACAAAGGTTCAAATTTATGAGTTGAATGCACACATGATAAAGGAGTTTCTCAGAATTCTCCTGTCTAGTTTTTATGAGAAAATATTTCCTTTTCCACCATGCGTCTCAAAGAGCTCCAAATATCCAATTGCGGATTCCACATAAAGAGTGTTTCAAAACTGCTCAATCAAAAGAAAGGTTCAACTGTGACAGATGAATGCACACATAGCAAAGGAGTTTCTCAAATTTCTTCTCTCTAGTACTTATGTGAAGATTTTTCCTTTTCAGCTATGGGCTTCAAATCGTTCCACATATCCATTTGCAGATACTACAAAAAGAGTGTTTCCAGACTGTTCAATCAAAAGAAAGGTTCAACTCTGTGAGTTTAATGCACACATCACAAAGAAGTTTATGAGAATGCGTCTGTCTAGTTTTTATGTGAAGATATTTCCTTTTCCAACATAGGCTTCAAAGCACTCCAAATATACACTTTCAGGTTCTACAAAAAGATTTTTTCAAAACTGGTCAATCAAAAGAAAGGTTCAACTCTGAGGGATGAATGCACACATCACAAAGAAGTTTCTCAGAATGCTTCTGTCTAGTTTTAATGTGAAGATATATCGTTTTCAGCTATAGGATTCAAAGCACTCCAAATGTCCGTTTGCAAATAATACAAAAAGAGCGATTCCAAACTGCTCACTCATAAGAAAAGTTCAACCCTTTGAGTTGAATGCACACATCACAAAGAAGTCTCTGAGATTGCTTCTGGCTAGTTTTTATGTGAAGATATTTCCTTTTCCACCATAGGCCTCAAGGCGCTCCAAATATCCACTTGCAGATTCTACAAAAAGAGTGTTTCAAAATTGCTCAACCAAAAGAAATGTTCATCTCTGTGAGGTGAATGTACACATCACAAAGAAGTTCCTCAGAACCCCTCTGTCTAGTTTTTATATGAAGATATTTCCTTTTCAACTATAGACCTCAAAGTGCTCCAAATATCCATTTGCAGATTCTGCAAAAATTGTGTTTCCAAACTGGTGAATCAAAAGAAATGTTCAACTCTGTGAGTTGAATGCACACATCACAGAGAAGTTTCTGAGAATGCTTCTGGCTACTTTTTATGTGAAGATATTTCCTTTTCCACCGTAGGCCTCAAGGCGCTCCCAAAATCCACTTGCAGATTCTACGAAAAGAGTGTTTCAAAACTGCTCAATCAAAAGAAAGGTTCAAGTCTGTGAGATGAATGCATGCATCACAAAGTACTTTCTCAGAATTCTTCTCTCTAGTTTTTAAGTGAAGGTATTTCATTTTCAGCTATAGGTCTCAAGATGCTCCAAATAACAATTTGCAGATGCTACCAAAGAGTGTTTCCAAACTGCTTAAACAAATAGAAGGTTCAACTCTGTAACTTGAATGTACACATCAGGAAGAAGTTTCTGACAATGCTAGTCTCTAGCTTTGATGTGACAATATTACCTTTTCCACCATAGGCTTCAAAGCGCTCCACATTTCCATTTTCAGATTCCTCAAAAAGAGTGTTTCCAAACTATACAATCAAAAGAAAGTTTCAACTCTGTGAGATGAATGCACACATCACAAAGATGTTTCTCAGAATTCTTCTGTCTACTTTTTACGTGACAGTATTTACTTTTCTACCTTAAGCCACAAAGTGCTCCAACTATCCACTTGCAGATTCTACAAAAAGTGTGTTTCCAAACTGCTCAATCAAAAAAAGGTTCAACTCTGTGAGATGAATGCACACATGAGAACGAAGTTTCTCAGAATTCTGCTGTCTGGTTTTTATGTGAAGGTATTTCCTTTTCAGCTATAGGTCTCAAAGCGCCCCAAATACCCGTTTGCAGATACTACAAAAAGAGTGTTTCCAAACTGCTCAATGAAAAGAAAGGTTCAACTGTGTGAGTTGAATGCACACATCTCAAAGAAGTTTCTGAGAATGCTTCTGTCTAGTTGTTATGTGAAGATATTTCCTTTTCCACCATAGGCCTCACAGTGCTCCATATATCCTCCTGCAGATGGTACAAAAAGAGTATTTCAAAAGTGCTCAATAAAAAGAAATGTTCAACTCTGTGAGATGAATGCACACATCATAAAGAAGTTTCTCAGAATTCTTCTGCCTAGTTTTTATGTGAAGATATTTCCTTTTCAGCTATAGACTTCAAAACGCTCCAAATATCCACCTGCAGATTCTGCAAAAAGGGTGTTTCAAAACCCCTCATTCAAAAGAGTGGTTCACGTCGGTGAGCTGAATGCAAACATCACAAAGAAGCTTCACAGATATCTTCTATCTAGTTTTTATGTGAAGATGTTTCGTTTCCAGCTATACACCTCAAAGCTCTCCAAATAAACATTTGCAGATACTACAAAAAGAGTGTTTCCCAACCGCTCAACCAAAAGAAAGGTTCATCTCTGTGAGTTGAATGTACACATCACAAAGAAGTTTCTGAGAATGCTTCTGTCTAGTTTTTATGTGTAGATATTTCCTTTTTCACCATAGGCCTCAAAGCACTCCAAGTATCCACTTACGGATTCTGCAAAAAGAGTGTTTCAAAACTGTTCATTCAAAAGAAAGTTTCAACCCTCTGAGATGAATGCACACATCACAAAGAAGTTTCTCAGATATCTTCTGTCTTGTTTTTATGTGAAGATATTTCCTTTTCAGCTATAGACTTCAAATTGCTCCAAATATCCATTTGCAGATACTACAAAAAGAGTGTTTCTGAACTGCTCAATGAAAAGCCATGTTCACCTCTGTGAGGTGAATGCACACATCACGAAGAAGTTTCTGAGAATGCGTCCGTCTAGTTTTTAAGGGAAGATATTTCCTTTTCCACCAAATGTCTCAAACCGCTACAAATTTCCACTTGCAGATCCTACAAAAAGAGTGTTTCAAAACTGCTCAATCAAAAGAAAGGTTCAACACTGTAAGAAGAATGCTCACCTCACAAGAACTTTCTCTGAATTCTTCTCTCCAGTTTTATGTGAAGATATTTCCTTTGTAGCAATGGACTTAGAAGCACTCCTAACATCCATTTGCAGATACTACAAACGCAGTGTTTCCAAACTGCTCAATCAAAAGAAAGGTTCAACTCTGTGACTTGAAAGCACACATTACAAAGAAGTTTTTGAGAATGCTTCTGTCTGGTTTTTATATGAAGATATTTCCTTTTCCACTATAGGCCTCAAAATACTCCAAATATCCACTTGCAGATCCTACAAAAAGAGTGTTTCAAAACTTCTCAGTCAAAAGAAAGGTTCCACTCAGTGAGATGAATGCACACATCACAAAGTATTTCTCAGAACTCTTCTGTCTAGTTTCCATGTGAAGATATTTCATTTTCAGCTATAGGCCTCAAAGTGCACCAAATATCCATTTGCAGATACTAAAAAAACAGTTTCCAAACTGCTCAATTAAAAGAAATATCCACCTCTCTGAGTTGAATACACACATCACAAAGAAGTTTCTGAGAATACTTCTGTCTAGATTATATGTGAAGATATTTCCTTTTCCACCACAGGCCTCAAAACTCTCCAAATATCCATTTGCAGATTGTACAAAAAGATTGTTCAAAAATGCTCAACAAATGAAAGTTTCAGTTCTCTGAGATGAATGCACACATCAAAAAGAAGTTTCTCAGAAGGCTTTGGTCTTGGTTTTATGTGAAGATGTTTCCTTTTCCACCATAGGCCTCAAAGTGTTCCAAATATCCATTTGCAGATACTACAAAAAGAGCTCAAAAGTGTTCAAACAAAAGAAAGGTTCAACCCTGTGAGTTGAATGCACACATCAGAAAGAAGTTCCTGAGAAAGCTTCTGTATAGTTTTTATGTGAAGATATTTCGTTTTCCACCATAGGCCTCAAAGTATTCCAACTATCCACCTGCAGGTTTTACAAAGAGAGCGTTTCAAAACTGCTGGACGAAAAGAAAGATTCAACTCTGTGAGATGAATGTACACATTACAAAGAAGTTTCTCAGATTTCTTCTGTCTAGTTTTTATGTGATGATATTTCCTTTCCAATTATAGGCCTCAAAGAACTCCAAATATCCTTTTGCTGATATTACAAAAATAGGGTTTCAAAGTGCTCAATCTACAGAAAGGTTTAAATCTGTGAGTTGATTGCACACATCACAAATAAGTTTCTGAGAATGCTTCTGTGTAGATTCTATGTGAAGATATTTCCTTTTCCACCGTAGGCCTCAAAGCCCTCCAAATATGCACTTGCAGATTCTACAAAAAGAGTGTTTCAAAACTGCCCTATCAAAAGAAACATTCTACTCTATGAGATGAATGCACACATCACAAAGAAGTTTCTGAGAATGCTTCTGTCCAGTTCTTATGTGAAGATATTTCCTTTTCCATCATAGGCCTCTAATCGCTTCAAATACCCACTTGCAGATTCTAAAAAAAGAGTGTTTTGAAACTGCTCAATCAAATGAAAGCTTCTACTCTGTAAGCGGAATTCACACATCACAAAGTAGTTTCTCAAAATGCTTCTGTCTAATTTTTATGTGAAGGTATTTCCTTTTCCACCATAGACCTCAAAGAGCTCCAAATATCATCTTGCAGATTCTCCAAAAAGAGTGTTTTGAAACTGCTCAATCAAAAGAAAGTTTCAACTCTGTGAGATGAATGCACACAACACAAAGTAGTTTCTCAGAATTATTCTGTCTAGTTTTTATGAGGAGATATTTCCTTTTCAGCTATAGGCCTCAAAGAGCTCCAAATATCCATTTGCAGATAGTACAAAAAGAGTGTTTCCAAACTGCTCAATCAAAAGAAAGGTTCAACTCTGTGCGTTGAATGCACACATCACAAACAACTTTCTGAGAATGCTTCTGTCTAGTTTTAATGTGAATATATTTTCTTTTCCACCATAGGCCTGAAAGTGCTCCAAATGTCCACATGCAGATTCTACAAAAAGAGTGTTCCAAAACTGCTCAACGAAAAGAACGGTTCAACTCTGTGAGATGAATGCAGACATCCCAAAGAAATTTCTCAGAATTCTTCTGTCTACTTTTTATGTGAAGATATTTCCTTTTCAGTTATAGGCCTCAAAGGGCTCCAAATATCCATTTGCAGATACTACAGAAGAGTGTACCCAAACTGCTCAAACAAAAGAAAGATTCTATTTAGTTTTTATGTGAAGATATTTGCTTTTCAGGTATAGGCTTTAAAACTCTCCAAATATCCATTTACAGATGCTGCAAAAAGACTGTTTCCAAATTAATCAAAGGAATGATTCATCTCTGTGAGTTGGATACACACATCACAAGGGAGTTTCTGAGACTGCTTCTGTCTAATTTTTATGTGAAGATCTTTCCATTTCCACCATAGGCCTCAAATCTCTCCAAATATACTCTTGCAGATTCTACAAAAATATTGGTTCCAAACTGCTCTATCAAAAGAAAGGTTCAAATCTGTGAGATGAACACACACATCACGAAGATGTTTCTGAGAATGCTTCTGTCTAGTTTTTATGTGAAGATATTTCTCTTTCCTCCATACAGCTCAAAGCACTGAAAGTATGCACTTCCAAATTCTACAACAGTAGTATTTCAAAACTGCTCAATCAAAAGAAAGTTTCAACACGGTGAGATGATTGCGCACGTCAAAAAGTTTCTGACAATGCTTCTGTCTAGTTTTTATGTGAAGATATTTCCTTTTCCACCATAGGCCTCAAAGTGCTCCAGATATCCACATGCAGATTCTGCAAATGAATGTTTCAAAACTGCTCCATCAAAAGAAAGGTTCACCTCTGTGAGATGAAGGCACACATCAAAAAGTAGTTTCTGAGAATGCTTCTGTCCAGTTTTTATGTGAGGATATTTCCCTTTCAGCTATAGGCCTCAAAGTGCTCCAAACATCCATTTGCAGATACTACAAAAAGAGTGTTTCCAAACAAATCAATCAAAATAAAGTTCAACTCTTTTAGTTGAATGCACACATCACAAAGATGTTTCTGAGAATGCTTCTGTCTAATTTTTATCTGAAGATATTTCCTTTTCCACTATATGCCCTCAAAGTGCTCCAAATATCCACTTGCAGATGCTCCAAAAAGAGTATTTCAAAACTGCTCAATCAAAAGAAAGCTTCAGCTCTGTAGGATGAATGCACACATCGCAAAGAAGTTTGTCAGAATTCTTCTGTCTAGCTTTTATGTGATGATATTTTCTTTTCAGAAATAGGCTATGAAGCACTCCAAATATCCATTTGCATATAGTTCAAAAAGAGTGTTTCCAAATGGCACAATCAAAAGAAATTTCAACACTGTGAGTTGAATCCAAACTTCACAAAGCAGTTTCTGAGTATGTTTTCGTGTAGGTTTTATGTGAAGATACTTCCTTTTCAGCTATAGGTCTCAAAGCACTCCAAATATCCATTTGCAGATACTGCAAAAAGAGTCTTCCCTAATTGCTCAATAAAAAGAAAGGTTCAACACTGTGAGTTGAATGCACACATCACAAAGAAGTTTCTGGGAATGCTTCTCTCTTGTTTTTATGGGAAGATATTTGCTTTTCCACCATAGGCCTCAAAGCGCTGCAAATATCCACTTGCAGATTCTACAAAAAGATTGTTTCAAAACTGCTCAATCAAAAGAAAGTACCAATTCTGTGAGATGAATGCATATATTACAGAGAATTTTCTCAGAATTCTTCTGTCTAGTTTTTATGTGAAGATATTTCCTTTCCCACCACAGGCTTCAAAGTGCTCCAAATATCCACATGCAGATTCATCAAAAAGAGTGTTTCAAAAGTGCTCAATCGAAAGCAAGTTTCAACACTGTGAGATGAATACACACATCACAAAGAGGTTTCTCAGAATGCTTCTGTCTAGTTTTTATGTGAAGATATTTCCTTTTCAGCTATAGGCCTCAAATCGCTCCAAATATCCATTTGCAGATAATACAAAAAGAGTGTTTTCAAACTGCTCAATCAGAAGAAAGGTGCCACTCTGTTAGTAGAATGCACACATCACAAATAAGTTTCTGAGAATGCTTCTGTCCAGTTTCCATGTGAAGATTTTTTTTTTTTTCCACCATAGGCCTCAAAGATTCCCAAATATCCACTTGCAGATTCTAAAAAAAGAGTTTCAAAACTGCTCACTGGATAGAAAGTTTCAACTCTGTGAGATGAATGCACACATCAACAAGAAGTTTCTCAGAATTCTTCTGCCTAGTTTATATGTGAAGATATTTCGTTTTCAGCTACAGGTCTCAAAGCGCTCCAAATATCCATTTGCCAATGCTACAAAAATAGTGTTTCCATACTGCTCAATCAAAAGAAAGGTTCAACTCTGAGAGGTGAATGCACGCATCACAAGGTGTTTCTGAGAATGCTTCTGTCTAGTTTTTGTGTGAAGATATTTCATTTTCCACCATAGGCTCAAAGCACTCCAAATATCCTCTTGGAGATTCTATAAAGAGTGTTTAAAAACTGCTCCACTGAAATAAAGCTTCAACTCAGTGAGATGAGAGAACACATCACAAAGTAGTTTCTCAGAGTGTTTCTGTATAGTTTTTATGTGAAGATATTTCCTTTTCCACCATAGGCCTCAAATCGCTCCAAATATCAGCCTGCAGATTCTACAAAGAGAGTGTCTCAAAACTGCTCAATCAAAAGAAAGGTTCAACTATGTGAGATGAATCCCCACAGCACAAAGAAGTTTCTCAGATTTCTTCTGTCTAGTTTTTGTGTGAAGATATTTCCTTTTCAGCTACAGGCCTCAAAGCATTTTACGTATCCCTTTGCGGATACAACAAAAAGAGTGTTTCCAAACTGCTCAATCAAAAGAATGGTTCAACTCTGTGAGTTGAATGCACACATCAGAAAGTAATTTCTGAGAATGCCTCTGTCTAGTTTTTATGTGAAGACATTTCCTTTTCCACCGCAGGCCTCAAAGCACTCCAAATATCCACTTGCAGATTCTGCAAAGAGAGTGTTTCAAAACTGCTCAATGAAAAGAAAGGTTCATCTCTGTAAGATGAATGCACACATCACAAACAAGTTTCTGGGAATCCTTCTGTCTAGTTTTTATGTGAGGATATTTCCCTTTCAGCTGTAGGCCTCAAAGTGCACCAAATATCCATTTGCAGATGCTACAAAAAGAGTGTTTCCAAACTACTCAATCAAAAGAAAGGTTCAACTCTGTGAGTTGAAGCATACATCACAAAGAAGTTTCTGAGAATGCTTCTCTGTAGTTTCTATGTGAAGATATATCCTTTTCCACCATAGGCCTAAATGCGCTCAAAATCTCCACTTGAAGATTCTACATAAAGAGTGTTTCAAAGCTGCTCAATCAAAAGAAAGATTCAACCCTATGAGATGAATGTACACATCAAAAAGTAGTTTCTCAGAATTTTTCTGTCTAGTTTTTATGTGAGGATATTTCCTTTTCAGCTATAGGTATCAACGTGCTCCAAATATCCATTTGCAGATACTGCAAAAAGAGTCTTCCCTAATTGCTCAATAAAAAGAAAGGTTCAACACTGTGAGTTGAATGCACACATCACAAAGAAGTTTCTGGGAATGCTTCTCTCTTGTTTTTATGCAAAGATATTTGCTTTTCCACCATAGGCCTCAAAGCACTCCAAGTATCCACTTGCAGATTCTGCAAAAAGATTGTTTCAAAACTGCTCAATCAAAAGAAAGTACCAACTCTGTGAGATGAATGCATATATTACAGAGAATTTTCTCAGAATTCTTCTGTCTAGTTTTTATGTGAAGATATTTCTTTTCCCATGACAGGCTTCAAAGTGCTCCAAATATTCACTTGCAGATTCATCAAAAAGAGTGTTTCAAAATTGCTCAATCGAAAGAGAGTTTCAACACTGTGAGATGAATGCACACATCACAGAGACGGTTCTCAGAATGCTTCTGTCTAGTTTTTATGTGAAGACATTTCTTTTTCAGCTATAGGCCTCAAATCGCTCCATATATCTGTTTGCAGATACTACAAATAGAGTGTTTTCAAACTGCTCAATCAAAAGAAATGTTCAACTCTGTTAGTAGAATGCACAAATCATAAATAAGTTTCTGAGAATGCCTCTGTCCAGTTTCTATATGAAGACTTTTTTTTATCATAGGCCTCAAAGCTTTTGAAATATCCACTTGCAGATTCTAAAAAAAGAGTGTTTCAAAACTGCTCAGTGAATAGAAAGTTTCAACTCTGTGAGATGAATGCACACATAAACAAGAAGTTTCTCAGAATTCTTCTGTCTAGTTTATATGTGAAGATATTTTGTTTTCAGCTATAGACCTCACAGCGCTCCCAATATCCATTTGCAGATACCACAAAAAGAGTGTTTCCAAACAGTTCACTGAAAAGAAAGCTTCAACTCAGTCTGCTTAATGCACAAATCACAAACGAGCTTCTAAGAATCCTTCTGTCTACTTTTTATGTGAAGATATTTCCTTTTCCACCATAAGCCTCAAAATGCTCCAAATATCCACTTGTAGATCCTACAAAAAGAATGTTTCAAAACTCCTCAATCAAAAGAAAGCTTCAACACTGTGAGATGAATGCACATATCACAAAGGAGTTTCTCAGAATGCTTCTGTGGTTTTTATGTGAAGATATGTCTTTTTCAGCTATAGGCCACAAAGTGCTCCAAATATCCACTTGCAGATTCTACAAAAAGAGTGTTTCCAAACTGCTCAATCAAAAGAATGTTTCAACTCCATGAATTGAAAGCACACATCATAAAGTAGTTTCTGAGAGTGCTTCTCTCTAGTTTTTATGTGAGAATGTTTCCTTTTCCATCATAGGCCTCAACACACTCCAAACATCCACTTGCATATTCTAAAGAGTGTTTCAAAACTGCTTAATTAAAAGAAAGGTTCAACTCTGAGATAAATGCACACATCACAAAGAAGTTTCTGAGAGTGCTTCTTTCTAGATTTTAAGGAAGATATTTCCCTTTCAGCTATAGGCCTCAAAGTGCTCCAAATATCCATTTGCAGATACTACAAAAAGAATGTTTTCAAACTGCACAATAAAAAGTAAGTTTCAACACTGTGAGTTGAAAGCACACATCACAAAGAAGTTTCTGAGAAAACTTCTCTCTAGTTTTTATGTGAAGGTATTTCCTTTTCCACTGTAGGCCTAAAAGAGCTCCAGATATCCACTTGCACATTCTACAGAAAGAATGTTTCAAAACTGCTCCATCAAAAGAAAGGTTCAACTCTGTAAGATGAACGCACACGTCACAAAGAAGTTTCTCAGAATTATTCAGTCTGTATTTTCTGTGAAGACATTTTGTTGTCAGATTTAGGCCCCAAAGCGCTCCAAATATCCACTTGCAGTTTCTGCAAAAAGAGTGTTTCAAAACTGCTCAATGAAAGGAAAGGTTCAACTCTGTGAGATGAATGCACACACCCCAAAGAACTTTATCAGAATGCTTCTGTCTAGTTTTTATGTAAAGATATTTCCTTTACAACTATAGGCCTCAAAGGACTCCAATTATCCACTTTCAGATACTACAGAAAGAGTGTTTCCAATCTGCTCAACAAAAAGAAATTTTCAACTCTGTGAGATGAATGCATACATCACAAAGCGGTTTCTCAGAATGGTTCTGTCTAGTTTTTATGTCTCAAAGCCTCAAAAGTGCTCCCAATATCCATTTACAGATACTACAAAAATTGTGTTTCCAAACTGCTCAGTCAAAAGAAAGGATCAACCCTTAGAGTTGAATGCACACATCACAAAGAAGTTTCTCAGGATGCTTCTGTTTAGTTTTTATGGGAAGATATTTCCTTTTCAGCTATGGGCTTCAATGCGCTCCATATATCCATTTGCAGATACTACAAAAGGAGTGTTTCCAATCTGCTCAATCAAAAGATATGTTGAACTCTGTGAGTTGAATGCACACACCACAAAGATGTTTCTGAGAAAGCTTCTGTCTACTATTAATGTGAAGATATTTCCCTGTTCCACCATAGGCCTCAAAGTGCCCCAATTATCCCCTTGCAGTTTCTAAAAACACTGTTTCAAGACTGCTCAATCAAAAGAAAGGTTCAACTATCTGACATGACTGCACATATCACAAAGAAGTTTCTCAGAATGCTTCTGTGTAGTTTTTATGTGAGATATTTCCTTTTCAGCTATAGACCTCAAAGCACTCCAAATATCCATTTGCAGATACTACTACAAGAGTGTTTCCAAGTGGCTCAATCAAAAGAAAGGTTCAACTCTGACTTGCATGCACATATCACAAAGAAGTTTCTGAAAATACTTCTGTCTAGTTTTTATGTGAAGATATTTCATTTTCCATGATAGGCCTCAAAGCGCTCCAAATATCCACTTGCAGATTCTGCAAAAAGAGTGTTTCAAAATTGCTCAATCAAAGAAAGGTTCACTTCTGTGACATGAATGCACACATCACAAAGTAGTTTCTCAGAATGCCTCTGTCTAGTTTTTATGTGAAGATATTTCCTTTTCCACCTTAGACCTCAAAGCGCTCCAAATATCCACTTGCAGATTCTGCAAAAAGAGTGTTTCAAAAATGCTCAATGAAAAGAAAACTTAAACTCTGTGAGATGAATGCACACACCACAATTTAGTTTCTCAGAATGCTTCTGTCTAGTTTTTATGTGAGGATACTTCCTTATCAGCTACAGGCTTAAAAGCACTCCAAATATTCATTTGCAGATGTTAAAAAAAGAGTGTTTCCAAACTGCTCAATCAAAAGAAATGTTCAACTCTGTGATTTCAAGGCACACATCGAATAGAAGTTTCTGAGAGTGCTTCTGTCTATTTTTTATGTGCAGATATTACCTTTTCCACCATAGGACTTAAAGCGCTCCAAGCATACACTTGCAGATTCAACAAAAACAGTGTTTCAAAACTGCTCAATCAAAAGAAAGGTTCAGCTGTGTGAAATGAATGCACACATCACAAAGAAGTTTCTCAGAATACTTCTGTCTAGTTTTTATGTGAAGATCTTTCCTTTTCAGCTAAAGGCCTCACAATGCTCCAAATACCCTTTAGTAGGTACTGCAAAAAGAGTGTTTTGAAACTGCTCAATCAAAACAAAGGTTCAACTCTGTGAGTTGAATGCACACATCACAAAGAAGTTTCTGGTAATGCTTCTGTCTAATTTTTATGTGAAGATATTTCCCTTTCCACCATTGGCCTCAAAGCGCTCCAATTATCCACCTGCAGATTCTACAAAAAGATTGCTTCCATATTGCTCAATCAAAAGAAAGCTTCAACTCTGTGAGATGAATGCACAAATCACAAAGAAGTTTCTCAGAATTCTTCTGTCTAGTTTTTACATGAAGACACTTCCTTTTCAGCTATAGGCTTCACAGTGCTCCAAATATCCATTTTCAGATGCTACAAAAAGAATGTTTCCAAAGTGCTCAATGAAAAGAAACGTTCAACTCTGTGAGTTGAATGCACACATCTCAAAGAAGTTTCTGAGAATGCTTCTGTCTAGTTTTTTAATGGAGATATTTCCTTTTCCACTATAGGTCACAAGGCGCTCCAAATATCCACTTTCAAATGCTTAAAAAATAGTGTTTCAAAACTGCTCAGTCAAAAGAAAGGTTCATCTCTGTGAGATGAATGCACATATCACAAAGAAGTTTCTCAGAATTATTCTGTCTAGTTTTTATTTGAAGATATTTCCATTTCAGCTACAGGACTCAAAGCACTACAAATATCCATTTGCAGATACTACAAAAAGTGTCCTTCCAAAGTGCTCAATCAAAGGAAAGTTTCAGCCTGTGAGTTGAATGCACACATCAGAAAGAAGTTTCTGAAAATTCTTCTGTCTAGTTTTCATATGAAGATATTTCCTTTTCCACCATAGGACTCAAAGCACTCCAAATATCCACTTGCAGATTCTACAAAAAGAGTGTTTCAAAACTGCTCTATCAAAAGAAAGTTTCAAATCTGTGAGATGAATGCACACATCACAACGAAGTTTCTCAGAATGTTTCTAATTTTTATGTGAAGATATTTCCTTTTCCGCTATAGGACTCAAAGCGCTCCAAATATTCATTTGCAGATACTTCAAAAGAATGTTTCTAAATTGCTCAATCAAAAGAAATGTTCAACTCTGTCAGTTGAATGCATATATCACAAAGAAGTTTCTGAGAATGCTTCTGTCTAGTTTTCATGTGAACGTATTTCCTTTTCCACCATAGGCCTCAATGCATTTCAAATATCCACTTGCAGTTTCTACAAAAAGAATGTTTGAAAACTGCTCAATCAAAAGAAAGGTTCACCTCTGTTAAATGGAGGCACACATCACAAAGAAGTTTCTCAGAATACTTCTCTCTAGTTTTTATGTTGAAGATTTTTCCTTTTCAGCTAAAGGCCTCAAAGCACTCCAAATATCTATTTGTAGATACTACAAAAAGAGGGTTTCCAAACTGCTCAAGCAAAAGAAAGGTTCAACTCTGTGAGTTGAATGCACACATCACAAAGAAGTTTCTGATAATGCTTCTGTCTAGTTTTTATGTGAAGACATTTCCTTTTCCATCATAGGCCTCAAAGTGCTCCAAATATCCACATGCAGATTCTACAAACACAGTGTTTCAAAACTGCTCAATCAAAAGAAAGGTTAAACTCTGTGAGTTGAATGTACATATCACAAACTACTTTCTCAGAAAGCTTCTGTCAAGTTTTTATGTAAAGATATTTCCTTTTCAGCAATAGGCCTCAAAGCGTTCCAAATATCCATTTGCAGATACTACAAAGAGTGTTTCCAAACAGCTCAATCAAAACAAAGGTTGGACTCTGTGTATTGAATGCACAAGTCACAAAGAAGTTTCTGATAATGCTTCTGCCTAGTTTTTATGTGAATATATTTCCTTTTCCACCATAGGCCTCAAAGCACTCCAAATATCCACATGCAGATTCTACAAACACAGTGTTTCAAAACTGCTCAATCAAGAGAAAGGTTCAACTCTGTGAGATGAATGCACACTTCATGAACTAGTTTCTCAGAAAGCTTCTGTCAAGTTTTTATGTAAAGATATTTCCTTTCCAGCAATAGGACTCAAAGCGTTCCATATATCCATTTGCAGATACTACAAAAAGAGTGTTTCCAAACTGCCCAATCAAAACAAAGTTGGACTCTGTGTGTTGAATGCACACATCACAAAGAAGTTTCTGAGAATGCTTCTGTCTAATTTTTATGTGAAGATATTGCATTTTCCATCATAGGCCTCAAAGCGCTCCAAATATCCACTTGCAGAATCTACAAATAGAATGTTTCAAAACTGATCAATCAAAAGAAAGGTTCAACCCTGTGAGATGAATGCACACATCCCAAAAAAGTTTCTGAGAATGCTTCTGTCTAGTTTTTATGTGAAGATTTTTTTTTACAGCTATAGGCCTTAAGCACTTCAAATATCCACTTGCAGATACTACAGAAAGAGTTTTTCCAAACTGCTCATTTAAAAGAAAGTTTCAACTCTGTGAGTTGAATGCACACATGACAAAGAAGTTTCTGAGAATGCTTCTGTCTAGTTTTTATGTGAAGATATCTTCTTTTCACCATGGGAATCAAAGCACTCCAAATATCCACTTCCACATTCAACAAAGTGTTTCAATACTGCTCAATCAAAAGAAAGGTTCAACTGTGTGAGATTACTGCACACATCCTAAAGAAGTTTCTCAGAATTCTTCTGTTTAGTTTTTATGTGAAGATATTTCTTTTTCTGCTATAGGCTTCAAAGAGTTCCAAATATCCATTTGCAGATACTACAAAAAGAGTGCTTCCAAACGGCTCAATCAAAAGGAATGTTCAACTCTGTGAGTTGAATGAACACATCACAAAAAAATTCTGAGAATGCTTCTGTCTTGTTTTTAATGAAGTAATTTCCTTTTCCACCACAGGCCTCAAAGCACTCCAAATATCCACTTGCAGATTCTACAAAAGGAGAGTTTCAAAACTGCTCAATCAATAGAAAGTTTCAACTCTTTGAGAGGAGTGCACACATCACAAAGAAGTTCCTCAGAATGCTTCTGTCTCATTTTTATGTGATGATATTTCCTTTTCAGCTATTGGCCCCAAACCACTCCAAATATACATTTGCAGACACTACAAAAATATTGTTTCAAAACTGCGCAATCAAAAGAAAGCTTCAAATCTGTGAGATAAATGCACACATGACAAAGATGTTTCTCAGAACGTTTCTTTCTGGTTTTTATGTGAAGATATTTCCTTTTCAGCTATAGGCCTCAAAGCTCTCCAAATATCCATTTGCAGATACTACAAAAAAAGTTTTTCCAAACTGCTCAACCAAAAGAAATGTTCAGTTCTCTGAATTGAATGCACACATCACAAGGAAGTTTCTGAGAATGCTTCTGTCTAGTTTTTATGTGAAGATATTTCCTTTTCAACTATCGCCTCAAAGCGCTCCAAATATCCAGTTACAGATACTACAGAAAGAGTGTTTCAGGTCTAACATTTAAGTCTTTAATCCATCTTGAATTGATTTTTGTATAAGGTGTAAGGAAGGGATCCAGTTTCAGCTTTCTACATATGGCTAGCCAGTTTTCCCAGCACCATTTATTAAATAGGGAATCCTTTCCCCATTTCTTGTTTTTGTCAGGTTTGTCAAAGATCAGATACTTGTAGATATGTGGCATTATTTCTGACGGCTCTGTTCTGTTCCATTGATCTATATCTCTGTTTTGGTACCAGTACCATGCTGTTTTGGTTACTGTAGCCTTGTAGTATAGTTTGAAGTCAGGTAGTGTGATGCCTCCAGCTTTGTTCTTTTGGCTTAGGATTGACTTGGCGATGCGGGCTCTTTTTTGGTTCCATATGAACTTTAAAGTAGTTTTTTCCAATTCTGTGAAGAAAGTCATTGGTAGCTTGATGGGGATGGCATTGAATCTGTAAATTACCTTGGGCAGTATGGCCATTTTCATGATATTGATTCTTCCTACCCATGAGCATTCACGTCCTTTGTAGGGACATGGATGAAACTGGAAATCATCATTCTTAGTAAACTATCGCAAGAACAAAAAACCAAACACCGCATATTCTCACTCATAGGTGGGAATTGAACAATAAGAACACATGGACACAGGAAGGGGAACATCACACTTCGGGGACTGTTGTGGGGTGGGGGGAGGGGGGAGGGATAGCATTGGGAGATATACCTAATGCTAGATGACAAGTTGGTGGGTGCAGCACACCAGCATGGCACATGTATACATATGTAACTTACCTGCACATTGCGCACATGTACCATAAAACGTAAAGTATAATAATGATAATAATAATAATAATAATAAAAGAAAAAAAAAAAAAAGAGTGTTTCAAAACTGCTCAAACAAATGAAAGTTTCAACGCTGTGAGTTGAATGCACACATCACAAAGAAGTTTCTGAGAATGCTTCTGACTAGTTTTTATGTGAAGATATGTCCTTTACCAGCTATATGGTAAAGGTCATAAAGATATGACATTTACTATCGCAAAGACAAAAAACTAAACACCACATGTTCTCACTCATAGGTGGGAATTGAGCAATGAGAACACATGGACACAGGGAGGGGATCATCACCCTCTGGGGACTGTTGTGGGGTTGGGGGATTGAGGAGGGATAGCATTAGGAGATATACCTAATGCTAAATGACGAGTTACTGGGTGTACCACACCGCCATGGCACATGTATACATATGAAACTAACCTGCACTTTGTGCACATGTACCCTAAAACTTAAACTAGAAAAAAAAAACTAGACAGAAGCATTCTGAGAAACTTCTTTGTGATGTGTGCATTCATCTCTCATAGTTGAAACTGTCTTTTGATTGAGCATTTTGGAAATAGTATTTTTGTAGAATCTGCAAGTGGATATTTGGAGCGCTTTTCAGCTTATGTTAGAATACGAAATATCTTCACATAAAAACTACACAGAACCATTCTGAGGAAATTCTTTGCAGTGTGTGCAATCATCTCACAGCGTTGATCCTTTCTTTTGATTGAGCAGTTTGGAAACTTCCTTTTCTAGAATCTGCAAAGGGATATTTGTGAGCCCTCTAAAACGCCTCTAGAGAAATAGGAAATATCGTCACAAGAAAAGTAGACAGAAACTTTCTGAGAAACTTCCTTGTGATGCGTGCATTCATCTCACATAGTTGAACCTTTCCATTGAGCAGGTAGGAAGCAGTATTTTTTAGTATGTGCAGATGGATATTTGGAGCGCTTTGAGTCCTGTCATGAAAAAGGAAATATCTTCACATAAAAACTAGACTGGAGCATTCTGAGAAACTTCTTTATGATGTGTGCGTTCATCTCACAGAGTTGAAACTTACTTTTGATTGAATAGTTTGGACACACTCTTTTAGAAGTATCTGCAATTGGATATTTGGAGCTCTTTGAGGCCTACGATGGAAAAGGAAATATCTTCAACTAAAAACTAGACACAAGCATTCTGAGAAACTTCTTTGTGATGTGTGCATTCATCTCAGAGAGTTGAAGCTTTCTGTTGATTGAATAGTTTCGAGACGTTCTTTTTGTAGAACCTGCAAGTGGATATTTGGTCCGATTTGAGGCCTATTGTGGAAAGGAAATACCTTCACATAAAAACTAGACTGAAGCAGTCTGAGAAACTTCTTTCTGATGTGTGCATTCAACTCACAGTGTTGAACCTTGTTTTTGATTGAGCATTTTTGAAACACTCTTTTTATAGAATGCGCAAGGGGATATTTGTAGCACTTTGTGGCCTATGGTGGTAAAGGAAATATCTGCACATAAAAAGTAGACAGAATCATTCTGAGAAACTTCTTTGTGATGTGTGCATTCACCTCACAGAGTTGAAACTTTCTTTTGTTTGAACATTTTGGAAACAATGTTTTTTAGTATGTGTAGACGGATATTTTGGTCGCATTGACTCCTATAGTGAGAAAGGAATTATCTTCACATAAAAACTAGACAGAAGCATTCTGATAACCTACTTTGTGATGCGTGCATTCAGCTCACAGAATTGAACCTTTCTTTAGATTGATCAGTTTGGAAAGTGTGTTCTGGTAGGATCTGAAATGGGATTTTTGTGAGGCCACTGAGGTCTATGGTGACATATTAAATATCTTCACATAAAAACTAGACAGAAGGTTTCTGAGAAACTTCTTTGTGTTGAGAGCTTTCATCTCACAGAGTTGAAACTGTCTTTGGATGGAAGTGTTTGGAAACAGTCTTTTTGTAGGATCTGCAAATGGATACTTGGATCGCTTTGAGGCCTTTCTTGAAAAAGGAAATATCTTCACATGAAAACTAGACAGAAACTTTGAGAGAAATTTCTTTGTGATCTGCACATTCCTCTCACATAGTTGAATATTTCTTTAGGTTCAGCAGTCTGGAAAGAGTCTTTTCGTGGAATCTGCAGAGGGATATTTGTAAACCCTTTGAGGCATTTGTTCAAAAACAGATGTCTTCACATAAAAACTTGCCAGAAACTTTCTGAGAAACTTCTTTGGGATGTGTACTTTCATCTCACAGAGTTGAACAGTTCTTGTGATTGAGCAGTTTTGAAAAACTCTTTTTTTTGGAATCTGCAAATGGATATTTTGAGTGATTTGAGGCATATGGGACAAAGGAAGTATCTTCACATAAAAATAGACAGAAGTTTTCTGAGAAACTTCTTTGTGATGTGTGCTTTCTTTTTTTATTGTTTATTATTATACTTTAAGTTTTAGGGTACATGTGCACAATGTGCAGGTTAGTTGTATATGTATACATGTGCCATGCTGGTGTGCTGCACCCATTAACTCACCATTTAGCATTAGGTATATCTCCTAATGCCATCCCTCCCCCCTCCCCCCACCCCACAACAGGTGCTGGAGAGGATGTAGAGAAATAGGAACACTTTTACACTGTTGGTGGGACTGTAAACTAGTTCAACCATTGTGGAAGTCAGTGTGGTGATTCCTCAGGGATCTAGAACTAGAAATTCCATTTGACGCAGCCATCCCATTATTGGGTATATACCCAAAGGACTATAAATCATGCTGCTATAAAGACACATGCACACGTATATTTATTGCAGCACTATTCACAATAGCAAAGACTTGGAACCAACCCAAATGTCCAACAATGATAGACTGGATTAAGAAAATGTGACACATACACACCATGGAATACTATGCAGACATAAAAATTGATGAGCTCATGTCCTTTGTAGGGACATGGATGAAGTTGGAAATCATCATTTTCAGTAAACTATCGCAAGGACCAAAAACCAAATACCGCATGTTCTCACTCATAGTTGGGAATTGGACAATGAGAACACTTGGACACAAGAAGGGGAACATCACACTCTGGGGACTCGTGTGCTTTCATCTGACAGAGTTGAACCTTTCTTTTGATTGAGCAGTTTGGAAACAGTCTTTTCGTAGAATCTGCAAAAGGATATTTGGAGTGATTTGTGGCCAATGATGAAATTGGAAATATCTTCAAATAAAAACTAGGCAGAAACATTCTGAGAAACTTCTTTGTGATGTGTGCATTCATTTCACAGAGTTGAAACTTTCTTTTGATTGAGCAGTTTGGAAACTGTCTTTTTGTATAATCTGCATAGGGATACTTCTGAGCCATTCGAGTCTTATGGTGAAAAAGGAAACATCTTCACTAAAAACTAGAAAGAAGCTTTTTGAGAAAATTCTTTGTGATTTTTGCATTCATCTCATAGAGTTTAACCTTTCTTTTCATTGAGAAGTTTGGAAACATTTGTTTGTAGAATCTGCAAAGGGATATTTTTGAGGCCATTTTGGCCTATGTTGTAGTAAGAAGTATCTTCATATAAAAACTATACATAAGCTTTCTTGGAAACTTCTTTAGGATGTGTGCTTTAATCTCACAGTGTTGAACCATTCTTTTGATTGAGAAGTTTGGAAACAGCCTTTCCATAGAATCTGCACAGGGATATTTGTGAGCCCCTTATGGCCTATGGTGAAATAGGAAATATCTTCACATAAAAACTAGACAGCAACTTTCTGAGAAACTTCTTTGTTATGTATAGTTTCACCTCACAGAGTTGAACCTTTCTTTTGATTGAGCAGTTTGGAAACAGTCTTTTTGTATAATCTGCAAAGGGATATTTCTGAGCCTTTTGAGGCCTGTGGTGAAAAAGAAATATCTTCACATAAAAAATAGACAGAAGCATTCTGAGAAAGATCTTTGTTATGTGTGTATTCATCTCACAGAGTTGAACCATTCTTTGATTGAGCAGTTTGGAAACAGTGTTCTGGTAGAATCTGTAAATGTATATTTGTTAGGCCACTGAGGCCTATGGTGACATATTAAATATCTTCACATAAAAACTAGACAGAAGCTTTCTGAGAAACTTCTTTGTGTTGTGTTCTTTCATCTCACAGAGTTGAACCTTTATTTTTACTAAGCATTTTGGAAGAGGTCTTTTGTAGAATCTGCTAATGGATATTTGTAGTCCTTTGAAGCCTATGGTGGGAAAGGAAATATCCTCACATAAAAACTAGACAGAAACTTTGTGAAAAGTTCCTTGTTATGTGTGTATTCATCTCAAAGAGTTCAAACTTGATATTTGTGAGCCCTTTGAGGCCTATGGTGAAACAAGAAATATCTTCCCACTAAAACTAGACAAAAGCTTTCTGAGAAACTTCTTTGTGATGTTTGCTTTCATCTCAGAGAGCTGAACGTTTCTTTGGATTGAGTAGTTTTGAGACAGTCTTTTTGTAGAATCTGCAAATGGATATTTGGGGCACTTTGAGGCCTATGCTGAAAAAGTAAATATCTTCAAACAAAAACTAGACAGAATCTTTCTGGCAAACTCCTTTTTCATCTGTGCTTTCCACTCACAGATTTGAAACTTTCTTTTCATTGAGCAGTTTGGAAACAGTCTTTTTGTACAATCTGTAGAGAGATTTTTCTGAGTGGTCTGAGGCATATGGTGAAAAAGAAATATCTTCACATAAAAACTAGACAGAAGCATTCTGAGAAACTTCTTTTTGATATGTGCATTCCTCTCACCAAGTTGAACCTTTCTTTTGGTTGAACACTTTGGAAGAAGTCTTTCTTTATAATCTGCGAAAGGATATTTGGACGCTTTGAAGCCCATGGTGAAAAAGCAAATATCTTCACATTAAAAACTTGACAGAAACTTTCTGAAAAGCTTCTGGGGGTTGTGGGCTTTCATCTCTCAGAGTTGAACTTTCCTTTTCTTTGAGCAGTTTGGAAACAGTCTTTTCATAAAATCTGCAAAGGTATACTTGTTAGCAGTTTGAGGCCTATGGTGAAAAAGGAAATATCTTCACATAAAACTAGAAAAAAGCTTTTTGAGAAACTTCTTTGTGATGTGTACATTCATCTCACAGAGATGAACTTCCTTTTGATTGAGCAGTTTGGAAACAGTCTTTTTGTAGAATCTGCAAATGGATATTTGGAGCGCTTTGAGGACTATGGTGAAAAAGGAAATATCTTCACATGAAAACTAGACAGAAGCATGCTGAGAAACATCTTTGTGATGTCCCCGTACATCTCACTGAGTTGAACCCTTATTTTGATTGAGCAGTTTGGAAACAGTCTTTTTGTACAGTCTGCACAGGGATGTTTCTGAGCCGTTTGAGGCCTATGGTGAAAAATAAATGTCTTCACATAAAAATTAGACAGAAGTATTCTGAGAAAGTTCTTTTTGATGTGCACATTCATCTCACTGAGTTGATAATTTCTTTTGATTCAGCAGTTTGAAAACGTCTTTTCGTAGAATCTGCACATGGATATTTGTGAGCCCTTTATGGCCTATAGTGAAATAGTAAATACCTTCACATAAAATCTAGACAGAAGGTTTCTGAGAAACTTCTTTGGGATGTATGCTTTCATCTCACAGTGTTTAACCTTTCTTTAGATTGAGCAGTTTGGAAGTAGTCTTTTTGCAGTATGTGCAGTGGAATATTTGAGATTGGTTTGAGGCCAATAGTGAAAAATGAAATATCTACACATATAAACTAGACTGAATCACTCCCAGAAACTTCTTTTTGATGTGTGCATTCATCTCACAGAGTTGAACCTTTCTTTTGATTTAGCAGTGTGCCAACCATCTTTTCATAGAATCTGCAAATGAATATTTGGAGCACTTTGAGGACTATGGTGATAAAGGAAATATCTTCACATAAAAACTAGACAGAAGCATTCTGAGAAACTTCTTTGTGATGTCTGCTTCCATCTCATGGAGTTGAACTTTCCTTTGAGTGAGCAGGTTGGAAACACTCTTTTTGTAGAACCTGCAAATGGATGTTTCGAGCACTTTGAGGCCTATGGTGAAAAAAGAAATATCTTCACATAAAAACTAGACAGAAGCATTCAGATAAACTTTTCTAGGATGTGTGCATTCATCACACAGAGTTGAAACTTTCTTTGTTTGAGCAGTTTGGAAACCACCTTTTTGTAGAATGTGTAAATGGATGTGTGCAGCGCTTTGAGTCCTATGGAGAAAAAGGAAATATCTTCACATAAAAACTACACAGAAGCATTATGATAAATTTCTTTGTGATGTATGCATTCATATCACAGTGTTGAACCCTTCCTTTGATGGAGCACTTTGGAAAAAGTCTTTTTGTAGGATCTACAGAGGGATATTTGTGAACACTTTAGGGCATACGGTGGTAAAGGAAATGTCTTCACATAAAACCTAGTTAGAAGCATTCTCAGAAACTTCTTTGTGATGTGTGCATTCTTCTCACAGAATTGAACATTTCTTTAGATTGAGCAGTTTGGAAACACTCTTTTTGTAGAATCTGCAAATGGATATTTGGAGCACTTTGAGGCCTATGGTGAAAAAGGAAATATCTTCACATAAAAACTAAACAGAAGCACTCTGAGAAATTTTTTGTGTTGTGTGCATTCATCTCAGAGGTGAACATTTCTTTTGATTGAGCAGTTTGGAAAAAGTATTTTCGTAGAATCTACAAAGGGATATTTGGAGCGCTTTGAAGCCTATGGTAAATAAGGAAATAGCTTCCAATAAAAACTAGACAGAAGCAATCTGAGAAACTTCTTTGTGATGCCTGCATTCACCTCACAGAGTTGAACCCTTCTTTTGATTGAGCAGTTTGGAGTCTTTTTGTACATTCTGCAAAGGGATATTTCGGAGCTGTTTGAAGCCTATGGTGAAAAAGGAATATTTTCACATAAAAAATAGACAGAAGCCTTCTGAGAAACTTCTTTTTGATATGTGCATTCATCTCACAGCATTGTACCTTTCTTTTGATTGAGCGATTTGGAAACAGTCTTTTTGTAGAATCTGCAAATGGATACTTGGATCACATTTAGGCCTATGGTGAAAAAGGAAATATCTGCAAATATAAACTAGACAGAAGCATTCTCAGAAACCTCTTTTTGATATGTGCATTCATCTCACAGAGTGGAACCTTTCTTCTGATTGAGCACTTTGGAAACAGTCTTTTTGTAGTACATGCAGAGGGATATTTTTGACCGGTTTAGGGCCTATGGTGAAAAAGGAAATATCTTCACATAAAGACTGGACTGAATCATTCTAGGAAACTTCCTTGTGGTGTGTGCATTCATCTCACAGAGTTGAACTTTTCTTTTGATTGAGCAGTTTAGAAATAGTCTTTTCGTAGAATTTGCACAGGGATATTTTGAGCCCTTTATGGCCTATGGTGAAATAGGAAATATCTTCACATAAAAACTAGACAGAAGCTTTCTGAGAAACTTCTTTGTGATGTGTGCATTCATCTCAAAGAGTTGAACCTTTCTTTTGATTGAGCAGTTTGGAAACACTCTTTTTGTGGAATCTGCAAATGGATATTTGGAGAGTTTTGAGGCCTAAAGTGAAAAAGGAAATATCTTCACATAAAAATTAAACAGAAGCTATCTGAGAGACTTCTTTGTGATGTGTGCATTCATCTTACATAGCTGAAACTTTCTTTTGATTGAGCAGTTTGGAAATACACTTTTTGTACCATCTGTACAGGGATATTTATGAGCCGTTTGAGGCTCGTAAAAGAAATATCTTTTACGATTATATTTGAAAAAGAAATATCTTCTGATAAAAACTAGACAGAAGCATTCTGAGATACTTCTTTGTGATGTGTGCATTCATCTCACAGATTTGAAACTTACTTTTGATTTAGCAGTTTGGAAACTGTCTTTTTGTACATTCTGCAAATGGAAATTTCCGACATGATTGAGGCCTATGATGAAAAAGTAATAACCTCCCATAAAAACTAGACAGAAGCATTCTGAGAAATTACTTTTGGTGTGTGCATTCATTCCACAGAGTTGATCTTTTCTTTTGAGCTGTTTGGAAGCAATCTTTTCGTAGAATCTGCACAGGGATATTTGTGTGCCCTTTCTGGCCTATGTGAAATAGGAAATATCTTCACATAAAAACTAGACAGAAGCTTTCTGAAAAACTTCTGTGTGATGTATGATTTCATCTAACAGAGTTGTACCTTTGTGTTGATTGAGCAGTTTGGAAAGATTCTTTTTGCAGAATTTGCAAATAGATATTTGGAGCACTTCAAGGCCTATGGTGATGAAGGAAATATCTTCACATAATAATTGGACAGAAGCATTCTGAGAAACTTCTTTGTGATGTGTGCATTCATTTCACAGAGTTGAACTTTTCTTTTGATGCAACAGTTTGGAAACAGTCTTTTTGTAGTATCTGCTGAGGGATATTTGCGAATGGTTTAAGGCCTATGGTGAAAAAGAAAATATCTTCACATAAAAACTAGACAGAAGCATTCAGAGGAACTTCTTTGTGATGTGTGCATTCATCTCACAGAGTTGAACCTTCCTTTTGATGGAGCAGGTTGGAAACAGTCTTTTTGTAGAATCTGCAAATGGATATTTTGAGCCCTTTGAGGCCTATGGTGAAAACGGAAATATCTTCACAAAAAAACTAGACAGAAACATTCTGAGAAACTTCTTTTTGACGTGTGCATTCATCTTACATAGTTGAAACTTTCTTTTGATTGAGTAGGTTAGAAATACTCTTTATTTAGAATCTGCAAATGGATATTTGGAGCCATCTGAGGCCTATGGTTGATAAAGGAAATATCTTCACTTAAAAGCTAGACAGAAGCACTTTGAGAGACTTTTTGTGATATCTGCATTCAACTCAAAGACATGAACTTTTCTTTGATGGAGCAGTTTGGAAACAGGCTTTTTGTGGTATCTGCAGATGGCTTATTATGAAAGGTTTAAAGCATAAGTGGGAAAGGAAATATTTTCACATAAAAACTTGACAGAAGCATTCTGAGAAAATTCTTTGTGTTGTGTGCATTCATCTCATAGAGTTAAACCTTTCTTTCGATGGAGCACTACTGAAACAGTCTTTTTGTAATATCTGGAGAGGTTTACTTGTGACCATTTTAAGGCCTATGGTGAAAAAGGAAATATCGTCACATAAAAACTAGACAAACATTCTGACAAACCTCTTTGTGATGTGTAATTCGTCTCACAGAGTTGAACTTTTCTTTTGATTGAGCAGGTTGGAAACACTCTTTTTGTAGAATCTGCAAATGGATATTTGGAGCGCCTTGAGTCCTGTGGTGAAAAAGGAAATATCTTCCCAAAAAACTTGACAGAGGCACTCTGAAAAACTTCTTTGTGATGCCTGCATTCATCTCACAGAGTTGAACCTCTCTCGAGCAGTTTGGAAACAGTCTTTTTGTACAATCTGAAAAGGGACATTTCCTAGCCTTTTGAGGCCTATGGTGAAAAAGAAATGTCTTCTAATAAAAACTAGACAGAAGCATTCTGAGAAACTTCTTTGTGATGTGTGCTTTCATCTCACAGAGTTGAACCTTTCTTTTGATTGAGCAGTTTGGAAACAGTCTTTTCGTAGAATCTGCACAGGGGTACTTGAGAGCCTTTTTTGGCCTATGATGAAATAAGAAATATCTTCACATAAAAACTGGACAGAAGCTTTCTGAGAAACTATTTTGTGAAGTATGCTTTCACCACACAGAGTTGAAAATTTCTTTTCATTGAGCACTTTGGAATTAGGAAATATCTTCACCTAAAAACTAGACAGAAGACTTCTGAGAAACTTCTTTGTGATGTATGCTGTCATCTCACAGAGTTCAGCCTTCCTTTTGATTCAGCAGGTTGGAAACATTGTTTTTGTAGAATTGGCAAGTGGATATTTGGAGCGCTTTGTAGCCTATGGTGAAAAAGGAAATATCTTCACGTAAAAATTAGACAGAAGCATTCTGAGAAACTTCTTTGTGACATGTGCATTCATCTCACAAAGTTGAAACTTTCTTTTTTGGGGGGACTTTGGAAACAGTCTTTTTGTAGTACCTGCAGAGGGATATTTTAGACCAGTTTAACGCCTATGGTGAAAAAGGATATATCTTCAAATAAAAACTAGACAGAAGCATTCTGAGAAAATTCCTTGTGATGTGTGCATTCATCTCACAGCATTGAACCTCTCTTTTGATTGAGCAGGTTGAAACACTCTTTTTGTAGAATCTGCAAATGGATATTTGGAGCGCTTTGAGGCCTGCTGTGAAAAAGGTAATATCTTCACAAGAAAACTAGACAGAAGCATTCTGAAAAACTTCTTTGTGATGCCTGCATTCATCTCATACAGTTGAATCTTTCCTTTGATTGAGCAGTTAGGAAACAGTTTTTTTGTACAATCTGCAAATGGATACTTCTGAGCATTTTGAGGCCTATGGTGAAAAAGAAATATCCTCACATAAAAACTAGACAGCAGCATTCTGAGAAATTTCTTATGGATGTGGTCATTCATCTCACAGAGTTGAACCTTTCTTTTGAGCATTTTGGAAACAGTCTTTTCAGAAAATCTGCACAGAGATATTTGTGGGTGCTTTAAGGCCTATGGTGAAATAGGGAATATCTTCACATAAAAACCAGACAGAAGCATTATGAGAAACTTTTTGTGATGTGAGAATCCATCTCAAAGAGCTGAAATTTTCTTTTGATGGAGCACTTTGGAAACTGAATTTGTGTAGTATCTTCAGAGGCACATTTGTGACCGGTTTAAGGCCTATGGTGAAAAAGGAAATATCTTCAAATAAAAACTAGTCAGAAGCATTCTGCGTAAGTTCTTTGTGATATGTGTATTCATCTCAAAGAGTTGAACCTTTCTTTTGATGGAGCAGTTTGGAAACACTCTTTTTGTGGAATCTGCCAATGGATATTTAGAGCACTTTGAGGCTTATGGTGAAAAAGGAAATATCTTCAAATAAAAACTAGACAGAAGCATTCTGAGAAATTTCTTAGTGATGTGTGCATTTGTCTCACAGAGTTGAACCATTCTTTGATAGAGCAATTTGGAAACTGTCTTTTGTAGAATCTGCAAATGGATATTTGGAGCACATTAAGGCCTACCTGGAAAAGGAAATATCTACACATAAAAAACAGACAGAAGTATTCTTAGTAACTACTTTGTGACGTTTGTATTCATCTCACAGAGCTGAACATTTATTTTGGTGGAGCAGTTTGGAAACAGTCTTTTTGTAGAATCTGCAAATGGATATTTGGAGCGTGTTGAGGCCTACGTGAAAAAGGAAATATCTACACATAAAAAACAAAAGCATTCTGAGAAACTACTCTGTGAAGTTTGCATTCATCTCACAGAGTTGAACATTTCTTTTGATGGAGCAGTTTAGAAACTCACTTTTTGTAGTATCTGCAAGTGAATATTTGGAGGGCTTTGAGACCTATAGCTAAAAAGGAAATATCTCACATAAAAAATAGACAGAGGCATTCTGAGAAACTCCTTTGTGATGTGTGCATTCATCTCAAAGGGTTGAACCTTTCTTTAGGTTCAGCAGTTTGGAAACAGTCTTTGTACAATCTGCAAAGGTATATTTCCGAGTCGTTTGAGGCCTGTGGTGCAAAACAAATATCTTCACATAAAAACTAGACAGAAGCCGTCTGAGAAACTTCATTGTGATGTGGGCATTCATCTCACAGAGATGAAACTTTCTTTTGATTGAACAGTTTTGAAACACTCTTTTTGTAGAGTCTGAAAGTGGATATTTGGAGTGCTTTGAGGCCTATTGTGGAAAAGGAAATATCTTCACATAAAAACTAAACAGACGCTTTCTGGGAAACTTCTTTGTGATGTATGCATTCATCTCACAGAGTTGAACTTTTCTTTTGGTTGAGCTGGTTAGAATCTATTTGTAGAATCTGCAAATGGATATTTGGAGCGCTTTGTGTCATATGGTGTGAAAGGAAATATCGTCACATAAAAACTAAACAGAAGCACTCTGAGAAACGACTTCATGATGCCTGCATTCATCTCACTGATTTGAACCTTTCTTTTTATTGAGCAGTTTGGAAACAGTCTTTTTGCACAATCTGCAATGGGATATTTGTGAGCCCTTTGTAGCCTATGGCAAAATAGGAAATATCTTCACATAAAAACTAGAAAGAGTCTTTCTGAGAAACTGCTTTGGGATATATGCTTTCTTCTCCCAGAGTTGAACCTTTCTTTTGATTGAGCAGTTGTGAAATAGTCGTGTTGTAGAAGCTGCAAATGGATATTTGTGGCGCTTTGAGACCTACGATGAAAAAGGTATATCTTCACATAAAAACTAGACAGAAGCATTCTGAGAAACATCTTTGTTATGTGTGCATTCATCTCACAGAGATGAAACTTTCTTTTGATTGAACAGTTTTAAGACACTCTTTTGTAGAGTCTCCAAGTGGATATTTGGAGTGCTTTGAGGCCTAATGTGGAAAAGGAATCTTCACATAAAAACTAAACAGAAGCTTTCTGAGAAACTTTTTTGTGATGTGTGGATTCAACTCATAGAGTTGAAATTTTCTTTTGATTGAGCAGTTTGAAAACAGTCTTTTTGTAGTATCTGCACAGAAATATTTGTGAGCCTTTTATGGCCTACTGTGAAATAGGAATTATCTTCACATAAAAATTAGAAGATTCTGAGAAACTTCTTTGTGATGTGTGCATTCATCTCACAGATTTGAACATTTCTTTTGTTTGAGCAGTTTGGAAACAGTGTTTTCATAATATCTGTATATGGATGTTTCTGAGTCCTTTATGGTCTATGGTGAAGAAGCCAATATCTTAAAATAAAAACTAGACACCAGCTTTCTGAAAAACTTCTCTTGGATGTATGCTTTCAACTCACAGAGATGATCCTTTCTTTTGATTGAGCAGTTTGGAAACAGTTTTTAAGTAGAATCTTCAAATGGATATTTGGAGCACTTTGAGGCCTATGGTGAAAAGTGAAATATCTTCACATAAAACTAGACAGAAGGATTCTGAGAAACTTCTTTGTGATGTGCGCATTCATCTCACAGAGTTGAACCTTTCTTTTGATTGAGCAGGTTAGAAACACTCTTTTTGTAGAATCTGCAAATGGATATTTGGAGTGCTATGAGGCCTATGGTGAAAAAGGAAATATCTTCACATAAAACCTAGACAGAAGAATTCCAAGAAACTCCTTTTTGATGTGTGTATTCATCTCCCAGAGTTGAACCTTTCTTTTGAATGAGCAGGTTGCAAACTCTCTTTTTGTAGAATCTGCAAGTGGATACTTAGAGCGCTTTGAGGCCTACAGTGAAAAATGAAATATTTTCACATAAAAACTAGACAGAAGAATTCTGAAAAACTTTTTTGATATGCCTACATTCATCTCACAGACTTGAAACTTTCTTTTGATTTAGCAGTTTGGAAAGAGTCTTTTCGTAGAATGTGCACAGGGATATTTGTTTGCAATTTATGGTGTACGGTGAAATAGGAAATAGCTTCACATAAAAACTAGACAGAAGTATTCTGAGAAACTTCTTTTTGATGTATGTTTTCACCTCACAGAGCTGAAACTTTCTTTAGATTGAGCAGTTTGGAAACAGTCATTTTGTAGAATCTGCAAATGGATATTTGGAGTGCTTTGAGGCCTATGGTGAAAAACGAAATATCTACAAATAAAAACAAGACAGAAGCATTCTGAGAAACTTCGTTGTGATGCCTACATTAATCTCACAGAGTTGAATCTTTCTTTGGGTTGAACAGTTAGGAAACGGTCCTTTTCTTCAATCTGCAAAGGGATATTTCTGAGCAGTTTGAGGTCTATGGTGAAAAGTAGTATCTTCATATATAAACTAGACAGAATTATTCTGAGAAACTTCTTTGTGATGTGTGCATTCATCTCACAGCGTTGAACGTTTCTTTTGATGGAGCAGTTTGGAAACAGTCTTTTTGTAGTATTTGCAGAGGGATATTTGTGACCAGCTTAAGGCCTATGAGGAAAAAGGAAATATCTTCACATAAAAAATAATCAGAAACTTTCTGAGAAGCTCCTTTGTGATGTGTGCACTCATCTCACAGAGTTGAATCTTTGTTTTGATTGAGCAATTTTGAAACAGACTTTTCATAGAATCTGCACAGAGATATTTGTGAGCCCTATATGTCCTATTGTGAAATGGGAAATATCTTCATATAAAAACGAGACAGAAGGTTTCTGAGAAATTTCTTGTGATGTATGCTTTCATCTCACAGAGTTGAACCTTTCTTTTGATTGAGCAGTTTGGAAACTGTCTTTTTGTACAATCTGCAAATGGATATTTGGAGCGCTTTTAGGCCTATGGTGAAGAAGGAAATACCTTCACATAAAAACAAGGTAGAAGCATTCTCAGAAACTTCCTAGTGATGTATGCATTCAACTCACAGAGTTGAACATTTCTTTTGATGGAGAACTTTGGAAACTGTCCTTTTTAATTATCTGCAGAGGGATATTTGTGATGGGTTTAGGGCCTATGGTGAAAAAGGAAATATCTTCACATAAAAACTAGAGGGAAGTATTGTGGGAAACTTATTTGTGATGTGTGCATTCATCTCACAGATTTGAACGTTTCTTTTGATTAAGTAGTTTGGAAACACGCTTTTCATAGAATCTGCACAGAGATATTTGTGACTCCCTTATGGCCTATGGAGAAATAGGAAATGTCATCACATAAAAAAAAGATAGAGCTTTCTGAGATACTTCTATGTGATGTACGCTTTCATCTCATACAGTTAAATCTTTCTTTTGATTGAGCAGTTTCAAAACAGTATTTTTGTAGAATGTGCAAGTTGATACTGGGAGTGCTTTAAGGCCTATGGTGAAAAAGGAAATATCATCACATAAAAATTAGGCAGATGCATTCTGAGAAACTGCTTTGTGATATGTGCACTCATCTCACAGAGTTGAAACATTCTTTTTATGGAGCACTTTGGAAACTGTCTTTATGATGTATCTGCAGAGGCATATTTGGGATCAGATTAAGGCCTATGGTTAAAAAGGAAATATCATAACATAAGAAGTAGACAGAAGCATTCTGAGTAACTTCTTTGTGATGTGTGCATTCATCTCACAGAGGTGAACCTTTCTTTTGATTGAGTGGGTTGGAAACACTCTTTTTGTAGAATCTGCAAATGGATATTTGGTGCACTTTGAGGCCTATGGTGAAAAAGAAAAATTTTCACATAAAAACTAGACAGAAAAATTCTAAGAAACTGCTTAGTGATGCCTACATTCATATCACAGAGTTCAAATTTTGTTTTGGTTGAGCAGTCTGCCAACAGTCTTTTTGTACTATCTTCAAATGGATATTTTCGAGCTTTTTGAGGCCTTTGGTGAAAAAGTAATATCTACACATAAAAAGTAGACAGAAGCATTCTGAGAAAATTCTTTCTGATGTATGCATTCATTTCAGAGAGATCAAACTTGCTTTTGATTGAGCAGTTTGGAAACATTCTTTGGTAGAATCTGCACAGAGACATTTCTGAGCCATTTATGGCTGATGGTGAAATAGGAAATACATTCAAATAAAAACTAGATAGAAACTTTCTGAGAAACTTCTTTGTGATGAATGCTTTCATCTCACAGAATTGCTCCTTTCTTTTGATTGAGCAGTTTGAAAACAGTCTTTTGTAGAATTTGCAAATACATATTTCCTGGCCGTTTGAGCCCTATGGTGAAAAAGAAATACCTACACAGAAAAACTAGACAGGAGCACTGTGAAAAACTACTTTCAATGTGTGCATTCATCTCAAAGAGTTGAACCTTTCTTTTGATAGAGCAGTTTGGAAACAATCTTCGTAGAATCTGAACAGGGATATTTGTGAAAACTTTATGGCTTATGGTGAAATAGGAAATATCTTCACATATAAACTAGAGAGAAGTTTTCTGAGAAACTTCTTTGTGATGTATGCTTTCATCACACAGAGTTGAAGCTTTCTTTTGATTGAGCAGTTTTGAAACACTCTTTTTGTAGAATCTGCAAGTGGATATTTGGAGTGCTTTGAGGCCTATGGTGGAAAAGGAAATATCTTCACATAAAAAGTAGACAGAAGGATTCTCAGAAACTTCTTCACGACTTGTGCATTCATCTCACTGAGTTGAACCTTTCTTTTTATTGAGCAGGTTTTTAACAGTCTTTTTGTAGAATCTGCAAATGGATATATGGAGGGCATTCAGGCCAATGTTGAAATAGTAAATATCTTCACATAAAAACTGGAAGGGAGCTTTCTGAAAAACTTCTTGGTGATGTGTGCTTTCATCACACGTAGTTGAACCTTAGTTTGATTGAACAGTTTGGAAACACTCTTTTTGTAAAATCTGCAAATGGATGTATGGAGCGTTTTGAGGTCTATGGTTAAAGAGGAAATATCTTCACATAAAAACTAGACAGAAGCATTCTGAGAATCTTCTTTGTGATGTGTGCATTCATCTCACAGAGTTGAACCTTTCTTTTGATTGAGGACTTTGGAAACAGTCTTTTTGTAGTATCTGCAAACGCATATTTGGAGAGCTTTAAGGACTATGTTGGAAAGGAAATACCTTCACATAAAAACTAGACTGAAGAATTATCAGAAATTTTTTGTGATGTGTGCATTCAACTCACACAGTTGAACTTTTCTTTCGATTGAGCAGTTTTGAAATACTCTTTTGGTAGTATCTACCAGAGGATATTTGGAGCACTTTGAGGCCAATAGTGGAAAAGGAAATATCTTCACATTGAAACTAGACAAGCATTCTGAGAAACTTCTTTGTGATGTGTACATTCATCTAACAGAATTGAGCCTTTCTTTTGATTGAACAGCTTTGAAACATCCTTTTGTAGAACCTGAAAGTGGATATTTGGAGGGTTTTGCTACTGTGATGGAAAAGGAAATACCTTCACATAAAAACTAGACAGAAGCATTCTGAGAAACTTCTTTATGATGTGTGCATTCATCTCACAGAGTTGAACTTTTCTTTTGATTGAGCAGTTTGGAAACACTCTTTTTGTGGAATCTGCAAGTGAATATTTGGAGCGCTATGTGACCTATAGTGGAAAAGGAAATATCTTCACATAAAAATTAGACAAAAGCATTCTGAGAAATTTCTCTGTGATGTGTGTGTTCATTTCAGAGAGTTGAACCTTTCTTTTGATTGAGCATTTTTTAATTTTTTTTTTTATTATTATACTTTAAGTTTTAGGGTACATGTGCACAATATGCATGTCAGTTACGTATGTATACATGTGCCATGCTGGTGTGCTGCACCCATTAACTCGTCATTTAGCACTAGGTATATCTCCTAATGCTATGCCTCCCCACTCGCCCCACCCCACAAGAGTCCCCAGAGTGTGATGTTCCCCTTACTGTGTCCATGTGTTCTCATTGTTCAATTCCAATCTATGAGTGAGAACGTGTGGTGTTTGTCCTTGCGATAGTTTACTGAGAATGATGATTTCCAATTTCATCCATGTCCCTACAAAGGACATGAACTCATCATTTTTATGGCTGCATGGTATTCCATGGTGTATATATGCCACATTTTCTTAATCCAGTCTATCATTGTTGGACACTTGGGATGGTTCCAAGTCTTTGCTATTGTGAATAGTGCCACAATAAACATACGTGTGCATGTGTCTTTATAGCAGCATGATTTATAGTCCTTTGGGTATATACCCAGTAATGGGATGGCTAGGTCAAATGGTATTTCTAGTTCTAGATCCCTGAGGAATTGCTACACTGACTTCCACAATGGTTGAAATAGTTTACACTCCCTCCAACAGTGTAAAAGTGTTCCTATTTCTCCACATTCTCTTCAGCACCTGTTCTTTCCTGACTTTTTAATGATTGCCATTCTAACTGATGTGAGATGGTATCTCATTGTGGTTTTGATTTGCATTTCTCTGATGGCCAGTGATGGTGAGCGTTTTTTCACGTGTCTTTTAGCTGCATAAATGTCTTCTTTTGAGAAGTGTCTGTTCATATCCTTTGCCCACTTTTTGATGGGGTTGTTTGTTTTTTTCTTGTAAATTTGTTTGAGTTCCTTGTAGATTCTGGATATTAGCCCTTTGTCAGATGAGTAGGTTGCGAAAATTTTCTCCCATTTTGTAGGTTGTAGGTAGATTGAGCAGTTTTTAAACACTCTTTTTGTAATATCTGCAAGTGGCTATATGGAGTGCTTTGAGGCCTGTGGTGGAAAAGGAAATATCATCACATAAAAACTAGACAGAAGAATTCAGAGAAACTTCTTTGTGATGTGTGCATTCATCTCACAGAGTTAAATTTTTTATTTAGCAGTTTTGATACCCTCTTTTTGTAGAATCTGCACGTGGATATTTGGAGAACTTTGAGGACTATAATGGAAAAGGAAATACCTACACACAAAAACTAGACAGAAGCATTCTGAAAAACTGCTTTGTGAAGTGTGGATTCAACTCCCAGAGTTTAACCTTTCTTTTGATTGAGCAGTTTCAAAATACTGTTTTTGTAGAATCTGCAAGTGGATGTTTGGGGTTCTTTGAGGTCTACGGTGGAAAAGGAAATACCTTCACCTAAAAACTAGACAGAAGCATTCTCATAAACTTCTTTGTGATTTGTGCATTCATCTCACGTAGTTGAACCTTTCTTTTGAATGATCAGGTTTTTAGTAGCCTTTTTGTAGAATCTGCAAATGGATATATGGAGGGCATTGAGGCCTATGGTGAAAGAGTAAACATCTTCACATAAAACCTGGAAGGAAGCTCTCTGAAAAACTTCTTGGTGATGTGTGCTTTCATCAAACATAGTTGAACCTTAGTTTGATTGAGCAGTTTGGAAACACTTTTTTCGTATACTCTGCAAATGGAAGTAGGGAGAATTTTGAGGTCTATGGTTAGTTGAACCTTAGTTTGATTGAACAGTTTGGAAACACTCTTTTTGTATAATCTGTAAATGGAAGTAGGGAGCGTTTTGAGGCCTATGGTTAAAGAGGAAATATCTTCAAGTAAAAACTACACAGAAGCATTCTGAGAATCTTCTTAGTGATGTGTGCATTCATCTCACAGACTTGAACCTTTCTTTTGATTAAGTACTTTGGAAAAAGTCTTTTTGTAGTATCTACAAACAAGTATTGTGAGAGTTTTGAGACCTACTTTGGAAAAGGAAATGTCTTCAAATAAAAACTAGACTGAAGCATTATCAGAAACTTCTTTGTGATGTGTGCATTTAACTCCCAGAGTGGAACCTTTCTTCTGATTTGGCACTTTGGAAAATGTCTTTTTGTAGTATCTACAAATGCATATTTGGAAGGCTTTCAGGCCTATGTTAGAAAAGGAAATATCTACAGATAAAAACTAGACTGAAGCATTATCACAAACTTCTTTGTGATGTGTGCACTGAACTCACAGAGTTGAACCTTTCTCTTGATTGAGCAGTTTTGAAACACTCGTTTTGTAGAATCTGCAAGTGGATGTTTGGAGCACTTTGAGGCCTACGGTGGAAAACGAAATATCCTCAGCTAAAAATTAGACAGAATCATTCTGAGAAACTTCTTTATGATGTGTGCATTCCTCTCACGGAGTTCAAACTTTCTTTTGATTGAGGAGTTGCGAAAAACTCTTTTTGTGGAATCTGCAAGTGGATATTTGGAGCAATTTGAGGCCTATTGTGGAAAAGGTAATATCTTCACATAAAAACTAGACAGAAGGATTAAGAGAAACTTATTTGTGATATGTGCATTCATCCCACAGAGTTGAAACTTTCTTTTGATTGAACAATATTTAAACACTCTTTTTGTAGAATCTGCAAGTGTATGTTTGGAGCACTTTGCAGCCTATAGCAGAGAAAGGAAACGTCTTCAAAAAAAACTAGACAGAAGCATTCTGTGAAACACCCTTGTGATCTGTGCATACTTCTAACAGTGCTGCAATCTTCTTCTGATTGAGTAGTTTTGAAACACTCTTTATGTAGAATCTGCAAGAGGATATATGGAGCACTTTTAGGCCTATGGTGGTAAAGGAAATATCTTCACATAAAAAGTAGACAGAGGAAATCTGAGAAACTTCTTTGTGATGTGTGCATTCAACTCCCAGATTTGAATCTTTCCTTTGATTGAGGAGTTTGGTAACAGTCTTTTTGAAGTATCTGCAAATGGATATTTGGAGCACTTTGAGGCCTATGGTGGAAAAGGAAATATCTCCACATAAAAAGTAGACAGAAGCATTCTGAGAAACTTTTTGTGATGTGTGCATTCATCTCACAGAGTTGAACCTTTCTTTTGATTGAGCAGTTTTCAAACACTCTTTTTGTAGAATCTTCAAGTGGATATTTGGAGCAATTTTCGGCCTCTAGTGTCAAAGGTAATATCTTCACATAAAAACTGGATAGAAGCATTTTTAGAAACTTCTCTCCAATGTGTGCATTCATCCCACAGAGTTGAAACTTTCTTTTGATTGAGCAGAATTTAAACACTCTGTTTGTAGAATCTGCAAATGTATGTTTGGAGCCCTTTGCAGCCTACAGTGGAAAAGGAAATATCTTCACATAAAAACTGGGCAGAAGAATTCTGAGAAACTTCTTTGTGATGTGTGCATTCATCTCACAGAGTTGAAACTTTCTTTTGATTGAGCAGATTTGAAACACTCTTTTTGTAGAATCTGCAAGTGGATATTTGGAGCACTTTGAGGCCTATGGTGGAAAACCAAATATCTTCACATAAACACTAGACACAATCATTCTGAGAAACTTCTTTGTGATGTGTGCCTTCAGCTGACAGAGTTGAACCTTTCTTTTGTTTTTTTTTTTTGTTTTTGTTTCTGTTTTCTTTTTTTTATTTTATTATTATTATACTTTAAGTCTTAGTGTACATGTGCACAATGTGCAAGTTAGTTACTTATGTATACATGTGCCATGCTGGTATGCTGCACCCATTAAATCATCATTTAGCATTAGTTATATCTCCTAAAGCTATGCCTCCCCCCTCCCCCCACACCACAACATTCTCCAGAGTTTGATGTTCACCTTCCCATGTCCACGTGTTCTCTTTGTTCAATTCCCACCTATGAATGAGAAGATGTGGTGTTCGGTGTTTTGTTCTTGTGATACTATACTGAGAATGGTGATTTCCAATTTCATCCATGTCCCTACAAAAGACATGAACTCATCACTTTTTATGGCTGCATAGTATTCCACGGTGTATATGTGCCACATTTTCTTAATCCAGTCTATCATTGTTTGACATTTGGGTTAGTTCCAATTCTTTGCTATAGTGAATAGTGCCACAATAAACATATGTGTGCATGTGTCTTTATAGCAGCATGATTTATAGTCCTTTCGGTATATACCCAGTAATGGGATGGCTGGGTCAAATGGTATTTCTAGTTCTAGATCCCTGAGGAATCACCGCACTGACTTACACAGGGGTTGAACTAGTCTACATTCCCACCGACAGTGTAAAAGTATTCCTCTTTCTCCACATCCTCTCCAGCACCTGTTTTTCCCTGACTTTTTAATGACTGCCATTCTAACTGGTGTGAGATGGTATCTCATTGTGGTTTTGATTTGCATTTCTCTGATGGCCAGTGATGGTGAGCATTTTTCAATGTGTTTTTCGACTACATAAATGTCTTCTTTTGAGAAGTGTCTGTTCATGTCCTTCACCCAGTTTTTGTTGGGGTTGTTTGTTTTTTTCTTGTAAATTTGATGGAGTTCATTCTAGATTCTGGATATTAGCCTTTTGTCAGATGAGTAGGTTGCGAAAATTTTCTCCCATTTTGTAGGTTGCCTATTCACTCTGATGGTAGTTTCTTTTGCTGTTCAGAAGCTCTTGAGTTTAATTAGACCCCATTTGTCAATTTTGGCTTTTGTTGCCATTGCTTTTTGTGTTTTAGACATGAAGTCCTTGCCCATGTCTAAGTCCTGAATGGCAATGCCTAGATTTTCTTCTAGGGTTTTTATGGCTATAGGTCTAACATTTAAGTCTGTAATCCATCCTGAATTAATTTTTGTATAAGGTGAAAGGAAGGGATCCAGTTTCACCTTTCTACATATGGCTAGCCAGTTTTCCCAGCACCATTTATTAAATAGGGAATCCTTTCCCCATTGCTTGTTTTTCTCAGGTTTGTCAAAGATCAGATAGTTGTAGACATGCGGCATTATTTCTGAGGGCTCTGTTCTGTTCCATTGATCTATAACTCTGTTTTGGTACCATTACCATGCTGTTTTGGTACCATTACCATGCTGTTTTGGTTACTGTTGCCTTGTAGTATAGTTTGAAGTCAGGTAGCATGATGCCTCCAGCTTTGTTCTTTTGGCTTAGGATTGACTTGGTGATGCGGGCTCTTTTTTTTTATCCATGGGATGCAAGGCTGGTTCAATATATGCAAATCAATAAATGTAATCCAGCGTATAAACAGAACCAAAGACAAAAACCACATGATTATCTCAATAGATGCAGAAAAGGCCTATGACAAAATTCAACAACGCTTCATGCTAAAAACTCTCAATAAATTAGGTATTGATGGGATGTATCTCAAAATAAAAAGAGCTATCTATGACAAGCCTGCAGCCAATATCATACTGAATGGACAAAAACTGGAAGCATTCCCTTTCAAAACTGGCACAAGACAGGGATGCCCTCTCTCACCACTCCTTTTCAACATAGTGTTGGAAGTTCTGGCCAGGGCAATTAAGCAGGAGAAGGAAATAATGTGAATTCAATTAGGAAAAGAGGAAGTCAAATTGTCCTTGTTTGCAAATGACATGATTGTATATCTAGAAAACCCCACTGTCTCAGCCCAAAATCTCCTTAAGCTGATAAGCAAATTCAGCAAAGTCTCAGGATACAAAATCAATGTACAAAAATCACAAGCATTCTTATACACCAACAACAGACAAACAGAAAGTCAAATCATGAGTGAACTCCCATTCACAGTTTCTTCAAAGAGAATAAAATACCTAGGAATCCAACTTACAGGGGACGTGAAGGACCTCTTCAAGGAGAACTACAAACCACTGCTCAAGGAAATAAAAGAGGATACAAACAATTTGGAAGAACATTCCATGCTCATGGGTGAGAAGAATCAACATTGTGAAAATGGCCATACTGCCCAAGGTAATTTACAGATTCAATGCCATCCCCATCAAGCTACCAATGACTTTCCTCACAGAATTGAAAAAAACCACTTTAAAATTCATATGGAAACAAAAAAAAGCCCACATCATCAAGTCAATCCTAAGCCAAAAGAACAAAGCTGGAGGCATCACGTTACCTGACTTCAAGCTATACTATGCATGGTACTGGTACCAAAACAGAGATATCGATCAATGGAATAGAACAGAGCCCTCAGAAATAATGCCACATATCTATAACTGTCTAATCTTTGACAAACCTGACAAAAACAAGCAATGGGGAAAGGATTCCCTATTTAGTAAATGGTGCTGGGAAAACTGGCTAGCGATATGTAGAAAGCTGAACCTGGATCCCTTCCTTACACCTTATACAAAATTAATTCTAGATGGATTAAAGACTTAAACGTTAGACCTAAAGCCATAAAAACTGTAGTAGAAAAAATAGGCATTACCATTCAGGACATAGGCATGGGCAAGGACTTCATGTCTAAAACACCAAAAGCAATGGCAACAAAAGCCAAAATTGACAGATGGGATATAACTAAACTCAAGAGCTTCTGAACAGCAAAAGAAACTACCATCAGAGTGAATAGGCAACCTATAAAATGGGAGAAAATTTTCGCAACCTACTCATCTGACAAAGGGCTAATATCCAGAATCTAGAACGAACTTCATCAAATTTACAAGAAAAAAACAAACAACCCCAACAAAAACTGGGCAAAGGACATGAACAGACACTTCTCAAAAGAAGACATTTATGCAGTTGAAAAACACACGAAAAAATGCTCACCATCACTGGCCATCACAGAAATGCAAATCAAAACCACAATGAGATACCATCTCACACCAGTTAGAATGGCAATCCTTAAAAAGTCAGGGAACAACAGGTGCTGGAGAGGATGTGGAGAAAGAGGAATACTTTTACACTGTCGGTGGGACTGTAGACTACTTCAACCCCTGTGTAAGTCAGTGCGGTGATTCCTCAGGGATCTAGAACTAGAAATGCCATTTGATCCAGCCATCCCATTACTGGGTATATACCCAAAGGACTATAAATCATGCTGCTATAAAGACACATGCACACATATGTTTATTGTGGCACTATTCACAATAGCAAAGAATTGGAACTAACCCAAATGTCAAACAATGATAGGCTGGATTAAGAAAATGTGGCACATATACACCGTGGAATACTATGCAGCCATAAAAAATAATGAGTCCATGTCCTTTGTAGGGACATGGATGAAAATGGAAATCTTCATTCTCAGTATAGTATCACAAGAACAAAAAAACGAACACCACATCTTCTCATTCATAGGTGGGAATTGGGCAAAGAGAATACGTGGACATGAGAAGGTGAACATCAAACTCTGGAGAATGTTGTGGGGTGGCGGAGGGGGAGGGATAGCCTTAGGAGATATAACTAATGCTAAATGATGATTTAATGGGTACAGCATACCAGCATGGCACATGTATACATAAGTAACTAACTTGCACATTGTGCACTTGTACTCTAAAACTTAAAGTATAATAATAATAAAATAAAATAAAGAAAACAGAAACAAAAACAAAAGAAAGGTTCAACTCTGTCAGCTGAATGCACACATCACAAAGAAGTTTCTCAGATTTCCTCTGTCTACTTTTTATGTGAAGATATTTCCTTTACCACCATAGGCCTAAAAGTGCTCCATATATCCTCTTGCAGATTCTACATAAAGAGTGTTTCAAAACTGCTCAATCAAAAGAAAATTGCAACACTGTCCCTTGTAAGTTGAATTCCTAGGTATTTTATTCTCTTTGAAGTGATTGTGAATGGCAGTTCACTCATGATTTGGCTCTCTGTTTGTCTGTTATTGGTGTATAAGAATGCTTGTGATTTTTGTACATTGATTTTTTATCCTGAGACTTTGCTGAGGTTGCTTATCAGCTTAAGGAGATTTTGGGCTGAGACAATAGGGTTTTCTTGATATACAATCATGTCATCTGCATACAGGGACAATTTGACTTCCTCTTTTCCTAATGAAATATCCTTTATTTCCTTCTTCTGCTTGATTGCCCTTGCCAGAACTTCCAACACTATGTTGGAAAGGAGTGGTGAGAGAGGGCATCCCTGTTTTGTGCCAGTTTTCAAAGGGAATGCTTCCAGTTTTTGCCCATTGAGTATGATATTGGCTGTGGGTTTGTCATAGATAGCTCTTCTTATTTTGAGTTTTGTCCCATCAATACCTAATTTATTGAGAGTTTTTAACATGAAGGGTTGTTGAATTTTGTCAAAGACCTTTTCTGCATCTATTGAGATAATCGTGTGGTTTTTGTCTTTGGTTCTGATTATATGCTGGATTACATTCATTGATTTGTGTATATTGAACCAGCCTTGCATCCCAGGGATGAGGCCCACTTGATCATGGTGGATAAGCTTTTTGATGTGCTGCTGGATTCGGTTTGCCAGTATTTTATTGAGGATTTTTGCATCAATATTCATCAGGGATATTATTCTAAAATTCTCTTTTTTGGTTGTGTCTCTGCCAGGCATTGTTATCAGGATGATGCTGGCCTCATAAAACGAGTTAGGGAGGATTCCCTCTTTTAATATTGATTGGAATAGTTTCAGAGGGACTGGTACCAGTTCCTCCTTATACCTCTGGTAGAGTTTGGCTGTGAATCCATCTGGTCCTAGACTCTGTTTGGTTGGTAAGCTATTGATTATTGCCACAATTTCAGATCCTGTTATTGGTCTATTCAGAGATTCAATTTCTTCCTTGTTTAGTCTTTGGAGGGTGTATGTGTCAGAGAATTTATCCGTTTCTTCTAGATTTTCTAGTTTATTTGCGTAGAGGTGTTTGTAGCATTCTCTGATGGTAGTTTGTATTTCTGTGAGTTCGGTGGTGATATCCCCTTTATCATTTTTTTATTGTGTCTATTTTATTCGTCTTTCTTTTCTTCTTTATTAGTACTGCTAGCGGTCTAACAATTTTGTTGATCTTTTCAAAAAATCACCTCCTGGATTCATGAATTTTATGAAGGGTTTTTTGTGTCTCTATTTCCTTCAGTTCTGCTCTGATTTCAGTTATTTCTTGTCTTCTGCTAGCTTTTGCATGTGTTTGCCCTTGCTTTTCTAGATCTTTTAATTGTGATGTTAGGGTGTCAATTTTGACTCTTTCCTCCTTTCTCTTGTGGGCATTTAGTGCTATAAATTTCCCTCTACACACTGCTTTGAATGTATCCCAGAGATTCTGGTATGTAGTGCCTTTGTTCTCGTTGGTTTTAAACAACATCTTTTTTCTGCCTTCATGTTGTTATGTACCCAGTAGTCATTCAGGAGCAAGTTGTTCAATTTCCATGCAGTTGAACGTTTTTCAGGGAGTTTCTTAATCCTGAGTTCTAGTTTGATTGTACTGTGGTCTGAGAGACAGTTTGTTATAATTTCTGTTCTTTTACATTTGCTGAGGAGAGCTTTACTTCCAACTATGTGGTCAATTTTGGAATAGGTGTGGTGTGGTGCTGAAAAAAAGTATATTCTGCTGATTTGGGGTGGAGAGTTCTGTAGATTTCTATTGGGTCCCCTTGGTGCAGAGCTGAGTTCAATTCCTGGGTATCATTGTTGTCTTTGTCTCATTGATGTGTCTATTGTTGACAGTGGGGTGTTAAAGTCTACCATTACTATTGTGTGAGAGTCTAAATCTCTTTGTAGATCACTCAGGACTTGCTTTATGAATCTGGGTGCTCCTGTATTGGGTGCATATATATTTAGGATAGTTAGCTCTTCTTGTTGAATTGATCCCTTTACCATTATGTAATGGCCTTCTTTGTCCCTTTTGATCTTTGTTGGTTTAAGGTCTCTTTTATCAGAGACTAGGATTGCAACCCCTGCCTTTTTTTGTTTTCCATTTGCTTGGTAGATCTTCCTCCATCCTTTTATTTTGAGCCTATGTGTGTCTGTGCATGTGAGATATGTTTCCTGAATACAGCACACTGATGGGTCTTGATTCTTTATCCCACTTGCCATTCTGTGTCTTTTAATTGGAGAATTTAGTCCATTTACATTTAAAGTTAATGTTGTTATGTGTGAATTTGATCCTGTCATTATGATGTTAGTTGGTTATTTTGCTTGTTAGTTGATGCAGTTTCTTCCTAGCCTCGATGGTCTTTACAATTTGGCATGATTTTGCAGCAGCTGGTACTGGTGGTTCCTTTCCATGTTTAACGCTTCCTTCAGGAGCGCTTTTAGGGCAGGCCTGGTGGTGACAAAATCTCTCAGCATTTGCTTGTCTGTAAAGTATTTTATTTCTCCTTCACTTATGAAGCTTAGTTTGGCTGGATATGAAATTATGGGTTGACAATTCTTTTCTTTAAGAATGTTGAATATTGGCCCCCACTCTCTTCTGGCTTGTAGCGTTTCTGCCAAGTGATCCACTGTTAGTCTGATGGGCTTCCCTTTGAGGGCAACCCTACCTTTCTCTCTGGCTGCCCTTAACATTTTTTCCTTCATTTCAACTTTGGTGAATCTGATAGTTGTGTGTCTTGGAATTGCTCTTCTCGAGGAGTATCTTAGTGGCATTCTCTGTTTTTCCTGGATCTGAATGTTGGCTTGCTTTGTTAGACTGGGGAAGTTCTCCTGGATAATATCCTGCAGAGTGTTTTCCAACTTGATATCTCTCTCCCTTTCACTTTCAGGTACACCAATCAGACATAGATTTGGTCTTTTCCCATAGTCCCATAGCTCACGGAGGCTTTGTTCATTTCTTTATATTCTTTTTTCTCTAAACTTCCCTTCTTGCTTCATTCATTCATTTCATCTTCCATCACGGATACTCCTTCTTCCAGTTGACTGCATTGGCTCCTGAGTCTTCTGCATTCCTCCCATAGTTCTCAAGCCTTGGCTTTCAGCTCCATCAACTCCTTTAAGCACTTCTCTGTATTGGTTATTCTAGTTATGCATTCATCTAAATTTTTTTTCAAAGTTTTTGTCTTCTTTGCCTTTGGTTTGAATTTCCTCCTGTAGCTCAGGGTAGTTTGATTGTCTGAAGCCTTCTTCTCTCAACTCATCAAAGTCATTCTCCATCCAGCTTTGTTCCATTGCTGATGAGGAGTTGTGTTCCTTTGGAGGAGGAGAGGTGCTCAGCTTTTTAGAGTTTCCAATTTTTCTGCTCTGTTTTTTCCCCATCTTTGTGGATTTATCTACTTTTGGTCTTTGATGATGGTGATGTACAGATGGGTTTTTGGTGTGGATGTCCTTTCTGTTTGTTAGTTTTCCCTCTAACAGAAAGGACCCTTAGCTGCAGGTCTGTTGGAGTTTGCTTGAGGTCCACTCCAGACCCTGTTTGCCTGGGTATCAGCAGTGGTGGCTGCAGAACAGCGGATTTTCATGAACTGTGAATGCAGCTGTCTGATCGTTCCTCTGGAAGTTTTGTCTCAGAGGAGTACCCAGCCGTATGAGGTGTCAGTCTGCCCATACTGGGGGGTGCCTCTCAGTTAGGCTGCTCGGGGGTCAGGGGTCAGGGACCCACTTGAGGAGGCAATCTGCCCATTCTCAGATCTCCAGCTGCAAGCTGGGAGAACCACTGCTCTCCTCAAAGCTGTCAGACAGGGACATTTAAGTCTGCAGAGGATACTGCTGTCTTTTTGTTTGTCTGTTCCCTGCCCCAGAGTTGGAGCTTAGAGAGGCAGGCAGGACACCTTGGGCTGCAGTGAGCTCCACCCAGATCAAGCTTGCTTGCTGCTTTGTTTACCTAAGCAATCCTGGGCAATGGCAGATGCCCCTTCCCCAGCCTCGCTGCCACCTTGCAATTTGAGCTCAGACAGCTGTGCTAGCAATCAGCGAGACTCCGTGTGCATAGGACCCTCTGAGCCAGGTGCGGGATATAATCACCTGGTGTGCCATTTTTTAAGCCTGTTGGAAAAGCACAGTATTGGCATGGGAGTGACCCAATTTTCCAGGTGCCATCTGTCAACCGTTTCTTAGACTAGGAAAGGGAACTCCCTGACCACTTGCACCTCCCGAGTGAGGCAACGCCTCACCCTGCTTCAGCTCATGCATGGAGCACTGCACCCACTGTCATGCGCCCATTGTCCAGCACTGCCTAGTGACATGAACCTGGTACCTCAGATGGAAATGCAGAAGTCACCCATTTCTGTGTCGCTCACGCTGGGAGCTGTAGACCAGACCTGTTCTTATTCAGCCATCCTGGCTGCCCCCTCTGAGAAACTTCTTTGAGAAGTGTGCATTCATCTCACAGCATTGAAACTTTCTTTTCTTTGAGCACTTTTGAAACACTCTTTTGTAGTTTCTGCAACTGGGAATTTAGAGTGCTTTGAGGTAATAGTTGAAAAGGAAATATCTTCACATAATCACTGGACAGAAGCATTCAGAGAAATTTCTTTGTGATGTGTGCATTCATCTCACAGAGTTGAAAATTTCTTTTGATTGAGCAGTTTTGAAACACACGTTTTGTAGAATCTGCAAGTCAATATTTGGAGGACTTTGAGGCCTATGGTGAAAAGGAAAAATCTTCACATAAAAACAATACAGAAGCATTCTCAGAAACTTCATTGTGATATCTGCATTCAACTCACAGTGTTGAACCTTTCTTTTGATTCAGCAGTTTGGAAAGACTCTTTTTGTAGTATCTACAAATGGATATTTGGAGCACTTTGAGGCCTGTAGCAGAAAAGGAAATATCTCACTTAAAAACTAGACCGAAGCATTCTGAGAAACTTATTTGAGATGTGTGCATTCATCTCACAGAGTTGAACTTTTCTTTAGATTGAGAAGTTTTGAGACACTCTTTTGTAGAATCTGCAAGGGGATATGTGGAGTGCTTGGAGGCCTATGGTGGAAAAGGAAATATCTTCACTTAAAAACTAGACAGAAGCATTCTGAGAAACTTCTTTGTGATGTATGCCTTCAACTCACAGAGGATAGCATTTCTTTTGTTGGAGAAGTTTGGAAGAGTCTTTTTGTAGTATCTTCAAATTATTTGGAGGCTTTGAGGTCCACAGTGGAAAAGGAAATACCTTCACATAAAAAATAGACAGAAGCATTCTGAGAAACCACTTTGTGAAATGTGTATTTACCTCACAGAGTTGAAACTTTCTTTTTATTGAGCAGGTTTGAAGCACTCTTTTTTTAGATTCTGCAAGTGGATATTTGGAGCGCTTTGAGGCCTATATTTGAAAAGAAAATATATTCACATAAAAACTTGATGGAAGCATTCTGAGAAACTTCTTTGTGATGTGGGCATTCAACTCACAGAGGATAGCTTTTCTTTTGATGGAGCAGTTTGGAAGAGTCTTTTTGTAGTATCTTCAAATGGATATTTGGAGGCCTTGAGGTCTACAGTGGAAAAGGAAATACCTTCACATAAAAATTAGACAGAAGCATTCTCAGAAACGACTTTGTGAAATGTGTATTTATGTCACAGAGCTGAAACTTTCCTTTGATTGAGTAGATTTGAAACACTCTTTTTTTAGATTTTGCAAGTGGATATTTGGAGTGCTTTGAGGCCTATATTTGAAAAGGAAATATCTTCACATAAAAACTTGATGGAAGCATTCTGAGAAACTTCTTTGTGATGTGGGCATTCACCTCACAGAGTTGAACCTTTCTCTTGATTGAGCAGTTTTGAATCACTCTTTCTGTAGAATCCGCAATTGGATATTTGGAGATCTCTGAGGCCAATGGTGGTAAAGGGAATATCTTCACATAAAAACTAGACAAAAGCATTCTCAGAAATGTCTTTGAGATGTGTACATTCAACTCAAAGATTTCAATCTTTCTTTTAATTGATCAATTTGGAAACAGTCTTTTAGTAGTATCTGCAAATGGATATTTGGAGTGCTTGGAGGCCTATAGTTAATCAGGAAATATCTTCACATAAAAACTAGACAGAAGCATTCTGAGAAATTTTTGTGATGTGTGCATTCATCTCACAGAATTAAACCTTTCTTTTGATTGAGCAGTTTGGAAAAACTCTTTTTTTAGAATCTGCAAATGGATATTTGGAGTGCTTTGAGGCCTATAGTTGATCAGGAAATATCTTCACATAAAAACTACACAGAAGCATTCTGAGAAACTTCTTTGTGATGTGTGCACTCAGTTTAAATTGTTGAACCTTTCGTTTGATTGAGTAGCTTTGAAACACGCTTTTTTAGTATCTGCAAATGGATATTTCGTGAGCTTTGAGGCCTATAGTTGAAAATTAAATACCTTCACATAAAAGTAGACAGAAGCATTCTGAGAAACTTCTTTGTGATGTGTGCAATCATCTCACAGAATTGAAACTTTCTTTTGGTTTAACAGTTTGGAAACACTCTTTTTGTAGTATCTTCAAATGGATATTTGGAGTGCTTTGAGGCCTATGGTAGAAAAGGAAATATCTTTACATAAAAACTAGACAGAAGCATTCTCAGAAACTTATTGTAATGTGTGCATTCAACTCACAGACTTGAACTTTTCTTTTGATTGAGCAGTTTAGAAACACTCTTTTCATAGTATCTGCATATGGATATTTGGAGCACTTTGAGGCCTATACTTGAAAAGGTAATATCTTCACATACAAACTAGACAGAAGCATTCTGAGAAACCACATTGTGATGTGTGTATTCATCACACAGAGTTGAACCTTTTGTTTGATTGAGCAGTTTTGAAACACTCTTTTTGTAGAATCTGCAAGTGGATATTTGGAGCGCTTTGAGACTTATGGTGGAAATGGAAATATCTTCACATAACAACTAAACAGAAGATTTCTCAGAAATTTCTTTGTGATGGGTGCATTCAACTCACGGAGTTGAAACTTTCTGTTTATTGAGCAGGTAGGAGGCACTCTTTTTGCAGTATCTGCAAAAGGATATTTGGAGGGCTTTGAGGCCTAAAGCTGAAAAGGAAATATCTTCACCTAAAAACTAGAGAGAAGCATTCTAAGGAACTTCTTTGTGATGTGTGCATTCATCTCAGAGAGGTGAGACTTTCTTTTGAATGAGCAGTTTTGAAACAGTCTGTTTGAAGAATCTGCAAGTGGATATTTAGAGAGCTTTGAGACCTATGGTGGAAAAGGAAACGTCTTCACATAAAAACCAGACAGAAGCATTCTCATAAACTTCTTTGTGATATGTGCATTCAACTCATAGAGTTGACATTGTCTTTTGATTGAGAAGTTTGGAAACACTCTTTTTATAGTATGTGCAAATGAATACTTGGAGCGCTTTGATGCCTATAGTTGTAAAGGAAATATCTTCACATAAAAACTAGACAGAAGCATTCGGAGATACTTCTTTATGATGTGTACATTCATCTCAGAGAGTTGAACATTTCTATTGATGGAGCAGTTTAGAAACACTCTTTTTGTAGAATCTACAAGTGGATAACTGGAGCACTTTGAGGCCTATGGTAGAAAACGAAATATCTTCACATAAAAACCAGACAGAAGCATTCTCAGAAAATTCTTTGTGATGTTTGCATTCAAGTAACAGAGTTGAAGTTTCTTTTGTTTGAGCACTTTGGAAAGACTCATTTTGTAGTATCTGCAAATGGATATTTTGAGCGCTTTGAAGCCTATAGCTGAAAAGGAAATATCTTCACATAATTACCAGACAGAATCATTCTGAGAAATATCTTTGTGATGTGTGCATTCATCTCACAGAGTTGAACCTTTCTTTTGATTGAGCAGTTTTGAAACGCTCTTTTTGTAGAATCTGCAAGTGGGTATTTGGAGCTCTTTGAGGCCTACAGTGGAAAAGGAAATATCTTCATATAAAAACTAGACAGAATTATTCTGAGAAATTTCTTTTTGATGTGTGCATTCACCTCACAGAATGTAACATTTCTTTAGATTGAATAGTTTGGAAACACTGTTTTTGTGGTATCTGCAAATGGATATTTGGAGTGCTTTGAGGCCTATAGCTGAAAAGGAAATATCTTCACATAAAATTTTGACAGAAGAATTCTGAGAAACTACTTTGTGATATGTGCATTCGTCTCACAGAGTTGAAACTTTCATTTGATTGAGTAGTTTTGAAAAACAATTTTTGAAGAATCTGCAAGTGGATAATTGGAGAGCTTTGAAGCCTACGGTGGAAAAGGAAATATCTTCACATAAAAACTAAACTGAAGAATTCTCAGAAATTTCTTTGTGATGGGTGCATTCAACCCACAGAATTAAACCTTTCTTTTGATTTATCAGTTTGGAAACACAATTATGTAGTATCTGAACGTGGATACTTGGAGTGCTTTGAGGCCTATGATATAAAAGGAAATACCTTCATATAAAAACTAGACAGGAGCATTCTGAGAAACTCCTTTGTGATGTGTGCATTCATCTCATAGAGTTAAACTTTTGTTTTGATACAGCAGTTTTGAAACCCTCTTTTTGAAGGATGTGCTGTTGGATATTTGGAGCACATTGAGGCCTATTGTGGGATAGGAAATATCTTAACATGAAAACTAGACAGATGCATTCTCAGAAACTTCTTTGTCATTTTTACATTCAACTCACACAGATGAAACTTTCTATTGATTCAGCACTATGGAAACACCTTTCTGGAATATGTCCAAATGGATAGTTGGAGCACTTTGAGACCTACAGTAGAAAAGGAAATATCTTCACATACAAACTATCAAGAAGCATTCTGAGAAACTTCTTTGTGATGTGTGCATTCATTTCACAGAGTTGAAACTTTCTTTTAATTGCACAATTTTGAAACAGTCTTTTTATAGAATCTGCAAGTGGATATCTGGAGAGCTTTGAGGCCTATGGTGAAAAGGAAATATCTTCACGTAAAAACTAGACAGAAGCAGTCTCAGCAACATCTTTGTGATGTTTGCATTCAACTCAAAACAGTTGAACCTTTCTTTAGGTTGAGCACATTGGAAACTCTCATTTTGTAGTATCCGAAAATGGATATTTGGAGCGCTTTGAGGCCTATAGCTGAAAAGGAAATATCTTCACATAAATACCAGACAAAACATTCTGATAAACTTCCCTGTGATGTGTACATTAATCTCACAGAGTTGAATCTTTCTTCTGATTGAGCAGTTATGAAACACTCTTTTTGTGGAACTTTCAAGTGGGTATTGGGACTGCTTTGAGGCCTACGGTGGAAAAGAAAATATCTTCACATAAAAACTAGACAGAAGCATTCTCAGGTACGTTTTGTGAGGTGTGATTCAACTCAGAGAGTTGAACCTTTCTTTTGATTGAGCAGTTTGGAAACACTCTTTTTGTAGTATCTGCACATGGATATTTGGAGCACTTTGAGGCCTATGGTGGAAAATGAAATGTTTTCACATAAAAACTAGACAGAGGCATTCTGAGAAACTTCTTTGTGATGTGTGCATTGATCTCACAGAGTTGAACCTTTTATTTGATTGAGCAGTTTGGAAACACTCTTTTTGTAGAATCTGCAAGTGGATATCTGGTGCGCTTTGGGGCCTATACTGGAAAAGAAAATATTTTCACATAAAAACTAGACAAAAGTATTCTCAGAAACTTCTTTGTGATGTGTGTATTCAACCCATAGAGTTGAAGTTTTCTTTTAATTGAGCAGTCTGGAAACACTCTTTTTGTAGTATGAGCAAATGGATATTTGGAGTGCTTTGAAGCCTATAGTTAAAAAGGAAATATTTTCACATAAAAAGTAGACAGAAGCATTCTGAGGAACTTCTTTGTGATGTGTTTACTCATCTCACAGACATGAAACTTTCTTTTGATTGAGCAGCTTTGAAACACTCTTTTTGTAGAATCTGCAAGTGGATATCTGGTGCACTTTGGGGCCTACGCTGGAAAAGGAAATATCTTCACGTAAAAACTAGACAAAAGTATTCTCAGAAACTTCTTTGTGATGTGTGCATTCAATTCATAGAGTTGAAGTTTTCTTTTAATTGAACAGTTTGGAAACACTCTTTTTGTAGTATGAGCAAATGGATATTTGGAGCGCTTTGAGGCCTATAGTTAAAAAGGAAATATTTTCACATAAAAAGTAGACAGAAGCATTCTGATGAACTTCTTTGTGATGTGTTTACTCATCTCACATAGATGAAACTTTCTTTTGATTGAGCAGCTTTGAAGCACTCCTTTTGTAGAATCTGCAAGTTTATATCCAGAGAGCTCTGAGACCTTTGGTGGAAAAGTAAATATCTTCACATAAAAACTAAACAGAAGCATTCTCAGAAACTTCTTATTGATGCTTGGATTCTACTCACAGAGTTGAAATTTTCCTTTGATTGACCAGTTTGGAAACACTCTTTTTGCAATATCTGCCAATGGTTATTTGGAGCGCTTTGAGGCTTATAGCTGAAAGGGAAATACCTTCACATAAAAACTTAACAGAAGTATTCTGAGAAACTTCTTTGTGATGTGTGCATTCATCTCACAGAGTTGAAACTTGCTTTTGATTGAGCACTTTTGAAACACTCTTTTTGTAGAATCTGCAAGTGGATATTTGAAGCGCTTTGAGGCCTGGTGGAAAAGGAAATATCTTCACATAAAAATTAGACAGAAGATATCTCAGAAACTTCTTTGTGATGTGTGCTTTCAACTCACAGATTTGAACCTTTCTTTTTATTGAGCAGTTTGGAAAAAGCCTTTTTGTGATATCTGCAGAGGATATTTGGAGTGCTTTGTGGCCTTTGCTGAAAAGGAAATATCTTCACATAAAGAGTAGGCAGAAGGATTCTGAGAAACTTCGTTGTGATGTCTGTATTCATCTCAGAGAGTTGAAACTTGCTTTTGATTGACCACTTTCAAAACATTCTTTTTGAAGATTCTGCAAGTGGATATTTGTAGCGCTTTGAGGGCGACGGTGGAAAATGAAATAACTTCACATAAAAACTAGACAGAAGCATTCTGAGAAACTTCATAGTGATGTGTGCATTCAACTCACAGAGTTGAACCTTTCCTTTGTTTGAGCAGTTTGTTAACTATCTTTTTGTAGTATCTGCAAATGGATATTTGGAGCATTTTGAGGCCTATGGTGGAAAAGGAAATTACTTCACATAAAAACTTGACAGAAGCATTCTGAGAAACTTCTTCATGTTGTGTGCATTCATCTCACAGAGTTGAAACTTTCTTTTGATTGAACAGCTTTGAAACACAGTTTTTGTAGAATCTGCAGGTGGTTTTTTTCAGCTCTTTGGGGCCAATCGTGGAAAAGGAAATATCTTCACATAAAAATTAGACCGAAGAATTCTCAGAAACTTCTTTTTGATGTGTGCATTCAACTCACAGAGTTCAACCTTTCTTTTGCTTTAGCAGTTTGGAAACATTATTTTGTAGTATCTGCAAGTGGATATTTTGAGCGCTTTGAGGCCTATGGTCGAAAAGGAAATATCTTCACATAAAAACTATGCAGAAGCATTCTGAGGACATTCTTTCTGATGTGTACATTCGTCTCATGTAGTTGAACTTTTTTTTTCTTAGAGCAGTTATGAAACACTCTTTTTGTAGGATCTGCGAGTGGATATTTGGAACATTTTGAGATCTATTGTGGAAAAGCAAACATCTTCACATAAAAACTACACAGAAGCATTCTGAGAAACTTCTTTGGGATGTGTGCATTCAACTCACAGAGTTGAAATTTTGTTTTTATTGAGCAGTTTGGAAACACACTTTTTTCTGTACCTGCAAATGGATATTTGGAGTGCTTGGAGGCCTATAGTTACAAAGGAAATATCTTCACATGAAAACTAGACAGAAGCATTCTGAGAAACTTCTTTGTGATGCGGGCATTCATCTCACAGATTTGAACATTTCTTTTGATTGAGCAGTTTTGACTCACTCCTTTTGTAGAATCTGCAAGTGGATATTTGGAGGGCTTTGAGGCCTATGGTGGAAAAGGAAATATCTTTACATAAAGAGTAGACAGAAGCATTCTCAGAAACTTCTTTGTGATGTGTGCATTCTACTCACAGGATTGAACCTCTCTTTTGATTGTGTAGTTTGGAAACACTCTTTTGTAGTATCTGAAAGTGGATACTTGGAATGCTTTGTGGCCTAAAGTGGAAAAGGAAATATCTTCACATAAAAACTAGACAGAAGCATTCTGAGAAACTTCTCTGTGATGTGGGCATTCATCTTCAGAGTTGAGGCTTTCTTTTTGTAGAGCAGTTTTCATACGATCTTTTTGTAGAATCTGCTAGTTGACATTGGGAGCGCTTTGAGGCCTGTTGTGGAAAAGGAAATATCTTCACATAAAAACTAGACAGAAGCATTCTCACAAACTTCTCCATGATGTGTACATTCATCTCAGAGTTATAGCTATCTTTTGAGCAGTTTTGAAGCAATATTTAAAGAATCTGCAAGTGGATATTTGGCGTGCTTTGAGGTCTATGATGGAAAGGAAATATCTTCTCATAAAAACTAGACAGAAGCATTCTCAGAAACTAGTTTGTGATGTGTGCATTCATCTCTCAGAGTTGAACCTTTCTTTTGATTGAGCAGTTTGGAAACACTGTTTTTGTAGTATCTGCAAATGGATATTTGGAGTGCTTTGAGGCCTAGACTTGAAACGGAAATATCTTCACATAAATACTAGAGAGAAGCAATCTCTGAAACTTCTTTGTGATGTGTGCATTCATCTCACAGAGTTGAACCTTTCTTTTGATTGAGCAGTTTTGAAGCACACTCTTTGAGGAATCTACACGTGGATATTTGGAGCACTTTGAGGCCTCTGGTGGAAAAGGAAATATCTTCACATAAAAACTATACGGAAGCATTCTGAGAAATTACTCTGTGACGTATGCATTCATCTCACAGAGTTGAACGTTTCTTTTGATTCAGCACCTTTGAAATACACTTTTTATAGGATCTAAAGGTGGATATTGGGAGCGGTGCGAGGCATATGGTGGAAAAAGTAATATCTTCACATGAAAACTGGACAGAAGCATTATCAGAAACTTCTTTGTGATGTGTGAATTCAACTCATAGAGTTGAACTTTTCTTTTTTTTGAGCTGTTTGGAAAGACTTTTTGGTATCTGCAACTTGATATTTGGAGTGCTTTGATGCGATAGTTGAAAAAGAAATATCTTCAAATAAAAACTAGACAGAAGTATTCTGAGAAACCTCTTTTGATGTGTGCATTCATCACACAGAGTTGCACCTTTTTTTTGATTGAGCAGTTTTGAAACACTCCTATTGTAGAATCTCCACATGGATATTTGGAGAGCCATGAGGCCTGTGGTGGAAAAGGAAATATCTTCACCTAAAAACTAGACAGAAGCATTCTCACGAAATTCTTTGTGATGTGTGCATTCAACTCTCAGGCTTGAACCTTTCTTTTGATTGAGCAGTTTTCAAGCACTCTTTTTGTACTATCTGCTGATGGATATTTGGAGCGTTTTGAGGAGACAGTTGAAAAGAAAATATCTTCACATAAAAACTAGACAGAAGCATTTTCAGAAACGTCTTTGTTATGTGTGCATTCATCTCACAGAGTTGAACCTTTCTTTTCTTTGAACAGTTTTGAAACACTCTTTTTGTAGAATCTGCAAGCGGATATTTGGAGTGCTTTGAGGCCTTTGATGGAAAAGGAAAAATCTTCACATAAAAACTAGACAGAATCATTCCCAGAAACTTCTTCGTGATGTGTGCATTCAACTCACAGAGTTGAACCTTTCTTTTGATTGAGCAGTTTGGAAACGGTCTTTTTGTAGTATCTGTAAATGGATATTTGGAGTGCTTTGAGGCCTATGTCTAAAAAGGAAATATCTTCATACATTAACTAGACAGAAGCATTCTGAGAATCTTCTTTCTGATGTGTGCATTCATCTCACATAGATGAGCCATTCTTTTGATTGAGCAGTTTTGAAACACTCTTTTTGTAGAATCTGCAAGTTGATATTTAGGAGCGCTCTGAGTCCTATGGTGGAAATGGGTAAGTCTTCACATAAAAATTAGACAGAAGCATTCTCAGAAACTTCTTTGTGATGTGTGTATTCAACTCACAGAGTTGAAACTTTCTTTTGAGTGTGCAGTTTGTAAACTGTCTTTTTGTCGTATCTGCAAATGGATGTTTTGAGCGCTTTGAGAACTATAGATGAAAAGGAAATATCTTCACTTAAAAACTACACAGAAGCATGATGGTAAACTTCTTTGTGATGTGTGTATTCATCTCACAGAGTTGAACCTCTCTCTGATTGAGCAGTTTTGAACCACTCTTTTTATAGAATCTGCCAGTTGATATTTGGAGCGCTTTGAGGCCTTTGGTGGAAAAGTTAATACCTTCACATAAAAACTAGAAAGAAGCATTCTCTTAAACACCTTTGTTTTGTTTGCATTCAACACATGGAGTTGAAACTTTATTTTGATTGATCAGTTTTAAAACACTCTTTTTGTAGTCTCTGCAAGTGGATATTTGGAGCACTTTTAGGCCTATAGCTGAAAAGGAAATATCTTCATATAAAAACTAGATAGAAGCATTCTGAGAAACTTCTTTGTGATGTGTGCATTCATGTCGCTGAGTTGAATCATTCTTTTGATTGAGGAGTTTTGAATCACTCTCTTTCTAGAATCTGCAACTGGATATTTGGAGGGCTTTGAGGCCTACTGTGGAAAGCGAAATGTCTTCACATAAAAATTAGACAGAAGCAGTCTCAGAAACAGCTTTGTGTTGTGTGCTTTCAACTCATAGAGTTGAACCTTTCTTTTGATTGAAAGTTTGGAAACACTCTTTTTGTAGTATCTGCAAATGGATATTTGCAGTGCTTTGAGGCCTACAGCTGAAAAGGAAATATCTTCACATAAATACTAGACAGAAGCATTCTGAGAAACTTCTTTGGGATGCGTGCATTTATTTCATGGTGTTGAAACTTTCTTTGAGCAGTTTTGAAACACTTTCTTTGTAGTATCTGAAAGTGGATATTTGGAGTACTTTGTGGCATATGGTGGAAAAGCAAATATCTTCTTTTTATTAATATTGTACTTTATGTTTTAGGGTACATGTGCACAGTGTGCTGGTTAGTTACATATGTATACATATGTCATGCTGGTGTTATGCACCCATTAACTAGTCATTTAGCACTAAGTATACCTCCTAATGCTATTCCCCCTCCCCCCACCCCACAAAAGTACCCAGAGTGTAATGTTCCCCTTCCTGTGTCCATGTGTTCTCATTGTTCAGTTCCCATCTATGAGTGAGAACATGCAGTGTTTGTTTTTTTGTCCTTGTGATAGTTTACTGAGAATGATGATTTCTAATTTCATCCTTGTCCTTACAAAGGACATGAACTCATCATTTTTTATGGCTGCATAGTATTCCATGGTGTATATGTGCCATATTTTCTTAATCCAGTCTATCATTGTTTGACATTTGGATTGGTTCCAAATCGTTGCTCTTGTGAGTAGTGCTGCAATAAGCATACATGTACATGTGTCTTTATAGCAGCATGATTTATAGTCCTTTGGGTATATACCCAGTAATGGGATGGCTGGGTCAAATGTTATTTCTAGTTCTAGATCCCTGAGGAATCACCACACTGACTTCCACAATGGTTGAACTAGTTTACAGTCCCACCAACAGTGTCAAAGTGTTCCTATTTTTCCACTTCCTCTCCAGCACCTGTTGTTTCCTGACTTTTTAATGATTGCCATTCTAACTGGTGTGAGATGGTATCTCATTGTGGTTTTGATTTGCATTTCTCTGATGGCCAGTGATGATGAGCATTTTTTCATGTGTTTTTTGGCTGCATAAATGTCTTCTTTTGAGAAGTGTCTGTTCTTATCCTTTGCCCACTTTTTGATGGGGTTGTTTGTTTTTTTCTTGTAAATTTGTTTGAGTTCATTGTAGATTCTGGATATAAGCCTTTTGTCAGATAAGTAGGTTGCGAAAATTTTCTTCAATTTTTTTGGTTGCCTGTTCACTCTGATCACAGTTTCTTTTGTTGTGCAGAAGCTCTTTAGTTTAATTAGATCCCATTTGTCAATTTTGGCTTTTGTTGCCACTGCTTTTGGTGTTTTAGACATGAAGTCCTTGCCCATGCCTATGTCCTGAATGGTAATGCCTAGGTTTTCTTCTAGGGTTTTTATGGTTTTAGGTCTAACGTTGAAGTCTTTAATCCATCTAGAATTAATTTTTGTATAAGTTGTAAGGAAGGGATCCAGTTTCAGCTTTCTACTTATGGCTAGCCAGTTTTCCCAGCACCATTTATTAAATGGGGAATCCTTTCCCCATTGCTTGTTTTTCTCAGGTTTTTCAAAGATCAGATAGTGGTAGATATGCAACATTATTTCTGAGGGCTCTGTTCTGTTCCATTCATCTATATCTCTGTTTTGGTACAGAGATATTTCCTTTTTCACGATAGGACTCAAAGAGCTACAAATATCCATTTGCAGATTCTACACAAAGACTGTTTCCAAACTGCTAAATCAAAAGAAAGGTTCAACTGTGTGAGACAAATGCACACAACACAAAGAAGTTTCTCAGAAAGCTTCTGTCTAGTTTTTATTTGAAGATATTTCTTTTTTCACCATAGTTCTCAAAGCACTCCAAAAATCCATTTGGAGATTCTACAAAAAGACTGTTTCCAAACTGCTCAATTGGAAGAATGGTTCAACTCTGTGAGATGAAAGAAAACATCACAAGAAAGTTTCAAAGGATGCTTCTGTCTAGTTTTTATGTGAACATATTTCCCTTTTCACCATAGGCGACAAAGCACTCCAAATATCCGTTTGCAGATCCAGAAAAAGACTGTTTCCAAACTACTCAATCAAGAGAAAGGTTCAACTCTGTGTGATGAATGCACACATCACAAAGTAGTTTCTCAGAAAGTTTCTGTCTAGTTTTTATGTGAAGATATTTCCTAATTCACCATGTGCCTCAAACCGCTCACAAATATCCCTTGGCAGATTCTACAAAAAGACTCTTTCCAAACTGTTCAATCAAAAGAAAGTTTCAACTCTGATGTATGAATGCACATATCACAAAGAAGTTTCTCACAATGCTTCTGTCTAGTTTTTATGAGAGGATATTTCTTTTTTCAAAACAGGCCTCAAACTGCTCACAATTATCCCTATTCAGATTATCGAAAATGACTGTTTCCAAGCTGCTCTATCAAAAGAAAGGTTCAACTCTGTGAGATGAGTGCACACATCACAAAGAAGTTTCTCAGAGTGCTTCAGTCTAGTTTTTATGTGAAGATATTTCCTTTTTCACCTTAGGCCTCAAATCCCTCCAAATATCCATTTGTAGATGCTACAAAAAGACTGTTTGCAAATATCTCAATCAAAAGAAACGTCTAAATCTGTGAGTTGAAAGCACACATTACAAAGAAGTTTCTCAGACAACTTCTGTCTAGTTTTTATGTGAAGATATTTACAATTTCTCTGTAAGCCTCAATAGGCTCACAGATATCCCTTTACAGATTCTACAAAAAGACAGTATGCAAGCTGCTCAATCAAAAGAAATTTTCAACCTTGTGAGAGGAATGCACACATCATAAAGAAGTTTCTCAGAATGCTTCTGTCTAGTTTTTATGTGAAGATATTTCCTTTTTCTCCATAGGCCTCAAAGCCCTCCAAGTATCCATTTGCAGATTCTACAAAAAGACTATTACCAAACTGCTAAATCAAAAGAAAATTTCATCTCTTTGAGATGAAAGCACAGATCACCAAGAAGTTTCTCAGAAATCTTCTGTCTAGCTTTTATGTGAAGATATTTTCTTACTCACCATATGTCTCAAACCAGTCACAAATATCCTTCTGAAGATTCTATGAAAAGACTGTTTCCAAAGTGCTCAATCAAAAGAAAGGTTCAGCTCTGTGAGACAAATGCAAAAATCACAAAGAAGTTTCTCAGAAAGCTTCTGTCTAGTTTTTATGTGAAGACATTTCCTTATTAAATTAGGCTTCAAAGTGCTCCAAATATCCCTTTGCAGATTCTACACAAATACTGTTTCCAAACTGCTCAATGAAAAGAAAATTTCAAATATGTGAGATGAAAGCACACAAGAAAAAGAAGTTTCTCAGGATGCTTCTGTCTACTTTTTATGTGAAGTTACTTCCTTTTTCACCATAGTCCTCAAAGCACTCCAATACCCATTTCCGGAGTCTACCAACAGACAGATTCCAAATTGCTCAATCAATAGAAAGTTTCAAGTCTGTGAGTTGAAAGCACACATCACAAAGAATTTTCTCAGAAAGCTGCTGTCTTGTTTTTATGTGAAGATATTTCCTTTTTCACCTTAGGCCTCAAGGGCCTCACAAGTATCCCTTTGCAGATTCTCCAAAAAGACTGTTTCCATATTGCTAAATCAAAAGAAAATTTCAACTCTGTGAGTTGAATGTGCAGATCTCAAAGAAGTTTCTCAGAAAACTTCTGTCCAGTTTCATCTTAAGATATTTCCTTTTCCACCATAGGCTTCAAACTGCTCACAAATATCCCCTTGCAGACTGTACAAAAAAAAGTTTCTTAACTTTCAATCAAGAGAAAGTTTCAACTCTGTCAGATGAATGCAAACAACACGAAGATGTTTCTCAGAAAGCTTCCATCTAGTTTTTATGTGAAGACATTTCCTTTTACACCATAGGCCTCGAAGTTCTCAAAATATCCCTTTGCAGATTTTACAAAAAGACTGTTTCCGAACTGCTCAATGAAAAGAAAGGTTTAACTCTGTGAGATGAATGCACACCTCACAAAGAAGTTTCTCAGAATGCTTCTGTCAAGTTTTATATTAAGATATTTCCCCTTTCACCACAGGCCTCAAAGCACTCCAAATATCCCTTGGCAGATTATAAAAAAAGGGTGTTTCCAAATTGCTGAATCAAAAGAAAGCTTCAACTCCATTAGATGAATGCACACATCACAGAGAAGTTTATCAGAAATCTTCTGTCTAGTTTTTATCTGAGGACATTTCCTTTTTCACCATTGGCCTCAAACTGCTCACAAATATCCCTTGCAGATTGTAGAAAAACACTGTTTCCAAATTGCTCGGTCAAAAGAAAGTTTCAACTTTGTGAGATAAATGCACACATAACAAAGACGTTTCTCAGAAAGCTTCTGTCTAGTTTTTATGTGAAGATACTTCCTTTTTCACTATAGGCCTCAAAACGCTCAAAAATATCCCTTTGAAGATTGTAGAAAAAGGCTGTTTCCAAACTGTTCAATCAAGAGAAAATTCAATTGTGATAGATGAAAGTGTACATCACAAAGGAAACTTCTGTCTAGTTTTTATTTGAATATATTTCCTTTTTCATCATGGGCTTCAAAGTGCTCCAAATATCCCTATGAAGATTCTTCAAAAAGACTGTTTCCAAACTGCTCAATGAAATGAAACGTTCACCTCTGTGAGAAGAATGCACGCATCACAAATAAGACTATCAGAATGCTTCTGTCTTGTTTTTATGTGAAGATACTTCGTTTTTCACCATAGGCCTCAAACCGATCACAATTATCCCCTTGCATATTGTACAAAAAAGACTGTTTCCAAACTGATCAAGCAAGACAAAGGTTCATCTCTCTGAGATGAATGCACACATCTCAAAGAAGATTCTCAGAATGTTTCTGTATAGTTTTTATGTTAAGATGTTTCTTTTTTCACAGTAGGACTCAAATCGCTCCAAATATCCCTTGGCAGATTCTGCAAAATGACTGTTATGAAACTGCTCAATCAAAGGAAAGGTTCAACTCTGTAAGATGAATGCACACTTATAAAAAGGTTTCTCAAAAAGCTTCTGTCTAATTTTTATGGGTAGATATTTCCTTTTTCTTTTTTTTTTAATTCAATATTCACTTTTATTTTAAGAAAACTTCTATTTATTTTTACAGTTTATGTTTACTTTATGTAATCCACAATAATTTGCTGAAATATCAGGTTGTTTTTCAAATAAATTGTTTAAGTGTTCTTTTGTCTTCATTTTTTTATTTTTTATTGTATTATTATTATTATTATTATACTTTAGGGTTTATGGTACAAGTGCGCAATGTGCAGGTAAGTTACATATGTATACATGTGCCATGCTGGTGCACTGCACCCACTAACTCGTCATCCAGCATTAGGTATATCTCCCAATGCCATCCCTCCACCCTCCCCCCACCCACAACAGTCCCCGAAGTGTGATGTTCCCCTTCCTGTGTCCATGTGTTCTCATTGTTCAATTCCCACCTATGAGTGAGAATATGCGGTGTTTGGTGTTTTGTTCTTCCGATAGTTTACTGAGAATGATGATTTCCAATTTCATTCATGTCCCTACAAAGGACGTGAACTCATCATTTTTTATGGCGGCATAGTATTCCATGGTGTATATGTGCCACATTTTCTTAATCCAGTCAATCATTGTTGGACATTTGGCTTGGTTCCAAGTCTTTGCTATAGTGAATAATGCCGTAACAAACATACATGTGCATATGTCTTTATAGCAACATGATTTATAGTCCTTTGGGTATATACCCAGTAATGGGATGGCTGGGTCAAATGGAATTTCTAGTTCTAGATCCCTGAGGAATCGCCACACTGACTTCCACAAGGGTTGAACTAGTTTACAGTCCCACCAACAGTGTCAAAGTGTTCCTATTTCTCCACATCCTCTCCAGCACCTGTTGTTTCCTGACTTTTTAATGATTGCCATTCTAACTGGTGTGAGATGGTATCTCATTGTGGTTTTGACTTGCATTTCTCTGATGGCCAGTGATGGTGAGCATTTTTTCATGTGTTTTTTGGCTGAATAAATGTCTTCTTTTGAGAAGTGACTGTTCATGTTCTTCACCCACTTTTTGATGGGGTTGTTTGTTTTTTTCTTGTAAATATGTTGGAGTTCATTGTAGATTCTGGATATTAGCCCTTTGTCAGATGAGTAGCTTGTGAAAATGTTCTCCCATTTTGTAGGTTGCCTATTCACTCTGATGGTAGTTTCTTTTGCTGTTCAGAAGCTCTTGAGTTTAATTAGATCCCATTTTTCAATTTTGGCTTTTGTTGCCATTGCTTGATGAATTCCTTGCCCATGCCTATTCCCTGAATGGTAATGGCTAGGTTTTCTTCTAGGGTTTTTATGCTTTTAGGTCTAGTATTTAAGTCTTTAATCCATCTTCAATTTATTTTTGTATAAGGTGTATGGAAGGGATCCAGGTTCAGCTTTCTACATATGGCTAGCCAGTTTTCCCAGCACCATTTATTAAATAGGGAATCCTTTCCCCATTTCTTGTTTTTCTCAAGTTTGTCAAAGATCAGATAGTTGTAGATATGTGGCATTGTTTCTGACGGCTCTGTTCTGTTCCATTGATCTATATCTATGTTTTGGTACCAGTACCATGCTGTTTTGGTTACCGTAGCCTTGTAGTATAGTTTGAAGTCAGGTAGTGTGATGCCTCCAGCTTTGTTCTTTTGGCTTAGGATTGACTTGGCGATGTGGGCTCTTTTTTGGTTCCATATGAACTTTAAAGTAGTTTTTTCCAATTCTGTGAAGAAAGTCATTGGTAGCTTGATGGGGATGGCATTGAATCTGTAAATTACCTTGGGAAGGATGGCCATTTTCACGATATTGATTCTTCCTACCCGTGAGCATGGAATGTTCTTCCATTTGTTTGTATCCTCTTTTATTTCCTTGAGCAGTGGTTTGTAGTTCTCCTTGAAGAGGTCCTTCACATCCCTTGTAAGTTGGATTCCTAGGAATTTTATTCTCTTTGAAGCAATTGTGAATGGGAGCTCACTCATGATTTGGCTCTCTGTTTGTCTGTTATTGATGTATAAGAATGTTTGTTATTTTCATACATTGATTTTGTATCCTGAGACATTGCTGAAGTTGCTAATCAGCTTAAGGAGATTTTGGGCTGAGACCATCAGGTTTTCTCGATATACAATCACGTCATCTGCAAACAGGGACAATTTGACTTCCTCTTTTCCTAATTGAATACCCTTGATTTCCTTCTCCTGCCTAATTGCCCTGGCCAGAACTTCCAACACTATGTTGAATAGAAGTGGTGAGAGAGGGCATCCCTGTCTTGTGCCAGTTTTCAAAGGGAATGCTTGCAGTTTTTGCCCATTCAGTATGATATTGGCTGTGGGTTTCTCCCAGATAGCTCTTATTATTTTGAGATACGTCCCATCAATACCTAATTTATTGAGAGGTTTTAGCACGAAGGGTTGTTGAATTTTGTCAAAGGCCTTTTCTGCATCTTTTGAGATAATCATGTGGTTTTTGTCTTTGGTTCTGTTTATATGCTGGATTACATTTATTGATTTGTGTATATTGAACAAGCCTTGCATCCCAGGGATGAAGACCACTTGATCATGGTGGATAAGCTTTTTGATGTGCTGCTGGATTCCGTTTACCAGTATTTTATTTAGGATTTTTGCATCAATGTTCATCAAGGATATTGGTCTAAAATTCTCTTTTTTTGTTGTGTCTCTGCCCGGCTTTGGTATCAGGATGATGCTGGCCTCATAAAATGAGTTAGGGAGGATTCTCTCTTTTTCTATTGATTGGAATAGTTTCAGAAGGAATGGTACCAGTTCCCCCTTGTACCTCTGGTAGAATTTGGCTGTGAACCCATCTGGTCCTGGACTCTTTTTGGTTGGTAAGCTATTGATTATTGCCACAATTTCAGCTCCTGTTATTGGTCTATTCAGAGATTCAACTTCTTCCTGGTTTAGTCTTGAAAGGGTGTATGTGTTGAGGAATTTATCCATTTCTTCTAGATTTTCTAGTTTAACTGCATAGAGGTGTTTGTAGTATTCTCTGATGGTAGTTTGTATTTCTGTAGGATAGGTGGTGATATCCCCTTTATCATTTTTTATTGCATCTTTTTGATTCTTCTCTCTTTTTTTCTTTATTACTCTTGCCAGTGGTCTATCAATTTTGTTGATCCTTTCAAAAAACCAGCTCCTGGATTCATGAATTTTTTGAAGGGATTTTTGTGTCTCTATTTCCTTCAGTTCTGCTCTGATTTTAGTTATTTCTTGCCTTCTGCTAGCTTTTGAATGTGTTTGCTCTTGCTTTTCTAGTTCTTTTAATTGTGATGTTAGGGTGTCCATTTTGGATCTTTCCTGCTTTCTCTTGTGGGCATTTAGTGCTATAAATTTCCCTCTACACACTGCTTTGAATGCATCCCAGAAATTCTGGTATGTTGTGTCTTGGTTCTCGTTGGTTTCAAAGAACATCTTTATTTCTGCCTTCATTTCGTTATGTACCCAGTAATCATTCAGGAGCAGGTTGTTCAGTTTCCATGTAGTTGAGCTGTTTTGAGTGAGATTCTTAATCCTGAGTTCTAGCTTGATTGCACTGTGATCTGAGGGATAGTTTGTTATAATTTCTGTTCTTTTACATTTATTGAGGAGAGCTTTACTTCCAAGTATGTTTTCAATTTTGGAATAGGTGTGGTGTGGTGCTGAAAAAAATGTATATTCTGTTGATTTGGGGTGGAGAGTTCTGTAGATGTGTATTAGGTCCTCTTGGTGCAGAGCTGAGTTCAATTCCTGGGTATCCTTGTTGACTTTCTGTCTCGTTGATCCATCTAATGTTGACAGTGGGGTGTTAAAGTCTCCCATTATTAATGTGTGGGAGTCTAAGTCTCTTTGTAGGTCACTCAGGACTTGCTTTATGAATCTGGGTGCTCCTGTATTGGGTGCATATATATTTAGGATAGTTAGCACCTCTTGTTGAGTTAATCCCATTACCATTATGTAATGGCCTACTTTGTCTCTTTTCATCTTTTTTGGTTTAAAGTCTGTTTTATCAGAGACTAGGATTGCAACCCCTGCCTTTTTTCGTTTTCCATTTGCTTGGTAGATCTTCCTCCATCCTTTTATTTTGAGCCTATTGGTGTCTCTGCACGTGAGATGGGTTTCCTGAATACAGCACACTGATGGGTCTTGAGTCTTTATCCAATTTGCCAGTCTGTGTCTTTTAATTGGAGCATTTAATCCATTTACATTTAATGTTAATATAGTTGTGTGTCAATTTCTTCCATCATTATGATGTTAGCTGGTTATTTTGCTCGTTAATTGATGCAGTCTCTTCCTAGTCTCAATGGTCTTTACATTTTGGCATGATTTTGCAGTGGCTGATACCGGTTGTGCCTTTCCATGTTTAGTGCTTCTTTCAGGAGCTCTATTAGGGCAGGCCTCGTGGTGACGAAATCTCTCAGCATTTGCTTGTCTGTAAAGTATTTTATTTCTCCTTCACTTATGAAGCTTAGTTTGGCTGATATGAAATTCTGGGTTGAAAATTCTTTTCTATTTTATTTATTTATTTATTTATTTTTAACTTTTATATAGCTTTTTTTTCTTTTATTATTATTATTATTATTATTATTATTATACTTTAGGTTTTATGGTGCATGTGCGCAATGTGCAGGTAAGTTACATATGTATACATGTGCCATGCTGGTGCACTGCACCCACCAACTCGTCATCTAGCATTAGGTATATCTCCCAATGCTATCCCTCCCCCCTCACCCCACCCCACAACAGTCCCCAAAGTGTGTTGTTCCCCTTCCTGTGTCCATGTGTTCTCATTGTTCAGTTCCCACCTATGAGTGAGAATATGCTGGGTATATACCCAAAGGACTATAAATCATGCTGCTACAAACACACATGCACACGTATGTTTGTTGCTGCATTATTCACAATAGCAAAGACTTGGAACCAACCCAAATGTCCAACAATGATAGACTGGATTAAGAAAATGTGGCACATATACACCATGGAATACTATGCAGCCATAAAAAATGATGAGTTCATGTCCTTTGTAGGGACATGGAGGATATTGGAAATCATCATTCTCAGTAAACTATCGCAAAAAAATTCTTTTCTTTAAGAATGTTGAATATTGGCCCCCACTCTCTTCTGGCTTGTAGGGTTTCTGCCGAGAGATCCGCTGTTAGTCTGATGATCTTCCCTTTGTGGGTAACCCGACCTTTCTCTCTGGCTGCTCTTAACATTTTTTCCTTCCTTTCAACTTTGGTGAATCTGACAATTATGTGTCTTGGAGTTGCTCTTCTCGAGGAGTATCTTTGTGGTGTTCTCTGTATTTCCTGAATCTGAATGTTGGCCTGCCTTGCTAGATTGGGGAAGTTCTCCTGAATAATATCCTGCAGAGTGTTTTTCAACTTGGTTCCATTCTCCCCGTGACTTTCAGGTACACCAATCAGATGTGGATTTGGTCTTTTCACATAGTCCCACATTTCTTGGAGGCTTTGCTCGTTTCTTTTTATTCTTTTTTCTCTAAACTTCCCTTCTCCCTCCCTTTCATTCATTTCATCTTCCAGGGCTGATACCCTTTCTCCCATTTGTTCACATCGGCTCTTGAGGCTTCTGCATTCTTCACGTAGTTCTTGAGCCTTGGTTTTCAGCTCCATCAGCTCCTTTAAGCCCTTCTCTGTGTTGGTTATTCTAGTTATACATTCTTCTAAATTTTTTTCAAAGTTTTCAACTTCTTTGCCTTTGGTTTGACTATCCTCCTGTAGCTCGGGGTAATTTGATCATCTGAAGCCTTCTTCTCTCAGCTCGTCAAAGTCATTCTCCATCCAGCTTTGTTCCATTGCTGGTGAGGAGCTGCATTCCTTTGGAGGAGGAGAGGTACTCTGCTTTTTAGAGTTTCCAGTTTTTCTGCTCTGTTTTTTCCCCATCTTTGTGGTTTTATCTACTTTTGGTCTTTGATGATGGTGATGTACAGATGGGTTTTTGGTGTGGATGTCCTTTCTGTTAGTTTTCCTTCTAGCAGACAGGACCCTCAGCTGCAGGTCTGTTGGAGTACCTGGCCAGCCGTGTGAGTTGTCAGTCTGCCCCTACTTGGGGGTGCCTCCCAGTTAGGCTGCTCGGGGTTCAGGTGTCAGGGACCCACTTGAGGAGGCAGTCTGCCCGTTCTCAGATCTCCAGCTGCATGCTGGGAGAACCACTGCTCTCCTCAAAGCTGTCAGACAGGGTCATTTAAGTCTGCAGAGGTTACTGCTGTCTTTTTGTTTGTCTGTGCCCTGCCCCCAGATGTGGAGCCTACAGAGGCAGGCAGGCCTCCTTGAGCTGTGGTGGGCTCCACCCAGTTCAAGCTTCCCGGCTGCTTTGTTTACCTAAGCGAGCCTGGGCAATGGCGGGCGCCCCTCCCCCAGCCTCGCTGCTGACTTGCTGTTTGATCTCAGACTGCTGTGGTAGCAATCAGTGAGACTCTGTGGGCATAGGACCCTCTGAGCCAGGTGCGGGCTATAATCTCCGGTGGCACCATTTCCTAAGCCCATCAGAAAAGCACAGTATTTGGGTGAGAGTGGCCCGATTTTCCAGGTGCCATCTGTCACCCCTGGAAAGGGAACTCCCTGACCCCTTGAGCTTCCCGTGTGAGGCAATGCCTCGCCCCTGCTTCGGCTGGTGCACAGTGCACTCACCCACTGACCTGTGCCCACTGTCTGGCACTCTCTAGTGAGATGAACATGGTACCTCAGATGGAAATGCAGAAATCACCCATCTTCTGCATCGCTCATGCTGGGAGCTGTAGACTGTTGCTTGATATTTCCTTTTTCATCATAGGTGTCAAACCGTTCACAAATATCACTTTGGACATACTACAAAAAGATTGTTTCCAGAGTTCTCAATCAAAAGAATATTTCAGCTCTATGAGATGAATGCACACATCACAAAGCAGTTTCTCAGAAAACTTCTGTCTAGTTTTTATGTAAATATATTTCCTTTTTTACCTTTGTCCTGAAAGCACACCAAAAGTCCATTTGCAGATATTGTATAAAGACTGTTTCCAAATTGAACATTCAAAAGAATGATTCAACTCTGTGGGATGGAATCACACGTCACAAAGTGTTTCTCAGAAATCTTCTGTCTAGCTTTTATGTGAATATATTTCCTTTTTCTGCATAGCACACAAAGATCTCCAAATATCCATTAGTGGTTTCTACAAAAAGACTGTTTCCAAACTGCTCAATGAAAAGAAATGTTTAACTCTGTAAGGTGAATGCACATATCACAAGGAAGTTTCCTAGAATGCTTCTGTCTTATTTTTATGTGAAGATATTTCCTTTTCTACTATAGGCCTCAAAGGGCTCAAATTAACTGTTTGCATTTTCTACAAAAAGATGGTTCCCAAACTCCTTGATAAAAAGGAAGTTAAACTCTGTGTGACAAATTCAGACATCACAAAGAAGTTTCTCAGAAAGCTTCTGTCTATTTTTTATGTGAAGATATTTCCTTTTCACCATAGGCCTCAAACCAGTCACCAATATCCCATTGCAGATTGTGCAAAAAGACCGTTTAAGAACTGCTCGATCAAGAGAATCATTCAACTCTGTGAGATAAAATCACACGTCCAAAGAAATTTCTCAGAAAGCGTCGAAGTTTTATGTGAAGATACTTCCTTTTTCACCACAGGCCTCAAAGCTCTCCATATTTCCCTTTGCAGATTTTACAAAAAGACTGTTTCCAAACTGCTGAATCAAAAGAAAGGTTCAACTCTGTGAGATGAATGCACACATAACAAAGAAGATTCTCAGAATGCTTCCGTCTAGTTTTTATATGAAGGTATTTTCTTCTTCACCATAGTCCTAAAAGCGTTCCCAATATTCTTTGGCAGATTCTACAAAAAGAGTGTTTCCAAACTGCTCAATTAAAAGAAAGGTTCAAGTTTTTGAGATGAATGTGCACATCACAAAGGGGTTTCTCAGAATGTTTCTGTCTAGTTATTATGTGAAGATATTTCCTTTTTAACCATATTCCTCAAACTGCTCAAAAATATCCCTTTGCAGATTGTACAAAAAGACTGGTTACAAACTGCTCAATCAAGAGGCGTTTCAACACTGTGAGATGAATGCACACATCATGAAGAATTTTCTCAGAAAACTTCTGTCTAGTTTTTATGTGAAGATATTTCCTTATTCACAGTAGGCCTCAAAGTGCTCCAAATATCCCTTTGTAGATTATGGAAAAAGACTGTTTCCAAACTGCTCAATGAGAAGAAAGCTTCAACTCTGTGAGATTAATGCACCCATCACAAACAAGTTTCACAGATTACTTCTCTCTAGTTTTCATGTTAAGATATATTCTTTTTCACCAGGGCCTCAAAGCACTCGAAATATCCCTTGGCAGAGAGATCCTACAAAAATAGTCTTACCAAACTGCCCAATCAAAAGAAAAATTCAGCTCTGTGAGATGAATGTCCACATCACAAAGAAGTTTCTAAAAAGCTTGTGTCTAGTTTTCATGTGAAGATATTTCCTTTTCCACCATAAGACTCATAATGCAAATAAATATCATTTTGCAGGTTCTACAATTAGACGGTTTCCAAACTGCTCAATCAAAAGAAAGTTTCCACTCTGTGTGATGAATGCACACATCAGAAAGAAGTTTCTCAGAAATCTTCTGTCTAGTTTTTATGTGAAGATATTTTGATTTTCACCATAGACCTCAAAGTGCTCCAAATATCCTTTTGGAGATACTAAAAAAGACTTTTTCCAAAATGCACAATGAAAAGCTAGGTTCAGCTCAGTGAGGTGAAAGCACACATCAGAAAGATGTATCTCAGAAAGTTTCTGTCTAGTTTTTATGTGAAGTTATTTCCTTTTTCACCATAGGACTCAAAGTGCTTCAAATATCCATTGCCAGATACTACAAAAAGACTGTTTACAACCTACTCAATCAAAAAAAAAGATTCAACTCTGTGATTTGAAAGCACACATCACAAAGAATTTTCTCAGAATGCTTCTGACTAGTTTTTATGTGAACATAATTATTTTTTCACCAAAGGCCTCAAAACTCGGCCTCAAACCCCTCACAAATATCCTTTTGAAGATTGTAAAAAAGACTGTTTCCAAACGGCTCAATTAAAAGGCTCAAGACTATGAGATGAATGTACCCATCACAAAGAAGTTTCTCAGAATGCTTCTGTCTAGTTTTTATGTGAAGATATTTCCTTTTCAATATAGGCGTCAAACCGCTCAGAAATATCTCTTTGCAGATTGTATAAAAGGTCTGTTTCCAAACTGCTCAATGAAAAAAAAGATTCAACTCTGTGAGATGAATCCAAACATCACCAAGAAGCTTCTCAAAAAGCTTCTGTCTAGTTTTTATGTGAAGATCTTTTCTTTTTCACCATAGGCCTCAAACTGCTCACAAATATCCATTTGCAGATTCCACAAAAAGATTGTTTCCAAACTCCTTAATGAACAGAAAGGTTCAACTCTGTCAAATAAAAGCACATAAAGCTTTCTCATAAAGCTTTTTCATAAAGCTTTTTCATTTCATTTTCTCATAAAGCTTCTGTCTAGTTTTTATATGTAGATATTTCTTATTTCACAATAGGCCTCAATGGGCACAAAATTATCCCTTTGCATACCCTACAAAACACTGTTTCCCAATTGCTCAATCAAAAGAAAGGTTCTACTCTGTGAGATGAATGCACACATCACAAAGAAGTTTCTCAGAATGCTTCTGTCTACTTTTTCTGTGAAGCTATTTCTTTTTCACCACAGGCCTAAAACCACTCAGAAATATCCATTTTCAGGTTATACAAAAATACTGTTTCCAAACTGCTCAATCAAAAGAAAGCTTCAACTCTTTGAGATGAATGTACACATCACAAGGAAGTTTCTCATAATCATTCTGTCTAGTTTTTATGTGAAGATATTTCATTTTCTTCCATAGGCCTCAAACCACTCACTAATATCCCAAAGCAGATTTTACAAAAAGACTGTTTCCAAACTGCTCAATGAAAACAAAGGTTCAGCTCTGTGAGATGAAAGCACATATCACAGAGCAGTTTCTCAGAAAGTTTCTGTCTAGTTTTTAGGTGGAGATATCTCCTTTTTCACCATAGAACTCAAACCACTCAGAAATATCCCTCTGCAGATACTACAAAAAGACTGGTTCCAAACTACTCAAAGAAAAGAAAGTTTCAACTCTGTGAGATGAATGCACACATCACAAAGAAGTTTCTCAGAATACTTCTCTCTAGTTTTTATGTGAAGATCTTTCCTTTTTCACCATAGGCCTCAAACTGCTCACAAAGATTCCTTTGCAGACACTACAAAAAGACTGTTTCCAAACTGCTCTCAATCAAAAGAAAGTTTCACCTCAGTGAGATGAATGCACACGTCACAAAGAAGTTTCTCAGAAAGCTTCTGTCCTGTTTTCATGTGAAGATATTTCCTTTTTCATCATTGGCCTTAAAACACTCACAAATATCCTTTTGCAGTTTCTACATAAAGACTGTTTCCAAAGTGCTCAATAAAATGAAAGGTTCAACTTTGTGAGATGAAGGCACACACCAGAAAGTAGTTTCTCAGAAAGCTTCTGTGTAATTATTATGTGAAGATATTTCCTTTTACATCATAGGCATCAAAACACTCACAAATATCCCTTTTCAGATTCTACAAAAAGACTGTTTCAAAATTGCTCAATTGAAAGAAAGGTTCAACTCTGTGAGATGAGTGCACACATCACAAAGAAGTTTCGCAGAAAGCTTCTGTCTAGTTTTTAAGTGAAGGTATGCCCTTTTTTCCAATAGGCCCTAAAGAGATCACAAATATCCCTTTGCTGATTCTACAAAAAGGCTGTTTCCCAACAGCTCAATAAAAGAAAGGTCCCACTCTGTGAGATGAATGCACACATCACAAGGAAATTTCTCACAAATCTTCTCTCTTGTTTTTATGTGAAGATATTTCCTTCTTCAGCATAGACCTCAAAGGGCTCAAAAATATACTCTTGCAGATTCTGCAAGAACAGAGTTTCCATATTGTTCAATGAAAAGAACCTTTTATCTCTGTGAGATGAATGCACACATCACAAATCATTTTCTCTAAAACCTTCTGACTAGTTTTTATATGAAGATATTTCCTTTTTCAACATAGGCCTCCAAGGGCTTAAAAATATCTCTTTGTGGATTCTACAAAAAGACTGTTTCCAAACTGCTGAATCAAAAGAAATGTTCAACTCTGAGAGATGAATGCACACATTACAAAGAAGTTTCTCAGAAAGCTTCTCTCTAGTTATTATGTGAAGATATTTCACTTTTCACCATACTACTCAAAACACACATAAATATCCCTTAGCAGATTCTACAAAAAGTATGTTTCCAAACTGCTCAATCAAAGGAAAGGCTCAACTATGTGAGACAAATGCACACATCACAAAAAAAGTTTCTCAGAAAACTTCTGTCTAGATTTTATGTGAAGATATTTCCTTTTTCACCATAGGCCTTAAAGCACTCACAAATATCCATTTAGAGATTCTACAAGAAAAGAGTTTACAATCTGCCTAATGAAATAAAACTTTCAGCTCTGTGAGATGAAAGCACACATGAAAAGGCAGTTTCTGAGGAACCTGCTGTCTAGATTTTATGTGAAGATATTTACTTTTTCACCATAGGCCTCAAACCACTCACAAATATCCCTCTGCAGATTCTACAAACAGACTGTTTCCAATCTGCTCAACAAAAAGAAATGGTCAACTCTGCGAGACGAATGCAAACGTAACAAAGAAGTTCCTCAGAAATCTTATGTCTAGCTTTTATGTGAAGGTATTTCCTTTTTCACCAGAGATCTCAAACTGCTCACATATATCTGCTTATAGATTCTGCAAGAACAGAGTTTCCAATCAGCTCAATGAAAAGAAATTTTTACCTCTGTGATATGAATGCACACATAACAAAGCAGTTTCTTATAAACGTTCTATGTTTTATGTGAAGATATTTCTGTTATCAACGTAGGCCTCAATGGGCTCAAAAATATCCTATTGCAGATTCTACAAGAATACAGTTTCCAATCTGATGAATGAAAGGAAAATTTTACCTCTGTGAGATGAATGCACATATCTCAAAGAAGTTTCCCAGAAACCTACTCTCTAGTTTTTATGTGAAGATATTTCCTTTTTCATCATAGGCCTCAAAACACACACAATTATCCCTTAGCAGATTCTATGAAAAGTCTGTATCCAAACTGCTCCATCAAAAGAAGGGTTCATCTCTGTGAGACAAATGCACACATCAGAAAGTAGTGTCTCAGAAAACTTCTGTCTAGATTTTATGTGAAGATATTTCCTTTTTCACCATAGAACTCAAAAAGGTCACAAATATCCCTTTACAGATTCTACAAGAACAGATTTTCCAATCTGCTCAATGAAATAAAACCTTTAGCTCTGTGAGATGAATGCACACATCACAAAGCAGTTTCTCAGAAACCTTCTGTCTAGTTTTTAGGTGAAGATATTTCCTTTTTCACCATAGGTCACAAGGGGCTCAAAAGTATCCCTTTCCATATTCTACAAAAAGACTTTTTCCAAACTGCTCAATCAAAAGAATGGTTCAAATCTGAGAGATGAATGCACACATCCAAAGCAGTTTCTCAGAAACCTTCTTTTAAGTTTTTTGCTGAAGATAATTCCTTTTTCACCGTAGGCCTCAAACTGCTCACAAATATCCCACAGCAGATTCTACAAAAATACTGTTTCCAAACTGCTCAATCAAAAGAAATTTTTAAATCTGTGAGATGAATGCATGCATCACAAAGAAGTTTCTCAGAAAGCTTCTGTCTATTTTTTATGTGAAGATGTTTTCTTTTTCACTGTAGTCCTCAAACCTCTCATGAATATCCTTCTGCAGATTCTACAAAAAGATTGTTTCCAAACTGCTCAATAAAGCAATGTTCAACTCTGTGAGATGAATGCATACATCACAAAGAAGTTTCTCAGAAAGCTTCTTCCTGGCTTTTATGTGAAAGCATTTATTTCTCACAAAAGGCATCAAAGAGCTCACAAATATCTCTCGGCAGATACTACAAATCAAATATTTCCAAACCGCTCAATCAAAAGAGAGTTTGAACTGTGTGAGATGAATGCACACATCACAAAGAAGTTCCTCAGAGAGCTTCTGTATAGTTTTTATGTGACGATAATTCCTTTTTCACCAGAGGCATCAAACCTCTCACAAATATGCCTCTGCAGCTTCTAACAAAAAGTTTTTCCAAACTGCTCAATCAAAAGGAAGGTTCAACTCTGTGAGATGAATGCACACATCACAAAGTTTCTCGAAAGATTTTGTCTAGTTCTTATGAGAAAGTATTTCCTTTTTCTCTGTAGACCGCAAACTGCTCACAAATATCCCCTTGCAGATTCTACAAGAACTGTGTTTCCAATATGCTCAATGAAAAGAAATTTTTATCTCTGTGAGATGAATTCACAAGTCACCAGGCAGTTTCTTAGAAACCATCTCTCTAGTTTTTATTTGAAGATATTTCCTTTTTACCCATAAGCCTCAAAGTGCTCACAAATATCCCTTTACAGATTCTACAAGAAAAGAGTTTCTCACTGCTCAATGAAAAGAAACTTTTACTTCTGTGAGATGAATGCACACATCACAAAGCAGTTTCTGAGAAACCTTCTGACTAGTTTTTATGTGCAGATATTTCCTTTTTCCCTAGAGGCCTCCAGGGGCTCACATATATCCCTTTACAGATTCTACAAAGAGACTATTTCCAGACTGCTCAATCAAAATAAAGGTTCAACTCTGTGAGATGAATGCACACATCAAAAAGAAGTTTCTCAGAAAGCTTCTGCCTGGTTTTTATGTGAATATACTTCTTTTTCACCATAGGCCTCAAAGGGATCACAGATATCCCTTTCCAGATTCTGCAGAAAGACTGCTTCCAAGCTCCTTAATCAAAATAATGTTTCAACTCTGTGAGATCAATGCACACGTCACAGAGAAGTTTCTCAGAAAGCTTCAGTCTAGTTTTTATGTGAAAATATTTCCTTTTTCACCATAGGCCTCAAGTCGAAAAAATATCCATTTGGAGATTCTAAAAAAAGACTGTTTCCAAACTGCTCAAACAAAAGAAGGGTTCAACTCTGTGAGATGAATGCACACACCACAAAGAAGTTTCCCAGAATGCTTCTGTCTAGTGTTTATGTTAAGATATATCCCTTTTCACCATAGCCCTCAAAGCACTCCAAATATCCCTTTGCAGATTCTACAAAAAATCAGTTTCCAAACTGCTCAATCAAGAGTAAGGTTGAACACTGTGAGATGAATGCATATATCACAAAATGGTTTCTCAGAAAGCTTCTGTCTCGCTTTTATGTGAAGACATTTCCTTATTCACAGTGGGCCTCAAAGCGCTCCAAATATCCCTTTGCAGATTCTATAAAAAGACTGTTTCCAAAGTGCTCTATGAAAATAAATGTTCAACCCTGTGAGGTGAATGCATCTATCACAAAGATTCTTCTTAGAAAACTTCTGTGTAGTTTTTATGTTAAGATATTTCCCCTTTCACCATAGGCCTCAAAGCACTGCAAATATCCCTTGGCAGATTCTAAAAAAAAAGGATGTTTCAAACTTCTCAATCAAAAGAAATGTTCAACTCTGTGAGATGAATGCACACATCACAAAGAAGTTTCTCAAAAAGCTTCTGTCTAGTTTTTACTTGAATATATTTCCTTTTTCACCATAGGCCAGAAGCTGCTTACAAATGAACCTTTGAAGAGTCTACAAAAAGACTGTTTCCAAACTGATCAATGGAAAGAAAAGTTCAATTCTTTGAGATGACTGTGCACATCACAGGGAAGTTTCTCAGAAAGCTTCTCTCTGGTTTTTATGTGAAAATATTTCTTTTTCACCATAGACCTCAAAGGGCTCAGAAATATTATTTTGCAGATCCTCCATAAAGTCTGCTTCCAAAATGCTCAATCTAATGAAAGTGTCAACTATTTGAGATGACTGCACACATCACAAACAAGTTTCTCAGAAAGCTTCTGTCTAGTTTTCATGTGAAGATATTTCCTTTTTCACCAGAGGACTCAAAATGCTCACCAATATCCCTTTGCAGATTGTAGAAAAAGACCATTTCCAAACTGCTCGATCAAAAGAAATCAATATTGTGAAAATGGCCATAATGACCAACGTAATTTTCAGATTCAATGCCATCTCCATCAAGCTACCAATGACTTTCTTCACAGAATTGGAAAAAACTAAAGTTCATATGGAACCAAAAAAGAGCCTGCATTGTCAAGTCAATCCTAAGCCAAAAGAACAAAGCTGGGGGCATCACACTACCAGACTTCAAACTATAATACAAAGCTACAGTAACCAAAACAGCATGGTACTGGTACCAAAACAGAGATATAGATCAATGGAACAGAACAGAGCCCTCAGAAATAACGCCGCATATCTACAACTATCTGATGTTTGACAAACCTGAGAAAAACAAGTAATGGGGAAAGGATTCCCTATTTAAAAAATGGTGCTGGGAAAACTGGCTAGCCATATGTAGAAAGCTGAAACTGGATCCCTTCCTTACACCTTATACAAAAATCAATTCAAGATGGATTAAAGACTTAAATGTTACCCTAAAGCCATAAAAACCATAGAAGAAAACCTAGCCATTACCATTCAGGACATAGGCATGGGCAAGGACTTCATGTCTAAAACACCAAAAGCAATGGCAACAAAAGCCAAAATTGACAAATGGGATCTAATTAAACTAAAGAGCTTCTGCACAGCAAAAGAAACTACCATCAGAGTGAACAGGCAACCTACAAAATGGGAGAAAATTTTTGCAACCTACTCATCTGATAAACGGCTAATATCCAGAATCTACAGTGAACTCAAACAAATTTACAAGAAAAAAACAAAAAATTCCATCAAAAAGTGGGTGAAGGACATGAACAGACACTTCTCAAAAGAAGACATTCATGTAGCCAAAAAACACATGAAAAAATGCTCACCATCACTGGCCATCAGAGAAATGCAAATCAAAACAACAATGAGATACCATCTCACACCAGTTAGAATGGCAGTCATTAAAAAGTCAGGAAACAACAGGTGCTGGAGAGGATGTGGAGAGATAGGAACACTTTGACACTGTTGGTGGGACTGTAAACTAGTTCAACCATTGTGGAAGTCAGTGTGGAGATTTCTCAGGGATCTAGAACTAGAAATTCCATTTGACCCAGCCATCCCATTACTGGGTATATACCCAAAGGACTATAAATCATGCTGCTATGAAGACACATGCACACGTATGTTTATTGCGGCATTATTCACAATAGCAAAGACTTGGAACCAACCCAAATGTCCATCAATGATAGACTGGATTAAGAAAATGTGGCACATATACACCACGGAATACTATGCAGCCATAAAAAAGGATGAGTTCATGTCCTTTGTAGGGACATGGATGAAATTGGAAATCATCATTCTCAGTAAACTATCGCAAGGACAAAAAACCAAACACCGCATATTCTCACACATAGTTGGGAATTGAACAATGAGAACACATGGACACAGGAAGGGGAACATCACACTCTGGGGAATGTTGTGGTGTTGGGGGAGGGTAGAGGGAGAGCGTTGGGCAATATACCTAATGCTAGATGACGAGTTAGTGGGTTCAGCACACCAGCATGGCACATGTATACATATGTAACTAACCTGCACATTGGGCACATGTACCCTAAAACCTAAAGTATAATAATAATAATAAATAAATAAATAAATAAATAAAGGTTCAGCTATGTGAGATGAATACACAGATCACAAAGAAGTTTCTCAGAAAGCTTCCTTCTAATTTTTATGTGAAGATATTTCCTTTTTCAACATAGGCCTCAAACCGCTCACACGTATGCCTCTGCAGATACTACAAGAAGACTGTTTCCAAACTGCTAAATCAAATGAAAGGTCTAACTCTGTGAGATGAATGAACACATCACAAAGCACTTTCTCAGAAAGCTTCTGTCTAGATTTTATGTAAAGATATTTCCTTTTTCACCAATGGCCTCATAGCGCTCTCAAATATCCCTTTGCAGATTCTACAAAAAGACTGTTTTCAAACTCATCAATCAAAAGAAAGTTTCAACTCTGTGAGATGAATGCATACATTACAAAGCAGTTTCTTAGAAACCATCTGTCTAGTTTTTATTTGAAGATATTTAATTTTAATCATAGGCCTCAAAGTGCTCACATATATCCCTTTGCAGATTCTACAGGAACAAACTTTCCCATCTGCTCAATGAAAAGAAATGTTTACTTCTGTGAGATGAATGCACAAATAACAAACAGTTTCTCAGAAACATTCTGACTAGATTTTATGTGAAAGTATTTCCTTTTTTCCTATAGGCCTCCAAGTGCTCACAAATATCCCATTGCAGATACTTCAAAAAGACTGTTTCCACACTGCTCAATCAAAAGAAATGTTCAATACTGTGAGATGAATGCACACATCAAAAAGAAGTTTCTCAGAAAGCTTCTGTCTAGTTTTTATGTAAGGATATTTCCTTTTTCACCTTAAGCCACAAAGGTCTCAAAAATATCCCTTTGCAGATTCTACAAAAAAACGGTTACCAAACTGCTCCATCAAAAGTAACGTTCAGCTCTGTGAGATGAATGCACACATCACAAGGAAGTTTCTCACAAAGCTTCTGTCTTGTTTTTATATGAAGATATTTCCTTTTTCAAAGTAGGCCTCAAATCGCTCAAAATCATCCCTTTGCAGATTCTACCAAAAGATGGTTTCCAAACAGCTCAATCAAAAGAAAGTTTCAACACTGTGACTTGAATTCACACATCACAAAGAAGTTCCTCAGAAAGCTTCTGTTTAGTTTTTATGAGAAGATACTTCAATTTTCACCATTGGCCTCAAAGGGCTCAGAAGTATGCCTTTGCAGATTCTACAAAAAGACTGTTCCCAAAATGCTCAATCAGAAGAACAGTTCAACTCTCTGAGATGTATGCACACATCACAAATAAGTTTCTCAGAAAAATTCTCTCTTGTTTTTATCTGAAGGTATTTCCTTTTTCACCATAGGCTTCAAAGCGCTCCCAAATATCCCTTTCCCACATCTTTAAGAAAAGGGTTGCCAATCTGCACAACGAAAATAAACATTTACCTGTGTGACATGAACGCACACAACACAAACGAGTCTCTCCAAAACCTTCTGTGTAGTTCGTATGTGAAGATATTTCCATTTTCACCAAAGGCCTCAAAGGAATCAAAAATATCCATTTGCAGATTCAACAAAAAGACTGTTTCCAATCTACTCAATTAAAAGAAAGGTTCAACTCTGTGAGATGAATGCACACATCACAAAGAAGCTTCTCAGAAAGCTTCTGTCTAGGGCTTACATTAAGATAGTTCCTTTATCACCTTAGGCCTCAAACCACTCACAAATATCCCTTTGCAGATTCTACAAAAAGACTGTTTCCAAACTGCTCAATCACAAGAATTGTTCAACTGTGTGAGATGAATGCACACATCACAAAGAAGTTTCTCAGGAAGCTTCTGTCTAGTTTTTATGTGAAAATACTTCCTTTTTCACCATGGGCCTCAAAGCGTTCACAAATAACCCTTTGCAGATTCTACAAGAACAGAATTTCCAACCTGATCAATGAAAAGAAACGTTTACCTCTGTGACATAAATGCACACTTCACAAAGCAGTTTCTCAGAAACCTTCTGCCTAGTTTTCATATGAAGATATTTCCTTTTTCATCATAGGCCTAAAACTGCTCACAAATATCACTTTGGAGATCCTGCAAAAAGACTGTTGGCAATCTACTCAATCAAAAGATATGTTCAATTCTGTGAGATGAATGCACACATTACAAAGAAGTTTTTCAGAAGGCTTCTATCTAGTTTTTATATGATGTTATTTCTTTTTTCATCATAGGCCTCAAAGCATTCAGAAATGTCCCTTTGCAGATTCTACAAAGACTGTTTGCAAACTTCTCAATCAAAAGAAATGTTCAACTCTGTAAGATGAATGCACACATCACCAAGAAGTTTCTCGGAGAGCTTCTGTCTACATATTATGTGAAGATATTTCCTTTTTCACCATAGGTGTCCAAGGGCTCACAAATATCCCTTTGCATATTCTACAAAAACACTCTTGCCAAATTGGTCAAGCAAAAGAAAGTTCACCTCTGTGAAATAAATGCACACATCACAAAGAATTTCCTGAGAAAGCTTCTTTCTAGTTTTTATGTGAAGATATTTCCTTTTTCACCATAGGCCTCAGAGCACTCCAAATACCACTTGGAAGATTGTACAAAAAGACTGTTCCCAAACTGCTCAAACAAAACAAAATGTCAACTCTGTGAGATGAATGCACACATCACAAAGAAGTTTCTCAGAAAGTTTCTGTCTGCATTTTATATGAAGATATTTCCTTTTTCAGCATAGGCCTCAAAGTGCTCACAAATATCACTTATCATATACTACAGGAACAGAGTTTCCAATCTGCTCAATGAAAAGAACTGTTTACCTCTGTGAGATAAATGCACACATCTCAAAGCAGCTTCTCAGAAACATTCTGTCTAGTTTTTATGTGAAGATATTTCCTTTTTCACTGTAGGCCTTAAAAGACCCACAAATATCCTTTTGCAGATGCTACAAAAAGATTGTTTCCAAACTTCTCAAACAAAAGAAAGGTTCAACCCTGTGAAATGAATGCACACATCACAAATATGTTTCTCAGAAAGCTTCTGTCCAGTTTTCATGTGAAGATATTTCCTTTTTCACCATAGGCCTCAAAGAGCTCAAAAATATCCCTTTACAGATTATACAGTTACATAGTTTCCAATCTGCTCAATGAAAAGAAATGTTTACCTCTGTGAGATGAATTCACACACCACAAAGCAGTTTCTCAGAAAAATTCTGTCTAGTTTCTATGTGAAGATATTTCCTTTTTCACCATAGGCCTCAAACCACTCACAAATATCCCTTTGTAGATTCTACAAGAACAGTTTCCAATCTGCTCAATGAAATGAAACGTTTACCTCTATGAGTTAAGTGCACACATCACAAAGAAGTTTCTCAGAAAGCTTCTGTCCAGTTTTCATGTGAAAATGATTCCTTTTTCACCATAGACCTCAAGCCACTTAAAAATATCCCTCTGCAGAATCTACAAAAAGACGGTTTCCAAACTGTTCAGTCAAAAGAAAGGTTCCACTCTGTGAGAAGAAATCACACACCTCAAAGAAGTTTCTCAGAATGCTTCTGTCTAGTATATATGTTAAGATATTTCCTATTTCACCATAGGCCTCAAATCACTCCAAATATCCATTTGCAGATTCCACAAAAAGACTGTTTCCAAACTGCTCAATCAAGAGAAAGGTTCAACTCTGTGAGATGAAAGCACACATCACAAAGAAGTTTCTCAGAAAGCTTCTGTCATGTTTTTATGTGAAAATATTTCCTTTTCCACCACAGGTCTCAAAGCACTCCAATGTCCATTTGGAGATTCTAAAATAAGACTGTTTCCAAATTGCTCAATCAAAAGAAAGTTGCAACTCTGTGAGATAAAAACAGACATAACAAAGAAGTTTCTCAGAAAACTTCTGTCTAGTTTTTATGTGAGGCTATTTCCTTTTTCACCATAGGCATCATAGGCCTCACAAGTATCTCATTGCAGAGTCTACAAAAAAACTGCTTCCAAACTGCTCAACCAAAAGAAATTTTCAACTCTGTGAGATGAATGAGCACATCACAAAGAAGTTTCTCAGAATGGTTCTGTCTAGTTTTCATATGAAGATATTTCCCTCTTCACCATAGGACTGTATCTGCTCACAAATATCACATTGCAGACTTCACAAAAAGACTGTTTCCATACTGCTCAATCAAGAGAAAGTTTCAAATCTGAGAGATGAATATGCACATCACAAAGAAGTTTCTCAGAAAGATTCTGTCTAGTTTTTATGTGAAGATATCTCCTTATTCACAAAAGGCCTCAAATCACTCCAAATATCCCTTTGCAGATTATACAAAAAGACTGTTTCCAAACTGCTCAATGAGAAGAAAGTTTCAACACTGTGAGATGAATGCAGACATCACAAACAAGGTTCTCAGAATCCTTCTGTCTAGTTTTTATGTTAAGATATTTCCTTTTTCACCATAGGCCTCAAAGCGCTACAAATATCCCTTCTCAGATTCTAGTAAAAGAGTGTTTCAAAACTGCTCAACCAAAAGAAAGGTTCAGCCACATGAGATGAATGCACACATCACAAAACAATTTCTCAGAATGTTTCTGTATAGTTGTTATGTGAAGTTACTTCCTTTTTCACCATAGTCCTCAAAGCACTCCAAAAGTCCATTTGCAGATACTACAAAAAAACTATTTCCAAACTGTGCAATCAAAAGTAAGGTTCAACTCTGTGGGATGAAATCATACATCACAAAGAGTTTCTCAGAAAGCTTCTGTCTAGTTTTTATGTGAATATATTTGCTTTTTCACCATAGGCCTCAAAGACCACCAAACATCCATTTTCAGATTCTACAAAAGGACTGTTTCCAAACTGCTTGATCAAAAGAAAGGTTCAACTCTGTGAGAAGAATGCACACATCACAGTGAAGTTTCTCAGAAAACTTCCGTCTAGTTCTTATGTGAAGATATTTACTTTTTCACCATAGGCCTCAAACCACTCACAAATATCCCATTGCAGATTGTACATAAAGACTGTTTCCAATCTGCTCAATCAAGAGATTCGTTCAATTCTGTGAGATAAATGCACACATCAAAAACAAGTTTCTCAGAAAGCTTCTGTCTAGTTCTTATATGAGGATATTTCATTTATTGCCATAGGCCTCAAGCATTCTAAATATCCTTTTGCAGATTCTACAAAAAGACTGTTTAAAAACTGCTCAATGAAAAGAAAGTCTCAAATTTGTGAGGCAAAATCACATATCACAAAGAAGTTTCTCAGAAAGCTTCTGTCTAATTTTTATGTGAAGATATTTCCTTTTTCACCATTGGAGTCAAATCACTCCAAATATCCCTTGGCAGATACTACAAAAAAAAAAACTGTTTCTAAACTGCTCAATGAAAAGAAAGGTTCAACTCTTTTAGCTGAATGCACATATCACAAAGGCGTTTCTCAGAATGCTTCTGACTAATTTTTATATGAAGATATTCCCTTTACACCATAGGCCTCAAAGAACTCCAAATATCCCCTTGCAGATTCTACAAAAATACTGTTTCCTAATTGCTCAATCAAAAGAAAGTTTCAACTCTGTGAGATGAAAGCACACTTCACCAATAAGTTTCTCAGAATGCTTCTGTCTAGTTTTTTGTTAAGATATCTCTTTTTTCACCATAGGCCTCTAATCCCTCCAAATATCACTTGGGAGATTCCACAAAATAACTGTTTTGAAACTGCTCAATCAAATTAAAGATTCAACTCTGTGAGATGAATACACACACCACATAATGTTTCTCAAAAAGCTTCCATCTAGTTTTTATGTGGAGATATTTCCTTTTTCACCTTTCTCCTCAATGCGCTCCAAATGTCATTTGTAGATACTGCAAAAAGACTGCTTACAAACTGCTCAATCAAAAGAAATGTTCAAATCTGTGGGATGAAATCACATATCACAAAGTGTTTCTCAGAAAGCTTCTGTCTAGTTTTTATGTGAATATAATTTCTAATTCTCCATAGGCCTCAAAGAGCTCCAAATATCCATTTGCAGATTCTACAAAAAGACTGTTTTGAAACTTCTCAATGAAAAGAAAAGTTCAGTCCCGTGAGATGCATGCACACATCACAAAGAAGTTTCTCAGAATGTTTCTGTCTAGTTTTTATGTGAACATATTTTCTTCTTCACCATAGGCATTAAACTGCTCAAAAATATCCCATTGCAGATTGCACAAAAAGACTGTTTCAAAACTGCTCCATCAACAGAAAGGTTCAGAACCTTGAGATGAATGCACACATCACAACGAAGTTTCTCAGAATGTTTCTGTCTAGTTTCTATTTGAAGATATTTCCTTTTTCACCATAGGCATTAAAGCACTCCAAATATCCATTTGTAGATTCTATGAAAAGACTTTTTCCAAACTGCTCAATCAAAAGAAAGTTTCAACTCTGGGAGATGAAAGCACACATCACAGAGAAGTGTCTCAGAAAGCTTCTATCTACTTTTTATGTGAAGATATTTCCTTTTTCACCATAAGCCTCAAAGCACTACAAATGCTCCTTGGCAGATTCTACAAAAAGACTGCTTCCAAACCGCTCCATCAAAAGAAAGGTTCAACTCTGTTAGATGAATGCAGACATCACAAAGAAGTTTCTCAGAGAGCTTCTGTCTAGTTTTTATGTGAATAGATTTCCTTTTTTACCATAGACCTCAAACCACTGACAAATATTCCTTTGCAGATTGCACAAAAAGACCGTTTACAAACTGCTTAATCAAGAGAAACATTCAACTCTGTGTGATGAAATCACACATCACAAAGAAGTTTCTCAGGAGGCTTCTAATTTTTAAGAGAAGATACTTCCTTTTTCACCATAGGCCTCAAAGGACTCGCAAATATTCCTTTGCAGATTCTACATAAAAATTGTTTCCAAATTACTCAATCAAAAGAAAGATTGAACTGTGTGAGGTAAATGCACACATCACAAAGACGTTTCTCAGAATGCTTCTGACTAGGTTTATGTGAAGATAATTCCTTTTTCACCATAGGCCTCAAAGCTTGTCTTCAAACCGCTCACAAATATCCCTTTGCAGATTGTAAAAAAGACTCTTTCCGAACTGCTCAATCAAAAGAAAGCTTCAACTCTGTGAGATGAATGCACACATCAAAAAGAAGTTTCTCAGAATGCTTCTGTCTAGTGTTTATGTGAAGATATATTCCTTTTCACCGTAGGTCTCAAAGTGCTCCAAATATCCCTTGGCCGATTCTACAAAAAGACTGTTTCCAAACTGCTCAATCAAGAGAAAGTTTCAACACTGTGAGTTGAATGCACACATCACAAAGAAGTTTCTCTGAAACTTTCTGTCTGGTTATCATGTGAAGACATTTGCTCATCCACAGTAGGCCTCAAAGTGCTCCAAGTATCCCTTTGCAGATTCTACAAAAAGACTGTTTCCAAACTACTCAATCAAGAGAAATGTTCAACTCTGTGAGATGAATGCACACATCACAAAGATGTTTCTCAGAAAGCTAATGTCTAGTTTTTATGTTATTTCCTTTTTCACCATAGGCCTCAAAGGGCTCACAAATATTCCTTTGCAGATTCTACCAAAAGACTGTTTCCAAACTGCTCATTCAAAGGAAACATTCAACTCTGTGAGATGAATGCACACATCACAAAGCAGTTTCTCAGAATGCTGCTGTCTAGTTTTTATGTGAAGATATTTTCCCTTTCACCATATGACTCAAAGCCCTCCAAATATCCTTTGACAGATTCTAAAAAAAAGAGGACGTTTCCAAACTGCTCAATGAAAAGAAAGTTTCAGCTCTGTGAGATGAATGGTCACATCACAAAGAAGTCTGTCAAAAAGCTTCTGTCTATTTTTTATGTGGAGATGATTCCTTTTTCACCACAGGCCTCAAGCCACTCACAAATAATGATTTGCAGATTCTACAAAAATACTTTTTCCAAACTGATCAATCAAAAGAAAGGTTCAACTCTGTGAGATGAGTGCCCTCATCATGAAGAATTTTCTCAGAAACCTTCTGTCTATTTTTTATGTGAGGATATTTCCTTTCTCACCATAAGCCTAGAAATGCTCAATAATATCCCTTTGCAGGTTCTACAAAAACAGTTTCCAGTCTGCTGAAAGAAAAGAAGCGTTTATCTCTGTGAGATGAATGCACACATCACAAATCAGTTTCTCAGAAAACTTCTGACTATTTTTCATGTGAAGATATTTCCTTTTTCACCATAGGTTTCCAAGGGCTCCCAAATATTCCTTTGCAGATTTCACATAAAGACAGTTTCCAAAACGCTCCATCAAAAGAAATGTTCAAATCTGTGAGATGAATGAACACATCACAAAGAAGTTTCTCAAAGAACATCTGTCTAGTTTTTATGTAAAGATAATTCCTTTTTCACCGTAGGCCTCAAAGCATTCACAAATAACCCTTAGCTGATTCTACAAAAAGACTGTCTCCAAGCGACTTGATCAAAAGAAAGTTTCAACTCTGAGATGAATGCACACATCACAAAGAAGTCTCTCAGAAAGCTTCTGTCTAGTTTTTATGTAAAGATACTTCCTTTTTCACCGTGCATCTCAAAGCGCTCACAAATGTCCCTTTGCAGGTTCTACAAAAAGACTGTTTGCAAACTGCTCAATCAAAAGAAAGGTTCAACTCTGTGAGATGAATGCACACATCACAAAGAAGTTTCTCACAAACGTCTATATAGTTTTTATATGAGATATTTCCTTTTCTACCATAGGCCTCAAACCGCTCACAAATATCACTTTGCAGATACTACAAGAGCAGCATTTCCAATCTGCACAATGAAAAGATCCTTTTACTTCTGTGAGATGAATCCACACATCACAAAGCAGTTTCTCAGGTAGCTTCTGTCTAGATTTTACGTGAAGATATTTAATTTTGCACCATAGGCCTCAAACCACTCACAAATATCCCTTTGCTGATTCTACAAAAAGACAGTTTCCAAGCTGCTCAATCAAAAGATAAGTTCAAGATGAATGAACACATCACAAAGAAGTTTGCCAAAAGCTTCTGTCTATTGTTTATGTGAAGATATTTCCATTTTCACCAGAGGCCTCAAATGGATCAAAAATATCCCTTTGCACATTGTACAAGAACTGAGTTTCCAAACTGCTCAATGAAAATAAACATTTTCCTCTGAGAGATGAATGCACACATCACAAAGCAGTTTCTCAGAAACCTTCTGACTAGTATTTATGTGAAGATATTTCTTTTTTCACCAGAGGCCTCCAATGGCCCACAAATATCCTGTTGCAGATTCTACAAAAAGACTGTTTCCAAACTGCTCAATGAAAAGGAATGTTCAACTCTGTGAGATGAATGCACACATCACAGAGTTGTTTCTCAGAATGGTTCTGTCTAGTTTTCATATGAAGATGTTTTCGTTTTCAGTGTACACCTCAAAGCACTCACAAATATCACTTTGCAGATTCTACAAAAATACTGTTTCAAAAATGTGCAATCAAAAAAAGTTTCAAATCTGTGAGATGAATGCACACACCACAATGAAGTATCTCAGGAAACTTCTGTCTAGTTTTTATATGAAGATATTTCCTTTTTCACCATAGGCCTCACAGTGCTCACAAATATCACATTGCAGATTCTACAAAAAGACTGTTTCCAAACTGCTCAATCAAAAGAAATGTTCAACTCTCTGACATGAATACACACATCACAAAGATATTTCCCAGAATGGTTCTGTATAGTTTCTATATGAAGATATTTTGTTTTTCACTGTAGACCTCAAACTGCTTACAAATATACACTTGTAAATACTACAAGAACAGAGTTTCCAATCTGCTCAATGAAAAGGAACATTTGCCTCTGTGAAATGAATGCACACATCAAAAAGCAGTTTCTTAGAAAAGTTTTGTCTAGTTTTTATATGAGGATATATCCTTTTTCAACATAGGCTGCAAAGGTCTCACAACTATCACTTCCACATTCTACAAAAACACTATTTCCAAACTACTCAATCAAAAGAAAGTTTCAACTCTGTGAGATGAATGCACAGATCAAGAATGAGTTTCTCAAAATGCTTCTGTCTAGTTTTTATGTGAAGATAGTTCCTTTTTCACCATAGGCCTCAAACGGCTTACAAATATACTTTTGCAGATTCTGCAAGAACAGAGTTTCCAAACTGCTCATTGAAAGGAAAAGTTTAACTCTGTGAGAGGAATGCACACGTCACAAAGAAGTTTCTCAGAAAATTTCTGTCTAGTTTTTATGTGAAGAAATTTACTTTTTCTGTACATTGATTTTGTATCCTGAGACTTTACTGTAGTTGCTTATCAGCTTAAGGAGATTTTGTGCTGAGACAATGGGGTTTCCTAGATATACAATCATGTCATCTGCAAACAGGGACAATTTCATTTCCCCTCTTCCTTATTGAATACCATTTATTTACTTCTCCTGCCTAATTGCTCTGGTCAGAACTTCCAACACTATGTTGAAAAGGAGTGATAAGAGAGGGCATCCCTGTCTTGTGCCACTTTTCAAAGGGAATGATTCTGGTTTTTGCCCATTCAGTATGATATTGACTGTGGGTTTGTCATAGATAGCTCTTATTATTTTGAGATTTGTCCCATCAATACCTAATTTATTGAGAATATTTAGCATGAAGGGTTGTTGAATTTTGTCAAAGGCCCTTTCTGCATCTATTGAGATAATCATGTGGTTTTTGTCTTTGGTTCTGTTTATATGCTGGATTACATTTATTGATTTGCGTATATTGAACCAGCCTTGCATCCCAGGGATGAAGCCCACTTGATCATGGTGGATAAGCTTTTTCAGGTGCTGCTGGATTCAGTTTGCCAGTATTTTATTGAGGATTTTTGCATCAATGTTCATCAAGGATATTATTCTAAAATTCCCTTTTTTGGTTGTGTCTCTGCCCGGCTTTGGTATCAGGATGATGCTGGCCTCATAAAATGAGTTAGGGAGGATTCCCTCTTTTTCTATTGATTGGAATAATTTCAGAAGGAATGGTACCAGTCCCTCCTTGTACCTCTGGTAGAATTCGGCTGTGAATCCATCTGGTCCTGGACTCTTTTTGGTTGGTAAGCTATTGATTATTGCCACAATTTCAGCTCCTGTTATTGGTCTATTCAGAGATTCAACTTCTTCCTGGTTTAGTCTTGGGAGAGTGTGTGTGTCAAGGAATTTATCCATTTCTTCTAGATTTTCTAGTTTATTTGCATAGAGGTGTTTGTGGTATTCTCTGATGGTAGTTTGTATTTCTGTGGGATCGGTGGTGATATCCCCTTTATCATTTTTTATTGCATCTATTTGATTCTTCTCTCTTTTTTTCTTTATTAGTCTTCCTAGCAGTCTATCAATTTTGCTGATCCTTTCTAAAAACCAGCTCCTGGATTCATTAATTTTTTGAAGGGTTCTTCGTGTCACTATATCCTTCTGCTATTTCATTCTGCTCTGATTTTAGTTATTTCTTGCCTTCTGCTAGCTTTTGAATGTGTTTTCTCTTGCTTTTCTAGTTCTTTTAATTGTGATGTTAGTGTGTCAACTTTGGATCTTTCCTGCTTTCTCTTGTGGGCATTTAGTGCTATAAATTTCCCTCTACACACTGCTTTGAATGTGTCCCAGAGATTCGGGTACGTTGTGTCTATGTTCTCATTGGTTTCAAAGAACATCTTTATTTCTGCCTTCATTTCGTTATGAACCCAGTAGTCATTCAGGAGCAGATTGTTCAGTTTCCATGTAGTTGAGCGCTTTTGAGTGAGTTTCTTAATCCTGAGTTCTAGTTTGATTGTACTTTGGTCTGAGAGAGAGTTTGTTATAATTTCTGATCTTTTACATTTGCTGAGGAGAGCTTTACTTCCAAGTATGTGGTCAGTTTTGGAATACGTGTGGTGTGGGGCTAAAAAAATGTATATTCTGTTGATTTGGGGTGAAGAGTTCTGTAGATGTCTATTAGGTCTGCTTGGTGCAGAGCTGAGTTCAATTCCTGGGTATCCTTGTTAACTTTCTGTCTCATTGATCTATCTAATGTTGACAGTGGGGTGTTAAAGTCTCCCATTATTATTGTGTGGGAGTCTGAGTCTCTTTGTAGGTCACTCAGGACTTGCTTTATGAATCTGGGTGCTCCTGTATTGGGTGCATATATACTGAGGATAGTTAGCTCTTCTTGTTGAATTGATCCCTTTACAATTATGTAATGTCTTCTTTGTCTCTTTTGATCTTCATTGGTTTAAAGTCTGTTTTATCAGAGACTAGGATTGCAATCCCTGCCTTTTGGAGTTTTCCCTTTGCATTATTATACACCAAAAACAGACAAACAGAGAGCCAAATCATGAGTCAACTGCCATTCACAATTGCTTCAAAGAGAATAAAATACCTAGGAATCCAACTTACAAGGGACATGAAGGACCTCTTCAAGGAGAACTACAAACCACTGCTCAAGGAAATAAAAGAGGATACAAACAAATGGAAGAACATTCCATGCTCATGGGTAGGAAGAAACAATATCGTGAAAATGGCCATACTGCCCAAGGTAATTTATACATTCAATGCCATCCCCATCAAGCTACCAATGACTTTCTTCACAGATTTGGAAAAAACTACTTTAAAGTTCATAAGAAATCACAAAAGAGCCCGCATCACCAAGTCAATCCTAAGCCAAAAGAACAAAGCTGGAGGCATCACACTACCTGACTTCAAACTATACTGCAAGGCTACAGTAACCAAAACAGCATGGTACTGGTACCAAAACAGAGATATAGATCAGTGGAACAGAACAGAGCCCTCAGAAATGATGCCACATATCTACAACTATCTGATCTTTGACAAACCTGAGAAAAACAAGCCATGGGAAAGGATTCCCTATTTAATAAATGGTGATGGGAAAACTAGCTAGCCATATGTAGAAAGCTGAAACTGGATCCCTTCCTTACACCTTATACAAAAATTAATTCAAGATGGATTAAAGACTTAAACATTAGCCCTAAGACCATAAAAACCCTAGAAGAAAACCTAGGCAGTACCATTCAGGACATAGTCATGGGCAAGGACTTCGTGTCTAAAACACCAAAAGCAAAGACAACAAAAGCCTAAATTGACAAATGGGATCTCATTCAATTCAGGAGCTTCTGCACAGCAAAAGAAACTACCATCAGAGTGAACAGGCAATCTACAAAATGGGAGAAAATTTTCACAACCTACTCATCTGACAAAGGGCTAATATCCAGAATCTACAATGAAATCAAACAAGTTTACCAAAAAAAAACAAACCCCATCAAAAAGTGTGTGAAGGATATGAACAGACACTTCTCAAAAGAAGACATTTACGCAGCTGAAAAACACATGAAAAAATGCTCATCACTGGCCATCAGAGAAATGCAAATCAAAACCACAATGAGATACCATCTCACACCACTTGGAATAGTAATCACTAAAAAGTCAGGAAACAACAGGTGCTGGAGAGGATGTGGAGAAATAGGAACACTTTGACACTGTTGGTGGGACTGTAAACTAGTTCAACCCTTGTGGAAGTCAGTGTGGCGATTCCTCAGGGATCTAGAACTAGAAATACCATTTGACCCAGCTGTCCAATTACTGGGTATATACCTAAAGGACTATAAATTATGCTGCTATAAAGACACATGCACACGTATGTTTATTGCGGCACTATTCACAATAGCAAAGTTTTGGAACCAACCCAATGTCCAACAATGATAGACTGGATTAAGAATGGAATACTATGCAGCCATAAAAAAATGATGAGTTCACGTCCTTTGTAGGGACATGGATGAAATTGGAAATCGTCATTCTCAGTAAACTATCACAAGGAGAAAAAACCAAACACTACATGATTGTACAATGAGAACGCATGGACACAGGAAGGGGAACATCACACTCTGAGGACTGTTCTTGGGTGGGGGGATTGGGGAGGGATAGCATTAGGAGATATACCTAATGCTAAATGACGAGTTAATGGGTGCAGCACACCAGCATGGCACATGTATACATATCTAACTAACCTGCACATTGTGCACATGTACCCTAAAACTTAAAGTATAATAATAATAAAATAAATGAATAAAAAAAAACCAAAAGACTGTTTCAAAACTGCTCAATCAAAAGCAAAGTTCAGCCCTTTGAGATGAATACACACATCACAAGGATGTTTCTCAAACAGCTTCTGTCGAGTTTGTATGTGAAGATATTTCCTTTTTCACCATAGGCCTCAAACCGCTCACATATATCTCTTTGCAGATTGTACATAAAGAGTGTTTCCCAACTGCTCAATGGAGAGAAAGTTTCAACTCTGTTAGATGAATGAGCAGATCACAAAGAAGTTTCTCAAAAAGTTTCTGTCTAGGTTTTATGTGAAGGTATTTCCTTATTCACAATAGGCCTTAAAGCACTACAAATATCCCTTTGCAGATTCTACAAATAGACTGTTTTCAAACTGCTCAGTGAAGAGAATGGCTCAACTCTGTGAGATGAATGCACATAACACAAGGAAGTTTCCCAGAACTTTCCATCTACTTTTTATGTGAAGATATTTCCTTATTCACAGTAGGCCTCAAAGTGCTCCAAATATCCCTCTGCAGAATATATAAAAAGACTGTTTCCATACTGCACAATGGAAAGAAAGTTCAACTCTGTGAGATGAATGCACACATCCAAAGAAGTTTCTCGGAATGCTTCTGTCTAGTTTTTATTTTAAGATGTTTCTTTTTCACCATAGGCCTCACAGTGCTCCAAGTATCCCTTGGCAGATAGATTCTACAAAAAGAGTGTTTCCAAACGGCTAAATCAAAAGGAAAATTCGACTCTGTGAGATGAATGCACACATCACAAAGAAGTCTCTCAGAAAGCTTCTGTCTAGTTTTCATGTGAAGATATTTCCTTTTTCACCACAGGCCTCAAATGGCTCAGAATTATCCCTTTGCTGATTCTACAAAAAGACTGGTTCCAAACTGCTCAATCAAATGAAAGGATCAACTCTGTGAGATGAATGCACACATCACAAGGACGTTTCTCAGAATGCTTCTGTCTAATTTTTTTGTGAAGATATTTCCTTTTTCACCATAGGCTTCAAACCTCTCACAAATATTCCTTTGCTGATTGTACAAAACGACTGTTTCCAAACTGCTCAATGAAAAGAAATGTTCAAATCCATGAGATGAATGCGGACATCACAAAGAAGTTTCTCAGAATGCTTCTGTCTAGTTTTTTTGTGAAGATATTTCTTTTTCACCATAAGTCTCACACTGCTCAGAAATATCCCCTTGCAGATTCTACAAAAAGACTGTTTTCTGGCTGCTCATTCTAAAGAAAGATTCAACTCTGTGTGATGAATGCACACATCACAAAGAAGTTTCTCAGAATGACTCTGTATAGTTTGCATGTGAAGATATTTACTTTTTCACCATAGACCTCAAACTGCTCCCATATATCCCTTTGCAGATTGTACATAAAGAGTGTTTCCCAACTGCTCAATCAAGAGAAGTGTTCAACTCTGTGATATGAATGCACACAACACAAAGAAGTTTCTCAGAAAGCTTCCATCTAGTTTTCATGTGAAGATATTTCAGTATTCACACTATGCCTCAAAGCGCTCCAAATATCCCTTTGTAGAATATACAAAAAGACAGTTTCCAGTGTGCTCAATGAAAAGAAGGTTCAACTTCGTGTGGTGAACTCACACATCACAAAGAAGTCTCTCAGAATGCTTCTGTCTGTTTTTTATGTTAAGATATTTCTTTTTCACCATAGTGCTCAAAGTGCTCCAAATATCCCTTGGCAGATTATACAAAAAGAATGTTTCCAAACTGCTCAATCAAAAGAAAAGTTCAACTCTGAGATGAATACACACATCACAAAAAATTTTCTCAAAAAGCTTCTGTCTAGTTTTTATGTGAAGATATTGCCTTTTCCACCTTAGGCCTCAAAGCACTCACAAATATACCATTGCAGATTCTACAAAAAGACTCTGTCCAAACCAAACTGTTTAATCAAAAGAATGGTTCAACTCTAAGAGATGAATACACACATCACAAAGAAGTTTCTCAGAATTCTTCTGTCTAGTTTTCATGTGAGGATGTTTCCTTTTTCACCATTGGCCTCAAAGTGCTCACAAATATCCCTTTGCACATTGTACAAAAAGACTGTTTCCAAACTGCTCAATCAAGAGAAAGGTTCAACTTTGTGGGGTGAACACACACATCACAAAGAAGTTTCTCAGAATGCTTCTGTAGAGTTTTTATGTTATTTCTTTTTCACTATAGTCCTCAAAGCACTCCAAATAACCCTTGGCAGATTCTACAAAAACAGTGTTTACAAACAACTCAATCAAAAGAAAAGTTCAACTCTGTGCAATGAATACACACATCACAAAGAAGTTTCTCAAAAAGCTTCTGTCTAGTTTTTATGTGAAGATATTTACTTTTTCACCAGAGGCCTCAAACCACTCGCAAATATCCCCTTGCAGATTCTACAAAAAGACTGGTTTGAAACTGCTCAATGAAAAGAAAGGTTCAACTCTGTGAGATGAATGCACACATCACAAAGATGTTTCTTCGAATGCTTCTGTCTAGTTTTTGTGTGAAGATATTTCCTTTTTCAGCCTAGGCCTGAAATTGCTGACAAATATCCCTTTGCACATTGTACAAAAAGACTATTTACAAACTGCTCAATCACTAGAAAGGTTCAACTCTGTGAAATGAATGCACACATCATAAATAAGTTTCTCAGAAAGTTTCTGTCTAGTTTTTATGTGAAGATATTTCCATTTTCACCATAGGCCTCAAAGTGCTTCATATACCCCTTTGCACATTGTACAAAAAGACTATTTACAAACTGCTCAATCACTAGAAAGGTTCAACTCTGTGAAATGAATGCACACATCATAAATAAGTTTCTCAGAAAGCTTCTGTCTAGTTTTTATATGAAGATATTTCCATTTTCACCATAGGCCTCAAAGTGCTTCATATACCCCTTTGCAGAATCTACAAAAAGACTGTTTTCAAAATTCTCAATGAAAAGAAAGTTCAACTCTGTGAGATGAATGCACAGATCACAAAGAAGTTTCTCAGAATGATTCTGTCTACTTTGTATGTGAAGATATTTCCTTTCTCACCATAGACCTCAAACCGCTCACATATATCCCTTTGCAGATTGTACACAAAGAGTGTTTCCCAACTTCTCAATCAAGATAAAGGTTCAACTCTGTGCTATGAATTCACACATCACAAAGAAGTTTCTCAGAAATCGTCTGTGTACTTTTTATGTGAATATATTTCCTTTGCACAATAGGCCTCAAAGAACTCCATATATCCCTTGGCAGATAGATTCTACAAAAAGAGTGTTTCCAAACTGTTCTACCAAAAGAAAAAGTCAACACTGTGAGATGAATGCACACATCACAAAGAAATTTATCAAAAAGCTTCTGTGTAGTTTTTATGTGAAAATATTTCCTTTTTCGCTATAGGACACAAACTGCTCACTAATATCTCTTTGAAAATTGTACAAAAAGACTGATTCCAAACTGCCTAATCAAGAGAAAGGTTCAACTCTGTGAGATGACTACACACATCACAATGAAGTTCCTCAGAATGTTTCTCTCTAGTTTTATGTGAAGATAATTCCTTTATCACCATAGGCCTCAGAGTACTCCAAATATCCCTTGGCAGATTATACAAAAAGATGGTTTCCAAACTGCTCAATGAAGACAAAGGTTCAACTCCATGAGATGAACTGACACATCACAAACAAGTTTCTCAGAATGCTTCTGTCTAGTTTTTATGTTAAGTTATTTCTTTTTCACCATAGACCTCAAAGCGCTCCAAATATCCCTTGGGAGATTATACAAAAAGAGTGTTTCCAAAATGCTCAATCAAAAGAAAAGTTCAACTCTGGGAGATTAATACACACATCACAAAGAAGTTTCTCAAAATGCTTCTGTCTAGTTTTTATGTGAAGGTATTTACTTTTTCACCAGAGGCCTCAAAGGGCTCACAAATATACCTTTGCAGATTCTACAAAAAGACGCATTCCAAAATGCTCAATCAAGCGAAAGGATCAACTCTTTGAGATGAATGCACACATCACAAAGAGGTTTCTGAGAATGCTTCTGTCTAGTTTTTATGTGAAGATATTTCCTTTCTCAGCATAGGTCTCAAACCACTCCCAAATGTGCCTTTGTCAATTGTACAAAAAAACTGTTTAAAATTGCTTAATCAAGAGAAACCTTAAACTCTGTGAGATGAATGCACACATCACGAAGAGGTTTCTCAGAAATCTTGTGACTATATTTTATGTGAAGATATTTCCTTTTTCACCATAGGCCTCCAAGAGTTCAAAATATCCCCTTGCAGATTCTACGAAAAGACTGTTTCCAAACTGCTCAATCGAAAGAAAAGTAAACTCAGTGAGATGTATGCACTCATGATAAAGAAGTTTCTCAGAAAGTTTCTGTCTAGTTTTTATGTGATGATATTTCCTTTTCCACACTAGGGGTCAAAGCACTTAAAAATGTCCCTTTGCAGATACTACAAAAAGGCGGTTTCCAAAGTGCTCAATCAAAAGAAAGTTTCAACTCTGTGAGATGAATGCACTCATTGCAAAGAAGTTTCTCAGAAAGCTTCTCTCTAGTTTTTATTTGAGGATATTTCCTTTTTCAACATAGGCCTCAAAGAGCTCACAAATATCCCTTTGCAAATTCTACAAGGACAGAATTTCCAATCTGCTCATTGAAAAGAAATGTTTACCTCTCCAAGACGAATGCACACATCACAAGGCACTTTCCCAGAGGCCTTCGGTCTAGTTTTTCTGTGAAGATATTTCCTTTTTTACCATAGGCCCCATACCACTCACAAATATGCCTTTCAGACACTAAAAAAAGACTGTTTTTAAACTGCTCAATCAAAAGAATGGGTGAACACTGTGAAATGAATGCTCACTTCACAAAGAAGTTTCTCACAAACTTCTGTTTTGTTTTTATGTGAAGATATTTCCTTTTTCACCATAGGCCTCAAAGTGCTCACAAATATCCCTTTGCAGATTCTACAAGAGTACAGCTTCCAATCTGCTCAATGAAAAGAAACTTACCTGTGTGAGGTGACTGCACATATAACAAATCAGTTTCTCAAAAACTTTCTGCCTAGTTTTTATGTGAAGACATTTCCTTTCTCACCATAGTCCTTCAATGGCTCAAAAATTTCCCTTTGTGGATTCTACAAAAAGACTGTTTCAAAACTGCACAATCAAAACAAAAATTCAAACTTCTGAGATGAATGTACATATCATGAAGAAGTTTCTCAAAGAACTTATGTCTACTTTTTATGAAAAGATATTTCCTTTTTCACTGTAGGACTCAAAGTGCTCACAAATTTCCCTTAGCAGATTCTAGAAAAAGACTGTTTCCAAACTCCTCAAACAAACAAAAAAAATTGTTCAACTCAGTGAGATGAATGCACACATCACAAGGAAGTTTCTCAGAGAGCCTCTGTCTAGTTTTTATGTGAAGATATTTCCTTTATCACTGGAGGCATCAAACCACTCACAAATATCCCTTTGCAGATTCTATCAAAATACTGTTTCAAACTGCTCAATCAAAAGATAATTCAACTCCATCAGATGAATGCATGCTTCACAAAGAAGTTTCTCAGAAAGCTTCTGTCTAGTTTTTATGTGAAGATATTTCCCTTTTAACCATAAATTTTAAAAGGGAATGTACCTTTGCAGATGCTACAAAAAGACTTTGCAAATAGGTCAATCAAAAGAACAGTTCAACTCTGTGAGATGAATGCACACATCACACAGAAGTTTTTCAGAAGTATTCTGTCTAGTTTTTCTGTGAAGATATTTTGTTTTCACCATAGGGCTCAAAGCGCTCGCAAAATTCACTTTGCAGATTCTATGAAAAGACTGTTTGCAAACCGCTCAATAAAAAGAATGGTTCAACTCTGTAAGTTGGATGCACACATCACAAATAAGTTTCTCAGAAAGCTTCTGTCTACTTTTTACGTGATGATATTTCCTTTTTCACCATAGGCCTCAAACTGCACACAAATATCCCTTTGCAGTTTCTACAAGAACAGAGTTTCTAATCTCCTCAAAGAAAAGAACCTTTTACCTTTGTGAGAAGAATGCACACATCACAAAACAGTTTTTCAGAAACCCTCTGTCTAGTTTTTATGTGAAGAAATTTCCTTTTTCAACATAGGCCTCAAAGCGCTCACAGGTATCCTTTTGCAGATTCTACAAAAAGACTGTTTCCAAACTCTGAATTAAAAGAATGGTTCAACTGTGTGAGATGAGTGCACACATCACAAAAAAGTTCCATGAAAGATTCTCTCTAGTTTTTATGTGAACATATTTCTTTTTTCACAATAGACCTCAAACTGCTCACAAAAATTTCCTTGTAGATTCCACAAGAACAGAGTTTCCAATCTGCTCAATGAAAAATAAGGTTTGCCTCAGGGAGATGAATGTGCACATTACAAAGCAGTTTCTCAGAAGCTTTTTGTCCAGTCTTTATGTGAAGAAATTTCCTTTTTCATCATAGGCCACAAAGCACTCAAAAATACCCCTTTGCAGATTCTGCAAAGGGACTGTTTCCAAACTGCTCAATAAAAAGAAAGTTTGACCTCAGTGAGATGAATGCACACATCACAAAGAAGTTTCTGGAAAGCTTCTGTCTAGTTTTATGTGACAATATTTCCTGTTTCACCATAGGCCTCAAACAACTCAGAAATATGCCTTTGCAGATTCTACAAAAAGACTGTTTTCAAACTGCTCGACCAGAAGAAAGGTTAAACCCTCTGATAAAAATGCACACATAAAAAAGAAGTTTATCAGAATGCTTCTGTCTAGTTTTTATGTGTAGATATTTCCTGTTTCACCATAGGCCTCAAAGCACTCCAAATATCCATTTGCAGATTCTACAAAAAGACTCTTTCCAAACTGCTCAATCAAAAGAAAGTTTCAATTCTGTGAGATAAATGCACACATCACAAAGATGTTTCTCAGAAACATTCGGTCCAGTTTTAATGTGAAGACATTTCCTTTTTCACCATAGGACTAAAGATGTTCACAAATATCCCTTTGCAGATTGTACAAGAAGAGAGTTTCCAATCTGCTTAATGAAAAGAAACGTTTACCTCTGTGAGATGAATGCACACATCACAAAGCAGTTTCTCAGAAACCTTCTGACTAGTTTTTGTGAGAAGATATTTCGTTTTTTACCATAGGATTCCAAGGGCTCAAAAATATCCTTTTGCAGATTCTACAAAAAGACAGTTTCCAAACTGCTAAATCAAAACAAATATTCAAATCTGTGAGATCAATGCACACATCACAAAGAAGTTTCTCAAAGAAATTCTGTCTAGTTTTCATGTAAAGATATTTCCCTTTTCACCGTAGGCTTCAAAGCATTCACAAATATCCCTCAGCAGAGTCCAGAAAAAGAGTATTTACGAACTGCTCAATCAAAAGAAAGGTTCAACTATGTGAGATGAATGCACACGTCACAAGCAATTTTCTCAGAAATCCTCTTTCTAGTTTTTATGTGAAGATATTTCCTTTATCACCATAGGCATCAAACCGCTCACAAATATCCCTTTGCAGATTTTACAAAAAGATTGCTTGCAAGCTGCTCAATCAAAAGTACAGTTCACCTCTGTCAGATGAATACACATAACAAAGAAGTTTCTCACAAAGCTTCTCTCTAGTTTTTATATGAAGATATTTCCTTTTTCACCATAGGCCTCAAATCGCTCACAAATATCCCTTTGCAGATTCTACAAAAATACTGTTTCCAAACTGCTCAATCAAAAGAAATGTTCAACTCTGTGAGATGAATGCAGACATCACAAAGAAGTTTCTCAGAAAACTTCTGTCTAGTTTTTATGTGAAGATATTTCCTTTTTCACCGTAGTCCTCAAAGTGCTCACAAATATCTGTTTGAAGATTCTACAAGAACAGAGTTTGCAATCTACTCAACGAAAAGAAACGTCGACCTCTGTGTGATGAATGGACACATAGCAAAAACTTTCTCAGAAATCTTCTGTCTAGTGTTTATGTGAAGATATTTACTTTTTCCCTAAAGGCCTTCAAGGGCTCACAAATACCCCTTTTCAGATTCTACAACAACAGTTTCCAATCTGCTCAGTGAAAACAAAGTTTTACCTCTCTGAGATGAATGCACACATCACAAGTAGTTTCCCAGAAAAATTCTGTCTAGGTTTTATGTGATTATATTTCTTTTTACACCATAGGCCTCAAACCACTCACAAATATCCCTTTGCAAAATCTAGAAAAAGACTGTTTCCAAACTCTTCATTCAAAGAAAAGTTCATCTTCATGAGATAAATGCACACATCACAATGCAGTTTCTCATAAAGCTTCTGTCTAGTTTTTATGTGAAGATATTTCCTCTTTCACAAAAGAACTCAAAGTGCTCACAAATATCCCTTTGCAGATTCTACAAAAAGACTTTTTGCAAACTGCTCTATCAAAAGAAAGGTTCAAATGTGTGTGATCAATGCACATATCATGAAGAAGTTTCTTACAAATCTTCTGTCTAGTTTTTATGTGAAGATAATTCCTTTTTCACCATAGGCCTTAAAACACTCACAAATATCCCTTCACAGATTCTAGAACAGAGGTTCCATTCTGCTCAATGAAAAGAGACACTTACCCCTTTGAGATGAATGTGCACATGACAAATCAGTTTCTCAGAAACCCTCTGTCTAGTTCTTAAGTGAAGATATTTCCTTTTTCACCATAGGCCTCAAAACACTCACAAATATCCCTTTGAAGATTCTACAAAAAACGATTTCCAAACTCCTCAATCAAAAGAAAGGTTCAACTCTGTGAGATGAAAGCACACATCACTAAGCAGTTTCTCAGAAACCTTCTATCTAGCCTAGCCTTTATGTGAAGATATTTTCTTTTCCACCATAGAACTCAAAGCGCTGATAAATATCCCTTTGCAGATTTGACAAAAAGACTGTGTGCAAACTACTCAATCAAAAGAAAGGTGCAACTGTGTGAGATAAATACAGACATCACAAATATATTTCTCACAAACTTCTGTCTAGTTTTTATGTGAAGATATTTACTTTTTTCCTATAGGCCTTCAAGGGCTCACAAATAACCCTTTGCAGATTCTACAAAAAGACTGTTTCCAAACTGCCCAATCAAAAAAAAGTTTCAACTCTGTCAGATGAAGGCACACACCACAAGAAAGTTTCTCAGAAAGCACCTGTCTGGTTTTTATGTGAAGATATTTCCTTTTTCACCATAGGCCTCAAAACGCTCACAAATATCCCTTTGAAGAGTCTACAAAAGACTGTTTCCAAACTCCTCAATCAAAAGAAAGTTTCATCTCTGTGAGTTGAATGCACACATCAGAAAGTAGTTTCTCAGAAAGCTTCTGTCTAATTTTCATTGGAAGATATTTCCTTTTTCACGATAGGCCTCAAAGCTTTCACAAATATCCCCTTGCATGTTCTACAAGAACAGAGTTTCCAATCTGCTCAATGAAAAGAAAGGTTTACCTGTGTGAGGTGAATGCACACATCCAAAGCACTTTCTGTGAAATCTTCTGTCTAGTTTTTATATGAGGGTATTTCCTTTTTCACCATAGAACTCAAAGCACTCAAAACTATCCATTTGCAGATACTAGAAAAGGCTGTTTCCAAACTGCTCAATCAAAAGAAAGGTTCAACTCTGTGAGATGAGTGCACACATCACAAAGAAGTCTCTCAGAAATGCTCTGTCTAGTTTTTATATGAATATATTTCCTTTTTCCCAAAAGCCCTTCAAGGGCTCACAAATATCTGTATGCATATTGTACAAAAAGACTGCTTTGAAACTGCTCAATGAAAAGAAAGTTTCAACTCTGTCAGATGAATGCACGTCACAAAAAAAAATTCGCAGAAAGCTTCTGTCCAGTTTTTTTCTGAAGATATTTTCTTTTTCACCATAGGCCTCAAAATGCTCACAAATATCCCTTTGAAGATTCTACAAAAAGGCTGTAACCAAACTGCTCAATCAAAAGAAGATTTCAACTCTGTAATTTGAATGCAGGCATCACAAGGAAGTTTCTCATAAAGCTTCTGTCTAGTTTTTATGTGAAGATATTTCTTTTTCACCATATGCCTCAAAGCACTCAAAAATATCCCTTTGCAGATTCTACAACATGACGGTTTCCAATCTTCTCAATGAGAAGAAACGTTTACCTGTGTGAGGTGAATGTACACATCACAAAGCAGTTGCTCAGAAAACTTCTGTCTTGTTTTTATGTGATGATATTTCCTTTTCCATCACAGGCCTCAAAGGGCTCAGAAATATCCCTTTCAGATTCTACAAAAAGACTGTTTCCAAACTACTCAATGAAAAGAAAGGTTCAACTCTGTCAGATTAATGCACACATCACAAAGAATTTTCTCAGAAATATTCTGTCTAGTTTATATGTGAGGATATTAACTTTTTCAGCATAGAACTCAAAGCACTCACAAATATCCCTTTGCAGGTTCAACAAAAAGACTCTTTGCAAACTCCTCAATCAAAAGAAAGGCTCAATTCTGTGAGATGAATGCACACATCACACAGAAGTTTCTCCCAAATCTTCTGTCTAGTTTTTATTTCAAGATATTTCCTTTTTAACAGTAGGCCTCAAACCTCTCATAAAGATCCCTTTGCAGATTCTAGAAGAACAGAGTTTCCAGGCTGCTTAATGAAAGGAAACATTTACCTCTGTGAGATGAATACTCACATCACAAAGCAGTTTCTCAGAAACCTTCTGTCTAGTTTTTATGTGAAGATATTTCCTTTTTCCCCATAGGCTTTCAAGGGCTCGCAAATATCTCTTTGCAGATTCTAAAAAAGACTGTTTACAAACTGCTCAATCAAAATAAAGTTTCACCTCTGTCAGAATAAAGCACACATCACAAAAAAAGTTTCTCAGAAAGCTTCTGTCTAGTTTTTATGTGAAGATATTTCCTTTTTCACAATAGGCCTCAAAGTGCTCACAAACATCTTCTTGCAGGTTCTACAAGAACAGAGATTCCAATCTGCTCAATGAAAAGAATGGTTTATGTCTGTGAGGTGAATGCACACATCACAAAGCAGTGTCTCAGAAATTTTATGTCCACTTTTTATGTGAAGATATTTCCTTTTTCACCATAGGCCTCAAAGGGCTCACAAATATCCCTTTGGAGATTCTACAAGAACAGAGTTTCCAATCTGCTCATTAAAAGGAAAGTTTTATCTCTGTGAGATTAATGCACACATCACAAAGTAGTTTCTCAGTAACCCTCTGTCTAGTTTTTATGTGAAGGTATTTCCTTTCTCATCAAAGGCCTGAAACTGCTCACAAATATCCCTTTGCAGAATCTAGAAAAAGACTGTTTCCAAACTGTTCATTCAAAAGAAATATGACACATGACAAAGAATTTTCTCAGAAACTTTCTGTCTACTTTTTAGTTGAGTATATTTCCTTTTTTACCAAAGAACTCAAAGCACTCACAAATATCCCTTTGCAGAATCTAGAAAAAGATTGTTTCCAAACTGTTCATTCAAAAGAAAGGTTCAGTTCTGCGAGATGAATGCACACATGACAAAGAATTTTCTCAGAAACCTTCTGTCTACTTTTTAGTTGAGGATATTTCCTTTTTCACCAAAGGACTGAAAGAACTCACAAATATGCCTCTGCAGATTCCAAAAAAAGACAGTTTCCAAACTGTTCAATCTAAAGAAAAGTTCAGCTCTGTGAGATGAATGCAAATATCACAAAGAAGTTTCTCAGAAAGCTTCTGTTTAGTTTTTATGGGAAGATATTTCCCTTTACACAATAGGCCTCAAAGCACTCAAAAATATCCCTTTGCAGATTCTTCAAGAACAGAGTTTCCAATCTGCTCAATGAAAAGAAATTTTAAATATGTGAGATGAAGACACACATCACAAAGAAGTTTCTCAGAGACCATCTATCTAGTTTTTATTTGAAGATATTTCCTTTTTTACCATTGGCCTCAAAGGGCTCGCCATTATCACTTTGCAGATTCTACAAAAAGACTGCTTCCAAACTGCTCAATCAAAAGAAAGATTCAACTCTGTGAGATGAATGCACACATCACAAAGAAGTTTCTCACAAACCTTCTGTCTAGTTTTTATGTGACGATACTTTCTTTTTCAACATAGGCCTCAAACCACTCAAAAATATCCCTTTGATGAATCTAGAAAAAGACTGTTTACAAACTGTTCATTCAAAAGAAAGGTTCATCTCCTTGAGATGAATGCACACATCCAAATAATTTCCTCAGAAACTTCTGTCTAGTTTGTATGTGAAGATATTGCCTTTTTCATCATAGAACTCAAGGCACTTACAAATATCCCATTGCAGATTCTACAAAAATACTGTTTGCAAACTGCTCAATCAAAACAAGGGCTCAACTCTGTGAGTTAAATGCGCATATCACAAAGAAGTTTCTCAAAAATCTTCTGTCTAGTTTTTATGTGAAGATACTTCCTATTTCACCATAGGCCTGAAAGTGCTCACAAATATCCCTTTGCAGATTCTAGAAGAACAGAGTTTCTAATATGCTCAATGAAAAGAAATGTTTACCTCTATGAGGTGAATGCACATATCACAAAACAGGTTCTCAGAAACCTTGTCTAGTTTTTATGTGAAGTTATTTCCCTTTTTCCCATAGGTCTCCAAGGGCTCATGAATATCCCTTTGCAGATTCTACAGGAACAGAGTTACCAATCTGATTAATTAAAACAAAGCTTTACCTCTGTGAGATGAATGCACACAGCACAAGTAGTTTCGCAGAAACCTTCTGTCTACTTTTTGTGTGATGATATTACCTTTTTCACCATAGGCTTCAAACCACTCACAAATATCCCTTGTCAAAATCTAGAAAAAGACTGTTGCCAAATTGTTCATTCAAAAGAAAAGTTCATCTCCATGAGCTAAATGCACATGTCACAACGAAGTTTCTCAGAAAGCTTCTTTCTAGTGTTTATGTGAAGATATTTCCTCTTTCACAAAAGAACTCAAAGCGCTGACAAATATGCCTTTGCAGATTCTACAAAAAGACATTTTGCAAACTGTTCTATCAAAAGAAAGGCTCAACTCTGTGTGATCTATACACATATCACAAAGAAGTTTCTCACAAATCTTCTGTCTAGTTTTTATGTGAAGATATTTCCTTTTTCACCATGGGCCTCAAAGCACTCACAAATATCCCTTTGCAGATTCTAGAAGAACAGAGTTTCCAATCTGCTCAATGAAAAGAGACTTTTACCTCTGTGAGATGAATGTGCACATCACAAAGCAGTTTCTCAGAAACCTCCTGTCTAGTTTTTATGTGAAGATATTTCCTTTTTCACCATAGGCCTCAAAATGCTCACAAATATCCCTTTGGAGATTCTACAAAAAGACGGTTTCCAAGCTGCTCAATCAAAAGAAAGGTTCAACTGTGTGAGATGAAAGCACACATCACAAAGCAGTTTCTCAGAAACCTCCTGTCTAGTTTTTATGTTAAGATATTTCTTTTTTCACCATAGGCCTCAAAGTCTCACAAATATCCCGTTGCAGATTCTACAAAAAGAGTGTTTCCAAACTGCCCAATCAAAAGAAAGTTTCAACTCTGTAAGATGAATGCACACATCACAAAGAAGTTTCTCAGCTTCTGTCTAGTATTTATGTGAAGATATTTCGTTTTTCACTATAGAACTCAAAATGCTCAGAAATATCCCTTTGCAGATTCTACAGACTGTTTGCAAACTGCTCAATCAAAAGAAAGTTTCAACTGTGTGAGATGAATACAGACATCACAAAGATATTTCTCACAAAGCTTCCATCTAGTTTTTATGTGAAGATATTTCCTTTTTCACCATAGTCCTCACAGCGCTCACAAATATCCTTTTGCAGATTCCACAAGAAGAGAGTTTCCAATCTGCTCAATGAAAAGAAATGATTAAATCTGTGAGATGTATGCCACATCACAAAGAAGCTTCTCAGAAACCTTCTGTCTAGTTTTTATTTGAAGATATTTTCTATTTCACCATAGGCCTCAAAGAGCTCACAAATACTCATTTGCCCATTCTGCAAGAGCAGAGTTTACAATCTGCTCAATGAAAATAAACATTTGCCCCACTGAGATGAATGCACTCATCACAAAGAATTTGCTCAGAAAGCTTCTCTCTTGTTTTTATATGAAGATATTTACTTTTTCCCCATAGGCCTTCAAGGACTCACAAATAACCCTTTGCAGATTCTACAAAAAGAATGTTTCCAAATTGCTCAATGAAAATAAAGTTTCAAAACTGTCAGATGAATGCACACACCATAAAAAAGTTTCTCAGAAAGTGCCTGTCTGGGTTTTATGTGAAGATATTTCCTTTTTCACCATAGGCCTCAAAACACTCAAAAATTTCCCTTTGAAGGTTCTTCAAAAGACTGTTTCGAAACTCTTCAATCAAAAGAAAGTTTCATCTCTGTGAGCTAAATGCACTCATCAGAAAGTAGTTTCTCAGAAAGCAACTGTCTACTTTTTATGTGAAGATATTTTCTTTTTCACCATAGGCCTTCAAGGGCTCACAAATATCCCTTTGATGATTCTACAAAAAGATTGTTTACAAACTGCTCAATCAAAAGAAAGTTTCAACTCTGTAAGGTGAATGCACACAGCACAGAAAAGTTTCTCAGAAAGCTTTTGTCTAGTTTTTATTGGAAGATATTTCCTTTTTCACGATAGGCCTCAAAGCATTCACAAATATCCCCTTGCATGTTCTACAAGAACAGAGTTTCCAATCTGCTCAATGAAAAGAAAGGTTTACCTCTGTGAGGTGCATACACACATCACAAAGCAGTTTTACAGAAACATTCTGTCTAGTTTTTAAGTGAAGATATTTTCTTTTTCACCATAGGCCTCAAAGGACTCGCAAATATCCCTTTGCAAGAACTTTCTCAGAAACCTTCTGTGTAGTTTCTATGAGAAGATATTTCCTTTGTAATCATAGGCTGCAAAGCACTAACAAATATCCCTTTGCATATTCTGCAAGAACAGAGTTTCCCATCTGCTTAATGAAAAGAAAAGTTTAACTCCATGAGATGGATGCACACATCACAAACAAGTTTCTCAGAAACTTTCTCTCTAGTTTTTTTGGGAAGATATTTCCGTTTTCACCATAGGTCTCCAAGGGCTCACAAATATCCCTCTGCAGATTCTACATGAACCGATTTTCCAATTTACCCAATGAAAAGAAACGTTTACCTCTGTCAGATGAATGCACACATCAGAAAGCAGCTTCTCAGAAACCTTATGTCCATTTTTTATGTGAAGATATTTCCTTTTTCACCATGGGCCTCAAAGCACTCACAAATATCCCTTTGCAGATTCTATAAAAATGACAGTTTCCAAGCTGCTCAATCAAAAGAAACATTCTAACTCTGTGAGATGAATGCACACATCACAGAGAAGTTTCTCAGAAAGCTTCTGTCTAGTTTTTATGTGAAGTTATTTCCCTTTTCACCATAGGCCTCTAAGCACTCACAAATATCTCTTTGAAGATTCGAGAAGAACAGAGTTTCCAATCTGCTCAATGAAAAGAAACATTTACCTCTTTGAGATGAATGCACACATCACAAATCAGTTCCTCAGAATCCTTTTGTCTAATTTTTATACGAAGATATTCTCTTTTTCACTGTAGGGCTCCAAAGGCTCACATATATCCCTTTATAGATTCTACAAAAAGTCTGTTTCTCAACTTCTCAATCAAAAGCAAGTTTCAAACCTGTCAGATGAATGCCCAGATCACAAAAAAGTTTCTTAGAAAGATTCTGTCTAGTTTTCATCTGAAGATATTTCCTTTTTCACCAAAGGCCTCAAAGCAATCACAAATATCCCTTTGCAAATTTTAGAAAAACAGAGTTTTCAATCACTTCATTGAAAAGAAACATTTACCTCTGTGAGTTGAATGCACACATCACAAAGAAGTTTCTCAGAAAACTTCTGTCTAGTTTTTATGTGAAGATATTTTCTTTTTCACCATAGGCCTTAAAGGGATCAGAAATATCCCTTTTCAGTTTCCACAAAAAAACTGTTACAAAACTGCTCAATCAAAAGAAAGGTTCAGTTCTGTGAGATGAATGCACACATCAAAAAGAAGTTTCTCAGAAAGCTGCTGTCTAGTTTTTATGTGAATATATTTCGTTTTTCACCAAGGACGTCAAACCGCTCAAAAATATACCTTTGCAGATTCTACAAAAAGACTGCTTCCAAACTGCTCAATCAAAAGAAAGGTTCAACTCAGTGAGGTGAATGCACATATCACAAAGAAGTTTCTCAGAAAGCTACTGTGAAGTTTTTATGGGAAGATGTTTCCTTTTCACAATAGGCCTCAAAGCACTCACAAATATCGCTTTGCAGATTCTACAAGAACAGAGTTTCCAATCTGTTCAATGAAAAGAAACTTTTACATCTGTGAGACAAATGCACACTTCACAAACAATTTCTCAGAAAACTTCTATCTGCTTTTTATTGAAGATTTTTCCTTTTTCAAGATATGCCTCACATTGCTCACAAATATCCCTTTGCAGATTCTACAAAAAGACTGTTTGCAAACTGCCCAATCAAAAGAAAGGTTCAACTCTCTGAGATGAATGCACACAACAGAAAAAATTTTCTCAAAAATATTCTGTCTAGTTTTTATGTGAAGATACTTACTTTTTCACACTAGGCCTCAAAGTGCTCCAAAATATACATTTGCAGATTCTACAAAAAGAGAGTTTCCAATCTGCTCAATGAAAATAAACGTTTACCTCAGTGTGATGAATGCACACAACACAAAGCAGTTTCTAAGAAATATTCTGTCTATTTTTAATGTGAAGATATTTCTTTTTTCCCCATAGGCCTCCAGGGGCTCACAAATATAAATCTGCAGATTCTACAAAAAGTCTGTTTCCAAACTGCTCATTAAAAAGAAATGTTCAACTCTGTGAGATGAATGCACACATCACAAACAAATTTCACAGAAATCTTCTTTCTAGTTTTTATGTGAAGATATTTCATTTTTAACCATAGATCTCAAAATGCTCAAAAATATCTCTTTGCAGATGCTCCAAAAAGCTGTTTGCAAACTGCTCAATCAACAGAAAGACTCAAATCAGTGAGATGAATTCACCCAACACAAAGAATTTTCTCACAAAGGATCTGTCTGGAATTTAAGTTAAGATATTTCCCTTTTCACCATAAGCCCCAAAGTGCTCAAAAATATCCATTTTCAGATTCTAGAAGAACAGAGTTTCCAATCTGCCCAATGAAAAGAAACTTTTACATCTGTGAGATGAATGCCCACATCACAGAGCAGTTTCTCAGAAACTTTCGGCATAGTTTTTATGTTAAGATATTTCCTTTTTCACCATAGGTCCCAAAGACTCCCTAATATCCCTTTGCAGATTCTACAAAAGCACTGTTTCTAGGGCAGAAGCCAAGATGGCTGAATAGGAACAGCTCTGGTCTACAGCTCCCAGTGTGAGTGAGGCAGAAGCTGGGTCATTTCTGCATTTCCATCTGAGGTACTGGGTTCATCTCACTAGGGAGTGCCAGAGAGTGGGTGCAGGTCAGTGGGCGCCCACATCATGCATGAGCCGAAGAAGGGTGAGGAATTGCCTCAGTCAGGAAATGCAAGGGGTCAGGGAGTTCCCTTTCCTAGTCAAAGAAAGGGGTGACAGAAGGCACGTAGAAAATCGGGTCACTCCCACCCGAATACTGCGCTTTCCCAACGGGCTTAAAAAACGGCACACCAGGAGATTATATCCCACACCTGGCTCAGAGGGACCTACGCCCATGGAGTCTCACTGATTGCTAGTACAGCAGTCTGAGATCAAACTGCAAGGTGGCAGTGAGGCTGGGGGAGAGGCACCCGCCATTGCCCAGGCTTGCTTAGGTAAACAAAGCAGCCGGGAAGCTTGAACTGGGTGGAGCCCACCACAGCTCAAGGAGGCCTGCCTGCCTCTGTAGGCTCCACCTCTGGGGGCAGGGCACAGACAAACAAAAAGACAGCAGTAATGCCTGCGGACTTAAATGTCCCTGTCTGACAGCTTTGAAGAGAGCAATGGTTCTCCCAGCACAAAACTGGAGATCTGAGAACAGGCAGACTCCCTCCTCAAGTGGGTCTCTGACTCCTGAACTCCGAGCAGCCTAACTGAGATGTACCCCCCAGTAGGGTCAGACTAAAACCTCACACGGCTGGCCGGGTACTCCAAAAGACCTGCAGCTGAGGGTCCTGTCTGTTAGAAGGAAAACTAACAAACAGAAAGGACATCCACATCAAAAACCCATCTCTACATCACCATCATCAAAGACCAAAAGTACATAAAACCACAAAGATGGGGAAAAAACAGAGCAGAAAAATTGGAAACTCTAAAAAGCAGAGCGCCTCTCCCCCTCCAAAGGAACGCAATTCCTCACCAGCAATGGAACAAAGCTGGACGGAGAATGACTTTAATGAGATGAGAGAAGAAGGCTTCGGATGATCAAATTCCTCCAAACTATGGGAGGATATTCAAACCAAAGGCAAAGAAGTTGAAAACTTTGAAAAAAATTTAGACGAATGTGTAACTAGAATAACCAATACAGAGAAGTGCTTAAAGGAGCTGATGGAGCTGAAAACCAAGGCTCGAGAACTACATGAAGAATGCAGAAGCCTTAGGAACCGATGCAATCAACTGGAAGAAAGGGTATCAGTGACAGAAGATGAATGAAATGAAGTGAGAAGGGAAGTTTAAAGAAAAAAGACTAAAAAGAAATGAGCAAAGCCTCGAAGAAATATGGGACTATGTGAAAAGTCCAAATCTACGTCTGATTGGTGTACCTGAAAGTGACGGGGAGAATGGAACCAAGTTGGAAAACACTCTGCAGGATATTATCCAGGAGAACTTCTCCAATCTAGCAAGGAAGGCCAACATTCAGGTTCAGGAAATACAGAGAATGCCACAAAGATACTCCTCGAGAAGAGCAACTCCAAGACACATAATTGTCAGATTCACCAAAGTTGAAATGAAGGAAAAAATGTTAAGGGCAGCCAGAGAGAAAGGTCGGGATACCCTTAAAGGGAAGCCCATCAGACTAAAAGCAGATCTCTCGGCAGAAACTCTACAAGCCAGAAGAGAGTGGGGGCCAATATTCAACATTCTTAAAGAAAAGAATTGTCAACCCAGAATTTCATATCCAGCCAAACTAAGCTTCATAAGTGAAGGAGAAATAATATACTTTACAGACAAGCAAATGCTAAGAGATTTTGTCACCACCAGGCCTGCCCTAAAAGAGCTCCTGAAGGAAGCGCTAAACATGGAAAGGAACAACCGGTACCAGCCGCTGCAAAATCACGCCAAATTGTAAAGACCATCAAGAATAGGAAGGCACTGCATCAACTAATGAGCAAAATAACCAGCTAACATCATAATGATAGGTACAAATTCACACATAACAATATTAACTTTAAATGTAAATGGACTAAATGCTCCAATTAAAAGACAAAAACTGGCAAATTGGATAAAGAGTCAAGACCCATCAGTGTGCTGTATTCAGGGAACCCACCTCACGTGCAGAGACACACATAGGCTCAAAATAAAAGGATGCAGGAAGATCCACCAAGCAAATGGAAAGCAAAAAAAGGCAGGGATTGCAATCCTAGTCTCTGATAAAACAGACCTTAAACCAACAAAGATCAAAAGAGACAAAGAAGGCCATTACATAAAGGTAAAGGGATCAATTCAACAAGAAGAGCCAACTATCCTAAATATATATGCACCCAATACAGGAGCACCCAGATTCATAAAACAAGCCCTGAGTGATATACAAAGAGACTTAGACACCCACACATTAATAATGGGAGATTTTAACACACCACTGTCAACATTAGACAGATCAACAAGACAAAGACAACAAGGATACCCAGGAATTCAATTCAGATCTGCACCAAGCAGATCTAATAGACATCTACAGAACTCTCCACCCCAAATCAACAGAGTATACATTTTTTTCAGCACCACACCACACCTATTCCAAAATTGACCACATACTTGGAAGTAAAGCTCTCCTTAGCAAATGTAAAAGAACAGAAATTGTAACAAACTATCTCTAAGATCACAGTGTAAACAAGCTAGAACTCAGGATTAAAAATCGCACTCAAAACCACACAACTACATGGAAACTGAACAACCTGCTCCTGAATGACTACTGGGTACATAACGAAATGAAGGCAGAAATAAAGATGTTCTTTGAAACCAACGACAACCAAGACACAACATAGCAGAATCTCTGGGACACATACAAAGCAGTGTGTAGAGGGAAATTTATAGCACTAAATGCCCACAAGAGAAAGCAGGAAAGATCCAAAATTGACACCCTAACATCACAATTAAAAGAATTTGAAAAGCAAGGGGAAACACATTCAAAAGCTAGCAGAAGGCAAGAAATAACTAAAATCAGAGCAGACCTGAAGGAAATAGAGACACAAAAAAACCCTTCAAAAATTAATAAATCCAGGATCTGGGTTTTTGAAAGGATCAACAAAATTGATAGACCACTATTGAGATTAATAAAGAAAAAAAGAGAGAAGAATCAAATAGATGCAATAAAAAATGATAAAGGGGATATCACCACCTATCCCACAGAAATACAAACTACCATCACAGAATGCTACAAAAACCTCAATGCAAATAAACTAGAAAATCTAGAAGAAATTGATAAATTCCTCCACACATACACTCTCCCAAGACTAAACAAGGAAGAAGTTGAATCTCTGAAAAGACCAATCACAGGCTCTGAAATTGTGGCAATAATCAATAGCTTACCAACCAAAAAAAGTCCAGGACCAGATGGATTCACAACCGAATTCTACCAGAGGTACAAGGAGAAACTGGGACCATTCCTTCTGAAACTATTCCAATCAATAGAAAAAGAGGGAATCCTCCCTAACTCATTTTATGAGGCCAGCATCATCCTGATACCAAAGCCGGGCAGAGACACAACCAAAAAAGGGAATTTTAGACCAATATCCTTGATGAACATTGATGCAAAAATCCTCAATAAAATACTGGCAAACCGAATCCACCAGCATATCAAAAAGCTTATCTACCATGATCAAGTGGGCTTCATCCCTGGGATGCAAGGCTGGTTCAATATACACAAATCAGTCAATGTAATCCATCATATAAACAGAACCAAAGACAAAAACCACATGATTATCTCAATAGATGCAGAAAAGGCCTTTGACAAAATTCAACAACGCTTCATGCTAAAAACTCTCAATAAATTAGGTATTGATGGGACATATCTCAAAATAATAAGAGCTATCTATAACAAACCCACAGCCAATATCATACTGAATGGACAAATACTGGAAGCATTCCCTTTGAAAACTGGCACAAGACAGGGATGCCCTCTCTAACCACTCCCATTCACCATAGTGTTGGAAGTTCTGGCCAGGACAATTAGGGAAGAGAAGGAAATAATGGGTATTCAATTAGGAAAAGAAGAAGCCAAATTGTTCCTGTTTGCAGATGACATGATTGTATATCTAGAAAACCCCACTGTCTCAGCCCAAAATCTTCTTAAGCTGATAAGCAACTTCAGCATAGTCTCAGGATACAAAATCAATGTACAAAAATCACAAGCATTCTTATGCACCAAAACAGACCAACCGAGAGCGAAATCATGAGTGAACTCCCATTCACAATTGCTTCAAAGAGAATAAAATACCTAGGAATCCAACTTACAAGGGACATGAAGGACCTCTTCAAGGAGAACTACAAACCACTGCTCAAGGAAATAAAAGAGGATACAAACAAATGGAAGACCATTCCATGCTCATGGGTAGGAAGAATCAATATCATGAAAATGGCCATACTGCCCAAGGTAATTTATAGAATCAATGCCATCCCCATCAAGCTACCAATGACTTTGTTCACAGAATTGGAAAAAACTACTTTAAAGTTCATATGGAACCACAAAAGAGCCTGCATCGCCAAGTCAATCCTAAGCCAAAAGAACAAAGCTGGAGGCATCACATTACCTGACTACAAACTATACTACAAGGCTACAGTAACCAAAACAGCATGGTACTGGTACCAAAACAGAGATATAGATTAACAGAAGAGAACAGAGCCCTCAGAAATATCTCCACATATATACAGCTATCTGATCTTTGACAAATCTGAGAAAAACAAGCAATGGGGAAAGGATTCCCTATTTAATAAATGGTGCTGAGAAAACTGGCTAGCCATATGTAGAAAGTTGAAACTGGTTCCCTTCCTTACCCATTATACAGAAATTAATTCAAGATGGATTAAAGACTTAAACGTTTGACCTAAAACCATAAAAACCCTAGAAGAACACCTAGGCATTACCGTTCAGGACATAGGCATGGGCAAGGACTTCATGTCTAAAACACCAAAAACAATGGCAACAAAACCCAAAATTGACAACTGGGATCTAATTAAACTCAAGAGCTTCTGCACAGCAAAAGAAACTACCATCAGAGTGAACAGGCAACCTACAAAATGGGAGAAAATTTTCACAACCTACTCATCTGACAAAGGGCTAATATCCAGAATCTACAAGGAACTCAAACAAATTTACAAGAAAAAAACAGACGACCACATCAAAAAGTGAGCAAAGGACATGAACAGACACTTTTCAAAAGAAGACATTTATGCAGCCAAAAAACACATGAAGAAATGCTCATCGTCACTGGCCATCAGAGAAATGCAAATCAAAACAAAAATGAGATACCATCTCACACCACTTGGAATAGTAATCATTAAAAAGTCAGGAAACAACAGGTGCTGGAGAGGATGTGAAGAAATAGGAACACTTTGACACTGTTGGTGGGACTGTAAACTAGTTCAACCATTGTGGAAGTCAGTGTGGTGATACCTCAGGGATCTAGAACTGGAAATACCATTTGACTCAGCCATCACATTACTGGGTATATACCCAAAGGACTATAAATCATGCTGTTATAAAGACACATGCATACGTATGTTTGTTGCGGCATTATTCACAATAGCAAGGACTTGGAACAAACCCAAATGTCCAACAATGACAGACTGGATTAAGAAAATGTGGCACATATACACCATGGAATACTATGCAGCCTTAAAAAATGATTAGCTCATGTCCTTTGTAGGGACATGGATGAAATTGGAAATCATCATTCTCAGTAAACTATCCCAAGAACAAAAAACCAAACACTGCGTATTCTCACTCATAGGTGGGAATTGAAAAATGAGAACACATGGACACAGGATGGGGAACATCACACTCTGAGGACTATTGTGGCGTGGGGGGAGTGGGGAGGGATAGCATTGGGAGATACACCTAATGCTAGATGACGAGTTAGTGGGTGCAGTGCACCACCATGGCACATGTATACATATGTAACTAACCTGCACATTGTGGACATGTACCCTAAAACTTAAAGTATAATAATAATAAATGAATAAATAAATAAAGACTGTTTACAAACTGCTCAATCAAAAGAAATTTTCAACTCTGTGAGATGAATGCACACATCACAAAGAAGTTTCTCAGAAACTTTCTGTCTAGTTTTTTTGTGAAGCTATTTCATTTTTCAACATAGGCCTCAAAGCACTCACAAATATCCCTTGGCAGATTCTAAAAGAAGACTCTATGCAAACTCCTCCATCAAAAGAAAGGTTCAACTCTGTGAGATGAATGCATACATCAAAAAGAAGTTTCTCCCAAAGCTTCTGTCTAGTTTTTATGTGGAGATATTTCCTTTTTCACCATAGTCCTCAAAGCGTTCACAAATATCCCTTTGCAGATTCCACAAGAACAGACTTTCCAGTCCTTTGGGTATATACCCAGTAATGGGATGGCTGGGTCAAATGGCATTTCTAGTTCTAGATCCATGAGGAATCGCCACACTGACTTCCACAATGGTTGAACTAGTTTACAGTCCCACCAACAGTGTCAAAGTGTTCCTATTTCTCCACATCCTCTCCAGCACCTGTTGTTTCCTGACTTTTTAATGATTGCCATTCTAACAGGTGTGAGATGGTATCTCCTTGTGGCTTTGATTTACATTTCTCTGATGGCCAGTGATGATGAGCATTTTTTCATGTGTCTTTTGGCTGCATAAATGTCTTCTTTTGAGAAGTGTCTGTTCATGTCCTTCACCCGCTTTTTGATGGGGTTGTTTGTTTTTTCTCGTAAATTTGTTTGAGTTCATTGTAGATTCTGGATATTAGCCCTTTGTCAGATGAGTAGGTTGCAAAAATTTTCTCCCATTTTGTAGGTTGCCTGTTCACTCTGATGGTAGTTTCTTTTGCTGTGCAGAAGCTCTTGAGTTTAATTAGATTCCATTTGTCAATTTTGGCTTTTGTTGCCATTGCTTTTGGTGTTTTAGACATGAAGTCCTTGCCCATGCCTATGTCCTGAATGGTAATTCCTAGGTTTTCTTCTAGGGTTTTTATGGTTTTAGGTCTAACATTTAAGTCTTTAATCCATCTTGAATTGATTTTTGTATAAGGTGTAAGGAAGGGATCCAGTTTCAGCTTTCTACATATGGCTAGCCAGTTTATTGCGGCATTATTCACAATAGCAAAGACTTGGAACCAACCCAAATGCCCATCAATGATAGACTGGATTAAGAAAATGTGGCACATATACACCATGGAATACTATGCAGCCATAAAAAAGGATCAGTTCATGTCCTTTGTAGGGACATGGATGAAATAGGAAATCATCATTCTCAGTAAACTATCGCAAGAAGAAAAAACCAAACACCGCATATTCTCACTCATAGGTGGTAAGTAAACAATGAGAACACATGGACACAGGAAGGGGAACATCACACTCTGGGTACTCTTGTGGTGTGGAGGGAGGGAGGAGGGATAGCATTGGCAGATATACCTAAAGTATAATAATAATAAATAAATAAATAAAAGGATGAAGTCAAAAAAAAAAAAAAGAACAGACTTTCCAATCTTCTCAATGAAAAGAAATGATTACCTGTGTGAGATGTATGCCCACATCACAAAACAGTTTCTCAGAAACCTTCTGTCTAGTTTTTATGTGAAGATATTTCCTTTTTCACCATAGGCCTGAAAACGCTCACAAATGTCCCTTTGAAGTTTGTACAAAAAGTCACTTTCCAAACTTCTCAATCTAAAGGAACTTTCATCTCTGTGAGTTGAATGCACACATCAGAAAGTAATTCCTCAGAAAGCTGCTTTCTAGTTTTATGTGAAAATATTTCCTTTTTCACCACAGGCCTCCAATGGCTCACAAATACAAATTTGTAGATTCTACAAAAAGACTCTTTCCAATCTGCTCAATCAAAAGAGAGTTTGAACTCTGAGAGATGAATGCACACATCCCAAAACAGTTTCTCAGAAATCTTCTGTCAAGTTTTTATATGAAGATATTTTCTTTTTCACCACAGGCTTCAAAGTGCTCAGAAGTATCCCTTTGCAGATTCTGCAAGAACAGAGTTTCCAATCTACTCAATGAAAAGAAACATTTACCTCTGTGAAATAAATGCACACATCACAAAGCCGTTTCTCAGAAACATTCTGCCTAGTTTTTATGTGAACATATTTCATTTTTCCCCATAGGCCTCCAAGGTCTCACAAATATCCCTTTACAGATTCTACAAAAAGGCTGTTTCCCAACTGCTCAATCAAAAAAAGTGTCAACTCTCTCAGATGAATGCACATATCACAGAAAAGTTACTCAGAAAGCTTCTGTCTAGTTTTTAGGTGAAAATATATACTTTTTCACCATAGGCCTCTAAGCGCTCACAAATATCCCTTTGCAGATTCTACAAGAACACAGTTTCCAGTCTGCCCAATAAAAGGAAATGTTTACCTCTGTGACGTGAATGCCCACATCACAAAGCAGTTTCTCAGAAACCTTCTGTCTAGTTTTTATGTGAAAATATTTCCTCTTTCACCATAGGCCTCAAAGGGCTCACAAATATCTGTTTGCAGATTCTACAAGAGGAGAGTTTACAATCTGCTCAATGAAAAGAAACATTTACCTCTGTGAGATGAATGCACACATCATAACGAATTTTCTCAGAAAGCTTCTCTCTAGTTTTTATGTGAAGATATTTGCTTTTCCACCATAAGAGTCAAAGTGCTCAGAAATATCCCTTTGCAAATTCTACAAAAAGTCTGTTTCCAAACTTCTCAATCAAAAGAAAAGTTTACCTCTTTGAGATGAAGGCACACATTGCAAAGAAGTTTCTTAGAAACCTTCTGTCTAGTTTTTATGTGAAGATATTTTCTTTTTCACCATAGGTCTCAAAGGTCTCACAAATATCCCTTTGCAGATCCTACCGAAAGCCTGTTTCCAAACTGCTCAATCAAAAGAAAAGTTCCAACTCTGTGAGATGGAGGCATACATAACAAAAAAGTTTATCACAAAGCTTCTGTCTAGTGTTTATGAGAGATATTTTCTTTTTCATCATAGCCTCAAAGCGCTAACAAATATCCCTTTGCAGATTCTACAACAGATTTTCCAACTTCCTCAATGAAAACAAACGTTTACATCTTTGAGATGAATGCACAAATCACAATGCAGTTTCTCAAAATCCGTCTGTCTAGTTTTTATGTGAAGATATTTCCTTTTTCACCATAGGCCTCAAACCGCTCACAAATATCCAATTGCAGATTCTACAAAAAGACTCTTTTCAAACTGCTCAATCAAAAGAATGGTTCAACTCTGTGAGATGAGTGCACGCATCACAAAGAAGTTTCTCAGCAACATTCGGTCTAGTTTTTATGTGAAAGTATTTCCTTTTTCACCATAGGACTCATTGTGCTCACAAATATCCCCTTGCAGTTTCTACAGGAACAGGGTTTCCAATCTGCTCAATGAAAAGAACTGTTTACCTCTGAAGGTTTCTCAGAAGCCTTCTGTCTAGTTTTTAACTGAAGATATTTGCTTTTTCACCATAGGCCTCAAAGGTCTCACAAATATGCCTTTGCATATTCTAAAAAAAGACTGTTTTCAAACTTCTCAATCAAAAGTAAGTTTCAACTCTTTAACATGGGTGCACACATCACAAAGAAATTTCTCAGAAATGTTCTGTTTAGTTTCTATGTGAAGATATTTCCTTTTTCACCATAGGCCTGAAAGCACTAGCAAATATCCCTTTGCAGATTCTACAAAAAGACTGTTTCCAATCTGCTCAATGAAAAGAAACTTTTAACTCCATGAGATGAATGCACACATAACAAACCAGTTTCTCAGAAACTTTCTCTCTAGTTTTTTTGTGAAGATATTTCCTTTTTAACCATAGGTCTCCAAGGGCTCAAAAGTAACCTTCTGAGATTCTTCAGGAGCACAGTCTCCAATCTACCCAATGAAAAGAAACTTTTACCTCTGTGAGACGAATGCACACATCAGAGAGCAGTTTCTCAGTAAACTTATGTCTAGTTTTTACGTGAAGATATTTCCTTTTTCACCATAGGCCTTCAAGGGCTCAAAAATATCCCTTTTCAGATTCTACAAAACCACTGTTTCCAAACTGCTCAATCAAAAGAAAGGCTCAACTCTGTGAGATGAATGCACACATCAGAAAAAAGTTTCTCAGAATGCTTCTGTCTAGTTTTTATGTGAAGATATTTCCTTTTTCAACACAGTCCTCAAAAAGCTCACAAATATCCCCTTTCAGATTCTACAAAAGACTGTTTCCAAACTTCTCAAAGAAAAGAAAGATTCAAATCTGTGAAATGAATGCACACATCACAAAGAAGTTTCTCAGAAAGCTTCTTTTCGTTTTTATATGATGATATTTCCTTTTTCACCATAAGCCTCAAAGGGTTCAAAAATATTCCAATGCAGATTCCACAAAAACAGAGTTTCCAATCTGCCCAATGAAAAGAAACGTTTACCTCTGTGAGATGAATGCACTCATGACAAAGTGGTTTCTCAGAAGCATTCTGTCTAGTTTTTATATGGAGATATTTCCTTTTTCATCATAGGAATCAAAACGCTCACAACTATCCCTTTGCAGATTCTACAAAAACACTGTTTTCAAACTACTCAATCAAAAGGAAGTTTCAACTCTGTGACATGAAGGCACACACTACAAAGAAGCTTATCAGAAACCGTCTGTCTAGTTTTTATGGGAAGATATTTCCTTTTTCACCATATGCCTCAAAGGGCTCACAAATATCCCTTTGCAGATTCTACAAAAAGACTGTTTCCAAATTGCTCAATCGAAAGAAAGTTTGTATTCTGTGAAATGAATGCAACATAACAAAGAACTTTATCACAAAACTTCTGTCTACTGTCTATGTGAAGATATTTAATTTTTCAACATAGGCCACAAAATGCTCAGAAATAACCCTTTGCAGATTCCAGAAGAACAGAGTTGCCAGTCTGCTCAATGAAGAGAAACTTATACCACTGTGAGATGAATGCACACATCACAAAGAAGTTTCTCAGAAACCTTCTGTCTAGTTTTTATTTGAAGATACTTTCTTTTTCACCATAGGTCTCAGAGAGCCCAAAAGTATTCGTTTGCAGATTCTACAAAAATACTGTTTGCAAACTGCTCAATCAAAAGAAAGGTTCAATTCTGTGAGATGAATGCAGACATCAAAAAGAAGTTTCTCAGAAAGCTTCTGTTTTGTTATGTGAAAATATTTCCTTTATCATCTTAGGCCTCAAGCTGCTCACAAATATTTCTTTGCAGATTCTACAAATAGACTGTTTCCAAACTACTCAGACAAAAGAAAGGTTCATCTTTGTGTGATGAATTGACACATCACAAAGAAATTTCTCAGAAAGCTTCTGTCTAGTTTTTATGTGAAGTTATATTCTTTTTCACGATATGCCTCAAAGCACTCACAAATATCCCTTTGCAGATTCTACAAGAACAGATTTTCCCATTTTCTCAATGAAAAGAAAAGTTTACCTCTGTGAGAACAATGCACACATCATAAAGCAGTTTCTCAGAAACCTTCTGACTAGATTTTATGTGAAAATAATTTGTTTTTCACCATAGGCCTCAAATCGCTCACAAATATCCCTTTGCAGATACTACAATAAGAGTGTTTCCAAACTGCTTAATCAAAAGAAAGGATCAGCTCTGTGAGATGAATGCACTCATCACAAAGAAGTTTCTCAGAAAGCCTCTCTCTCGTTTTTATGTGAAAATATTCGCTTTTTCACCTTAGGCCTCAAATTGCTCACAAATATCCCATTGCAGATTCCACAAAAAGAGTGTTTCCAAACTGCCCAGTCAGAAGAAAGGTTCAACTCTGTGAGATAAATGCACAAATAACAGAGAAGTTTCTCAGAAAGCTTCTGACTAGTTTTTATGTGAAGATGTTTCCTATTTCACCATAGGCCTCAATGGGCTCACAAATATCCCTTTGCAGATTCTACAAAAAGATTGTTTCCAAAGTGCTCAATCAAAATAAAGTTTCACCTTTCTGAGATGAATGTGCACAACATAAAGATATTTCTCAGAAAGACTCAGTCTAGTTTTTATCTGAAGATACTTCGTTGTTCACAACAGACCTCAAAGCGCTCCAAATATCCCTTCACAGATTCTGCAAAGAGTATTTCCAAACTGCTCGAGAGAAAGAGAAGCTAAATTCTGTGAGATGAATGCACACACCACAAAGATGTTTCTCAAAAAGCTTCTCTCTGGTTTTTATGTGAAGATATTTCCTTTTTCACCACAGGCCACAAATCGCTCAAAATATCCCATGGCAGATTCTAAAAAAGACTCTTTACAAACTGCTCAATCAAGAGAAAGGTTCAACTCTGTGAGATGAATGCACACATTGCAAAGAAGTTTCTCAGAAACCTTCTTTCTAGTTTTTATGTGAAGATATTTCCCTTTTCACCATAGGCCTCAAAGCACTCCAAATATCCCTTTGCAGATTCTATAAAAAGACTGTTTCCAAACTGCTCCATGAAAAGAAAGGTTCAACTATGTGAGATGAAAGTGCACATCACAAAGAAGTTTCTCAGAATGCTTCTGGCTAGTTTTTTACTAAGATAGTTCCTTTTTCACCATAGGCCTCAAAGCTCTCCAAATATCCCTTGGCAGATTCTGCAAAATGACTGTTTTGAAACAGCTCAATCAAAAGAAAGGTTCAACACTGTGAGACGAAAGCACGCATCACAAAGAAGTTTCTCATAAAGCTTCTGTCTAGTTTTTATGTGAAGATATTCCCTTTTTCATGTTAAGGCTCAAACTGCTCACAAATAACCCTTTGATGATAATACCTAAAGACTGTTTCTAAACAGTTCAATCAAAAGAAAGATTCAAATCAGTGAGATGAATGCACACACATCAAAGAAGTTTCCCAGAATGCTTCTGTCTAGTTTATATATAAAGACATTTCCCTTTTCACCATAGGGCTGAATCCACTTACAAATATCCCTTTGCAGTTTGTACAAAAAAACTGTTTCCAAACTGCTCAATCAAAAGAAAGATTCAACTCTGTGAGATGAATGCACACGTCACAAAGAAGTTTCTCAGAAAGCTTCATTCTAGTTTGCATGTGAAGGTATTTCCTTTTTCACCATAGGCCTCAAAGCATGCCAATATCCATTTGGAGATTCTAAAAAAAGACTGTTTCCAAAATGCACAATCAAAAGAAAGGTGAAACTCTGTGAGATGAAATCACACATCACAAATTCTTTCTCATAAAGCTTCTGTCCAGATTTTCTGTGAATATATTTCCTTTTTCTCCATAGACCTCAAAGAGCTCCAAATATCCATTTGCAGACTCTACAAAAAGATTGTTTACATACTGCTCAATGATAAGAAGGGTTCAACTCTGTGAGTTAAATGCATCACAAAGAAGTTTCTCAGAATGCTTCTGTCTAGTGTTTATATGAATATATTTCCCTTTTCACCATAGACCCCTAAGCGCTCCAAATATCCCTTGGCAGATTCTACAAAAAGACTGTTTCAAAACTACTCAATCAAAAGAAAATTTCAATGCTGTGAGATGAATGCACACATCAGAAAGAAGTTTCTCAGAATAGTTATGTCCAGTTTTTGTGTGAAGATATTTCATTTTTCACCATAGTCTTCAAACCGCTCACATATATCTCTTTGCAGGTAGTACAAAAAGACTGATTCCAAACTGCTCAAACGAGAAAGATTCAACTCTGTGAGATGAATGCACACATCACAACTCAGTTCCTCAGAGTGATTCTGTCTAGTTTTTTTGTGAAGATATTTCCTTTTTCACCACAGGCCACAAACCAGTCACAAATATTACTTTGCAGATTGCACAAAAAGACTGTTTCCAAGCTGCTTAATCAAGAGAAATGTTCAACTCTATGAGGTGAATGCACACATCACAATGAAATTTTTCAGAAAGCTTCTGTCTAGTTTTTAAGTGATGATATTTCCTTTTTCACAATAGAACTCAAGTGCTCGAAATATCCTTTTGCAGATTCTACAAAAAGAATTTTCCAAACTGCTCAATCAAAAGAAAGTTTCAACTCTGTGAGATGAATGCACACATCAAAAATTAGTTTCCCAAAATACTTCTGTCTAGTGTTTATGTTAAGATAGATCCCTTTTCACCTTAGCAATTAAAGCGCTCCAAATATCTCTTGTCTGATTCTACAAAAAGACTGTTTCCAAACTGCTCAATAAAGAGCAAGGTTCGACACTGTTAGATGAATGTGCACATCACAAAGAAGATTCTCAGAAAGCTTCTGTCTAGCTTTTATGTAAACACATTTCCTTATTCACAATAGACCACAATGGGCTCCAAATATCCCTTTGCAGATTCTACAAAAAGACTGTTTCCAAAATGCTCAATGAAAATAAAGGTTCAACTCCATGAGATGAATGCACACATCACAAAGGTGTTTCTGAGAAAGCTTCTGACTAGTACATATGTTAAGATATTTCCCCTTTCATGATAGGTCTCAAAGCACTCAAAAATATCCCTTTGTAGATTCTACAAAAAGACGGTTTCCAAACTCCACTATCAAAAGAAAGGTTCAACTCTGTGAAATGAATACAAACATCATGAAGAAGTTTCTCAGAAAGCTTCTGTCAAGTTTTTATATGAAGATATTTCCTTTTTCACCATAGGCATCAATGCGCTCCAAATATCCCTTTGCAGATTCTACAAAAAGACTGTTTCTAAACTGCTCAATGAAAAGAAATTTCAACTCTGTGAGTTGAATGCTCACATCACGAAGTAGTGTCACAGAAAGCTTCTGTCTCTTTTTTATGTAAAGATATTTAATTTTTCAGCATAGGCCTCAAAGCACTCAAAAATATACCTTTGTGGATGCCACAAAAATACTGTTTCCAAACTCCTCCATCAAAAGAAGGTTCAACTCTTTGAGATGAATGCACACATCTGAAAGAAGTTTCTCAAGAAGCTTCTTTCTAGTTTTGATGTGAAGATATTTCCTTATTCAGCATAGGCCTCAAAGCACTCCAAATATCCCTCTACAAATTCTACATAAAGACTATTTCCAATCTGCTCAAGGAAAATAATGTTTCAACTCTGTGAGATGAATGCACACATCACAAAGAAGTTTCTCAGAATGCTTCTCTCTAGTTTTTATGACAGGATACTTCCTTTTTGATCATAGACCTTAAAGCACACCAAATATTGCTTGGTAGAGTCTACAAAAAAACTGTTTCCAAACTGCTGAATGAAAAGAAAGGTTCAACTCTGTGAGATGAATGCACACATCACAAAGAAGTATCTCAAAAAGCTTCTGTCTAGCTTTTATGTGAAGATATTTCCGTTTTCACCATAGGCCTCAAACTGCTCACAAATATTCCTTTGCAGATTGTACTGTCTCCAAACTGGTCAATCAAGAGAAAGGTTCAGCTCTATGAGATGAATACACACATCACAAAGAAGTTTCTCAGAAAGCTTCTCTCTGGTTTTTATGTGAAGATATTTCCTTTTTCACCATAGTCGACAAAATGCTCCAAATATCCATTTGCATATCCTACAAAAAGACTGTTTCCACACTGCTAAATCAAAAGAAAGTTTCAACTCTGTGAGATGAAAGCACACATCACAACGAAGTTTCTCAGAAAGCTTCTCTCTAGTTTTTATGTGAAGATAATTCCTTTTTCACCATACACCTCAAATCTCTCCAAATCTCCCTTTGCAGATTCTAGAAAAAGACTGTTTTGGAACTGCTCAATGAAAAGAAAGATTCAAGTCTCTGAGATGAATGCACACATTACAAAGATATTTCTCAAAAATCTGTCTAGATTTTATGTGAAGATATTTCCTTTTTCACCATAGGCCTCAAGCAGCTTACAAATATTCATTTGCAGATTGTGTGAAAAGACTGCTTCCAAACTGCTTAATCAAGAGAAAAGTTCAACTGTGTGAGATGACTGCACACATCACAATGAAGTTTGTCAGAATTCTTCTGTCTACTTTTTATGTGAAGATATTTCCTTTCTCACCATAGACCACAAAGCACTCCGAATATACCTTGGCAGATTCTACAAAAGGAATGTTTCCAAATTGCTCAATCAAAAGAAAGGTTCAACTCTGTGAGACGAATGCACACATCACAAAGAAGATTCTCGGAAACATTCTTTATAGTTTTTATGTGATGATATTTCCTTATTCACAATAGGCCTCAAAACTCTCTAAATAGCCCTTTGTAGATTATACAAAATACTGTCTCCAAACTGCTAAATGAAAAGAAAGGTTCAACTCTGTGAGATGAATGCACACATCACAAAGTAGTTTCTCAGAAGGCTTCTGTCTAGTTTTTATGTCAAAATATTTCCTTTTTCATCATAGGTCTCAAAGTGCTCCAAATACCCCTTGGCTGAGAGGTACTACAAAAAGAGTGTTAATAAACTGCACAATCAAAATAAAAATTCAACTCTTTGAGATGAATGCACACATCACATAGAAGTTTTTCAAAAAGTTTCAGTCTAGTTTTTATGTGAAGATATTTCTTTTCCACCATAGGACTCAAACCACAAAGAAATATCCGTTTGCAAATTCCACAATAAGAATGTTTCCAAATGGCTCAATCAAAAGAAATGTTCCACTCTGTGAGATGAATGCATACATCACAAAAAAATTTCTCAGAAAGCTTCTGTCTACTTTTTATGTGAAGATAATTCCTTTTTCACCATAAGCCTCAAACCACTCACAAATATACCTTTGAAGATTCTACAAAAATACTGTTTCCAAACTGCTGAATGAAAAGATAGGTTCAACTGTGTGACATGAAATCACATATCACAAATAATTTTCCCAGAATGCTTCTGTCTAATTTTAATGTGAAGATATTTCCTTTTTCACAACAGGCCTCAAACCGCTCACAAATATCTCTTTGCAGATTATACACAAAGACTGTTTCCAAACTGCTCAGTCAAGAGAAAGGTTCAACTCTGTGAGATGAATGCAGACATCACAACGAAGTTTATCAGAATCCTTTGGTCTAGTTTGTTTGTGAGGTTATTTTCTTTTTCACCATAGGCCTCAAAGCACTCAGAAATATCCCTTTGCAGATTCTACAAAAAGACTGTTTCTAAACTGCTAAATCAAAAGAAATGTTCAACTCCATGAGATGAATGCACACGTCATGAAGAAGTTTCTCAAAAAGATTCTGTCTAGTTTTTATGTGAAGATATTTCCTTTTTCACCATAAACCTCAAAGCGCTCCAAATATTCATTTGCAGATTCTACCAAAAGACTGCTTCCAAACTCCTCAATCAATAGAAAGGTTCAACTCTGTGACATAAATGCATACATCACAAAGAAGCTTATCAGACAATTTCTGTCTAGTTCTTATTTCAAGATATTTCCTTTTTCATCGTAGGACACAAAGTACTCCATATATCCATTTTCGATTATACAAAAAGACTCTTTCCAAACTCCTAAACCCACAGAAATGTTCAATTCTGTGAGATGAATGCACACATCACAAAGAAGTTTCTCAGAAAGCTTCTGTCCAGTTTTAATGTGAATATATTTCCTTCTTCACCATAGGGCTCAAAGGGCTCTCTAATATCCCTTTGCAAATTCTACAAAAAGAATGTTTCCAAACTTCTCAATAAAAAATATGGTTCACATCTGTGAGATGAATGCACCCATCACAAAGAAGTTTTTCAAAATTCTTCTGTCTAGTTTATATGTGAAGATATTTCCCTTTTTACCGTAGGCCTGAAACCGCTCACAAATATCCCTCTGGAGATACTACAAAAAGACTGTTTCCAAACTGCTCAATCAAGAGAAGGGTTCAACACTGTGAGATGATTGCACACATCACAAAGAAGTTTTGCAGAAACCTTCTGTCTAGTTTTTATGTGAAGATATTTCCTTTTCACAATAGGCCCCAAAGAGCTCCAAATATCCCTTTGCAGATTCTACAAAAGGAGTGTTTGAAAACTGCTCAATGGAAAGGAAGGTTCAGCCCTGTGAGATGAGTGCACACATCACAAAGAAGTTTCTCAGAAAGCTTCTGTCTAGTTTTTAGGTGAAGACACTTCCTTTTTCACCAGAGGTCTCAAATCGCTCACAAATATTCATTTGCAGATTCTACAAAAAGACAGTTTCCAAACTGCTCAATCAAAAGAAATATTCAACTCTGTGAGATGAATCCACACATCACAAAGAAGTTTCTCAGAAAGCTTTTGTATAGTTTTTTTGTGAAGATATTTCCTTTTTCACCAAAGGCCTCAAACTGCTCACAAATAGCCCTTTGCAGGTTCTAAAAAAAGACAGTTTCCAAACTGCTCAATCAAAGGAAAGGTACATGTCTGTGAGATGAATCCAAATATCACAAATAAGTTTCTGAGAAATCTTCTATCTGATTCTTATTTGAAGACATTTCCTTTTTCACCTTAGGCCTCAAACCACTCACAAATATCCCTTTACAGATTCTACAAAAACACTGCTTCTAAACTCCTCAATCAAAAGAAATGTTCAACTCTGTGAGATAAATGCACACATCCCAAAGAAGTTTCTCAGCAAGCCTCTGTCTCATTTTTTTGTGAAGATATTTCCTTTTTCACCTTAGGCCTTAAACTGCTCACAATTATCCATTTGCTGATTCTACAAGAAGACTGTTTCCAAACTGCTCAATCAAAAACAAAGGTTCTACTCTGTGAGATGAATGCACACATCACAAAGAGGTTTCTCAGAAAGTTTCTGTCTAGTTTTAATATGAAGGTATTTCCATTTTCACCATAGGCCAGAAGCCCCTCAAAAATATCCATTTGCAGATTCTACAAAAAGACTGTCTCCAAACTGCTCAATCAGAAGAATGACTCAAACCTGTGAGATCAATGCACACATCACAAAGATGTTATTAGAAAGAAACTGTCTAGTTTTCATATGAAGATATTTACTTTTTCACCAGAGGCCTCAAAGCACTCACAAATATCCCTTTGCAGATTCTACAAAAAGACTGTTTCCAGTCTGCTCAGTGAAAAGAAACGTTTGCCTCTGAGAGATGAATGTGCACATCACAAAGCTGTTTCTCAGAAAGCTTCTATCTAGTTTTTATGTGAAGATATTTCCTTTTTCACCATAAGCCTCAAATGGACCACAAATATCCCTTTGCAGATTCTACAAAAAGACTGTTTCCAATCTGCTCTATTAAAGGAAATGTTTAGCTCTATGAGATGCATGCACACATCACAAAGAAGTTTCTCAGAAAGCTTCTGTCTAGTTTTAATGTTAATATATGTCCTTCTTCAAAATAAGCCTCAAACCGCTCACAAATATCCCTTTGGAGATTCCACAAAAAAACGGTTTCAAAACTGCTCAATCAAAAGAAAGTTTCAACTCTGTGAGGTGAATGCACACATCACAAAGAAGATTCTCAGAGAGCTTCAATCTAGTTTTTATGTGAGGATATTTCCTTTTTCACCATAGGCCTCAAAGGGCTCACAAATATCCCCTTGCAAATTCTACAAAAAGACTGTTTCCAAACTGCTCAATGAAAAAAAGAAAGGTTCAACTCTGTGAGATGAATGCACACATCACAAAGAAGTTCCTCAGAAAACATCTGTCTAGTTTTTTGTGAAAATATTTCCTTTTTCACCATAGGCCTCAAAATGCTCACAAATGTCCCTTTGCAAATTGTATGAAAAGACTGTTTCCAAACTGCTCAATAAACAGAAAGGTTCAACTCGATGAGATGAATTCACACATCACAAAGCAGTTTCTCAGAAAGCTTCTGTCTAGTTATTATGTGAAGTTATTTACTTTTTCATCATAGGCCTCAAATTGGTCACAAATGTTCCTTTGCAGATTCTGTAAAAAGACTTTGCAGACTGCTCAATCAAAAGAAAGGTTCAACTCTGGGAGATGAATCCATGAATCGCAAAGAAGTTTCTCAGAAAGCTTCTGTCTAGTTTTCATGTGAAGATATTTCCTTTTTCAACTTAGGCCTCATACCATTAATATCCCTTTGCAGATTCTACAAAAAGACTGTTTCTAAACTGCTCAATCAAAGGAATGGTTCACTTCTGTAAGATGAATGCACATATCACAAAGAAGTTTCTCAGAAAACTTCTGTCTAGTGTTTATGTGAAGGAATTTCCTTTTTCACCATAGACCTCAAACTGCTCAAAAATATCCCTTTGCAGATTCTGCAAGAACAGAGCTTCCAATCTACTCAATGGAAAGAAACTTTGACCTCTCTGAGATGAATGCACACATCACAAAGAAGTTCTTCAGAAACCTTCTGTCTTGTTTTTATGTGAAGATATTTACTTTTTCATAATAGGCAACAAAGGTCTCAGAAACATTCTCTTGCAGTTTTGACAAAAAGACTCTTTCCAAACTGCTCAATCAAAAGAAAGGTTCAACTCAATGAGGTGAATGCACACATCACAAAGAAGTTCCTCAGAATGCTTCTGTCTAGTTTTCAGGTGAAGATATTGCATTTTTTGCATGTGCCTCATAGCGCTCAAAAATATCCCTTTGCCATTTCTACAAAAAGACTGTTTCCAAACGTCTCAATCAAAAGAAAGGTTCAAATCTGTGAGATGAATGTACCCATCACAGAGCAGTTTCTCAGAAAGCATCTGGCTAGTTTTTATGCAAAGATATTTCCTTTTTCACCATAGGCCTCTAAGGGCTCACAAATATCCCTATGCAGATTCTACAAAAAGACTGTTTCTAAACTGCTCAATCACAAGAAAAGTTCAACTCTATGTGATGAATTCACACATCACAAAGATGTTTCTCAGAAAGCTTCTATCTAGTTTTTATGTGAAGATATTTCCTTTTTCACCATAGGCCACAAAGGGCTCACAAATATCCCTTTGCATATTCTACAAGAACAGAGTTTCCAATCGCTCAATGAAAAGAAAACTTTACCTCTTTGAGTTGAATGCACACATCACAAAGCAGCTTCTCAGAAATCTTCTGTCTAGCTTTTATATGAAGATATTTACTTTTGCACCATTGGCCTCAAAGGGCTCACAAATATCCCTTTGCAGATTCTACAAAAAGACTTTCCAAACTGCTCCATGAAAAGAAAGTTTCAATGCTGTGAGATGAAGGCACAGATCACAAAGAAGATTGTCACAAAGATTCTGTCTAATTTTTAAGTGAATATATTTCCTTTTTCCCCACGGGCCTCAAGGGGCTCACAAATATCCCTTTGCAGATTCTACAAAAAGACTGTTTCCAAACTGCTCAATCAAAAGAAAGTTTCAACCCTGTGAGACGAATGCCACATCAGAAAAAGTTCCTCAGAAAACCTCTGTTTAGTTTTTATGTGAAGGTTATACCTTTTTCACCATAGGCCTCAAACTGCTCACAAATTTCCCTTCGCAGATTCTACAAAAAGACTGTTTCCAAACTGGAGAATCAAAAGAAAGGTTCAACTCTGTGAGATGAATGCACACATCACAAAGAATTTTTTCAGAAAGCTTCTGTCCAGTTTTTATGTGGACATGTTTCCTTTTTCACCATAGGAGTCAAAGCACTCACAAATATCACTTTGCAGATCCTACAAAAAGACTGTTTCCAAACTGCTCAATCAAAAGAAAGTTTCAACTCTGTGAGATGAATGCATACGTCACAAAGTAGTTTCTCAGAAAGCTGCTGTCTAGTTTTTATGTGAAGATACTTCCTTTTTCACCACAGGATTCAAAGCACTCACAAATATCCCTTTGCAGATTCTATAAAAAGACTGTTTCCAAACTCCTCACTGAAAAAAGAAAGGTTCACCCCTTTGAGATGAATGCACACCACACAAAGAAGTTTCTCAGAAAGCTCTGTCTATTTTTTATTTGAATATATTTCTTTTTTCACCATAGGCCACAAACCGCTCACAAATATCCCATTGCAGATCCTACAAAAAGACTTTTTCCAACCTGATGAGTCAAAAGAAAGTTTTGGCTCTGTGAGATGAATCCACAGATCACAAAGAAGTTTCTCAGAAACTTTCTGTCTAGTTTTCATGTGAAGATATTTCCTTTTTCACCATAGGCTTCAAAGGGCTCACAAATATCCCTTGCAGATTCTACAAGAAAAGAGTTTCCAAACTGCTCAATGGAAAGAAACGTTTGCCTCTGTGAGATGAGTGCACACATCAAAATCAGTTTCTCTGAAACCTTCTGTCTAATTTTTATGTGAAGATATTTCCTTTTGCACCATAGGCCTCAAAGCACTCAAAAATATACCTTTGCAGATTCTACAAAAAGACTGTTTCCAAACTGCTCAATCAAAAGAATAGTTCAACTCTAAGAGATGAATGCACACATCGCAAATAAGTTTCACAGAGACCATCTGTCTTGTGTTTATGTGCATATATTTCCTTTTTTAACATAGGCCTCAAAGCGCTCACAAACATCCCTTTGCAGATTCTACAAAAAGACTTTCCCAAACTGCTTGGTGAAAAGAGTGTTTGAGCTCTGTGAGATGAATGAACACATTACAAAGAAGTTTCTCTGAAAACGTCTGTCTAGTTTTTATGTGAAGATAATTCCTTTTTCTGCGTAGGCATCAAAGTGCTCAAAAATATCCCATTGCAGATTCAACAAAAAGACTGTTTTCAATCTGCTCAATCAAAAGAATGGTTCAACTCTGTGAGCTGAATGCACACATCACAAAGAAATTTGTCAGAAAGCTTCTGAATAGTTTTTATGTGAAGATATTTACTTTTTCACCATACCCCTCAAAGCACTCACAAATATTCTTTTGCACATTACTCAAAAAGACTGCTTCCACACTTCTCAATCAAAAGAATATTTCAACTCTGTGATATGAGTGCACACATCACAAAGAAGTTTCTCAGAAAGCTTCTGTTTATTTTTTTATTTTTTATTTGGTTATTATTTTTTAATTTTTTAATTTATTTATTTATTATTATTATACTTTACGTTTTAGGGTACATGTGCGCAATGTGCAGGTTAGTTACATATGTATACATGTGCCATGCTGGTGCGCTGCACCCACTAACTCGTCATCAAGCATTAGGTATATCTCCCAATGTTATCCCTCCCCACTCCCCCCACCACACAACACTCCCCAGAGTGTGATGTTCCGCTTCCTGTGTCCATGTGTTCTCATTGTTCAATTCCCACATATGAGTGAGAATATGTGGTGTTTGGTTTTTTGTTCTTGCGATAGTTTACTGAGAATGATGATTTCCAGTTTCATCCATGTCCCTAAAAAGGACATGAACTCATCATTTTTTATGGCTGCATAGTATTCCATGGTGTATATGTGCCACATTTTCTTAATCCAGTCTATCATTGTTGGACATTTGGCTTGGTTCCAAGTCTTTGCTATTGTGAATAATGCCGCAATAAATGTATGTGTGCATGTGTCTTTATAGCAGCATGATTTATAGTCCTTTGGGTATATAGCCAGTAATGGGATGGCTGGGTCAAATGGAATTTCTAGTTCTAGATCCCTGAGGAATCACCACACTGACTTCCACAATGGTTGAACTAGTTTACAGTCCCACCAACAGTGTCAAAGTGTTCCTATTTCTCCACATCCTCTCCAGCACCTGTTGTTTCCTGAATTTTTAACGATTTCCTGACTTTTTAATGATGCAAACCTAATTTAATGATTTGCATTTCTCTGATGGCCAGTGATGGTGAGCATGTTTTCATGTGTTTTTTGGCTGCATAAATGTCTTCTTTTGAGAAGTGTCTGTTCATGTCCTTTGCCCTCTTTTTGATGGGGTTTTTTGTTTTTTTCTTGTAAATTTGTTTGAGTTCATTGTAGATTCTGAATATTAGCCGTTTGTCAGATGAGTAGGTTGGGAAAATTTTCTCCCATTTTGTAGGTTGCCTGTTCACTCTGATGGTGGTTTCTTTTACTGTGCAGAAGCTCTTGAGTTTAATTAGATCCCATTTGTCAATTTTGCCTTTTGTTGCCATTGCTTTTGGTGTTTTAGACATGAAGTCCTTGCCCATGCCTATGTCACTTTAAGATTTAGGGTACTTGTGGACAACGTGCAAGTTAGTTACATATATATACATGTGCCATGTTGCTGTGCTGCACCCATTAACTCGTCATTTAAGTTTAGGTATATCTCCTAATTCTATCCTTCCTCCATTCCCCCAACCCACAACTGTCCCTGGGGTGTGATGATCCCATTCCTGTGTCCATGTGAACTCATTTTTCAATTCCCGCCTATGAGTGAGATCATGTGGTGTTTGTTTTTTTGGTCCTTGCAATAGTTTGCTGAGAATGATGATTTCAAGCTTCATCCATGTCCCTACAAAGGACATGAACTCATCATTTTTTATGACTGCATAGTATTCCATGGTGTACATGTGCCACATTTTCTTAATCCAGTCTAACTTTGTTGGACATTTGTGTTGGTTCCAAGTCTTTGCTATTGTGAATAGTGCCGCAATAAACATGTGTGTGCATGTGTCTTTATAGCAGCATGATTTACAGTCCTTTGGGTACATACCCAGTAATGGGATGGCTGGGTCAAATGGTATTTCTGGTTCTAGATCCCTGAGGAATTGCTACAGTGACTTCCACAATGGTTGAACTAGTTTACAGTTCCACCAACAGTGTAAAAGTGTACCTATTTCTCCACATCCTCTCCAGCACCTGTTGTTTCGTGACTTTTTAATGATTGCCATTCTAACTGGTGTGAGATGGAATCTCATTGTGGTTTTGATTTGCATTTCTCTGATGGCCAGTGATGGTGAGCATGTTTTCATGTGTTTTTTGGCTGCATAAATGTCTTCTTTTGAGAAGTGTCTGTTCATGTCCTTCGCCCACTTTTTGATGGGGTTGTTTGTTTTTTTCTTGTAAATTTGTTTGAGTCTATTGTAGATTCTGGATATTTGCCCTTTGTCAGATGTGTAGGTTGGAAAAATGTTCTCCCATTTTGTAGGTTGCCTGTTCACTCTGATGGTAGTTTCTTTAGTTGTGCAGAAGCTCTTGAGTTTAATTAGATCCCATTTGTCAATTTCATCTTTTGTTGCCATTGCTTTTGGTGTTTTAGACATGCAGTTCTTGCCCATGCCTATGTCCTGAATGGTATTGCCTAGGTTTTCTTCTAAGGTTTTTAGGATTTTAGGTCTACCATGTAAGTCTTTAATCCATCTTGAATTAATTTTTCTATAAGGTGTGAGGAATGGATCGATTTTTGGCTTTCTACATATGGATAGCCAGTTTTCACAGCACCATGTATTAAATAGAGGATCATTTCCCCATTGCTTGTTTTTGTCAGGTTTGTCAAAGATCAGATAGTTGTAGATATGCGACATTATTTCTGAGGGCTCTGTTCTGTTCCTTTGGTCTATATCTCTGTTTTGGTACCAGTACCATGCTGTTTTGGTTACTGTAACCTTGTAGTATAGTTTGAAGTCAGGTAGTTTTGGTTACTGTAACCTTGTAGTATAGTTTGAAGTCAGGTAGCGTGATGCCTCTGTCTTTGTTCTTTTGGCTTACGATTGACTTGGTGATGCAGGCTCTTTTTTGGTCCCATATGAACTTTAAAATAGTTGTTTCCAATTCTGTGAAGAAAGCCATTGATAGCTTGATGGGGATGGCATTGAATGTATAAATTACCTTGGGTAGTATGGCCCCTTTCATGATATTGATCCTACCCATGAGCATGGAATGTTCTTCCATTTGTTTGTATCCTCTTTTTTTTCATTGAGCAGTGGTTTGTAGTTCTCCTTGAAGAGGTCCTTCACATCCCTTGTAAGTTGGATTCCTGCTTATTTTATTCTCTTTGAAGCAATTGTGAGTGGGAGTTCACTCATGATTTGGTTCTCAGTTTGTCTGTTATTGGTGTATAAGAATTCTTGTGTTTTTTCCACATTGATTTTGTATCCTGAGACTTTGCTGAAGTTGCTTATCAGCTTAAGGAGATTTTGGGCTGAGAAGATGGGGTTTTCTAGATATACAATCATGTCCTTTGCAAACAGGGACAATTTGATTTCTTCTTTTCCTAGTTGAATGCCCTTTATTTCCCTCTCCTGCCTGACTGCTGTGGCCAGAACTTCCAACACTATGTTGAATAGGAGTGGTGAGAGAGGGCATCCCTGTCTTGTGCCAGTTTTCAAAGGGAACTCTTCCAGTTTTTGTCCATTCAGTATGATATTGGCTGTGGGTTTGTCATAGGTAGCTCTTATTATTTTGAGATATTTGCCATTAATACCTAATTTATTGAGAGTTTTTAGCATGAAGGTTGTTGAATTTTGTCAAAGGCCTTTTCTGCATCTATTGAGATAATCATGTGGTTTTTGTCTTTGGTTCTGTTTATATGCTGGATTACATTTATTGATTTTCTTATGTTGAACCAGCTTTGCATCCCAGGGATGAAGCCCACTTGATCATGATGGATAAGCTTTCTGATGTACTGCTGGATTTGGTTTGCCAGTATTTCACTGAGGATTTTTGCATCAATGTTCATCAAGGATATTGGTTTAAAATTCTCTTTTTTGGTTGTGTCTCTGCCCGGCTTTGGTATCAGGATGATGCTGGCCTCATAAAATGAGTTAGGGAGGATTCCTTCTTTTTCTATTGATTGGAATAGTTTCAGAAAGAATGTTAACATCTCCTCCTTGTACCTGTTGTAGAATTTGGCTGTGGATCCACCTGGTCCTGACCTTTTTTTGGTTGGTAGGCTATTAATTATAGCCTCAATTTCAGAGCCTGTTATTGGTCTATTCACAGATTCGAATTCTTCCTGGTTTAGTCTTGGGAGGGTGTATGTGTCAAGGAATTTATCTATTTCTTATAGATTTTCTAGTTTATTTGCATATAGGTGTTTAGACTATTCTCTGATGGTAGTTTGTATTTCTATGGGATCCTGGGTTATATCTCCTTTATGATTTTTTATTGCATGTGTTTGATTCTTCTCTCTTTTCTTCTTTATTAGTCTTGCTAGCAGTCTATCAATTTTGTTGACCTTTTCCAAAAAAACAGCTCCTGGATTCATTGATTTTTTGAAGTGTTTTTTGTGTCTCTATTTCCTTCAGTTCTGCTCTGATCTTAGTTATTTCTTTTTATTTTTTATTATTATTACAGTTTAAGTTTTAGGGTACATGTGCACAATGTGCAGGTTAGTTACATATGTATACACGTGCCATGCTGGTGTACTGTCACCCACGAACTCATCATTTAGCATTAGGTATATCTCCTAATGCTATCCCTCCCCCCTCCCCCCACCCCACAACAGTCCCTAGAGTGTGATGTTCCCCTTCTTGTGTCCATGTGTTCTCATTGTTCAATTCCCACCTATGAGTGAGAACATGCAGTGTTTGGTTTTTTGTACTTGCGATAGTTTACTGAGAATGATGATTTCCAATGTCATCCATGTCCCTACAAAGGACATGAACTCATCATTTTTTTATGACTGCATAGTATTCCACGGTGTATATATGCCACATTTTATTAATCCAGTCTATTATTGTTTGATATTTGGGATGGTTCCAACTCTTTGCTATTGTGAATAGTGCTGCAAGAAACATACATGTGCATGTGTCTTTATAGCAGCATGATTTATAGTCCTTTCGGTATATACCCAGTAATGGGATGGCTGGGTCAAATGGTATTTCTAGTTCTAGATCCCTGAGGAATCGCCACACTGACTTCCACAGTGGTTGAACGAGTTTACAGTCCACCAACAGTGTCAAAGTGTTCCTATTTCTCCACATCCTCTCCAGCACCTGTTGTTTCCTGACTTTTTAATGATTTCCATTCTAACTGCTGTGGGATGGTGAACATTGATGCAAAAATCGTCAATAAAATACTGGCAAACCTGATGCAGCAGAACATCAAAAATCTTATCTACCATGATCAAGTGGGCTTCATCCCTGGGATGCAAGGCTGGTTCAATATATGCAAATCAATGAATGTAATCCAGTGTATAAACAGAACCAAAGACAAAAACCACGTGATGATCTTATTTATTGCCTTCTGCTAGCTTATGAATGTGCTTGCTCTTGCTTTTCTAGTTCTTTTAATTGTGATGTTAGGGTGTCAGTTTTAGATCTTGCCTGCTTTCTCTTGTGGGCATTTAGTGCTTATAAATTTCCCTCTACACAGTGCTTTGAATGTGTCCCAGAGATTCTGGTATGTTGTGTCTTTGTTCTCATTGGTTTCAAAGAACATCTTTATTTTTGCCTTCATTTAGTTATGTTCCCAGTAGCCATTCAGGAGCAAGTTGCACAGTTTCCATGTAGTTGAGCAGTTTGGAGTGAGTTTCTTAATTCTGATTTCTAGTTTGATTGCACTGTGGTCTGAGAGATAGTTTGTTATAATTTCTGATATTTAACATTTGCTGAGGAGTGCTTTACTTCCAATTATGCAGTCAATTTTGGAATAGGTGTGGTGTGGTGCTGAAAAGAATGTATATTCTATTGATTTGGGGTGGAGAGTTCTGTAGATATCTATTAGGTCCGCTTGGTGCAGAGCTGAGTTCAATTCCTGGATATGCTTGTTAACTTTCTGTCTCATTGATCTGTCTAATGTTGACAGTGACAGTGGGGTGTTAAATTTTCCCATTATTGTGTGGGAGTCTAAGTCTCTTCATAAGTCACTAAGGACTTGCTTTATGAATCTGAGTGCTCCTGTATTGGGTGTACATATATTTAGGACAGTTAGCTCTTCTTGTTGAATTGATCTCTTTACCATTATGTAATGGCCTTCTTTGTCTCTTTTGATTTTGTTGGCTTAAAGTCTGTTTGATCAGAGACTAGGATTGCAACTCCTGCCTTTTCCATTTGCTTGGTAGATCTTCCTTCATCCTTTTATTTTGAGACTATTTGTGTCTCTGCATGTGAGATGGGTTTCCTGAATACAGCACACTGATGGGACTTGAATCTTTATCCAATTTGCCAGTCTGTGTCTTTCAATTGGAGCATTTAGCCCATTTACATTTAAGGCTAATATTGTTATGTGTGAATTTGATACTATCATTATGATGTTAGCTGGTTATTTTGCTCGTTAGTTGATGCAGTTTCTTCCTAGCCTCGAAGGTCTTTATGATTTGGCATGTTTTTGCAGTGGCTGGTACCATTTGTTCCTTTCCATGTTTAGTGTTTCCTTCAGGAGCTCTTTTAGGGCAGGGCTGGTAGTGATAAAATCAGCATTTTCTTGTCTGTAAAAGATTTTATTTCTCCTTCACTTATGAAATTTAGTTTGGCTGGATATAAAATTCTGGGTTGCAAATTCTTTTCTTTAAGAATGTTGAATATTGACCCCCACTCTCTTCTGGCTTGTAGAGTTTCTGCCGAGAGATCAGCTGTTAGTCTGATGGGCTTCCCTTTGTGGGTAACCCAACCTTTCTCTCTCACTGCCCTTAATATTTTTTCCTTCATTTCAACTTTGGTGAATCTGACAATTATGTGTCTTGGAGTTGCTCTTTTCGAGGAGTGTCTTTGTGGCATTCTCTGTATTTCCTGCATTTGAACGTTGGCCTGCCTTGCTATATCGGGGAACTTCTCCTTGAAAATATCCTGCAGAGTGTTTTCCAACTTGGTTCCATTCTCCCCGTCATTTTCAGGTACACCAATCAGATGTAGATTTGGTCTTTTCACATCGTCCCATATTTCTGGGAGGCTTTGTTCATTTCTTTTTATTCTTTTATCTGTAAACTTCTCTTCTGGCTTCATTTCATTGATTTCATTTTCCATCACTGATACCTTTTCTTCCAGTTGATCCCATCAGCTACTGAGGCTTGTGCATTCATCACGTAGTTCTCTTGCCATGGTTTTCTGCTCCATCAGGTCCTTTAAGGACTTCTCTGCATTGGTTATTCTAGTTAGCCATTCATCTACTTTTTTTTCAAGGTTTTCAACTCCTTTGCCATTGGTTCGAGCTTCCTCCTTTAGCTCATAGTAGTTTGATCTTCTGAAGCCTTCTTCTCTCAACTCATCAAAGTCATTCTCCATCCAGCTTTATTCCATTGCTGGTGAGGAGCTGTGTTCCTTTGGAAGAGGAGAGGTGCTCTGATTTTTAGAGTTTCCAGTTTTTCTACTCTGTTTTTTCCCCATCTTTGTGGTTTTATCTACCTTTGCTCTTTGATTATGGTGACGTACAGATGGGTTTTTGGTGTGGATGTCCTTTCTGTTTGTTAATTTTCCTTCTAACAGTCAGGACCCTCAGCTGCAGGTCTGTTGGAGTTTGCTGCAGGTCCACTCCAGAACCTGTTTGCCTGGTTATCAGCAGCAGTGGCTACAGAACAATAGATATTGGTGTACCACAAATGCTGCTGCCTGATCAATCCTCTGGAAGTTTTGTCTCAGAGGAGTACCCAGGCATGTGAGGTGTTTGTCCGCCTCTACTGGTGGGTGCCTCCCAGTTAGGTTACTTGGGGGTCAGGGACCCATTTGAGGAGGCAGTCTGCCCATTCAGCTGTCAAGCTGCATGCTGGGAGAACGACTACTCTCTTCAAAGCTGTCAGACAGGGACCTTTAAGTCTGCAGAGGTTACTGCTGCCTTCTGTTTGTCTGTGCCCTGCTCCCAAAGTTGGAGCGTACAGAGGCAGGCAGCATTCCTTGAGCTGTGGTGGGCTCCATCAAGTTCGAGCTTACCGGCCCATTTGTTTACCTACTCAAGCCTTGACAATAGTGGGCGCCCCTCCCCCAGCCTCACTGCTGCCTTGCAGTTTGATCTCAAACTGCTGTGCTAGCAATGAGTGAGTCTCTGTGGGCATAGGACCCTCCAAGCCAGGTGCAGGACGCAATCTCCTGGTGTACCTTTTGTTAAGCCCATTGGAAATATGCAGTATTAGGGTGGGAGTGACTCAATTTTCCAGGTGCCATCTGTCACCCCTTTCTTTGACTGGGAAAGGGAATACCCTGACCTCTTGTGCTTTGCAGGTGAGGCAATACCTCACCCTGCTTCAGCTCAAGCACTCTGCACTACACCCACCATCCTGCGCCCACTGTCTGGTACTCCCAACTGAGATGGACCCAGTACCTCAGTTGGAAATGCAGTAATCACCCACCTTCTGCTTCATTCATGCTGGGAGCTGTAGACTGGAGCTATTCCTCTTTTGCCATCTTGGCTCCACCTTCCAAAAAACTTCTTTCTAATTTTTATGTGATGATATTTCCTTTTTCAGCATAGGCCTCAAAGCGTTACCAAATATCCCTTTGCAGATTCTACAAAAAGACTGTTTACAAACTGCTCAAAGAAAGGAATGCTTCAACACTCTGAGATGAATGCACACATCATGAAGAAGTTTCTCAGAAAGCTTCTGTCAAGTTCTTATGTGAAGATACGTCCTTTATCACCTTAGGCCTCAAAGCGTACACAAATATCCATTTGCAGATTCTAGAAGAACAGAGTTTTCAAACTGCTCAATGAAAAGAAACGTTTACCTCTTTGAGATGAATGCACACATCACAAAGAAGTTTCTCAGAAAGATTCTTTCTAATTTTTATTGGAAGATATTTCCTTTTTCACAACAGGCCTCAAAGCGCTCCCAAATATCCCTTTGCAGATTCTACAAAAGACTGTTTCCAAACTGCACAATCAAATGAATGGTTCAACTCTGTGAGATAATTGCACACATCACAAAGAAGATTCTCAGAAAGCTTCTGTCTAGTTTTTATATGAAGATATTTCTTTATTGCCACAGGTCTCAAAGTGCTACAAAATATCCCTTTGCAGATTCTAGAAGAACAGTGTTTCCAAACTCCTCTAAGAAAAGAAAGGTTTAACTCTTTGAGATGAATTCACACATCAGAAAGCAGTTTCTCATACAGCTTCTTTCTAGTTTCTATGGGAAGATACTTAATTTCACCACAGTCCGCAAAGTGCTCCCAAATATCCCTTTGCAGATTCTACTAAAAGACTGTTTCCAAACTGCTCAATCAAAAGAATGGTTCAACTCTGTGACTTGAATGCACACATCAAAAAGCAGTTTATCAGAAAATTTCTGTCTAGTTTTTATGTGAAGATATATCTTTTTTCACCATGGGCATCAAAACACTCAAAAATATCCCTCTGCAGATTCTACAAAAAGACTGTTTTCAAACTGCTCGATGAAAATAATGGCTCAACTCTGTGTGATGAATGAATACATCACAAAGAAGTTTCTCAGAAAGCTTATCTCTAGCTTTTATGTGAAGATATTTCCTTTTTCACCATAAGACTCAAAGCGCTCAGAAATATCCCTTTACAGATTCTAGAAGAACAGAGTTTCCAAACAACTCAATTAAAAGAAATCTTTAACTCTGTGAGAAGAATGTACACATCACAAAGGAGTTTCTCAGAAAGCTTCTTTCTAATTTTTATGTGAAGATATTTCCTTTTTCACCATAGGCCTCAAGGCACTCCCAAATGTCCCTTTGCAGATCCTACAAACAGATGGTTTCCAAACTGCTCAATCAAAATAATTTTTCAACTCTGTGAGATGAATGAACACATCACAAAGAAGTTTCTCAGAAAGCTTCTGCCTAGTTTTTATGTGACGATATTTACTTTCTCACCATACACCTCAAAGTGCTCACAAATATCCCTTTGCAGATTCTAGAAGAAGAGAGTTTCCAAAATGCTCAATGAAAAGAAATGTTTATGACTGGGATATGAAGCTGTTTCTCAGAAAGCTTCTTTCTAGTTTTTATGTGAAGATATTTCCTTTTTCACCTTAGGCCTCAAAGCATTCCCAAATATCAATTTGCAGATTCTACAAAAAGACTGTTTCCAAACTGCTCAATCAAAAGAATTGTTCAAGTCTGTGAGATGAAAGCACACATCACAAAGCAGTTTCTCAGAAAGCTTCTGTCAAGTTTTTATGTGAAGATATTTCCTTTTTTACTATAGACCTCAAGGCACTCACAAGTATCCCTTTGCAGATTCTAGAAGAACAGAGTTTCCAAATTGCTCAATGGAAAGAAACCTTTACCTATGTGAAATGAATGCACACATCACAAGGAAGTTTCTCACAAAGCTTCTTTCTGGTTTTTATAGTAAGATATTTCTTTTTTCACCATAGACCCCAAAACACTTCAAAATATCCATTTGCAGGTTCTACAAAAAGACTGTTTATAAACTGCTGAATCAAAGAATATTTCAACTCTGTGAAATGGTTGCACACAACACAAAGAAGTTTCTGAGAATGCTTCTGTCTAGTTTTTATGTGAAGATATTTCCTTTACCACCATAGGCCACAAAGTGTTCACAAATATTCCTTCGTAGATACTAGCAGAATAGAGTTTCCAAACTCCTCAATGAAAAGAAACTTTTACCTCTGTGAGATGAATGCATACATCATAAAGCAGTTTCACAAAAAGGTTCTTTCTAATTTTTATGTGGCGATATTTTCTTTTACCCCATAGGCCCCAAAGTGTTACCAAATATCCCTTTTCAGATTCTACATAAAGACTCTTTCTGAACTGCTCAATCCAAAGAATGGTTCAACTCTCTGAGATGAATGCACACATGACAAAGAAATTTCTCCAAAACCTTCTGTCTAGTTTTTATGTGAAGATAATTCCTTTTTCACCATAGGCCTCAAAGCACTCACATACATCCCTTTGCAGATTGTAAAAGAATAGAGTTTCCACACTGCTTAACGAAAAGAAACTTTTACCTCTTGAGATGAATGCACACATCACAAAGCAGATTCTCAGAAAGCTTCTCTCTATTTTCTATGCGAAGATATTTCCTTTTTAACCATAGGCCCCAAAGCACTCACAAATATTCCTTTGCAGATTCTAGATATACAGAGTTTCCAAACTGCTCAATGGAAAGAAATGTTTACCTCAGTGAGATGAATGCACACATCAGAAAAGAGTTTTGCAGAAAGCTTCCTTCTGGTATTTATGTGAAGATATTTTCTGTTTCATCATAGGCTCAAAGCATTCCCAAATATCCTTTTGCAGATTGTAGAAGAACAGTTTCTGAACTGCTCAATGAAAAGAAACGTTTACCTCTGTGAAATGAATGCACACATCACAAGGAAGTTTCTCAGAAAGCTTCCTTCTAGTTTTTACGGTACAATCTTTGTTTCTTCACCATAGGCCTCTAAGCACTCCCGAATATCCCTTTGCTGACTCTACAAAAAGACAATTTCCAAAGTGTTCAATCAAAAGATTGGTTCAACTCTGTGAGATCAATGCACACATTACAAAGAAGTTTTTCACAAAGATTCTGTCTAGTTTTCATTTGGAGATATTTCCTTTTTCACCATAGGCCTCAAAGTGCTCAAAAATTTCCCTTTGCGGATTCTGGAGGAAAAGAGTTTCCAAACTGCTCAATGAAAGAAACGTTTACCTGTGAGAGATGAATGCACACATCACAAAGCAGTTTCTGAAAAAGCTTATTTCTAATTTTTATATGACGATATTTCCTTTTCAGGCTAGGACTCAAAGCACTACCAAATATCCTTTTGCAGATACTACAACAAGAATGTTTCCAAACTGCTCAATCAAAAGAATGGTTTAACTCTGTGATATGCATACACACATCACATAGCAGTTTCTCAGAAAGTTTCTGTCTAGTTTTTATGTGAAGGTATTTCCTTTTTCACTGTAGGCCTCAAAGCACTCACAAATATCCATTGCTAGGTTCTACAAAAAGAATGTATCCGAACTGCTCAATCAAAAGAATGTTTCAACAATGTGAGATGAATGCCAACATAACAAAGCAGTTTCTCAAAAAGCTTCTATCTAATTTTTATGTGAAGATGTTTCCCTTTTCACCATAAGTCTCTTAGCACTCCCAAATATCCCTTTGCAGAATCTACAAAAAGACCGTTTCTAAACTGCTCAGTCAAACAAATGGTTCCACTCTGAGATGAATGCACACACTGCAAAGAAGTTTCTCAGAAATCTTGTGTGGAGTTTTTCTGTGAAGATATTTTCTTTTTCACCATAAGCCTCAAAGCACTCACAAATATCCCTTTGCAGATTCTAGAAGAACAGAGTTTCCAAACTGCTCAATGAAAAGAAACATTTACCTTGGTGAGATGAATGCACACATCACAAAACAGTTTCACAGAATGCTTCTTTCTAGTATTTATGTTCAGATATTTTCTTTTTCACCATAGGCCTCAAAGTGCTCACAAATATCCATTTGCAGATTCTACAAAAAGACTATATCAGAATTGCTCAATCAAAAGAATGGTTCAACTATGAGATGAATGCCAACATCAGAAAGCACTTCCTCAAAAAGCTTCTTTCTAATTTTTATGTGAAGATATTCCCTTTTCACCATAGGCCTCAAAGCACTCCCAAATATCCCTTTGCAGATTCCACAAAAAGACTGTTTCAAAACTGCTCCATCAAAAGTATTTTTCAACTTTGTGAGATGAATGCACACGTGACAAAGAAGTTTCTCAGAAATATTTGGTCTAGTTTTTATACGAAGATATGTCCTTTTTCACCATAGGACTAAAAGTGTTGACAAACATCCCTTTGCACATTCTGAAAGAAGAGAATTTCAAAACTGCTCAATGAAAAGAAACATTAACTTCTGTGAGATGAATGCAAACATGACAAAGCAGTTTCTCTGAAAGCTTCTTTCTAATTTTTATCTGAAGATATTTCATTTTTCACTATAAGCCTCAAAGCATGACCAAATATCCCTTTGCAGGTTCTACAATACGACTTTTTCCAACCTGTTCAATCAAAAGAATGGTTCAACTCTTTGAGATGAATGCACACATCACAAAGGAGTTTCCCAGAAAGCTTCTGTCTAGTTTTTATGTGAAGATATTTCCTTTTTCACCATAGGCCTAAAGCACTCACAATTATCCCTTTGCAGATTCTAGAAGAAGAGAGTTTCCAAACTTCTCAATGAAAAGAAACATTTACCTCTGTGAGTTGAATGCACACATCACAAAGCAGTTTCTCCAAAAGCTTATTTCCAATTTTTATGTGAAGATATTTCCTTTTTCAGCATATGCCCCAAAGCACTTACAGAATATGCCTTTGCAGATTCTACAAAAATACTGTTGCTAAACTGCTCAATCAAAAGAATGGTTCAATGCCATGACATGAATGAACAACATTACAAAGAAGTTTCTCAGAAAGCTTCTGTGTAGTTTGTGTGTTAAGATAATTTCCTTTTTCACCAAAGGCCTCAAAGTGCTTACAAATATGCCTTTGCAGATTCTAGAATAATAGAATTTCCAAACTGCTCAATGACAAGAAACGTTTACCTCTGTGAGATGAATGCACACATCACACAGCAGATTCTCACAAAGCTTCTTTCCAGTTTTTATGTGAAGATATTTCCTTTTTCACCATATGCCTCAAAGCACTGACTAGTATCCCTTTACAGATACTACAAAAAGACTGTTTCCAAACTGCTCAATCAACAGAATGGTTCAACTCTGTGAGATTAATGCACAGATTACAAAGAAGTTTTTGAAAAAGCTTCCTTCTAGTTTTTATGTGAAGATATTTCCTTTTTCACCATGGGCCTCAAAACACTCCCAAATATCACTTTGCAGATTCTACAAAAAGACTGTTTCCAAACTTCTCAATGAAAAGAATGGTTCAACTCTGTGAGATGAATGAACACATCACAAAGAAGTTTCTCTGAAAGCTTCTGTCTAGTTTTTATGTGAAGATATTTCCTTTCTCATCATAGGGCTCAAAGCACTCACAAATATCCCTTTGCAGATTCTAGAAGAACAGCCTTTCCAGACTCCTCAATGAAAGGAAACGTTTTCCTCTGTGAGATGAAAGCACACTTCACAAAGCAGTTTCTCAGAAAGATTCTTTCTCCTTTTTATGTGAATATATTTTCTTTTTCACCACTGGCCAGTAAGCACTCCCAAATATCCCTTTGCAGTTTGTACAAAAAGACTGTTTCCAAACTGTTCAATCAAAAGAATGGTTCAGCTCTGTGAGATGAATGCACACATAATAAAGAAGTTCTCAGAAGGCCTCAGTGTAGTTTTCACTTGAAGATATTTCCTTTTTCACACGAGGCCTCAAAGTGCTCACATTTTTACCTTGGCAGATTCTAGAAAGGCAGAGTTTCCAAAGTGCTCAATCAAAAGAATCATTTACCTCTGTGAGATGAATGCACACATCACAAAGCAGTTTCTTAAAAAACTTCTTTCTAGTTTTTCTGTGAATATATTTCCTTTTTCACTATATTCCTTAAAGCATTCCCAGTTATCCCTTAGCCACTTTTACAAAAAGACTATTTTCAAACTGCTGTATCATAATAATGGTTCAACTCTGTGAGATGAATGCACACATCTCAAAGAAGTTTCTCACAAAGTTCTTTCTAGTTTTTATGTGAAGATATTTCCATTTTCACCATAGACCTCAAAGCACTCCAAATTATGCCTTGCAGATTCTACAAAAAGACAGTTTCAATAATGCTCAGTCAAAAGAATGGTTGAACTTTTTAAGATGAATGAATACATCACAAAGGATTTTCTCAGAAATCTTCTTTCTAGTTTTTATTGGAAGATGTTTCATTTTCCAACTTAAGCCTCCATGCAAATGCTAATATCCTTTCCCAGATTCTACAAACACTGTGTTTCCAAACTGCCCAATCAAAACAATGGTTGAACTCTGTGAGTTGAATCCACACATCACAAAGAAGTTTCTCAGAAATCTTCTGTCTAGTTTTCATGTAAAATTATTTCCTTTTTCACTACAGGCCTCAAAGCACTCAAAAATTTCCCTTGCAGATTCTAGGAGAACAGATTTTTCCAAACTTCTCAATGAACAGAAATGTTAACCTCTGTGAGATTAATGCACACATCACAAAGCAGTTTCTCAGAAAGCTTCTTTCTAGTTTTTATGTGAAGATATTTCCTTTTTCACCACAGACATAAAAGCACTCACAAATACCCCTTTACAGATTCTAGAAGAACAGAGTTTCCAAACTGCACAATGAAAAGAAACGTTTACCTCTGTGAGATAAATGGACACATCACAAAGCACTTTCTCAGAAAGCTTCTTTCTAGTTTTTATGGGAAGTTATTTCCTTTCTTACCAAAGGCATCAAAACGCCCCCTAATACCCCTATGCAGATTCTACAAAAAGACTGTTTCCAAACTGGTCACTCAAAAGTATGGTTCATGGTGAATAAGCTTTTTGATGTGCTGGTGGATTCGGTTTGCCAGTATTTTATTGAGGATTTTTGCATCAATGTCCATCAAGGATATTGGCCTAAAATTCTCTTTTTTAGTTGTGTCTCTGCCAGGCTTTAGTATCAGTATGATTCTGGCCTCATCAAATGAGTTAAGGAGGATTCCCTCTTTTTCTATTGATTGGAATAGTTTCAGAAGGAATGGTACCAGTTCCTCCTTGTACCTCTGGTAGAATTCGACTGTGAATCCATCTGGTCCTGGACTCTTTTTGATTGGTAAGCTATTGATTATTGCCACAATTTCAGCTCCTGTTATTGGTCTATTCAGAGATTCAACTCCTTCCTGGTTTATTCTTGGGAGAGTGTATGTGTCGAGGAATTTGTTCATTTTTTCTAGATTTTCTAGTTTATTTGCGTAGACGTGTTTATAGTATTCTCTGATGGTGGTTTGTATTTCTGGGGGATTGGTGGTGATATCCCCTTTATCATCTTTTATAGCATATATTTGATTCTTCTCTCTTTTTTTTTCATTAGTCTTGCTAGCAGTCTATCAATTTTGTTGATTCTTTCAAAAAACCAGTTCCTGGATGCATTAATTTTTTGAAGGGTTTTTATTGTCTCTATTTCCTTCAGTTCTGCTCTGATTTTAGCTATTTCTTGCCTTCTGCTAGCTTTTGAATGTGTTTGCTCTTGCTTTTCAAGTTATTTTAATTGTGATGTTAGGGTGTCAAATTTGGATCTTTCCTGCTTTCTCTTGTGGGTATTTAGTGCTATGAATTTCCCCCTACACACGGCTTTGAATGCATCCCAGAGATTCTGGTATGTTGTGTCTTGGTTCTCATTGGATTCAAAGAACATCTTTATTTCTGCCTTCATTTTCTTATGTACCCAGTAGTCATTCAGGAGCAGGTTGTTCAGTTTCCATGTAGTTGAGTGGTTTTGAGTGAGATTCTTAATCCTGAGTTCTAGCTTGGTTGAACTGTGATCTGAGAGATAGTTTGTTATAATTTCTGTTCTTTTACATTTGCTGAGGAGAGCTTTACTTCCAAGTATGTGGTCAATTTTGGAATAGGTGTGGTGTGGTGCTGAAAAAAATGTATATTCTGTTGATTTGGGGTGGAGAGTTCTGTAGATGTCTATTAGGTCCGCTTGGTGCAGAGCTGAGTTCAATTTCTGGGTATCCTTGTGGACTTTCTTTCTCATTGATCTGTCTAATGTTGACAGTGGGGTGTTAAAATCTCCCATTATTAATATGTGGGAGTCTAGGTCTCTTTGTAGGTCACTCAGGACTTGCTTTATGAATCTGGGTGCTCCTGTATTGAGTGCACATATATTTAGGATAGTTAGCTCTTCTTGTTGAATTGATTCCTTTACCATTATGTAATGGCCTTCTTTGTCTCTTTTCATCTTTGCTGGTTTAAAGTCTGTTTTATCAGAGACTAGGATTGCAACCCCTGCCTTTTTTTGCTTTCCCCATTTGCTTGGTACATCTTCCTCCATCCTTTTATTTTGAGCCTATGTGTCTCTCTGCACGTGAGATGGGTTTCCTGAATACAGCACAATGATGGGTCTTGACTCTTTATCCAATTTGCCAGTCTGTGTCTTTTAATTGGAGCATTTAGTCCATTTACATTTAAAGTTAATATTGTTGTGTGTGAATTTGATCATGTCATTATGACGTTAGTTGGTTATTTTGCTCATTAGTTGATGCAGTCTCTACCTAGTCTCGATGGTCTTTACATTATGACATGATTTCGCAGTGGCTGGTACCAGTTGTTCCTTTCCATGTTTAGTGCTTCCTTCAGGAGCTCTTTTAGCTTCATCCCTGGGATGGAAGACTGGTTCAATATACATAAGTCAATAAACGTAACCCAGCATATAAACAGAAACAAAGACAAAAACCACATGATTATCTCAATAGATGCAGAAAAGGCCTTTGACAAAATTCAACAACCCTTCATGCTAAAAATTCTCAATAAATTAGGTATTGATGGGATGTGTCTCAAAATAAAAAGAGCTATCTATGACAAACCCACAGCCAATATCATACTGAATGGGCAAAAACTGGAAGCATTCCCTTTGAAAACTGGCACAAGAGAGGGATGCCCTCTCTCACCACTCCTATTCAACATAGTGTTGGAAGTTCTGGCCAGGGCAATTAGGCAGGAGAAGGTAATAAAGGGTATTCAATTAGGAAAAGAGGAAGTCAAATTGTTCCTGTTTGCAGAAGACATGATTGTATATCTAGAAAACCCCATTGTCTTGGCCCAAAATCTCCTTAAGCTGATAAGCAACTTCAGCAAAGTCTCAGGATACAAAATCAATGTTCAAAAATCACTAGCATTCTTATACACCAACAACAGACAAACCAAGAGCCAAATCATGAGTGAACTCCCATTCACAATTGCTTCAAAGAGAATAAAATACCTAGGAATCCAACTTACAAGGGATATGAAGGACTTCTTCAAGGAGACCTAGAAACCACTGCTCAATGAAATAAAAGAGGATACAAACAAATGGAAGAACATTCCATGCTGATGGGTAGGAAGAATCAATATTGTGAAAATGGCCATACTACCCAAGGTAATTTACAGATTCAATGCCATCCCCATCAAGCTACCAATGACTTTCTTCACAGATTTGGAAAAACCTACTTTAAAGTTCATCTGGAACCACAAAAGAGCCCGCATCACCAAGTCAATCCTAATCCAAAAGAACAAAGCTGGAGGCATCACATTACCTTATTTCAAACTATACTACAAGGCTACAGTAACCAAAAAGCAGCATGGTACTTGTACCAAAACAGAGATATAGATCAATGGAACAGAACAGAACCCTCAGAAATAATGCCACATATCTACAACTATCTGATCTTTGACAAACCTGAGAAAAACAAGCCATGGAGAAAGGATTCCCTATTTAATAAATGGTGCTGGGAAAACTGGCTAGCCATTTGTAGAAAGCTGAAACTGGATCCCTTCCTTACACCTTATACAAAAATCAATTCAAGATGGATTAAAGACTTAAACGTCAGACCTAAAACCATAAAAACCCTAAAAGAACACCTGGGCATTACCATTCAGGACATAGGCATGGGCAAGGACTTCATGTCTAAAACACCAAAAGCAATGGCAACAAAAGCCAAAATTGACAAATGGGATCTAATTAAACCCAAGAGCTTCTGCACAGCAAAAGAAACTACCATCAGAGTGAATAGGCAACCTACAAAATGGGAGAAAATTTTCACAACCTACTCTTCTACCAAAGGGCTAATATCCAGAATCTGCAATGAACTCCAACAAATTTACAAGAAAAAAACAAACAACCCCACCAAAAAGTGGGTGAAGGTCATGAACAGACACTTCTCAAAAGAAGACATTTATGCAGCCAAAAAACACATGAAAAAATGCTCACCATCACTGGCCATCAGAGAAATGCAAATCAAAACCACAATGAGATACCATCTCACATCAGTTAGAATGGCTATCTTTAAGAAGTCAGGAAACAACAGGTGCTGGAGAGGATGTGGAGAAATAGGAACACTTTGACACTGTTGGTGGGTCTGTAAACTAGTTCAACCATTGTGGAAGTCAGTGTGGTGATTCCTCAGGGATCTAGAACTAGAAATTCCATTTGACCCAGCCATCCCATTACTGGTTATATACCCAAAGGACTATAAATCATGCTGCTATAAAGACACATGCACACATATATTTATTGTGGCATTATTCACAAGAGCAAAGACTTGGAACCAAGCCAAATGTCCAACAATGATAGACTGGATTAAGAAAATGTGGCACATATACACCATGGAATACTATGCAGCCATAAAAAATGATGAGTTCATGTCCTTTGTAGGGACATGGATGAAATTGGAAATCATCATTCTCAGTAAACTATCGCAAGAACAAAAAACCAAACACCGCATATTCTCACCTGTAGGTGGGAATTGAACTATGAGAACACATGGACACAGGAAGGGCAACACTCTCGGGACTGTTGTGGGGAGGGGGGAGGGGGGAGGGATAGCATTCGTAGATACACCTAATGCTAGATGATGAGTTAGTGGGTGCAGTGCACCAGCATGGCACATGTATACATATGTAACTAACCTGCACATTGTGCACATGTACTCTAAAACCTAAAGTATAATAAGAATAAATAAATAAATAAATAAATATATAAACAACAAAATTTAAAAAGCAAAAAAAAAAATAAGTATGGTTCAACTCTGTGAGACGTATGCACACATCACAAAGATGTTCCTCAGAAAGCTTCTGTCTAATTTGTGTCAGAAGATATTACCTTTTCCACCTCAGGCCTCCAAGTGAATGCAAATATGCCTTCACAGATTCTACAAACACTGTGTTTCCATACTGCTCAATCAAAAGTCTAGTTCAACTCAGGAGGATGAACCCACACATCACAGAGCAGTTTCTAAGAAAGATTCTTTCTAGTTTTTATGTGAAGACATTTCGTTTATCACCATATGTCTCAAAGGGCTCCCAAATATACCTTTGCAGGTTCTACAAAAAGACTGTTTCCAAACTGCTCAATCAAGACAATGGCTCAACTCTGTGAGGTGAATGTAGACATCCAAAGCAGCTCCTCATAAATCTTCTGTCTAGTTTGTGTCTGAATATACTACATTTTCCACCTCAGGTCTCCATGCAAATGCAATATACCTTCACAGATTCTGCAAACACAGTGTTTCCAAACTTCTCAGACAAAAGAATTGTTCAACCCTGTAAGATGAATGCACACATCACAAAGCAGTTTCTAGAAGTCTTCTTTCCGGTTTTCATGGGAAGATATTTCCTTTTTCACCATAGGCCTCAAAGCATTCTCAAATACCCCTTTGCAGGTTCTACAAAAAGAGTGTTTCCAAATTGTTCAATCAAAAGAATTGCTCAACTCAGTGAGATGAATGCTCACAACCAAAGCAGTTTTTCAGAAATCTTCTGTCTAGTTTTTATCAGATAATATTACCTTTTCCACCTCAGGCCTCCTTGCAAATGCAAATATCCCTTCACAGATTCTACAAACACAGTGTTTCTAAACTGCTCAATCAAAGAATGGTTCAACTATGTGAGATGAATGCACAAATCACAAAGAAGTTTCCAGAAAGCTTCTTTCTAGTTTTTATGTGAAGATATTTCCTTTTTCACCAGAGGCCTCAAAACACTAACAAATATCTGTTTGTGGATTCTAGAGGAACAGAGTTTCCCAGCTTCTCAAAGAAAAGAAACGTTTACATCTGTGAGATGAATGCACACATCAGAAAGAAGTTTCCCAGAAAGCTTCTTTCTAGTTTTTATGGAAGATATTTCCTTTTTCATGATAGGACCCAAAGACCTCCCAAATATCCCTTACAGATTCTACAAAAAGACAGTTTCAAAAATGTTCAATCAAAGAATGGTTCAACCCTGTGACATGAATGAACACATCACAAAGAAGTTTCTCAGAAATTTTCTGTCTAGTTTTAGTCAGAAGATATTTCCTTTTCCAACTTAGGCCTCCATGCGAATGCTAAAGTCCATTCCCAGATTCTACAAACACTGTATTTCCAAACTGCTCAATCAAAAGAATTGTTCAACTCTGTGAGATGAATGCACATGTCACAAATAAGTTTCTCGGAAAGCTTCTATCTAGTTTTTATGTAAAGATATTTCCTTTTCAACATTGGCCTCAAATCACTCAAATATATCCCTTGCAGATTCTCAAAGAACAGAGTTTCCAAACTGCTCAATGAACGGAAATGTTTACCTCTGTGAGATGAATGAACAAATCACAAAGCAGTTTCTCAGAAAGCTTCTTTCTAGTTTTTATGTGAAGCTATTTCATTTTTCACTGTGTGCCTCAAAGGGCTCACAAAGATCCCTTTGCAGACTCTAGAAAAGAGTTTCCAAACTGCTCAGTGAAAAGAAACTTTTACCTTGTGAGATGAATGCACACCCCACAAAGAAGTTTCTCAGAAAGCTTCCTTCTAGTTTGTATGGGTAGATATTTCCATTTTCACCATAGGCCTTAAAGCACTCCAAAATATCACTTTGCAGATTCTGCAAAAACACTGTTTCCAAACTGCTCAATGAAAAGAATGTTTCAAATCTGTGAAATGAATGCATGTATCCCAAGGAAGTTTCTGAGAAAGCTCTTCTCTAGTTTGTATGTTAAGATGTGTCCTTTTTTCACCACAGGACTCAAAGTATTCACAAATATCCCTTTGGAGATTCTGGAAGTACAAAGTTTCCAAACTGCTCATTGAAAAGAAACGTTTGCCCTATGAGATGAATGCACACATCACAAAGCAGTTTCTCAGAAAGAAAGCTTCTGTCTAGTTTTTATGTGAAGATATTTCCTCTTTCACCATAGGCCTCAAAGTGCTCACAAGTATCCCTTTGCAGATTCTACAACAACAGATTTTTCAATATGCTCAATGAAAAGAAAACTTTATGCATGTGAGATGAATGCACGCAACATGAAGCAGTTTCTCAGAAAGCTTCTTTCTAATTTTCATTTGAAGATATTTCCTTTTTCACCATAGGCCTCAAATCGCTCCCAAACATCCCTTTGTAGATTCTACAAAAAGACTGTTTCCAAATTGCTCAATAAAAAGAATGGTTCAACTCTGTGAGATAAATGCCCACATCGTGAAGAAGTTTCTCAGAAAGCTTCTGTCTACTTTTTTTGTGAAAGTATTTCATTTTCTCCTTAGGCCTCAAAGCACTCACAAATATCCCTTTGCAGTTTCTAGAAGAAAAGAGTTTCCAAACTGCTCAATGAAAAGAAACGTTTACCTCCCTGAGATGAATGCACACATCACAAAGCAGTTTCTCAGAAAGTTTCTTTCTAGTTTTTATGTGGAGATATTTTCCTTTTCACTATAGGCCAAAAAAGCACTGACAAATATCCCTTTGCAGATTGTAGAAGAGTAGTTTCCAAAATGCTCAATGAAAAGAAGCGTGAGCCTCAGTGAGAAGAATTCACACATCACCAAGCAGTTTCTGTGTGAAGATATTTCCTTTTTCACTAAAGACCTCAAAGTGCTTCCAAATATCCCTTTGTAGATTCTACAAAAAGAGTGGTTCCAACTGCTCAATCAAAAGAATGGCTCAACACTGTGAGATGAATGCACACATCACAAAGCTGTTTCTCAGAAAACATCTGCCTAGTTTGTGTCACAATATATTTCCATTTCAACCTCAGAACTCCATGCATATGCAAATATCACTTTGTAGATTCTGCAAACACTGTGTTTCCAAACTACTCAATCAAAAGAACGGATCAACTCTGTGAGATGAATGCACATATCACAAAGAAGTTTCTCAGAAAACTTCTGTCTGTTTTTTTTGTGAAGATATTTCCTTTTTCAGCTTAGGCCTCAAAGCACTACAAAGTACCCCCTTGCAGATTCTAAAGGAAGAGAGCTTCTAAGCTGCTCAATGAAAAGAAACATTTACCTCTGTGAGATGAATGTACACATCAACAAGCAATTTCTCAGAAAACTTCTTTATAGTTTTTATTTGAAGATATTTCCTTTTTCGCCATAGGCCTCAAAGTGCCCACAAATATCCCTTTGCAGTTTCTAGAAGAAAAGAGTTTCCAAACTGCTCAATGAAAATAAATGTTTACTTCTCTGAGATGAATGCACACATCACAAAGCAGTTTCTCACAATGTTTCTTTCTAGTTTTTATGTGAAGATATTTCCTTTTTTTGTCTGAATTAATTATTTTATTAGGGGTAGATTATCTTTTAGGTATTTTTTACTTTTTATTTATTTATTTATTTATTTATTATTATACTTCAGGTTTTAGGGTACATGTGCACAACGTGCAGGTTAGTTACATACGTAGAAATGTGCCATGCTGGTGCGCTGCACCCACTAACTCGTCATCTAACATTAGGTATATCTCCCAATGCTATCCCTCCCCCATCCCCCCACCCCACAATAGTCCCCAGAGGGTGATGTTCACCTTCCTGTGTCCATGTGTTCTCATAGCTCAATTCTCACCTATGAGTGAGAATATGTGGTGTTTGGTTTTTTGTTCTTGCGATAGTTTACTGAGAATGATGATTTCCAATTTCACCCATGTCCCTACAAAGGACAAGAACTCATCATTTTTTATGGCTGCATAGTATTCCATGGTGTATATGTGCCACATTTTCTTAATCCAGTCTGTCATTGTTGGACATTTGGATTGGTTCCAAGTCTTTGTTATTGTGAATAATGCCACAGTAAACATATGCGTGCATGTGTCTTTATAGCAGCATGATTTATAGTCCTTTGGGTATATAACCAGTAATGGGATGGCTGGGTCAAATGGAATTTCTAGTTCTAGATCCCTGAGGAATCGCCACACTGACTTCCACAAGGGTTGAACTAGTTTACAGTCCCACCAACAGTGTAAAAGTGTTCCTATTTCTCCACATCCTCTCCAACACCTGTTGTTTCCTGACTTTTTAATGATTGCCATTCTAACTGGTGTTAGATGGTATCTCATTGTGGTTTTGATTTGCATTTCTCTGATGGTCAGTGATGGTGAGCATTTTTTCATGTGTTTTTTACCTTAGGCAACAAAGCACTGACAAATATCCCTTTGCTAGTTGTAGAAGAACAGAGTTTCCAAAATGCTCAATGAAAAGAAACATTTGCCTCAGTGATATGAATTCCCACATCATCAAGCTGCTTCTGAGAAGCCTACTTTCTAGTTTTTATGTGAAGATATTTCCTTTTTCACCAAAGACCTCCAAGTGTTTCCAAATATCCCTTTGCATAATCCACAAAAAAATGGTTCCAACTGCTCAATCAAAAGAATGGTTCAACACTATGAGATGAATGCACACATCACAAAGCAATTTCTCAGAAAACTTCCGTCTAGTTTGTGTCACATTTTTTTTCCACTTCAACCTCAGGCCTCCATGACTATGCAAATATCCCTTTGCAGATTCTACAAAAAGACTGTTCACGAACTGCTCAGTAAAGAAAATGGATCAGCTCTGTGAGATGAATACACATATCACAAAGAAGTTTCTCAGAAAGCTTCTGTATAGTTTTTTTGTGAAGATGTTTCCTTTTTCAGCATAGGCCTCAAAGTGCTACAAAATGTCCCTTTGCAGATTCTAGAAGAACAGAGCTTCCAAGCTGCTCGATGAACAGAAACATTTACCTCTGTGAGATGAATGTACACATCACCAAGCAGTTTCTCGGAAAATTTTTTTATAGTCTTTATTTGAAGATATTTCCTTTTTCACCATAGGCCTCAAAGCACTCACAAATATCCCTTTGCGGAATCTACAAGAACAGAGTTTCCAAATTGCTCAATTAAAAGAAACTTTTACCTCTGTGAGATGAATGCATACATCAGAAAGCAGTTCCTCAGAAAGCTTCTTTCTAGTTTGTATGTGAAGATATTTCCCTTTTCAACATAGGCCCCAAAGCACTCCCAAATATGCCTTTGAAGATTCTACAAAAAGACAGTTTCAAAACTGCTCAATCAAAAGAATGGTTCAACTCTGTGAGATGAATGAACACATCACAGAGAAGTTTATCAGAAAGCTTCTGTGTAGTTTGTATCGGAAGGTATTTTCTTTTTCACCACAGACCTCCATGAGAATCCAAATATCTCTTTGCAGATTCTACAAACACTGTGTTTCCAAACTGTTCAATCAATAAAATGGTTCAACTCTGTGAGATGAATGCATACATCACAAAGCAGTTTCTCAGAGACTCTCTTTCTAATTTTATTCAGAAGATATTTCCTTTTTCACCATAGGCCTCAATGTGCTAACAAATAACCCTTTGCAGATTCTAGAAGAACACAGTTTCCAAACTGCTCTGTGAAAAGAAACGTTTAACTCTGTGAGATGAATGCACACATCACAAAGCAGTCTCAGAAAGCTTCTGTCTAGTTTGTATCAGAAGATATTTTCTTTTCCCCATAGGCCTCAAGATGAATCCAAATATCCCATCGCAGATACCTCAAACACTGTGTTTCCTAACTGTTCTATCAAAAGAATGGGTTAACTCTGTGAGATGAAAGCATAGATCACAAAGCAGTTTCTAAGAAAGCTCCTTTCTAGTTTTTATGTGAGGATATTTCCTTTTTCACCATAGACCTCAAAGCGCTCATGTATATGCCTTTGCAAATTCTAGAAAAATAGTGGTTCCAAACTGCTCAATAAGAAGAATGGTTCAGCCCTGTGAGAGAAATACACACATAACAACATAGTTTCTTAGAAGGCTTCTTTCGAGTTCTCAGGTGAAGATAACTTCTTTTTCACCATAGGCCTCAATGCACTCCCTAATATCCCTTTGCAGTTTCTACAAAAGTGGTGTTTCCAAAATGTTCCATCAAAAGAAAGTTTTAACTCTGTGAGATTAATGCACATATCACAAAGCAGTTTCTTCAGAAAGCTCCTTTCTAGCTTTTATGTGAGGATGTTTCCTTTTTCACAATAAAACTCAAAGGGCTCTCAAATATCCCTTTACAGATTCTAGAAGAACAGAGTTTCCAAACTGCTCAATGAAAAGAAACGTTTAACTCCATGGGATGAATGCACACATTACAAAGCATTCTCTCAGAAAGCTTCTGTCTAGTTTGTATCAGAAGACATTTCCTTTTTCACCACATGCCTCCATGTTAATCAAAATATCACTTCACATATTCTACAAACACTGTTTCCAAACTGCTCAATCAATGAATGGTTCAACTCTGTGAGATGAATCTACACAACACGAAGCAGTTTCCAAGAAATGCTCTTTCTAGTTTTAATCAGAAGATATTTCCTTTTTCACCATAGGCCTCAATGCACTCCCAAATATTCCTTTGCATATTCTAGAAGAACAGAGTTTCCAAACTGCTCAATGAAGTGAAACGTTTAACCTTGTGAGATGAATGCAACATCACAAAGCAGTCACTCAGAAAGCTTCCATCAAGTTTGTATCTGAAGATATCTCCTTTTCCCCATAGGCCTCAAGGTGAATATAAATATCCCTTTACAGATTTTTCAATGAAAATAAACGTTTAACTCTGTGAGATAAATGCACACATCAGAAAGCAGTGTCTCAGAAACATTCTGTCTCATTTGTATCAGAAGATATTTCCTCTTTCCCCATAGGCCTTAAGGGGAATCCAAATATAACTTTGCAGATTCTACAAACACTGTGTTTCCAAACTGCTCAATCAAAAGAATGGTTTAACTCTGTGAGATGAATACACATCACAAATCAGTTTCTCAGAAACTGTCTTTCTAGTTTGTATCAGAAGATATTTCCTTTTTCACCATAGGCCTCAATGGGCTCCCAAATATTCGTTTACAGATTCTAGAACACAGAGTTTCCAAACTGCCCATTGAAAAGAGACGTTTAAGTCTGTGAGGGGAATGCACACATCATAAAACAGTCTCTCAGAAACCTTCTGTCTAGTTTGTATCAGAATATATTTCCTTTGTCTGCATAGGCCTCAAGGCGAATCCAAATATCCCTTCACAGATTCTTCAAAGACTGTGTTTCCAAACTGCTCAATCAAAAGAATGGTTTAACTCTGTGAGATGAATGCACAGATCACAAAGCAGTTTCTAAGAAAGCTCCTTTCTAGTTTTTATGTGAGGATATTTCCTTGTTCACTATACACCTCAAAGCACTCACAAATATCTCTTTGCAGATTCGAGAAAAACAGTGGTTCCAAACTGCTCAATCAAAGAATGGTTCAATACTGTGAAAGGAATGCACACATCACAAAGCAGTTTCTCAGAAAGCTTCCTTTGAGTTTTTAGGTGAAGATATTTCCTTGTTCACCATAGGGTTGAAAGCACGCCAAAATATCCCTTTGCAGATTCTACAAAAACGGTGTTTAAAAATGCTCCATCGAGAGAAAGTTTTAACTCTGTGAGATGACTGCACATATCACAAAGCAGTTTCTCAGAAAGCTCCTCTAGGTTTATGTGAGGATATTTCCTTTTTCACCATAAGATTCAAAGGACTCCCAAATATCCCTTCACAGATTCTACAAAAACAGTGGTTCCAAACTGCTCCATCAAAAGAATGGTTCAACTCTGTGAGATGAATGCACACATCACAAAGCAGTTTATCAGAACCTCTCTTTCCAGTTTGTATCAGAAGATATTTCCTTTTTCACCAGAGGCCTCAATACACTCCCAAATATCCTTTTGCAGATTCCAGAAGAACAGAGTTTCCAAACTGCTCAATGAAAATGAACGTTTAACTCTGTGAGATGAATGAACACATCACAAAGCAGTTTCTCAGAAACTCTCTTTCTAGTTTGTACTGGAAGATATTTCCTTTTTCACCATAGGCATCGATGGTCTCCCAAATATCCCTTTGCAGATTCTAGAACAGAGTTTCCAAACCTCTGAATGAAAGGAAACGTTTAACTCTGTGGGATGAGTGCACACACTGCTAAGCATTCTCTCAGAAAGCCTCTGTCTAATTTGTATTGGAAGATATTTCCTTTTTCACCACAGGCCTCCAGACAAATCCAAATATCCCTTCACAGATTTTACAAACACTGTGTTTCCAAACTGCCCAATCAAAACAATGTTTCAAATCCATGATATGACTACACACATCACACATCAGTTTTTCAGAAACACTCTTTCTAGATTGTATCAGAACATATTTCCTTTCTCACCATATGCCTCAATGCGCTCCCAAATATCCCTTTGCAGATTCTAGAAGAACAGATTTTCCAAACTGCTCAGTGAATAGAAACTTTTAACTCTGAGAGATGAATGCACACATCACAAAGCAGTTTCTCAGAAAGCTTCTGTCTGGTCTGTATCGGAATATATTGCCTATTTCACCACAGGCCTCCATGTGAATCCAAATATCTCTTTGCAGATTCTACAAACACTGTGTTTCCAAACTGCTCAATCAAAAGAGTGGTTTAACTCTGTGAGATGAATACACATCACAAATCAGTTTCTCAGAAACTCTCTTTCCAGTTTGTATCAGAAGATATTTCCTTTTTCACCATAGGTCTCAATGGGCTCCAAAATATCCGTTTGCAGACTCTAGAACACAGAGTTTCCAAGCTGCCCATTGAAAAGAGACGTTTAAGTCTGTGAGGGGAATACACACATCATAAAACAGTCTCTCAGAAAGTTTCTGTCTAGTTTGTATCAGAAGATATTTCCTTTGTCTGCATAGGCCTCAAGGAGAATCCAAATATCCCTTCGCAAATTTTTCAAAGACTGTGTTTCCAAACTGCTCAATTGAAAGAATGGTTTCAATCTGGGAGATAAATGCAGAGATCACAATGTAGTTTCTAAGAAAGCTCCTTTCTAGTTTTTATGTGAGGATATTTCCTTTTTCACTATACACCTCAAAGTGCTCACAAATATCTCTTTTCAGATTCTAGAAAAACAGTGGTTCCAAACTGCTCAATCAAAAGAATGTTTTAACTCTCTGAGAAGAATGCACACATCACAAGGCAGTTTTTCAGAGAGCTTCCTTCGAGTTTTTAGGTGAAGATATTTCCTTTTTCACCATTGGCCTGAAATCACTCCAAAATATCCCTTTACAGCTCCCTCAAAAGAAAGTTTTATCTCTGGGAGATGAATGCACATATCACAAAGAAGTTTCTCAGAAAGCTCCTTTCTAGGTTTATGAGAGGATATTTCCTTTTTCACCACAGGACTCAAAGGGCTCCCCAATATCCCTTTGCAAATTCTACAAAAACAGTGGCTTCAAACTGCATCATCAAAAGAATGGTTCAACTCTGTGAGATGAATGCACACATCACAAAGTAGTTTCTCAGAAAGCTTCTGTCTAGTTTGTATCAGAAGATATTTCCTTTTTCACCACAGGCCTCCATGAGAATCCAAATATCTCTTCGCAGATTCTACAAACACTGTGTTTCCAAACTGCTCAATCAATAAAATGGTTCAACTCTGTGAGATGAATGCACACATCACAAAACAGTTTCTCAGAGACTCTCTTTCTAGTTTTAATTGGAAGATATTTCCTTTTTCACCATAGGCCTCAGTGTGCAGATAAATATCCCTTTGCAGATTCTAGAAGAACAGAGTTTCCAAACTGCTCAATGAAAAGAAAGGTTTAACTCTGTGAGATGAATGCACACATCACAAATCAGTCTCAGAAAGTTTCTGTCTAGTTTGTATCAGAAGATATTTCCTTTTTCCCCATAGGCCTCAAGGCGAATCCAAATATCCCATCACAGATACTTCAAACACTGTATTTCCTAATTCCTCAATCAAAAGAACGGTTTAACTCTGTGAGATGAAAGCATAGATCACAAAGCAGTTTCTAAGAAAGCTCCTTTCTAATTTTTACGTGAGGATATTTCCTTTTTCACCATAGACCACAAAGCACTCACAAATACCTCTTTGCAGATTCTACAAAAAGACTGTTTTCAAACTGCTCAATCAAAAGAATTCTCAGCAGACTAATGCAAGGACAAAAAAACCAAACATCACATGTTCTCACTCAAAGGTGGGAATTGAACAATGAAAACACATGGACACAGGAAGGGGAACATCACACACCTGGGACTGTTGTTGGGTGGGGGGAAGAGGGAGGGATAGCATTAGGAGATATGCCTAAATCAAAATGACAAGTTAAAGGGTACAGTGCACCAACATGGCACATGTATACCTATGTAACAAACCTATATGCTGTGCACATGTACCCTAAAACTTAAAGTATAATAATAATAAAATAAGGAAAAAAAATAAGAATGGTTCAGCTCTGTGAGATGAATGCACACATCACAACGCAGTTTCTCAGAAACTCTCTTTCTAGTTTGTATCAGAAGATATTTCCTTTTTCACCATAGGTCTCAATGTGCTCCCAAATATCCCTTTGCAGATCCTAGAAGAACAGAGTTTCCAAACTGCTCAATAAAAAGAAACTTTTAAGTCTGTGGGATGAATGCATACGGTACAAAGCATTCTGCCAGAAAGCTTCTGTATAGTTTGTATTGGAAGATATTTCCTTTTTCACCACACGCCTCCATGAGAATCCAAATATCCCTTTGCAGATTCTGCAATCACTGTGTTTCCTAATTGCTCAATCAAAGAATTGTTCAACTCAGTGAGATGAATGCACACATAACAAAACAGTTTCTCAGGAACTGTCTTTCAAGTTTGTATCGGAAGATATTCCTTTTATCACCATAGGCCTCAATACGTTCCCAAATGTCCCTTTGCAGATTCTAGAAGAACAGAGTTACCAAACTGCTCAATGAAAAGAAACGTTTAACTCTGTGAGATGAATGCAAATATCGCAAAGCAGTCTCTCAGAAAGCTTCTTTCTAGTGTGTATCAGAATATATTTCCTTTTTCACCACAAGCCTCCATGCAAATCCAAAGATCCCTTTGCAGATTCTACAAACACTGTGTTTCCAAACTTCTCAATCAAAGGAATGGTTTAACTCTGTGAGATGAATGCACAGATCACAAAGCAGTTTCTAAGAAAGCTCCTTTCTTGTTTTTATGTGAGGATATTTCCTTTTTCACCATACACCTCAAAGCACTCACAAATATCCTTTTGCAGATTCTCGAAAAACAGTGTTTCCTTAATGCTCAAAAAAAAGAATGGTTCAACTCTGTGAGAGAAATGCATACATCCCAAATCAGTTTCTCAGAAAGATTCCTTCGAGTTTTTAGGTGAAGATATTTCCTTTTTCACCATAGCCCTGAAAGCACTGCAAAATATCCCTTTGCAGATTCTACAAAAATGGTGTTTCCAAAATGCTTCATCAAAAGAAATTTTTAACTCTATCAGATGAATGCACGTATCACCAAGGAGTTTCTCACAAAGCTCCTTTCTAATTTTTATGTGACAATATTTAATTTTTCACCATAAGACTCAAAGGGATCCCAAATATCCCTTTGCAAATTCTACAAAAAAAGGTTGCAAACTGTTCCATCAAAAGAATGGTTCAACTCTGTGAGATGAATGCACATATCAGAAAGTGGTTTCTCAGAAAGCTCCCTTCTAGTTTTTAGGTGAGGATATTTCCTTTTTCACAATAAGACTCAAACGGCTCCCAAATATCCCTTTGCAGATTCTACAAAAACAGTGATGCTGAACTGCTGAATCCAAAGAATGATTCAACTCTGTGAGATGAATCCACACATCACAAAGCAGTCTCTCAGAATGTTTCTATCTCGTTTGTATCAGAAGGTATTTCCTTTTTCACCTCAGCCCTCCATGTGAATTGAAATATCTCTTTGCACATCATACAAACACTGTTTTTCCAAACTGCTCAATCAAAAAATGGTTCAACTCTGTGAGATGAATGCACATATCACAAAGCAGTCTATCAGAAATTTTCTGCCCAGTTTGTATGAGAAGGTATTTCCTTTTTCACCACAGCCCTCCATGCGAATCAAAATATACCTTTGCACATCATACAAACACTGTGTTTCCAAACTGCTCAATCAAAAAATGGTTCAACTCTGTGAGATGAATGCACACGTCACAAGGCAGTTTCTCAGAATGTTTCTGTCTAGTTTTTATATGAAGGTATTTACTTTTTCACCATAGGCCTCAATGCACTCCCAAATATCCCTTTGCAGATTCTAGAAGAAGAGGGTTTCCAAACTGCTCAATGAAAAGAAACGTTTAACTCTGTGGTATGAATGCACACATTACAAAGCATTGTCTCAGAAAATTTCTGTCTAGTTTGTATTGAAAGATATTTCCTTTTTCACCACAGCCCTCCATGTGAATCCAAAGATCCCTTCACAGATTCTACAAACACTGTGTTTCCAAACTGCTGAATCAAAAGAATGGTTCAACTCTGTAAGACGAATGCACACATCACAAAGCAGTTTCTCAGAAACTCTCTTTCTAGTTTGTATCGGAAGATATTTCCTTTTTCATCATAGGCCTCAAAGCACACCCAACTATCCCTTTGCAGATTCTAGAAGAGCAGAGTTTCCAAAGTGCTTAATGAAAATAAACGTTTAACTCTCTGAGATAAATGCACACATCACAAAGCAGTGTCTCAGAAACATTCTGTCTCATTTGTATCAGAAGATATTTCCTTTTTCAACATAGGCTTCAAGACGAATCCAAATATAACTTTGCAGATTCTTCAAACACTGTGTTTCCAAGCTGCTCAATCAAAAGAAAGGTTCAACTCTGTGAGAGGAATGCACATATCACAAATGAGTTTCTCAGAAAGCTTCCTTCGACTTTCTAGGTGAAGATATTTCCTTTTTCACCGTAGGCCTGAAAGCTCTCCAAAATATCCCTTTGCAGATACTAAAAAAACGGTGTTTACAAAATGATCTTTCAAAAGAAAATTTTACATCTGTGATATGAATGCACATATCAGAAAGCAGTTTCTCAGAAAGCTCCTTTCTAGTTTTTATGTGAGGATATTTCCTTTTTCACCATAAATCTCAAAGGGCTCCCAAATATCCCTTTGCAGATTCTACAAAAAACAGTGGCTCAAAACTGCTACATCAAAAGAATGGTTCAACTCTGTGAGATGAATGCACACATCACAAAGTAGTTTCTCAGAAAGCTTCTGTCTAGTTTGTATCAGAAGATATTTCCTTTTTCACTACAGGCCTCAATATGCTAACAAATAACCCTTTGCAGATTCTAGAAGAACAGAGTTTCCAAACTGCTCAATGAAAAGAAAGGCTTAACTCTGTGAGATGAATGCACACATCGCAAAGCAGTCTCAGAAAGTTTCTGTCTAGTTTGTATCAGAAGATATTTCCTTTTTCCCCGTAGGCCTCAAGGCAAATCCTAATATCTATTTGCAGATTCTTCAAAAACTGTTTCCAAACTGCTCAATCAAAAGAATAGTTTAACTCTGTGAGATGAATGCACAGATCACAAAGCAGTTTCTAAGAAAGCTCCTTTCTAGTTTTTATGTGAGGATATTTCCTTGTTCACCATAGACCTCAAAGCACTCACAAATATCCCCTTGCAGATTCTGGAAAAACAGTGGTTCCAAACTGCTCAATCAAAAGAATGGTTCAGCTCTGTGAGAGGAATGCACACATCACAAAGCAGTTTGTCAGAAAGCTTCCTTCGAGTTTTTAGGTGGAGATATTTCCTTTTTCACCATAGGCCTGAAAGGGCTCTGAAATATCCCTTTGCAGATTCTAAAAAAATGGTGTTTCCAAAGTGCTCCATCAAAAGAAAGTTTTAACTCTGTGAGATGAATGCACATATCACAAAGCAGTTTCACAGAAAGCTCCTTTCTAGGTTTATGTGAGGATATTTCCTTTTTCACCATAAGACTCAAAGGGCTCCAAAATATCCCTTTGCAGATTCTAGAAAAACAGCGGTTCCAAACTGCTCCACCAAAAGAATGGTTCAACTCTGTGAGACGAATGCACACACCACAAAGCAGTCTCTCAGAAAGCTTCTGTCTAGTTTATATCAGAAGATATTTCCTTTTTCACCACAGGCTTCCATGGGAATTCAAATATCCCTTCGCAGATTCTGCAAACACTGTATTTCCAAACTGCTGAATCAAAAGAATGGTTCAACTCTGTGAGATGAAGGCACATGTCACAAAGTAGTTTCTCAGAAACTTTCTTCTTGTTTGTATCAGAAGATATTTCCATTTTCATCATGGGTGTCAATGCGCTCTGAAATATCCCTTTGCCAATTGTAGAAGAACAGAGTTTCCAAACTGCTCAATGAAAAGAAACGTTTATCTCTGTGAGGTGAATGCCCACATCACAAAGCAGTTTCTCAAAAAGCTTCTGTGTAGTTTGTATCAGAAGACATTTCCTTTTTCACCATAAGCCTCAAGGTGTATCAAAGTATCCCTTCACAGATTCTACAAACACTGTGTTTCCAAACAGCTAAATCAAATGTATTGTTGGACTCTGTGAGATGAATCCAGAGATCACAAAGCAGTTTCTAAGAAAACTCCATTCTATTTCTTATGTGATGATATTTCCTTTTTCACCGTAGGCCTCAAAGTGCTCCCAAATTTCCCAGTGTAGATTCTGCAAAAACCATGTTTCCAAACTGCTCAATCAAAAGAATGGTTAAACATTGTTACAGGAATGCACACATCACAAAGCAGTTTCTCAGAAAGCTTCTTTCTAGTTTTTATCTGAAGTTATTTCCTTTTTCGCCATGGTCATCATGCGCACTAAAATATCCCTTTGCACATTGTACAAAAAGACTGTTTCCAAACTGATTGATCAAAAGAAATATGTATCTCTGTGAGATGAAGGCACACATGGCAAAGCAGTTTCTGAATTTTCTTCTTTCTAGTTCTTATCAGAAGATATTTGCTTTTTCACCATAGGCTTCAATGCACTGCCAAATGTCCCTTCACAGATTCTACATAAACAGTATTTCCAAACTGCTCAATCAAAAGAAAGGGTTAACTCTGTGAGAGGAATGCACACATCACAAAGCAGTTTCTCTGAAAGTGTCTGTCTACTTCTTCTCTGAAGATATTTCCTTTTCCAACATAGGCCTCAAAGCATTCCCAAATATCCCTTCAGAGATTCTACAAAAATAGTGCTTCCAAACTGTTCCATCAAAAAAAGACTTAACTCTTTTTGATAAATGCACCCATCAGAAAGCAGTTTCTCATAATGCTTTTTTTTTTATTATTATACTTCAAGTTTTAGGGTACATGTGCACAATGTGCAGGTTAGTTACGTACGTATACATGTGCCATGTTGGTGTGCTGCACCCACCAACTCGTCATTTACCATTAGGTATATCTCCTAATGCTATCCCTCCCCCCTCCCCTCACCCCACAACAGTCCCCAGAGTGTGATGTTCCCCTTCCTGTATCCTTGTGTTCTCATTGTTCAATTCCCATCTATGGGTGAGAACATGTGGTGTTTGGTTTTTTGTTGCTTCTTTCCAGTTTTTATCTGAAGATATTTCCTTTTCCACTATCAGCTTTTTTTGCTACCTAATACCACTTCACAGATTTTGCAAAAACAGTGTTTCCAAATTGCTCAGTCCGAAGAAAGTTTTACCTCTGTGAGATGAATGCACACATCACAAAGCAGTTTGTTGAAAAGCTTCTTTCTAGTTTTTGTCCAAAGATATTTGCTTTATCACCATAGGCTTCAATGTGCTCTCTCATACCCAATCACAGATTCTACAAACAAAGTGTTTCCAAAAAGCTCAATCAAAAAATAGGGTTAACTCTGTGGGTTCATTGCACACATGAAAAAGCAGTTTGTCAAAGTGCTTATGTCTATTTCTTCTCTCAAGACATTTCCTTTTCCACCATAGGCCTCAATACACTCCCAAATATCCTTTCACAGATTCTACAAAAACAGTGTTTCTGAACTCATCCATAAAAAGAAGGATTTAAACCTGTGAGATGAATGTACACATCAAAAAGCAGTTTCTCAAAAAGCTTCTTTCCAGTTTTTATCCAAAGACATTTCCTTTTTCACCACAGGCCTGGTGCGCTCCCAAATATCCCTTCTCAGATGCTACAAAAACAGTGATTCTGAACTGCTAAATCAACAGGAGGTTTTAACTCTGAGATGAATGAACAGATTACAAAGTAGTTTTTCCAAAGGCTTCTTTCCAGTTTTTATCTGAAGATATTTCCTTTTTCACTATAGGCTTCAATGCACTCCCAAATATGCCTTCACAAACTCTTCAAAACAGTTTTTCCAAACTGCTCTATCAAAATGAAGGTTTAATTCTGGGACATGAGTGCGCACATCACAAAGCAGTTTCTCAGAATGATTCTGTCTAGTTCTCTGTCAATATTACCTTTTCCACCTTAGACCTCAATGCGTTCCCAAAAATCCCTTTGCAGATTCTACAAAAACAGTGTTTCTAAGCTGTTCCATAAAAAGGAGTACTTAACTCTGTGAGATGAACTCCCACATCAGAAAGCAATTTTTCATAACGCTTCTTTCCAGTTTTTATCTAAAGATATTTCCTTTTTCACCATAGGCTTTTTTGCGCTACCAAATATCGCTTCACAGATTTTCCAAAAACAGTGTTTCCAAACTAGTCTGTCAAAAGAGAACTTTAATTATGTCAGATGAATGCAGACATAACAAAGCAGTTTCTTAAAAAGATTCTTTCTAGTTTTTATCCTAAGATACTTCCTTTATCACCATAGGCTTCAATGTGCTCCCAAATATCCTGTCGCAGATTCTACAAAAACAGTGTTTCCAAGCTGCTCAATCAAAAAGCAGGTTGTAAGTTTATGAATGCACACTTCACAAGGCAGTTTCTTAAAAAGCTTTTTTCTAATTTATATCTGAAGATACTTCCTTTTTCACCATATGCCTCATGCCCTCCCAAATATCCCTTCACAGATTCTACAAAAAAAGTGTTTCCAAACTGTTCCATCAAAAGAAGGACTTAACTCTGTTTGATGAAAGCACAAATCACAAAGCAGTTTCTCAAAAAGCTTCTTTCTAGTTTGTTTCTGAAGATAATTCCCTTTTCACCATAGGCCTCACTGCACTGCCAGAAAGATTTAACCCTCCAAGATGAATGCACACATCAGAAAGCTGTTTCTCATAATGCTTTTTTCCTGTTTTTATCTGAAGATATTTCCTTTTTCTCCAAAGCTTTTTTGCTCTACTTAATATCATTTCACAGATTATACAAAAACAGTGTTTCCAAACTGCTCAGTCAAAATCATGGTTTAACTCTGCAAGATGAATACACACATTACAAAGCAGTTTCTCCAAAAGGTGCTATTTTTTATCTGAAGTTATTTCCTTTTTCATCATTGGCATAATTACATTTTCAAGTATCCCATTGCAGATTATATAAAAAGACTGTTTCTAAACTGCTAAATCACAATAAAGGTTTAAATCTGTGAGAATATTGCACACATCACAAAGCAGTTTCTCAGAAGGCTTCTTTTCAATTTTTATCCGAAGTTATTTCTTTTTTCACCATAGGCCTCATTGCACTCCAAAATACCCTTTGCAGATTCTACCAAAAGAGTTTCTCCAGACTGCTCAATCAAAATAAAGGTTTAACTCTGTCAGATGAATGCTCACATCACATAGTAGTGTCTCAGAAAGTTTCCTTCTAATTTTTATCTGGAGATATTACCTTTTTCACTATAGGCCTCAATGAGCTCGAAAATAACCTTTTGCAGATTCTGCCAAAAAGGTGTTTTGAAATGGCTCCAACAAAGGAAAGATTTAACGCAGTAAAATGTATGCATACCTCACAAATCAGTGTCTCTGAAAGATTCTTTCCAGTTTGTATCTGAACATATTTCCTTTTTCACCTTAGGCCTCTTTTCACTACCTAATGTCACTTCACTGATTATACAAAAAAAGTGTTTCCAAACTGCCCTATCAAAAGAAAGATTTAACTCTGTGAGATGAATGCACACATCATAAAGCAGTTTCTCAAAAAGCTTCTTTCTAGTTTTTATCAGAAGACATTTTCTTTATCACCTTAGGCTTCATTGCACTCCCAAATATCCCTTTACAGATACTACAAAAACAGTGTTTACAAACTGCTCAATCAAAAGAAAGGTTTAACTGTAATATGAATGCACACATCATAAGATGAATTCACACATCTCAAAGCAGGTTCTCAGAATGCTTCTGTCTAGTTTTTATCTGAAGTTATTTCCTTCACCATAGACCACATGCGCTCCCAAATATCCCTTCACAGATTCTACAGAAACAGTGTTTCCAACCTGCTCAATCAAAAGAAACTTTTACCTTTGTGAGAAGAATGCACACATCACAAAGCACTGTTTCAGAAAGCTTCTTTCTAGGTTTTATCCAAAGATATTTCCCTTTTCACCATAGACTTCAATGTGCTCCCCAATATCCCTTCACAGATTCAGCAGAACAGTGTTTTCAAACTGCTGAATCAAAGAATGGTTTAACTCCATGAGATGAATGCACACATCCTGAAGCAGTTTCTCAGAAAGCTTCTGTCTAGTTCTTCAATGGAGATATTTCCTTTTCCTCCTTAGGCCTCAATGTGCTCCCAAATAACACTTTGCAGATTCTTAAAACACAGTGTTTCCAAACTGTTGCATCAAAAGAAAGATTTAACTCTGTGAGATGAACACACACATCAGAAAGCAGTTTGTCATATCACTTCTTGCCAGTTTTTAATGGAAGATATTTCCTTGTTCAACATAGGCCTTTTTGCTCTACATAACATCACTTCGCAGATTATACAAAAACACTTTCTCAACAGCTGAGTCGAAGGAAAAGCTTAACTCTGTGAGATGAATGCATTTATCACAAAGCAGTTTCTCAAAAAGCTTATTTCCAGTTTTTATCCGAAGTTGTTTCCTTTGTCACCATAGGCTTCAATGCACTCCCAAATATCCCTTCGTAGATCTACAAAAACTGTTTCCAAACTGTTCCATCCAAAGAATGACTTAACTGTGAGTTGAACACACACATCAGAAAGTAGTTTCTCATAACCATTCTTACCAGTTTTTATCTGAAGTTATTTCCTTTTTCACCACAGGCTTTTTTGCAGTACCCAATATTGCTTCACAGATTTTGCAAAAACAAAGATTCCAAACTGCTCAGCCATAAGAAAAGTTTAACTCTGGGAGTTGAATACACACATCACAAAGCAGTTTCTCAAAATGCTTGTTTGTAGTTTTTATCCAAAGATATTTCCTTTATCACTGTAGGATTCAACGCTCTCTCAATATCCCATCACAGATTCTACAAAAACACTGTTTCCAAACATATCAGTCAAAAAACAGGTTTAACTCTGAGTTGAATGCACACTTCACAAAGCAGTTTCTCAGAAAGCTTCTTTCTTGTTTTTATTTGATGATATTTCCTTTTTCAGAATAGGCCCCAGTGCACTCAAAAATATCCCTTTGCAGATTCTATAAAAACACTGTTTCCAAACAGTTCCATTAAAAGAAGCATTTAACTCTGTGAGATGAACAGACGCATCAGAAACCAATTTCTCATAACACTTCTTTTTAGTTTTTATCTGAAGTTATTTCCTTGTTCACTATAGACCTTTTTGTGCTACATAACATCGCTTTGCAGATAGTACAAAAGCAGTGTTTCCAAACTGATCAGTCAAAAGAAAAATTTAACTCGGTGAGATAAATGCATCCATCACAAAGCAGTCTCTCAGGAAGCTCCTGACTAGTTCTTCTCTGAAGATATTTCCTTTTCCACAATAGGCTTCAATGTGCACCCAAATATAAATTTTCATATACTATAAACACAGTGTTTCCAAAGTGCTGAATCAAAAGTAAGGTTTAACTCTGTGAGATGAAAGCACACATCCCAAAGCACTTTCTCAAAAAGCTTCTCTCCAGTTCTTCTCTGAAGATATTTCCTTTCCCACCTTAGGCACCAATGTGCTCACAAATATTCCTTCACAGATTGTACAAAAACACTGTTTCCAAACTGTTCCTCAAAAGAAGGAATTAACTCTGTGAGATGAACACACACATCAGAAACTGTTTCTCATAACACTTCTTTCCAGTTTTTATCTGAAGATAGTTCCTTTTTCACCATAGGCTTTTTTTTGTGCTACCTAATATCACTTTGTAGATTGTGCAAAAACAGTGTTTCCAAACTGCTCAGTCACGAGAAAGGTTTAACTCTGTGAGGTGAATGCACACACCACAAAGCAGTGTCTCAAAATGTTTCTTACAAGTTTTTATCCAAAGATATTTCCTTTTTCACCATAGGCTTCTAAGCATTCCAAAATATCCCTTCACAGAGTCTACAAAAACAGTGTTTCCAAACTGCTGAATCAAAAGAAAGGTTTAACTCCATGAGATGAATGAACATATCACAAAGCAGTTTGTCAGAAAACTTCTGTCTAGTTCTTCTCTGAAGGTATTTCCTTTTCCACCATAGGCCTGAATATGCTCCCAAATATCCCTACGCAGATTCTAAAACAACAGTTTTTCCAATCTGCTCCATCAAAAAACAGGTTTAACTCTGTAAGTTGAGCATGCACACTTCAAAAAAGAAGTTTCTGAAAAAGCTTCTTTCTAGTTTTTATCCAAATATATATCCATTTTCACCATAGGCATAACTATCTTTTCAAATATCCCATTGCAGATTAAACAAAAACAGTCTTTCCAAACTGCTTAATGAAAAGAATGGTTTAAATCTGTACAAATAATGCACACACGACCAAGCAGTTTCTGAGAAAGCTTCTTTGTAGTTTTTATCCGAAGTTATTTCCTTTATCATCATAGGGTCTGTGCGCTCCCAAATATCCCTTCCTAGATTCTACCAAAAGAGTGTTTCCAAACTCTTCAATCAAAAGAAAGGTTTAATTCTGTGAGATGAATGCACACATTAGAAAGCAATTTGTCAGAAATCTTCTTTCTAGTTTTTATCTGGAGATATTTCCTTTTTCACCATATGCCTCCATGGGCTCCCAAAAAACTCTTTTCAGTTTCTGCCAAAAGGGTGTTTGCAAATGGCTCCATCAAAGGAAAGTTTTAACACTGTGAAATGAATGCATATGTCACAAGTTAGTGTCTCAGAAAGATTCTTTCCGCTTTTTATCTGAGGATATTTCCTTTTTCACCATAGACCTCTTTGCACTACTTAATATCACTTTGCATGTTATACAAAAACAGTGTTTTCAAACTGCTCTATCAAAATAAAAGTTTAATTCTGTGAGATGAATGCACACATCACAAAGCAGTTTCTAAAAAAGCTTCTTTCTAGTTTTCATCTGAAGATAGTTCCTTTTTCACCATTGGTATCAGTGCACTCCGAAATATCAACTTGCAGACTCTACAAAAAAGTTGTTTCCAAACTGCTCAATCAAAAGAAACTTTTAATTCTGTGAGAAGAATGCACACATCACAACACATTTTCTCAGAAAGCTTCTTTCTAGTTTTTATCTGTAGTTATTTCCTTTTTCACCATATGTTCAATGTGCTCCCAAATATCCCTTCGCAGATTCTACAAAAACAGTGTTTCCAAACTGCTCAATCAAAAGCTAGGTTAACTCTGTGAGTTGAATGCAGACAAAATGAAGGATTTTCTCAGAAAGCTTCTGTCTAGTTCTTCACTGAAGATATTTCCTTTTCCATCATAGGCCTCAATGTACTCCCAAATATCCCTTCGCAGATTCTACAAAAACAGTGTTTCCAAACTGTTCCATCAAAAGAACGACTTAACTCCATGAGATGAATGCACACATCAGAAAGCAGTTTCTCGTAATTCTTGCTTCCAGTTTTTATCTGAAGATATTTCCTTTTTCAACATAGGCCCTTTTGCGTTACCAGACATCACTTTGGAGAGTATACAAAAACAGTGTTTCCTAACTGATCAGTCAAAAGAAATGTTTAACTCTTTGAGATGAATGCACACATCACAAAGCAGTTCCTCAAAAAGCTTCTTTCTAGCTTTTATCCAAATATATTTTCATTTTCACCATTGGCATAACTGCGCTTTCAAATATCTCATTGCAGATTCAACAAAAACAGTTTTTCCTAACTGCTGAATGAAAAGAATGGTTTAAATCTGTGTGAAGATAGCACACATCACAAAGAAGTTTCTCAGAAAGCTTCTTTGTAATTTTTATCAGAACTTATTTCCTTTTTCACCATAGGGTCAGTGCACTCCCAAATATCCCTATGCAGATTCTACCAAAACAGTTATTCTAAGCTTCTCAATAAAAAGAATGGTTTATGTCTGTCAGATTAATGCAATTTCTCAGAAAGCTTCTTTCTAGATTTTATCAGGAGATATTTCCTTTTTCACCGTGAGTCTCCGTGGTCTACCAAATAACTCTTTGCAGCCTCTGCCAAAAGGGTGTTTCCAAACGGAACCATCAGAGAAAAGATTTAACACTGTGAAATGAATGCACTAATGACAAATCGGCATCTCAGAAATCTTCTTTCCAGTATTTATCTGAAGATAATTCTTTTCTCATCATTGGCCTCTTTGCCCTACAAAATATCACTTCGCAGGTTATACAAAAACAGGGTTTCCAAACTGATCTATGAAAAGAAAGGTTTAACTCTGTGAGCCAAATGCGCACATCACAAAACAGTTTCTCAGAAAGTGTCTTTCTAGTTTTTATCTGAAGATATTTCCTTTTTCACCATAGGTATCATTGCATTCCAAATATCCCCTTGAAGACTCTACAAAAACATTGTTTTCAAACTGCTTAATCAAAAGAAACGTTTAACTCTGTGAGATGAAGTCACAAATCACAAAGCAGTTTCTCAACAAACTTCTTTCTTGTTTTTTTCCAAAGATATTTCCTCTATCACCATAGGCTTCAATGCACTCCCAAATATCCTGGTGCAGATTCTATAAAAACAGTGTTTCCAAACTGCTCAATCAAAAAACCATTTTACATCTGTGAGTGGAACACACACATCACAAAGCAATTTCTCAAAAAGCTTCTTTCTAGTTTTTATCCAAAGGTATTTAATTATCACCATGGGCATCATTGGGCTCCTTAATATCCATTTGCAGATTCTACAAAAATTGAGTTTTCAAACTACTCCATCAAAAGAAACGTTTAGCTCTGTGAGAGGAATGCACATATCATAAAACAGTTTCTCAGAAATTTTCTTTCTAATTTTAATCTGAGGTTATTTCCTTTTTCACCATAGGTCTGGTGTCCTCCCAAATATCCCTTCGCAGATTCTACAAAAACAGTGTTTTCCAAACTGATCAAACAAAGGAAAGGTTTAACTCTGTGAGATTAATGCACACATCACAAATCAGTTTCTTGAAGAGCATTTTTCTAGTTTTTATCTGAAGATATTTCCTTTTTCACCATAGACTTCTATGCACTCCCAAATACCCCTTCGCAGATTCTACAAAAACATTGTTTCCAAACTGCTCAAATAAAAGAAACGTTTAACACTGTGAGAATAATGTACACATCACAAAGCAGTTTCTCAAAATCTTCTTTTTAGTTTTTACCTGAAGTTATTTCCTTTTTCACTGTAGGCCTCAATGCCCTCCCAAGTCTCCCTTCACAGATGCTACTAAAACAGTGTTTCCAAAGTGATCAATCAAAAGAAAGGTTTAACTCTGAGATGAATGCACACATCACAAACAGTTTCTCAGAAAGTTTCTGTCTACTTCTATGAAGATATTTCCTTTTCCACCACAGGTTTCAATGCGCTCCCCAATATCCCTGCACAGATTCTACAAAAACAGTGTTTCCAAACAGCTCAAACAAAAGAAAGTTTTAATTCTGTGAGAAAATGCACATATCACAAAGCTGTTTCTCAGAAAGCTTCTTTCTAGTTCTTCTCTGAAGAGATTTCCTTTTCCACCAGAGTCCTCAATGGTCTCTCAAATATCACTTTACAGATTCTACAAGAACAGAGTTTCCAAATTGTTCCATCAAAGAAGGACTTAATTCTGTGAGAAGAATGCACACATCAGAAAGCAGTTTCTCATAACACTTCTTTCCAGTTTTGATCTGAAGATATTTCCTCTTTCATCAAGGTTTTTTTTGCACTACATAATATCGCTTTGTGAATTTTGCAAAAAAAGTATTTCCAAACTGCTCAGTCAAAAGAAAGATTTAACTCTGTGAGATGAATGCAGAAATCCCAAAACAGTTTCTCAACAACCTTCTTTCTAGTTTTTATGAGTAGATATTTCACTTATCACCATAGGCTTCAATATACTCCCAAATATTTCATCGCAGATTCTATAAAAAGAGTGTTTCCAAACTGCTCAGTCAAAACACTGGTTTACAACTGTGAGCAGAACACACACACCACAAAGCAATTTCTCAAAAAGCTTCTTTGTAGTTTTTATCTGAAGATATTTAATTTTTCACCATAGGTATCAGTGCACTCCTAAATATCCCTTTGCAGATTCTACAAAAACAGTGTTTTCAAACTATTCCCTCAAAAGAAGGACTTAACTGTGAGATGAACACAGACATCAGAAAGCAGTTTCTCACAACGCATCTTTCCAGTTTTTATCTGAAGATATTTCCTTTTTCACCATATGCTTTCTATCACTACCAAATATCCCTTCACAGATTCTAAAACAACAGTGTTTCCAACTGCTCAATCAAAATCAGATTTAACTCTTTGAATTGAACACATTCATCACATAGTAGTTTCTCAAATATTTCTTTCTAGTTTTTATCCGAATATATTTCCTTTTTAACCAATGGCCTCAGTGCACTCCCAAATATACCTTTGCAGATTCTACAAAAACAGTGTTTCCAAACGGCTCAATCAAAAGAAAGGTTTAACTCTGTGAGATGAATTCATACATCACAAAGCAGTTTCTTGTATAGTTTCTGTCTAGTTCTTCTCTGAGGATATTTCTGTTTACACCAGAGGCCTCAATGAGCTCACAAATGTCCCTTTGCAGAATCTATAAATCAGTGTCTCTGTATTGTTCCAGCAAAGGAAGCATTTAACTCTGTGAGATGAACACACACATCACAAAGCAGTTTCTCATAATGCTTCTTTCCGGTTTTTATCTGAAGGTATTACTTTGTTCACCATAGGCATTTTGTGCTACCTAAAATCACTTCACAGTTTATACAAAAAGAATGTTCTGAAACTGCTCAGTCAAAGGAAATTTTAACTCTGTGAGATAAATTCATACATTACAAAGCAGTTTCACAGAAAACTTCTTTCTAGTTTTTATCTGAAGCTATTTCATTTTTCACCATACTCTTCATGCACTCCCAAATATCCCTTTGCAGATTCTACAAAAACAGTGTTTTGAAACTGCTGATTCAAAATAAAGGTTTCACTCTGTGAAATGAATTCACATATCTGATGAAGTTTCTCAGAGAGCTTCTGTCTAGTTCTTCTCTGAAGATATTTCCTTTACCACCATAGTCCTCTATGGGCTCCAAAATATTCCTTCACATATGCTATAAAAACAGTGTTTCCTAACTGGTCCATTAAAAGAAGGATTGAGCTCTGTGGAATGAATGCACAAAACAGAAAGCAGTTTTCCATAACGCTTCTTTGCAATTTTTATCTGAAGATATTTCCTTGTTCAGAATACACTTTTGTGCTACCTAAGATGGCTTTGCAGATTATACAAAAACAGTGTTTCCAAACAGCTCAGCAAAAGTTTAACTCTGTGAGTTGAATGCACATATCACAAAGCTGTTTCTCAAAAGCTTCTTTCTAGATTTTATCCAAAGATATTTCCTTTTTCACCGCAGGCTTCAATACTCTCCCAAATATCCCTTTGCAGATTCTACAAAAACAGTGTTTGCAAACTGCTCAATCAAAAGAAAGTTTTAACTCTGTGAGATTAATGCATACATCACAAAGCAGTTTCTATAAAACCTTCTTTCTGGTTTTCAACCAAAGCTATTTCCTTTATCACCATTTGCTTCAATGTGCTCCAAAATACAGTGTTGCAGATTCCAAAAAAAAAAAGCAGTGTTACCAAACCGCTTAATCAAAAAATAGGTTTCCCTCTGTGAGTGAAAGGCACACATCACAAAGCGGTTTCTCAGATAGCTTCTGTATAGTTCTTCTGTGAAGATATTTCCTTTTCCACCATGGGCCTCAATGCGCTCCCAAATATCCCTTGGCAGATTCTATAAGAACCGTGTTTCTGAACTGTACTATCAAATGAAGAACTTAAATATGTGAGACAAATGCAGACATCAGAAAGCTGTTTCTCATACCGCTTCTTTCCAGTTTCTATCTGAAGGCATTTCTCTGTTCACCATAGGCCTTTTGTGCTACGTAACATCACTTTACAGATTATACAAATACAGTGTTTCCAAACTGCTCAGTCAAAAGAAAAGTTCAACTCTGTGAGATGAATGCATAGATCACAAAGCAGTTTCTCAAAAATCTTCATCATAGTTTTCATCCTATGATATTTCATTTGTCACAATAGGCATCAGTGCACTCCCAAATATCTCTTTGCAGATTCTACAAAAACAGTGTCCCCCAGTTGCTCAATCAAAGGAAACATTTAATTTGTGAGAAGAATGCACACATCACAAAGCAGTTTCTCAGAAGTGTTCCTTCTAGTTTTTATCTAAACAGTGTTTCCAAACTACTAATCAAAAGAAAGGTTTAGCCTGGGCAGATGAATGCACACATCACCAAGCTGTTTTTCAGAAAGCTTCTGTCTAGTTCTTCTCAGAACACATTTCCTTTTCCACCATAAGCCTCAATGTGCTCCCAAATATCCCTTCACAGATTCTCCAAAAACACTATTTGCAAACTTTTCCATCAAAAGAAGGACTTAAGTCTGTGAGATGAATGCACACATCAAAAAGCAGTTTTTCAAAACACTTCTTTTCAGTTTTTATTTGAAGATATTTCCTAGTTCACCATAGGCTTTTTTGTGCTACTTAATATCACATATCAGATTCTGCAAAAACACTCTTTCCAAACTGCTTAGTCAAAAGAAAGGTTTAACTCTTTGGAATGAATGTACACATCACAAAGCAGTTTCTCAAAAAGCTTCTTTCTCGTTTTTATCCAAAGTTATTTCCATTATCACCATAGGCTTCAATGGGCTCCCAAATATCCTGTTGCAGATTCTACAAAAACAATGTTTCCAAGCTTCCCAATCACAAAACAGGTTTACCTCTGAGAGTTGAATGCACACATCATGAAGCAGTTTCTCAAAATCTTCTTTCCTGTTTTTATTCGAGATATTTCCTTTTTCACCATAGGCCTCTCTGTGCTCCCAAACATACCTTTGAAGATTCTACACAAACAGTGTTTTCAAACAGTGCAATCAAAAGGAACTTTTAACTCAGTGAGATGAATGCACACATCACAAAGCAGTTTCCCAGAGAGCTACTGTCTAGTTCTTTTCTGAAGATATTTCCTTTTCCACCATAAGCCTCAACGCATGCTCAAATATCCTTTCACAGATTCTATAAAAACAGTGTTTCCAAACTGCTCCATCAAAATAAGAATTTACCTCTGTGCAATTAACTCACACATAAGAACACAGTTTCTCTTAATGCGTCATTCCAGTTTTTATCTGAAGATATTTCCATGTTCTCCATTGGCCTTTTTATGCTACATAACACTGCTTTGCAGAGTATACATAAACAGTGTTTCCAAACTGCTCCATCAAAAAATAAGATTACCTCTGTGAGATGAATGCATACATCCAAACCAGTTTGTCAATAAGCTTCTTTCTAGTTTTTAACAGAAGATATTTTGTTTTTCACCATAGGGATCAGTGCACTCCGAAATATCCCTTTGGATATTCTACAGAAACAATGTTTTCAAACTGCTCAATCAAAAGAAACTTTTAACTCTGTGAGAAGAATGCCCACATCCCAAAGCATTTTCTCAGAAAGCTTCTTTTAACTTTTTAACTTTTTGTCTGAACTTATTTCCTTTTTCACCATAGGCCCCATGTGCTCCAAAATATCCCTTGGCAGATTCTACAAAACAGTGTTTCCAAACTGATCAATCAAAAGAATGAATTAACTCTGTGAGACGAATGCAAACATCACAAAGCAGTTTACCAGAAAGCTTCTGTCTAGTTCCTCTCTGAAGATATTTTCTTTTCCACTGTAGGCATCAGTGCACTCCCAAGTATAACTTTGCAGATTCTACAAGAAGAGTGTTTCCAGACTGCTCAATCAAAAGAAAGGTTTAACTGTGTGAGGTGGACACACACATCAGAAAGCTGTTTCTCGTAAAGTTTCTTTCCAGTTTTTATCTCAAGATATTTCCTGGTTCACCATAGGCTTTTTTGCTCTACATAATATAAGTTTGCAGATTTTGCAAAAACAGCGTTTCCAAACTGCTTAGTCAAAAGAAAGGTTTAAATCTCTGAAACGAATGCACACACCACAAAGCAGTTTCTCAAAAAGCTACTTTCTAGTTTTTATCCGAAAATATTTCCTTTATCAACATAGGCTTCAATGTGCTCCCAAATATCCCGTCATAGATTCTACAAAATCAGTGTTTCCAAACTGCTCACTCAAAAAACAATTTTACCTCTGTGTTTTGAACCCACACATCACAAGCTTTTTGAAGTTTTTCAAAAAGCTTCTTTCTAGTTTTTATCTGAAGATATCTCCATTTTCACCACAGGCCTCAATGCACTCCCAAATAACTCTTTGCATATTCTACAAAAACAGTGTTTCAAATCTGTTCCACCAAAAGAAGGACTTGAACCTGTTAGATGAATGCACACATCAGAAAGCAGTTTCTCATAATGCTTCTTTCCAGATTTTATTTGAAGATATTTCCTTTTTCACCATAGGCTTTTTTTGTGCTACCAAATACTACTAAGCAGATTTTGCAAAAACAGTGTTTCCAAACTGCTAAATCAAAAGAAAGGTTTAAATCCCATTTGTCAATTTTGGCTTTTGTTGCCATTGCTTTTGGTGTTTTAGACATGAAGTCCTTGCCCATGCCTATGTCCTGAATGGTAATGTCTAGCTTTTCTTCTAGGGTTTTTATGGTTTTAAGTCTAATGTTTAAGTCTTTAATCCATCTTGAATTAATTTTTGTGTAAGGTGTAAGGAAGGGATCTAGTTTCAGCTTTCTGCGTATGGCTAGCCAGTTTTCCCAGCAACATTTATCAAAAATGGAATCCCTTCCCCATTGCTTGTTTTTCTCAGGTTTGTCAAAGATCAGATACTTGTAGATATGTGGCATTATTTCTGAGGGCTCTGTTCTGTTTCATTGATCTATATCTCTGTTTTGGTACCAGTACCATGCTGTTTTGGTTACTGTAGCCTTGTAGTATAGTTTGAAGTCAGGTAGCGTGATGCCTCCAGCTTTGTTCTTTTGGCTTAGGATTGACTTCATGATGCGGGCTCTTTTTTGCTTCCATATGAACTAAAGAGCTTCTGCACAGCAAAAGAAACTATCATCAGAGTGAATAGGCAACCTACAAAATGGCAGAAAATTTTCGCAACCTACTCATCTGACAAAGGGCTAATATCCAGAATCTACAATGAACGCCAACAAATTTACAAGAAAAAAACAAACAACCCCATCAAAAAGTGGGTAAAGGATATGAACAGACATTTCTCAAAAGAAGACATTTATGCAGCCAAAAGACACATGAAAAAATGCTCATGATCACTGGCCATCAGAGAAATGCAAATCAAAACCACGATGAGATACCATCTCACACCAGTTAGAATGGCAATCATTAAAAAGTCAGGAAACAACAGGTGCTGGAGAGGATGTGGAGAAATAGGAACACTTTTACACTGTTGGTGGGTCTGTAAACTAGTTCAACCCTTGTGGAAGTCATTGTGGCGATTCCTCAGGGATCTAGAACTAGAAATACCATTTGACCCAGCCATCCCATTACTGGGTATATACCCAAAGGACTATACATCATGCTACCATAAAGACACATGCACACGTATGTTTATTGTGGCACTATTCACAATAGCAAAGACTTGGAACAAACCAAAATGTCCAACAATGATAGACTGGATTAAGAAAATGTGGCACATATACACCATGGAATACTATGCAGCCATAAAAAATGATGAGTTCATGTCCTTTGTAGGGACATGGATGAAATTGGAAATCATCATTCTCAGTAAACTACCACAAGGGCAAGAAACCAAACACTGCGTGTTCTCACTCATAGATGGGAATTGAATGATGAGAACACATGGACACAGGAAGGGGAACATCACACTCTGGGGACTGTTGTGGGGTGGGGAGAGGGGAGAGGGATAGCATTAGGAGATATAACTAATGCTAAGTGGCGAGTTAATGGGTGCAGCACACCAGCATGGCACATGTATACATATGTAACTAACCTGCACATTGTGCACATGTACCCTAAAACTTAAAGTATAATAATAAAAAAGAAAGGTTTAACTATGTGAGATGAATTCACATATCTCACAGCAGTTCCTCAGAAAGCTTCTGTGTAGCTCTTCTCTGAAGATATTTTCTTTTCCAACATAAGTCACAATGTGCTCCAAATTATCCCTTCACCAGCTGGATAAAACAGTGTTTCTGAACTGTTCCATCAAAAGAAGGATTTAACTCTATGAGATGAAGGCATACATCAGAAAGCAGTATCTCAGAATGCTTTTTTCCACTTTTTATCTGAAAGTATTTCCTTGGTCACCATAGTCTTTTTGGACTACTTAACATAGCTTCGGAGATTATATAAAAACAATGTTTCCAAATGGCTCAGTCAAAAGAAAAGTTTAACTCTTTGAGATGAATGTATACATCATAAAGCAGTTTCTCAAAATGCTTCATTCTAATTTTTTCTGAAGATAATTCCTATATCACCATAGGCTTCAATGTGCTCCCAAACATCCCAGCAGAGATTCTACAAAAACAGTATTTCCAAACTGGTCAATCAAAAAACAATTTCACATCTGTGCGTTAAACACACACGTCACAAAACAGTTTCTCAAAAAGCTTCTTTCTAGTTTTTATCGAAAGACACTTCCTTTTTCACCATTGGCCTCAATGTGCTCCCAAATATACCTATGCATATTCTGCAAAAACAGTGTTTCCAATCTGTTTCATCAAAAGAAGGATTTAACTCAATATGTACCCATATATCCCATCACAGATTCCACTAAAACACGGTGTCCTGCTCAGTCAAAAAACTGGTTTAACTCTGTGAGTTGAATGCACACATCACAAAGCAATTTCTCAAAAAGCTCCTTTATAGTTTTTAAGGTTTAAAAAATTTAAATTTTTCTTTTGATTGAGTTGTTTGGAAACAGTGTATTTGTAGAATCTGTGACAGAATATTTGGGAGCACAGTGCGGCCTATGATGAAAAAAGGAAATTACTTTGGATAAAAATTATAAAGAAGCTTTCTGAGAAACTTCTTTGTGATGTGTGCATTCAGCTCACAGAGTTAAACCTGTTTATTGATTGAGCAGTTTGGACACCCTGTTTTTTGCAATCTAGTCATCTGTCAGAATGCTAATATCCAGAATCTACAATGAACTCCAACAAGTTTACAAGAAAAAAACAAACAACCACATCAAAAGTGGGCGAAGTATACAAACAGACACTTCTCAAAAGAAGACATTTATGCAGCCAAAAGACACATGAAATAATGCTCATCATCACTGGCCATCAGAGAAATGCAAATCAAAACCACAATGTGATATCATCTCACACCAGTTAGAATGGCAATCTTTAAAAAGAAAACAACAGATGGTGTTGTGGAGAAATAGGAATGCTTTTACACTGTTGGTAGGACTGTAAACTAGTTCAACCATTGTGGAAGACAGTGTGGTGATTCCTCAGGGATCTAGAACTAGAAATACCATTTGACCCAGCCATCCCATTACTGGGTATACACCCAAAGGATTATAAATCATGCTGCTATGAAGACACATGCACATGTATGTTTATTCTGGTATTATTCACAATAGCAAAGACTTGGAACCAATCCAAATGCCCAATAATGATAGACTGGATTAAGAAAATGTGGCACATATACACCAAGGAATACTATGCAGCCATAAAAAATGATGAGTTCATGTCCTTTGAAGGGACATGAATGAAGCTGGAAACCATCATTCTCAGCCAACTGTTGCAAGGACAAAAAACCAAACAGTGCATGTTCTCACTCTTAGGTGGGAACTGAACAATGAGAACACATGGACACAGGAAGGGGAATATCACACACTGGCCTGTTGTGGGGTGGGGGGAGGGGGGAGGGATAACATTGGGAGATATACCTAATGTTAAATGACAAGTTACTGGGTGTAGCACACAAACATGGCACAAGAATACGTATGTAACTAACCTACAAGTTGTGCACATGCACCCTAAAACTTAAAGTATCATTAAAAAAACACAAAAGAAAGGTTTAACTCTGTGAGATGAATGCACACATCACACAGTAATTTCTCAGAAAGCTTCTGTCTAGTTCTTCTCTGAAGATAATTCCTTTTCCACCATAGACCTCAATGCACCCCCAATTATCCCTTTGCAGGTTCTATAAAAATGGTGTTTCTGAAATGTTCCATCAAAAGGATTTAACTCTATGAGATGAAGGCACACATCAAAAAGCAGTATCGTATAACACTTCTTCTCAGTTTTTATCTGAAGGTATTTCCTTGTTTGCCACAGGCCTTTTTTGCACTACCTAACAGTGCTTCGCAGATTATACAAAAACAGTGTTTCCAAACTGCTCAGTCAAAAGAAATGTTTAACTCTTTGAGATGAATGCATACATCACAAAGCAGTTTCTCAAAATGCTTCATTCTAATTTTTATCTGAAGATTTTTCCTTTATCACCATAGGCTTCAATGCATTCCAAATTATCCCATCATAGATCCTACAAAAACAGTGTTTCCAAACTGCTCAATCAAAAAACAATTTTATCTCTGTGTGTTGAACACAAACATCACAAAGCAGTTTCTCATAAATCTTCTTTCTAGTTTTTATCCTAAGATATATCCTTTTTCACCTTAGGCCTCGATGTGCTCCCAAATATCCTTCACAGATTCTACAAAAACAGTATTTCTAAATTGTTCCATCAAAAGAAGGACTTAACTCTGTTAGAAGAATGCACACATCGAAAAGCAGTTTCTCATAATGCTTCCTTCCAGATTTTATCTGAAGATATTTCCTTTTTCACCATAGGCTTTTTTGCACTACTAAATATCACTTAGCAGATTTAGCAAAAACAATGTTTCCAAACTGCTCAATCAAAAGAAAGGTTTAACTCTGTGAGATGAATGCACACATCAAAAAGCAGTTTCTCAGATAGCTTCTGTCTAGTTTTTCTCTGAAGATATTCCCTTTTCCACCATAAGCTTCAATGTGCTCCAAAATATCCATCACAGATCCTATAACAACGGTGTTTCCAAAAGGTTCCATCAGAAGAAGTACTTAACTATCTGAGTTGAAAGCCCACATCAGAAAACAGTTTCTCATAAGGCTTCTTTCCAGTTTTAATCTAAAGATATTGCCTTGTTCACCATAGGCCTTTTTGTGCTACCTAACATTGCTTCACAGATTTTGCAAAAACAGTGTTTGCAACTCCTCGGTCCATAGAAAAGTTTAACTCTTTTAGAGTAATGCACACATCACAAAAATGTTTTTCAATAAGCTTCTCTCTAGTTTTTGTCTGAAGATATTACCTTTTTCACCGTAGGCCTCAAGGTGCTCCCAAATATTCCATTGCAGATTCTACAAAACAGTGATTCCAAACTGCTCATTCAAAAAACAGGTTTAACTCTGTGAGTTGAATACACACATCACAAAGCAGTTTCTCAAAAAGATTCTTTCTAGTTTTTATCTGAAGATAATTCCTTTTTCACCATAGGCTTTTTTGTGCTACCTAATAACTCTTCACAGATATTTGAAAAACAGCGTTTTTATACTGCTCATTCAAAAGAAAGGTTTAACTCTGTAAGACAATTGCACACATCAGAAAGCAATTTCTCAGAAAGCTTCTTTCTAGTTTTTATCTGAAGTTACTTCCTTTATCAACATAGGCTTCAATGCGTGCCCAAATATTCTGTCACAGAGTCTACCAAAACAGGGTGTCTAAACTGCTCTGTCAAAAAACAAGTTTAACTCTGTGAGTTGAATGCACACATCACATAGCAGTTTCCCAAAAGCTTCTTTATAATTTTTATCCGAAGTAATTTCCTTTTTTCACCACAGGCCTCAGTGTGCTCCCAAATAGTCCTTTGCAGATTCTACAAATACAGTGTTTCCAAACAGCTCAATGAAAATAAACCTTTAACTCTGTGAGATGAATACTCACATTACACCGCAGTTTCTCAGAAAGCTTCTGTGTAGTTCTTCTCTGAACTTACTTCCTTTTCCACTGCAGGTCTCTGTATGTTCCCAAATATTTCTTTGCAGATCCTATACAAATGGTGTTTCTGAACTGTTCCATCAAAAGAAGGATTTAACTCTGTAAGATGAACGCACACATCAGATAGCAGTTTCTCATAACACTTCTTTCCAGTTTTTATGTGAAGATATTTCCATTTTCACCATAGTCTTCTTGCACTCCCTAATACTACTTAGCAGATTATACAAAAACTGTGTTTCAAGATTTCTCCACCAAAAGAAAGGATTAACTCTGTGGGATGAATGCACACATCACAAAGCAGTTTCTCAAAAAGCTTCTTTCCAGTTTTTATCCGAAGATATTCCCTTTTTCACCATAGGCTACAATGCACTCCCAGATATCCCATCCCAGATTCTACAAAAAAAGTGGTTCCAAATTGCTGAATCAAAAGACAAGTTTAGCTCTGTGAGCGGAATGCACACATCAGAAAGCAGTTTCTCAAAAAGTTCTTTCTGTTTTTTATCCAAAGACATTTCCTTTTTCAACGTAGACATCAGTGCACTCCCAAATATACCTTTGTAGATTCTAGAAAAACAGCGTTTCCAATATTCTCAATCAAAAGAAAGGTTTAGCTCTATGAGTTGAATGCACACATCACAAAGCAGTTTTTTAGATATCTTCTGTCTAATTATTCTCTAAAGATATTTCCTTTTCCACCATATGCCTCAGTGTGCTCCCAAATATCACTTCGCATATTATATAAAAACAGTGCTTCTGAACTGTTCCATCAAAAGAAGGATTTAACTCTGTGAGATCAACAACACACACATCAGAAAACAGTTTCTTATAATGCTTCTTTCCAGTTTTTATCTGAAGATATTTCCTTGTTCACCATAGGCCTTTTGTGCTACCTAACATGGCTTCACAGATTATACAAAAACAGTGTTTCGAAACTGCTCAGTCAAAAGAAAAGTTTAACTCTTTGATATGAATGCATACATCACAAAACAGTTTCTCAAAAAGCTTCTTTCTAGTTTTTACCCAAAGTTATTTCCTTTTTCACCATAGGCATCAGTGCTCTTCCAAATATCCCTTTGCAGATTCTATGAAAACAGGGTTTCCAAACTACTAAATGAAAAGAAACGTTTAACTCTGTGAGAAGAATGCACACATCACAAAGCAGTTTCTCAGATAACTTCTGCCTAGTTCTTTACTAAAGGTATTTCCTTTCTCACCGTAGGCCTCAATGCACTCCCAAATATCCCTTCACAGTTTCTATAAATACAGTGTTTCCGAACTGTACCACCAAAAGTAAGATTTAACTCTGTGAGATGAATACACACATCAGAAAGCAGTTTCTCATAATTCTTCTTTCCAGTTTCTAACTGAAAATATTTCCTAATTCACCATAGGCCTTTTTGTGCTAATTAACATCTCTTTGCATATTATAGAAAGACAGTATTTTTTTCCAAACTGCTCAGTCAAAAAAATGTTTAACACTGTGGCATGAATGCATACATCACAAAGTCGTTTCTCAAAAAGCTTCTTTTTAGTTTTTATCTGAAGATATTTCCTTTTTCACCATAGGCATCACTGCAGTCCAAAATATCCTTTTGCAAATTCTACAAAAACAGTGTTTCCAAAGTGCTCAATCAAAAGAAGCATTTATTCAGTGACAGGAATGCACAAAACACAAAGCAGTTTCTCAGAAAGCTTCTTTCTAGTTTTAATATAACGTTTTTTTCCTTTCACCATAGGCCTTGTGCACACCCAAATATCTCTTCCCAGATTCTACAAAATCACTGTTTCCAAACTGATCAATGAAAAGAAAGGTTTTCCTCTATGAGATGAATGCACACATCACAAAGCAGTTTCTCTAAAAGCTTCTTTCTAGTTTTTATCTTAAGATATTTAATTTTTCACCACAGGCTTCACTGTGTTCCCCAATATGCCTTCGCAGATTCTACAAAAACAGTGTTTCCAAACTACTCAGTCAAAAGAAAGTTTTAAATTTTAAGATGAATGCAGACATCACAATGGAGTATCTCAGACAGCTTCTGTATAGTTCTTCTCTGAACATGTTTCCTTTTCCACCATAGGCCTCAATGAGCTCCCAAATGTCCATTCTCACATTCTACAAAAACAGTGTTTCCAAACTCTTCCATCAAAGAAGGAATGAACTCTGTGCGATGAACACACACATCAGAAAGCAGTTTCTCATAACACTTCTTTCCAATTTCTATCTGATGATATTTCCTTTTTGTCCACAGGCTTATTTGTGCTACCTAATATTGCTTCACAGATTTTGCAAAAACAGTGTTTCCAAACTGCTCAGGCAAAATAAGGCTTTAACTCTGTCAGATCAATGCACACATCTCAAAGCAGTTTGTCAGAAAGCTTCTTTCTAGTTTTTATCTGAAGATATTTTCTTTATCACCATAAGCTTCACAGCACTCCCAAATATCCCTTTGCAGATTCTATGAAAATAGGGTATCTAAACAGCTCAATCAAAAGAATGGTTAAACTCAGTGAGATGAATGCACACATCACAAAGCAGTTTCTCACATAGCTTCCGTCTATTTCTTCTCTGAAGATATTTCCTTTTTCACCATCGACCTCAATGTTTTCCCAACTATCCCTTCGCAGATTCTATAAAAACAGTGTTTCCAAACTCTTTCATCAAAAAAAGGATTTAACTCTGTGAGATGAATGCACACATCATAAAGCACTTTCTCATAACACTTCTTTGTAGTTTTTATCTGAAGATATTACCTTGTTCACCATAAACATTTTTGCGCTACGTAACATCACTTCACAGATTATGCAAAAACAATGTTTCCAAATGGCTCTGTCAAAAGGAAAGTTTAACTCTGTGAGATGAATGCATCCAGCACAAAGCAGTTTCTCAGGAATCTTCTCTCTGGTTTTAATCTGAAGTTATTACCTTTTTCACCATAGGCCTCATGTGATCTAAAATATCCCTTTGCAGATTCTACAAATACAGTGGCTCCAAACTGATCAATCAAAAGAAAGTTTTAACTCTCTGAGATGAATGCATACATCACAAAGCAGTTTCTCAAAAATCTTCTTTCTATTATTTATTAGAAGATATTTCCTTTTTCATTGTAGGCATCAGTGGGCTCCCAAATATCACTTTGCATATTCTACAAAAACAGTGTTTCCCAACTCCTCAATCAAAAGAAACATTTAACTCTGTGAGAAGAATGCAGACATCACAAAGTGGACTCTCAGAAAGCTTCTTTCTAGTTTCTATCTGAAGTTATACCCTTTTTCACAACAGGCCTCGTGTGATCCCAAATATCCCTTCACAGATGCTGCAAAAACAATGTTTCCAAACTACTCAATCAAAAGAAAGGATTAACTCTGTGAGATTAATGCACAATCACAAAGCAGTTTCTCAGAAAGCTTCTCTCTAGTCTTTCTCTGAAGATATTTCCTTTTCCACCATTGGCCTCAGTGAGCTCCCACATATCTCTTTGCAGATTCTTAAAAAACAGTGTTTCCAAACTTTTCCATCAAAAAAAGGACTAAACTCTGTGAGATGAATACCCACATCAGAAAGCAGTCTCTCATAACGCTTCTTTCCAGTTTTTATCTGAAGACATTTCCTTTTTCACCATAGGATTTTTTGTGCGACTTAATAACACTTTGCAGATTTTACAAAAACAGTGTTTCCAAACTGCTCAGTGAAAAGAAAAGTTGAACTTTGTGAGATGAATGCACACATCAGAATGCAGTTTCTCAAAAAGGTTCTTTGTAGTTTTTATCTGAAGATATTTCCTTTACCACCATAGGCTTCAATGCACTCCCAAATATCCCGTTACAGATTCTACAAAAAGAGTGTTTCCAAACTGCTCAGTAGAAATTAGGTTTAACTCTGTGAGTTCAACGTGCAAATCACAAAGCAGTTTCTTAAAAACCTTCTTTCTACTTTTTATGCAAAGAAATTTCCTTTTTCACCATAGGCCTCAGTGTGCTCCCAATTATACCTTTCCAGCATCTACAAAAACAGTGTTTCCAAACTGTTCCATCAAAGGAACAATTTAAATCTCAGAGATGTACGCACACATCACAAAGCAGTTTCTCATAATGCTTCTTTCCAGTTTTTATCTTAAGATATTTCCTTTTCACCATTGGCTTTTTAGCGATACTAAATACCACATTGTAAGTTTTGCAAAAACATTGTTTCCAAACTGCTCTATCAAAAGAAAAGTTTAACTCTGTGAGATGAATGCACACTTCAGAAATCAGTTTCTCCAAAAGCTTCTCTCTATTTTTCATCCAAAAATATATCCTTTAGAACCATAGGCTTCAATACACTCCCAAATATACTGTTGCAGATTCTACAAAAACAGTGTTTCCAAACTGCTCAATCATAGGAAATGATTAACTCTGTGAGATGAATGCTAACATCACAAAAAAGTTTCTCAGATAGCTTCTGTCTAGTTCTTCTCTGAAGTTATTTCCTTTTCCACCATGGGGCTCAATGTGCTCTTGCCTATTCCTTCACAGATTCTACAAAAACAGTGTTTCCAAAGTGTTCCATCAAAAGAAGGACTTAACTTTGACTGAAGAAAGCACACATCAGAAAGCAGTTTCTCACAACGTTTCTTTCCAGTTTTTATCCAAAGATACGTCCTTGTCCACCATAGGCCTTTTTGTGCTAGGAATCATGGCTTCACATTTATACAAAAACAGTGTTTCCAAACGGCACAGTCAAGAGAAAAGTTTAAGTCTGTGAGATGAACGCATATATCACTGAGCAGTTTGTCAAAGTGCCTCCTTCCAGTTTTTATCTGAAGATATTTCTTTTTTGACCATAGGCATCAGTGTCCTCCCTAATATCTCTTTGCAGATTTTATAAAAACAGTGTTATGAAACTGCTCAATCAAAAGAAACGTTTAACTCTGTGAGAAGAATGCAAACTTCAGAAAACAGTTTCTCAGTAAGATTCTTTCTAGTTTTTATCAGAAGATATTTCCTTTTTCAGCATAGGCATCAGTGCGTTCACAAATTTCCCTTTGGAGATTCTACCAAAACAGTTTTTCCAAACTGCCCCCCAAAAGAAAGGTTTAAATCTGTGAGATGAATGTGCACATCACAAAGCAATTTCTCCAAAAGCCTTGGTCTAGTTCTTCTCTGAAGATATTTCTTTTTCCACCATGGGCCTCAATGTGCTCCAAAATATCCCTTCATAGATTCTACAAAAACAGTGTTTCCACACTGTTCCATTGAAATAAGGCCTTAACTCTGTGAGATGAATGCACACATCATAAAGTGGTTTCTCATAACACTTCTTTCCAGTTTTTATCTGAAGATATTTCCTTGTTCACCGTTGGCTTTCTCCTGCTACAGAGTAATGCTTCACAGATTTTGCAAAAACAGTGTTTCCAAACTGCTCAGTCAAAAACAATGTTTAACTCTGTGAGTAGAATGCACACAACACAAAGCAGTTTCTCAAAAAACTTATTTCTAGTTTTTTTATCCAAAGTTATTTCCTTTATCACCATAGGCTTCAAAGTGCTCCCAAATATCCCGTCACAGATTCTAAAAAACAATGTTTCCAAGTTCCTAAATCAAAAAACATGTTTAACTCTGTGAATTGAATGCACACACCACAAAGCAGTTTCTCAAATAGCTTCTTTCTAGTTTTTATTGGAAGATACTTGGTTTTTCACCATAGGCCTCAGAGCACTCCCAAATATTCCTTTGCAGATTCTACAAAAATAGTGTTTCCAAACTGCTCAATCAAAGGTTTGACTGTGAGATGAATGCACACACCACAAAGTCGTTTCCCAGATAGCTTCTGTAGAGTTTTTCTGTGAAGATATTTCTTTTTACACTGTAGGTTTCAATGCACTTCCAAATACCCTTTGCAGATTCTATAAAAACAGGGCTTCTGAACTGTTCCATGAAAAGAATGATTTAGTTCTGTGAGGTGAACACACACATAGGAAAGCAGTTTCTCTTAATTCTTCTTTTCCAGTTTTTATCTGAAGATATTTCCTTCTTCACCATATGTCCTTTTGCACTTCCTAACATCACTTTGCAGATTATACAAAAAGAGTATTTCCAAACTGCTCAGTCAAAAGAAAAGTTTAACTCTGTGAGATGAATGCATACATCACAAAGCAGTTTCTCAAAGAGCTTCTTTCTACTTTTTATCTGAAGATATTTTCTTTTTCACCACAGGCATCGGTGGGCTCCCAAATATCCCTTTGCAGATTCTACAAAAATAGTGGTTCAAACAGCTCAATCAAAAGGAATGTTTAACTCTGTGAGAAAAATGTACATATCACAAAGCAATTTCTCAGAAAGATTCTTTCTAATTTTTATCTGAAGTTATTTCGTTTTTCACATTAGACCTGGTGTGCTCCCAAATAAGCCAACAAAGATTCTATAAAAATGGTGTTTCCAAACTGATCAATCAAAAGAAGGTTTAACTCTGTGAGATGAATGCCCACATCACAAAGCAGCTTATGAAAAAAGTTGTTTCTAGTTTTAATCCAAAGATATTTCTTTTTTCACCATGGATTTCAATGTGCTCCTAAATATCCCTTCACAGGTTCTACTAAAACAGTGTTTCCAAACTGCTTAATCAAAAAACAGGTTTAATTCTGTGATTTGAATGCATACATCAAAAAGCAGTTTCTCAAAAACTTCTTTCTATTTTTCATCTTAAGACATTTCCTTTTACACCATAGGTCTCATTGTGCTCCTAAGTATAACTCTGAATATTCTTCAAAAACAGTGTTTCCATATGGCTCAATCAAAATAAAGGTTTAATTCTGTAAGATGAATGCACACATCACAAAACAGTTTCTCGGATAGCTTCTGTCTAGTTCTCTCTGAATATATTTCATTTTCCACCATAGGCCTAAATGCACTCCCAGATATCCCTTCACAGATTCTATAAAAACAGTGCTTCAGAACAGTTCCATCAAAAAAGTATTCACCTCTGTGAGTTGAATGCACGCATCAGAAAGCACTTCCCCATGATGCCTCTTTCCAGTTTTTATCCAAAGATATTACTAGTTCACCATATGCCTTTTTGCGCTACATAACATTGCTTCACAGATTATACAAAAAGTGTGTTTCCAAACTTCTAAGACAAAAGAAAGGCTTGACTCTGTGAGATGAATGCAAACATCACAAGAAGGATCTCAAAAATCTTCTTTCTAGTTTTTATCCAAAGATATTTCTTTTTTCACCATAGGTATCGGGGCGCTCCCAAATATCCTTTGCAGATTCTACAAAAAAAGTGTTTCCAAACTGCTTTGTTTTTTCTTTTTTTTTCTTTTATTATTATTATTATTATTACTATTATTATACTTTAGGTTTTATGGTACATGTGCGCAATGTGCAGGTAAGTTACATATGTATACATGTGCCATGCTGGTGCACTGCACCCACCAACTTGTCATCTAGCATTAGGTATATCTCCCAATGCTATCCCTCCCCCCTCCCCACACCCCACAACAGTCCCCGAAGTGTGATGTTCCCCTTCCTCTGTCCATGTGTTCTCATTGTTCAATTCCCACCTATGAGTGAGAATATGCGGTGTTTGGTTTTTTGTTCTTCCGATAGTTTAGTGAGAATGATGATTTCCAATTTCATCCATGTCCCTACAAAGGACGTGAACTCATCATTTTTTATGGCTGCATAGTATTCCATGGTGTATATGTGCCACATTTTCTTAATCCAGTCTATCATTGTTGGACATTTGGGTTGGTTACAAGTCTTTGCTATTGTGAATAATGCAGCAATAAACATACGTGTTCATGTGTCTTTATAGCAGCATGACTTATAGTCCTTTGGGTATATACCCAGTAATGGGATGGCTGGGTCCAATGGAATTTCTAGTTCTAGATCACTGAGGAATCGCCACACTGACTTCCACAAGGGTTGAACTAGTTTACAGTCCCACCAACGTGTAAAAGTGTTCCTATTTCTCCACATCCTCTCCAGCACCTGTTGTTTCCTGACTTTTTAATGATTGCCATTCTAACTGGTGTGAGATGGTATCTCATTGTGGTTTTGATTTGCATTTCTCTGATGGCCAGTGATGGTGAGCATTTTTTCATGTGTTTTTTGGCTGCATAAGTGTCTTCTTCTGAGAAGTGTCTGTTCATGTCCTTCGCCCACTTTTTGATGGGGTTCTTTGTTTTTTTCTTGTAAATTTGTTGGAGTTCATTGTAGATTCTGGATATTAGCCCTTTGTCAGATGAGTAGGTTGCGAAAATGTTCTCCCATTTTGTAGGTTGCCTGTTCACTCTGATGGTAGTTTCCTTTGCTGTGCAGAAGCTCTTGAGTTTAATTAGATCCCATTTGTCAATTTTGGCTTTTGTTGCCATTGCTTTTGGTGTTTTAGACATGAAGTCCTCGCCCATGCCTATGTCCTGAATGGTAATGCCTAGGTTTTCTTCTAGGGTTTTTATGCTTTTAGGTCCAACATTTAAGTCTGTAATCCATCTTGAATTGATTTTTGTATAAGATGTAAGGAAGGGATCCAGTTTCAGCTTTCTACATATGGCTAGCCAGTTTTCCCAGCACCATTTATTAAATAGGGAATCCTTTCCCCATTTCTTGTTCTTGTCAGGTTTGTCAAAGATCAGATACTTGTAGATATGTGGCATTATTTCTGATGGCTCTGTTCTGTTCCACTGATCTATATCTCTGTTTTGGTACCAGTACCATGCTGTTTTGGTTACTGTAGCTTTGTAGTATACTTTGAAGTCAGGTAGTGTGATGCCTCCAGCTTTGTTCTTTTGGCTTAGGATTGACTTGGTGATGCGGGCTCTTTTTTGATTCCATATGAACTTTAAAGCAGTTTTTTCCAATTCTGTGAAGAAAGTCATTGGTAGCTTGATGGGGATGGCATTGAATCTGTAAATTACCTTGGGAAGGATGGCCATTTTCATGATATTGATTCTTCCTACCCATGAGAATAGAATGTTCTTCCATTTGTTTGTATCCTCTTTTATTTCCTTGAGCAGTGGTTTGTAGTTCTCCTTGAAGAGGTCTTTCACATCCCTTGTAAGTTGGATTCCTAGGTATTTTATTCTCTTTGAAGCAATTGTGAATGGGAGTTCACTCATGATTTGGCTCTCTGTTTGTCTGTTATTGATGTATAAGAATGCTTGTGATTTTTGCACATTGATTTTGTATCCTGAGACTTTGCTGAAGTTGCTTATCAGCTTAAGGAGATTTTGGGCTGAGACAATGGGGTTTTCTAGATATACTATCATGTCATCTGCAAACAAGGACAATTTGACTTCCTCTTTTCCTAATTGAATACCCTTGATTTCCTTCTCCTGCCTAATTGCCCTGGCCAGAACTTCCAACACTATGTTGAATAGAAGTGGCGAGAGAGGGCATCCCTGTCTTGTGCCAGTTTTCAAAGGGAATGCTTCAAGTTTTTGCCCATTCAGTATGATATTGGCTGTGGGTTTATCATAAATAGCTCTTATTATTTTGAGATACTTCCCATCAATTCCTAATTTATTGAGAGTTTTTAGCATGAAGGGTTGTTGAATTTTGTCAAAGGCCTTTTCTGCATCTATTGAGATAATCATGTGGTTTTTGTCTTTGGTTCTGTTTATATGCTGGATTACATTTATTGATTTGCATATATTGAACCAGCCTTGCATCCCAGGGATGAAGCCCACTTGATCATGTTGGATAAGCTTTTTGATGTGCTGCTGGATTCTGTTTGCCAGTATCTTATTGAGGATTTTTGCATCAATGTTCATCAAGGATATTGGTCTAAAATTCTCTTTTTTTGTTGTGTCTCTGCCAGGCTTTGGTATCAGGATGATGCTGGCCTCATAAAATGAGTTAGGGAAGATTCCCTCTTTTTCTATTGATTGGAATAGTTTCAGAAGGAATGGTACCAGTTCCTCCTTGTGTCTCTGGTAGAATTCGGCTGTGAACCCATCTGGTCCTGGACTCTTTTTGGTTGGTAAGCTATTGATTATTGCCACAATTTCAGCTCCTGTTATTGGTCTATTCAGAGATTCAACTTCTTCCTGGTTTAGTCTTGGGAGGGTGTATGTGTTGAGGAATTTATCCATTTCTTCTAGATTTTCTAGTTTATTTGCATAGAGGTGTTTGTAATATTCTCTGATGGTAGTTTGTATTTCTGTGGGATCGGTGGTGATATCCCCTTTATCACTTTTTATTGCATCTTTTTGATTCTTCTCTCTTTTTTTTCTTTATTACTCTTGCCAGTGGTCTATCAATTTTGTTGATCCTTTCAAAAAACTAGCTCCTGGATTCATGAATTTTTTGAAGGGTTTTTTGTGTCTCTATTTCCTTCAGTTCTGCTCTGATTTTAGTTATTTCTTGCCTTCTGCTAGCTTTTGAATGTGTTTGCTCTTGCTTTTCTAGTTCTTTTAATTGTGATGTTAGGGTGTCAATTTTGGATCTTTCCTGCTTTCTCTTGTGGGCATTTAGTGCTATAAATTTCCCTCTACACACTGCTTTGAATGCATCCCAGAGATTCTGGTATGTTGTGTCTTGGTTCTCGTTGGTTTCAAAGAACATCTTTATTTCTGCCTTCATTTCGTTATGTACCCAGTAGTCATTCAGGAGCAGGTTGTTCAGTTTCCACGTAGTTGAGCGGTTTTAAGTGAGATTCTTAATCCTGAGTTCTAGCTTGATTGCACTGTGATCTGAGAGACAGTTTGTTACAATTTCTGTTCTTTTACATTTATTGAGGAGAGCTTTACTTCCAAGTATATGGTCAATTTTGGAATAGGTGTGGTGTGGTGCTGAAAAAAATGTATATTCTGTTGATTTGCGGTGGAGAGTTCTGTAGATGTCTATTAGGTCCGCTTGGTGCAGAGCTGAGTTCAATTCCTGGGTATCCTTGTTGACTTTCTGTCTCGTTGATCTGTCTAATGTTGACAGTGGGGTGTTAAAGTCTCCCATTATTAATGTGTGGGAGTCTAAGTCTCTTTGTAGGTCACTCAGGACTTGCTTTATGAATCTGGGTGCTCCTGTATTGGGTGCATATATATTTAGGATAGTTAGCTCTTCTTGTTGAATTAATCCCTTTACCATTATGTAATGGCCTTCTTTGTCTCTTTTCATCTTTGCTGGTTTAAAGTCTGTTTTATCAGAGACTAGGATTGCAACCCCTGCCTTTTTTTGTTTTCCATTTGCTTGGTAGATCTTCCTCCATCCTTTTATTTTGAGCCTATGTGTGTCTCTGCACGTGAGATGGGTTTCCTGAATACAGCACACTGATGGGTCTTGAGTCTTTATCCAATTTGCCAGTCTGTGTCTTTTAATTGGAGCATTTAGTCCATTTACATTTAAAGTTAATATTGTTATGTGTGAATCTGATCCTGTCATTATGATGTTAGCTGGATATTCTGCTCGTTAGTTGATGCAGTCTTTTCCTAGTCTCGATGGTCTTTACATTTCGGTATGATTTTGCAGTGGCTGGTACCAGTTGTGCCTTTCCATGTTTAGCGCTTCCTTCAGGAGTTCTTTTACGGCAGGCCTGGTGGTGACAAAATCTCTCAGCATTTGCTTGTCTGTAAAGTATTTTATTTCTCCTTCACTTATGAAGCTTAGTTTGGCAGGATATGAAATTCTGGGTTGAAAATTCTTTTCTTTAAGAATGTTGAATATTGGCCCCCACTCTCTTCTGGCTTGTAGGGTTTCTGCCGAGAGATCCGCTGTTAGTCTGATGGGCTTCCCTTTGATGGTAACCCGACCTTTCTCTCTGGCTGCCATTAACATTTTTTCCTTCATTTCAACTTTGGTGAATCTGACAATTATGTGTCTTGGAGTTGCTCTTCTCGAGGAGTATCTTTGTGGCGTTCTCTGTATTTCCTGAATCTGAATGTTGGCCTGTCTTGCTAGATTGGGGAAGTTCTCCTGGATAATATCCTGCAGAGTGTTTTCCAACTTGTTTCCATTCTCCCCGTCACTTTCAGGTACACCAATCAGACGTAGATTTGGTCTTTTCACATAGTCCCACATTTCTTGGAGGCTTTGCTCGTTTCTTTTTATTCTTTTTTCTCTAAACTTCCCTTCTCACTTCATTTCATTCATTTCATCTTCCAGGGCTGATACCCTTTCTTCCATTTGATCACAGCGGCTCCTGAGGCTTCTGCATTCTTCACGTAGTTCTCGAGCCTTGGTTTTCAGCTCCATCAGCTCCTTTAAGCACTTCTCTGTATTGATTATTCTAGTTATACATTCTTCTAAATTTTTTTCAAAGTTTTCAACTTCTTTGCCTTTGGTTTGAATATCCTCCCGTAGCTCAGAGTAATTTGATCATCTGAAGCCTTCTTCTCTCAGCTCGTCAAAGTCATTCTCCGTCCAGCTTTGTTCCGTTGCTGGTGAGGAACTGCGTTCCTTTGGAGGAGGAGAGGTACTCTGCTTTTTAGAGTTTCCAGTTTTTCTGCTCTGTTTTTTCCCCATCTTTGTGGTTTTATCTACTTTTGGTCTTTGATGATGGTGATGTACAGATGGGTTTTTGGTGTGGATGTCCTTTCTGTTAGTTTTCCTTCTAACAGACAGAACCCTCAGCTGCAGGTCTGTTGGAGTACCCGGCCGGCCCTGTGAGGTGTCAGTCTGCCCCTGCTGGGCGGTGCCTCCCAGTTAGGCTGCTCGGGGGTCAGGGGTCAGGAACCCACTTGAGGAGGCAGTCAGCCAGTTCTCAGATCTCCAGCTGCATGCTGGGAGAACCACTGCTCTCCTCACAGCTGTCAGACAGGGACATTTAAGTCTGCAGAGGTTACTGCTGTCTTTTTGTTTGTCTGTGCCCTGCCCCCAGAGGTGGAGCCTACAGAGGTAGGCAGGCCTCCTTGAGCTGTGGTGGGCTCCACCCAGTTCAAGCTTCCAGGCTGCTTTGTTTACCTAAGCGAGCCTGGGCAATGGCGGGCGCCCCTCCCCCAGCCTCGCTGCCGACTTGCTGTTAGATCTCAGACTGCTGTGCTAGCAATCAGCGAGACTCCGTGGGCGTAGGACCCTCTGAGCCAGGTGCGGGCTATACTCTCCTGGGGCACCATTTCCTAAGCCCGTCAGAAAAGCACAGTATTCGGTTGGGAGTGGCCCGATTTTCCAGGTGCCATCTGTCACCCCTGGAAGGGGAACTCCCTGACCCCTTGCGCTTCCCTAGTGAGGCAAGGCCTCGCCCCTGCTTCGGCTGGTGCACGGTGCACTCACCCACTGACCTGCGCCCACTGTCTGGCACTCCCTAGTGTGATGAACACGGTACCTCAGATGGAAATGCAGAAATCACCCGTCTTCTGCGTTGCTCACGCTGGGAGCTGTAGACCGGAGCTGTTCCTATTCAGCCATCTTGGCTCCTCCTCCCAAACTGCTTAAGTAAAAGAAACGTTTAACTCTGTAAGAAGAATTCACAATCACAAAGCTGTTTCTCACAAAGCTTCTTTCTAGTATTTTTGAAGCTATTTCCTTTTTCACCATAGGCCTCATGTGCTCCCGAATATCCCTTTGCAGATTCTACGAAAACACTGTTTCAAAACTGATCAAGCTACAGAAATGTTTTACTCTGTGAGATGAATGCTCACATCACAAAGAAGTTTCTCAAATAGTTTCTTTCTAGTTTTTATCTGATGGTATTTCCTTTTTCACCTTAGGCTTCAATGTGGTCTCAAATATCCTTTTGCAGATTCTACAAAAACAGTGTTTCCAAACTGCTCAATCCAAACAAAGATTTAGCTCCGTGAGATGAATGCACACATCAAAAAACAGTTTCTCAGAAAGCTTCTGTCTAGTTCTTCTCTGAAGATATTTCCTTTTTCACCATAGACCTCAATGCACTCCCAAATATTCCATTGCAGAGTCTACAAAAACAGTGTTTCCAAACTGCTGCATTAAAGAAATATTTAAATCGGTGGGATGAATGCCCAAATCAGAAAGCAGTTTCTCAGAATGATTCTTCATACTTTATATCTGAAGATATTATCTTTTCACAATAGGACTCCATGTACTAACATATATGTCTTCGAAAATTCTACAAAATCAGTGTTTCCAAACTGCTGAGTGCAAAGAAAAGTTTCACTCTGCAATATGAATGCACACATCAGAAAGCTGTTTCTCAGATAGATTCCTTCTATGTTATCCTGGGATATTTGCGTTTTCATCAATGGTCTCAAAGAGCTCCCAAATGTCCATTTGCCAAATGGATAAAAATAGTGTTTCCAAACTGCTGAATCCAAAGAAAGTTTTAATTCTGTGAGGTGAATACAGAAATCAAAAATCTGTTTCTCAGAAAGCTTCTTTCTAGTGTATATCTGAATATATCTTCTTTTTCAACATAGGCCTCAATCCACTCCTAAATTTCCATTAGCAGAATGGATAAAAACAGTGTTTCCAAACTGCTGAATCAAAAGACTTGTTTAACTCTGTGAGATGAATGCACATATCAGAAAGCTCTTTCTCAGAAAGCTTCCTTCTAGTTTTTATCTGAAGATATTTACTTTTTCATCATATGCCTCAAGGCACTCTGAAATATTCCTTCACATATTCTACAAAAACAGAGTTTCCAAACTGCTGAATCAAAGGAAAGAATTAACTCTGTGAGATGAAGGCTCATACCACATAGCATTTTCCCAGAAAGCTTCTTTCTTCTTCTTGATGAAGATGTTTCCTTTTCACCATAGGCCTCTATGAGCTCCCAAATATCCCTTCGCAGATAGTACAAAAACAGTGTTTCCAAACAGCTGAATGAAACCGGACGTTTATCTGTGAAATAAACACACATGTCACAAAGCAGTTTCTCACAAATGTTTCAGTCTGTGACATCAATGCACATATCACAATACAGTTTCTCAGAGAGCTTCCTTCTAGTTTTTATCCTGGGATACTCATTTTTTCACTTTTGGCCTCAATGAGCTCCTAAGTGTCCTTTTGCAAAATAAAGAAAAACAGTGTTTCCAAATTGCTGAATCAAATGAATGGTTTAACTCTGTGAGATGAATGGAAACATCACAAAGCAGATTCCCAGAAGGCTTCTTTCTAGTTTTTATCTGAAAATATTTTCTTTTTCACCATAGGCCTCAATGCACTGCAAATATTCCTTTGCAGATTCTACACAAAAAATGTTTCCAAACTGCTGAATGAAAAGTAAGGTTTAATTCTGCAAGTTGCATGCACACATTATAAAGGGGTTTCTCAGACCGATTCCTTTCAGTTTTTATCCTGGGATATTCCCTTTTTCACCATTGGCCTTAATTAGCTCCCAAATACCCCTTCACAGATTACACAAAAACAGTGTTTTCAAACTGCTGAATGAAAAGAATGGTTTATCTCTGAGACATGAATGCACACATGACAAAGCTGTTTCTCAGATATCTTCCTTCTAGTTTTTATCCTGGGATATTTGCTTTCTTGCCTTTGGCCTCAGTGACCTCCCAAATGTCCATTCTCAGAATTGACAAAAGCACTATTTCCAAACTCCTGAATTCAAAGAAAGGAATAACTTGGTGAGATGAATGCATACATAATAAAGCAGTTTCTCAGAATGCTTCTTTCTACTTTTTATCTGAATATATACTTTTTCACCACAGGCCTCATTGTGCTCCCAAATATACATTCACAGATTCTACAAAAACAATGTTTCCAAACTGCTGAATGAAAAGAAAGCTTTTCCTCTGCAAGATGAATGCACACATTACAAAGTCCCTTTATCCCAAATATCCCTTTGTAGATTCTAAAAAAAACAGTGTTTCCAATGTGCTGAATGAAAAGAGAATGTTTTCTCCGTGGAATGAATGCACACATCACAAAGCAGTTTGCTAGATAGTTTTCTTCTAGTTTTTATCCTCGGATATTTGCTTTTTTGCCTTTGGCCTGAGTGAGCACCCAAATGTCCATTCGCATAATGAACAAAAAGAGTGTTTCTAAACTGCTGAATCAAAAGAAAGGTTTAACTTTGTGAGACGAATGCACACATCATAAAGTGGTTTCTAAGATGGCTTCCTCCTAGTTTTTAAACTGAGATAGTTGATTTTTCACCATTGGCCTCAATGATCTCCCAAATGTCCATTCACAGAATGGACAAAAACAGTGTTTCCAAACTGCTGAATAAAAATAAATTTTTACCTGATTAAGACGAATGCACATGTCACAAAGCAGTCTCTCAGAAAGCTTCTTTCTAGTTTTTTTCTGAAGTTTTGCTTTTCACCATAGGTCTCAATGCACTCCAAAATATACTTTTGCAGATTCTACAAAAACAGGGTTTCCCAGCTGCTGATTGAAAAGAAAGGTTTAACTGTGTGAGAAGAATGCACACATCACAAAGTGTTTCCACATATAGCTTCTTTCTGGTTTTTATCCTGAGATATTTGCTTTTTTGCCAGGGGGCTCAGTGAGATCCAAAATATCCATTAGGATAATGGACGAAAACAGTGTTTCTAAACTGCAGAATCCGAGCAAAGGTTTAACTCTATGAGATGAATACACACATAAGAAAGTGGTTTCTCAGGTAACTTCTTTCTAGTTTTTATCCTGGGATGTTTGCTTTTTTGCCATTGGCCTCGAGCTCCCAAATGTTCATTCACAAAATGGACAAAAACAGTGTTTCCAAACTGCTGGATAAACAGAAAGTTTTATCTCAGTGATATGAATGTACACATCACAAAGCAGTTCTCAGAAAGCCTCCTTCTAGCTTTCATCAAAGGATATTTCCTTTTTCACCATTGGCCTCAATGAGCTCCCAAATGTGCATTTGCAAAATGGACAAAATCAGTATTTTCAAACTGCTGAATCCAAAGAATGGTTGAAATTTGTAAGATGAATGCACACATCACAAAGTAGTTTTCAGAAATTTTCTTTGTTGGTTTTATCTGAAGATGTTTCCTTTCTCACCATAGGCCTCAAAGAGCTCCCAAACACCCTTTCACAGATTCTACAAAACCAGTGTTTCCAAACTGCTGAATGAAAAGAAATATTAAAATCTTTGAGATCAATGCACATATCACAAAGCAGCTTCTCATGTAGCTTCCTTCTAGTTTTTATGCCTGGATATTAACTTTTTTGCCACTGGCCTCAATGAACTCTGAAATGGACAAATGCACAATGGACAAAACAGTGTTTCCAAAATACTGAATCCAAAGGAAGGTTTACCTCTGTGTTATGAATGCATATATCACAAAGTGGTTTCTCAGATAGCTTCCATCTAGTTTTTTTCCTGCGATATTCACTTTCTTGCCGTTTGCCTCAATGAGCTCACAAATGTCACAAAGCAGTTTCTCAGAAAGCTTTTTGATACTATGTATCTGAAGATGGTTCCTTTTACACCATTGCCTCAATGGGCTCTGACAAATCCCTTTGCAGATTCCACAAAAACGGTGCTTCCAAAATGCTGAATTAAAAGAAAGGTTTAAATCTGTTGCACACATCTCAAAGCAGTTCCTCAGATAGCTTCCTTGTTGTTTTTATCCTGGGATATTCATCTTTTTGCTATTGGCATCAATGAGTTCCCAAATATCCATTAATTGACAAAAAACTTATACACCAATAACAGACAAACAGAGAGCCAAAATATGAGTGAACTCCCATTCACAATTGCTTCAAAGAGAATAAAATACCTAGGAAACCAACTTACAAGGGATATGAAGGAACTCTTCAAGGAGAACTACAAACCACTGCTCAAGGAAATAAAAGAGGATACAAACAAATGGAAGAACACTCCATGCTCATGGGTAGGAAGAATCAATATCGTGAAAATGGCCATACTACCCAAGGTAATTTACAGATTCAATGCCATCCCCATCAAGTTACCAATGACTTTCTTCACAGAATTGGAAAAAACTACTTTAAAGTTCAATGGAACCAAAAAAGAGCCCGCATCGCCAAGTCAATCCTAAGCCAAAAGAACAAAGCTGGAGGCATCACACTACCTGACTTCAAACTATACTACAAAGCTACAGTAACCAAAACAGCATGGTACTGGTACCAAAACAGAGATATAGATCAATGGAACAGAACAGAGCCCTCAGAAATAACGCCACATATCTACAACTATCTGATCTTTGACAAAACTGAGAAAAACAAGCAATGGGGAAAGGATTCCCTGTTTAATAAATGGTGCTGGGAAAACTGGCTAGCCATATGGAGAAAGCTGAAACTGGATCCCTTCCTTACACCTTATATGAAAGTCAATTCAAGATATATCAAAGACTTAAACGTTAGATCTAAAACCATAAAAATCCGAGAAGAAAACCTAGGCGTTACCATTCAGGACATAGGCATGGGCGAGGACTTCATGTCTAAAACACCAAAAGCAACGGCAACAAAAGCCAAAATTGACAAATGGGATCTAATTAAACTAAAGAGCTTCTGCACAGCAAAAGAAACTACCATCAGAGTGAACAGGCAACCTACAAAATGGCAGAAAATTTTCACAACCTACTCATCTGACAAAGGGCTAATATCCAGAATCTACAATGAACTCCAACAAATTTACAAGAAAAAAACCAACAACCCCATCAAAAAGTGGGCGAAGGACATGAACAGACACTTCTCAAAAGAAGACATTTATGCAGCCAAAAAACACATGAAAAAATGCTCACCATCAATGGCCATCAGAGAAATGCAAATCAAAGCCACAATGAGATACCATCTCACACCAGTTAGAATGGCAATCATTAAAACGTCAGGAAACAACAGGTGCTGGAGAGGATGTGGAGAAATAGGAACACTTTTACACTGTTGGTGGGACTGTAAACTAGTTCAACCCTTGTGGAAGTCAGTGTGGCGATTCCTCAGGGATCTAAAACTAGAAATGCCATTTGGCCCAGCCTTCCCATTACTGGGTATATACCCAAAGGACTATAAATCATGCTGCTATAAAGACACATGCACACGTATGTTTATTGTGGCATTATTCACAATAGCAAAGACTTGGAACCAACCCAAATGTCCAACAATGATAGACTGGATTAAGAAAATGTGGCACATATACACCATGGAATACTATGGAGCCATAAAAGATGATGAGTTCACGTCCTTTGTAGGGACATGGATGAAATTGGAAATCATCATTCTCAGTAAACTATCACAAGAACAAAAAACCAAACACCGCATATTCTCACTCATAGGTGAGAATTGAACAATGAGAACACATGGACACAGGAAGGGGAACATCACACTTCAGGGACTGTTGTGGGGTGGGGGGAGGGGGGAGGGATAACATTGGGAGATATACCTAATGCTAGATGATGAGTTAGTGGGTGCAGCGCACCAGCATGGCACATGTATACATATGTAACTAAGCTGCACGTTGTGCACATGTACCATAAAACCTAAAATATAATAATAATAATAATAAATAAATAAAAAATAAAATTAAATTAAAAATAAAAATAAAAAAAATAAAGGGAACTTTCTTCTGAGAGTTAATTTTAGGCCACTTCCTACCATACCAAACACCCCAGAGCCATTAGCTTGAGTTTCATTCACCATATACAATTTTAGTCTCACTAATGATGCTATTAACTACAAATACCCAGTAAATTTTAAATATATCTATACTGTTTCAAGAAAATAAAATATATAATTTAAAAACAAAAAAACCATAATTTCCCACCTGCTGAATCAAAAGAAAGTTTTAACTCTGTGATATGAATGCACACATCACAGGTAGTTTCTCAGAAAGAGCATTTCTAGTTTCCATCTGAATAAGTTCCCTTTTTCACTCTAGGTCTCAATGCACTGCCAAGTACCCTTTCGCAGATTCTACAAAAACAGTGTTTCCAGACTGCTGAATGAAAAGAATAGTATCACTCTGAGAGATGAACGCACACATCAAAAAGCAGTTTCCCAGAAAGCTCCCTTCTAGTTTTCATCCTGGGATACTCACTGTTTCACCATTGACCTCAACAAGCTCCAAAATGTCCATTTGCAGAATGGACAAAAAGAGTGTTTCCAAACTTCTTAATCCAAACAAAGGTTTACCTCTGTGAGATGAATGCAAACATTTTAAGGCAGTTTCTCAGAAAGCTTCATTCTAAGTTTTATCTGAAGATGTTTCCTTTTTCACCATAGGCCTCAATGTGCTCCCAAATATCCCTCCACAGTGTCCACAAAAATAGGGATTCAAAACTGCTGAATGAAAATACATGTATAAATCTGCCATATTAATACACACATCACAAAGCAGTTGCTAAGAGAGCTTCCTTCTAGTTTTTATCCTGGTATATTCACTTTTTCATACTTGGCTTTTTCACATTTGGCCTCAGTGAGCTCCCAAATGTCCATTCACAGAATGGACAAAGCAATGTTTCCAGACTTCTTAATTCGAAGAAAGGTTTACCTCTGTGAAATGAATGCACACATCCCCAAGCAGTTTCTCAGAAAGCTTCTTTCTATTTTTATCTGAATATAATTTCTTTTCCACAGTACGCCTAAATGCACTCCCAAATATCCCTTCGCACGTACTATGTAAACAGTGTTTCCAAAGTGCTGAGTGAAAAAAAGGTTTAACATGGCAAGATGAATGCACGCATCACAAAGTGGTTTCTCAGATAGCTTCCTTCTAGTTTTTATTCATGGGATATTTGCTTTTTCACCATTGGACTCCGTGAGGTCCCAAATGTCCATTCACAGAATTGACAAAGTAATGTTTCCAAACTTCTGAATTCAAAGAAAATTTATCTCTGTGAGATGAATGCACACATCACAAAACAGTTTCTCAGAAGGCTTCTTTCTAATTTTTATCTGTACATATTTTCTTTTCAAGGAAATGTTTTAATGCACTCCCAAATATCCCTTCACAGATACTACATAAACAGTGTCTCCAATCTGCTGAATGAAAATAAAGGTTTAACTCTGCAAGATGAATGCACACATCACAAAGCAGTTTCTCACATAGCTTCATTCTAGTTTTTATCCTGGGATATGCACTTTTTCGTCATTGGCCTCAATGAGCTCCTAATGTCCATTAGCAGAATCAACAAAAAGAATGTTTCCATACTGCTGAATCCAAAGAAATGTTTAACTCTGTGATATGAATGCACACATCAAAAAGCAGTTCCTCAGAATGCTTGTTTCTAGTTTTTAGCTGAAGAAGTTTCCTTTTCACCACAGGCCTGAATGCACTCCCAAATATCCGTTTGCAGATTCTACCAAAACAGTGTTTCCAAACTTCTCCATCAACTGAAAGGTTTATCTCTATGAGATGAACACACCCATCACAAAGCAGTTTCTCAGAAAGCTTCTTTCTTGTTTTTCTCTGAAGATAATTATTTTTTCACCATAGGCCTCAATGTGCTCTGAAATATCTCATCACAGATTCTACAAAAACTGTGTTTCCAAACTACTCAACCAAAAGAAAGGTTTAACTCTCTGAGATGAATGCACACATCACAGAGCAGTTTTTCAGAAAACTTCTTTCTAGTTTTTCTCTGAAGTTATTTCCTTTTTCACCACAGGCTTTAAAGTTCTCCCAAATATCCCTTTGTGGATTCTACAAAAACTGTGTTTCCAAACTGCTCAATGAAAAGAAAGCTTTATGACTGTGATATGAATGCAGACATCACAAAGCAGTTCCTCAGAAAACCTCTTTCTGGTTTTTTTCTTCAGATATTTCATTTTTCACCATAGGCTTCAATGTGCTCTCAAATATCCCTTTGCAGATTCTACAAAAACAGTGTTTCCAAACTGCTCCATCAGAAGAAAGGTTTAACTCTCACAGATGAGTGCACACATCACAAATCCGTTTCTCAGGAAACATTTTTCTGGTTTTTCTTTGTAGATATTTCCTTTTTCACCATACTCTTCAATGTGCTCTCAAATATCCCTTCGCTGATTCTACAAAAACAGTGTTGCCAAACTGTTCAATCAAAAGAAAGTTTTATCTCTGTGAGATGAATGCAAACATCACTAAGTAGTTTCTCAAACAACTTCCTTCTTGATTTTATCTGAAGATAATTTTTTTCACCATGAGCCTCAATGTGCTCCCAAATATCTATATGAAGATTCTACAAAAAAGTGTTTCCAAACTGCTCCATCCAAAAAAAGGTTTAACTCTGTGAGATGAACGCTCACATCACAAACCAGTTTGTTAGAAAGTTTCTCTTTAGTTTTTCTCTGAAGATGTTTCCTTTCAGCTTAAGCCTCAATGTGCTCCCAAATATGCCTTTGAAGAATATTCAAAAACAGAGTTTCCAAACTGTTCAATCACAAGAAAGATTTAACTCTGTGAGATGAATGCACTCATCACAAAGCAGTTTCTCAGTAAGTTCTTTCTTGTTTTTCTCTGAAGATGTTTCTCTTTTCACCATAGGCCTCAATATGCTGCCACATATGCCTTTGCAGATTCTACAAAAAGAGTGTTTCCAAACTGCTCCATCAAAAGAAAAGTTTAACACTGTGAGATGAATGTACACATCACAAAGCAGTTTTCAGAGAGCTTCATTCTAGTTTTCCTCTGAAGATATTTCCTTTTCCAGCATAGGCCTCAAAGTGCTCCCAAATAGCCCTTAGAAGATTCCACAAAAACTGTGTTTCCAAACTGCTCAATCAAAAGAAAAGTTTAACTCTGTGAGATGGATGCACACATAACAGAGAATTTCCTCAGAAAGCTTCTTTCTAGTTTTTTCTAAAGATATTTCATTTTCACCATAGGCCTCAATGCACCCCCAAATATCTCATAGCAAATTCCACAAAAACAGTGTTTCCAAACTGCTCAATCAAAAGAAAGGTTGAATTTTTGAGGCAAATGCACACAACACAAAACTTTCTCTCAGAAAGCGTCTTTCTAGGTTTTCTCAGAAGATATTTCCTTTTTCAACAGGCCTCATGGTGATCCCAAATATCCCTTTGCAGATTCTAGAGAAACACGCTTTCCAAACTATTCAATCAAAAGGAAAGTTTAACTAGGTGAGATGAATGCACTGCACACATCACAAATCAATTTCTCAAAACGATTCTTTCTAGTTTTTACCTGAACATATTTCCTTTTCTGCCATAGGCCTCAATATGTTCCCAAATATCTCTTAGCAGATTCCACAAAAACAGTTTTCCAAACTGCTCCATCAGAAGAAATGTTTAACTCTGTGTGATGAATGCACACAACACAAAGCCGTTTCTTAGAAAGATTCTAATTTTTCTCTGACGATATTTCATTTTTCACCATAGGCCTCAGTATGCTCCCAAATATCCCTTCAAAGATACTACAAAAACATTGTTTCCAAACTGCTCAATCAAAAGAAAGGATTAATTCTGTGAGATTAATGCACACACCATAAAGTAGTTTCTAAGGATGCTTCCTTGTAGTTTTTTTTTTTGGTGGAGTCTTCCTCTATTATCCAGGCTGGGCTGGAGTGGTACAATCTTTGTTCACAGAAAGGTCTGCCTCCTGGGTTCATGCCACTCTCCTGCCCTAGCTCCCTGAGTAGCTGGGACCACAGGTGCCTGCCTACATGCCCAGCTAATTTTTTTTTATTTTTAGTAGAGACAGGGTTTCACCGTGTTAGCCAAGATGGTCTTGATCTCCTGATCTCGTGATCCACTTGCCTTGGCCTCCCAAAGTGCTAAGATTACAGGCATGAGCCACCATGCCCAGCCACTTCCATGTAGCTTTTATCTGAAGATATTTCCTTTTTTCTCCATATGCCTCAATGCACTCAATGCACTCAGTATATCTAAATATCCGTTCACAGATTCAACAAAAACAGTGTTTCCAAACTGCTCCATCAAAAGACAGGTTTAACTCTGTGAGATGAATGCACACACCACAAATCAGTTTCTCAAAAAGCATATTTTTAGTTTTTCTGTGAAGATATTTCCTTTTACACCATAGGCCTCAAAGTGATCCAAAATATATCTTTGCAGATTCTACAAAAACAGTCTTTTCAAATCTCTCCATCAAAAGATAATTTTAACTCAGTGAGCTGAATGCACACATTACAAAGTAGTTTCTGAGAAAGGTTCCTTCTAGTTTTTCTCTGAAGATATTTCCTTTTTTACCGTAGGCGTCATGGCCATCACAAATATCCCTTCACAGATTCTACAAAAACAGTGTTTCTAAACTACTCAATAAAAAGGAAGGTTTATCTCTGGGAATTGAATGCACACATCACAAAACAGTTTCTCAGAAAGCTTTTTTCTAGTTTTTCTCTGAAATTATTTCCTTTTTCATCATAGGCCTTAAAGTGCTCCCAAATATCCCTTCACAGAGCCTACAAAAACAGTGTTTCCAAACTGCTCCATCAAAGGAAAGCTTTACATCTGTGATATGAATGCAGACATCATAAAGCAGTTTATCTGAAACCTCTTTCTGGTTTTATTCTTAAGATATTTCCCTTTTTAGCATAGGCCTCATGGCCATCCCAAATAGCCCTTCACAGAGTCCTCAAAAACAGTGTTTCCAAACTACTCCATCAGAAGGAAGGTTTAACTCTGCCAGATGAATGCACACATCACAAATCAGTTTCTCAGAAAACATCTTTCTGGTTTTTCTCTTAAGATATTTCATTTTTCATCATAGGCCTCAATGCGCTCCCAAAAATCTCTTCTCAGATTCTACAAAAACAGTGTTTCCAAACAGCCCAATCAAAAGAAAAGTTTAACTCTGTGAAATGAACGCAAGCATCACAAAGTAGTTTCTCAAACATCTTCTTTTTCCTTTTTTTTTTTTTGAAATTTTTTTTACCATAGGCCTCATTGCACTCCAAAATATCTATTCACAGGTTCTACAAAAAGAGTGTCTCCAAACTCCTCCATCAAAAGAAAGGTTTAACTCTGTGATATGGACCCTCACTCAGAAATCAGTTTCTCAGAAAGCTTCTCTCTAGTGTTTCTCTGAAGATATTTCCTTTTTCAACATAATCCTCAATCCGCTCCCAAATATCCCTTCACAGAATATACAAAAGCAGGTTTCCAAACTGGTCAATCACAAGAAAGTTTTAACTCTGTGAGATGAATGTATTCATCAGAAAGCAGTTTCTCAGAAAGGTTATTTCAAGTTTTTCTCTGAAGATGTTTCTTTTTTCACCATAGGCATCAATGTGCTCCCAAATATCCCTTTGCAGATTCTAAAAAAACAGTGTTTCCAAACTGCTCAATCAAAAGGAAGGTGTAATTCAGTGAGATGAATGCAGACTTCACAAAGCAGTTTCTCAGAAACCTTCTTTCCTTTTTTCCTCTGAAGATGTTTCCTTTTTCACTATAGGCCTCCAAGCACTCTGAAATATCCCTTCGTAGATTCGACAAAAACAGTGTTATCAAAAGAGCTCCATCAAGAAAATGTTTGCCTCTGTGATTTGAATGCACACATCACAAATCAATTTCTCAGAAAATTTCTTTCTACTTTTTATCTAAAGATTTTTCCTTTTTGACCACAGGTCTCAATGCCTCTTAAATATCCCCTGGCAGTTTCTACAAAAACAGTGTTTCCAAACTGCTCATTCCAAAGAAATGTTTAACACTGTGAGACTAATGCACAAATCACATAGCAGTTTCTCAGAAAGCTTCTTTGTAATTTTTGTCTGAAGTTATTTCGTTTTTCACCATAGGCCTCAATGCACTCTGAAATATCACTTTGTAGATTTTATGAAAACAGTGTTTCCAAACTGCTCTATCAAAAGAAAGTTTTAACACTGTGAGATGAATGAACACATCAAAAAGCAGTTTTCTGAAAGCTTCTTTCTAGTTTTCCTCTGAGGACATTCCCTTTTTCAACATAGGCCTCAATGCACTCCCCAAAACTGCTACATCAAAAGAAAAGTTTAACTGTGTGAGATGAATGCACACAGCACAAAGAAGTTTCTCAGAAAGTTTCTTTCTAGTTTTTCTCTGAAGATATTTCCTTTTTTTACCATAGGCATCATGGCAATCCTAAATATCCCTTTGCAGATTGTACAAAAGGAGGTTTCCAAACTACTCAATCAAAAGGAAGTTTTATCTCTGTGAGTTGAATGCACACAAAACAAAGCAGTTTCTCAGAAAGCTTCTTTCTAGTTTTTCTCTGAAGACATTTCCTTTTTCACTATAGGCCTCAATGCATTCCCAAATATCCCTTCACACATTCTACAAAAACACTGTTTCCAACCTGTGCCATCAAAACAAAGTTTTAAGTCTGTGAGATGAATGAACTCATCACAAGGCAGATTTTCTGAAAGATTCTTTCTTGTTTTTCTCTAAAATATTTCCATTTTCACCATCGGCCTCTTTGTGCTCCCAAATATCCCTTTACAGATTCTACAGAAACATTGCTTCCAAACTGTTCAACCAAAAGTATGGTTTAACTCTGTGAGATCAATGCACACATCACAAATCAGTTTCTCAGAAAACCTCTTTCTGGTTTTTCTCTTAAGACATTTTGTTTTTCACCATAGGCCTAAATGTGCTCCCAAATATCCCTTCACAGATTCTACAAAAAAGTGTTTGCAAACTACTCCATCAAAGGAAATTTTTTTTTCTGTGTGGTTAATACACACATCACAAAGCAGATTATAATAGAGCTTCTTTCTAGTTTTTCTCTTAAGATATTTCATTTTTCAGTATAGGCCTCAAGGCACTCAGAAATATCACCTCACAGATTCTACAAAAACGGTGTTTAAAAACTGCTCAATCAAAAGAAATTTTTAACGCTGAGATGAATGTACACATCAAAAATCAGTTTCTCAGAAAGTTTCTTTCTAATTTTTCTCTGAAGGTGTTTCCTTTTGCACCATAGGCCTCAATGCTCTGAAATATACCCCTTCACAGATTCTACAAAAACAGTGCTTCCAAACTGCTCTACAAAAGAAAGGATTAACCCAGTTAGGTGAGTGCACACATCACAGAGCAGTTTCTCAGAAAGCTTCTTTCCCATTTTTCTCTGAGGATATTTCTTTTTTCACCATAGTCCTCAATACACTACAAAATATCCCTTCACAAATTCTACCAAAAAAGTGTTTACAAACAGCTCCATCATAAGAAAGGTTTAACTCAGTGAGGGGAATGCACACATCACAAAGCAGATTCTCAGAAACCTTCTTTGTAATTTTTCTCTGAATATATTTCCTTTTTCACCATAGCCATATTTGTGCTTACAAATATACCTTTGCAGATTCCACGAAAACAGTGCTTCCAAGCTGGTCAATCAAAAGAAAGGTTTAACTCTGTGAGTTCATTGCATACATCACAAATCAGTTTCTCAGAAAACCTCTTTCTGGTTTTTCTCTTAAGCTATTTCATTTTTCACAATAGGCCTCCATGCACTCCCAAATATCCCTTTGCAATTTCTACAAAAACAGTGCTTCCAAACTGCTCAACAAAAAAACCTTCACCTCTGTGAGATGAATGCACACTTCAAAAATCAGTTTCTCAGAGGTTTTCGTTCTTGTTTTTCTGTTAAGATATTTCATTTTTCAAAATAGGCCTCAAGGCGCAACCAAATATCACTTTGGAGATGCTACAAAAGTGTTTACAGACTGTTCAATCAAAGGAAGGTTTCACTCAGTGAGCTGAATGCACAAGTCACAAAGCAGTTTCTCAGAAAGCTTCTTTCTACTTTTCCTCTGAAGATGTTTCCTTTTCAAAATAGGCCTCAATATGCTCCCAAATACCGCATCACAAATTCTACAAAAACAGTGTTTCGAAACTGCTCCATCAAAAGAAATGTTTAAAATTGTGAGATTAATGCACAAATCAAAAAGCAGTTTCATAGAAAGTTCTTTGTAGTTTTTATCTGAAGGTATTTCCTTTTTCACCGTAGGCCTCAAGGCACTCCCAAATATCCCTTTGCAGATTCTATAAAAATAGTGTTTCCAAACTGCTCCATCAAAATAATGGTTTAACTCTGCAAGATGGATGCATACATCACAAATAAATTTCTCAGAAAATTTCTTTCTTCTTTTTCTCCTAAAATACTTTGTTTTTCACCATAGACCTCAATGCATTCCCAATTATCCCTTTGCAGATTCTACAAAAACAGTTCTTCCAAACTGTTGCATCAAAAGAAATGTTTAACACTGTGAGATGAATGCACACATAACAAAGCAGTTTCTCAGAAAGCTTCTTTCTAGCTTTCCTCTAAAGGTATTTCCTTTTTCACCATAGGCCTCAAAGCACTACCAAATATCAATTCACAGATTCCACAGAAACAGTTTTTCCAAAGTGCTCAATAAAAGAAAAGCTTAACTCTGTGACATGAATGGACACAACACAAAGCAGTTTCTCAGCAATCTTCTTTGAAGTTTATATTTGAAGATATTTCCTTTTTCACAATATGTCTGAACGCACTCCCAAATATTCCTTTGCAGATTCTACACAAACAGTCTTCCCAAACTGCTCCATAAAAGAATGGTTTAACTCTGTGAGATGAATGCACAAATCACAAAGCTGCTTCTCAGAAAGCTTCTGTCTGTTTGTTCTCTGAAGAGGTTCCATTTTTCACATTAGGCATCAATGCACTACCAATTATCCCTTCACAGATTATGCTAAAACGTGTTTCAAACTGCTCCATCAAAAGAAATGTTTAACTCTGTGAGATGAATGCACTCAACACAAAGCAATTTCTCAGAAAGCTTCTTTCTAGTTATTAATGAAGATATTTCCTTTTACACCACAGGCCTCAATGCACTCCAAAATATCCCTTCGCTAATTCTACAACACAGTGTTTCCAAAATTATGCAGAAAAGAAATATTTGAGTCTCTGAGGTGAATGCAAACATCACAAAGCAGTTTCTGAGAAAAATTCTTTGTAGTTTTTATCTGAGACATTTTCTTTTTAACCATAGACCCCAAGGCATTCCCAAATATCCCTTTGCAGATTTTACAAAAGCAGTGTTTCCAAACTGCTCCATCAAAATAAACTTTTAACTCTGAGAGATGAATTCACACATCACAAAGCAGTGTCTCGAAAGCTTCCGTCTATTTTTTATCTAAAGATATTTCTTTTTGACCATGGGCGTCATTGTGCTCCCAAATATCCCTTGCAGATTCTACAAAAACAGGATTTCCAAACTGCTCAGTCAAAAGAATGCTTTAACTCAGGGATTTGAATGTACACATAACAAATCAGTTTCTCAGAATGCTTCTTTCTAGTTTTCCTCTTAAAATATTTCCTTTTTCACCCTAAGCCTCAAGGTGTTCATAAATATCCATTTGCAGATTCTACAGAAAGAGTGATTCCATGGTGCTCAATCAAAAGAAAGGTTTAACTTTGTGAGTTGAATGCACATATCATAAAGCAGTTTCTCTGGAAGCTTCTGTCTAGCTTTTATCTGAAGATGTTTACTTTTTTACCTTAGGCCTCAACACACTACCAGGTATCCCTTCGCAGACTGTACAAAAACAGTGTTTCCAAACTGCTCCATTAAAAAAAAGGTTTACCTCTGTGTGATGAATACAAACATCAAAAATCCGTTTCTCAGAAATGTTCTATCTACTATTTGTCTTAAAATATTTTGTTTTTCAACACAGGACTCAATGTGCTCCAAAAATATCCCTTCACAGATTCTACAAAAATGGTATTCCCAAACCTGTCCTTCAAAAGAAATGATTAACTCTGTGAGAAGAATGCACACACCACAAAGCAGTTTCTCAGAAAGCTTCTTTTTATTTTTTTCTCTGAAGTTGCTTCCTCTTTCACCATAGGCCTCAATGTGTTCCCAAATATTTCTTCTCAGATTCTACAAAAAGACTGCTTCCAAACTGGTCCATCCAAAGAAAGTTCAAACTATGTGAGTTGAATGTACTCATCACAAAGCAGTTTCTCAGAAAGCTTCTTTCTAGTTTTTCTATGAAGATATTTCCTTTTTCACCATAGGCTTCAATGCACTCCTAAATATCCATTCACAGATTCTATTAAAAGAGAGGTTCAAAACATTTCCATCCATTGATTTTGTATCCTGAGACTTTGCTGAAGTTGCCTATCAGCTTAAGGAGATTTTGGGCTGAGACAAAGTGGTTTTCTAGATATACAATCATGTCATCTGCAAACAGGGATAATTTGACTTCCTCTTTTCATAATTGAATACCCTTTATTTCCTTCCCCAAGCATTCTTATACACCAATAACAGACAAACAGAGAGCCAAATCATGAGTGAACTCCCATTCACAATTGCTTCAAAGAGAACAAAATACCTAGGAATCCAACTTACAAGGGATGTGAAGGAACTCTTCAAGGAGAAATACAAACCACTGCTCAATGAAATAAAAGGGGATACAAACAAACGGAAGAACATTCCATGCTCATGGGTAGGAAGAATCAATATCGTGAAAATGGCCAACTGCTCAAGGTAAATTACAGATTCAATGCCATCCCCATCAAGCTACCAATGACTTTCTTCACAGAATTGGAAAAAACTACTTCAAAGTTCATATGGAACCACAAAAGAGCCTGCATCACCAAGTCAATCCTAAGCCAAAAGAACAAAGCTGGAGGTATCACGCTACCTGACTTCAAATTATACTACACGGCTACAGTAACCAAAACAGCAAGGTACTGGTACCAAAACAGAGATATAAACCAACGGAACAGAAGAGAACCCTCCGAAATAATGCTGCATATCTGCAACTATCTGATCTTTGACAAACCTGACAAAAACAAGAAATGGAGAAAGGATTCTCTATTTAATAAATGGTGCTGGGAAAACTGGCTAGCCATATGTAGAAAGCTGAAACTGGATCCCTTCCTTACACCTTATAGAAAAATTAATTCAAGATGGATTAAATACTTAAATGTTAGACCTAAAACCATAAAAACCCTAGAAGAAAACCTAGGCAATACCATTCAGGACATATGCATGGGCAAAGACTTCATGTCTAAAACACCAAAAGCAATGGCAACAAAAGCCTAAATTGACAAATGGGATCTAATTAAACTCAAGAGTTTCTGCACAGCAAAAGAAACTACCATCAGAGTGAACAGGCAACCTACAAAATGGGAGAAAATTTTCACAACCTACTCATCTGACAAAGGCCTGAAAAAATCCAGAATCAACAATGAACTCAAACAAATTTACAAGAAAAAACAAACAACCCCCTCAAAAAGTGGGCAAAGGACATGAACAGACACTTCTCAAAAGAAGACATTTATGCAGTCAAAAAACACATGAAAAAATGCTCACCATCACTGGCCATCAGAGAAATGCAAATCAAAACCACAATGAGATACCATCTCACACCAGTTAGAATGGCAATCATTAAAAAGTCAGGAAACAACAGTTGCTGGAGAGGATGTGGAGAAATAGGAACACTTTTACACTGTTGGTGGGACTGTAAACTAGTTCAACCCTTGTGGAAGTCAGTGTGGCGATTCCTCAGGGATCTAGAACTAGAAATTTCATTTGACCCAGCCATCCCATTACTGGGTATATACCCAAAGGACTATAAATCATGCTGCTATAAAGACACATGCACACGTGTGTTTATTGTGGCACTATTCACAACAGCAAAGACTTAGAACCAACCCAAATGTTCAACAATGATAGACTGGATTAAGAAAATGTGGCACATATACACCATGGAATACTATGCAGCCATAAAAAATGATGAGTTCATGTCCTTTGTAGGGACGTGGATGAAATTGGAAATCATCATTCTCAGTAAACTATCACAAGAACAAAAAACCAAACACCACATATTCTGACTCACAGGTGGGAATTGAACAATGAGAACACATGGACACAGGAAGGGGAACATCACACTCTGGGAACTGTTGTGGGGTGGGGGAAGGGGCGAGGGATAGCATTAGGAGATATACCTAATGCTAAATGATGAGTTAGTGGGTGCAGCACACCACCATGGCACATGTATACATATGTAACTAACCTGCACATTGCGCACATGTACCCTAAAACTTAAAGTATAATAATAATAAAATAAAAAATAAAAAAGAAGTAAAATAAAACAAAAAAAATTTGCATCCAAAGCAATGCTTATCTCTGTGAGATGAATGCACACATCATAAATGAGTTTCTCAGAAAACTTCCTTTTAGTTTTTATGTAAAGATATTTCCTTTGACCACAGGCCTCAATGCACACAAAGTATCCCGTTGCTCGTTCTACAAAAACAGTGTTTCCAAACTGCTCCATCAAAAGAAAGCTTTGTCTCTGTGAGATCAATGCACATTTCACAAAGGAGTTTCTCAGAAAGCTTCTTTGAAGTTTTTGTCTGAAGATATTTCCATTTTCACCACAGACCTCAGTCTGCTCCCAAATATCCCTTCACAGATTCTACAAAAACCGTGTTTCCAGACTGCTCCTTCAGAAGACAGTTTTAACTCTGTGAGATGAATGCACACACCACAAATCAGTTTCTCAGAAAGTTTCTTTCTAGTTTTTCCCTTAAGATATTTCCTTTTTCACCATATTACTGAAAGCGCTCCCAAATATCCCTTCTCAGATTCTACAAAAACAGTGTTTCCAAACAGCTAACTCGAAAGAATAGTTCAACTCTGTGTCATGAATGCACACATCACAAAGCACTTTCTCATAAAGTTTCTTTGTATTTTATATGTGGAGATATTTCCTTTTTCATCACAGGCCTCATTGAGCTCCCTAATATCCCTTCACAGATTACAAAAATACAGTCTTCCCAAACAGCTCCATCAAAAGAATGGTTTAACTCTATGATAATGAATGCACTCTTCAAAAAGCAGTTTCGCAGAAAGCTTTTTTTAAGTCTTTATCTGAGACTTTTCTTTTTCACTGTAGGCCTAAAGCCCCTCCGAATATGCTTTGCAGATTACACAGAAACAGACTTTCCAAACTGCTCCATCAAAGGAAAAGTTTAACTCTGTTAGATGAATGCAGACATCACAAAGCTGTTTGTCAGAAAGCTTCTTTCTAGTTTTTCTCTGAAGATATTTCGTTTTTCACAATAGACCTCAACACATTCCATAGTATGCCTTTGCAGATTCTACAAAAACAGTGTTTCCAAACTGCTCCATCAAAGAAATGTTTATCTCTGTGAGATGAATGCACACATCAAAAAGCTGTTACTCACATAGCATTCTTCTAGTCCTATCCTGGGGTATTTGCTTTTTCGCTATTGAACTCAATGAGCTCCCCATATGTCCATTCACAGAATGGACAGAAACAGTGTTTCCAATCTGATGAATCCAAGGAAAATTTTAACTCTGTGAGATGAATTCACACATGACAAAGCACTTCCTCAGAAAGCTTCTTTCTACTTGTGTATCTGAAGATGTTTTCTTTTTCACCACAGGCCTCAAGGCACTCCCAAATGTCCCTTCACAGATTCTACAAAAATAGCATTTCCAAACTGCTGAAAGAAAAGAAAGGTTTAACTCTAAGAGGTGAATGCACACATCACAGAGAGGTTTCTCAGATAGCTTCCAAATATTATGAGATATTCAATTTTTCACCATTGATTTCAAAGAGCTCCCAAATATTCATTTGCAAAATGACAAAAAGAATGTTTTTGAACTACTAAATCCCAAGAAATTTTTAATTCTGTGAGATGAATGCATGCATCACAGCGTAGTGTCTCAGAATGATTCTTTCTAGGTTTTATCTGAATATGTTTCCTTTTTTACCATAGGTCCCAATGCACTCCCAAATACCCCTTTGCAGATTCTACAATAACATTGTTTCCAAATGTCTGTGTGAAAAGAAATGTTTATTTCTTTGAGATGATTGCACACATCACAAAGTGGTTTCTCAGATAGCTTCCTTATGGTTTTTATCATGTGATATTCCCTTTTTTGCCACTGGCTCCAGTGAGCTCCCAAATGTAACAATGGACAAAAACAGTGTTTCCAAACTGCTGAATCCAAAGAAATGTTTATCCCTTTGAGAAGAATGCACACATCATGAAGCAATTTCTCAGAAAGCTTCTTTACATTTTTTATTTGAAGATGTTTCCTTTTTCACCATAGGCCTCAATGTGCTCCGAAATATCCCTTCACAGATGCTACAAAAAACAGCATTTCCAATCTGCTGAATGAAAAGAGAAGTTTAACTCTATGAGATGAATGCACATATCAGAAAGCAGTTTCTCAGAGATCTTCCTTCTACTTTTTATCCTGGAATATTTGCTTTTTTGCCATTGGCATCAAAGCTCTCCCAAATTTCCCTTTGCAGAGTCCACAAAAAGAACATTTCCAAACTTCTGAATGAAAAGAAAGGTTTATCTCTGAGAGATTACTGCACACATCACAAAGCCATTTCTTTGATAGCTTGCATCTGGTTTTTATCATGCAAGATTCTCTTCTTTGCCATTGGCTTCAATGATCTCCCAAATGTCCATTCACAGAATGGACAAAAACAGTGTTTACAAACTTCTGAGTGAAAAGAAAGTTTTATCTCTGTGAGATAATTACATACAAAACAAAGTGGTGTCTCACAGAGCTTCCTACTAGTTTTTAAGAGGGGATATTCTGTTTTTCACCATTGGCCTCAGTACGCTCCCAAATATCCCTTCACAGATTCTACAAAAATAGTGTTTCCAAACCTCTGAAAAAAAGAAAAGATATAACTCAGGGTCGTCAATGCACACATTGCAAAATGGATTCTCAGATAGTGTCTTTCTAGTTTCAATCCTGGGATATTCACTTTTTCATCTTTGGCCTCAAAGAGCTCCAAAATGTCCTTTCGCTGAATGGACAAAAACTGTGTTTCTCAGCAGCTGAATGCAAGCAAACGTTAACTCTGTGAGATGAATTCACACATAAGAAAGCAGTTTCTCAGAAAGTTTCTTTCCTGTTTTTATCTGAAGGTGTTTCCTTTTTCACCATAAGCACCGATGCACTCCCAAATATCCCTTTGCAGCTCTACAAAAACAGTGATTCCAAACTGCTGAACAAAACAAATGGTTTAACTCTGTGAGATGAATGCAGACATTACAAAGCAGTTCCTCATAGGCTTTCCTTCTAGTTTTTATTCTGGGATATTTGCTTTCTCACCACTGTCCTCAATGAGAGTGCAAATGTCCACTTGCAGAATGAACAAAAACAGTGTTTCCAAATTGCTGAATGCCAAGAAAGTTTATCTCTGTGAAATGAATGTACACATCACAAAGCAGCTTCTTAAAAAGCTTATTTCTGGTTTTTATCTAAAGTTGTTCCCTTTTCACCACCAGCCTCAACGTGCTCCCAAATATCCCTTCACAGATAATACAAAGATAGTGCTTCCAAACTCCTGAATGAAAAGAAAGGTTTAAATCTGCATGATCAATGCACATATCACAAAGCAGTTTCTCAGATAGATTCCTCCTAGTTTGTATCTTGGGATATTCGCTTTTTCACAATTGTCCTCAATGAGCACCAAAATGTCCATTTCGAGACTGGACAAAAACAGTGTTTCCAAACTGCTGATTACAAACAAAGGTTTAACTCTGTGAGATGAATGCACACATCACAAAGCAGATTCTCACAAAGCCTCTTTCTAGTTTTTATCTGAAGATGTTTTCTTTTTAACTGTAGACCTCAAGGAACTCCCAAATATCCCCTTGCAGATTCTACGAAAACAGTGTTTCCAAGGTGCTGAATCCAAAGAAAGGTTTAACTCTGTGTGATGAATGCACACATCACAAAGTGGTTTCTCAGAGAGCTTCCTTCTAGTTTTAATCCTGGGATATTCTCTTTGTCACCATTGGTCTCAAAGAGCTCCCAAATGTCCATTCACAGAATGGATAAAAACAGTGTTTCCAAAGTGCTAAATCCAAAGAAAGGTTTTACTCTGTGAGATGAATGCACACATCACAAAGCAGATTCAGAGAAAGCGTCTTTCAAGTTTTTATCTGAAGATGTTTCCTTTTTCTCCCATAGGCCTCAATGTGCTCCTAAATATCCCTTTGCAGATTCTAGGAAAACAGGGTTTCCAAACTGCTGAAACCAAAGAATGTTATAAATTGGCATGGTGAATGCACACATCACAAATCCGTTTCCAAGAGAGCTTCCTTCTACTTTTTATCATGGGACACTCACTTTTTTGCCATTGAGATGAATGCACACATCAGAAAGCAGTTTCTCAGAAAGATTCTTTCTAGTTTATCTCTGAAGGTGTTTTCTTTCCACCATAAGCCTCAATGCATGCCAAAATATCCTTTCTCAGATTCTACAAAAACAGTGTTTCCAAACTGCTCAATCAAAAGAAAGGTTTAATTCTGTGAGATGAATGCACACATCACAAAGCAGTTTCTCAGACAGCTTCATTCTAGTTTTTACCCTGTGATACTTGATTTTTTACCATTGGCTTTAATGAGCTCCCAAACGTCCGTTTGCAGAATGGCAAAACCAGTGTTTCCAAACTACTTAATCCAAAGAAATGTTTAAATCTGTGAGATGAATGCACACATCACAAGGCAGTTTCTCAGAAAGCTTCTTTCTAGTTTTTATCTGAAGATATTTCCTTTTTCACCATAGGCCTCAAAGCACTCCCAAATATCCCTTTGCAGTTTCTATAAAAACACTGTTTCCAAACTGCTGAATGAAAAGAAAAGTCAAGCTCTGAGAAGTGAATACACACATCACAAGGCAGTTTCTCAGATATCTTCCTTCTACTTTTTGTCCTGCAATATTCACTTTTTCACCACTGACCCCAATGAGCTCTGAAATGTCGACTCACAGAACGGACTAAAGAGTGTTTCCAAACTATTGAATCCAAAGAAAGGTTTAACTCAATGAGATGAATGCACAGACCACAAGCAGTTTCTCAAGAAAGCTTCTTTGTACTTTTTAGCTGAAGATGTTGCCTTTTCCACAATAGGCCTCAATGCACTCCCAAATATCCCTTCACAGATCCTACAAAAATGGTGTTTCCAAATGGCTGAATGAAAAGAAGCATTTAACACTTTGAGATGAATGCATATGTACAAAGCAGTTTCTCAGAAGCTTCTTTCTAGTTTTTATCTGAAGATATTTCCTTTTACATCTTAGGCCTCAATGCACTCCCAAATATCCCTTCCCAAATTCTACAAAAACATTGTTTCCAAACTGCTGAGTGAAAAGAAAGTTTACCTCTGTGAGATGAATGCACACAATACAAGGCAGTTTTTCAGGTAGCTTCCTTCTAGTTTTTACCCTGGGATATTAGCTTTTTCTCCATTGGCCTCAAAGGTCTTCCAAAGTCCTATGCAGAATGGACAAAAACAGTTTCCAAACTGCAGAATAAAAAGAAAGTTTTGACATTGTGATAGGAATGCACACATCACAATGCAGTTCTTCAGAAAGCATCTTTCTAGTTTTGCTCTGAAGACGTTTCTTATTTCAACATAGGCCTCAATGTACTCCCAAATATCCTTTTGCAGATTACACAATAACAGTGTTTCCAGACTGCTGAATGAAAAAAAGGTGAGATTCATGCACACATCACAAAGCAGTTTCTCAGATGGATTCCTTCTAGTTTTTAACCTTCTTTCTAGTTTTTATCTGAAGATGGTTCCTTTTTAGCCACAGGTCTCAATGCACTCCCAAATATACTTTTGCAGATTCTACAAAAACAGTATTTCCAAACTGCTGAATGAAAATAAAATGTTAACTCTGTGAGATGAATGCACACATCACAAAGCAGTTTCACAGATGGCTTCCTTCAAGTTTTTATCCTGGGATATTCACTTTTTCACCATTGGTGTCAATGAGCTCCAAAACGTCCATTCACACAATGGACAAAAACAGCGTTTCCAAACTGCTGAATCAAAAGAAAGGTTTAACTCTGTGAGATGAATGCCCACATCAGAAAGCAGTTTCTCAGAAGACTTCTTTCTAGTTTTTATCTGAAGATGTTTCCTTTATCACCATTGTCCCCAATGAGCTCCCAAATATCCATTTGCAGAATGGACAAAAATAGTGTTTCCTAGCTGCTGAATAAAAAGAAAGATTTAACTCTGCTTGATGAATGCACACATCACAAAGCAGTTTCTCAGATAGCTTCCTTCTAGTTTTTATCCTGCAATAATTGCTTTTTCGACTTTGGCCTCCATGAGCTCCCATTGATAAAAACAGTGTTGCCAAACAGATGAATCTTTGGATTCAGCTTTGGATTCAGCTCTGGAAAAGTTCAGCTCTAAGTGGAATGCACAGATCTTGAAGCAGTTTCTCAGAAAGCTTATTTCTAGTTTTTCTCTTAAGATATTTCATTTTTCACCATAAGCCTCAATGCACTCCCAAATATCCCTCTGCAGATTCTACAAAATCAGTGTTTTCAAACTGCTCCATCAAAAAAAAGGTTTAACTCTGTGAGTTGACTCCACACATCAAAAATCAGTTTCTCAGAAAGCTTCTTTCTAGTTTTTCTCTGAAGATATTTGTTTATTCAAAATAGGCTTCAATGTGCTCCCAAATATGCCTTCACAGATTCTATATGCATGGTGTGGCAAAACAGCTCTATCAAAAGAAAGGTTTAACTCTGTGAGCTGACTGCACACATCACAAATCAGTTTCTCAGAACTTCTCTTTCTAGTTTTTATCTGAAGATATTTCTTTATTCACCATAGGCTTCAATGTGCTCCCAAATATCCCTTCGCAGATTCTACAAAAACAGTGTGGCCAAATAGCTACATCATAAGAAAGGTTAGAGCCTGTGAGATGAATGCACACATCACAAATCAGTTTTTCAGAAAGTCTCTTTCTAGTTTTTCTCTGAAGATACTTTATTTTTGACCTTAGATCTCAATGTACTCTCATATATCCCATCGCAGATTCTACAAAAACAGTTTCCAAACTGCTCCATCAAAAGAAAAGTTGAACTCTGTGAGGTGAATGCACACATCACAATGTAGTTTCTCAGAAAGCTTCTTTCTACTTTTTATCTGAAGATGTTTTCCTTTTTACCATAGACCTAAATGTGCGCCCAAATATCCCTTTGCAGATTCTACAATAACAGGGTTTCCAAACTGCTCAATCAAAAAAAGGTTTAACTCAGGGAGTTGAATCCACACATCACAAAGTTGTTTCTCAGAAAGCTTCTTTTTCAGTTTTTCTCTGAAGATATTTCCTTTTTCACCATAAGCATCAATGTGCTCTGAAATATCCCTTCACAGATTCTCCATAAACAGTCTTTGCAAACTGCTCCATCAAAGGAAATATTTAAACCTATGAGATGAATGCACACATCACAAACAGTTTCTCAGAAAACTTCTTTCTAGTTTTTCTCAGAAGATAATTCCTTTTTCACCATAGGCCTCACTGCACTCAAAAATATCCCCTCACAAGTTCTACAAAAACAAGGTGGCCAAACAGCTACATCAAAAGAAAAGTTAGAGCCTGTGAGACGAATGCACACATCACAAATCAGTTTTGCAGAAAGTCTCTTTCTAATTTTTCTCTGAAGATACTTTCTTTTTGACCTTAGGTCTCAATGTGTTCTCATATATCCCATCGCAGATTCTACAAAAACACTGTTTCCAAACTGCTCCACCAAAAGAAAAGTTGAACTCTGTGAGGTGAATGCACACATCACAATGTAGTTTCTCAGAAAGCTTCTTTCTACTTTTTATCTGAAGTTGCTTTCTTTTTTACCATAGACCTAAATGCACTCCAAAATAACATTTTGCAGATTCTACAATAACAGGGTTTCCAAACTGCTCAATCAAAAAAAGGTTTCACTCAGGGAGTTGAATCCACACATCACAAAGTTGTTTTTCAGAAAGCTTCTTTCTAGTTTTTCTCTGAAGATATTTCCTTTTTCTTTTTTTTTTTTTTTTTTTTTTTTTTAAATTTAACATTTTTAATAAACATGAATGTATAACAGGAGGTCATCACAAAGTTAGCAGAATTATGATAAATTAAAACTGGAAACACCTAAAACCAGAACATTCTGGACATATAAATAATATCCATTATATAAAGTGCTCCTATAACCAACAATAAGAAGTTACAGCAAACCAACAGGAAATTTGGAAAAAGCTATAAATGGATAAAGGACATTTTCTACAAACAGTTATTTGGAATAAAGTACATTTCAGTTAAATAGTTCATTCCATACACCAAATTCTTGATCATTTGATTTTTACCTCCTATGGAAGCCTTCTAATCAGAAAGGCAAATGGGAAGGTAATTAAAGAAGATTGCGTGAGATGTAAATAGAATTTTTTTAGTTCTGAATACATACTTCATGTTTATGTGCACATAGAAAACTGAGAGGAAAGATATCAACATGTTATCTCTAGACAATATTATTAAGGGTAATTTAAAAATTTTTTTTCATATGGTTTTGTATTTTTATTTTTTATTTTTTTTTTTCTTTTATTATTATTATTATTATTATTATTATTATACTTTAGGTTTTATGGTACATGTGCGCAATGTGCAGGTGAGTTACATATGTATACATGTGCCATGCTGGTGCGCTGCACCCACCAACGTGCAAAAATCACAAGCATTCTTATACATCAATAACAGACAAAGAGAGAGCCAAATCATGAGTGAACTCCCATTCACAATTGCTTCAAAGAGAATAAAATATCTAGGAATCCAACTTACAAGGGATGTGAAAGACCTCTTCAAGGAGAACTACAAACCACTGCTCAAGGAAATAAAAGAGGATACAAACAAATGGAAGAACATTCCATGCTCATGGGTAGGAAGAATCAATATCATGAAAATGGCCATCCTTCCCAAGGTAATTTACAGATTCAATGCCATCCCCATCAAGCTACCAATGACTTTCTTCTCAGAATTGGAAAAAACTACTTTAAAGTTCATATGGAACCAAAAAAGAGCCCGCATCGCCAAGTCAATCCTAAGCCAAAAGAACAAAGCTGGAGGCATCACACTACCTGACTTCAAACTATACTACAAGGCTACAGTAACCAAAACAGCATGGTACTGGTACCAAAACAGAGATATAGATCAATGGAACAGAACGGAGCCGTCAGAAATAATGCCACATATCTACAAGTATCTGATCTTTGACAAACCTGACAAAAACAAGAAATGGGGAAAGGATTCCCTATTTAATAAATGGTGCTGGGAAAACTGGCTAGCCATATGTAGAAAGCTGAAACTGGATCCCTTCCTTACACCTTATACAAAAATCAATTCAAGATGGATTAAAGACTTAAATGTTAGACCTAAAACCATAAAAATCCTAGAAGAAAACCTAGGCATTACCATTCAGGACATAGGCATGGGCAAGGACTTCATGTCTAAAACACCAAAAGCAATGGCAACAAAAGCCAAAATTGACAAATGGGATCTAATTAAACTCAAGAGCTTCTGCACAGCAAAAGAAACCACCATCAGAGTGAACAGGCAACCTACAAAATGGGATATTTCCTTTTTCACCATAAGCATCAATGTGCTCTGAAATATCCCTTTGCAGGTTCTCCATAAACAGTCTTTATGAACTGCTCCATCAAAGGAAAGATTTAAACCTATGAGATGAATGCACACATCACAAACAGTTTCTCAGAAAGCTTCTTTCTAGTTTTTCTCAGAAGACAATTCCTTTTTCACCATAGGCCTCCCTGCACTCAAAAATATCCCCTTGCAGATTTTACAAAAACAGTGTTTCCAAACTGCTATATCAAAAGAAAAGTTAGAGCCTGTGAGATGATTGCACACATTACAAACCAGTTTCTCAGAAAGCTTCTTTATAGTTTTTTTTCCAAAGATATTATCTTTTACACCATAGGCCACAATGCACTCCCAAATATCCCTTCACAGATTCCACAAAAACAGTCATTCCAAACTGCTCCATCAAAAGAAAGGTTTAACTCTGTGAGATGAAGGCACACTTCACAAAGAAGTTTCTCAGAAATGTTCTTTCTAATTTTTCTCTGAAGATATTTATGTTTTCACCATTGACCTCAAGATGTTCCCAAATATGCCTTCTGAGATTATTTAAAAAAAGGTGTTTCCAAACTGCTTCATCAAAAGAACGTTTTTTCCTCAGTGACATGAATGCACACATCACAAATCAGTTTCTCAGAAAGCTTCTTTCTACTTTATATCTGAAGATATTTCTTTATTCACAATAGACTTCAATGCGATCACAAATATCCCTTCGCAGATTCTACAAAAACAATGTTGCCAAACAGCTCCATCAAAAGAAAGTTTATGGCCTGTGAGATGAATGTACACATCAAAAATCAGTTTCTCAGAAAGCTTCTTTCCAGATTTTATCGGAAGATATTTCATTTTTGGCCTTAGGTCTCAATGTGCTCCCATATATCCCATCACAGATTCTAAAAAAAAGCCAACACTGTCTCCAAACTGCTCCATCAAAAGAAAGGTTTAACTCTGTGAGCTGAATGCACACATCACAATGGAGTTTCTCAGAAAGCTTCTTTCTACTTTTTATCAGAAGATGTTTCCTTTTTTACCATAGACTTAAATGCACTCCCAAATATCCCTTCACAGATTCTACAAAAACAGAGTTTCCAAACTGCTCAATCAAAAAAAAAAAAAGGTTTAACTCAGGGAGATGAATCCACACATCACAAAGCTGTTTCTCAGAAACCTTTGTAGTTTTTCCCTGAAGATATTTCCTTTTTCACCATAGGCATCATTGCACTCTGAAATATCCCTTCACAGATTCCCCATAAACAATCTTTCCTAACTGCTCCATCAAAGGAAAGGTTTAACTCTGTAAGATGAATGCACACATCACAAAACAGTTTCTCAGAAAGCTTCTTTCTAGTTTTTCTCTGAAGATACTTCGTTTTTCAACATAGGCCTCAATGCACTCCCAAATATCCCTTCACAGATTCTACAAAAACAATGTTTCCAAACTGCTACATCAAAAGAAAGGTTAGAGCCTGTGAGATGATTACACATATCACAAACCAGTTTCTCAGAAAGCTCCTTTATAGTTTTCCTCTGAAGATGTTCCCTTTTTCACCGTAGGCTACAATGTGCTTCCTAATATCACTTTGCAGATTCTACAAAAACAGTGCTTCCAAACAGAGCCATCAAAACTAAGATTTAACTCTGTGAGATGAATGCACACATCACAAAACAGTTTCTCAGAAAGCTTCTTTCTAGTTTTTATCTGAAGATGCTTCCTTTTTCACCGTAGGCCTCAATGCACTCCCAAATATCTCTTCACAGATTCTACAAAAACAGGGTTTCCAAACTATGGCATGAAAAGTAAGTTTTAACTCTGAGAGCTGAATGGTCACATCACAAAGCCATTTCTCAGATAGTTTCCTTCTGGCTTTTTAAAGGGACATTTGGTTTTTGCTACTGACCTCAATGAGCTCCAAATTGTCCATTCACAGAAAGGACAAAAACATTGTTCCCAAAATGCTGAATTCAAAGAAAGTTTTAACTCTGTGAGTTGAATGCACACATCACAAAGCAGTTTCTCAAAAAAATTCTTTCTAGTTTTTATCTGAATATCTTTCCTTTTTCACATTATGCCAAAATGGGCTCCAAAATATCCCTTCACAAATTCTACAAATGCCATGATTCCATACTGCTGAATGAAAAGAAAAGTTTAACTCTGTGAGATGAATGCACACAACACAAAGCAGTTTCTCAGATACCTTACTTCTAGTTTTTATCCTGGAATATTCACTTTTTCCCAATTGGCCTCAATGAGCTCCCAAATATCTACTTGCAGAAAGGAAAAAAAGAGTGTTACCAAACTGCTTAATCAAAAGAATTGTTTAAATCTGTGAGATGAATGCACACATCGCAAAGCAGTTCCTCAGATAGCTTCCTTCTAGTTTTTATCTGAAGATGTTTCATTTTTCACCATAATCCTCAATGCACTGCCAAATATCCCTTCATAGATTCTACGAAAACAGTGTATCCAAACTGCTGAATGAAAAGAAAGTTTTAACTCTGCGAGATGAATTCACACATCTCAAAGTGGTTTCTCATACAGCTTCCTACTTTTTTTAACCTGGGATGTTCAGTTTTTTGCCATTGTTCTCAAAGAACTCTCAACTGTGAATTCGCAGAATGAACAAAAACAGTGCCTCCAAACTGCTGAATCCAAAATAATGTTTAACTGTTAGATGAATGCAAACATCACAATGCAGTTTCTAGGAAAGCATCTCTCTAGTTGTTGTCTGAAGTTATTTCCTTTTTCACCATAGGCCTCAATTCGCTTTGAAATATCCCTTCATAGATTCTACAAAAGAGTGTTTCCAAACTGCTGAATGAAAAGAAAGGTTTAACTCTGCAAAACAAATGTGCACAAGACACAGTGGTTTCTCAGATAGCTTCCATCTAGTTTTTATCCTGGGATATTTGCTTTTTCTCCATTGTCCACCATGAATTCCAAAATATGCATTCACAGAATGGAAAAAAACAGTGTTTCCAAACTGCTGAATCCAAAGAAAGTTTTAACACTTTGAGATGAATGCATAAAATACAAATTACTTTCTCAGAAAGCTTCTTTCTTGTTTTTATCTGAAGATGTTTTCTTTTTCACCTTAGGCCTCAATATGCTTCCAAATATCCCTTCAAAGATTTTACATACACAGTTTCCAAACTGCTGAATGAAAAGAAAGGTTTAACTCTGTGAGATGAATGCACATGTTATGAGACAGTTTCTCAAATAGCTTCCTTCTTGTTTTTATCCTGGGGTATTTTCTTTTTCACCATCGACCTCAATTCACTCCAAAATGTCCATTCACAGAATTAACAAAAGGGTTTTTCCAAACTGCTGAATGAAAGGGAAGTTTCAACTCTGCAAGATGAATGCTCACATCACAAAGAGGTTTCTCAGATAGCTTCCTTCTTCTTTTTACCCTGGGATATTCACTTTTTCACCATTGGCCTCAATGAGCTCCCAAATGTCCATTCACAGAATGGACAAAACTGTTTACAAACTTCTGAATCCAAAGAAACATTTGACTCTGTGAGAGGAATGCCACATCACAAAAGTATTTCTCAGAAAGCTTCTTTCTAGTTTTTATCTGAAGATGTCGCCTTTTTCATCATGAGCCTCAATGCACTCCCAAATATTTTTCACAGATTCTACAAAGACAGTGTTTCAAAACTGCAGAATGAAAATAAAGGATTAACTCTGCGAGATGAATGCACACATCACAAAGAGGTTTCTCAGATAGCTTCCTTCTAATTTTTGTCCCGGGATAGTCTCTTTTTCACCAATGGTCTCGATGAGCACCAAATATACATTCACAGAATAGACAAAAGCAGTGTTTCTGAACTGCTGAATGAAAATTAAGGTTTACTTCTGCAAGATGAAAGCACACATCACAAAGCATTTTCTCCAATAGATTCTGTCTTGTTTTTATCAAGGGATATTCTTTTACGACATTGGCCTCAATGTTTTAACAAATGTCCCTTCACAGAATGGACAAAATCATGTTTCCAAACTGCTGAATGAAAACAGAATTTTAACTCTGGGAGGTGAATGCATACATCACAAAGCAGTTTCTCAGAAAGTTTCTTTGTAATTTTTATCTTAAGATGTTTCCATTTTCATTGTAGGCCTCAATGTGCTCCAAAATATCCCTTCACAAGTTCTGCAAAAACAGTATTTCCAAACTGCTGAATGAAAAGAAAGTTTTAATTCTGTGAGGTGAATGCACACAAAAAGCAGTTTCTTAGACTGCTTCCTTCTAGATTTTATTGCAGGATATTCGCTTTTTCACTGTTGGACTCAATGAGCTCCCAAATGTTTAATGGCAGAATGGACAAGTACAGGGTTTAAAAACTGCTGAATCAAAAGAAATGTTTAGCTATGTGAGATGAATTCACACATCACAAAGCAGTTTCTCAGAAAGCTTCTTTCTACTTTTTATCTGAAGTCATTTCCTTTTTCTTTTCACCATAGTTTTCAATGGTCTCCTATATATCCCTTTGCAGATTCTACAAAAACAGTGTTTCCAAACTGTTTAGCCAAAAGAAAGTTTTAACTCTGTGAGATGAATGCGCACATCACAAAGCAGTTTCTCAAAAAGCGTCTGTCTAGTTCTTCTCTGTAGATTGTTCCCTTTCCACCATAGGCCTCAAGGCATTCCCAAATATCCCTATGCAGATTCTCCAAAAACACTGTTTCCAAACTGCTGAGTGAAAATAAAGGTTTAACTCTGTGAGATTAATGTGCACATCACAAAGCAGTTCCTCAGATACCTTCCCTCTAGTTTTTACACTGGGATATTCACTTTTTCACCATTGGCCTCAATGAGCTAAAAATGTCCATTCACAGAATGGACAGAAAATATTTTGAAACTACTATATCCAAAGAAAGATTTAATTGTGAGATGAATGCATGCATCACAAAGCAGTTTATGAGAAAGCTTCTTTGAAGTTTTTATATGAAGAAGTTTACTTTTTCAACATAGGCATCAATGTGTTCCTACATATGCATTAGTAGATTCTATAAAAACGGTGTTTCCAAACTGCTGAATGAAAAGAAAGTTTAACTGTGAGATGAATTCACATATCACAAAGAAGTCTCTCAGAAAGCTTCTTTCTAGTTTTTATCTGAAGTCATTTCCTTTTTCTTTTCACCATAGTTTTCAATGTTCTCCCATATATCCCTTCACAGATTCTACAAAAACAGTGTTTCCAAATTGTTTAATCAAAAGAAAGTTTTAAATCTGTGAGATGAATCCACACATCAGACAGTGGTTTCTCAGATAGCTTCCTTCTAGCTTTTATCCTGGGATATTTGCTTTTTTGCCTTTGGCCTCAATGAGCTCCCAAATGCCCATTAATGGACAAAATATGTTTCCAAACTGCTGAATCTGAAGAAAATTTTAACTCTGTGAGGTGAATGCACACATCTCAAAGCAGTTTCTCAGAAAGCTTCTTTGGAGTTTTTATCTGAAGAGGTTTTCATTTTCACCATAGGCCTCAAAGTACTCCCAAATATCCCTTTGCAGATTCTACATAAACACTGTTTCCAAATTGCTGAATGAAAAGAAACGTTCAACTCTGAAAGATGTATGCACTTGTCACAAAGTGGTTTCTCAGGTAGGTTCCTTCTAGTGCTTATCCTGGGATATTCGCTTTACAGCCATTGGCTTCAATGAGCTCCCAAATGTCCACTAATATACAAAAACAGTGTTTCCAAACAGCTGAATGCAAAGAAAGGTTTAAATCTGTGACATGATTGCACACAACCAAAGCAGTTTCTTAGAAAGCTTCCTTCTAGTTTTTATCCTGGAATATTCACTTGATCACCATTGGCCTCAATAAGATTCCAAATGTCCATTTGCCGAATGGACAAAAATAGTGTTTCCAAACTGCAGAATCCAAAGAAAGGTTTACCTGTGAGTGGAATGCACACATCCAAAGCAGTTTCTCATAAAGCTTCACTTTAGTTTTTATCTGAAATTGTTTCCTTTTTCACATTAGGCCTCAATTTGCTCCCAAATACCTCATCAAAGACTGTACAAAAACAGTGTTTAAAACTGCAGAATGAAAAGAAAAGTTGAACTCTGAGAGATGAATGTGCACATCACAAAGCACTTTCTCAGATAGCTTCCTTCTAGTTTTTATCCTGGGATATTTGCTTTTTTGCCATTGGCCTCAATGAGCTCCCAAATATCCATTTGCAGAATGGAGAAAAACAGTGTTCCCAAACTGCATAATCAAATGAAATGTTTAATTTTGTGAGTTGAATGTGCACATCAAAAAGCAGTTTCTCAGAAAGCTTCTTTCAAGTTTTTATCTGAAGATGATTCCCTTTTCAACAGAGGCCTCAATGTGCTCCTAAATATCCCTTTGCAGATTCTATAAAAACAGTGATTCCAAACTGCTGAATGAAAAGAAAGGATTGACTCTGCGAGATGAATTCACACATCACAGAGTGGTTTCTTAGATAGCTTCATTCTAGTTTTTATCCTGGAATATTCCCCTTTTCACCATTGGCTTCAATCAGCTCCCAGATGTCCATTAATGGACAAAAACAGTGTTTCCAAATTGCTGAATCCAAAGGAAAGTTTACCTCTGTGAGATGAATGCACACATCCAAAGCAGTTTCTCAGACTGCCTCTTTCTGGTTTTTATCTGAATATGTTTCTTTTTTCACCCTATGCCTCAATGAGCTCACAAATATCCCTCTGCAGATTCTACAAAAACAATGTCTCCAAACGGCTCCATCAAAAGAGATGTTTAACTCTGTGAGTTGACTGCACACATCAAAATCAGTGTCTCAGAAAACTTCTTTCTAGTTGTTCTCTGAAGGTATTTCCTTATTCACCATAGACCTCAATGCACTCCCAAATATCCTTTGGCAGATTCTACCAAAAAAGTTTTCCAAACTGCTAAATGAAAAGAAAGGTTTACCACTGTGAGGTGAATGCACAAGCCACAAAGTGGTTTGTCAGATGGCTTCCTTCTAGTTTCTCTCCTGAGATATTAGCTTTCTGGTCAATGGCCTCAATGAGCTCCAAAGGTCCATTAACTGACAAAAGCAGGGTTTTCAAACTGCTAAATCCAAAGAAAAGTTTATCTCTGTGAGATGAATGCACACATCACAAGAAGTTTCTCAGAAATCTTCTTTCTACTTTTTATCTGAAATTGTTTCCTTGTTACCATAGGCCTCAATGCACTCCCAAATATCCCTTTGCAGAATCTACAAAAAAAAAGTGTTTGGAAACTGCTGAATGAAAAGAAAGGATTAACTCTGTGAGATGAATGCACACATCCCAACACTGTTTCTCAGATACCTTCCTTGTAGTTTTTATTCTGGGATATTCACAATTTAGCCATTGGCTTCAGTGAGCTCCCCAATATCCATTAATAGACAAAAGCAATGTTTCCAAACTGCCAAATTCAAGGAAAGTTTTATCTCTGAGAGTTGCATACACACATCACAAAGCAGTTTCTCAGAATGTGTCTTTCTAGTTTTTATCTTAATGTGATTCCTTTTTCAACATAGGGTTCAATGTGCTCCCAAATATACCTTCACAGATTCTCCAAAACAGCATTTCCAAACTGCTGAATGAAAAGAAAGTTTTATCTCTGTGAGATAAATGCACACATCACAAAGCAGTTTCTCAGAAAGCTTCTTTCTAGTTTTTATCTGAAGATGTTTTCTTATTCACCAGAAGCATCAATGCACTCCCAAATATCCCTTCACAGATTCTACAAGAAGAGTCATTCCAAACTGCTGAATGAAAAAAAGGTTTAGCTCTGCAAGATGAATGCACACATCACAAAGAGTTTTCTCAGATAGCTTCCTTGTTTTTTTTTTATGTTGGGATATTCAGTTCTTCACCATTGGCCTCAATAAGCTCCCAAATGTCCTTTCACAAAATGGACAAAGAGTGCTACCAAACTGCTGAATCAAAAGAAATGTTTAAATCTGTGAGATGAATGCCCACATCACAAAGCAGTTTCTCAGATAGCTTCCTTCTAGTTTTTATCTGAAGATGATACCTTTTTCACCATAGGCCTCAATGCACTGCCATATATCCCTTCACAGATTCTACAAAAACAATGCTTCCAAACTGCTGAATGAACAGAAGGGTTTAACTCTGTGAGATGAATTCAAGCATCACAAACTGGTTTCTCAGATAGCCTCCTTCTAGTTTGTATCCCGTGATATTCACTTTTTTGCCTGGAGCCTCAATGAGCTCCCAAATGTCAATTTACAGAATGGACAAAAACCGTACTTCCAAACTGCTGAATCCAAAGAAAGGCTTAACTCTGTGAGGTGAATGCACACATCACAAAGCAGTTTCTGAGACAGATTCTTTCTGGTTTTTATCTGAAGATGTTTCCTTTTTCAACATAGGCTTCAATGTGCTCCCGAATCACCCTTTGCAGATTCTAGAAAAATGGTGTTTCCAAACTGCTGAAGGAACAAAAATGTTTAACTCTGTGAGATGAATGCTTATGTCACACAGTGGTTTCTCAGACAGCTTCCTTCTAGTTCTAATCCTGGGATATTTGCTTTTTTGCTACTGGCCTCTATGAGCTCCCAAATGTGCATTAATTGACAAAAACAGTGTTTCCAAACTTCTGAATCCCTAAAAAGATTTAACTGTGAGAGAAGAATGCACACAACACAATTAGTTTCTCAGATAGTTTCTTTCTAGTTTTTCTCTGAAGATGTTTCCTTTTCCACCATAGGCCTCAATGGGCTCCCAAATAACTCTTTGTGGATTCTACAAAAACAGTGTTTCCAAACTGACAAATGAAAAGAAAGGTTTAACTCTTCGAGGTGAATGCACACATCACAAAGCCTTTTCTCAGACAGCTTCCTTCTAGTTTTAATCCTGAGATACTTGTTTTTTCACCTTTATCCTCAATGAGTTCCCAAATGTCCATTCTCAGAATGGACAAAAACAGTGTTTCCAAACTGCTGAACCCAAATAGAAGTTTAACTCTGTGGGATGAATGCACAAATAACAAAGAAGTTTCTCAGAAAGCTTCTTTCTAGTTTTTATCTGCAGATGTTTCCTTTTTCATTGTAGACCTCAATGTGCTCCCATATGTCCCTTCGAAGATTTTACAAATGCAGTGTTTCCAAACTGCTGAATCAAAAGCAAGGTTTATCACTGCCAGATGAATGCACACATAATAAAGTGGTTTCTCAGATAACTTCCTTCAAGTTTTTACCCTGGGATATTTGTTTTCTCACTATTAGCCTTAATGAGCACTCAATATCCATTTGAAGAATTAATAAAAAGAGAGTTTCCAAACTGCTGAATGAAAAGAAGGGTGTAACTCTATGAGATGAATGCTTACATCACAAAGCAGTTTCTCAGATAGCTTCATTCTAGTTTTTATCCTAGGATATTCAATTTTTTGCCATTGACCACAATCAGCTCCAAAATGTCCATTTGCAGATTGGACAAAAACAGTTTCCAAACTGCCTAATGCAAAGAAAGGTTTAACTCTGTGAGATAAATATACACATCACAAAGCAGTTTCTTAGAAATCTTCTTTCTAGTTTTTATCTTTAGGTATTCCCTTTTTCACCATAGGCCTCAATGCACTCCCAGATATCCTTTCACAAATTCTACAAAAACAGTGTTTCAAAACTGCAAAGTGAAAAGAAATGTTTATCTCTTTGAGATGAATGCACACATCACAAAGCAGTTTTTCAGAAAGCTTCCTTCTAGTTTTTTTCCTGGGATATTCGGTTTTTCACCATTGGCCTCAATGAGCTCCCAAATGGCCATTCGCCGAATGGACAAAAATAGTGTTTCCAAACTGCTGAATCCAAAGAAAGTTTTAAATCTGTGAGATGAGTGCACACCTCACAGAGCAGTGTCTCAGAAAGCTTCTTTCTAGTTTTTTCTGAAGATACTTGTTTTTTCACAATAGGCCTCAATGTGCTCCCAAATATCCCTTCACAGATTCAGCAAAAAGATTGTTTCCAAACTGCTGAATGAAAAGGATGGTTTAATTCTGTACGATGAGTGCACACATCTCAAAGCAGTTTCTCAAAAATCTTTCAGGTTTTTATCTGAATATATTTCTTTTTTCACATTAGGCCACAATAGACTCCCAAATATCCTTTTGTAGATTCTACAAAAACCGTGATTCCAAACTACTTTATGAAAGGAAGGTTTAATTCTGTGAGATGAATGCAAGCATCACAAAGTAGTTTCTCATATAGGTTCCATCCTGTTTTTATCCTAGGATATTCACTTTTTTTGCCATTGGCCTCAAGGATCTCCCAAATGTCCATTCCTAGAATGGACAAAAAGAGTGTTACCAAACTGCTGAATCAAAAGAAACGTTTAAATCTGTGAGATGAATCCACACCTCATGAAGCAGTTTCTCAGAAAGTTTCTTTCTACTTTTTATCTGAAGTGGTCTCCTTTTCCACTATAAGCCTCAATGAGCTCCCAAATATCCCTTCAAATATTCTACAAAAACAGTGTTTCCAAACTGCTGAATGAAAAGAAAGGTTTAACTGTGTGAGATGAATGCACACCTCACACAGCGGTTTCTCAGATAGCTTCCTTCTTGTTTTTATCCTGAGATATTCGCTTTTTCACCATTGACCTCAATGAGCTCCCAAATATCCATTTGCAGAATGGAAAAAAACAGTGTTTCCAAACTGCTGAATCCAAAGAACGTTTAACTCTGTGAGATGAATGCACACAATGCAAAGTCGTTTCTCAGAAAGCTTCTTTAGAGTTTTTATCTGAATATGTTTCCTTTTTCACCATAGGCTTCAATGTGCTCCCAAATACCCCTTTGCAGATTCTACAAAAACTGTGTTTTCAAACTGCTGAATGAAAACAAAGTTTTAAAAGTGTAGGATGAATGCACAGGTCATGAAGCAGTTTCTCAAACAGCTTTCTTCTAGTTTATATGCTGGGATATTTTCTTTTTCATCATTAGCCTCAATGAGCTCCCAAATGTCCATAATTGACAAAACAGTGTTTCCAAGCTGCTGAATCTAATGAAAGGTTTAACTTTGGGAGATGAATGCACACATCACCAAACAGTTTCTCAGAAAGCTTCTTTCTGGTTTTTATCTGAAGATGTCTCCTTTTTCAGCATAGGCCTCAATGCACTCTCAAATATCCCTGTGCAGATTCTCCAAAAACAGTGTTTCCAAACTGCTGTATGAAAAAAAAGTTTTAAATCTGTGAGATGAATGCACACATCACAAAGTGGTTTCTCAGATTGCTTCCTCTAGTTTTTAACCTAGGTTATGCACTTTTTCACCATTGGCTTCAATGAACTAAAAATGTCCATTAGCAGAATGTATAAAATCCATGTTTACAAACTGGTGTATCCAAAGAAAGGTTTAATTGTGAGATGAATGCACACATCAAAAAGCAGTTTCTCAGAAAGCTTCTTTCTTGTTTTTATCTGAAGATGTTTCCTTTTTCACCATAGGCCTCAATGCACTCCCAAATATCCTTTTGCAGATTCTATGAAAACAGTGTTTCCAAACTGCTGAAAGAAAAGAAAGCTTTAACTCTGTGAGATGAATGCAAGCATCACAAAGTAGCTTCTCAGAAGCTTCCTTCTAGTTTTTATGCTGGGATATTTAGTTTTTGTACTTTGACCTCAATGAGCTCCCAAATGTCCATTAGTAGAATGGTCAAAGCAATGTTTAAAAGCTGCTGAATCCAAAGAAATGTTTAACTCTGTGAGATGATTGCAAACAACACAAAGCAGTTTCTGAGAAAGCTTCTTCCTAGTTTTTATATGAAGTTGTTCCTTTTTTCAACAGGGGACGCAATGTGCTCCCCAGTATTCCTTTGCAGATTCTACAAAAACAGTGTTTCCAAATTGCTGAAAGAACAGAAAGGTTTTACTCTGCAAGATGAATGCACATGTCACGACACGATTTCTCAGACAGCTTCCTTCTATTTTTTTATCCTGATATATCCGCTTTTTTGCCATTAGCCTCAATAAGCTCCCAAATGCCCACTAATTGACAAAAACAGTGCTTCTAAACTGCTGAATCACAAAAAAAGTTTTAATTCTGGGAGATGAATGCACATACCACAATTAGTTCAATTAGTTTCTCAGAAAGCTTCTTTCTAGTTTTTATCTGAAGATGTTTTCTTTTTCACCATAGGCCTCAAGGTGCTCCCAAGTATCCCTTCACAGATTCTACAAAAACAGTGTTTCCAAACTGTTGAATGAAAAGTAATGTTTAACTCTGTGAGATGAATGAACACATTCCAGAATGATTTCTCAGATAGCTTCCTTCTAGTTTTTACAATACAATATTTGCTTTTTCGCCATTGCCCTCATTGAGTTCCCAAATGTCCATTCACAAAATAAGCAGAAACAGTGTTCCCAATCTGCTGAATCCAAAGAAAGGTTTCACTCTGTGAGATGAATGCACACATCACAAAGCAGTTTCTCAGAAAGCATCTTACCTTTTTTTATCTGAAGATGTTTCCTTTTTCACGATAAGCCTCAATGCACTTCCAAATATCCCTTTGCAGATCTTACAAAAACGGTGATTCCAAACTGCTGAATGAAAAGAAAATTTTAACTCTGTGAGGTGAATGCACACATCACAAAGTGGTTTCTCAGACAGCTTCCTTCTAGTTTTATACTGGGATATTCACTTTTTAGCCATGGCCCTCAATGAGATCCCATATATCCATTTGCAGGATGGACAACAACAATGTTTCCAAGATGCTGAATCCTAAGAAAGGTCTAATTCTGTGAGATGAATGCACACATCAAAATTCAGGGCTCAATTCACTACCAAATATCCCTTTGCAGATTCTACAAAAACAGTGTTTACAAACAGCTGAATGAAAAGAATGGTTTAACTCTGTGAGATGTATGTACACATCACAAAGCAGCTTCTCACAGAGCTTACTTTTAGTTTTTATCCTGGTATATTCACTTTTTTGCCATTGGCTTCAATGGGATACCAAATATTCATTAACAGACAAAAACATTGTTTCCAAACTGTGGAATTCAAAGAAAGTTTTATCTCCATGACATGAATGGAGACATCACAAAGTAGTTTCTCCAAATGCTTCTATCTAGTTTTTATCTGAAAATGTTTCCTTTTTCAGCATAGGTATCAAAGCACTCCCAAATATCCCTTCACAGATTCTACGAAAACAGTGTTTCTAAACTGCTGAATGAAAAGAAAGTTTTAACTCTGCGAGGTGAATACGCATATCACAAAGTGGTTTCTCAGATAGGTTCCTTCGAGTTTTTATTCTGGCATATCCACTTTTTCACCTTTGGCTTCAATGAGCTCCAAAATATTCATTTGCAGAATGGACAAAAATGATGTTTCAAAACTGCTGAACCAAAACAAACGTTTAACTCTGTGAGATGAATGCACAAATCACATAGCAGTTTCTCAGAAACCTTCTTTTTAGTTTTTATCTGAAGACGTTTCTTTTTTCATTATAGACCTCAATGTGCTCCCAAACATCCCTTTGCAGATTCTACAGAAACAGTGTTTCCAAACTGGTGAATGAATGAAAAGAAAGGATTAAATCTGCAATATGTCTGCACAAATCACACAGTGGTTTGTCAGATAGCTTCCTTCTAGAGTTTTTCCAAACTGCTGAATCCAAAGAAAGGTTTAACTGTGAAGTGAATGCACACATTACAAAACAGTTTCTCAGAAAGTTTTTATCTGAAGATGTTTCCTTTTTCACCATAACATCAATGTACTCCCAAATATCCATTCCCAGATTCTACAAAAAGAGTGTCTCCAAATTGCCGAAAGTAAAGAAAGGTTTAATGTCATGAGATGAATGAATACATCACAAAGCAGTTTTTCAGAAAGATTCTTTCTAGTTTTTCTCTGAAAATATCTCCTTTTTCACCATAAGTCACAATACGCTCCCAAATATCCTTTCACAGATCCTATGAAAACAGCGTTTCCAAACTGCTGAACCTAAAGAAAGGTTTACCTCTGTGAGATGAATGCACATACAACAAAGTAGTTTCTCAGAAAGCTCCTTGTAGTTTTTATCTGAAGATAGTTTGTTTATCACCATAGACCTCAATGCACTCCCAAATATCCCTTCACAAATACAACAAAAACAGTGTTTCCAAACTGCTCAATAAAAAGAAAGCTTTAATTCTGCAAGATGAATGAACATATTACAAAGCAGTTTCTCAGAAAGAATCTTTCTAGATTTTCTCTAGAAGATATTTCCTTTTTCACCTAAAGCTGCAATCTGCTCCCAAATATCACTTCACAGATTCTACAAAGCAGTGTTTCCAAACTGGTCAATCAAAAGAAAAGTTTAACTCTGTGAGATGAATGCATACATCACAAAATAGTTTCTCAGAAAGCACTCTCTAGTTTTTCTCTGAAGATATTTTCTTTTTCACCATAGGCCTCAAAGTGCTCCCAAATATCCCTTCACAGATTCTACAAAAACAGTGTTTCCAAACTGCATGATAAAAGGAAGGTTTAACTCTGTGGGATGTATTCAGGCATCACAAAGTAGTTTCTCAGAAAACTTATTTTTTTCTCTGAAGATATTTCCTTTTTTAACATAGACTGCAACACACTTCCTAATACTCCTTAGCAGAGTCTACAAAAACAGTGTTTCCAAATAACTCCATCAAAAGAAAATTTTAACTCTGTGATAAAGAATGCACACACCACAAATCAGTTTCTTGGACAGTTTCTTTCTAGTTTTTATCTAAAGATATTTCCTTTTTTACCATAGGCTTCAAGGAGCACTGCATTATCCCTTCTCAGATTCTATAAAAACAGTGTTTCCCAACTGCTCCATTAAAAGAAATCTTTAACTCTGTGAGAGGAATGCACACATCACAAATGAGTTTCTTAGAAAGCCTCTTTCTGTTTTTTTTCTTAAGATATTTATTTTTTCACCACAGGCCACAATGTGCTTTGAAATATGCCCTTGCAGATTCTACAAAAACAGTGTTTCCAAACTTTAAATCAACAGAAAAGTTTACCTCTGTGAGATAAATGCACACATCAAAAAGTGGATTATCAGAAAGCTTCTTTGTACTTTTTAATCTGAAGATATTTCCTTTTTCACCATAGACCTCAATGAGCCCCCAAATATCCCTCTGCAGATTCTACAAGAATGGTGTTTCCAAACTGCTCCATCAAAGGAAATGTTTAACTCTGAGACATGAATGCCCACATCAGAAATAAGTTTCTCAGGAATCTTCTTTGTGGTATATCTCTTAGAATATTTAGTTTTTCACCATAGGCCTCAATGCCCTCCCAAATATCCCATCACAGATTCTACAAAAACAGTGTTTCCAAAATGCTCAGTAAAAGAAAGATTTAACTCTGTGGGATGTATGCACACATCACAAAGAAGTTTCTCAAAAAGCCTCTTTCTAGCTTTTCTCTGAAAATATTTCCTTATTCACCATAGGCTGCAATTCACTCCCAAATATCACTTCACAGATTCTAGAAAAACTGTGTTTCCAAATTGCTCAATCAAAATAAAGGTTTTAGTCTGTGAGATGAATGCACATATCACAAAGCAGTTTCTCAGAAAGCTTCTTTCATGTTTTTCTCAGAAGTTATTTCCTTTTTCACCATAGGCCTCAATGCACTTCCAAATATCCTTTCTCAGACTCTACAAAAACAATGTTTCAAAACTGCTCAATCAAAAGAAAGGTTTATCTTTGTGAGATGAATGGACACATCACAAATCAGTTTCTCAGAAAACTTCTTTCACGTTTTTCTCTGAAGATATATCCTTTTTCACCATAGGCCTCAATGTGCTCAAAAATATACCTTTGCAGACTCTACAAAAACAGTGTTTCCAAACTGCTCCATCAAAAGAAAGATTTAACTCTGCAAGATGAATGTACACATGAAAAAGAGCTTTCTCAGATAGCTTCCTTCTAGTTTTTATCCCTGGATATTCTCTTTTTCGCCGTAGGTCTCAATGAGCTCACATTACCCATTCGCAGAATAGACAAAAACAGCTTTGCCAAACTGCTGAATGAGAAGTAAGGATTAAATCTGCAAGGTGAATGCAGACGTCACAAACTGGTTTCTCCAATAGAATCTTCTATTTTTTATCTTGGGATATTTTCTTTTTTGCCATTGACATCAATGAGTTCCCAAATGTCCATTCACAGAGTGGACAAAAACAGTGATTCCAAACTTCTAGTCCAAAGAATGGTTTAACTCTGTGAGAAGAATGCACACATAACAGAGCAGTTTCTCACAAATCTTCTTTCTAGTTTTTATCTGAAGGTATTTGGTTTTTCACAGTAGGCCTCAAGGCTCTGCCAAATATACGTTAGGAGATTCTACAAAAACCTGATTCCAAATTGCTGAATGAAAAGAAAGATTTAAATCTGTGAGTTGAATGCACACATCACAAAACGGTTTCTCAGATAGCTTCCTTCTAGTTTTCATCCTGGGATATTCACTTTTTTGCCATTGGACTCAAAGAGCTCCCAAATGTCCATTCACAGAAAGGATAAAAACAGTGTTCCCAAACTGCTGAACCCAAATTAAGGTTTATTTATGTGAGATGAATGCACACAACACAAAGTAGTTTCTCAAAAATCTTCTTTCTAGTTTTTATCTGAAGATGTTTCATTTTTCACCCTAGGCCTAAATATGCTCCCAAATATCCCTTCTTACATTCTGCAAAAATAGTGTTTCTAAATTGCTTAATGAAAAGAACTGTTTTACTCTGTGAGGTGAATGCACACATCACAAAGCAGTTACACAGATAGTTTCCTTCTAATTTGTATCCTGTGATATTCTCTTTTCTGCCATTGGCCTCAATGAGCTCCCAAATGTCCATTTGCAGAATTCACAAAAAGAGAGTTTCCAAACTGCTGCATGAAAAGAAACTTGCAAGATGAATGCTCACATCACAAACAGTTTTCTCAGATAGCTTCCTTATATTTTTTATCCTGGAATATTTGCTTTTTCACCATTGGCCTCATTGAGCTCTCAAATGACCATTCGCAGAGTTGATGAAACCATGTTTCCAAACTCCTGAATCCAAGAATGCTTTAAGTATGTGAGAGAAGTGCACACATCACAAAACTGTTTCTCAGAAAGCTTCTTTCTAGTTTTCTTCTGAATATGTTTTCTTTTTCACCATAAGCCTCAATGCGCTCCCAAATATCCCTTTGCAGATTCAACGAAAACAGTGTTTCTAAAGTGCTGAATGAAAAGAAAGGTTTAACTGTGCAAGATGAATGCACACATCATAAAGAGGTTTCTCCAATAGCTTCCTTCTAGTTTTTATCCTGGGATATTAGCTTATACTCCATTGGCCTCAATGAGCTCCCAAATGTCCATTCACAGAATGGATAAAAACAGTGTTTCCAAACTGCCAAATGAAGAGAAAGGTTTAACTCTGGGAGATGAATGCTAACATAACAAAGTTGTTTTCCACAAGGCTTCTTTCTGGTTCTATCTGAAGATGTTTCCTTTTTCACCGTAGACCTCAAAGTGCTCCCAAATATCCCTTCACAGATTCCACAAAAACAGTGCTTTCAAACTTCTGAATGAAAAGTAAAGTTTAACTCTGTCAGATGAATGCACACATCACAAAACTGTTTCTCAGATAGTTTCCCTCTTCTTTTTATCCTGAGATATTAACTTTTCTGCCATTGGCCTTAATGAGCTCTCAAATGTCCCTTTGCAGAATGGACAAAAAGTGTATTTCTAAACTGAGGAATACAACTAAAGGTTTAACTCTTTGAGATGAATACACTCACGACAAAGCCATTTCTCAGAAATCTTCTTTCTAGTTTTTATCTGATGATGTTCCCTTTCTCACCATAGGCCTCAATGTGCTCCCAAATATACCTTCACAGTGTCTAAAAAAAACAGCATTTCCTAGCTGCTGAATGGAGAGAAAGTTTTAACTCTTTGAGATGAATGCACACATCACAAGTTTGTTTCTCAGATAGCTTCCTTCTAGTTTTTATCCTAGGATATTTTCTTGTTCTCCATTCACCTCAATGAATTCCCATATGTCCCATTGCAGAATGGACAAAAACGATTTCCAAACTGCTGAAATATAAGAAAAGTTTACCTCTGTGAGATGAATGCACACATCAAAAAGCAGTTTCTCAGAAAGCTTCTTTCTAATTTTTATCTGAAGATCATTACTTTTTCTCCACAGCCTCAATGTGCTCCCAAATACCCCTTTGCAGATTCTACTAAAAGAGTGTTTCCAAACTGCTGAGTAAAAAGAATGTTTTGTCTCTGCAAGATGAAAGCATACATTACAAAGTGGTTTGTTAGATAGCTTCCTTCTAGTTTTTTTTCCTGGGGTACTTTCTTTTTTGCCATTGGCCTCATTGAGCTCCCTAATGTCCATTCACAGAATGGACAAAAACAGTGTTTCCAAACTGTTGAATCCAAAGAAAGTTTCAAGTCTGTGAGATGACTGTGCCCATCACAAAGCAATTTCTCAGAAATCTTCTTTCTTGTATTTATCTGAAGATATTTCCTTTTCACCATAGGCCTCAGTATGCTCCCAATCATCCCTTTGCAGATTGTATAAAAACAGTGTTTTCAAACTGCTGAATGAAAGGAAAGTGTTAACTCTGCAAGATAAATGCACACATCTAAAAGTGGTTCCTCTGATAGCTTCCTTCTAGCTTTTATCCTCGTATGTTCACTTTTTTGCCAATGGCCACAAAGAGCTCCCATATGTCCATTCACTGAATAAACAAAAACAGTGCCTCCTAACTGCCAAATTCAAATAAAGGTTTAACTCTGTGTGATGGATGCACACATCACAAAGCAGTTTCTTGGAAGACTTCTTTCTAATTTTTATCTGAAGATGTTTCCTTTTTCAACATAGGCCTCAATGTGCTCCCAAATATCCCTTCGTAGTTTCTTCAAAAACAGTGTTTCCAAACTGCTGAAGGAAAAGAAAATTTTAACTCTGCAATGTGAATGCACAAATCACAAAGCAGTTTCTCTAAAGGATTCCTTCTAGTTTTTATCCTGGTTTATTCTCTTTTCACCATTGGCCTCAATGGGCTCCCAGATGTCCATTCACAGAATGAACAAAAACAGTGTTTCCAAACTGCTGAATCCAAAGAAAAGTTTAACACTGTTAGACGAATACACACAATACATAGAAGTTTCTTAGAAAACCTTTTTTGTTTTTATCTGAATATGTTTCCTTTCTCAACTTAGGCCTCAATGCACTCCCAAATATCCCTTTGCAGTTTGTACAAAAAAGGTGATTCCAAACTGCAGAATGAAAAGAAATGTGTAACTCAGTGAGAAGAATGCACATGTAAAAAAGTGGTTTCTCAGATAGCTTCCTTCTAGTTTTTATCCTGGGATAGTAGCATTTTTGACAATGACCTCAATATGGTCCCAATCACAGAATGGATATGGTATCCAATCACAGAATGGATAAAAAAAAGTGTTTCCAAACTGCTGAATCTAAAGAATGGTTAAACTCTGAGATGAATGCACACACGACAAAGTAGTTTCTCAGAGAGCTTCTTTCTAGTTTTTATATGAGGATATTTTCTTTTTCTCCATAGGCCTCAATTCACTCCGAAATATCCCTTTGCAGATTACAAAAAAACAGTTTTTCCAAACTTCTGAATGAAAGGAAAGGTTTAACTCTGTGAGATGAATGCACACATCACAAAGCCACTTGTGAGATAGCTTTATTCTAGTTTTTATCCAGGCATATTTGCTTTTTCACCATTGACCTCTATGAGCTCCAAAATTTCCATTCCCAGAATGGACAAAAATAGTGTTTCCAAACTGCTGAATTCCAGGAAATGTTTATCTCTGTGAGATGAATGCACACATCACAAAGCTGTTTCTCAGAAAGCTTCCTTCTAGTTTTTATTTGAAGGTATTTACTTTTTTACCATGGGCCCCAATGCACTCCTAAATATCTCTTCACTGATTCTTCAAAAGTGAAGCTTCTTTCTAGTTTCTATCTGTAGATGTTTCCTTTTTCACCATAGGTCTCAATGTGCTCCAAAATATCCCTTTGCAGACACTTCAAAAACACTATTTCCAAACTGCTCAATGAAAAGAAAGTTTTAACTCTGCTAGGTGAAAGGATGCATCACAAAGCAGTTTCTCAGACAGTTTCCATCTAGTTTTAATCTGGGATATTACATATTTCACCATAAGCCTCACAGAGCTAAAAAATGTCCTTTCACAGAATGGACAAAAACAGTGTTTCCAAATTGCTGAATCCAAAGTCAGTTTTATCTCTGTGAGATGAATGCACACATCTCAAAACAGTTTCTCAGAAAGCTTCTTTGTAGTTTTTAAATGAAAATTTTTCCTTTTTCATCATTGGCCTTAATGCACTCCAAAATATCCCTTTGCAGATTCCACAAAAACACTGTTTCCAAACTGTTCCATCAAAAGAAGGACTTAATTCTGTGATAACTCCATGAGATGAATGTGCACAACACAAAGCAGTTTCTTAGAAACCTTTTTTCTTTTTTTTATCTGAATTCGTTTCTCTTTTCACCATAGGCCTCAATGCATTCCCAAATATCCCTTCGCAGATTCTACAAATACAGTGTTCCTGAACTACTGAATGAAAAGAAAGGTTTAAATCTCTGACGTGGAATGCACACATCACAAAGCGGTTTCTCAGATACCTTCCTTCTAGTTTTTATCTTGGGATATTCACTGTTTTGCCATTGGCCTCAATGAGCTCCCAAATGTCCATTCACAGAATGGACAAAAAGAGTGTTTCCAAACTGCTAAATCCAAAAAAAGCTTTAACACTGTAAGATGAATGCACACATCACAAAGCAGTTTCTCAGAAAGTTTCTTTGTAGTTCACATCTGAAGATGTTTCCTTTTTCACAATAGACCTCTATGCACTCCCAAATATCACTTTGCTGATTCTATGAAAACAGTGTTGCCAAATGGTTCCATCAAAAGAAAGGCTTAACTCTGTGAGACGAATGCACACATCACAAATCAGTTTCTCAGAAATCCTCTTTCTAGTTTTTATTGGAAGCTATTTCTTTTGTGACCATGGACCTCAATTCACTCCCCAATATTCCCTCGAATATTCTATGAAAATGGTGTTTCCAAACTGTTCCATCAAAAGAAAGGTTTAACTCTGTGAGATGGATGGACACATCACCAAGTAATTTCTCAGAAAGTTTCTTTCTAGTTTTTCTCTGAAGATATTTCCACTTTCACCATAGGCCACAATAGCTCCCAAATATCCCTTCACAGGTTCTACAAAAACAGTGTTTCCAAACTACTCCATCAAAGAAAGGTTTAGTTCTTTGAGATGAAAGCACACATCACAAAGCCATTTCTATGCAAGCTTCTTTCTAGCTTTTGTCTGAAGATATTTCTTTGTTCACCACAGGCCTCAATGTGCTCCAGAATATGCCTCCACAGATTCTAAAAAACAGTGTTTCCAAACTGCTCCATCAAAAGAAAAGTTTAACTCTGTGAGATGAGTGCACTCATCATGAACGAGTTTTGCAGAGGGCTTCTTTGAAGTTTTTCTCTTAAGATATTTCCTTTTTCACCACAGACCTCAAGGCCTTCGTCAAGGCCTTCCCAAATATGTGTTTGCAGATTCTACAATAACAGTGTTTCCAAGCTCCTCATTCAAAAGAAAGGTTTAACTCTTTGAGACAAATGCACGCATCACAAAGCAGTTTCTCAGAAAGCTTCTTTCTAGTTATTCTCTGAAGATATTTCCTTTGTCACTTTAGGCCTCAATGCACCCCCAAACACCGCTTCACAGATTCTGCAAAAACAGTTTTTCCAAACTGCTCCATCACAAGAAAGGTTTTACTTCATAAGATGAATGCAGACATCACAAATCAGTTTCTCAGAAAGCATCTTGTTTTTCTCTTCAGACATACCCTTTTTCACCATAGGCCTCATTGCACTCACAAATATTCCTTTGCATATTCCACAAAAACAGTGATTCAAAACTGCTCAATCAAAATAAAATTTAACTCTGTGAGATGAAAGAACACATCACAAAGCAGTTTCTCAGAAAATTTCTTTGAATTTTTTATCTGAAGATATTTCCTTTTTCACCATAGGCCTCCATGAGCTCCAAAATATCCCTTCCCAGATTCTACAAAAACAGTGTTTCCAAACAACTCCTTCAGAAGAAAAGTTTAACCCGGTGAGATGAATGCAAAAATCACAAAGCAGTTTCTCAAAATGCTTCTTTCTACTTTTTATCTGAAGATAATTCCTTTTTCGCCATAGGCCTCAATGGGCTTCCATGTATCCCTTCACAGATTCTACAGAAATGGTGTTTCCAAATTGCTCCATAAAAAAAAGCTTTATCTCTGTGAGATAAATGTAGGCATTACAAAGCTGTTTCTCACAGTGTTTCTTTCTTGTTTTTCTCTGAATACATAACCTTATTCACCATAGGCCTCAATGCGATCCCAAATATCGCTTCACAGATTCTACAAAAAGAGTGTTTCCAATCTGCTACATCAAAAGACAAGTTTTGAGTTTGTGTGAAGAATGTACACATAACAAAACAGTTTCTGAAGGCTACAGTAACCAAAACAGCATTCTACTGGTACCCAAACCGAGATATAGATCAATGGAACAGGACAGAGCCCTCAGAAATAATGCCACATATCTACAACTATCTGATCTTTGACAAACCTGACAAAAACAAGCAATAGGGAAAGGATTCCCTATTAAATAAATGGTGCTGGGAAAACTGGCTAGCCATATGTAGAAAGCTGAAACTGGATCCCTTCCTTACACCTTATACAAAAATTAATTCAAGATGGATTAAAGACTTAAACGTTAGACCTAAAACCATAAAAACCCTAGAAGAAAACCTAGACATTACCATTCAGGACATAGGCATGGGCAAGGACTTCATGTCTAAAACACTAAAAGCAATGGCAACAAAAGCCAAAATTGAAAAATGGGATCTAATTAAACTCAAGAGCTTCTGCATGGCAAAAGAAACTACCATCAGAGTGAACAGGCAACCTACAAAATGGGAGAAAATTTTTGCAACCTACTCATCTGACAAAGGGCTAATATCCAGAATCTACAATGAACTCAAAGAAATTTACAAGAAAAAAACAAACAACCACATCAAAAAGTGGGCAAGGGATATGAACAGTCACTTCTCAAAAGAAAACATTTATGCAGCCAAAAGACACATGAAAAAATGCTCATCATCACTGGCCATCAGAGAAATGCAAATCAAAACCACAATGAGATACCATCTCACACCAGTTAGAATGGCAATCATTAAAAAGTCAGGAAACAACAGGTGCTGGAGAGGATGTGGAGAAATAGGAACACTTTGACACTGTTGGTGGGACTGTAAACTAGTTCAACCATTGTGGATGTCAGTGTGGCGATTCCTCAGGGATCTAGAACTAGAAATTCCATTTGACCCAGCCATCCCATTACTGGGTATATACCCAAAGGACTATAAATCATGCTGCTATAAAGACACATGCACACATAAGTTTATCGCAGCACTATTCACAATAGCAAAGACTTGGAACCAACCCAAATGTCCAACAATGACAGACTGGATTAAGAAAATGTGGCACATATACACCATGGAATACCATGCAGCCATAAAAAATGATGAGTTCATGTTCTTTGTAGGAACATGGATGAAATTGGAAATCATCCTTCTCCGTAAACTATCACAAGGACAAAAAACCAAACACTGCATGTTCTCACTCATAGGTGGGAATTGAACAATGAGAACACATGGACACAGGAAGGGGAACATCACACTCTGGGGACTGTTGTGGGATGGGGGGAGGGGAGAGGGATAACATTAGGAGATATATCTAATGCTAAATGGCAAGTTAATGGGTGCAGCACACCAGCATGGCACATGTATATGTATGTTACTAACCTGTGCATTGTGCACATGTGCCCTAAAACCTAAAGTGTAATAATAATAATAAAAGAAAAAAAGCTTCTTTCTAATTTTTCTCTGAAGATATTCCATTTTTCACCATAGGAATCAATGAGCTCCAAAATATCCCTTCACAGATTCTTCAAAAACTGTTCCCAAACTGCTCCTTAAAAAAGAAAGGTTTAACTCAATGAGATGAATTCCCACATCACAAGTCAGTTTCTCAGTAAGCTTCTTTCTAATATTTTATTGAGGATATTTCCTTTTTCACAATAGAACTCAAGGTGCTCCCAAATATACCTTCACAGATTCTACAAAAACTGTGTTTCCAAAATCTTCCATCAAAAGGAAGGTTTAACTCTGTGAGATAAATGCACACATCACGAATAAGTTTCTCAGAAAGCTCGTTTCTTGTTTCTCTCTGAAGATATTTCCTTTTTTTGCCATAGATGTCAATGCATTCCCTAATATCGCTTTGCAGATTCTACAAAAACAGTGTTTTTAAAAGCTCCATCAAAGGAAACATTTACCTCTGTGAGATGAATGCACACATCACAGATCAGTTTCTCAGAAAGCTCATCTCTTGCTTCTCTCTGAATATATTTTCTTTTTCACCATAGGCCTCAATGCACTCCCAAATATCCCTTCGCAGATTCTACAAAAACAGTGTTTTCAAAAGCTCCATCAAAAGAAACCTTTACCTCTGTGAGATGAATGCACACATCACAAGTCAGTTTCTCAGAAATCTTCTTTCTAGTTTTTATCTCAAGATATTTCCTTTTTGACCTTAGTCCTCAACACGTCCCAAACTATCCCTTCGGAGTTTCTACAAAAATGGTGTTTCCAAAGTGCTCAATCAAAAGAAAGGTTTAACTCTTTTAGATGAATGCACACATCACAAAGCAGTTTCTCAGAAATATTTTTCCAGTTTTTCTCTGAAGATGTTTCCTTTTTGACCAAAAGCCCAAATGCCATCCCAAATATCCCTCCACAGATTCTACAAAAACAGTGTTTCCAAACCGCTCAATCAAAAGGAAGCTGTAACAGAGGGAGATGAATGCACACATCACAAAGCAGTTTGTCAGAAAGCTTCTTTCTAGTTTTTATCTAAAGATATTTCCTTTTTGACCATAGGCCCCAATGCACTCCAAAATATCCCTTTGCCAATTCTACAAAAACAGTGTTTCCAAAGTGCTCCATCAAAACAAAGGTTAAACCCTCTGACATGAATGCACTCATCAAAAAGCACTTTCACAGAAATCTTTATACTTCTTTCTGAAGATATTTCCTTTTTCACCATAGGATTCAACGCGTTCCCCAATATCCATTCTCAGATTCTACAAAAACAGTGTTTCCAAACTGCTCAATCAAAAGAAAGGTTTAACTCAGTTAGATGAATGCACACATCACAAAGCAGTTTCTCAGAAAGCTTCTTTATAGTTTTCTCTGAAGATATTTTCTTTTTCGCCCTAGGACTCAATGCATTCCCTAATATCACTTCTCAGATTCTACAATAACAGTGTTGCCAAACAGCTCCATCAAAAGAAAGTTTTATTTCTGTATGATGAATGCCCACATCACAAAGCAGTTTCTCAGAAAGCTTCTTTCTACTTTTTCTCTGAAGATATTTCCTTTTTCACCATAGACCTCAATGCACACCCAAATATTCCTTTGCAGATTCTACAAAAACTGTGTTTCCAAAATGCTCAATCCAAATAAAGTTTTAACTCTGTGAGATGAAAGCACAAATCACAAAGCAGTTTCACAGAAAACTTCTTTGAAGTTTTTATCTGAAGATATTTCCTTTTTCACCATAGGCCTCAATGAGCTCAGAAGTATCCCTTCACAGATTCTATTAAAACAGAGTTTCCAAACTGCTCAATCAAAGAAAAACGTTTAACTCTGTTTGTTGAATGCATACATCACAAAGCAGTATCTCAGAAAGTTTCTTCCAAGTTTTTCTCTGAATATATTTGCGTTTTCACCATTGGCCTTAAAGCACTCCAAAATATCACTTCACAGATTCTACAAAAATGGGGTTTACAAACTGCTCAATCAAAAGAAAGTTTTACCTCTGTGAGGTGAATGCAGACATCACAAAGCAGTTTCTCAGAAAGCTTCTTTCTACATTTTATCTGAAGTTATTTCATTTTTCATCCTACACCTCAATGTGCTCCCAAATATCCCTTTGCAGATTTTACAAAAACAGTGTTTCCACATGCTACATAAAAACAAAGGTTTAACTCTCTGAGGTGAATGCACACATAAGAAAGCAGTTTCCAACAAAGCTTCTTTCTAGTTTTTTTTCTAAAGATGTTTCCTTTTTCAACATAGGCCTCAATGTGCTCCCAATATCTCTTTGCAGATTCCACAAAAGAAAGTGTTGCTGAACTGCTCCATCAAAAGAAATGTTTATCTCTGTCAGATGAATGCATACATTACAAATCAGTTTGTCAGAAGGCTTCTTTCTAGTTTTTGTCTAAATATATTTCCTTTTTGACCATAGGCCTCAATTCGTTCCCAAATATCCTTTTGCAGATTCTACAAAAAGAGTGTCTCCAAACTGTGCCATCAACAGAAATGTTTAACACTCTGAGATGAATGCACACATCAAAAAGCAGTTTCTCAGATAAACTTCTTTCTAGTTTTCCTCTGAAGATATTTCGTTTTTCACTGTAGGCCAAAATACACTCCCAAATATCCCTTGACAGATTCTACAAAAACATTGTTTCCAAACTGCTGCATCAAAAGAATGGTTTAACTCTGTGACATGAATGGACACATCACAAATCAGTTTGTTAGAATGCTTCTTTCTAGTGTTTGTCTAAAGATATTTCCTTTTTGACCATAGGCTTCAAAGTGCTCCCAAATATCCCATAACAGATTCTACAAAAACAGTGTTTCCAGACTGTGCTATCAAAAGAAAAGTTTAACGTTTTAAGATGAGTGCACACATCTAAAAGTAGTTCCTCAGAAAGATTAGAAGGATTCTTTCTACTTTTCCTCTGAAGATATTTCCTTTTTCACCATAGGCCTCAAGAAAGGTTGAACTCTTTGAGATGAGTGCACACATCACAAAGCAGTTTCGCAGATAGATGTCTTCTAGTTTTTGTCCTGAGATATTCACTTTTTCTCAATAGGCCTCAATGATCTCCAAAACGTCCATTCACAGAATGGACAAGAACAGTGTTTCAAAAATGCTGAATCCAAAGAAAGGTTTAACTCAGTGAGATGAATGTACACATCATAAAGCAGTTTCTCAGAAAGCTTCTTTCTAGTTTTTATCTGAAGATATTTGGTTTTTCACAGTAGGCCTCGATGCATTCCTAAATATCCCTTCTCAGATTCTGCAAATAGTGTTTCCAAACTGCTGAAGGAAAAGGAAATTTTAACTCTGTGAGATGAGTGCACATATCACAAAGTGGTTTCTCAGATAGCTTCCTTCTAGTTTTCATTGTGGTATATTCACTTTTTGGCCATTTGCCTCAGTGAACTCTCAAATGTCCACTCACAGAATGCACAAAAATAGTTTTTTCTGAACTGCTGAATCCAAAGTATTTTATATCTCTATGAAATGAATGAACACGTCACAAAGTAGTTTCTCAGAAAGTTTCTTTCTAGTTTTTATCTGAAGTTGTTTCCTTTTCCACCACAGGTCTCAATGCCCTCCCAAACATCTCTTCACAGTTTCCACAAAAACAGCATTTCCAAACTGCTTAATGAGAAGAAAGGTTTATCTCTGCTAGATGAATGCAAACATCACAAAGCAGTTTCTCAAACAGCTCCTTCTAGTTTTTAACCTGGGATATTCGCTTTTTCACCATTGGCCTCAATGAGCTCCCAAATGTCCTCTGAGAATGGAAAAATAAAGGTTTTCCAAATTGCTGCATTCAAGGAAATGTTTAACTCTGTGAGATGAATGTACACATCACAAAGCAGTTTCTCAGAAAGCTTCTTTTTAGTTTTTGTGTGAAGATATTTCCTCTTTCTCCATAGACTTCAGTGTGCTCCTAAATATCTTGGTGCAGATTCCAAAAAACACGTTTTCCAATCTGCTGAGTGAAAAGAAATTTTTAACAATGCAGGTTTAATGCACAAATCACAAAGCGTTTTCTCATATATCTGCCTTCTAGTTTTAATCCTAGGATTTTAGCTTTTTCAACATTGGCCACAATCAACTCCCAAATGTTGATTCGCAGAGTAAACAAAAACAGTGTTTGCAAACTGCTGAATTCACAGAAAGGTTTAGTTGTGTGAGACGAATGCACACAACACAAAACAGTTTCTCAGAAAGCTTCTATCTAGTTTTTTTCAGACTTGTTTCCTTTTTCACCATAAGCATCAAAGCACTCCCAAATATTTCTTTGCAGATTCTACAAAGACAGTGTTTCCAAACTGCTGAAAGAAGATAACAGTTTAACTCTGTGAGATAAATGCACACATACAAAGCAGTTTCTCATAAAGCTTTTTTCTAGTTTTTATCTAAAGATGTTTCCTTTTCATCCAAGGCCTCATTGTGTTCCCAAATATCCCTTTGCAGATTCTACAAAAACAGTGTTGCCAAACAGATCCATCTAAAGAAAGGTTTATTTCAGTGAGATGAATGCACACATCACCAAGCAGTTTCTCAGAAAGCTTTATTCTATTTTTATGTGAAGATATTTTCTTTTTCACCATAAGCATCAATGCGCTCCCAAATATTCCCTCGCAGATTCTGCAAAAACAGTGTTTCCAAACTGTTCTTTCAAAAGAAAGTTTAACACTGTGAGATGAATGCATACATCACAGTTTCTCAGAAAGCTTCTTTCTAGTTTTTCTATGAAGATATTTCCTTTTTCATCATAGGCCTCATTGCACTCCCAAATATCCCTTCACAGTGTCTACAAAAAACTGCTCCATCAAAAGAAAGGTTTAATTTTGTGAGGCGAATGCAAGCATCACAAAGCAGTTTCTCAGAAAGCTTCTTGCTCGTTTTTATCTGAAGACATTTCCTTTTTGACCATAGTACTCAATGTGCTCCCAAACATCTCTTTGTAGATCACTTAATAACAGTGTTTCCAAACTGCTCAATAAAAAGAAAGGTTGAACTCTGTGATATGAATACACACATCACAAAGCAGTTTCTCAGAGAGCTTCTTTGTAGTTTTGATGTGAAGGTATTTCCATTTCCACCATAGATCAAAATGTACTCCCAAATATCCCTTCACAGATTCTACAAGAACAATGTTTCCAACTGCTCAATCGAAAAAAAGTTTTAACTCTGAGAGATGAATGCAGACATCACAAAGCAGCTTCTCAGAAAGCTATTTTCTAGTTTTTCTCTGAAGATGTTTCCTTTTTCACCATAGGCCACAATGTACTCTAAAATATCCCTTTGCAGATCCTACAAAAACAATGTTTCCAAACTGCTCAATCAAGACAGTGGTTGAACTTTATGAGATGAATGCACACATCCAAAAGTAATTTCTCAGAATTCTTCTTTCTACTTTTTATCTGAAGATATTTCCATTTTCACCATAGGCCTCAATGCACTCCCAAATATCCCTTTGCAGATACTCAAAATCTGCTCCACAAAAAAAAGGTTTAACTCTGTGAGATGAATGAACACACTGCAAAGCAGTGTCTCAGAAAGCTTCTTTCTACTTTTCATCTGAAAATATTTCCCTTTTCACCTTAGGTCTCAATGTGCTCCCAAATATACCTTCTCATATTCTACAAAAACAGTGTTTCCAAACTACTCCATCAAAAGAAAGGTTTAACTCTATGACATGAATGTACACATCACAAAGCATTTTCTCAGGAAGCTTCTTTCTGGTTTTTCTCTGAAGATATTTCCTTTTTCACCATAAGTCTCTATTTGCTCCCTAATATCCTTTCCCAGATTCTACAAAAAACTGCACTGTCAAAATAAAGGTTTATCTCTGTAAAAGAATAAACACATCAAAAACCCTGTGTCAGAAACCTTCCCTCTGGTTTTTATCTGAAGATATTTCCTTTTTCACTATAGGTCTTTTTGCGTTCCCAGATATCCCTTTGCAGATTCTACAAAAACAGTGTTTCCAAACAGCTCAATTGAGAGAAACATTCAACTCTGTGAAGTGAATGCACACGTCAGAAAGAAGTTTCTCAGAAATCTTCTCTCTAGTTTTAATCTGGAGATATTTTCATTCACACTGTAAGTCTCCAGGAGCTCCCAAATATCCCTTCACAGATTCTTGAAAAACATTGTTTCCAAACTGCTCAATTAAAACAAAGGTATAACTCAGTTAGATGAATGCCCTTATCACAAGGCAGTTTCTGAGAAAGCTTCTTTCTAGTTTTTCTCTGAAGATATTTCCTTTTTCACCATAGATCTCAAGGAGTCCCCAAATATCCTTTAACATAATCTACAAAAAAAGAGTTTCCAAACTGCTCAACCAAAAAATTGGTTGAATTCTGTGTGATGAATGCACACATTACAAGGCTGTTTCTCAGAAAACTTCTTTCTAGTTTTTCTTGGAAGATATTTTCTATTTCATCATAGGTCTCAAGGCACTCCAAAATATCCCTTCACAGAATCTACAAAAAAAAAAAATTTCCAAAATGCTCCACCAAAAGAAAGGTTTAGGTCTGTGGGATGAAAACACTCATCACAAAGCAGTTTCTCAGAAAGCTTATTTCCGGTTTTTCTATGATGATATTTCCTTTTTCAGCATAGCCCTCAATCTGCTCCCAAATATCACTTTGCAGATTCTACAAAAACAATACTTACAAATTCCTCAACCAAAAGGAAGGATTCAATCTCTAAGATGAATGCACACATCACAAAGCAGTTTCTTAGAAAAATTCTATTTTTTCTTTGAAGATATTTCGTTTTCCACCATAGGCCTCGATGCACTCCCAAAAAGCCCTTCACAGATTCTACAAAAAGAGTGTTTCCAAAATGCTCCATTAAAAGAAATGTTTAATTCTGTGAGACGAAAGCACACTTCACAAATTAGTTTCTCAGAAAGATTCTTTCTAGTTTTTCTCTCAAGATATTTCCTTTTTCACCAAATGCCTTAAGGTACTCTGAAATACTCCTTCACAGATTCTACAAACACGTTGTTTCCAAACAGCTCAATCAAAAGAAAGGTTTCAGTCTCTGAGATGAATGCACATATCACAAAAGAGTTTCTCAGAAAGATTCTTTCTAGTTTTTCTCTGAAGATACTTTCTTTTTCACCATAGGCCTCAATGCGCTCCCAAATGTCCCTTCACAGGCTCTACAAATACAATGTTTCTGAACTTCTATACCAAAGAAATGTTTTACTTCTGTGTGGTGAATGTGCACATCATGAAGTAGTTTCTCAGGAAGTTTCTTTCTAATGTTTATCTGAAGATAGATCCTTTTAGACAAAAGGTCTCAATGTGCACCCATATATCGCTTCATAGTTTTTACAAAAACAGTATTACCAAACTGCTCAATCAAAAGAAAGGTTTAACTCTGTGAGATGAATGCACATATCACAAAGCGGTTTCTCAGAAAGCTTTCTTCTAGTTTTTATCTTAAGCTATTTCCTTGTTCACCATAGGCATCAATGCATTCGCAAAAATTTCTTGGTAGATTACACAAAAACAGTGTCTCCAAACTGCTCCATCAAAAAAAGTGTTTACCTCTGTGAGCTGAATGCACATATCACAAAGCAGTTTATCAGAAAACTTCTTTCTAGCTTTTCACTAAAGGTATTTCCTTTTTAAATTAGGCCTCAATATGCTCCCAAATATCCCTTTGCCAATTCTCCAAAGCCATGTTTCCAAATAGCTCCATCATAAGGTAGTTTAACTCTGTGAGATGAATGCACACATCACAAATCAGTTTCTCAGAATGCTTCTTTCTAGTTGCTATCTAAAAATATTTCCTTTTGACCATAGGCTACAACATGGTCTGAAATATCCCTTCACGGGTTCTAGAAAAAATGATTTTCCAAATAGTTCCATCAAAGGAAAGGTTTATCTCTGTGAGATTAAAGGAAGCATCACAAATCTGTTTCTCAGAAAGTTCCTTATAGTTTTTGTCTAAAGAGATTTCCTTTTTCACCATAGAGCTCAATGCATTCTTAAATGTGCATTCACAGAATCTACAATAACAGTCTTTCCAAACTGCTCCATCAAAAAAAGGGTTTAACTCTGTGAGATGAATGCACACATCACAGAATAGTTTCTCAGAAAGCTTCTTTCTAGTTTTTCTCTGAAGATACTTCCTTTTTCACCATAGGTCTCAATTCACTCCCAAATATCTCTTCACAGATTCTAAAAAAACAGTGTTTCCAAACTGCTCAATAAAAAGAAAGGTTTAACTCCATGAGATGAATGCACACGTCACAAAGCAGTTTCTCAGAAAACTTCTTTCTAGTTTTTATCTAAAGATATTTCCTTTTTCACCCAGGGCCTCATTGTGCTCCCAAATATCCCTTTGCAGATTCTACAAAAACAGTGTTGCAAAACAGATCCATCTAAAGAAAGGTTTACAACAGTGAGATGAATGCACACATCACCAAGCAGTTTCTCAGAATGCTTCCTTCTACTTTTTCTCTGAAGATATTTCCTTTTTAATTATTGGCCTCAATACATTACCAAATATCCCTTTGCAGTTTCTATAAAAACAGTGTTGACAAACAGATCCATCAAAAGAAATGTTTAACTAAGTGAGTTGAATGTACACATCCAAAGCAGTTTCTCAGAAAGATTCTTCTTAGTTTTTCTCTGAAGATATTTCCTTTCTCACCACAGGCCTCATGGCACTCCCAAATATCCCTTCGCAGATTCTGTAAAAACAGTGTTTCCAAAAGGCTCAATGGAAATAAATGTTTAACTCTCTGAGATGAAAGCACATATCACAAAACAGTTTCTCAGAAAGCTTCTTTCTAGTTTTTCTCTGAAGATATTTCCTTTTTCACTATAGGCCTCAATGTGCTCCTTAATATCTCTTTGCAGATTCCAAAAAAACAGTGTTTCTAAACTGCTCCATCAATAGAAAGGTTTATCTCTGTCAGATGAATGCACACATGAAAAGAAGTTTCTTCAAAAGCTTCTATATTTATGTGAAGATATTTTCTTTTTCACCATAAGCATCAATGCACTCCTATATATTCCCTTAAAGATTCTACAAAAACAGTGTTTTCAAACTGCTGAATCAAAAGAAAGGTTTGAGTCTGTCAGGTGAATGCACACATCACAAAACAATCTCTTGGAAATTTTCTTTCCCATTTTTCTCTGAAGATATTTCCTTTTTCACCATAGGCCTCAATATGCTGTCAAATGTCCCTTTGCAGATTCTACAAAAACAGTGTTTCCAAACTGCTCCAACTAAAGAAAGTTTAACTCTGTGAGATGAATGCGCACATCACAAAGCAGTTTCTCAGAAAGCTTCTTTGAAGTTTTTATCTGACATACTTTCTTTTTCACCATAGACCTCAATGCACTTCCAAATATCCATTTGCAGATACTACAAAAACCGTCTTTTCAAACCTCTCCATCAAAAGAAAGGTTTAACTCGGAGACATGAATGCACACATCACAAAGCAGTTTCTCAGAAAGCTTCTTTCTGGTTTTTCTCTTAAGATATGTGGTTTCATACCATTGGCCTCAATTCCCTCCCAAATATGTTTTTGCAGATTCTACAAAAACAGTGTTTACAACTGCAGAATCAACAGAAACTTTTAACTCTGTGAAACAAATGCACACATCACAAAACAATTTCTCAGAAAGCTTCTTTCTGGTTTTAATCTAAAGATGTTTCCTTTTTCACCATAGGCCTCAGTGCACTGCAAAATATCCCTTTGCAGATTCTACAAAAACAGTGTTTCCACATTGCTGAATGAAAAGAGAGGTTTAACTCTGTAAGATGAATGCAGACATCACAATGCAGTTTCTCAGACAGCTTCCTTCTAGTTTTTATCCTGAGATATTCGGTTTTTCACCATTGGCCTCAATGAGCTTCCAAATGTCCATGCAAATAATGGACAAAAACAGTGTTTCCAAACTACTTAATCAAAAGAAATATTTAACTCTTTGAGTGAATGCACACATTGCAAAGCAGTTTCCCAGAAGGTTTCTTTCTAGTTTTTACCTGAAGATGCTTCCTTTTTCACAATAGGCCTCAACACACTCCAAAATAGCCATTTGCAGATTCTACAAAAACAGTATTTCCAAACTGCTGAAAGAAAGTATTAAATCTGTGAGAGGAATGCACACATCACAAAGTGGATTCTCAGGTAGCTACCTCACGTTTTTTTCCTGCATTTTTCTCTTTTTCACCATTGGCCTCAATGAGCTCCCACATATCTTTTCGCATAATGGACAAAAACAGTGTTTCAAACCTGCTGAATCCAAAGAGAGTTTTAACTCTGTGAGATGAATGCAAACATCACAAAGCAGTCTCTCAGAAAGCCTCTATCTTGTTTTTATCTGAAGATGCCTTCTTTTTCAACAAAGGCCTCAACACGCTCCCAAATATCCCTATGAAGGTTCTAAAAAAACAATGTTTCCAAACTGCTGAATGAAAAGAAATGTTTAACTCTGCGAGATGAATACACACATCACAAAGTGGTTTCTCAGATTGCTTCCTCCTAGTTTTATCCTGGGATATTTGCTTTTTGGACATTGGCTTCACAGAGCCTCCAAATGTCCTTTAATACAATGGACAAAAACAGTGTTCCACAACTGTTGAATCTAAAGAATGTTTTAACTCAGTGAGATGAATGCAGACATTCCAAAGTACTTTCTCAGAAAGCTTCTTTCTTGTTTTTATCACAAAATGTTTTCTTTTTCACCATAGGCCTCAATGTGCTCCCACATATCCCTTCACAGATTCTTAAAAAACAGTGTTTCCATTCCAAATTGCTAAATGAAAAGAAAGGTTTAACCCTGTGAGATGAATGCACACATCACAAAGCAGTTTCTCCAATAGCTTCCTTCTTGTTTTCATTCTGGGATATTTGCCTCTTGGCAATTAGCCTCAAAGAGCTCCCAAATGTCCATTCTCTCAAAAAGCTTCTTTGTAGTTTTTATCTGAAGATGTTTCCTTTTTCACCATAGACCTCAATGCACTACCAAATATCCCTTTGCAGATTCTACAAAAACAGTGTTTTAAAACTGCTTAATGAAAAGAAAGCTTTCACTCTGTGAGGTCAATGCACACATCACAAAGTGGTTTCTCAGATAACATCCTTCAAGTTATTATTTTGGGATATTCATTTTATCACCATTGGCCTAAATGAGCTTCCAAATGTCCATTTGCAGAATCCACAAAAACAGCATTTTGAAACTGGTGAATCAATAGAAAGGTATAACTTTGTGACATGAATGCACACATGACAAAATAGTATCTCTGAAAGATTCTTTCTAGTTTTTGTCTGAAGATATTTCTTTTTTCACCAAAGGCTGCAAGGTGCTCCCAAATATCCCTTCACAGATTCTACAAAAACAGTGTTTTCAAACTGCTAAATGAAAAGAAAGTTTTAACTCTGAAAGACGAATGTACACATCACAAAGCAGTTTCTCAGATAGCTTCCTTCCAGTTTTTATCTTGGTATATTTGCTTTTTTGCCACTGGCCACAGTGAGCTCCAAAGTATCCATTAGCAGAATGGATAAAACAGTGTTTCCAAACTGTTGAATGCAAAGAAAGTTTTAACTCTGTGAGATGAATGCAAATATCACAATGCATTTTTTTCAGAAAGCTTCTTTTTTTTTATCTGAAGATGTTTCATTTTTCACCATAGGCCTCAATGCTCTCTGAAACATCCTTTTGCAGATTCTACAAAAACAGTGTTTTGAAACTGCTGTTTGAAAAGAAAGGTTTAAAACTGTGAGATGAATGCAAAAATCACAGAGCAGTTTCTCAGATAATTTCCTTCTAGTATTTAACCTGGGATATTCACTTTTTCACCATTCACCTCAATGAGCTCCCAAAGGTCCATTCAGAGAATGGATGAAAACAGTGTTTCCAAACTGCAGAATCGAAAGAAATATTTAACTGTGACATGAAAGCACACATCACATAGCAGTTTCTCAGAGAGCTCCCTTCTAATTTTATCCTGGGATATTAGCTATTTCATGATTGGCCTCAATGATCTCCAAAATGTGCATTCAAAGAATGGACAAAAAGAGTGTTTCTGCACTGCTAAATTCAAAGAAAGTTTTAATTCTGTGAGATGAATAATACATCTCACAAATCAGTTTGTCAGAAAGCTTCTTTTTTGTTTATAACTGAAGATGTTTTCTTTTTCAACATAGGCCTCAATGTGCTCTCAAATATCCCTTTGCAGACTCTACAAACAAAGTGTTTCCAAACTGCTCCATCAAAGGAAAAGTTTAACTCTGTCAGATGAATGCACACATCACAAAGTGGTTTCTCAGATAGCTTCCATCCAGATTTACCCTAAGATTTTCTCTTTTTGGACATTGGTCTCAATGAGCTCTCAAATGTCCATTTACAGAATGGACAAAAACAGTGTTTCTTGATTGCTGAATCCAAAGTAAGGTTTAACTCTGTGAGATAATGCACACATCAAAAAGCAGTTTCTCAGAAAACATTTTCTGGATTCTATCTGAGGATGTTTTCTTTTTCACCATTGGGTGTAATGTGGTCTCAAATATCCCTTCACAGATTCTACAAAAACACTGTTTCCAAAACGCTGAATGAAAAGGAAGTTTTAACTCTGTGAGATGAATGCGCCCATCATACAGTGGTTTCTCAGATAGATTCCTTCCAGTATTTATCTTGGGATATTCACTTTTTTGCCTTTGGCCTCAGTGAGCTACAAAATGTCCATTCACAGAAAGGACAAAAACAGTGTTTCCAAAATGCTGAATCCAAAGAAAGGTTTAACTCTGTGAGATGAATGCACACATCACAAAGCAGTTTCTCAGAAAGCTTCTTTCTAGTTTTTATCTGAACATGTTTTCTTTCTCAAAATAGGCCTTAATGTGCTCCCAAATATCCCTTCACAGATTCTACAAAAACAGTGTTTCTGACCTGGTGAATGAAATGAAACGTTCAACTCTGTGAGGTGAATTCACACATCACAAATAGGTTTATAAGATAGCTTCCTTCTAGTTTTATCCTTGGATATTCACTTTTTCACCATTGGTTTCAATGAGCTCCCAATTGTCCATTCACCGAATTGACAAAAACATGTTTCCAACTGCAGAATCCAAAGAAGGGTTTAACTCTGTTAGATGAATGCACACATCACAAAGTAGTTTCTCAGAAAGTTTCTTTCCTTTTTATCTGAAGATGTTTTGCTTTTCACTGTAGGCTTCAAAGCACTCCCCAAAACCCCTTTACAGATTCTAAAAAAACACTTTTTCCAAACTGCTGAATGAAAGGAAAGAATTAAGTCTGTGAGTTGAATGTGCACATCTCAAAGCAGTTTCTCAGAGAGCTTCCCTCTAGTTTTATTCGTGGTATACATGCTTTTTCACCATTGGTGTCAATGAGCACCCAAATGTCAATTGGCCGAATGGACACTGCTGAATCCAAATAAATGTTTACATCTGTTAGATGAAAGCACACACCACAAAGCAGTTGCTCAGAAAACTTCTTTCTAGTTTTTATCTGAAGATGTTTCCTTTTTTACCATAGGCCTCAATGCTTTCCCAAATATCCCTTTGCAGCTTCTACAAAAACAGAGTTTTGAAACTGCTGAATGAAAAGAAAGGTTTACATCTGAGAGATGAGTGCAAAAATCACAGAGCAGTTTCTCAGATAGTTTCCTTCTAGTTTTTAACCGGGGATATTTTCTTTTTCAATATTGGCCTCAATGAGCTCCCAAAAGTCCATTCACAGAATGGACGAAAACAGTGTTTCCAAACTGCAGAATCAAAACAAATATTTAGCTGTGAGATGAATGCACACATCACAAAGCAGTTTCTCAGAGAGCTCCCTTCTAATTTTATCCTGGGATATTAGCTTTATCACGATTGAACTCAATGATCTCCAAAATGTGCATTTGCAATGTTCCCACACTGCTGAATTCAAAGAAGGTTTTAACTTTGTGAGTTGAATGTACACCTCACAACTCAGTTTGTCAGAAAGCTTTTTTGTTTATAACTGAATATTTTTCCTTTTTCAATGTGGGCCTCAATGCACTCCAAAATATCCCTTTGCAGATTCTACAAATACAGTGTTTCCAAACTGCTGAAGGGAAAGAAAGTTTTAACTCTGCATGATGAATGCACACATCACAAAGCAGTTTTTCAGATACCTTCCTTCTAGTTTTTATCCTGGGATATAAACTTTTTCATCATTGGCTTCCAGGAGCTCCAAAATTTCCATTCCTAGAATGGACAAAAACAGGTTTTCCAAAGTGCTGAATCCAAAGAAAGATTTAACCCTGTGAGATGTATGCACACATCACAAAGCAGTTTCTCAGAAAGCTTCTTTATTTTTTTTATCTGAAGATATTTCCATTTCACCACAGGTCTCAATGCATTCTCAAATACCCCTACACAGACTCTACAAAAACAGTGTTTCCAAACTTCTGAATGAAAACAAATGTTTAAGTCTGTGAGATGAATGCACATATCACAAAGCAGTTTCCCAGATAGCTTCCTTCTACTTTTTATCCCCCAATATTTGCTTTTTTTCCTAAGGCCTCAATTAACTCCCAAACGTCCATTCACAGAATGGACAAAAACAGTGTTTCCAAACTTCTGAATCCAAAGAAAAGTTTAGCTCTATGAGATCAAAGCACACATCACAAAGCAGTTTCTCAGAAAGCTTCTTTCTAGTTTTTGTCTGAAGATGTTTCCTTTTTCATCATTGGCCTCAGTGTGCTCTTAAATATCCCTTCACGGATTCTACAGCAACAGTGTTTCCAAACTGCTGAATGTGAAGTAATGTTTAACTCTGTGAGATGAATGTACACATCACAAATCAGTTTCCCAGATAGGTTCCTTCTAGTTTTTATCCTGGGATATTCACATTTTCCCCAGTGACCGCAATAAGCTCCCAAATGTCCACTCGAATAATGGACAAAATAGTTTTTCCAAACTGCTGAATCCAAGAAAAATTTAAATCTGTGAAATTAATGGACACAACCCAAAGCTGTTTCTCAGAAAGCTTCCTTCTGCTTTTTATCCTGGCATATTCACTTGTTTTCTGTTGGTGTCAATGAGCTCCCAAATGTCCATTCACAGAATGGACAAAAACTGTGTTTCCAAAGTGCTGAATCTAAAAAGTGTTTTAACTCTGTGAGATGAATGCACACATCTCAAAGCAGTTTCTGGGAAAGCTTCTTTCTTTTTTTATCTGAAGATTGTTAAATTTTTTAACATAGACCTCATTGCCATCCCAAATATTATATTCCCTTTTTTGCCATTGGCATCAATTAGCTCACAAATGTCCTTTCACAGGATGGACTGCAACAGTGCTTCCAAATGACTGAATCCAAAGAAATGTTTAACAGTGTGAGATGAATGCACACATCACAAAGCAGTTTCTCAGAAAGCTTCCTTCTAGTTTTTATCTGAAGATGTTTCCTTTTTCACCATAGGCCTCAATGCACTCCCAAATATCCCTTCTCAGATTCTACAAAAACAGTGTTTCCAAACTTCTGAATGAAAACAAAGTTTTAACACCTCAAGATGAAAGCAGTTTCTCAGATAGCTTCCTTCTAGTTTTTATTTTGGGATATTTGGTTTTTCCCCATTGGCCTTAAAGAGCTCCCAATGTCCATTTGCAGAATGAACAAAAACAGTGTTTCCAAACTGCTGAATCCAAAGAAAGGTTTAACTCTGTGAGATAAATGCACACATCACAAAGCAGTTTCTCAGAAAGTTTCTTTCTAGCTTGTATCTGAAGATGTTTCCTTTTTCACTGTAGTCCTCCATACACTCCCAAATATACTTTCACGGATTCTACAAAAACGTTGTTTCCAAACTGCTGAGTGTAAGGACAGATTTAGCTCTGTGAGATGAATATGCATATCACAAAGCAATTTCCAAGAAAACCTCCTTCTAGTTTTTATCATGGAATATTTCCCTTTTCACCATTGGTCTCAATGAACTCCAAAATGGCCATTTGTAGAATGGACAAAAACAGTGTTTCCAAACTGCTGAATCAAAAGAAAATTTTAACTCTGTGAGATGATTGCACAACATCACAAAGCATTTTCTGAGAAAGCTTCTTTCTTGTTTTTATCTGAAGATATTTCCTTTTTCACCATAGGCCTCAATGCCATCTCTAATATCTCCTTACAGATTCTGCAAAAACACTGCTTCCAAACCTCTGGGTGAAAAGAAAGGTTGAAATCTGCAAGATGAGTGTGTACATCACAATGCGATTTCCAAGATAGCTTCCTTCTAGTATTTATCATGTGATATTCCCTTTTCAGCCATTGGCCCCAGTGAGCCCCCAAATGCCCACTTGCAGAATGGACCAAAAGATTGTTTCCAAACTGCTGAATCTACAGAAATATTTAAGTCTGTGAGAGGAATCCGCACATCATAAAGCAGATTCTAAGAAATCTTCTTTCTAGTTTTTATCTGAATATGTTTCCTTTTTCACCTAGGCCTCACTGCACTCCCAAATATCCCTTTGCAAATTCTACAAAACAGTGTTTTGAAACTGCTGAAAGAAAAGAAAAGTGTAACTCTGTGAGATGAATGCACACATCACAAAGTGGTTTCTCAGATAGTTTCCTTTTAGCTTTTATCTGGGGATATTCACTTTTTTGTCATTGGCCTCAGTGGGCTACCAAATGTATATTCACAGAATGGACAAAAAGAGTGTTTCCAAACAGCTAAATCCAAAGAATATTTTAATTCTGTGACATGAATTCACACATCTCAAAGCAGTTTCTCAGAAATCTTCTTTCTTGTTATTATCTGAAGGTATTTCCTTTTCCATCATAGGCCTCAATGATCTCCCATATATCTCCTCACAAATTCTACAAAAACAGTGTTTCCAAATCTCTGAGCAAAAAGAAAGAATTAACTTTGCTAGATGAATGCACACAATGCAATGTGATTTCTTAGATAGCTTTGTGCTCCTTTTTATCATGTGATATTCCCTTTTTCACCATTGGCCTCCATGCGCTCCCTAATGTCTATTTGCAGAATGGAGAAAAAGAGTGTTTCCTAACTACTGCATAGAAAGAAAGGCTTAAATCTGTGAGAAGAATACACACATAACAAAGCAGTTTATCAAAAAGCTTCTTTCTAGTTTTTATATGAAGATATTTGCTTTTTCACCATAGGCCTCAATGCGCTCCCAAATGTCCTTTTGCAGATTCTACAAAAATAGTGGTTCCAAACTGCTGAATGAAAAGAAAGTTTTAACGGTACAGATGAATGCTCACATCACAAAGTGGTTCCAAAGATACCTTCCTTCTAGTTTTAAACATGCGATATTCCCTTTTTTGCAATTGGCCTCATTGAGCTCCCAAATGTCCATTTGCAGAATGGACAAAAAGAATATTCCAAACTGCCAAATTCAAAGAAAGGTTTAACTCTGTGAGATGCATGCACACTTCACAAAGCAGTTTCTTAGAAAGCTTCTTTCTAGTTTTTATCTCAAGATGTTTCCTTTTTCACCATAGTCCTCAATGCACTCCTAAATATCCCTTGACACATTCTACAAAAACAGTGTTTCCAAACTTCTGAATGAAAAGGAACATTTAACTCTGTGAGATAAATGCACACATCACAATGTCGTTGCTCAAATAGCTTCCTTCTAGTTTTTATGCTGAGATATTCACTTTTTTGCCATTGGCCTCAATGAGCTTCCAAACATAGATTCACATAATTGACAAAAACAGTGTTTCCAATCTGCTGAATCCAATGAAATGTTCAACACTGTGAGATGAATGCATACATCACAAAGCAGTTTCTCAGAAAGCTTCTTTCTAGTTTTTATATTAAGATGTTTCCTTTTTCACTGTAGGACTCAATTCTCCCCCAAATATCCCTTTGCGGATACTATAAAAGCGGTGTTTCCAAATGGCACAATGAAAAGAGAGGTTTAACTCTGTGAGATGAATGCACACATCACAAAGCGGTTTCTCAGATAACCTCCTTGAAGTTTTTATCCTGGGATATTCGATTTTTCACCATTAGCCACAATGAGCTCCCAGATGCCCATTCTCAGAATGGACAAAAGCAGTGTTTACAAACTGATGAATGCAAAGAAAATTTTAAGACTGTGAGATGAATGCACACGTCAGAAAGCAGTTTCTCAGAAAGCTACCTCTAGTTTTTTTTCTGAAGTGAGTTCCTTTTTCATCCTAGTCCTCAATGCACTCCCAAATATCCCTTTGCAGATACTACAAAAGCAGAGTTTCCAAACTGCTGAATGAAAAGAAAGGTTTAAGTCTGCAAGATAAATGCACACATCAAAAAGCAGTTTCTCAGAGAGCTTCCTTCTTGTTTTTATCCTGGGATATTCACTTTTTTGCCTTTGGCCTCATTGACCTCCAAAATATCCATTCACCTAATGGACAAAACTATTTCCAAACTGCTTTATCCAAACAAAGGTTTAACAGTGTGAGTTGAATTTACACATTGCAAAGCAGTTTCTCAGAAACATTCTTTCTAGTTTTTAATCTGAAGATTTTTTCCTTTTTCACCATATGTTTCAATGCACTCCCAAATATCCCTTCTCAGATTCTACAAAAACATTGTTTCCAAAATGCTGAATGAAAAGAAAGGTATTCCTCTGTGAGATAAATGCACACACCACAAAGTGGTTTCTCAGAGAGCTTCCTTCTTGTTTTTATCCTGGGATATTCACTTTTTCACCATTGGCCTCAATGAGACCGAAATGTCCACTCGCAGAATGGACAATAACAGTGTTTCCAAACTGCTGAATCCAAGGAAAGGCCTAACTATGTGAGAGGAATATACACGTCACAAAGCAGTTTCTCAGAAAGCAGCTTTCTACTTTTTATCTAAGGATATTTCCTTTTTCACCATAGGCTTCAATGTGCTCCCAATATCCCTTTGCAGATTCTACAAAAAGAGTGTTTGCAATCTGCTGGATAAAAAGATACATTTAACACTCTGAGATGAAAGCACAGCTCACAGGCAGTTCCATAGATAACTTCCTTCTAGTTCTTAATCCAGAGGTATCCACTTTTTCACAATTGGCCTCAAACAGCTCCCAAATGTCCATTCACAGAATGGAAAATAAAGTGTTTCCCAACTGCCAGATCAAAAGAAGCTTTTAACTCTGAGATGAATGCACTTCTCACAAAGCAGTCTTTAACTCTGTAAGATGAATGCAGACATCCAAAGAAAGTTTTAGTTCTGTGAGATGAATTTACACATCACAAAGCAGTTTCTCAGAAAGATTTTTTCTAGTTTTATATGAAGATGTTTCCTTTTTCACCATAGGTCTCAACGCGATCCCAAATATCCCTTCACAGATTCTGTAAAAACACAGCTTCCAAACTGCTGAATGAAAGGAATGTTTATGTCTGTGACATGAATACACACATCATAAACTGGTTTCACAGATATCTTCCTTCTAGTTTTTATCCTGAGATATTCATTTTTTTGCTATTGGCTTACATGAGGTCCCAAAGTCTATTTGCAGAATGGAAAAAAACACTGTTTCCAAACTGCTGAATCCAAAGAAAGGTTTATCTCTGTGAGATGAATGCACACATCACAAAGCAGTTTCTCAGAAAGCATTTTTCTAGTTTTTATATGAGAATATTTCCTTTTCACCATAGGCACCAATGCACTACTAATATGCCTTTGCAGATTCCAAAAAAACAGTGTTTCCAAACTGCTCAAAGAAAAGAAACTTTTATATCTGTGTCATGAATGCACATATCACAAAGCAGTTTCTCAAAGAGCTTCTTTCTTGTTTTTATCCTGGGATGTTCACTTTTTCCCCATTGACCTCAATAAGACCAAAATGTCCACTTGAAGAATGGACAAAAACAGTGTTTCCAAGCTGCTGAATCCAAAGAAAGTTGTAATTCTGTGAGATGAATTCACACATCACAAAGCAGTTTCTCAGAAAGCTTTTTTCCAGTTTTTATCTGAAGATGTTTCCTTTTTCACTGTAGGTCTCAATGCACTCCCAAATATCCCTTCGCAGATTCTGTAAAAACATTGTTTCCAAACTGCTGAATGAAAAGAAAGGTTTATCTCCATGAGACGAATGCACACATCAAAAACTGGTTTTGCAGATATCTTCCTCCTAGTTTTTATCCTAGGATAGTCATTTTTTTTCACCATTGGCTTCAATGAGGTCCAAAAAGTCTATTTGGAGAATGGACAAAAACAGTGTTTCCAAACTGCTGAATCCAAAGAAAGGTTTATCTCTGTGAGATGAATGGACACATCAAAAAGCAGTTTCTCAGAAAGCGTTTTTCTAGTTGTTATCTGAGAATATTTCCTTTTTCACCATAGGCATCAATGCGCTATCAATATCCCTTTGCAGATTCTACAAAAACAGTGTTTCCAAACTGCTCAATGAAAAGAAACTTTTATCTCTGTGACATGAATGCACACATCACAAAGCAGTTTCTCAGAGGGCTTCCTTCTTGTTTTCATCCTGGGATATTTGCTTTTTCACCATTGGCCTCAATGAGACCCAAATATCCAGTCGCAGAATGGACAAAAACAGTGTTGCCAAACTGCTGAATCCAAAGAAAAGCTTAACTATGTGAGATGAATGTACACATCACAAAGCAGTTTCTCAGAAAGCTTCTTTCCAGTTTTTATATGAAGATATCTCCTTTTTCACCATAGGCTTCAAAGCACTCCCAAATGTCCCATCACAGATTCTGCAAAAAAAGTGTTTCCAATCTGCTGAAGGAAAAGAGAGGTTTAACTCTGCAAGATGAATGCACACATCACAAAGCCATTTCTCAGAGGGCTCCATTCTAGTTCTTATCCTGGGATATTTGCTTTTTCGCCATTGGCCTCAATGAGCTCACAAATGTCCATTCACAGAATGGACAAAAAGCATGTTTTCAAACTGGTGAATCCAAAGGAAGGTTTTCTGTGTGAGTTGAATGCAGACATCACAAAGCAGTTTCTCAGGAATCTTCTTTCTCGTTTTTATCTGAAGATATTCCCTTTCTGAAGATAGGCCTCAATGTGCTTCCAAATATCCCTTCACAGATTCTACAAAAACACTCTTTCCAACCTGGTGAATGAAAAGGAAGTTTTATCTCTCAGAGATGAATGTGCACATCACAAAACCGGTTTCTCAGAGAGCTCTTTTCTTGTTTTTATCCTGGGATATTTGTGTCTTTGCCATTGGCCTCATTGACCTCCCAATGTCCATTCAGAGAATGGACAAAAACTGTGTTTCCAAACTGCTGAATCCAAAGAAAGTTTTACTTCTGTGAGATTAATTCACACATCACAAAGCAGTTTCTCAGAAAGCTTTTTTCTAGTTTTTATCTGAAGATGTTTCCCTTTTCACAATAGGGCTCAATGCACTCCCAAATATGCCTTTGCAGATTCTGTAAAAACATTGTTTCCAAACTGCTGAATGAAAAGAAAGGTTTATCTCTGTGAGACGAATGTGCACATCATAAACTGGTTTTGCAGATATATTCCTTCTAGTTTTTATTCTAGGATATTCATTTTTTCAACATTGGCTTCAATGAGGTCCCAAAAGTCTATTCGGAGAATGGACAAAAACAATGTTCCCAAACTGCTGACTCCAAACAAAGGTTGATCTCTGTGAGATGAATGCACACATCACAAAGCAGTTTCTCAGAAGGCATTTTTCTAGTTTTTATCTGAGAATATTTCCCTTTTCACCATAGGCATCAATGTGCTACTAATATTACTTTGCAGATTCTACAAAAACAGTGTTTCCAAAATGCTGATTGAAAAGAAAATTTTATCTCTGGGAGATTCATGTACACCTCACCGTGTGGTTCTCAGAGAGCTCCCTTCTTGCTTTTAACCTGGGATATTCACTTTTCTGACATTGGCCTCAATGAGCTCCCAAATGTCCTCTCACAGAATGGACAAAAACAGTGTTTCCAAGCTGCTGAATCCAAAGAAAGGCTTAACTATGTGAGATGAATGTACACTTCACAAAACAGAATCTCATAAAACTTCTTTCCACTTTTTATATGAAGATATTTCCTTTTTCAGCATTGGCTTTAATGTCCTCCAAAAGATCCCTTCACAGATTCTGGAAAAAACAGTGTTTCCAACCTGCTGAGGGAAAATAGAGGTTTAACTCTGCAAGATGAATGCACAAATCACAAAGCCGTTTCTCAGAAGGCTCCCTTATAGTTCTTATCCTGGAATATTTGCTTTTATGCCTTTGGCCTTAATTAGCTCCCAAATGTCCATTCACAGAACATACAAAAGTCTGTTTCTAAACTGCTGAATCCAAAGTAATTTTTAGCTGTGTGAGATGAATACAGATATCACAAAGCAGTTTCTCAGAAAGATTCTTTCTAGTTTATATGAAGATTTTTTCTTTTCCCCATTGGTCTCAATGCACTCCCAAATATCCCTTTGCAGATTCTACAAAAACATTGTTTCCAAATTGCTGACTGAAAAAATAGTTTTATCTCTGTGAGATGAAGGCACACATCACAAAATGGTTTCTCAGATGGCTTCCTTCTAGTTTTTATCCTGGGATATTCATTTTTTGGTCTTGGTCTTCAATGAGTTCCCAAAAGTTTATTTGCAGAATGGACAAAAACTGTGTTTCTAAAGTGCTGAATCCAAAGAGAGGTTTAACTCTGTGAGGTGAATGCACACATCACAAAGCAGTTTCTCAGAAAGCATTTTTCTAGTTTTTATCTGAGGATATTTCCTTTTTCACCACAGGCCTCAATGTGTTCCCAATATCCTTTTGCAGATTGTACAAAAACAATGTTTCCAAACTGCTGATGGAAAAGAAAATTTTACCTCTGCAAGATTTATGCACACATCACAAAGCAGTTTCTCAGAGAGCTTCTGTCTTGTTTCTGTCCTGGGATATTACCTTTTTTGACAATTGCCTCAATAAGCTTCCAAATGTCCTCTCACAGAATGGACAAAAACAGTGTTTCCAAACTGCTGAATCCAAAGAAAGTTTTAACTATATGAGATGAATGTACACATCACAAAGCAGTTTCTTTCCTGTTTTTATATGAAGATATTTCCTTTTTCACCATAGGCTTCAAAGTGCCTTCAAATATCCCTTTGCAGGTTCTACAAAAACTGTATCCAATCTACTGAAGGAAAAGAGAGGTTTAACTCTGCACGATGGATGTTTCCAAACTGGTGAACATGAAGAAAGGATTAACTCTGTGAGGTGAATGCACACATCAAAAAGTGATTTCTCAGAATGCTTTTTTCTAGTTTTTATCCGAATATATTTCCTTTTTCACCATAGGCCCCAATGCATTCCCAAATACCCCTTCTCAGTTTCTATAAAAACATTGTTTGCAAACTACTGAATGAAAAGAAAGTTTTATCTCTACCAAATAAATGCACGCATCACAAAGCAGTTTCTCAGAGAGCTACCTTCTAGTTTTTATCCTGGGATATTCACTTTTTCACCATTAGTCTCATTGAGCTCCAAAATGTACATTCGTGGAATGTAAAACAACAGTGTTTCCAAGATGCTGAACTAAAACAAAAGCTTAACTCTGTGAGATGAATGGAAATATCACAAAACAGTTTCTCAGAGAGCTTCTTACCAGTTTTTATCTTAAGATGTTTCCTTTTTCACCATAGGCCTCAATGCGCTCAGAAATATCCCTTTGCAGATTCTACAAAAACAGTGTTTCCAGTCTGCTGAATGAGAAGAAAGGTTTAATTCTATGAGGTGAATGTGCACATCACATTGTGATTTCTCGGACACCTTCTTTCCGGTTTTTTTCCTGGGATATTCACTTTTTTGCCATTGGCCTCAATGAGTTCCCAAATGTCCATTTGCAGAATATACAGAGAGTGTTTCCAAGCTGCTGAATCCAAAGAAACGTTTAAATCTGTGAGATAAATACACACATCACAAAGCAGTTTCTCAGAAAGCTTCTTTCTAGTTTTTATCTGAAGATGTTTCCTTTTTCACTATAGGTCTCGATGCACTCCCAAATATCCCTTCGCATATTCTACAAAAACATTATTTCCAACGTACTGAATGAAAAGAAAGGTTTATCTTTGTGAGATGAATGCACACATCACAAAGCCGTTCCTCAGTACCTTCCTTCTAGTTTTTATTTTGGGATAATTACTTTTTCACCTTTAGCTTCAATGAACTCCCATATGTGCATTTGCAAAATTGACAAACACGTTTTTTCCAAACTGCTATGTCCAAAGTAAAGTTTAACTCTGTGAGATGAATGCACACATCACAAAGAAGTTTCTCAGAAAGCTTTGGTCTAGTTTTTATGTGAAGATATTTCCTTTTTCACTACAGGCCTCAAACCACTCACAAATATCCCTTTGCAGATTCTACAAAAAGACTGTTTCCAAACTGTTCAATCAAAAGAAAGTTTCAACTCTGTGAGATGAATATACACATCACAAAGAAGTTTCTCAGAAAGCTTCTTTCCAGTTTTTATATGAAGATATTTCCTTTCTCACCACAGGCCTCCATGTGCTCCCAAATATCCGTTCACACATCCTATAAAAACAGTGTTTCAAATCCACTGAATGAAGAGAGGTTTACCTCTGTGAGATGAATGCACACCTCACAAAGCAAATTATCAGATAGCTTCATTCTAGTTTTTACCCTGGGATGCTGGTGTTTTCTCCATTTCCGTCAATGAGCTCTCAATTGTCCATTTGCAGAATGCACAAAAACAGTGTTTTCAAACAGCTGAATACAAATAAAGGTTTAAGTCTGTGAGATGAATGCACACTTCACAAAGCAGTTTCTCAGAAAGCTTCTTTCAAGTTTTTATCTGAAGGTATTTCCTTTTTCACCATAGGCCTCAACGTGCTCCCAATTGTCCCTTCAGTTTCTACAAAAACAGTGTTTCCAATCTGTTGAATGAAAAGAAAGATTTAACTCTGTGAGATGTATGCACACCTCACAATGTGGTTTCCCAATAGCTTCCTACTAGTTTTTATCCTGCAACATTCACTTTCTTGTCATTGGCCTCAATGAGCTCCCAAATGTCCATTCACAGAAGGGACAAAAATAGTGTTTCCAAACTGCTGAATACAAGGAACTTTTTAACTTTATGAGATGAATACACACATCATAAAGCAGTTTCTCAGAAAGCTTCTGTCTAGTTTTTATCTGAAGATGTTTCCTTTTTCACCATAGGCCTCAATGGGCTCCCAAATATCCTTTCGCATATTTTATGAAAACAGAATTTCCAAGTGCCAAATGAAAAGAAAGTTTTATCTCCGTGAGATGAATGCACACATCACAAAGCAGTTTCTCAGAGACCTTCCTTCTTGTTTTTATCCTGGGATGTTCACTTCTTCACAATTGGTCTCAGTGAGCTCCCAAATGTCCATTCACAGAATGGGCAAAAACTGTGATTCCAAATTTCTGATTCCAAAGAAAGTTTTACTCAGTGAGATGAATTCTCACATCCCAAAGCAGTTTCTCATAAAGCTTCTTTCCACTTTTTATATGAAAATATTTCCTTATTCACCATAGGATCCAATGAGTTCCCAAATATCACTTTGCAGTTTCTACAAAAATAGTGTTTCCAATCCACTTGTTTTTAACGTGAAGATGTTTCCTTTTTCACAAATAGCCTCATTGCATTCCAAAATATCCACTTGCAGATTATATAAAAACAGTGTTTCCAAACTGCTGAATGAAAAAAAAATGGTTTAACTCAGTGAGATGAATGCACACATCAGAAAGTGGCTTCTCAGATATCTTTCTTCCAGCTTTTGTCCTGGGATATTGGTATTTTGCCTTTGGCCTCAATGACCTCCAAAATATCCATTAGCTAAATGGACAAAATCAGTGTTTCCAAATTGCTGATTGAAAAGTAACATTTAAAACCACCAGATGAAAGCACACACAACAAAGCAGCTCCTCAGATAGCTTCCTTCCAGTTTTAATCCTGTGTTATTTGCTTTTTTCCATTGGCATCAATGAACTCCCAATGTTCTTTGCAGAATGGTCAAAAACAGTGTCTCCAAACTGCTTAATCCAAATAAAGTTTTAACTCTGTGAAATGAATGCACACATCACAAAGCAGTTTCTCAGAAAGCTTCTTTCTAGTTTTTATCTGAACATGATTCCTTTTTCACCATAGGCCTCAATGGGCTTCCAAATATCCATTTGCAGATTCAACAAAAACAGGGTTTCCAAACTGCTGATTGAAAAGAAAAGTGTAACTCTGCAAGATGAAAGAACACATCATAAAGTGGTTTTTCAGATAGCTTCCTTCTAGTATTTATTCTCAGATACTCACTTTTTTGTCATTGGCCTAAATGAGCACCCAAATGTCCATTCACAGAATGGACAAAAAGAATGTTTCCAAATTGCTGAATCCAAAGAAAGTTTTAACTCTGTGAGATGAATACACACATCATGTAGCAGTTTGTAAGAAAAGTTCTTTCTAGTTTTTATCTGAAGATATGTCCTTTTTCACCATAGGCCTCAATGTGCTACCACATATCCCTTTACAGATTCTATGATAACAGTGCTTCCAAACTGCTGAATGAAAAGAAATGTTTATCTCTGAGAGATGAATACACACATCACAAAGTACTTTCTCAGAAAGCATGGTTCTCTTTCTTATCTAAAGTTGTTTCCTTTAGCACCATAGGCCTCAATACCCTCCCAAATATCCTTTCACAGATCTACAAAAACAGTGTTTCCAAACTGCTGAATGAAAAGAAATGCTTAACTCTGTGACATGAATGTCCACATCACATAGCATATTCTCTGATAACTTCCTTCTAGTTTTCATTCTGAGATATTAGCTTTTTCATCATTGGCATCAATGAGCTCCCAATGCCCTTCACAAAATCGAGAAAAATAGTGTTTCCAAACTGCTGAATCCTAAGAAAGTTTTAACTCTGTGGATGAATACACACATCACAAAGCAGTTTCTCACAAAGCTTCTTTCTAGTTTGTATCTGAAGGTTTTTCCTTTTTCACCATAGGCCTCAACGCACTCCAAAATATCCCTTCAAAAAACTACAAAAACAGTGTCTCCAAACTGCTGAATGAAAAGAAAGGTATAATTCTGTGAGATGAATGCACACATCATGAAGTGGTTTCTCAGATAGCTTCTTTGTAGTCTTTATCCTTGGATAGTCACTTTTTTGACATTGGCCTCAATGAGCTCTGAAATGTCCATTTGCAGAAAGGACAAAAACAGTGTTTCCAAACTGCTGAATCCAAAGAAAGTTTTAACTCTGTGAGATGAATGCATACATCACAATGCTGTATCTCAGTTAGCTTTCTTCTAGTTTTTATTCTGGGATATTATTCGCTTTGTTGCCATTGTCCTCAATGAGCTCATGCATATCCTTAGAAGAATGGAAAAAAAAAAGTGCTTCCAAATTGTTGAACCCTAAGAAAGATTAAACTCTGTGAGATGAATGCACACATTGAAAGGCAGTTTCTCAGAAATTTCCTTTCTAGTTTTTAATGTTAAAATATTTCCTTTTTCACCATAAGCCTCAATGCATTCCCAAATATCCATTTACAGATTATACAAAAACAGTGTTTCCAAACTACTGGATGAAAAAAAAGTTTAACTCAGTGAGATGAATTCACACATCAGAAAGTGGCTTCTCAGATATCTTCCTTCTAGCTTTTGTCCTGGAATGTTGGTTTTTCGCCTTTGGCCTCAATGAGCTCCAAAATATCCATTAGCAAAATGGACAAAATCAGTGTTTCCAAACTGCTGATTGAAAAGTAACATTTAAACCTTCCAGATGAAAGCACACACAACAAAGTGGCTCCTCATATAGCTTCCTTCCAGGTTTAATCCTGGGTTATTTGCTTTTTCACCATTGGCATTAATGAGTGACAAATGTTCTTTGCAGAATGTTCAAAAACAGTGTTTCCAAACGGCTAAATCCAAATAAAGGTTTAACTCTGTGAAATGAATGCACACATCACAAAACAGTTTCTCAGAAAGCTTCTTTCTAGTTTTTATCTGAACATGATTCCTTTTTCACCATAGGCCTCAATGCACTCCCAATGTTTTCATCCCAAAGTGATCATTCACAGAATGGACAAAAAGGATGTTTCCCAAATGCTGAATGCAAAGAACAGTTTAACTGTGAGATGAATCCATGCTTCACAAAGCAGTTTCTCATAAAGCTTCTTTCTAGTTTTTATCTGAATTTGTCCCCTTTTTCACCATATGCCCCAATAAGCTCTCAAATGTCCCTGCGTGTATTGTGGAAAAAGAGTGTTCCAAACTGCTGAATGACAAGCAGTGTTTAACTCTGTGAGATGAATGCACACTCCACAAAGCAGTTTCTCATTTGGCTTCCTTCTTGTATTTATCCTGGGATATTTTCTTTTTCACCATTGTCCTCAGTGAGCTCCCAAGTGTCCATTCACAGAATGGACAAAAAAAGTGTTACCAAACTGCTGAATCCAAAGAAAGTTTTAACTCTGTGAGATGAATGCACACATCAAAGTGCCATTTCTCAGAGCTTCTTTCTAGTTTTCATCTGAAGTTGTTTCCTTTTTCACCGTAGGCCTCAATGTGCTACCACATATCCCTTCACAAATTCTATGATAACTGTTTCCAAATTGCTGAATGAAAAGAAGGTTAATCTCTGAGATGAATAAACACATCACAAAGCAGTTTCTCTGAAAGCATTGTTCTCTTTTTTACCTAAAAGTGTTTCCTTTTGCACCATAGGCCTCAATACCCTCCCAAATATCCTTTCACAGATCTACAAAAACAGTGTTTCCAAACTGCTGAATGAAAAGAAATGCTTAACTCTGTGACATGAATGTCCACATCACATAGCATATTCTCTGATAACTTCCTTCTAGTTTTCATTCTGAGATATTAGCTTTTTTGTCATTGGCATCAATGAGCTCCCAATGTCCTTCACAAAATCGAGAAAAACAGTGTTTCCAAACTGCAGAATCCTAAGAAAGTTTTAACTCTGTGGATGAATACACACATCACAAAGAAGTTTCTCACAAAGCTTCTTTCTAGTTTGTATCTGAAGGTGTTTCCTTTTTCACCATAGGCCTCAACGCACTCCAAAATATCCCTTCACAGAAACTACAAAAACAGTGTCTCCAAACTGCTGAATGAAAAGAAAGGTATAATTCTGTGAGATGAATGCACACATCATGAAGTGGTTTCTCAGATAGCTTCTTTGTAGTTTTTATCCTGGGATAGTCACTGTTTTGACATTGGCCTCAATGAGCTCTGAAATGTCCATTTGCAGAAAGGACAAAAACAGTGTTTCCTAATTGCTGAATCCAAAGAAAGTTTTAACTCTGTGAGATGAATGCATACATGATAAAGCAGTTTATCTGAAAGCTTCTTTCTAGTTTTTTATTTGAAAATGTTTCCTTTTTCATCATAGGCCTCAATGCGCTCCCAAATACCCCTCTGCAGATGCTACAAAAACAGTTCGTTCAAACTGCTGAATGAAAAGAAAGATATGTGTGTGATATGATTTCAGACATCACCAAACTGTTTCTCAGTTAGCTTCCTTCTAGTTTTTATTCAGGATAATTGCTTTTTTGCCATTGTCCTCCATGAGCTCACACATGTCCTTTGCAGAATGGAAGAAAAAATAGTTTCCAAGTGGCTGGATCCAAATAAAGGTTTAATTCTGTGAGATGAGTGCAGACATCACAAAGCATTTTCTCAGACAGCTGCTTTCTAATGTTTAATCTGAAGATGTTTCCTTTTTCACCATAGGCCTCAATGCACTCCCAAAGAGCCCTTTGCAGATTATTCAAAAACAGTCTTTCCAAACTGCTGAACGAAAATAAAGGTTTAACTCAGCAAGATGAAGGCACGCATCAGAAACCTGCTTCTCAGTTAGCTTCCTTCTAGTTTTTATCCTGAGATAATCGTTTTTTGCCTTTGGACTCAATAAGCTCCAAAATGTCCATTTGCAATACGGAAAAAACAGTCTTTCCAAATGGCTGAAACAAAAGAAATAATGTTTAACTCTGTGAGATGAATGCACACATCCTGTAGCAGTTTGTCAGAGAGGTTTTTTCTAGTTTTTATCTGAAGATGTTTCCTTTTTCAGCACAGGCCTCAATAGGCTTCTAAATATCCCTTCACAGATTCTACAATAACAGTGTTTCCAAATGCTAAATGAAAAGAAAGGTTTAACTCTGTGAGATGAAAGCACACATGACAAAGTGGATTTCCAGACAGCTTCCTTCTATTTTTTATCCTGGGATATTCACTTTTTCACCATTGGCCTCAAAGAGGTCCCAAATGTCCATTCGTAGAAAGGACAAAAAATGTGTTTCCAAACGGCAGAATCTAAAGAAATATTTAACTGTGATGTGAATGCACACATCACAAACAGTTTCTCAGAAACTTCTTTCTACATTTTATTTGAAGATGTTTCCTTTTTCACAATAGGCCTCAATGCATTCCCAAATATCCCTTTGCATTTTCTACAAAAACGTTGCTTCCAATCTTCTGAATGAAAACAAAGGTTTAACTTTGTGAGATGTATGCACACATCAAAAAGTGGTTTCTCAGAAAGCTTCTTTCAAGTTTTTATCTTAAGGTGTTTCCATTTTCACCATAGGCCTCAATGCACTCCCAAATATCCCTTCATAGATTCTACAAAAACAGTGTTTTATTTATTTATTTATTCATTTATTTATTTATTTATTATTATTACACTTTAGGTTTTAGGGTACATGTGCCCAATGTGCAGGTTAGTTACATATGTATACATGTGCCATGATGGTGCACTGCACCCACTAACTCATCATCTATCATTAGGTATATCTCCCAATGCTATCCTTCCCCCCTCCCCCAACCCCACAACAGTCCCCAGAGTGTGATGTTCCCCTTCCTGTGTCCATGTGTTCTCATTGTTCAATTCCCATCTGTGAGTGAGAATATGCGGTGTTTGGTTTTTTGTTCTTGTGATAGTTTACTGAGAATGATGATTTCCAATTTCATCCATGTCCCTACAAAGGACTTGAACTCATCATTTTTTATGGCTTCATTGTATTCCATGGTGTATATGTGCCACATTTTCTTAATCCAGTCTATCATTGTTGGACATTTGGGTTGGTTCCAAGTCTTTGCTATTGTGAATAATGCACAATAAACATAGTGTGCATGTGTCTTTATAGCAGCATGATTTATAGTCCTTTGGGTATATACCCAGTAATGGGATGGCTGGGTCGAACGGAATTTCTAGTTCTAGATCCCTGAGGAATCGCCACACTGACTTCCACAAGGGTTGAACTAGTTTACAGTCCCACCAATAGCATAAAAGTGTTTCTATTTCTCCAAATCCTCTCCAGCACCTGTTGTTTCCTGACTTTTTAATGATTGCCATTCTAACTGGTGTGAGATGGTATCTCATTGTGGTTTTGATTTGCATTTCTCTGATGGCCAGTGATGGCGAGCATTTTTTCATGTGTTTTTTGGCTGCATAAATGTCTTCTTTTGAGAAGTGTCTGTTCATGTCCTTTGCCCACTTTTTGATGGGGTTGTTTGTTTTTTTCTTGTGAATTTGTTTGGGTTCATTGTAGATTCTGGATATTAGCCCTTTGTTAGATGAGCAGGTTGAGAAAATTTTCTCCCATTTTGTTGGTTGCTTATTCACTCTGATGGTAATTTCTTTTGCTGTGCAGAAGCTCTTGAGTTTAATTAGATCCTATTTGTCAATTTTGGCTTTTATTGCCATTGCTTTTGGTGTTTTAGACATGAAGTCCTTGCCCATGCGTATGTCCTGAATGGTAATGCCTAGGTTTTCTTCTAGGGATTTTATGGTTTTAGGTCTAACATTTAAGTCTTTAACCCATTTTGAATTGATTTTTGTATAAGGTGTAAGGAAGGGATCCAGTTTCAGCTTTCTACATATGGCAAGCCAGTTTTCCCAGCACCATTTATTAAATAGTGAATCCTTTCCCCATTTCTTGTTTTTGTCAGGTTTGTCAAAGATCAGATAGTTGTAGACATGTGGCATTATTTCTGAGGGCTCTGTTCTGTTCCATTGATCTATATCTCTGTTTTGGTACCACTACCATGCTGTTTTGGTTACTGTTGCCTTGTAGTATAGTTTGAAGTCAGGTAGCATGATGCCTCCAGCTTGTTCTTTTGGCTTAGGATTGACTTGGTGATGCAGGTTCTTTTTTTTTCATCCCTGGGAAGCAAGGCTGGTTCAATGTATGCAAATCAATAAATGTAATCCAGCATATAAACAGAACCAAAGACAAAAACCACATGATTATCTCAATAGATGCAGAAAAGGCCTATGACAAAATTCAACAACTTTCATGCTAAAAACTCTCAATCAATTAGGTATTGATGGGATGTATCTCAAAATAATAAGACCTATCTATGACAAACCCACAGCCAATATCATACTGAATGGACAAAAACTGGAAGCATTCCCTTTGACAACTGGCACAAGACAGGGATGCCCTCTCTCACCACTCCTATTCAACATAGTATTGGAAGTTCTGGCCAGGGCAATTAGGCAGGAGAAGGAAATAATGGGTATTCAATTTGGAAAAGAGGGAGTCAAATTGTCCCTGTTTGCAGACGAAATGATTCTATATCTAGAAAACCCCATTGTCTCAGCCCAAAATCTCCTTAAGCTGATAAGCAACTTCAGCAAAGTCTCAGGATACAAAATCAATGTACAAAAATCTCAAGCATTCTTATACAACAACAACAGACAAACAGAAAGCCAAATCATGAGTGAACTCCCATTCACAATTGCTTCAAAGAGAATAAAATACCTAGGAACCTAACTTACAAAGGACGTGAAGGACTTCTTCATGGAGAACTACAAACCACTGCTCAAGGAAATAAAAGAAGATACAAACAAATTGAAGAATATTCCATGCTCATGGGTAGGAAGAATCAACATCGTGAAAATGGCCATACTGCCCAAGGTAATTTACAGATTCAATGCCATCCCCATCAAGCTACCAATGACTTTCTTCACAGAATTGGAAAAACTACTTTAAAGTTCATATGGAAAAACAGTGTTTTGAAACTGATGAAAGAAAAGAAAGTTTTAAGTCTGCAAGATGAATGCTCACATCACAAAGCTGCTTCTCAGATAGTTTTTTCTGGTTTCTATGCTAGGATATTCACTTTTTTGCCATTGGTCTCAATGAGCTCCCAAGTGACCATTCACAGAATGGACAAAAAGGGTGTTTCCAAAATGCTGAATGCAAAGAACAGTTTAACTGTGAGATGAATACAAAGTTCACAAAGCAGTTTCTCAGAAAGCTTCTTTCTAGTTTTTATCTGAAGATGTTCCCTTTTTCACCATATGCCCCAATAAGCTCTCAAATGTCCCTGTGCAGATTGTAGAAAAAGAGTGTTCCAAACTGCTGAATAACAGCAAGTGTTTAACTCTGAGAGATGAATGCACACTTCACAAAGCAGATTCTCAGTTGGCTTTCTTCTTCTATTTATCTTGGGATATTTGCTTTTTCACCATTGGCCTCAATGAGCTCCCAAGTGTCCATTCACAGAATGGACAAAAAACGTGTTTCCAAACTGCTGAACTGAAGGAAGTTTTAACTCTGTGAGATGAATGCATACATCTCAAAGCAGTTTCTCAGAAAGTTTCTTTCTAGTTTTTATCTGAAGATGTTTCCTTTTGCACCATAGGCATTAATGTACTCGCAAATATGCCTTCAAAGATTCTACAAAATCAGTGTTTCCAAACTGCTGAGTCTAAAGAAAGGATTATATGTGAGATGAATGCACACATCACAAAGTAGTTTCTCAGAAAGCTTCTTTCTTGTTTTTATCTGAAGATGATTCCTTTTTCACCATAGGCCTCAATGTGCTCCCAAATACCCCTTCGCAGATGCTACAAAAACAGTGTTTCCAAACTGCTGAATAAAAAGGAAAGTTTAAATCTGCAAGATGAATGCACACATCACAAAGCAGTTTCTCAGAATGCTTCTTTCAAGATTTTATCTGAAGATATTTTCTTTTCCACCATTGGCCTCAATAAACTCCCAAATGTCCATTCAAACAATGGACAAAACAGTGTTTGCAAATTGCTGAATCCAAAGAAAGGATTAACTCTGTAAGTTAAATGCATACATCACAAGGCAGTCTCTCAGAAAGTTTCTTTATAGTTTTTGTCTGAAGATGTTTTCTTTTTCACCGTAGACCTCCTTGTACTCCTAAATATCCCTTCACAAGTTCTACAAAAACAGTGTTTCCAAAATGCTGAATGAAAAGAAAGGTATAATTCTGCTAGATGAATGTACACATCACTAAGCAGTTTCTCTGATATCTTCCTTATAGTGTTTATAAAGTGACATTTGCTTTATCTCAGGAGTGTCAATGTACCCAAAAATATCCATTTACAGAGTGGACGAAAACTTCTTTTAAACTACTAAATGAAATGAAAGTTTTAACTCTGTGAGATGAATCCCCACATCAAGAAGTGGTGTCTCAAATAGCTTCTTTCTGGTTTTTATCCTGGGATATTCGCTTTTTCCCCGTTTGTTTCAATGAGTTCCCAAATGTCCGTTCGCAGAGTGAACAAAAACAATGCTTCCAAACTGCTGAATGAAAAGAGAGATTTATCTCTGCCAGATGAAAGCACACAACACAAAGTGATTGTTCTGATGGGTTCCTTCTAGTTTTTATTTTTGGATGTTCGATTTTTTGCCTTTGGCTTCATGGAGTTCCCAAATGTCCTTTCAAAGAATGGACAAAACTGTGTTTCTAATTTGTTGAATCCAAAGAAATTTTAACACTGCAAAGTGAATGCAGACGTCACAAAACAGTTTCTCAGAAAGTTTCTTGCTAGTTTTATGTGAACATGTGTTCTTTTTCATGATAGGCCACAAAGCGCTCCCAAATATCCTTTCGCAGATACTACAAAAATGGTGTTTCCAAACTAAAGAATGAAAAAAAGGTTTACCTCTGTGAGATGAATGCACACAACACAGTGTGGTTTCTCGGACAGCTTCCTTCTAGTTTTTATCCCAGGATATTTGCTTTTTTGCCTTTGGCCTCAAAGAGCTCGCAAATGTGCATTCACAGAATGGAAAAAAACAGTGTTTCCAAACTGCAGAATTCAAAGTACCATTTAACTGTGAGATGAACACACACATAGCAAAGCAGTTTCTCAGAAAACTTCTTTCTAGTTTTTATCTGAAGAAGTTTCCCTTATCACCATAGGCCTCAATGCACTCCCAAATATCCCTTTGCAGATTCTATAAAAACAGTATTTCCAAACTGCTGAATGAAAAGATAGTTTTAACTCTGTGAGGTTAATACACACATCAAAGAGCATTTTCTCAGATAGCTTCCTTCTAGTTTTTATCTTGGGATATTAGCTTTTTCACCATTAGCCTCAACAAGCTCCCAAATATCCATTTGCAGAATGGACAAAAAAGAATTTTTCCAAATTACTGAATCCAAGAAAGGTTTAACTCTGTAAATATGAATGCACACATCACAGTGCAATTTCTCAGAAAGCTCCTTTCTAGTTTTTATCTGAAGATATTTTCTTTTTCAATGTAGTCCAAGATGCATTCCCAAATATTCCTTCCCATATTCTACAAAAAGAGTGTTTTCAAAATGCTGAATCAAAAGAAAGGTTTAACTGCAATATGAACACACACATCAAAACTGGTTTCTCAGATAGCTTTCTTCTAGTTTTTATCTTGGGTTATTAGCTTTTTTGCCATTGGCCTCAATCAGCTCCAAAATGTCCACTTGCAGAATGGACAAAAACAGTGTTTCCAAACTGTTGAATCCAAAGAAAGTTTTAACTCTGTGAGATGAATGCACACATCACAAAGCAGTTTCTCAGAAAGCTTCTTTCTAGTTTTTATCTGAAGATCATTCTTTTTTCAACATACGCCTGAATGCGCTCCCAAATATTGCTTCGAGGATTCTACAAAAAACTGCTAAAACTGCTCCATCAGAAGAAAGGTTTAATTCTTTGAGATGAATGCACACATCACAAAGCACTGTCCCAGAATGCTTCTTTCTAGTTTTTACCTGAAGATATTTCCTTTTTCACCATAGGTCACATTGCACTCCCAACTATCCCCATGGAGTCTACAAAAACAGTGTTTCCAAACTACTCAATCAAAAGAAAGATTCAACTCTGTGAGGTGAATGCACACATCAGAAAGCAGTTTCTCAGAAAGCTTCTTTCTAGTTTTCATCTGAAGATATTTTCTTTATCTCCATAGGCCTCAATGTGCTCCCAAATATCCCTTCGCAAATTCTGCAAAAACAGCATTTCCAAATTGCTCCATGAAAAGAAAACTTTTACTTTCTGAGATGAATGCACACATCCCAAAGCAGTTTCTCAGAATACTTCTTTCTAGTTTTTGTCTGAAGATATTTCCATTTTCACCATAGGCCTCAATGCACTCCCAAATATCCCTTCACAGATTCTACAAAAACAATGTTTCCAAAATGTTCATTCAAAAGAAAGGTTTAACTCTGCAAGATGAATGCACACTTCACAAAGCAGATTCCTAGAATGCTTTTTTCTAATTTTTACCTAAAGATATTTCCTTTTAGACTATAGACCTCCATCTGCTCCCAAATATCCCTTCACAGTTTCTACAAAAAGAGTATTTCCAAAGTTCTCAATCAAAAGAAAGTTTTAAATCCATAAGTTGAATGCACACGTAACAAAGCTTTTTCTCAGAAGTATGTTTTCTAGTTCTGCTCTGAAGATATTTCCTTTGTCACATAGGCCTCAATGAACTCAAAAATATCCCCTCATAGATTCTACAAAAAGAGGGTTTCCAAACTGATCCATCAAAAGAAAGGTTTAACTCTGTGAGATAGATGCACACATCACAAAGCAGTTTCTCAGAAATACTTCTTTCTAGTTTTTCTGTGAAGACATTTCCTTTTTGGACATAGGCTTCAAGGTGTTTCCAAATATACAATCACAGATTATACAAAAACAGTGTTTCCAAACTGCTCCCTCAAGGGAAAGTTTTTCCTCTGTGAGGTGAATGCACACATCACAAAGCAGATTATTAGACAGCTTCTTTCTAGTTTTTATGTGAAAATATTTCCTTTTTCAGCATATGCCTCCATGATCTTCCAAATATCTCCTCTCATATTCCACAGAAACAGAATTTCTGACCTGCTCAACCAAAATAAATGTTTGAGTCTGTGAGATGAATGCACACACCACAAAGCAGTTTCTCAGAAAGGTTCTTTTTAGCTTTTATCTAAAGATATATTCCTTTTAACAATAGGCCTCAAGGCACTCGCAATTATCAGTTCACAGACTCTACAAAAACAGTGTTTCCAAACTGCTCAATCAAAAAAAATCTTTAAGTCTGTGAGGTGAATGCAGACATCACAAAGCAGTTTCTCAGAAACCTTCTTTCTAGTTTTTCTCCAAAAATATATCCTTTTTCACCATAGGCCTCAAAGATCTCCCAAATATCCCTTTGCATATTCCACAAAAAAAGTGTTTCCAAACTGCTCCATCAAAATAAAAAGTATAACTCTGTGAGATGAATGCACACATCACAAAGCATTTTCTCAAAAATCTTCTTTCTAGTTTTTTATCTGAAGATATTTCCTTTTTCACCATAGGCCTCAATATGCTCCCAAACATCTCTTCACAGATTCTACAAAAACAGTGTTTCCAAACTGCTCCATTGAAAGAAATGTTTAACACTGCGAGATGAGTGGACACATCACAAAGCAGTTTCTCAAAAAGCTGCTTTCTAGTTTTCCTCTGAAGCTGTTTTCTTTTTGAACATAGGCCTCAATATGCTCCATAATATGCCTTCTCAGATTCCATAAAAACAGTGTTTCCAAACTGCTCAATCAAAAGAAAGCTTTAGCTCTGTGAGATGAATGCACACATCACAAAACAGTTTCTAAGAAATCTTCTTTCTACTTCTTACCTGAAGATATTTCCTTTTCCACCAGAGGACTTATGGTGCTCCAAAATATCCCTTCGCAGATTCTACAAAAACTGTGCTTCCAAACTGCTCCATCAAAACAAAGGCTTACATCTGTGAGATGAAAGCACAGATTACAAAGCAGTTTTTTAGAATGCTTCTTTCCAGTTTTTCTCTGAAGATATTTCAATGTTCACCATAGGCCTCATTGTGCTCCCAAATATCCCTTCACAGATTCTACAAAAATAGTGTTTCCAAACTCCTCAATCAAAACACTGATTTACCTCTGTGAGATGAATTTAGACATCACAAAGCAGTTTCTCAGAAATATTCTTTCTACTTTTTATCTGAAGATGTTTCCTTTTTCACCATGGACTTCAATGTGCTCTCAAATATCCCCTAGTAACCTCTACAAAAAGAATGTTTCCAAAGTGCTCCATCAAAATAAATTTAGCATTGTGAGATGAATGCACACATCACAAAGCAGTATCTCAGAAAGCTTTTTTCTAGTTTTTATCTGAAGGTATTTCCTTTTTCATTATAGGCCTCAGTGTGCTTCCAAATTTCCCTTAGCAGATTCTACAAACAGTGTTTCCAAACTGCCACATCAAAGGAAAGGTTTTCTTTGTGAAATGAATGCAAACATCACAAATAAGTGCCTCAGAAAACGCCTTTCTGGTTCTTCTCTTAAGATATTCCGTTTTTCACCATAGGCTGCAATGCATTCCCAAATATCCCTTCACAGATTCTACAAAAACAGTGTCTCCAAACTGCTCTATCAAAAGAAAGATTAACTCTGTCAGATGAAGGCACACATTACAAAGTAGTTTCTCAGAAATCTTCTTTCTAATTTTTATCTGAAGATATTTCCTTTTTCACCATTGGCCTCAATGTGCTCCAAAATATCCCTTTGCAGATTCTACAAAAACAGTGTTTCCAAACTGCTCCCTCAAAACACGGGTTTAACTCTGTGAGAAGAATGCTCACATCACAAGGCAGTTTTTCAGAAAGCTTCTATCTAGTTTTTCTCTGAAGGTATTTCCAGTTTCACTGTAGGCCTCATTACACTCCCAAATATCCCTTATCAGATTCTACAAAAACAATGTTTACAAACTGCTCCATCAAAACAAAGGTTTAACTCTGCAGGATAAATGCATACATCACAAATCAGTTTCTCAGAAAACCTCTTTGTGGTTTGTCTCTTAAGATATTTTGCTTTTCACCATAGGCATTCATGTGTTCTGAAATATCCCTTTGCAGATTCTACACAAAGAGTGTTTCCAAACTACTCCATCAAAAGTAAGGTTTAACTTTGTGATGTGAGTGAACACATCACTAATCAGTTTTTCAAAAAGTTGCTTTCAGGTATTTCTCTTAAGTTATTTCCTTTTTCACCTTAGGCCTCAATGCACTCCCAAATATCCCTTCATAGATTATACAAAAAATAGTTTTTCCAAAGTGCTTGTTCAAAAGAAAAGTTTAACACTGTGAGATTAATGCACACATCACAAAGCAGTTTCTCAGAAAGTTCTTTGTAATTTTTACCTGAAGATATTTCCCTTTTCACCATAGCCCTCCATGTGTTCCCATATATCCCTTCGCAGATTCTATAAAAACAGTGTTTCCAAACTGCTCCATCAAAAGTAAGGTTCAATTTGGCGAGATGAATGCACACAACACAAATCAATTTCTCAGAACATTTCTTTCCAGTTTCTCTAAGATATTTCATTTTTAAACATAGGACTCAATGTGCTCCAAAATATCCCTTTGCAGATTCCACAAAAACAGTGTTTCCAAACTACTCAAACAACAGAAAGGATTAACTCTGTAAGATGAACAGACACATCACAAATCAGTTTCTCAGAAAACTTCTTTTTAGTTTTTCTCTGAAGATGTTTCCTTTCCCACCATAGGCCACAAGTGCTTCCAAATGTCCCTTCACAGATCCTACAAAAAGTGTTTCCCAACTGCTCCATCAAAATAAATGTTTAACACTGTGAAATGAATGGACACAGCACAATGCAGTTCCTCATGAAGCTTTTTTTCTAGCTTTCTTCTGAATTTGTTTCCTTTTTCACCTCAATGTGTTCCCAAATATTCCCTCACAGATTCCACAAAAATAGTGTTTCCAAACTGCTCCATCAAGAGAAAGTTTTAACTCTGTGAAATGAATGCACACATCACAAAGCAGTTTCTCATAAAGCTTCGTTCTGGTTTTTATCTGAAGATATTTCCTGTTTCACCATAGGCCACAATGCGCTCCCAAATATCTCTTAGCAGATTCCACAGAAACAGTGTTTCCAAACGGCTCAACCAAAAGAAAGGTTTAATTCGGTGGGATGATTGCACACATCAAAAAACAATTTCTCTGAAAGTTTCTTTCTAGGTTTTCTCTGTAGTTGTTTCCTTTTTCACCATATGCCTCGATGCACTCCAAAATATCCCTTCACAGAATCTACAAAAACAGTGTTTCCAAACTGTTCAATCAAAGAAAGTTTTAACTCTGTGAGATTAATGCACACATCACAAATCAGTTTCTCAGAAAACCTCTTTCTGCTTTTTCTGTTAAGTACTTTCATTTTTCACCATTGGCCTCAATGTACTCCCAAATATCCCTTTGCAGCTTCTAAAAAAAAGGGTTTCCAAATGCCCCATCCAAAGAAATGTTTACCTGTATGTGATGAATGCACACAATACAAAGCAATTTCTCAGAAAGCTTCTTTCTAGTTTTTCTCTGAAGATCTTTCCTTTTTCACCATAGGCCTCAAGTGCTCCAAAATGTCCCTTTGCAGACCCTACAAAAACAGTGTTTCCCAACCGATGAATCAAAAGAAAATTTCAACTTTATGAGATGAATGCACACCTCACAGAGCAGTTTTTCTGAAACTTTACAAACTGTGTTTACAAACTGCTCCATCAAAACAAAGGTTTATCTCTGTGGGATGAATGCATGCATCACAAAGCAGTTTCTCATCAAGATTCTTTCTAGTTTTCCTCTGAAGCTGCTTCCTTTTTGACTTTAGGCCTCAATGCACTCCCAAATATACCTTTGTACATTCTACAAAAACAGTATTTCCCATATGATCACTCAAAATACAGCTTTAACTCTGTGAGATAAATACACTTCACAAACCAGTTTCACAGAACGCTTCTTTCCAGCTTTTCTCTGAAGGTCTTTCCTTTTTCACAATTTACCTCGGTGCTCTCCCAAATATCCCTTAACAGATTCTACAAAAACTGTGTTTCCAAACAGGTCCATCAAAAGAAAGTTTTAACTCTGTGAGATGCATGCACACATCCAAAAGCAGTTTCTCAGGATGCGTCTTTCTATTTTTTCTCTGAAGTTATTCCCTTTTTCAACATAGGCATCAATGCACTCTGAAATTTCTCTTCACAGATTGTACAAAAACAGTGTTTCAAAACTGCTCCATCAAAGTAAATTTTTTTTTTAGATTGATTCCATTTTTATTTTAAAATGGGATTATATTTTCATATTTAGATGGAAATTTGAGCATACAATTTATGTTTAATTCTATAAAAAGGAGAGGGATTATTAGCATTGCTAACTTTAAATGCTCCTTTAAGTACATACTAAATGTACCCCTACATAATGAACATGTGTTTTTAAATTTATTATCATTTTTTTCTTCTGATATAATTTACATACCATAAAATTTCCCTTTTAAATTGTACAATTCAGTGGTTTTTACTATGTTTGTAAAGCTTTGGTACTATCACAACTATTTACATATGAAAACATCCTTACAACCCTCAAAAACAAACCAAGAAAACCCCATATACATTCACACCTGTTCCTAATTCCCCCTTCCCCCTTTTGCCAGCCTCCAGTAACCACTATTCCACTTTCAGTCTCTGTATATTTACTTAGCCTGTAGATTTCATATAAATCTACATAATTCCATGTGGGCTTTTGTACCTGGCTTGTTTCATTTAGCACAGTTTTTGGGCTTATCTCTTGAAATCCTCCTTTCTAGTTTTATGATTTGCTTAGTACTTTTTTGTTGTCAGTATTACCTTTTCTCATGTAAAATACAGTATCTTTTCATCAAAATGCCATGTGTTTTTAATTTGCTGGCTCTTTTATTTGCTATAATCTCAAATTATACATGTTACAGTTTTATCCATATAGTGTGTGATATTGGGAAAAAAGTTGAATATTAAATGGAAAACAGAAAAATAAATAGGAAAAACAGAAAATGTTATCAAGGCCTTCTCAAATCTGTATTTCTTCTGTGTATTAATGTCATTAATGTCATCAAAGTAAATTTTTTTCTCTGTGAGGCGAATACACCCATCACAAAGCAGGTTATCAGACAGGTTTTTTTCTACTTTTTATGTGAAGATACTTCCTGTTTCACCATACTCCTCAATGGGCTCCCAAATATGCCTTTGCATATTCTTCAAAAAGTTTTTCCAAAGTGCTCAATCAAAAGAAATCTTTACCTCTGTGAGATGAATGCACACTTCACAAATCTATTTTTCAGAAAGGTTCTTTCTAGTTTTTCTCTGAAGATATTTCTTTTTTCATGATAGGCCTCAAGGCGCTGTCAAATATCATTTCACAGATTATACAAACACAGCATTTCCAAACTCCTGAGTCAAAAGAAAGCTTTAACTCTGTGAGATGAATGTGCACATCACAAAGCAGTTTCTCAAGAAAGTTTCTTTCTAGTTTTTCTCTGAAAATGTTTCCTTTTTAACTATAGGCCTCAATGTGCTGCCAAATTTGCCTTTGCAAATTCTGCAAAAAAACTGTTTCCAAACAGCTGCATCAAAAGAAAAGTTAAACTCTGTGAGATGAATGCACACATCACAAAGCAGTTTCTCAGAAAGCTCCTTTATAGTTTTTCTCTGAAGATATTTCCTTTTTCACCATAGGCCTAAATGTGCTCCCCAATATTCCTTGGCAGATTCCACAAAAAGAGTGTTTCTGAACTGCTCAATCAGGAGAAAGGTTTAACATTGTGAGATGAATGAACACAATGCAAAGTAGTTTCTCAGAAACTTTCTTTTACTTTTTCTCGGAAGATATTTCCTTTTTCACCATAGAACTCAATGTGCTTTCAAATATCCCTTCACAGATTCTACAGAAATAATGTTTCCCAACTGCTCCTTCAAAAGAAAGGTTTAACTCTGTGAGCTGAATGCACAAATCACAAGGCAGTTTCTCAGAAATCTTCTTTCTAGCTTATCACAAAAGATATTGAATTTTTCACCATAGGCCTCAATGTGCTCCCACATATCCCTTTGCAGATTCTAAACAATGAGGGTTTCCAAATGCTCCATCCAAGGAAATGTTTAACTGTGTGTCATGAATGCACACAACACAAGGCAGTTTCTCAGAAAGCTTCTTTATATTTTTACTCTGAAGATATTTCCTTTTTCACCATAAGCCTCAATGCACTCTGAAATATACCTTAGCATATTCTACAAAGACAGTTTTCCAAACTGCTCAACCAAAAAATAACTTTAACTCAGTGAGATTAATGGACATATAACAAAGCAGTTTCTCAGAAAGCTTCTTTCTAGGTTTTCTCTAAAGATATTTCCTTTTTCGGCATAGACCTCAATGCACTCCAAAATATCCCTTCACAGATTCTACAAAAACACTGTTTCCAAACTGCTGTATTAAGAGAAAAGTTTAACTCTGTGAGTTGACTGCAAACATCACAAAGACGTTTCTCAGAAAGCTTTTTTCTAGTTGTTCTCTGAAGATATTTCTTTATTCAGCACAGGCTTCAATGCACTCCCAAATATCCTTTTGCAGATTCTACAAAAAGACTGTTTCCAAACTGCTCAATCAAAGAATGTTTCAACTCTGTGAAAAGAATGCATATATCACAAAGCAGTTTCTCAAAAATCTTCTTTCTAGTTTTTATCTGAAGATGTTTCCTTTTTCGCCATAGGTCTCAATGAGCTCCCAAGTATCCCTTTGCCTATTCTACAAAAACAGTGTTTCCAAACAGCTGAGTGAAAAGAAAGTTTGAACTCTGTGAGGTGAATGCACACATCATAAAGCAGTTTCTGAAATGTCTTCTTTCTAGTTTTAATGCTGAGACATTTGCTTTTTCACCATTGGCTTCATTGAGGTCCCAAATGTCCATTCGCAGAATGGACAAAAAGAGTTTTTCCACACTACAGAATCCAAAGAAAGGTTTAACTGTGAGATGAATGCACACACCACAAAGCAGTTTCTCAAAAAGCTTTTTTCTATTTTTTATCAGAGGATATTTCCTTTTTCACCATAAGCCTCAATGTGCTCCTAAATATCCCTTCACAGACTCTACTACAACTGTGTTTCCCAATTGCTAAATTAAGAAAAAAAAGAAATTAACGCTGGGAGATCAATGTACACAACACAAACCGGTTCCTCAGATAGCTTTGTTCTTATTTTTATCTTGGTATATTCCCTTTTTCTCCATTGACCTCAATTAGCTCCCAAATGTCCTTTCTCAGAATGGACAAAAACAGTGTTTCCAAACTGCTGAATCAAAAGAAAGGTTGACCTCTTTTCGTTGAATGCAGACATCACAAAGCAGTTTCTCAGAAAGATTCTGCCTAGTTTTTCTCTAAAGACGTTTCCTTTTTCACCACAGGCCTCAAGACACTCCAAAATATCCCTTCACAGATTCTACAAAAACAGTACTTCCAAAGAATTGAATCAAAAGACAGTTTAACACTGTGAGATGAATTGACACATCCAAAAGCAGTTTCTCAGCAAGCTTCTTTCTAGATTTTCTCTGAAGATATTTCCTCTTTCACCATAGCCCTCAAGGTGCTCCCAAATATCCATTCACAGAATCTGCAAAAACAGTGTTTCCAAACTGCTCCATCAAAAGAAAGGCTTACCTGTTTTGGTAAGCCTTTAACACTTTTTCACACTGTGGTGTGAGATGAATGCACACACCACAAACCAGTTTCTCAAAAAGCTTCTTTCAGGTTTTTCTCTTAATATATTTGTTTTTTCACCACAGACTTCAAGGCACTGCCAAATATCTCTTCACAGATTCTACAAAAACAGTGTCTCCAACCTCCTCCATCAAAAGAAAGGTTTGTCTCTGTGAGATGAATGGACACAACATGAATCAGTATATCAGAAATCTTCTTTCTAGTTTTTCTGTTAAGATATTTCCTTTTTGAGCCTGGGCCTCACTGTGCTCCGAAATATACCTTCGCAGATGCTACAAAAACAGTGTTTCCAAACTGTTCCATCAAAAGAAAAGTTTAACACTGTGAGATGAGTGCACACATCACAAAGCAGTTTCTCAGAATGCTACTTTCTAGTTTTCTCTGAAGATGTTTCCTTTTTTCACTGTAGGCCTCAATGCCCTCAAAATATTCCTTTGCAGTTTTACCAAAACTTGTTTCAAAACTACTGCATCAAAAGAAATGTTTAGCTCTGTGAGATGAATGCACACATCACCAAGCAGTTTCTCAGAAAACTTCTTTCTAGTTTTTATCTAAAGATATTTCTTTTTTCACCATATGTCTCAATGTACTCCCAAATATCCCTTTGCAGATTTTACAAGAACAGTAGTCACAAACTTCTCCATCAAAAGAAAAGTGTACTTCTGTGAGATGAATGCACACATTACAAAGCACTTTCTCAGAATGCTTCTTTCTACTTTTTATCAGAAAATACTTCCTTCTTCACTACAGGCCTCAAAGTGCCCCTGAATATCATTTTTCAGATTCTACAAAAGCAGTGTTTCCAAACTCTTCCATCAAAAGAAAGGTTTCACTCTTTGAGATGAATGCACACATCACAAATCTGCTTTTCAGAAGGCTTCTTTCTATCTTTTATCAGAAGATATTTCCTTTTTCACCATAGGCCTCTATGTGTTCCCAAATATCCCTTCACAGATTCTACAAAAAGATTGTTTCCAAACTGCTGAATCAAAAGCTAGTTTAACTCTGGGTGATGAAGGGACACATCACAAAGTAGTTTCTCAGTAAGCTTCTTTCTAGTTTTTCTCTGAGGATATTTCCTTTTTCACCATAGGCCACAATGCACTACCAAATAACCCTTCTCAGGTTCTACTAAAACAGTGTTTCCAAACTGCTTCATCAAAGGAAAGGCTGAACTCTGTTAGATGAATGCACACATCACAAATCAGTTTCTCAGATAGCTTCTTTCTGGTTTTTCTCTTAACACATTTCCTTTTTAACCATAGGCCTCAAGGCACTCCCAAATATCTTTGAATTTTTTCTCTTAAGATATTTCCTTTTTTACCATAGGCCTCAAAGCACTCCCAATCATACCTTCACAGTTTCTACAAAAACAGTGTTTCCAAACTGCTCCATGAAAAGTAATGTTAAACTCTGTGAGATGAATGCACACCTCACAAAGCAGTTTCTCAAAAAGCTTCTTTCTACTTTTTCTGAAGATATTTCCTTTTTTGCCATAGGCTTCAATGCGCTCATAAATATCCCTTCAGAGGTTTTACAAAAATAGTGTTCCTAAACTGCTCCATCAAAAGAAAGGTTTAACTCTGTGAGATGAATGCACACTTCACAAAGCAGTTTCTTAAAAAGCATTTTTCTAGCTTTTTTCTGAATACATTTCCTTGTTCACCATAGGCCTCAAAGTGCTCCCAAATATCATTTCGCAGATTCTACAAAAACAGTGTTTCCTAACTTTTCCATGAAAGAAATGTTTCACTCTTTGAGATTAATGCACACATCACTAAGCAGTTTCTCAGGAGGCTTCTTTCTACTTTTTATCAGAAATTATTTCCTTTTTCATCATAGGCCCCAATGCACTCCCAAATATCACTTTGCAGATTCTACAAAAACTGTTTCCAAACTGCTTCATCAAAAAAAAGGTTTATCCTTGAGAGATGAATGCACACATTACAAAGCAGTTTCTCAGAAGGTTCTATGTAGTTTTTGTCAGAAGATATTTCTTTTTACAATTGGCCTCAATGAACTCTCAAATATCCCTTTGCAGATACTACCAAAACTGTTTTTCCAAACTGCTCAATCAAAAGAAAGGTTTATCTCTGTGAAATAAATGCACACATCACAAAGCAGTTTCTCATAAATCTCATTTCTAGTTTTTCTCTAAAGATGTTTCCTTTTTCACCATAGTCATCAAGGCGCTCACAAATATCCCTTTGCAGATGCTACAAAAACAGTGTTTCCAAACTGCTACATCAAAAGAAAGGTTGACTTAAGTGAGATGAATGGACAAATCACAAAGCAGTTTCAGAAAGTTTTTTCTATTTTTTATCTTAAGATAGTTCCTTTTTTACCATAGCCCTCAATGCACTCCTAAATATCCCTTTGCAGATTCTACAAAAACAGTGTTACCAAACTGTTCCATTAAAATAAAGGTTTAACTCTGTGAGATGAATGGACACATCACAATGCAGTATCTCAGAACGCTTCTTTGTAATTTTTCTGTGAAGATATTTCCTTTTTCAAAATAGGCCTCATTGTGCTCCCAAATATCCCTTCACAGATTCTACATAACAAGTGTTCCCAAACAGCCCCATCAATAGAAAGATTTACCACTGTGAGATGAATGCACATATCATGAAGCACTTTCTCTGAAAGTCTTTTTCCGGTTTTCCTGGGAAGATATTTCCTTTTTCACCATAGGCCTCAATGTGATCCCAAATATTCCTTTTCAGATTCTACAGAAACAGTGTTTCCAAAGTGCCCCATCAAAAGAAATTTTTAACTCTGTAAGATGAATGCGCACATCTCAAGCAGTCTCTCAGAAAGCTTCTTTCTAGTTTTCCTTTGAAGATACTTCCTTTTTCAACATAAGGCTCAGGGTGCTCCCAACTATCCCTATGCAGACTCTACAAAAACAGTGTTTCCAAACTGCTCCATCAAAAGAATGGTTTAATTCTGTGAGATAAATACACACATCACAAAGGAGCTTTTCAGAAATTTTCTTTCCACTTTTTATCAGAAGATATTTCATTTTTTTGATTCTACAAAAGCAGTGATTCTAAACTGCTCCATCAAAAGAAAGTTTTCAGTGTGAGAGAGGATTCCACACATCACTAAGCGGTTTCTTGAAAGACTTCTTTCTACTTTTTGTCAGAAAATATTTCCTTTTTCACCATAGGTGTCAATGCACTCCCAAATATCCCTTCTCAATTCTACAAAAACAGTATTTCCATACTGACCTATCAAGAGAAAGTTACAATTCTGTGAGAAGAATGGACACATAACAGAACAATTTCTCAGAAACCTTCTTTCTAGTTTTTCTCTGAAGATATTTTCTTTTTCACCTTAGGCCTCAATACACTCTAAAATATCAATTTGCAGATTCTGCAAAAACAATGTTTCCAAACTGCTCAATCAAAAGCAAGTTTAACTCTGTTTAATGCATGGACACATCACAAAGCAGTTTCTCAGTAAGATTCTTTCTAGTTTTTCTCTGAAGATATTTCCTTTTTCATCTTAGGCTTCATTGTGCTACCAAATAGCCCTTTGCAGATTCTACTAAAACAGTGTTTCCAAACTGCTCCATCAAAGGAAAGGCTTAATTCTGTTAGGTGAATGCACACATCACAAATCAGTTTCTCAGATAGCTTGTTTCTGGTTTTTCTCTTAACACATTTCCTTTTTTCACCATAGGCCTCAAGGCACTCCAAATATCCCTTCACAGACTCTCCAAAAACAGTGTTTCCAAACAGTTCTATCAAAAGAAAGGTTTAACTCTGTGAGATGAGTGGACACATCACAAATCAGTTTCTCAGATAGATTCTTTGAATTTTTTCTCTTAAGATATTTCCTTTTTTACCATAGGCCTCAAAGTGCTTCCAAATATACCTTTGCAATTTCTACAAAAACAGTGTTTCCAAACTACTCCATGAAAAGCAAAGTTAAACTCTGTGAGATGAATGCACACCTCACAAAGCTTCTTTCTACTTTTTCTGAAAATATTTCCTTTTTTGCCATAGGCCTCAATGTGCTTCTAAATATCCATTCGCAGATTTTACAAAAATAGTGTTTCTAAACTGTTCCATCAAAAGAAAGGTTTAACTCCGTGAGATGAATGCACAATTCACAAAGCAGTTTCTTAGGAAGCTTCTTTCCAGTTTTTTTCAGAAGATATTTCCTTATTCACCATAGGCCTCGATGCACTCCCAAATATCATTTCGCAGATTCTACAAAAACAGTGTTTCCTAACTTTTCCATGAAAGAAATGTTTCACTCTTTGAGATGAATGCACATATCACTGAGCAGTTTCTCAGAAGGCTGCTTTCTATTTTTATCAGAAATTATTTCCTTTTTCACCATGGCCCTCAATGCACTCTGAAATACCCCTTTGCAGATTCTACAAAAACTGTGTTTCCAAACAGCTTTGCTAAAAAAAAGTTTATCTCTGTGAGATGAATGCACACATTTCAAAGTGGTTTCTCAGAAAGCTTGTATCTAGTTTTTGTCAGAAGATATTTCTTTTTTACTATTGGCTACAATTCACTTCCAAATATCCCTTCACAGATACTACCAAAACAGTGTTTCCAAGCTGCATAATCAAATGAAATGTTTCTCTGTGAAATGAATGCACACATCACAAATCAGTTTCTCATAAATGTTCTTTGTAGTTTTTCTCTGAAGAGGTTTCCTTTTTCACCATAGTCATCAACGCATTCCAAAATATCCCTTTGCAGATGCTACAGAAACTGTGTTTCCAAACTGCTCCACCAAAAGAAAGGTTTCATTCAGTGAGAATAATGGTCACATCAGAAAGCAGTTTCAGAAAGCTTTTTTCTATTTTTTATCTGAAGATATTTCCTTTTTCACCATAAGGCTCAATGCACTCCCCAATATCCCTTTGCAGATTCTACAAAAACAGTGTTTCAAAACTATTCCATCAAAAGAAAGATTTTAACTCTGTGAGATGATTGCACATATCACAATGAAGTTTCTCACAAAGCTTCTTTCTTCTTTTTATCAGTAGATATTTCCTTTTTCAATATAGGCCTCAAAAGCACTTCCAAATATCATTTTGCATATTCTAAAAAAGCAGTGTTTCCAAACTATTCCATCCAAAGAAAGGTTTCACTCTGTGAGATGAATGCACACATTACTAGGTGGTTTCTCAGAAGGCTTCTTTCTACTTTTTATCAGAAGTTACTTCGCTTTTCAACACAGTGCTAAATGTGCTCCAAAATATGCCTTGGCAGATCACACAAACACTGTATTTCCAAACTGCTTCATCAAAAGAAAGTTTTTACTCTGTAAGATGAATGCTTGGATCACAAAGCATTTTTTCAGAAAGACTTTTTCTGTTTTTTCTCTAAAGATATTTCCTTTTTCACTATAGGCCTCAATGCACTCTGAAATATTCCTTTGCAGATTCTACAGAAACAATGTTTCCAAACCTCTCCATCAAAAAAAGGCTTAATACTTTGAGATGAATGCACACATCACAAAGCAGTTTATCAGAAAGCTTCTTTCTGGTTTTTCCTGAACGTATTTCCTTTCTCACCATTGTCCTCAATTTGCTCCCTAAAATCCCTTCACAGTTCCTACAAAAACAGTGTTTCCAAATTGCTCCATCAAAAAAAAGTTTTAACTCTGTGACATGAATGCCCACATCACAAAATAGTTTCTCAGAAAGCTGGTTTCCAGTTTTTCTCTGAAGATATTTCTGTTTTCACCAAAGGCCTCAGTGTGCTCCCAAATATCGCCTTACAGTTTCTACAAAAACTGTGATTCCCAACTGCTGAATGAAAAGAAAAGTTTACTCTGCAAGATGAATGCACACATCACAAAGCAATGTCTCAGATAGCTTACTTCTAGTTTTTATCCTGGGATATTCGCTTTTTCACTTTGGCTGTAGTGAGCTCAAAAATGGTCATTTGCAGAATGGAAAAAACAGTGTTTCCAAACTGCTGAATCCAAAGGTAGATGTAAGTCTGTTAGATGAATGTGCACATCACAGAGCAGTTTCTCAGGAAGTTTCTTTCTAATTTTTATCTGAAGATGTTTCTTTTTTCTCCATAGGCCTCAATGCACTACAAAATTATCCCTTCACAGATTCTACAAAAACAGTGTTTCCAAACAGCTGAATGAAAAGAATAGTTTAACTGTGTGAGATGAATGCTCACATCACAAAGCAGTTTCTCAGGAAGCTTCTTTCCTATTTTTCTCTGAAGATATTTCCTTTTTCACCATAGGTGTCAGTGTGCTCCCAAATATCCCTTCGCAAATTCTACAAAAACATTGTTTCCAAAATGCCCCATCAATAGAAAGGCTTTTCTCTGTGAGATTAATATACATGTCACAGTGCAATTTTTGAGACAGCTTCTTTCTGGTTTTTGCCGAAGGTATTTCCTTTTTCTCAATAAGCCTCAATGTGCTCCCAAATTTTCTTTCACAGTTTCTACAAAATCTGCATTTCCCAACTGCTCAATCAAAAGAATGCTTTAACTCTGAAATGGAGGCACACATCACAAAGCAGTTTCTTAGAAAGCTTCTTTATAGTTTTTAACTGAACATATTTCCTTTTTCTTAAAAGGCCTCATAACACTCCCAAATATCCCTTCCAGATTCTACAAAAAGAGTTTTCCAAACTGCTGATTGAAAAGAAAGTTTTCACTCTGCAAGATGTATGCACACATCAAAAACCAGTTTCTCAGATAGCTTCCTTCTAGTTTTTATCCTGGGATTGCACTTTTTTGCCATTTACATGAATGCACTCCCAAATGTCCATTTGCAGAATGGACAAAAACAATGTTTCCAAACTGCTTAATTCAAAGAAAGGTTTAACTCAGTGAGATGAATGCACTCATAACAAAGAGGTTTCTCAGAGAGGTTCCTTCTTGTTTTTATCCTGGGATATTCACTTTTTTGCCACTGACCTTAATGAGCTTCCAAATGTCCATTCACAGAATGGATAAAAAAAGTGTTTCCAAACTGCTGAGTCCAAAGAAAGTTTTAAATCCATGAGATGAATTCACAAAGCAGTTTCTCAGAAAGCTTCTTTCTAGTTTTTATCTGAAAATGTTTCCTTTTTCACTGTAGGCCTCAAAGCACTCCCAAATATCCATTTCAGGTTCTAAAAAAAGAGTGTTTCCAAACTGCTGATAGAAAAGAAAGTTTCCACTCTGTGAGATGAATGCACACATCACAAAGCAGTTTCTAAGATAGCTTCTGTCTAGTTTTTATCATTTGATAGTCCCTTTTTCACCATTGGCTTCAATGAGCTCCCTAATGTTCATTCACAGACTGGACAAAAACAGTGGTTCCAAACTTCTGAATCAAAAGCAAGTTTAACTCTGTGTAATGCATGGACACATCACAAAGCAGTTTCTCGGAAAGCTTCTTTCTAGTTTTTATCTGAAGATATTTCCTTTTTCACCATAGGCTGCAATGCATTCCCAAATATCCCTTCACAGATTCTACAAAAACAGTGTTTCAAATGTGTTGAATGAAAACAGAGATTTAACTCTGTTATATGAATGCTCACATCACAAAGAAGTTTCTCAGAGATCTTCCTTCTAGTTTTTATCTTGGGATATTCCCTTTTTTGCCACTGGCCTCAATGAGCTCCCAAATGTCCATTAGCAGAATGGAAAAGAGTGTTTGCAAACTGCCGAATCAAAAGAAATGTTTAACTCTGTGAGATGAATGCACATATCAAAAAAGAGTTTTGCAGAATGTTTCTTTCTGGTTTTTATCTGAATATGTTTCCTTTTTCACCCTAGGCCTCAATGGCTCCAAATAATCCCTTCACAGAGTCTACAAAATCAGTGTTTCCAAACTGCTGAATCCAAAGAAAGTTTTAATACAGTGAGATGAATACACACATCACAGAGAATTTTCTCAGAAATATTCTTTCTAGTTTTTTATGAAGATATTTCCTTTTTCACCCTAGGTCTGAATGCGCTCCCAGATATCCCTTAGCAGATACTACAAAAACAGTGTTTCCAGTCTGCTGAATGAAAAGATAGTTTTAACTCAGCAAGATGAATGTGCACATCACAAAATGGTTTCTCAGATAGCATCCTTCTTGTTTTTAGCCTGATGTATTCGCTTTTTCATCATTGGCCTCATTGAGCTCCCAAATGTCTATTCACAGAATGGACAAAAACAATGTTTCCAAACTGGTGAATGAATAGAATATTTTAACTGTGAGATGAATGCACACATCACAAAGCAGTTTCTTGGAAAGATTCTTTCTACTTTTTATCTGAAGATGTTTTCTTATTCACCATAGGCCTAAGTGCACTCCAAAATATCCCTTCACAGATTCTAGAAAAGAGCATTTCCAAACTGCTGAAAGAAAAGAAAGTCTTAACTATGCAATGTAAATGCAAACATCACAAATCAGTTTCTCACATTGTTCCTTCTAGTTTTTATGATGTGATATTCCCATTTTCTCCATTGGCATCAACGAGCTACAAAATGTCCATTAGAAGAATTGAAAAAAAAATGTGCTTCCAAGTGACTGAATCAAAAGAAAAGTTTAATTCTGTGAGATGAATGCACTCATCACAAAGCAGTTTCCCAGAAAGCTTATTTGTAGTTTTTATCTGAAGAAGTCTCCTTTTTCACCCTATGCCTCAATGTGCACCCAAATTTCCTTTGACACATTCTACAAAAACAAGTGTTTCCAAATTGCTGAATGAAAGGAAAGGTTTAACCCAGCGAGATGAATGCACACGTTACAAAGTGATTCCTCATATAGCTTCCCTGTAGTTTTTATCATGGGATATTCTCTTTTTTGCCTTTGGCCTAAATGAGCTCCCAAATGTCCATTCGCAGAATGGACAAAGCAGTGTTTCCACACTTCTTAATTCAAAGAAACTTTTAACACTGTGAGATGAATGCACACATCACAAAGCAGTTTCTCAGTTTCTTTATAATTTTTGTCTGAATATATTTCATGTTCCACAGTAGGCCTCAATGTACTACAAAATATCACTTTGCAGATACCACATAAACAATGTTTCCAAACTGCTGAATGAAAAGAAATTTTTAAATCTACAAGATGAATGCACACATCACAAAGTGGTTTCTCAGATAGCACCCTTCTAGTTTTATCCTGGGATATTCACTTTTTCACTGTTGGATTCAAGGCATTCCCAAATGCCCATTCAAAGAATGGACAAAAACAGGGTTTCCAAACTGTTGAATCCAAAGAAAGTTTTAACTCTGTAAGATGAATGCACACATCACAAAGTGGTTTATCAGAGAGCTTCCTTCTTGTTTTTATCCTGGGATATTCACTTTTTTGCCACTGACCTTAATGAGCTTCCAAATATCCATTCACAGAATGGATAAAAAGAGTGTTTCCAAACTGCTGAATCCAAAGAAAGTTTTAACTCTGTGAGCTGAAGGCACACATCACAAGGTAGTTTCTCAGAAAGCTTCTTTCTAGTTTTTATCAGAAGATGTTTCCTTTTTTACCATATGCCTCAATGTGCTCCCAAATATACCTTCACAGAATCTACAAAAATAGTGTTCCAAACTGCTGAATGAAAAGGAAAGTTTAACTCTTCTAGATGAATGCACACACAACAAAGCAGTTTCTCAGATAGTCTCCTTCTAGTTTTTATCCTGGGATATTTGTATTTCTGCCAATGTCCTAATGAGCTCCCAAATATCCATTTGCAGAACGGACAAAAACTGTGTTTCCAAACTGCTGTATCAAATGAAACGTTTAACTCGGTGATATGAATGCACACATCACAAAGCAGTTTCTCAGAGTGCTATTTTCTACTTTTTATCTGAATATATTTCCTTTTATACAGTAGGCTTCAATGTGCTCCCAAATATCCTTTTGCAGACTCTACAAAAACAGTGTTTACAAACTGCTGAATGAGAACAAACTTTTAACTCTGTGAGATGAATGCTCCCATCACCACGGACTTTCTCTGAGGGCTTCTTTCTAGTTTTTATCTGAAGATATTTCCTTTTTCATCATAGTTCTCAATGTGCTCTCAAATATCCCTTCACATATGCTACAAAAACAGTGTTTTCAAACTGTTGAATGAAAAGAAATGTTTAAACTTGTGACATGAATTCACACATCATGAAGCCTTTTCTCAAAGAGGTTCCTTTTACTTTTTATCCTGGGATGTTTGCTTTTTCACCATTGTCCTCAATGAGCTCCCAAACGTCCACTCACAGAATGGAAAAAAACAATATTTCCAAGCTGCTGAATCCAAATAAAAGTTTAACTCTGTCAGATGAATGCTCACATCACAAAGTAGTTTCCCAGAAAACTTCTTTCTATTTTTTACCTGTAGGTGTTTCATTTTTCACAATAGACCTCTTTGCATTCTCAATTTTCCAATCACAAATTTTACAAAAACAGTGTTTCCAAACTGCTGAATGAAAAGGATTGTTTAATTCTGTGACATGAATGCTAACATCGCAAGGCAGTTTCTCAGAGATGTTCTTTCTAGTTTTTATTCTGGGATATTTGATTTTTTGCCATTGTCCTCAATGCACTCCAAAATAACCCTTCACAGATCCAAGAAAAACAGTGTTTCCAAACTGCTGAATTAAAAGAAAAGTTTAACTGTGTGAGATGAATGCACACACTGCAAACCAGTGTCTCAGATAACTTCCTTCTAGTTTTTATCCTGGCATATTTGCTTTTTCACCTTTGTCCTCAATGAGCCCTCAAACATCCATTTGTAGAAAGGACAAAAACAGTGCTTCCAAACTTCTGAATCAAAAGAAAGGTTTAACTCTCTGAGATAAATTCACAAACAACAAAGCAGTTTCTCAGAAACCTTCTTTCTAGTTTTTACCTGAAGATGTTTCCTTTTCCACCATAGGCTTCAATGCATACCAAATTATCCCTCCGCAGATTCTACAAAAACAGTGTTCCAAACAGCTGAATGGAAAGAAAGTTTTAACACTGCAAGATGAATGCACACATCACAAATGCTTTCTCAGATAGCTTCCTTCTACTTTTTATCCAGGCATATTCCCTTTTTCACCATTGGCCTCAATGAGTTCCCAAATGTCAATTCGCAGAATGAACAAAAACAGTGTTTCCAAACTGCTGAATTCTAAGAATATTTTAACTCTGTGAGATGAAAGTACACATCACAAAGCAGTTTCTCAGAAATATTTTTTCTAGTTTTTCTCTGAAGATATTTCTTTTTCACCATAGGTCTCAATGTGCTCCCTAATATCCCTTCACTGATTCTACAAAAACAGGATTTCCAAACTGCTCAATCAAAGAAAAGCTTAACTCTGTGAGATGAATGCACATATCAAAAATCCATTTCTCAGAAATTTTCTTTCTAGTTTTAGTCTGAAGATGTTTCCTTTTTCACATTAAGGCTCAATGCACTCACAATTATCCCTCACAGATTCTACAAAAACAGTGTTTCCAATCTGCTCCATCAAAAGAAAAGTTTAACTCTGTGAGATAAATGGACACGTTTCAATGTAGCTTCTCAGAAAGCTTCTTTGTAGTTTTTCTCTGCAGACATTTCCTTTTACAATATAGGCCTCATTGTGCTTGCAAATGTCACTTCACAGATTCTACAAAAACAGTGTTTCCAACATGCTCAACCAAAAAAAAGATTTGAGTCTGTAAAATGAATGCATACATCACAAAGTAGTTTTTGAGAAAGCCTCTTTCTAATTTTTCTCTGAAGATAATTCCTTTTTCACCATTGTCCCCAGTGTGCTCCCAAATATCCCATAGCAGATACTGCAAAGACAGTTTCCAAACAGCGCCATCAAAGGAAAGATTTAACTCCATGAGATGAATACACACATCATAAATCAGCTTCACAGAAAGCTTCTTTCTTGTTTTTCCCTGAAGATATTCATTGTTCACCCTAGGCTTCAATGCACTCCCAAATATCCCTTCGCAGATTTTACAAAAACATTGTTTCCAAACTTGTCCAACACAAGAAAGGTTTAACTCTGTGATATCAATGAACACATCACAAATCAGTTTCTCAGAAAGCTTCTTTATAGTTTTTCTCTGAAGATATGTCCTTTTTCACCATAGGCTTCAATGCACTCCCAAATATGCCTTCACATACTCCATAAAAACAGTATTTCCAACCTGCTCCATGAAAAGAAACTTTTATCTCTGTGAGATGAATGCACACATCACAAAGCAGTTTCTCAGAAAGTTTCCTTCTAGTTTTTATCTGAAGATATTTCCTTTTTGATCCTAAGCCTCAATATCCTCCCATATATCCCTTCACAGATTCTACAAAAACAGTGTTTCCAAACTGCTCCATCCAAAGAAACGTTTAACTCTATGAGCTAAATGCACACATCACAAAGCCGTTCCTCAGAAAGCTTCTTTCTAGCTTTTTGCTAGAAAGCTGGTGGGACAGTAAACTAGTTCAACCACTGTGGAAGTCAGTGTGGTGATTCCTCAGAGATCCAGAACTAGAAATACCGTTTGACCCAGCCATCCCATTACTGGGTATATAACTAAAGGATTATAAATCATGCTGCTATGAAGACACATGCACACGTATGTTTACTGCAGCATTATTTACAATAGCAAAGACTTGGAACCAACTCAAATGTCCAACAACAATAGACTGGATTAAGAAAATGTGGCACATATACACCATGGAATACTATGTAGCCATAAAAAATGATGAGTTCATGTCCTTTGTAGGGACATGGATGAAACTGGAAACCATCATTCTCAGCAAACTATCACAAGGACAAAAAACCAAACATCGCATATTCTTATTCATAGGTGGGAATTGAACAATGAGAACACTTGGACACAGGAAGGGGAACATCACACTCCAGGGACTGTTGTGGGGTGGGGGGAGTGGGGAGGGATAGCATTAGGAGATACACCTAATGCTAAATGATGAGTTAATGGGTGCGGCACACCAACATGTTACGTGTATACATATGTAACAAACCTGCACATTCTGCACATGTACCCTAAAACTTAAAGTATAATAATAAAAAAAGAAAGAAAAAAAATCAAAAAATAAATAAATAAATAAATACAAACAAACAAACAAACTGTGTTTCAAAACTGCTCAATCAAAAGAAAGTTTTACCTCTGTGAGATGAACGCACACATGACAAATCAGTTCTCAGACAGCTTCTTTCTAGTTTTTATCTAAAGATATTTCCTAATTCACCATAGGCCTCTATGTACTCCAAATATCCCATGGTAGATGCTACAAAATATGTGTTTCCAAACTGCTCAACCAAAATAAATGTTTAACTCTGTGACATGAATGCACACGCCACAAAGCAGTTCAGTGGATAGCTTCTTTCTAGTTTTTCTCTGAGAATGTTTCCTTTTTCACCATAGGACACAATGCACTCTCAAATATCCTTTTGTAGATTCTAGAAAAACAGTGTTTCCAAACGACTTAAACAAAAGAAGCAATTGAGTCTGTGAGATGAATGCACACATCACAAATCAGTTTCTGAGAAAACCTCTTTCTGGTTTTTCTCTGAAGATATTTCCTTTTTCACCATAGGCCTCAAGGAGCTTCCAAATATCACTTCACAGATTCTACAAGAAGAATGTTTCCAAACTGCTCAATCAAAACAAAGGATTAACATTGTGAGATGAATGCACACATAACAAATCAGTTTCTCAGAAAGCCTCTTTCTAGTTTTTATCTGAAGATATTTCCTTTTTCTCAATAGGCCTCAATTCACTCCCTGGTATCTCTTCGCAGATTGTACAAAACTAGTGTTTCCAAACTGCTCAACCAAAAGAGATGTTTGAGTCTGTGAATGGATGCTAACATCACAGAACAGTTTCTCAGAAAGCGTCTTTCTAGTTTTTCTCTGAAGATATTTTTCTCCGTAAGCCTCAATGCACTCCAAAATAACCGTTTGAAAATCTTACAAAAAAAACTTCTTCCAAGCTGCTCCATCAAAAGAAAGTTTTAACTCTGTGAGAGGAAGTCACACATCACAAATCAGTTTCTCAGAAAGCTTCTTTCTAGTTTTTAACTAAAGACATTTCCTTTCTCACCACAGGCCTCAATGCAATCTGAAATATCCCTTTGCAGATTGTACCAAAACAGAGTTTCCAAAATGCACCATCAAAAGAAAGGTTTAACTCTGTGAGACAAATGCACACATATGAAAGCATTTCCTCAGAAAGCTTCTTTGTAGTTTTTGTCTGAAGTTATTTCCTTTTTCACCTTAGTGATCAACACACTCCCAAATATGCCTTCACAGGCTCTACAAAAACAGTGTTTTCAAACTGCTCCATCAAAAGAATGGTTTAACTCTGTTAGAATAATGTACACTTCACAAATAAGTTTCTCTGACAGTTTCTTTCCAGTTTTTATCTAAAGTTATTAGCTTTTTGACCATAGGCCTCAATGCACTCTCAAATATCCCCTGGCAGTTTCTTCAAAAACAGTGTTTCCAAACTGCTCAATTAAAAGAAAGGTTTACCTCTGTGAGATGAATGCCAACAACACAAAGCACTTTCTCAGAAAGCTTCTTTCTAGTTTTTCTCTGAAGCTATTTCGTTTTTCACCATAGGACTCAATGCACTTAAAATATCCCATCACAGATTCTACAAAAACAGTGTTTCCAAACTGGTCCATCACAAGAAAAGTTTAACTGTTTGAGATGAATGTACACATCACAAATCCGTTGCTCAGAAAACTTCTTTCTGGTTTTTCTTTTAAGATAATTCGTTTTTCACCATAGTCCTCAGCATGCTCCCTAATATCTCTTTGCAGATTCTAAAAAGACTGTTTCCAAACTGCTCAATCAAAAGAAAGGTTTTACTCGGTGAAATGGATGCACACATCACAGAGGAGTTACTCAGAAAGCTTCCTTCTGTTTTTTATCTGAAGATATTTCCTTTTATACCATAGGCCTCAATGCACTCCCAGAAATCTCTTAGCAGATTGCACAAAAACAGTGTTTCCAAACTGCTCAGTAAAAAGAAAGGTTTAACTCTGTCAGTTGAATGCACACAACACACAGCAGTATCTCACAAAGCTTCTTTCTAGTTTTTCTCTGAAGATATTTCCGTTTTCACCATAGGCCTTAAAGCACTCCCAAATATCCCTTCGCAGATTCTACAAAAACAATGTTTCCAAACTGCTCAATCAAAAGAAAGCTTTACCTCTGTGAGCTGAATAAAGACATCACAAAGCAGTTCCTCAGAAAGCTTCTTTCTATTTTTTATCTGAAGATATTTCATTTTTCAGTATATGCCTTGATGTGCTCCCAAATATCCCTTCACAGACTCCACTAAAACAGCGTTTCCAAACTGTTCCTTCAAAACAGATTTAACTCAGTAGGATGAATACATATATCACAAAGCACTTTCTCACAAAGCTTCCTTCTAGCTTTTCTCTCTATATATTTCCTCTTTCACCATGGGCCTCAATGTTCTCTAAGATATCCCTCTGCAGATTCTACAAAAACAGTATTTACAAACAGCTGCATCAAAGGAGTGGTTAAACTGAGTGAGATGAACACACACATCACAAATAAGTTTGTCACAGAGCTTCCTTGTTATTTTTATCTGAATATTTTTCTTTTTGGATCATAGGCTCAATGCACTCCCAAATATCCCTTCGCAGATTCTACAAAAAGAGTGTTTACAAACTGCACCATCAAAAGAAAGGTTTAACACTCTGAGATGAATGCACACCTCAAAAAACAGTTTCTCAGAAAGCTTCTTTGTAGTTCTTATCTGAAGGTATTTCCTTTTTATCTTAGGCCTCAATATGCTCCAAAATATCCCTTCATAGATTCTACAAAAACAGTGTTTCCAATCTGCTGCATCAAAAGAATGGTTTAGCTCTGTTAGAAGAATGCGCACATCACAAAGCAGTTTCTCAGAAATTTTTCCTAGTTTTTTTCTTAAGATATTTCCTTTTTGACAATAGGCCTCAATGTGCTCCCAAATATCCCTTTGTAGATTCCACAAAAAAAGTGTTTCCAAGCAGTTCCATCAAAAGAAAGTTTTAGTTCTGTGAGATGAATGAATACAACACAAAGCAATTTCTCAGAAAGCTTCTTTCTAGTTTTTATCTGAAGATATTTCCTTTTCACCATGGGCCTCCATGCACTCCCAAATATCCCTTCACAGATTTCACAAAACAGTGATTCCAAACTTCTCAATCAAAAGAATATATTACCTCTGTGAGGTCAATGAACAGAGCACAAAGCAGTTTCTCAGAAAGATTCCATCTAGTTTTTCTCTAAAGATATTTCCTTTTTCACCACAGGCCTCAATGTGCTCCCCAATATCCTTTCACAGATTCTACAAAGACAGTGTTTCCAAACTGCTCTGAGAAAAGAAATGCTTAACTCTGAGAGCTGAATGTCCACATCACAAGGCAGTTTCTCAGAAATTCTCTTTCTAGCTTTTCACCAAAGATATTTCCTTTTTCACCATAGGCTTCAATGTGCTCCCAAATATCCCTTTGCAGATGCTACAAAAACAGTGTTTCAAACCTGTTCCATCAAACGAAAGGTTTAACTCGGCAAGGTGATTGCATGCATCAAAAATCTGTTTCTCAGAAAACTTCTTTCATGCTTTTTTCTTAAGATAGTTAGTTTTTCACTGAAGGCCTTAATGTACTCCCAAATGTCCCTTCACAGATCTTACAAAAACAGTGTTGCCAAACTGCACAATCAGAAGAAAGGTTTAACTCTTTGAGTTGAATGCAAACATCACAAAGCAGTTTCTCAGAAAGCTTCCTTCTACTTTTTATCTGAAGGTATTTCCATTTTTGCCATAGACTTTGATGTGTTCCCAAATATCCCTTTGCAGATTCTATACAAACAGTGTTTCCAAACTGCCCTATTAAAACAAAGGTTAAACTCTGTGAGTTGACTACACACATCACAAAGAAGTTTCTCTGAAAGCTTCTTTCCAGTTTTTATCTGAAGATATTTCCTTTTTCACCATGGGCCTTAATGCACTGCCAAATATCCCTTTGCAGACTCTACAAAAATAGTGGTTCCAGACTGCGAAATCCAAAGAAAGTTTAAATCTGTGAGATGAATGCACACATCACAAAGGAATTTCTCAGAAAGCTTCTTTCTAGTTTTTATCTGAAGATGTTTCCTTTTTCACCATAGGCCTCAATGTGCTCCAAAATATCCCTTCACAGATTCTACAAAAACAGTTTTTAAAAACTGCTGAATTAAAAAAAACGGTATAACTCTGTGATGTGAATGTACACATCACAAAGGAATTTCTCAGAGAGCTTCCTTCTACTTTTTTCCTGGTATATTCATTTTTCACCTTTGGCCTCAATGAGCAACTAAATATCCATATGCGGAATGGATAAAAACAGTGTTTCCAAACTGCTGAATCCAAAGAAAGATTTCAATCTGTGAGATGAATTCACACACTGCAAAGCAGTTTCTTAGAAATCTTCTTTCTCATTTTCATCTGAAGATATTTCCTTTTTCACCATAGGCCTCAATGAACTCATAAATATCCTCTTGCAGATTCTACTAAAACAGTGTTTCCAAACTGCTGAATCCAAAGAATGGTTTAACTCTGTGAGATGAATGAACACATCACAATACAGTTTCTGAGATAACTTCTTTCTCGTTTTTATCTAAAGATGTTTCCTTTTTCACAATGGGATTCAATGCACTTCCGAATATCTCTTCGCAGAATCCACAAAAACAGTGTCTAAAAACCACTGAATGAAAAGAATGTTACAACTCTGTGATATGAATGCATACATCACAAAGCAGTTTCTCAGAGAGCTTCCTTCTAGTTTTTAGCCTGGTATCTTCTTTTTTTAGCCATTGGACTAAATGACCTCCCGATTGTCCATTTGCTGAATGGACAAAAACGGGGTTTCCAAACTTCTAAATCCAAAGAAAGTTTTAACTGAGTGAGACGAATGGAACACAAAGTAGTTTCTCAGGAAGAATCTTTCTTGTTTTTATCTGAAGATGATTCTTTTTTCACCACAAGCCTCAATGCACTCCCAAACATCCCTTCACAGATTCTACAAAAACAGACTTTCCAAATTGCTGAATGAAGAGAAAGGTTTATCTCTGTGAGATGAATGCACACATCACAATGTGGTTTCTCAGATAGCTTCCTTCTAGTTTTTTTCCTGGTATATTCACTTTTTCACCATTGGCTTCAATGAACTCCCAAATGTCCATACACAAAATGGACAAAACAGTGTTTCCAAGCTGCTGAATCCAAAGAAAGATTTAATTCTGTGAGATGAATGCACATGTCACAAATCGGTTTCTCAGAAAGCTTCTTTCTACTTTTTATCTAAATATATTTCCTTTTTCTCCACAGACCTCAATGCACTCCAAAATATCCGTTTGCAGATTCTACAAGAAGAGTGTTTCAAAACTGCTGAGTGAAAAGAAAGATATAACTGTGACTTGAGGGCACACATCTGAAGCAGTTTCTCAGAGAGCTTCCTACTACTTTTTATCCTGGTATATTTCCTTTTTCACCATTGGCCTCAATGAGCTCAAAAATGTCCATTCTCAGAATGGACAAAAACAGTGTTTCCTAACTGCTGTTTCCAAAGTAAGGTTTAACACTGTGTGATGAATTCATGCCTCACAAAGCAGTTTCTCAGAAAATTTTTCTAGTTTTTATCTGAAGATTTTTGCCTTTTCACCATAGGACATCATGCACTCCCAAATATCCCTTCACAGATTTGACAAAAACAGTGTTTCCAAACTGCTGAATGAAAGGAAAGCTTTAACTCTGCAAGATGAATTCTCACATCACAAAGCAGTTTCTCAGAGAACTTCATTCTATTTTTTATCCTGGGATATTTGCTTGTTTGTCTTTCAGCTCAGTTAGCTACAAAATGTCTATTTGCAGCAGGAACAAAAATGGTGTTTCCAAACTGCTGAATCTAAAGAAAGGTTTAAACATGTGAGAGAAATGCACACTTAACAAAGAAATTTCTCTGAAAGTTTCTTTCTGGTTTTTCTCTTAAGATATTTTCTTTTTCACCATAGGCCTCAATGCACTCCCAAATATCCCTTTGCAGAGTCTACAAAAACACTGTTTCCAACCCACTCCTTCAAAAGAAACATTTAACACTGTGAGATGAATGTACGCGTCACAAAGCAGTTTCTCAGAAAGCATATTCCTAGTTTTTATCTAAAGATATTTCCATTTTGACCTTAGGCCTCAATGCACTCCGATATATACCTTTGCAGATTCTACAAAAACAGGGTTTCCCAATGCTTAATTGAAAGAAAAGTTTAACTTGTTCAGATGAATGCACATATCACAAAGCAGTTTCTCAGAAAGCTTCTGCCTAGTTTTTATCTGAAGATATATTATTTTAAACCACAGGCCTCTATGCATGCCCAATTATCTCTTTGCAGATTCTACAAAAACAGTGTTTCCAAACTGCTCAACCAAAAGAAAGGTTTGAGTGTGTGAGATGGATGCAGACATCACAAAGCATTTTATTACAAAGCTTATTTCTAGATGTTCTCTGAAGATGTTTCCTTTTCCACCATAGGCCTCAATGCACTCCAAAACATCCCTCAGCAGATTTTACAAAACTGTGTTTCCAAACTGCTACATCAAAAGCAAGGTTTAACACTTTGAGGTGAATGCACACAACACAAAGCAGTTTCTCAGAAGGCTCCTTTTAAGTTTCTGCACGAAGATATTTCCTTTTTCATCATAGGCCACAATGTAATCACAAATATCCCTTCACAGATTCTACAAAAACGTTGGCTCCAAACTGCTCAACAAAAAGAAAGTTTTGAGTCTCTTAGATGAATGCATACATCACAAAGTAGTTTCTCAGAAAGCTTCTTTCTAGGTTTTCTCTGAAGTTGTTTCCTTTTTCACCATAGGCCTCAATGCACTCCCAAATGTCCCTCAGCAGAATCTAAAAAACTGTGTTTCCAAACTGCTCCATCAAAAGAAATTTCCTTTTTTACAATAGGACTCAATGCACTCCCAAATATCCCTTTGCAGACTCTACTAAAACAGTGGTTGCAAACTGCTCCATCAAAATAAATATTTCACTCTGTGAGCTGAATGCACACATCACAAGGTGGTTTCTCAGAAAGCTTCTTTCTAACTTTTATCTAAAGATATTTCGTTTTTCACCTTAGGCCTCAATGTGCTCACAAATATTTCTTCCCAGATTGTACAAAAACAGTGTTTCCAAACTGCTCCATCAAAAGAAAGTTTAACTCTCTGAAATGAATGCACACATCACAAATCAGTTTCTCAGAGATTCTTTCTAGTTTTTCTCTTAAGATATTTCCTTTTACACCATAGGCCTCAGTTCACTCCCAAATATCCCTTTGCAGATTCTACAAAAACACTGTTCCCAAACTGCTACATTGAAAGAAATATTTAACATAGTGAGATGAATGCACACACCACAAATCAGTTTCTCAGAAAGCTTCTTCCTAGTTTTTATCTAAAGATATTTCCTTTTTGAAAATAGGCCTCAATGTGATCCCAAATACCCCTTTGCAGATTCTACAACAACAGTGTTTCCAAACTGCTCAAAGAAAAGGATTAACTATTTGAGATGAATGCACATATTACAAAGCAGTTTCTCAGAAAGCTTCTTTCTTTTTTTTTTCTTTTATTATTATTATACTTTAAGTTTTAGGGTACATGTGCACAATGTGCAGGTTAGTTACATATGTATACATGTGTCATGCTGGTGTGCTGCACCCATTAACTCGTCATTTAGTATTAGGTATATGTCCTAAAGCTATCCCTCCCCACTCCCCACACCCCACAACAGTCTCCAGAGTGTGATCATCTTTCTCAGTAAACTATCGTAAGAACAAGAAACCAAACACTGCATATTCTCACTCATAGGTGGGAATTGAACAATGAAAACACATGGACACAGGAAGGGGAACAGAAAGCTTCTTTCTAGTTTTTCTCTGAAGATGTTTCCTTCATCACCATAGGCCACTAGGTGCACCCAAATATCCATTTGAAGATTTTACAAAATCTGTTTTTTGAAACTGCTCCATCAAAAGAAAGGTTTAATGCTGTGAGATGAATGCACACATCACAAAGCAGCTTCTCAGAAAGCTTCTTTCTATTTTTTGTATGAAGATATTTCCTTTTTCACCATAGGCCACAATGCAATCCCAAATATCCCTTCACAGATTCTACAAAAACAGTGGTTCCAAACAGCTCAATCAAAGAAAGTTTTGAGTCTGTGGGGTGAACGCACACATCACAAAGTAGTTTCTCAGAATCTTTTTCTAGTTTTTCTCTGAAGATACTTCCTTTTTCACCATAGACTTCAAAGTGTTCCCAAATATCCCATCACAGATGCTACAAAAGCATTGTTTCCAAATTGTTCCATCAAAAGAAAGTTTTATCTCTGTGAGATGAATGCACACACCACAAAGCAGTTTCTCAGAAAACTTCTTTCTAGTTTTTATCAAAAGATATTTCCTTTTTGATCATAGGCCTCAATGTGCTACTGAACATGCCTTCACAGATTCTACAAAAACAGTTTTTCCAAACTGCTCCATCAAAACAAACCCTTAACTCTGTGAGATGAATGCACACAGCACTAAGCAGTTTCTCAGAAAGCTTCTGCCTGCTTTTTATCTGAAGATATTTCCTTTTTCACCATATAGTCCTCAATGTGCTCCCAAGTGTCTCTTTGCAGATTCTACAAAAACGGTGTTTCCAAACTGCTAAACCAAAAGAAAGGTTTGAGTCCATGAAGTGAATGCTCACATCACAAAGCAGTTTCTCAGAAAGCATCTTTCTAGTTTTTCTCTGAAGATATTTCTTTTTCACCAAGGCCTCAATGCAGTTTCAAATATCTCTTCACAGATCCTACAAAAACATTTCATCCAAACTGCTCCACCAAAAGAAAGTTTCAACTCTGTGAGATGAAGGCACACATCACAAATTATTTTCTCAGAAGCTTCTCTCTACTTTTTAAATAAAGATATTTCGTTTTCCACCATAGGCTTCAATGTGCTCCCAAATGTCCCTTCACAGAATCCACAAAAACAGTGTTTCAAAACTTCTCAAAGAAAAGAATGGTATAACTCTGTGATATCAATGCACACATCACAAAGCAGTTTCTCAAAGAGCTTCCTTCTAGATTTTATCCTGGTATAATTTTTCAGCTCTTGGCCTAAATGAGCTCAGAAATGTCCATACGTGGAATGGACAAAAACAGTGTTTCCAAACTGCTGAATCCAAAGAAATGTTTGACCCCATGAGATGAATGCACACATCACAAACCAGTTTCTCAGAAAGCTTCTTCCCAGTTTTTATATGAAGATGTTTCCTTTTTCATCACAGGCTTCAGTGTGCTCCCAAATATCCCTTCACAGATTCTACAAAAACGTGTTTCCAAACTGCTGAATTAAAAGGAAGGTTTAATTGTGTGAGAAGAATGGACATATCATAAAGCGGTTTCTCAGATAAACTTCTAGTTTCTATCCTGGAACATTTGCATCTTGCCATTGGCCTCAATGAGCTCCCAAATGTCCATTTTCAGAATGGAGAAAAACAGTATCTCCAAACTGCTTAATCCAAAGAAAGTTTTAACTCTGTGAGATGAATGCACACATCATAAAGCAGTTTCTCAGAAACCTTTCTTGTTTTTATCTGAAGTTGTTTCCTTTTTAATGATAGGCCTCAATGTGCTCCCAAATATCCCTTCACAGATTCTACAAAAACAGTGTTTCCAAACTGCCGAATGAAAAGTAAGGTTTAACTGTGCGAGCTGAATGCACAAATCACAAGGCAGTTTCTCAGAAGATTCCTTCTAGTTTTTGTCTTAGGATGTTACCTTTTTTGCCATTGGTCCCATTGAGCTCCAAAATGTCCATTCGCAGAATGGACAAAAACAGTGTTTCCAAAGTGCTGAATCCAAAGAAACCTTCAACTTTGTGAGATGAATGCTAACATCACAAGGCAGTTTCTCAGAAAGGTTCTATTTAGTTTTTATCTGAAGATGTTTCCTTTTTCACCACAAGCCTCAATGTGTTCCAAAATATCCCTTTGCAGATTCTACAAAAACAGTGTTTCCAAACAGTTGAATGAAAAGTAAGGTTTAACTCACTGATATGAATGGATACATCACACAACGTATTCTCAGATAGCATCCTTCTGGCTTTTATCCTGAGATATTGCTTTTTCGCCATTGGCCTCAATGAGATCCGAAATTTCCATTTGCAGAATGTACTAAACCAGTGTTTCCAAATTGCTGAATTCAAAAAAAGTTTTTTCTCTGTGAGATGAATGTATGCATCACAAAGCTATTTCTCAGAGACCTTCTTTCTTGTTTATATCTGAAGATGTTTCTTTTTTCACCATAAGCCTCAGTGTGCTCCAAAATATCCCTTCAAAGTTTCTACAAAAACAGTTCTTTCCACTTGCTGAATGAAAAGGAAGGTTTAAATCTGTGAGATGAATGCACACATCACAGAGCTGTTTCTCAGATAGCTTCCTTCTAGTTTTCACTCTTGGATGTTCTCTTTTTCACCATTGAACTCAATGAGCTCCCAAATGGTCATTTGCAGAGTGGACAAAAACAGTGTTTCCAAACAGCTGAATCCAAAGAAAGGTGTAACTCTGTGAGTTGAATGCATACATCACAAAGCAGTTGCTCTGAATGCTTCTTTCTAGTTTTTATCTGAAGATGTTTCCCTTTTCAACATAGGCCTCAATGCACTCCCAAATATCCTTTCTCAGATACTGCAAAAACAGTGTTTCCAAACTACTGAATGAAAAGGAAGGTTTACCTCTGTGAGGTGAATGCACACATCACAAGCTGTTTCTCAGATAGCTTCCTTCAGTTTTTATCCTGGGATATTTGCTTTTTTGCTATTGGCCTTAATGAGATCCCAAATGTCTATTTGCATAATGGACAAAAACAGTGTTTCCAAAAAGCTGAATCCAAACAAAGTTGTGACTTTGTGAGATGAATGCATGCATCACAAAGCAGTTTCTCAGAAAAATTTTTCTAGTTTTTATCTTAAGATTTTTTCATTTGCTCCCAAATATCCCTTCACAGATCCTACAAAAACAGTGTTTCCAAACCACTGAATGAAAGGAAAGCTTTAATTCTGCGAGATGAATGAACACCTCACAAAGCAGTTTCTCAGAAAGCTTCCTTCCAGTTTTAGTCATGCAATATTCCGTTTTTCACCATTGACCTCAATGATCTCGAATATGTCCATTACCTGAATGGATAAAAATGTTTCCAAACTCCTGAATTCAAAGAAAGGTTTAACTCTGCGGGATGAATGCACATGTCTCAGAAAAGTTTTCTAGTTTTTCACCATAGGCCTTATCGTGCTGCCAAATATCCCTTCACAGATTCTACAAAAAAGTGTTTTCAAAATGCTGAATCCAAAGAAAGTTTTAAATCTGTGAGATTGATGCACTCATCAGAAAGAAGTTTCTCTGAAAGCTTCTTTCTAGTTTTTATATGAAGATGTTTCCTTTTTCACCATAGGCCTCAATGCACTACCAAATATCCCTTCACAGATTCCACAAAACACTATTTCCAAGATGTAGAATCCAAAGAATGGTTTAAATCTGTGAGATGAATGCTCACATCACAAAGCAGTTTCTCAGAAAGTTCTTTCTAGGTTTTATCTGAAGGTGTTTCCTTTTTCACCAAAGGCCTCAATGTGCTCCCAAATATCCCTTCACAGGTTCTATGAAAACAGTGTTTTGAAACTGCTGAATGAAAAGAATGGTATAACTCAGTGATATAAATGCACACATCTCAAACTTGTTTCTCAAAGGGCTTCCTTCTAGTTTTTATCCTGGGATATTCATTGTTTTGCCATTGACTTCAATGAGCAATGAAATTTCCATACGTGGAATGGACAAAAACAATGTTTCCAAACTGTTGAATGAAAAGAAAGTTTTAAATCTACGAGATGAGTGCACAAATCATGGAACAGATTCTCAGATAGCTTCCTTATAGTTTTTATCCTGGGATATTTGCTCATCATGAGCTTCAATCAGCACCCAAATGTCCATTAATGGACAAAAATAGTGTTTCCAAAGTGCTGAATCTAAATAAAGCTTTAACTGTGAGATGAATGCAAACATCACAAAACAGTTTCTCAGAAAGCTTCTTTCTAGTTTTTATCTGAAGGTGTTTCCTTTTTTACCATAGGCCTCAATGGGCTCCCAAATATCCCTTTGTAGATCCTCCAAAAACAGTGTTTCCAAACTGCTGAATGAAAAGAAAGGTTTGACACTGTGAGATGAATGCACATGCCTAAAAGCAGTTTCTCAGATAGCTTCCTTCTAGTTTTCATCCTGGGATATTTGCTTTTTCACCATTGGCCTCATGAGCTCCCCAATGAACATTCACAGAATGGACAAAAACAGTGTTTCCAAAGTGTTGAATGAAAAGAAAAGTTTAACTCTGTGAGATGAATGAACACATCCCAATTCAGTTTCTCAGATAGCTTCCTTCTAGTATTTATTTTGAGATATTCACTTTTTTGCCATTGGTTTCAGTGAGATACCAAATGTCCATTAATGGACAATAACAATATTTCCCAACATCTGAATCCAAAGAAAGGTTTACTTCCGTGAGATGAATGCATGCATCACAAAGCAGTATCTCAGAAAACTTCATTCTAGTTTTTATCAGAAGATGTCTCCTTTTTCACCAAAGGCCTCAATGTGCTCCCAAATGTCTCTTTGCAGGTTTTACAAAAACAGTGTTTCCAAACTGCTAAATGAAAAGGAAGGTTTAATTCTACAAGATGAATGCACAAATCACAATGCCATTTCTCAGGTATCTTCCTTGTAGTTTTCATCTTGGGATATTCACTTTTCCACCAATGGCCTCAATGAGCACTGAAATGTCCATTCGGAGGGTGGACAAAAACAGTGCTTCCAGCTGTTGAATCCACAGACATGTTTAACTCTGTTAGATGAATGCACTCATCACAATGCAGTTTCTCAGAAAGCTTCTTTAGAGCTTTTATCTGAAGTTGTTTCCTTTTTCATCATAGGCCTCAATGCACTCCTAAATATCCTATTGCAGATATTGCAACAACAGTGTTCTGAAACAGCTGAATGAAAAGAAAGATTTAACTCTGTGACATGAATGCTTACCTCTCAAAGCGGTTTCTCAGATAGGTTTCTTCTAATTTTTATCCTGGGATATTCATTTTTCACAATTGGCCTCAATGAGCTCCCAAATGTCCATCCCCAGAATGAACAAAAACAGTGTTTCCAAACTGCTGAATCCAAAGAAAGGTTTAAATCTGTGAGATGAATTCACACATCACAAAGCAGTTTCTCAGAAAGCCTTTTTAGAGTTTTTACCTAAAGATGTTTCCTTTTTCACCTCAGGCCTCAATGTGTTCCAAAATATCCCTTTGTAGTTTCTGCAAATACAATGTTTCCAAACTGCTGAACCAAAAGAAAGGTTCATCACTTTGAGATGAATGCAAACATCCCAAATTGGTTTGTCAGATACCTTCCTTCTAGATTTTATCCTGGGATTTTGACTTTTTTGCCATTGGCTTCAATGAGTTCCCAAATGTCCACAAGCAGAATGTACAAAAACAGTGTTTCCAAGCTGCTGACTCAAAAGAAATGTTTACCTCTGTGAGATGAATGCACACATCACAAAGCAGTTTCTCAGAAAACTTCTTTCTTGTTTTTATCTGAAGATGTTTCCTTTTCCACTGTAGGCCTCAATACACTCAGAAATATCCCTACACAGATTTACAAAAACAGTGTTTCCCAACTGATGAAAGAAAAAAGTTTAGCACTGTGAAATGAATGCACACATCCCAATGCAGTTGCTCTGGTAACATACTTCTAGTTTTTATCCTGGTATATTCGCATTTTCTCCATTGGTGCCAATGAGCCCCCAAATGTCCATTTGCAGAATGGACAAAAGCAGTGTTCTCAAACTGCTGAATCCAGAGAACGTTTTATCTCTGGGAGATGAATGCACACATCACAAAGCAGTTTCTAAGGAAGATTCTTCCTCGTTTATATCCTGGGACATTCCCTTTTTTGCAATTGGCCTCAAAGAGTTCCCAAAAGTCCACTCATAGAATGGACAAAAAGAGTGGTTCCAAACTGCCAAATCAAAACAAAGTTTAAAAACTGTGAAATGAATGCACACATCACAAAGCAGTTTCTCAGAAAGTTTCTTTCTTGTTTTTATCTGAAGGTGTTTCCATTTTCACTAGAGGCCTCAATGCACTCCCAAATATCCCATCACAGATTCTACAAAAACAGTTTACCCAAACTGCTGAATGAAAAGAAAGGTTTAATTCTGTGAGATGAATGCACACATCACAAATCAGTTTCTCAAATAGCTGCTTCTGGTTTTTATCCTGGGACATTCCCTTTTTCTTCAATAGCCTGAATGAACTCCCACATGTCCATTTGCAGAAGGGACAAAAACAATATTTCCAAACTGCTGAATCGAAAGAAAGGTTTTACTCTGTGAGATGAATGCACACATCCCAAAGCAGTTTCTCAGAAAGCTTCTTTCTTGTTTTAATCTGAAGATGTTTCCTTTTTCACCGTATGCCTCAATGAGCTCCCAAATATCCCTTTGCAGATTCAACAGGAACAGTGTTTCCAAACTGCTGAATGAAAAGAAAGTTTTAACTCTGTGAGCTGAATGCACACATCACAAAGCTGTTTCTCAGATAGCTTCCTTCTAGTTTTTATCCTGGGATATTTGATTTTTCACCATTGGCCTCAATGAGCTCTCAAATGTCCATTCACAGAAAGGAAAAAAAAGTGTTTCCAAACTGCAGAATCCAAGGAAAGTTTTAACTGTGAGATGAATGTACACGTCACAAAGAAGCTTCTCAGAAAGCATCTCTCTAATTTTTATGTAAAGATATTTCCTTTTTCACCATAGGTCTCAATATGCTCCTAAATATCCCTTTGCATATTCTACAAAAACAGTCCTTCCAAACTGCTGAAAGAAAAGAAACGTTTAACTCTGTGAGATGAATTCACACATCACAAAGTGGTTTCTCAGATAGCTTCCTTCTAGTTTTTATGATGGAATATTTGATTTTTTGCCATTGGCCTCAATGAGCCACAAAATGTCCATTCTGCAACAGTGTTTCCAAACTGCTGAACCTAAAGAAAGATTTAAGTCTGTGAGATGAATGCAAACATCACAAAGGAGTTTCTCAGGAAGCTTCTTTCGTGTTATTATCTGAAGATGATTCCTTTTTCACCATAGGGCTCAATGCATTCCCAAATATGGCTTCACAGATTCTACAAAAATAGTGTTTCCAAATTGTTGAATGAAAAGCAAGGTTTATCTCTGCAAGATGAATGCTCACTTCACAAAGCAGTATCTCAGATCTCTTCCTTTAGTTTTTATCTTGGGATGTTCCCTTTCTGGCCATTGGCCTCTATGAGCTCCCAAATATCTACTTACAGACTGGACAAAAACAGTGCTTCCAAACTGCTGAATGAAAAGAAATGTTTAACTCTGTGAGATGAATGAACACAACACAAAGCAGTTTCTCAGAAAGCTTCTTTCTATTTTTTATCTGAAGATGTCTCCTTTTTCCCATAAGCATCAGTGGGCTCCCAAATATCCCTTTACAGATTCTACAAAAGCAGTGTTTCCCAACTGCTGAATGAAAATAAACATTTAACTCTGCAAGTTGAATGCACACATCACCAAGCAGTTTCTCAGATAACTTTCTTCTAGGGTTTATCCTGGGATATTCGCTTTTTCACCATTGGACTCAATGAGCTCCCAAATGTCCATACACAGAATGGACAAAAACAGTGTTTCCAAACTTCTGAATCCAAAGAAAGGTGTTACTCTGTGAGATGAATGCACACATCACAAAGCAGTTTATTAGAAAGATTTTTACTTGTTATTTTCTGAAGATGCTTCCTTTTTCACCATAGGCCTCAATGTGCTACTAAATATCCCTTTGCGATTCTACAAAAACAGTGTTTCCAAATTGCTCAATGAAAAGAAAGTTTTAAGCCTGTGAGATGAATGCACCCATCAAAAAGAAGTTTCTCAGATAGTTTCCTGCCAGTATTTGTCCTGGGAAATCCACTTTGTCACCATTGGCCACAATGTGCTCCCAAATCTCCATTCACAGAATGGACAAAAACAGTGTTTCCAAACTGCTGAATCCAAAGGAAGGTGTTATTGTGTGAGACAAATGCACACATCACAAAGCAGTTTCTTAGAATGCTTGTTACTTGTTTTTATCTGAAGATGTTTCCTTTCTTACTGAAAGATTCAATTTGCTCCCAAATATCCATTCACAGATTCTACAAAAAGACTGTTTCCAAAATGCTGAATGAGAAGAAAGATTTAATTCTGTGAGATGAATGCACACATCACAAAGTGGTTCCCCAGATAGCTTCCTTCTAGTTTTTACCCAGATATATTCACTTTTTTTGCCATTGGCCTCAATGAGTTGCCAAATGTCCATTTGCACAATTTACAAAAACAGTGTTTCCAAACTGATGAATTCAAAAAATTTGTAACTCTGTGAGATGAATGCATACTTCACAAAGTAGTGTTCAGAAAGCTTCCTTCTAGTTTTTAACTGAAAATATTTCCCTTTTCACCATAGACCTCAATGCCCTCCCAAATATCCGTTTGCAGATTCTACAAAAACAGTGTTTCCAAACTGCTAAATGGAAAGAAAGGTTTAACTCTGCAAGATGAATGCACACATCACAAAGCTGTTTCTCAGGTAACCTCCTTCTAGTTTTTATCCTGTGATATTCACTTTTTTACCATTGTCCTCAATTAGCTCCCAAATGTCTATTCACAGAATGGACAAAAACAGTGTTTCAAAACTGCTGAATCCAAAGAAAGGTGTTACTCTCTGAAATGAATGCACACATCATAAACCAGTTTCTTAGAAAGCTTTTTACTTGTTTTTATCTGAAGATGTTTCCTTTTTCACCATAGACGTCAATGTGCTCCCTAATATCCCTTCGCAGATTCTACAAAAACAGTGTTTCCAAACTCCTGAATGAAAAGAAAGTTTTAACTCTGCAAGCTGAATGCACACATCACAAAGCCGTTTCTCAGATAGCTTCCTTCTACCTTTTATAGTGGGATTTTTTTTTACCATTGGCCTCAATGATCTCCCACATGTCCTTTCACAGAAAGGACAAAGACAGTGTTCCCAAACTACAGAATCCAAAGAGAGGTTTAACTGTGAGATGAATTCACACATCACAAAGCAGTTTATTAGAAAGCTTCTTACTTGTTATTTTCTGAAGATGTTTCCTTTTTCACCATAGGCCTCAATGCACTCCCAAATAGCCCTTTGTAGATTCTAAAAAAACAGTGTTTCCAAACTGCTAAATGAAAAGAAAGGTTTAACTCTGTGAGGTGAATGCTCACATAACAAAGCCATTTCTCTGATAGCTTGCTTCTAGTTTTCATCCTCAGATATTCACTTTTTTGCCACTGGCCTCAAAGAGCTCCCAAATGTCCATTCACAGAATGGAGAAAAAGAGGGTTTCCAAACTGCTGAATCCAAAGAATATTTTAAATCTGTGAGATGAATGCACTCATCACAAAGCAGTTTCTCAGAAAGTTTCTTTCTAGTTTTTATGTGAAGATGTTTCCTTTTTCACCATAGGCCTCATTGCGCTCCAACATATCTCTTCCCAGATTCTACAAAAACAGTGTTTCCAAAGTGCTGAATGAAAAGAAAGGTTTAACTCTGTGAGCTGAATGCACACATCACAAAGCTGTTTCTCAGATAGCTTCCTTCTAGTTTACCCTTGGATAATCACTTTTTCACCATTGGCCTCAATGAGCTCCCAAATATCCATTCGAAGAATGGACAAAAACTGTGTTCCGAAACTGCAGAATCCAAAGAAAGGTTTAACTCTGTGAGATGAATGCATGCAACACAAAGCAGTTTCTCAGAAAGCTTCTTTCTAGTTTTTATCTGAATATGTTTCCTTTTCACCTTAGACCTCAATGGGCTACTGAATGTCAAACAGCAGATTATACAAAAACAGTGTTTCCAAATTGCTGAAAGAAAAGAAAGATTTAATTCTGTGAGGTGAATGCACACATCACAAGGCAGTTTCTCAGATAGTTTCCTTGTAGTTTTTATCCTGAGATATTTGCTTTTTTGCCATAGGCCTCAGTGAGCTCCCAAATGTCCATTCGCAGAATGGACAAAAATAGTTTCTTAACTGCGGAATCCAAAGAAAGTTTTACCTCTTTGAGATGAATGCATACATCACAAAGCAGTTTTTCAGAAAGCTTCTTTCTACTTTTTATCTGAAGTTGTTCCCTTTTTTACCATAACTTCAAAGCATTCCCAAATATCCCTTCCCAGATTGTACAAAAACAGTGTTTCAAAACTGCTGAAAGAAAAGAGAGGTATAACTCTGTGAGATGAATTCACACATCACAAAGTAGTTTGTCAGATATCTTCCTTCTAGTTTTTATCTGGGATATTCACTCTTTCACCATTGGCCTCAATGAGCTCCAAAAGGCCTTTCTCAGAAAGGACAAAAAGAGTGTTTCCAAACTGCTGAATCCAAAGAAATGTTTAACTCAGTGAAATGAATGCACACATCACAAAGCAGTTTCTCAGAAAGCTTCTTTCTAATTTTTATCTGAAGATGTTTCCTTTTTCAGCATAGACCTCAACGTGCTCCAAATATCCCTTTGCAGAGTCTACAAAAACAGTGTTTCCAAACTGCAATGTGTCTCTAAGGAATGGAAACTAAGGGTTGGAGAAGAAAATCTTAATGTCCTAAGGAGTTTGCTTTTAGAGGAAGGGTATACCTGGAAATTCCTTCCAGACACAGTGCATCCAACCACTCCACAAAGAGGTTGCATTCCCATACCTTAGGCTGTTCCTTGAGAGGAGATGACACAAGGGATGCTATTTACTAGACACTTCATGAGTCATGGCCACTGTTGGCATCTTGGGGATTCCTCAGATAGTTTTGAAACTCTTAACTGAGAAAATAACACACGATGGCTGAGGATGTATTGCCCTGTGAAGTTTCCAAAGTGAAACCTCAACCCAAAGACATTCTGATAAGTGTCTGTGCCAAGGGAAGATTAAAGGAAGGGGCACAAAAGTTTGCTGCTTTTTTTTTACAGCAGAGTGTCAAGAGATTATTCTCTGCTTTCATCTCCTGTAAAATGTTTACAAATGAAAAATCTTTTTGTATAAAGTGCCATCCACTCCTTTTTGAAAAAAATGAAGAATTAAAATACAGTGTCTGAAATGTACAATAAAGAACCGCTGATAATGTTGTGAGTTATACAAGGTTAGTTAGTGTTGGTGAGTGTCAGGAAAGAACTGGAAATTTAAAATCTGACTGCAAGCCAGAGTTAGGCTGGGGCAACAGGGTGGTAGATTTGAGGCTCTGCTTTCCACTAATTTGGAAAATGAATGAGAAAACTGGTTCAGTTTTGGAGTGTTAAAATAACTAAAAAACAGGCAATTAGGTTGAGGTGGCTGTAGCATCCTGAGCTCTGGCTGGAGCAATGGACAAAACCCCCTTGATCCAAAAAGCTCCCCCCTCTTCTCCAGCTGTGCACCTGATTAGATAGTTTCCACTACAGCATCCATGATTGGATATAGTTCAATTACCCACCCCGCCCCCTCAGGCCATGAGTGACATATGTGATTTGACACTGGGTTGAATAAAGCAAGAATTACAGGTTTTTCCTGGATTGTTTTCTGGCAGGGCTTCCTCACGCACTGGAAACTGGTCCTGCCTGGAAAAGTTTTGCGTTTACATTTGTATGTAAGGTTACTTTTATTTATGAATAATATATATGTGTTATTCATACATGGAAGCAATATAATGACAATCATTTTTAAATTTCAGATTTTTTACTTTCCTGTCATCCAGGCTTTAGAGCAGGCAGCCTGAGATTTCAAAAGGGAGCCAATTCTCTAAGAAATAATATGTGAGGCACACTTGAATTTTAAATTTTCCAGTAGCTACATTTTAGTAAGGACACTGGGCATGCTTGCCTGTGCCTGTATTTTGAGCTATTAGGGAGACTGAGGTGGGAGGATTGCTTGAGGCCAGGAGTTTGAAACCAGCCTTGGCAACAAAGCAAGACCCCGTATCTACCAAAAAAATAAAAAATTAAAAAATTAATCAGGCCTGGTAGTGCATGCATTCAGTCCCAACTACTCCGAAAGCTGAAGCTGGAGGATCACTTGAGCCTGGGAGATCAAGGCTGCAGTGAGCCATGATCACACCACTGCACTCCAGCCTGGCTGACAGAGCAAAACCTTATCTCAAAAAACTGATCTTTGGAAAGGCGGTTTCTTTCCCTACAATGTAGCCAAACAACTAAGTATGTCTTGAAGCCATCCCTTTAATTTTTAATGGGGCAACTACGTTTTCTAAGACCCCAATCTCCAGATTTGTGATGGGGCAAATCCTGAAGCGTACATGGAAATCCCTCACAGCTAAAGCATTCCTCACCCCTATCCAGTGCTTCTTACGTCTGGCACAACAGAATCACCTGCAGGGAGGAAAACTTTCAAAATCTCTTAAACACAAGTTGTAATCGATCAATTAAATCAGCACCCTTGGAGTTGGATCTGCAAAACAATATGGTTTAAAGTTCTCCAGGTGATTACAGTGTGTAGGCAAGCCACAAAACCATGGCTTTAACTAACAGCTTTTGTTAGAAATTATTTCTCAAATGAATGTAAAAACGTTTGCTGCTAAATTGTGACCTTTCAATCTTATTTGTTTTCCCTACTAACTATACATTGCAGACACAGGCTCTGCTGCTTGCTCCATTCCTGATTCACTCAGTTCTGTGTGTGCTCAGTGCATCCTGTGCACGGATCACCGTGCTGTGTGCCCTGGCCTGGGTGAGCATCATTCTTGGGGGAGAACTTTGCTGAAAACAAAGCTGCATTCCAAAAAGTTAAAACCATGCTACTTACTGTGTTGGGGTAAAAATTAAAAGACCTGGGGTGCTCACCCAAAAGTTAAAACATAAATAAATAACTTGGAACATTAATATACACATGATGATGTCCTGAGTGAACATGTCCCAGTTTTGAAACAAAACAAACAATTACTATTATTCTAAAATATTAATTTAGGATTATTACGCAAATACATACCATTGAAATTTTTATTGATGTATAACATACATACAGCAATATAGGCACAAAACATTTATGGAATGCTTGATGAATTATTACAAAATAAATACACTTGTATATCTAAGAATCAGACTTGTTCATGTCCCTGACACTTTCTTTTTCCCAAAGGTAACCAAGATCTTAAGAGCTAAGTGCAGATAAACTTTGTAATTTAGTACAAGTGTTTTATTACAGAACATTAAAAACATGTACAAAATATAAAAAAAAAACAGACCAGTCACTCAGCTTTAACACCTACTAGTCATGTGTCATTTTTCTTTCATTTATACTTCCAGCCATTCCCCCCAATTTCATTATTTTTTAGGCTTTTTGGATAGCATGTATATTCCTTGCAAGGTACAATTTGAACTGTAAATAGAGAGGTGGGATTTCACCATGTTGGCCAGACTGGTCTTGAACTCCTGACTTCAGGTGATCCACCTGCTTCAGCCTCCCAAAGTGCTGGGATTACAGGTGTGAGCCACCATACTCAGCCTGAGAATTCATATTTCTAACAAAGTACAAATCCATAGGTCACATGACAACTGTGGTGTCTATCTACAGTAAATACAGTTTGATGAATAAAATTAAAGGCAATTGACCTAAGGTGAAAAAAAAAAACAATCAAAGCATGGGTACTTTGTGCTGTCTGTAGGAGCTTTTGGTTAAGAATAACAAACTAACCAAACAATCTTATTGTTTTAATAATCAAAATTGGCAAAATGTCTACTTTTTTTCATAAAAATGCTCTTCATAAGAAAATATTTTCATATAATGAGGGCAAAAATGGCAACCATTTGCAAGTAAGTGTCTTAGGAAATTAAGTAGCAGATATCTTTTCATGCTCATGGCCTTCAGACAGTTACCCCAAACTCAATCATTTACATAGCAAGTGCAGATAATTTTCATAGCTTCCTGTTAAAATTATATTTTAATGCCCTTACAAATTGTGACTATTTTTAAATAAAGTTCACTAACTAAAATTTTGTATATGACATATGATAAATTCCCCTTCAAGTCACCTTAAATTTACTTAATTTTATTAGTCAGTGTCTGTCTACCACCCAATATTATTTGGGGATTCTCCCTCCATTTGCACAGGCATCATAGCTGGGGAAATAGGGATTCACAAGACACAGGCTGTTTCCTGCATATTTTTCCTCCTCAGACATCAATTCATCAATCAAGTCATGTGAGAGTGGAGGCCATATAGCCCCTATTATTCCTGGGCATTCTTCTCCAAGGAGGAAAAGGCCAGGAGGTCCTGTTAGAGGCTGCACTCTGAGAGGCCAAGCTCCCTAAGGTGTGAGAGCTCTAACCAGCAGGTGTAGACTTTTCAGGAGGGAGGAATGAGGCAGGCATCCCAAACCTGGAGCTTCATCACCTTTTGTTTCACCTCAAGACAATTCTGAGGGGCTGTTTTGGAAAGTGTCTGGAAGATGAAAGTTGAAGGAGAGTGTGGGCTTTGATGTGACTCAGCTAAGGTCTTTCATTGGGGAGAAAGGAATTCAATGCCCAGAATCTGGGCTGGTGTCTTTGAGGTCAGTAGGTTGCCTCCTTGTATTCAAGTCCATTGTTACTAGGGAAGAGGCTGGAGATTCTAAGTGGCTTCCAGACCCCCTCTCTGATTCTCTTTGGGAGATGAGGTATGAAAAAGACAAAGTCAGTATTTTTTGGGAAATTCTAGAAAGTCTGATTGGAAACCTGGGAAGACCTCTTGCCTTGTGCCTAAATGCTCAATTTGCAGCTCTAGCCACATAGATGCTTGGTAGGCATAGAGCTGGCTTTGCATTTATATCAGCAAAACCTATGTCAGAGTTGAAGGAGTAGTCAGGACAAAATGTCTTGGTTGCAGGCTGGGGAACATCTTAAAAGCAAACTTCTAGCCTGCTGATTCTTGACAATGAGTGTTGGGTCCTGGCCAAAGTGTTTGAATGCAGCATATGGCCAATTCATAAATCCACCTTTTAATGGAGAAATGTTTATATTTTTTCAGTTTCATGCAATCAGGGTGAAATTTCCATGCTATTCATTTATTTACTTTTTATTTAATATAAAATCTAAGACAAAATATATTAAATGCTTTTTTTTTTTTTTTGAGACGGAGTCTCGTTCTGTCGCCCAGGCTGGAGTGCAGTGGCGTGATCTCGTCTCACTGCAAGCTCCACCTCCCGGGTTCACGCCATTCTCCTGCCTCAGCCTCCCGAGTAGCTGGAACTGCAGGTGCCCGCGACCACACCTGGCTAATTTTTTGTATTTTTAGTAGAGACGGGGTTTCACCGTGTTAGCCAGGATGGTCTCAATCTCCTAACATTGTGATCCACCCACCTTGGCCTCCCAAAATGCTAGGATTACAGGCATGAGCCACCGCGCCTGGCCACATTAAATCCTTATTGATATATGTATTCATTCTTCACCAGGCACATAATATCTCCCTAATTTTAAACTCTCTTTCATTTTTTAGGTTTCGACCTATTTTATTGTAAGATACTTTAATACAGGCATTGTCACTTTTACATACAATTTTCTTTTATTTCATATATTTCTTATTGGAATTTTACATTTAAATTATGGACAATTTCATTATATAAATGTCTTCATTTCTATTTAAAAAATAAAAGTCTTTGGGGTTTTTTTGTCTTGTAATTTCCGTATTACATAGTAATGAGATAAACATTAATGTTTTCAGGGTATTTAAAATTTTAGATAATTACTCATGGTATCCATGTGAAGTTTGTTTTTACTGCATGTATAGTTTGGAGAACTCTTTTCACTTCTGCTTCATCTTTACTGTGATCTCAGAACTCATACCTCTTGCAGTTGGGGAATTGCAGTTTGTCATTCCAAAAAATGGGGCAAATTCAGTAATAACATACTACAAATGAGTTTGAAAACAGGACATGTCTTCAAAGCATACACAACATGGGCCTACATATGTACAACAATAATAATTTCTAGTTACAGTTTGGATGGAAAATAAAAGTATAGAAAATTTGTTAAAGTAAATTAAAATGGATATCATGTCTCAATAATCTCTGAACAGACAAAATTAGTTAGATCCCGTAAGTGATCTCAAACTTGCTTGATTTGCAAATACAAACAAAACATAAATTATTTCTTGTAGTTGCCTATTTAAGAAACAGAAATGAAGCTCAAGCAATCAGGAGTAGCCAACAACCTTACATAAATAGAAACTGTCCAACAAGGTAAACAAACAAACAAAAAAATAAAAAAAAATTGTGCTACCACCAATCAAATGATTTCTGTTTCTACATTTTTCCAATAAATACTTGCTTCTTACACTGTCAATGAAGCACTAAATATCTTTCAGTCTGGTATTTTGTAATTTATCAATAGCTCTTATTCAAATAAACATTTACAATTTCATTGTGTCTCAAATTACTTTTTAGCAGATTAAAATAAACTAGGAATAAATATTACCAAAATGTGTACAGAATATGAGAAAAAACATAGAAAGTTTATGAAATATATGAATGTAGACATAAGCAAATAGACAATTTGTATCATATTCTTAGGCAGAAAAACTCAATATTATCAACATCAATTGTCCTTAAGGTAATTTTTAAATTCAATTTTGCTCCTATACTGATACCATTAAATATTGGAAGTACACATGTTACTATAAAATATTATGTAGATGAAAACACAAATAAGAATAGACAAGAAAACTCTGAAGGAAAAACAAGATTGGCAAGCCCTGTGAAAAGTCTTGATTGGTTAAAAAACTCATAGGTCACTGAAACTAAAAATTCAGAAACAGTCCAAAATGCCTAAGAAGGATAGTGCATTCAGGCTGCTATAACAAAATATCATAGACTGGATAAAGGATAAACAACAGAAATGTGTTTTTCACAGTTATGGAGGCTGGAAATTGCAAGATTGAGGAATCAGAAAATTTAGTATTTGGTGAGAGCCCTGTTTCCCATAGATGGTATCATCTTGCACAAGGGGCAAGGGCATTCCCTTCAACCTCCTTTGAAAGGGCATTGATTCCATTCATGAAGATGAAGAACACTTGGCTTCATCACTTCCCCAAAGGCCACATGCCTAAAATTATCCACATATGAATTTGAAAGGGGACATAAACATTCAGGCCATAGCAATAAGTTAGCAAGCAATAAAAACTACATGGAGGATGGCATCACTAATACTTGAGGTGTAAAAATGTGATGTTCTTATCACAAAGGAAATAAATGATTTATTCTTCATGGCATATAACAAAATAAAGATCCAATGAAAATATTTTTTATAAAGATAAATCTATATGGCAAAAAACTAAGTGTTGATAAGGTTAATTCTACAGGTTGCATCAGGATTTTTGAGGTTTCCAGGGATGAGTAAGGCCCTGGAGTTTCCTCCTGTGACATATTCCTGGAAGTTGCTCATGCTCTTATTCAATGTGAAAGTAGATAGAAATGTTTGTTTCTGTTCCAATATTTACTAAATTCAAAATAATAAACGGCTATTTACGCATAATTCTCAAAAAATCATTCAGTCAGTGGTGCTCTGCTGAGAAAGAGCACAGACACTCACATCCACACATGTACTATGTTCCTCAAATAGAGGACTTCTCCCTGTGCCAGACCCACATATGTTTCACGTGTTCAGAGGCTTTCCCAAACGAGTATTTCTCTGCAGCCCTACCACAGACTTAACCCTGAAAATCTGACTGAGAAGGTGATGGATGGACACCCACCCTAGCGTTCTAATCTAAAGAATCCTCTCTTAATAATCCCTTCCAGAGATCTGGTATCTTTCCTGGATTCATCAGCCACACAGAACTAGACTCAAACTTTGGACAGAAGCTTTGATCCTCACTGGCCCTCCTGCCCTGTCCTACCAGTTTCTCTAGAAGTATGCTTCTCTAATTGCTCCTCAGAGACCCCATCTTAGGGTATCTCTCTGTGGCAATATAATTGATCTCATAAAGTGAGAAGAGAAATAGGCAAAAGTCCAGCTATGCTAGAAGCAGTGTCTATGGTTTCTTACCTGATTTATGTCTCCAATTTACCTGAATATTGACAAATACAGATTCATCTCTAGATCGTGGAAAAACAGAAGGAGAAATCCCAGTTCATAGAGGAAGAAAAAAATGCAATCAATGCTGCCTAGAGTCCCGCTTAAGCTCAGCCACGGGGCACTAAGTCTCTTCAGGAAAAAGCAATTGTTGCCCATCTTCTGAAAAACTGTGGCCTTGAACCACGGGCACTGAGAGTGCACACTGCCCACTAGAGTTCCATGCCTACATCACAGAGAGATAGAACAGTCTCAAAGGATTCTTAAGGGTAATGTGGGGGACAAAAAGGAGATGAATCCACAGCCTCTGCCTTACCGTCTGGTCTAATACTATTCCAACTATTTTCAGGGCTGCATCATGGGTTATTCAGAAAGAAAAAAAGTTGTTAATGCCCCATGATTCCCCATAGCTTCTGAGGTCTAAGTTGTTCATTCCCCAGGTTCCAGGTTGTTGTTCTCCCTCTACCTCCACAGAATTAGTGTGTCTCATTCTGGTACCTATAATCTCACTTTTATACTAGTTGCCATCTACTTTTTTCTAGACATTTTATCTAGTAGAGCCAGGTAAAATAGAGACAAGAATATTTACATGAAACTTTTTTTTTAAACAAACTGTAGTTTATCCATACCATGGAATAATACTCAGAAATAAAACGGAACAAACTATTGATACACGCAACAACTTGGATGGCGCTCAAAGAAATTATGCTGAATGAAAAAAGCCAGTCTCAAAAGGATAACTACTGCACGATTTCATTTCTGTAACATTCATGAAATAACATAATTATAGGGGTGGAGAACAGATTGGTGGTTGCCGGAGGTTAGTGATGGTGGGGAGGAATGAGTGTGGCTATGAAGGGGTAACACCAATGTGTCTTGTGATGATGGCACTGTTGAGCATTTTTTTGTAGCAGTTTCATGGAGATGTAATTCACATACCCAGTTGAGTATACCTTGATTGTAGTGGTGATTACACAAAACTACATGTGATAAAATTACATACAGCCATGCACACATATGCAAATAAGTGCATGTATGATTATTGAAATCCAGATAAGTTCTATACATTGTAGCAGTGTCAATTCCTTGGTTCTGATAATGTATTGTACTGTAATTGTATAAGATGTTAACATTGGGCGAGGTTGGCGAAAGGTGCATGGGACTTCCCTGTGCATTTCTTTGCAACCTCCTGTGAGTCTGTAATTACTTTTTTTCATTAAGTATTTATTGATCATTCTTGGGTGTTTCTCAGAGAGGGGCATATGGTAGGGTCATAGGATAATAGTGGAGAGAAGGTCAGCAGATAAACACATGAACAAAGGTCTCTGGTTTTCCTAGGCAGAGGTCCCTGCGGCCTTCTGCAGTATTTGTGTCCCGGGGTACTTGAGATTAGAGAGTGGTGATGACTCTTAAAGAGCATGCTGCCTTCAAGCATCTGTTTAACAAAGCACATCTTGCACCGCCCTTAATCCATTTAACCCTGAGTTGACACAGCACATGTTTCAGAGAGCATGGGGCTGGGGGCAAGGCCATAGATCAACAGCATCTCAAGGCAGAAGAATTTCTCCTAGTGTAGAACAAAATGGAGTCTCCTATGCCTACTTCTTTCTACACAGACACAGTAACAATCTGATCTCTCTTTCTTTTCCCCACATTTCCCCCTTTTCTTTTCAAAAAAACCGCCATCATCCTCATGGCCTGTTCTCGATGGTCGCTGTCTCTTCGGAGCTGTTGGGTACACCTCCCAGACAGGGCGGCCGGGCAGAGGAGCTCCTCACTTCCCAGACAGGGTGGCCGGGTGGGGCACTCCTTACTTCCCAGATGGGGCGGCCGGGCAGAGGCGCTCCTCACTTCCCAGACGGGGTGGCCGGGCAGAGGCGCTCCTCACTTCCTCTCAGACGGGGTGGCAGCCAGGCAGATGCACTCCTCACTTCCCAGATGGGATGGCCGGGCAGAGGCACTCCTCACCTCCCAGACGATGGGCAGCCGGGCAGAGGCGCTCCTCACCTCCCAGATGATGGGCGGCCAGGCAGAGGCGCTCCTCACATCCCAGATGGGGCAGCCGGGCAGATGGGCTCCTCACCTCCCAGATGGGGCAGCCAGGAAGAGGCGTTCCTCACTTCCCAGATGGGGTGGCTGGGCAGAAGCACTCCTCACTTCCTCCCAGACGGGGTGGCGGCTGGGCAGAGGTGCTCCTCACCTCCCAGATGGGGCAGCCGGGCAGAGGTACTCCTCACCTCCCAGACGGGGCGGCCGGGCAGAGACACTCCTCACTTCCCAGATGGGGTGGCCGGACAGAGGTGCTCCTCACTTCCCAGACAATGGGCGGCCAGGCAGAGGTACTCCTCACCTCCCAGATGGGGCGGCCGGGCAGAGGCGTTCCTCACTTCCCAGAAGGGGCAGCCAGGTAGAGGCGCTCCTCACTTCCCAGATGGGGTGGCCGGGCAGAGGCACTCCTCACTTCCTCCCAGATGGGGCAGCAGCCAGGCAGAGGCGCTCCTCACCTCCCAGATGGGGTGGCCGGGCAGAAGTGCTCCTCATCTCCCAGACGGGGCAGCCAGGCAGAGGTGCTCCTCACCTCCCAGACGGGGCAGCCGGGCAGAGGTGCTCCTCACTTCCTCCCAGACAGAGTGGTGGCTGGGCAGAGGCGCACCTTACCTCCCAGGCGGGGCGGCCAGGTAGAAGTGCTCCTCACTTCCCAGATGGGGCGGCCAGGCAGAGGCGCTCCTCACTTCCTCCCAGACGGGGTGGCAGCCAGGCAGAGGCGCTCCTCACCTCCCAGATGGGGCTGCCGGGCAGAGGTGCTCCTCATCTCCCAGATGGGGCGGCCAGGCAGAGGTGCTCTTCACTTCCTCCCAGACGGGGTGGCGGCCGGGCAGAGGCGCTCCTCACTTCCCAGACGGGGTGGCCGGGCAGAGGCGCTCCTCACTTCCCAGACGGGGCGGCCAGGCAGAGGCGCTCCTCACTTTCCAGACTTTGGGCGGCCGGGCTGAGGCGCTCCTCACCTCCCAGATGGGGCGACCGGGCAGAGGCGCTCCTCACTTCCCAGACGGGATGGCCGGGCAGAGGCGCTCCTCATTTTCCAGACGTTGGGCGGCCGGGCTGAGGTGCTCCTCACTTCCCAGACAGGGCGACCGGGCAGAGGCACTCCTCACTTCCCAGACGGGATGGCTGGGCAGAGGCGCTCCTCACATCCCAGATGATGGGCGGCCGGGCAGAGACGCTCCTCACTTCCCATACGGGATGGCGGTCGGGCCGAGGCGCTCCTCACTTCCCAGATGGGGCGGCCAGGCAGAGGGGCTCCTCACATCCCAGATGATGGGCGGCCAGGCAGAGAGGCTCCTCACTTCCTAGACGGGGTAGCAGCAGGGCGGAGGCTGTAATCTTAGCACTTTGGGAGGTCAAGGCAGGCAGCTGGGAGGTGGAGGTTCTAGGGAGCCAAGATCACACCACTGCACTCCAGCCTGGGCAACATTGAGCATTGAGTGAGCGAGACTCTGTCTGCAATCCCAGCACCTCGGGAGGCCGAGGCAGGCAGATCACTCGGGGCCAGGAGTAGGAGACCAGCCCGGTCAACACAGCAAAACCGCATCTCCACCAAAAATACAAAAACCAGTCAAGCATGGTGGCATGTGCCTACAATCCCGGGCATTCGGTAGGCCAAGGCAGGAGAATCACAGGAGCCCGAGGCAGGGAGGTTGCAGAGAGCTGAGATCATGGCAGTACAGTCCAGCTTCAGCAACAGAGGAAGATGGAAGAAAGAAGGAGAGGGAGACTGAAGAGAGGGAGACCGAAGAGAGGGAGAGGGAGAGGGAGAGGGAGAGGGAGAGGGAGAGGGAGAGGAAGAGGAAGAGGGAGAGCTACATAAAACTTAACCAGAACTAAGTTGGAGTCCCATAATTGCTACTAGGCTGGGATGCAACTCAGAGGGTACAAAAGCCAGGCTGGCCTAGAATTGCAGTTATGGGAAAGAAAGACACATTTCACCTAGGAATGATTAGTATGAAATCTCAAATTTGTGAAATAGATTTTTAGAGCCCCCAACCATTTCATCCTTATCTTGGAGGCAATCAGGAAGAGATAATCCCCTTTTAGAGAAAACCATACCTAATCAACAAGTTATCTAACCAACATGTGTGGGAAAGGAGGTAACATCATAGAGTTGGCCCGTTTTAGTAGATGTGGTGATAAATGTCATGAAGTCAGAGCTCAAGTGGTCTCAAAAGCCTAAAAGGTGGCACAGATTAGCTTCAAGGGACATATGGTATGGGTGGAGTCAGCTGACTATTATGCTGAAGATGTCAACAGTGGTGACTGTTATCTCAAGAAGTGAGCCAAAAGTCCACTTCTGGTTATTCTGCTAGGTATGGTCTAGAAATTGTTCAACCATGAGACAAATAGATCAACTTTCACCAGCAACCCCAAGTCTGGCTTGCAGTATTAGACTCTGCATTAGACACAGATTTAGGCATCAGCATCTGAGACTGTTTCCAGTTTGCAGCCCAAAAGACAATTAGACAGTCTACAGTTTCCACTGCAGATAACCAAACAGATAGAATATGGGCAATTACCCCAAACCCTGAGTTCTGACCATTGAGAGGAGCAACCACTCATTTCAGGTTCTGTATGGCTGGCACAGGTTAAACAGCCACAGCAGCCCAGTGGACGTCATGAGGTGTAAGCTTCCCTGACTCATCTGTGAACCAGGACCAGTCATATAGGGAATACTCAGTAAACTGGGGGCCCCACAGAGACAGCAGCTTTGCTTCAGAGGACAGAAGAAGGCACAAAGTTTCTACCAGCTGAGGATGCCCTAGCCCTCTATGGGTAAAACTTAGTTTGGCAGGAGTTCTGTAGCAAGCTCTTAGCTAACTTTCAAATCGGTGTAACCAGTAGTAGTGTCAAGATGGCTCTGAGTCCAAAAGCCCAGAGTACACCTCTAGATGGAGGCTAATGCGTTACTGGAGGCTCCACATATCAAAATCAAGATTTTCTTGACCTCAGGATGAATTGATCAATGCAAATCTCCCCAGATATTTTCACTAAACCTTAATTGAAAATAAGACTCTAGATTTTTCAACTCTCACACACACACAGAGATCTCTGATTTTTTCACCTGAGATCTTATATATATGTGTTGGAGCATGCCTTTGCCAATCAGCATGAAGTTACAACTGTCCTTGTGCCTCTACTTTCTACTTGTGCAGAGTTTAAAATACAGACGTGAGAGCTTAGAGTTTTCTGGGTCTTCGGCTAAGCATGTGCCTGACCCTGAGAATCCCCATCTCCTTCTTTATCCCCAAGACTATTATCACTGTCTTAATTCCCAGCAGCTTTTCCTCCTACAGCTTTTCAGCATGATTATTTTTAGACCCAACTGATATCTTCATTCCTGGTGGACTGGATAGTTCATTTCCATTTAAATGCTTTTACAAAAATTAAGCTATTGATGTAAGATTTCTGTCCTTTTTAAATTAAGTAATTCTGCTGTTAGCTTTCCACAGGACTTGGGGGTTATAAAAAAAGGAAGAAGATAATTATTTCATACAAATAGTATGAAAAAGAGACTGGGGATGACTATATTTATAGCAGAAAAAATAGACTTTAAAAAGTTACAAAGAACAATAAGACATTATATAGTCATAAAGTGTCGATTTGGCAAGAAGATAGAAATATTTTAAACACTTACATACCTAATAATAAAAAATTTAGATATAGAAAGAATAAGTTGACAGAATTAAAGGGGCAAATAGGCAGTTCTAAAATAATAGTTGAAGATGTTAATACTCCACTCTGAGTAATGAATAGAATAATGAGATAGATGATAAATTAGAAAATAGAGGACTTGACTAACACAATGAACCAAATTGATCTAACAGATATATACAATATAACCCATCCAGCAAAAGAGAGTACACACTCTTCTCAAATTCACATGGGGAATTCTCCAGGATGGGCTGTATCGTAGATCTCAAATTAAGTCAATAACAAAATAAACGCTAGAAAATATACAAACTTGTATAAATTAAACAACATACTCTTAAACAACAAATAAGTAAAAGAAGAAATCACAGAGGAAGTAGAAAAATACTTACAGAGGAACAAAAATGAAAACAAAACATATCAAAAGTTATGGGAAACAGCAAAAAACAGGGCTAAGATGAAAAGTTTGCAGCTAAAAAACATCTAAAAAGAACAAAGAACTCAAATCAATAATAACTTTATCACCTAGTAAATTAGAAAAATAAGACCAAATTAGATGCAAAGCAAAGAGAAAGAAGAAAATAATAAAGATTTTAGCAGAGATAAGTGAAATGGAGATTATACAAACAACATAATTCCAAAAAAACAAAAGTTGATTCTCAGTTCTTCATAAAAATTAACAATTGGCAAAACTTCAGCTACACTAAAAAAAAAAACCCAGCATATTCACATACTAAAATGAGAAATGAAAATGGGACATTACTACTAATTCTAAAGAAATAGAATGTTTAAAAAAGTGTACTATGAACTATGATAGGATAATAAATTGGAAAACCTAGATAAAATGGGTAGATTCCTAGGTATACAAGACTTGATTACAAAGAACTACAAAATCTGAATGATAAACAACTACTAAGGAAATGGAATCAGTAATTAAAAACATCTTGATGAAGAAAAGCCTTTGTTTTGTTGGCTTCACTAGTGATTTAGATCAAGCATTTAAAGAACAAAAATCCTTTCCAAACTTGACCAAATAATTGAAGAGAGCAGTTTCAAACTTATTCCATGATGCCAGCATAGCATTATCTCATACCAAAGCCAGACAAAGAGACTACAAAAACCCACAGACTAATATCCCTTATGAACACGGATGCAAAACTACTCAGCAAAATGCTAGCTAACTACATTCAGCAGCATACTAGCAAGATTACACCCATGACCAAGGGGAATTTATTATTGGAATGCAAGGAAGTTTTAGCTTATGGCTGGTTTCAGTGCAGTGGTGTTTACAACTAATTGATCACAACCACTATAGATTTCTTTATTCCTTTTCCACTCCCACTGGTTCACTTAGCTAGCCTTTCTTAACAAAAGTTTTAGCATATGAAAATTAATCAGTGCAAATGCCACATTAACAAAATTTTTAAAAAACATCTCATTAATACAGAAAAAGTATTTTACAAAATTCAAAATATTTTATAATAAAAACAATAAATTAGGAATAAAAGGAAGCCACCTTTGTAAAATTCACATATAAAAACCCACAGAAAACGACATATTCTAGAGGAAAAGGCCAAAAGTCTTTCCTTTAAGCTCAGAAGACAGAATGTCTGCTCTTGCCACTTTTATTCAACACAGTATTAGAAGTTCCAGTCAGAGAAATTAAAAAAGAAAATGAAATAAACTTCATCAAAGTGGATACAGAAAATATATTCTTATATGTAGAAAATCTTATAGATTCCACACAAAAAATATTGTAACTAATAAATTCGGCAGAGTAGTAGCATAAAAAATCAACATAGAAAAATAAACTGTATTTTGTGGCCTGCCGTGGTGGTTCACGCCTGTAGTCTCAGCACTTTGGGAGGCCAAGGTGGCTGGTTCACAAGGTCAGGAGATCGAGACCATCCCGGCTAACATAGTGAAACCCCGTCTCTACTAAAAATATGAAAAATTAGCCGGGCATAGTGGTGGGCGCCTGTAGTCCCAGCTACTTGGGAGGCTGAGGCAGGAGAATCGTGTGAACTCGGAAGGTGGAGCTTGCAGTGAGCCAAGATCATGCCACTGCACTGCAGCCTGGGCGACAGAGTGAGACTCTGTCTCAAAAACAAAAACAAAAACAAAAACAAAATAAAAAAAGAAAAAGAAACTGTATTTTATGTAGTAATATAAATAATCTGAGAAGAAAACTATGAAAACAATTCAATTTACAATAGCTTCTAAAGAATAAAGTACTTAGGAAGTAGCCAAGAAGTAAAATTCCAATTACTTTTGTGTAGATATAAAAATCATCATTTTTTTAAGTTTATGTGGAATCTCAAGGGACCCTAAATTGCAAAAATAATTTTGAAAAAATAATACCAAAGTTAGAGAAGTCACACTTAATGATTTCAAAACTTACTACAGAATTCCAAAACAGCATGCTACAAATAGGCTAATGGAGTAATACAGAAAGCCAATATAAATAAACCCTCATATATATGGTCAAATGGTTTTTATGGGAAAAGAACTGTCTTTACAACAATTAGTGCTGGGGAAATTGGGTACCCACATGTAAAAAAATGAAGCTTGGCCCTTAACTTATACCATAAGAAAAAATTAACTAACTGGATCAAAGACCTAAATGTAAGAGCTAAAGCTACAAAATTCTTAGTATAAAATGTAGGTAAAACATGTCATAACACTGAATTTGGCAGTGATTTTTTTAACAGGACACCCAAAACACACAAAACAAAAGCAAAATAGATAAATAGGACTCTATCCAGAATATATGAAGAACAATTCAGCAATAATAAAGCAAACTACTTGTTTAAAATATGGGCAAAAATCTTAAACAGACATTGCTCTAAAAATTATGTAAAGTGGCTAATAAGGCCATGAAAAAATGTTCAACAAAACTAATCATTAGTAAAATGCAAATCTAACCCCAAATGATATATCACTTAATACCCATCAGCATAGCTACTACAAAAAAAAAAAAAAGAAAATTACAAGTGTTGGTGAGGACCTGGAGCAATTAGAACCCTTGTACAATGTTGGTGGAAATGTAAAATGCTGCAGCTGCTGTAAAATAACAGCATAGTAACTAAAAAAGTGCACATAAACTCACCATATGATACAAAAATTTCACATCTGGGTATGTAGCAAAAGATGTGAAAGCAAAGACACAAAATAATACACATTCACCTAGGTTCATAGCAGCACTACTCACATCACCCAAAAGCTGCTTGAACTACCTAAGTGTTGTTTGAATTACCATCAATTAAAAAATAGGTAATATGTGATTCATACATACAGTGGAATATTATTTGGTTATGTAAAATAAGGAAATTCTGACATATGGTACGTCATGCATGAACCTTAAGGACATTGTGCAAAGTGACATGAGCCAGTCATGAAAGGACAAATACTGTATTATTCCACTTATGAGATACTTAGAGTAGTTAATCTAGAGACCCAATTAGAAGAGTGGTTCCTAGGAGCTGGAGGGGGAGTAACAGGGGGCTGTTATTTAATGAGTATAGAATTTGGGTTTTGCAAGTTGAAAGAATGTCCCTACGAATGGGAATAATAGTGGCAAAACAATGTGAATGTAGTTAATTTTTCTGAGCTGCACACTTAAAATAGCTAAAATGGTTAATTTTATGTATACTTTACCACAATGTAAAAAATATTTTTTAAATAAAAAACTATAGCTATCTGCAATAGCATGAATTAATATCATAAATACAAAGTTGCATAGCAGAAAGTGGATGTAAATGTATACATATTATATAATTTCACTTACATAAAATCCAAAAAGTGAACAAAACTGAGGTTCTGGCTTCCGATAATAATGGAGTAAAATAGTTTGTTGAATAACTACTTCACAGATAACTATAATAAAGCTTAATAAAATACTATATTTTGCTATATAGGAAAGCACATCTATATATAATACATATATAATATGTATGTTTAGAAGAACTGAATGAAGATTTTAGCTATGCCACTGTAGAAGAGATAAGGATTGGGGTTTGATTCTATTCAAATTAACTCCCTCTTAAAATAATAATTTTCAAAGAAATACAACAGAATCCAGAGTTCCTGTAGTTCCTATTACATTATTTAAAAATTCAGAAGATGCATGAAGAAGCATGAAAATGTAATCAATTCACAAGCAGACAACAGAACCTATTCTCAAGATATGCAAGATGCTGTAATCAGTAGTTATGATTTTAAGGAAGCTATTGTAAGTATGCTGATGGGGGTAAAGGAAAACAGTCTCATGACAAGTGAACGGATGTGTAACTGTACACTCCCAGGCCTTTGGTCACAGTGCTGCAGGACTACAATCCCAGCATGGACCAGGTTCAGGAACAATGCGCATCACTAGAGGAATAGATGGGGCTGTGTGCAGGCTTCTTGGGAGATGTAGTCTCATAATTACTCCCAGCCCGTTTGTCACAGGGCTGCAGGACTGAGGAGGGAAATTAAAGAAAAATAAAATTAAAAAGAAAGAGAAAGAAGTTTTTCTGATTTAGGATAACTTGTCCCAGAAACAGCAAAAGGCACAGCCCAGACCCAGGAAAAGTCTTGATAATATTATCTAATGTGCTCTGGAGTCTCTCCCAACACTCCCCCAAAATAGGGAAAAGAAAAACAAATTTTGCTTTGTTTTATGGAATGAGTTTATAGATTCTTGTTCTCTGTAACTATTGACTTCAGTTATTCTGTTTTATCTAAGAAGCACAATGAAGGTCATGAGAAGCCTGAGTAGGACTGAACTACAGCTGCCTGGTCACCATAGCGAGGGTTATAGGATAAGCCCATGCCCAGGCAAACCTAGATAACGGACATCTGTGTTGCTTGGCAATGGTCATGTGCAATCCTGTCTTTGTCCTACCTCTGTATCCCTGCTTTCACGCCACTGTAAGCTTGCTTCAAGCTAGCCCACCCTCTTTTGTAAAGTGTTTATAAAAGTCAGGTGCTGTCTTTGTTCTGGGCCCAGTCTTTTGGACGTGAGTCAGCTGGGCCTGAGTTCACTGAATAAAGATTCTCCTGTTTCAACCTGAGGTCTCTCTCCTCCTCATGAATCCTGCAACAGGACAATTCCAGCATGCACCGGGTTCACGGGACAGTGTGCATCACAGAAGGAAAAGTGGGGCACGGGGTGGCTGGGGGCATGCGCAGCTGTGAGCACCTCTTGAGCTTGTTGGGAGATGTAGCCTTATAGACTCCCAGCCCTTTGGTCACAGGCTGCAGCACCATAATCCCAGCATACACCAGAATCAGGGACAGTGTGCATGCATGAAGGAAGAAGTAGGGCTGTGCGTGACTCGCTGGGCTTGCTGGAAAATATAATCTCATGAACAGTCCTTCACGGACAGTGAGCTTCACTGGAGGAAAAGGCGGGGCTGTGCAGGCCTTGCTTTGCTTGCTGAGACATTCAGTCTCATAAACAATCCCAGCACTTTGGTCACAGGGCTGCAGGTCTACAATCCCATCATGCACCGGGATCAGGGATAGTGCGCGTGCCTGGAGGAAGAGGCAAAGCTGTGCATGCCCCCTGTGACTTGCTGAGAGAGGTAGTTTCATAAAGACACCCAAACCTTTCATTACAGGGCTGCAGGACTACAATCCCAGTACGCACCAATATCAAGGATAGTGCACATCACTGGAGGATGAGGTGAGGTGGTGCACGCCTCGCCGGGCTTGGTGGGATCTGTATTCTCATAAACACTCCCAACCCTTTGGTCACAGGGCTGCAGGACTACAATCCCAGCGTGCACCGGGCTCAGGGACAGTGTCCGTCACTGGAGGAAGAGGCGGAGCTGTGCACTCCTCGCTATGTTTGTTAGGAGATGTAGTCTCATAAACACTCACAGCCCTTTGGTCACAGGGCTTCAAGACTACAATCCCAGCCAGCACAAGGCTCAGGGAAACTGCACGACCCTGGAGAAAGAGGCAGGGTTATGTGCAACTCTCTGGGCTTGGTGGGAGATGTATTCTTATAAACACTCCCAGCCTTTTCATCACAGGCTGAAGGACTATAATTCCAGCCCCAGCATGCACTGGGCTCAGGGACAGCGCGCGACACTGGAGGAAGAGGAAGGGCTCTGCACTTCTCGCTATGCTTTTTGGGAGATGTAGTCTCATTAACACTCCCAGCCCTTTGGTCACAGAGCTCCAGGACTGCAAGCCCAGCATGCACCCATCTCAGGGACAGTGTGCTAGTCACTGCAGGAAGAGGCTGGGACGTATGCACCTCCTGGGCTTACTGGGAGACGTATTCTCATAAACACTCCCAGCCCTTGGTCACAGGGATGCAGGACTACAATCCTAGCATGCATCCAGCTCAGTGACAGCTCGCTAGTGTAAGGAGAAAGAGGCAGAGCAGTGTGCGCCTTGCTGGGCTTCCTGGGAGATGTAGTCTCATCTCCTCTCCCAGCCCTTTGGTCAGTGTTTCAAGGACTACAATCCCAGTATTCACGGGGCTCACGGACAGTCCGCATCACTGGAGAACGAGGAGAAGGCTGTGCACACCTCATTGGGCTTCCTGGGAGATGCAGTTTCATTAAGACTCTCAGACCTTTTGTCACAGGGCTGCATGACTACAATCCCAGGATGCACTGGAATTAAAAACAGTATGTCACTGGCAAAAGATGCAGGGCTGTGTGCGTCTCCCTAGGTTTTCTGGGAGATGTAGTCTCATAAACACTCCTGGCCCTTTGGTCACAGGGCTGCAAGACTACAATCCCAGCATACAGCGGGTTCAGGGACTGTTTGTGTCATTGGAGGAAGAGATGGAGCTGTGCGTGCCTTGCTGGGCTTGCTGAGAGATGCAGTCTCATAACCACTCCAGTCCTCTGGTCACAGGCCTGCAGCACTACAATTTCATCATACATCCGGCTCAGGGAGGGTGCACTAGTCACTGGAGCAAGAGGCAGGTCTGTGTGCACTTTGTTGGGCTTGCTGGGAGAGGTAGTCTCATAAACACTCCCAGCCGTTTCATCACAGCGCTGTAGGACTACAATTCCAGCGTGCACGGGGCACCGGAACAGTCTGCGTCACTGGAGGAAGAGAAAGAGGTGTGAGTGACTTGCTGCGCTTTCTGGGATATGTAGTCTCATTATCACTCCCAGCCCTTTGGTCACACGACTTCAGGACTACAATCCCAGCATGCACCGTGCGTCACTGGAGGAAGAGGTGGAGCTAGGCTCTCCTGGCTATGCTTTTTGGGAGATGCCATATCCTAAGCACTAACAGCCCTTCGGTCACAGGGCTGCAACGCTACAATCCTAGCATGCACCGGGCTCAGGGAAAGTGCGCCTCACTGTAGGAAGAGGCAGGGCTGTGCGCGCCTCGCTGGGCTTGGTGGAAAGTGTAGTCTCATAAACACTCCCAGACCTTTCATCACTGGGCTGCAGGACTACAATTCCAGCATGCACCCAGCTCAGGGACAGTGCGCATTACTGGAGGAAAAGGCTAGGCTGTGGGCGCCTCCTTCTGCTTGCTGGGAGATGTAGTTTCCTAAAGACTCCCAGAACTTTCGTCACAGGGCTGCAGGACTACCATCCCAGTATGCACTGGGGTCACGGACGGTGCACGTCGCTGGAAAAAGAGGGGGGCTGTGTGCGTCTCCCTAGGCTTGCTAGGAGATGTATACTCATAAACACTACCAGCCTCTGGTCAAAGGGCTACAGGACTACAATCCCAGCATGCGCCAGTCTCCGGGGCGATGCGCAGACCTGGAAGAAGGGGCAGAGTGGTACACGCCGCACCTAATATGCTGGGAGCTGTAGTCCGTTAACTGCTCTCAGTCTGTTTCTGGGTAGGCTTCAGAACTATAATCCCAGCATATACCGCGATGCAGGGTGCATTGCCCTGGAGGGAAGGGCAGAGCGGTGTGGGCTTGTCGGTGTCCAAAGCACGGCTGAGTTCTGATGCTATGCCAACTCTTTGCCAAGGAGAGTGAGTACAGAGGTGGACCTGGAGGGCAGATCTGGGCTGAGCACTGAGGAGGGTATTATCCTAGGAAGATACCTTACCTTTGCCCAAATCCGGCGGGTTTTCCTCACCCGATTGGCCCTATCCTTCTCAGGTTACTCTTCCAGCTGCACCCAGGGTTCTTTCCAGAGCCTTGCGTCTTCTGCAGCCCAGGGCGCTGCCTTCTTTCCTAAACTGCTGTGGAAACTGTCCTGATATCCGAGACACTATCTGTTGTGCCACAGCCCTCTTTTTTCTCTAGCCAGAGCACGTGCTCACTTGCTTTTTAGACAAATCTTCCACCTGGCCTGCTTATAAACATCTTCAGAGCTCTGAAGTGGGTGATAATGGCTGTGGCTTCCTGGAAATGTCACTCTCAATGGCGCCTTTTTCACGAATGTGTAAGTCACAGCATCAGGAAGGTTAATTATTGGGTTGTACAAAATGTGCTAAGAGCAAAGGAGAAAACCCCATTTCCGAGGCGTGAGTCTTCTGAGTCATTTCGTCAATCCATTTAAGTGGACAACCTCCAAAATGCAACCTGAAGCTGCTGACTATTTAGGCATTTTACACTTGAAGTCATCAGTCTCATCTCAACTCACGCCTGACTTGCCAGTGTCTCAGAGATACAAATCAGACCTGATCCCTCAGGAACAGATAGTGTTCGAGATTTGCGGGAGCGACTTTTAAGATGTGGAGCACTTGGGGATGTTTGAAACCCTCTATCTTCAGTAGGGATTTTTACTTCTAAAGAGCATGTGCATTTTGATTTTATCTGTCCTCAAGCTGACACTTTGCTCATTTTAATAGTAAAAAACACATTCCTGGGTGGAGATTTAAGATGCTAATGAGACATGCAATGTATGCACAAATATGTACAGCTACTGCACATGCGCACCCAGAAGACCACTCAAAACATGCTTACTGTAACACTTCTTTCCACCATCTTATGAATAATCATGTAAAACTCCCAGAAGGAGGGTTTCTCCAGTAACAATTAATGCTGTCTCACTCTTATGAGCAGGCTGCCCTGGAATCTCTTTCTCAAACTGTACCGTCTATTCTGCACTTAATTTTCAAAATATTCTTTTCTTTTTTTGTGCGAAATAAATTACTCTATGCTGTACTTCTTTTGCTGTGTGTTTCTTGTTTAAATTGTTTAAGAAGATAACAACCAAGGTATTACATCAGCCATCAACATTTCTGGTGCTTTGGCCCGGAGAGAGGTTTGTCCGCTTCATTAATTTCAGTTTCCCTTTACTTGCAGTGAATACTAGGGCACTTCCAGACTACCTGGTTAACTATTGCTGCTTGTTCCAGCACTGTTTCACTAAAGTTCTGGGGGAAACTTTTTTAAGTCACATATATTCTTTAGAGAGAGAATATATGTCCGCTCTCCTTTTGGCTGCTGCGTCTGTACTGTCCATAAATACACTAACTACATGGGTTGCTCTCAACATTTCATATTCGGGCTACTTTTCTGCTTAGTTTCACACCTTTCTGGCCACACTTCAGACTCAGCTTATTGTTTGCTGTCTCTTCAGCAATACTCGATCGCCACCTAGTGGCTATTGTAATTTATTTTCTGGTCAGGTTTTCTGTTTACAATTTTGTTTTGTTTTGTTTTGAGTGGAATATTAAGAGAACCCTGTCCCTTCGGGCTTTATGCATTTCCCAGCTCCTTGAAATTGTCCTTCAACAGGCTTTATTTGCTGAACAAAAGATGCACAGTCATGTAGATACCCGGTCGTGGGCATTGAATCTGAGCATTGCAGGTGTTATAATTGGGCATAATAAATGTCAAAACAGTGAATTAGGGAAAGGCATGTCAGCCAGACATCTCACCCCCCAGCCAGCAGTGGGGGTCATTTCGGTAGGGTTGGAGATGTCCAGCGCTGGTGAGAGCTAGGATGGTGTATGGCAAATGCCTATGAGTTCAGTTAATGGGGTTTCGAGGGGATGCGCTGGACACCTTGGTGGTTCCATTTGGCTCATGGGGATGCCCATGGCTTCCTGGACTTCAGTACATGTTCTTTCATTGCAGGATTCTCTCGGCACCATGGGAGCCACTTCCTCTACTGTCACTGAAGCCCCCCTGGGATATATATTTAAAAATTGGAACAGCTTTTGGTTAGATGAACCTGAAAGAAAAAAAAAACTTATCTTCTTTTGTAACACTATTTAGCCTGCATAAAGATTAGCTGACAAAACATGGCTGCAGAATGAGACTGTGAACTTTAACACCATCTTACAGCTAGATCTTTTCTGTAGAAATCAGGGAAAAAGGTCTGAAGTATCCTATGTGCAAGCCTTTGTGGCCTGACAACAAAACCCAGCTCTATGCAGCACCTGTGGGCTAAAGCCTAGTAAGCCATAAAGCCCCTCAGAACCATTAGAAAATCATCTCTTATTAAGGGGAAGGGACCACAGACCCCACAGCCCAACACCATCTCCAGATAGGGGCCCTCAGTGGCCTACACCTCCTTTAGAATCCCCAGCATCCCCCACACTATCAGAGTCTTTTGTAGAATCTAAGCTTGTTTCACCTCCTTCTTATGCTCCTCTCTATCGGCCTTTGCCAGGTAAAATAGAGACCAGCCCAGCTGCAGTTATTCACAGTGGAGCTTCACACCATCCAGGGCCAGAGAAATTGCTCCCCTTACACAAAGTCTCAAATGGAGAGAGGACCATCAGAGTGCTTTTTCTCTTCTCAATAAATGATCTAATCCAATGTAAGAAACAACTCTGATGGCTTTTAGAGAACTTCAGCGCATTTACTGAAGTCTTCCAGGCTCTAACTTTGACCACCATTCAACTTCACCACCCATAAATGGACCCAATGACTGTTGCCAATAAGCACAAAACTTTTGCTTATTGGCAAAAAATAGAAAAGACTTAAAACTTTTACTGCTTTCACCATTTTAATGTAAACTACTTTTGCAGCACAAAGGTCACCATAAGGTGGAGCCTTGGAAATCCAGTATAAACTATCTCAGAAAACCTCAATGGGTCCCCAACAAGCAGCAGAGGGCCTCAATAGACTTCAACAACGTCTGGACTCCATGGCCACTGTAGCCCAACAAAACCAAAGAGTCTGGAATCTTCTCCCAGCCGGGCAAAACGGAACAGTTTATATCTAAAAGAAGAATGCTGTTTTTGAGATCAATCAGTCTGGTTTAGTCCAAGAAAATATTAATAATATCATCACTCAGGCAGAAAAAAATTGAATCTCTAGGAACTTCCATGGGAACATGAAAGAAATGTCTATTGCCTGCCTTGCTCTCTTTAACAGTACAACTAATTACTGGATTTTCATTTTTTACTTTTGTTCCAATTTTGTTTAAAATGTTAACTGATTTCTTGCTCTCTTGCTTGTGGCAACTCCATGTTTGCATGATGGTTTTGCAAGGCTTTCAAACTTTGGCTGCCAATATCTTGCCCACTGATTCCATGAACGATATTGTTTATGCCCAGTTAGATCACACAGGAAGAAACTTTAGGGCCCAGGCTAGACAGAAGTAACACCCACTCAGCAGGAAACAGCTCCAGAAAAAATGGCCTAGCCCCTCAACCTCCAATATGATTATTGCCCTAAAAATCTCTTAGGGGGAAATTGAGGCAGAATAGATAGTCCAGAAAATGACCATGATCTTGGGATACAGAAACCGTGGTGACTGTACAGCCAACACAATAAGCCTTAGCATTTGCATTGTAACTGGGCTCATTCAAGCAAACTATCTTCATTAAGGACTTTCTGTTCTGGAGGGCATGTGCATTTTGATTTTACCTGTCCTCAAAATAAACTTTTGCTTATTTTAATAGCAAAAAATACACCCTCCAGCCAGGCATGGTGGCTCACACCTGTACTCTCAGCACTTTGGCAGGCTGATGAAGATGGATCACTCCAAACCAGAAGCTCGAGACTAGACTGGCCAACATAGTGAAACCCCGTCTCAATAAAAAATATTAGCCGGGTATGGTGTTGCATGCGTGTAATCCCAGCTACCCAGGAGGCCGAGGCATGAGCATGGCTTGAACTCGGGAGTCGGAGGTTGCAGTGAGCGGAGATCATACCACTGCACTCCAGCCTGGGCAACAGAGCGAGATTCTGTCTCAAACGAACAAACAAACAAACAGAAATACACTCCTAGGTGGAGATCTAGGAGACATGTAACATATGAACAAGCATGTAAAGCTACTGCGCATGAGCACCCAGAAGACCACTCAGAACATGCTTACTAGCAACTCTGTTTCCCTCTTCCTTACTAATAATAGTGTAAAACTCCCGTAAGGGGGTTTCTTCAGCGACAATCCACACTGTCTCACTCTTATGAGCAGCCTGCCTTGGAATATCTCTCTCAGGGTGTACTGTATTCTGCAATTAACTTTCAATTTTTTTCTTTTCCAATAAATTATGCTGTACTTTTTTTCTGTGTGTCTCTTGTTTAAATTCTTATAAACTAAGAAGACAAGAACAGAGGTATCACATCAGCTGTCAACACAGCAATAAGTCAGCCTCCTTCCTGTGGGCATAGCCTATGAAGAAAAGGAGAGTCGCATCACCTAGGTGCTGGATCCAGAGATATGTCACAATTTATCCCATGCACAAAATTAAGGTCATTGAGGAGAGTCATATTAAATAGTTTCTGGGCCCAGGGATATGTCACAATGGCTCCTATGAGCAGAGATCAGGCAGCATAATTACATAAACTGTGTGCTGGACACAGAAATAAGCCACCCTTTCATCTGTGGGCATGACCCAGGCAAGAAAGAAGAGTCACAGCATTTAGGTGCTTGCTGTAGAGGTATGTAACAATCTCTCTTATGGACAAAGCTCAGGTAAGAGGGAAGAGTCAAATCTCCAAGGTGATTCATGTAGAAATTTGTCACAAGAAACTTTTTAGGCCAGGCCCATGCTGGATCTTCTTATCTTCTAGATATTAGGTCCAGGGATATTTCAGAATACCCAAAATACACAAAGCTCAGTCAAAAAAGGAAAGTCACATCACCCAGTTGCTGGATCTAGACATATGTCATATCTCTTTTATGGGAAAAGCTCAGGTAAAAAAGGAAGGACATGTCAAATAGTTGATAGGCCCAGAGATATGTCACATTGCCTCCTGCTTGAAGTGTCTAGGCCAGAGACTCACATCACCTTGGTGTTAGGCCCGTGTTCATATATAAACATTCAACTAGAGTTGAAATGGTGTCTCATTTCTAAACTCAGCTCATAGGCAAGGGAGGACTCTCCTATCCTGACCTAGTTAATTGTAATGATGTTGACTCTCATTCACAAGCTTAATGCTACAGGTACGATCATGGGTCCCTACCATTAAGAAGGTCTCAAAGTTGATTACAACTCTCATTCATACTGTATGGGGCCATTGGGTAGTATATAGAGCTTGCTAACTGGGCCGAGCACACAGGTGAGATTGTGACACTCATATGCACACCCAGCCAACAGTAACTATTGTCATCCTCTCACATGAACACAGGTCAGTCTGCAGAGGAATTGAGGCTCTCATGCACAAATCCAGTCTGCTGTTGAGACGGTTACTCATGGGCTTAGACCCAACATACAGGAGGTCTTGAATGTCATTCCTACAACTGAGACAGTTGTGGGATTATTAATCTCATTCCTGGACCATTCTGCAGGTTCCATTGTGAAATTTTTCAGTGCCTAGCACCTGAGTGACTTGACTCTCTTGCATGGACCCAGCCCACAGATGGGATATTAACATATTGCTGGATCCAGCACCTTGAGGATGTAACTCTATTTTCCTTCCTTGGCACTGCCCACAGTAAGCATTTTGACATATCGCTAGACCTTGCACCCAGGTGATGTGCGTCTCCTTTTCTGCCTTGGCGCTGCCCATGGGAAGCGTTGTCATATATAGATTGGCCTCACACCCAGGTTATGTGACTCTCCTGCTTGTGCACTGCCCATATGGGACACTGTGGTATATTGCTGGGTCCAACACCCAGACGATGTAACTCCTCTGCCTGGGCCCTGCCTACAAGGGGTATTGTGACATATCTCTGTGCTCATCAGCCAGGTAATGTGATTCTCTTCTCCTGCCTGGTCCCTTTACACAGAAGGGATTGCGACATGTTGCTGGGCTTAGCATAAAGTTGATGTTGATGTGAATCTTCTGCCAGCATCAAGTTCACAGAAGGCATTGTGACATACCTCTGGGTCCATTACCTATTTGATGTGACTCTCCTCTCTTACCTGAGCATTGTCCATAAGAGAGATTGTGACATATATCTGGGTCTAGCACTGGGATGATGTAACTCTTCTCCCTGCCTGGGTCATTCCCACAGAAGGAAGTGTGACTTATAACTGGTCACAGCACACAGGTGATGTGATTCTTCTGCCTGGTCCCTACCTACAGGAGTCATTGTCAAATACCTCTGGGCCCATCATCTAGAATATGTGACTCTCTATTTCTTCCTAGGGCCTGCTCACAATAAGGATTGTGACATATTACTTTGCCCAGTACCTACATGATGTGACTTTTCTCTCATCTCTGGGCTCCATCTTGGAGATGAATGTTACAATTAGCTAGGCCTAGGCCCTAGGTTATGTAACTTCTCATTTTTCAAAATCCTACCCACCAGAGTCATTGAAACATCTCTCTGGGCACTTCACTTAGGTAATGTTACCCTGTTGTCTGAAGCCTCCCCTCAGGGGGTATTGTGACATATTGCTGGACCCAGTACCTATGTGATATTACTCTCCTTTCTTGCCTGGGCCCTGTATAAATTGTATATTGTAATATATGGCTGGGTTGAATGACTAGGTGATGCAACTCTTATGCATACACCCTACCCACAGGGACAATATGACATTTATTTAGCTCTGACTCTCCTCTTTTGCCTTAGCCCTGCCAAAAAGGGATTTGGTGACATTTAACTGGACCCAGCCACCAGCTAATATGAGTCTCCTCTTTTGCCTGCACCCAGCATATTTTGGGTATTGTGGCATATCCTTTGTCTCAACACCTGCAGGATGAAAGACTCCTGCCTGATCCCAGCCATCAGTCAAAATTGTCATTCTCCCACATGAACACAGCCCATAATTGAGGTTCTGAAACTCACACCCAGAGGCAGTCAAAAGTTGGAAAATTGGCTCTTATAAGTGGATATTGTCCGCAAGTGGGTTTGTGACTCCCTGAGCAAGATTCAAAACACTTGTGAGGCTGTGACTACACTAAGATAACTCAGTTTTCAAAACGGATTAAAGCTCTCATGGAAAAATCCATTCCACCATTGAGATTGTGACTTATGCACATAGAGGCAACATACAGGAGGCGTTGACTCTCATACCCAGAACCGGCACTTATGTGGGATTGTAAATCTCATCCATGGACCTTCCTGCAGGTTTGATTCTGATGTACACCTCTAGCCAGCACCTGAGTGATTTGACTTTTTTGCCTGTATGTAGCCCACAGATGAGATTGTGATATATCCCTGAATCCAGCACCTAATTTGTATGCTTCTATTCTCCTGTCTTGGCAATGCCCATAATGGGTATCCTGACCTATCACTGGTCCTGGCACTTTGTTATGTGACTCTGTCCTGTGCTTTGCCCACACGAGACATTGTGACATATTGCTGGGTCTGACACCCATGTGATGTAACTCTTGTCTAGGCTTTGCCTACAGGGGGCATTGTGACATATCTGTGCACTGATCACCCAGGTGATGGGAATCTTTTGTCCTGCCTGGTGCCTGTTCACAGCAGGGATTCTTTCAAATCGCTGGGGACAGACTCTAAGTAATGTGACTGTCTTTTTACTGAGCGCTACCCACAGGAGGCATTGCAAAATACCTATGGGCCTCTCACCTAAATGATGTGACTCTTTGCCTGGGCCCATTTCTCAGGGGTATTGTGACATATGGCTGACTTCAGCACCGAAGTGATGTGAGTTTCTTTTACTGCTAGGGCTCTGACCAAAGAGAGATTACAATATATCACCAGGCCCAGCACCTGGGTGATTTGACTCTCCACTCTTGGCTGGGCCCTGCATATATTGTGTATTGTGACATATCACTGGGTCCAACACGTAGGTAATATGACTCACCTGCATGGGCCATTTCCACCTGGGTGTTATGACATATCTTTTTGTTCATCACTTAGGTGATGCGACTCTCCTCTTTGCCTTGGGCCCTGCACAATTTAGGTATTGTGATGTATCACTGGGCCAATCTCCTAGACAATAGGAAGATTCTGCCAAGGCCATGACTACTGGGGGCCTTGTGACATAGCTCTGCATTTATCACCTAGAAAATGTGATCCCCCCCCCCCATTTCTGCCTGAGCCCTGCTCACAAGAAAAACTGTAGATATTTCTGGGCCCAGCAAACAGGTGATGTGTTGTCAAAGGGAAAATTGTGACATATGGCTGGGCCCAGAACCCAGGTGATGTGACTCTGTTGCATATGTCGTGCTTTCAGGATGGAGCAAGAACATATCCCTGGCAGAACACCTAGGGATGTGACTCTCTTGCCTTGTCCTCATCCTCAGGGAAGACTGTGACATATCCCTGACACAGACCCAGGTGATGAGACTCTCCTGCTTGCTGACTACCCAAATGTGAGATTGTCACATATATTTTGGCCTAGCCCATAGGTGTGATGATGACATTCATACCTTAAACCAACAAATAGGAGAGATACTTTCTCTCATAGCCAGGCTTAACAAAACGTGCAAAATTATGGGTCTTCTCTTACCATGAAGGTCAGAGAAACTAAGTACTCTTGCATATCATGTAAAGCACTCAGATGGTACAGTGTCATCACAGGGCCCAGAACACAGGTGAGATTGTGTTCTCTGTATGCACATCCACCAGTCATCAGAATTGTCATTCTTACACAGGAATAGAGGTGATTGGAGCGGTCCTAAATCTCATACCTGAATGCAGTCCACAATTGGAATTGTAACTATCATATGTGAACATCCAGTCACAGTTGGGATAGTGACTTATTTCTGAACCCAGTTTACAGCCAAGTAAAGATCCTCTTATCTGGATCCAGCCAGCTGGAGAGATGTTGACTCTCATACCTGAGCTTATGGCCACAGGTATGATCATAGGTTCATATCAGCATGAAGACCTCAGAATGGATTATGTTTAATGCATACTGTACAAGGCCCACAGGAGGTACATAGTGTCCTAACAGGGCCCAGCAAACAGGTGAGATTGTAACACTCATGCAAACTCTGGTGACAATAAAAGTTATCATCCTCAAAAATAAGCACAACTGGCCAGGGGCGCGGTGGCTTGCACCTGTAATTGCAGCACTTTGGGAGGGTGAGGCAGGTGGATCATGAGGTCAGGAGATCAAGACCATCCCGGCCAACATGGTGAAACTGTGTCTCTTTACTATTTGTTTATTATTATTATTATTATTATTATTATTATTATTGTTATTATTTTGAGACAGAGTCTTGCTCTGTCACCCACACTGGAGTGCAGTGGTACCATCTAGGCTTACTGCAACCTCTGCCTCCCAGGTTCAAACAATTCTCTTGTCTCAGCTTCCAGAGTAGCTGGGACTACAGGCTCATGCCACCATGCCCAGCTAATTTTTGTATTTTTGGTAGAGGCGGGGTTTCACCATATTGACTAGGCTTATCTCAAACTCCTGACCTCAGGTGATCCACCCACCTCGATCTACCAGACTGCTGGGATTACAGGCATGGGACACTGCGCCTGGCCACCCCGTCTCTACTAAAAATACAAAAATTAGCTGGGCCTGGTGGCATGTACCTGTAATCCCAGCTACTCGGGAAGCTGAGACAGGAGAGTCACTTGAAACCAGGAGGCAGAGTTTGCAGAGAGCCGAGATCATCCCACTGCACTCCAGTCTGGCGATAGAGTGAGACTCTGTCTCAAGGGAGAAAAAAAGAAGAAAGAAAAAGAAAGAAAGAAAAAAAGAAAGGAAGAAGAAGAAGGGAGGGAGGGAGAGAGGGAGGGAGGAAGGAAGGAAGGAAGGAAGGAAGGAAGGAAGAAAGAAAAGAAAGAAAGAAAGAAAGAAAGAAAGAAAGAAAGAAAAAAGAAAGAAAGAGGAAAGAAAGAAGAGAGAAAGAAAGAAAGAAAGAAAGAAAGAAAGAAAGAAAGAAAGAAAGAAAGAAAGAAAGAAAGAAAAAGAAAAAGAAAGAAAGAAAGGAAGGAAGGAAGGAAGGAAGAAAGGAAGAAAGAAAAAAAGAAAATTGACTCTCATATATGGATCTTGTCTACAGGTAGGTTGGACTCTCAAACCAAAATTCATTACGTCTGTGAGACTGTAACTCTCCTAAGGGGACACGGTCAGCCAGAAAAGACTCATTTATGAATCCAGTTCACTGTTGAGATTGGGACTGTTGTACTTAGGCCCAACATACAAATTCTCATGCCTGGAATCTGGACATGTGTGGAGTTGTTCATCTCGTCCCTGTCGCTTTCTGCAGGTGGGATTGTGACATACATCTCTGCCCAGCTCCCAAGTGTTTTAGCTCTGTTTCTTGTGTCTGCTCACAGATGGAATTCTGATATATCACTGAAGCCAGCACCTAGGTGGCATGACTCTTATCTCCTGCCTTGGTGTTGCCCACAGGGGACGTTGGAACATATCACTTGGCCTTGCACCTAGGTAATGTAAGTTTTCTGTCTTGCATTAGTGCTACTCACAGGGGCATTGTGATGTATTGCTGGGTCCCACATCCAGGTTATGTGACCCCTCTGCTGGTGCCCTGTCCACAGTGGCCATTGTGATGCTGCATCCAAAACCTAGATGATCTACCTCTCCTTCCTGAGCTGTGCCTAAGGGGACATTGTGAAATATCTATGTCCCCATCACCCATGTGGTGTGATTTTCTTCTCCTGCTTAGTCCCTGCTTAAAGAAGGGATTGTGACATATCACTGTGCCCAGCACCTAGCTCATGTTACTCTTCTTTTGTTTTTCAGGACTTGTTTGGAAGGAGATTGTGATATACTGGTGGGTCAAGCTTCTAGGTGACATTACTCTTTTGACTTTGCCCTGCAAGCAGAAAGCACTGTGAAACATTATTGGGCCCAACACCAAAGTGAGTCTCCTGCCTGAACCCTGCCTACAGCAATTTGTAACATATGGCATTGTGACATATATCTGAGCCCATCAACTATTTGACAAGACTCTTCTTTTTTAACAAGGGCTTTGCCCACAGGAGACATTGTGACATAATTCTGAGCCCAGTAAATAGGTGATGTTTCTTTGTTTTTTGCTTGAGCCCCACATTGTGACATATTCGTGGTCCCAAAACCTGAGGGAAGGGAAACTCCTGCCTGAGTCTTGCCTACAGGGAGCCTTGTGAAATATTTCTGCGTTCATCACCTTAAAGATGTGGCCTTCATCTTCTGCCTTGGCCATGTTTACAAAAGTGAGAGTGAGTTATTGCTAGGCCCAGCACACAGATCCTGTGATTCTGCATCCTGGTCTCTCCAGAGGGGTCATTTTGAAGTATCTCTAGACCCATCACCTAGATGATGTGATGCTCCTCTTCTCCCTGAGACCTATCCACAGTGGAGATTGTGAAATACAGCCTGGCACAGCACCTACATGATGGTACTCTCCCCTCATGCCTGGGTGCTACCCATGGGGGTGATTGTGACTTATAGCTGTGTACAGTCTTCAGGTGATATAACTCTCCTCTATTTTTGGGCCCACACACACAGGGCATTGTCACATAGCTCTGCTCCTCTGACCTAGGTGATGTGACTCTCCTGTCTGTTACCTCCTCTTAGGGGGTATTGTGATATATTGCTGGGCCCAGAACTGAGGTGATGTGGCCTTTTCTCTTGCCTGGGCCCTGCATACATGGTGTATGGTGACATATGTCTGAGTTGAACACATAGGTGATGTGACTCTTCTGCATAGGTCTTGCCAACACGGGTATTATGACATACCTTTCTATTCATTTCCTAGGTGATGTTACTCTCCACTCTTATCTGGGCCCTTCCAAAAGGAGGATTGTGAAATATCTCTGACCCTACCACCAAGATGATGTGACTCTTCTCTTTTGCCTGGGCTTTGCATATTTTGGGTATTGTGACATATTCCTGGGCCCAACACTTAGGGGATAAAAGGTTTATTCCTCTACCTTACCCATAGAGAAACTTGTGATGTAATTCTGCATTCATCACCAGAAGATGTGATGGTCTTCTCCTGCCTGCATCCTGACCACAGAGAGGATTGTGACATATTGCTAGATTCAGCACCCAGGTGATGTGACTCTGCTGCCTGGGTCCTAATTTGAGGAATGGATTGCAACATACCCATGCCTGAGCATTCAGGTAATGTGACTCTCTTGCCTCATCCCTGTTCTCAGGGAAGATTGTGACATATCCCTGGCCCAGCGTCCAATCGATTTTACTCTCCTGTTATCTTCCTATATGCAGGTATAATTGTGACATATATCTTGGAGCACAAGCTCACAGGTGCAATGATCACTTTCATATGTCAAACCAGCCAATAGGAGAGATACTGCCTCTTCTAGCTACACTTAGGAAATTGAAAAAAAACCCTGGGTCTCCTCACTAAGATCATCCACTCTCTCACACATTACATAAAGCCCTCAGGTGGTACAGAGTCTCATCACAGGGCCCAGCACACAGGTGAAATTTGTTTCTCGTATGCACACCCTGCACCCTCCTGACCATTATTATTTTCATCCTCACACATAAACAGAACCCACTGGTGAGGTCCTGAATTTCACACATGAATGCAGTTTGTAGCTGGAATTGTGGCTCTCATATGTAAATATCTGGCCACAGTTGGAATGGGAACTTTGTTATAAACCCAGCTCATAGAAAGGTGATGATTCTCTTATCTGGACCCCGCCAATTGTAAAGATGTTGACTCATATATTGGCTTAGGGCCACAGGTATGATTGTGGGTCCATATCAGCATGAAAATCTCAGAACAAATTGAGACCATCATGCATACCATCTAAAGCCCTCAGGTGCAACACAGAGAGTCCTAACAGGGCTGAGCACACAGTAATATAATGACATTGGGATGCATACCCAGCCAACATTAAAGATTGTCGTACTTTCACATGATCATATTTCACTTTTGAGGCTCTGAATCTCACACCCAAAGGCAGTTTCAAAAGTTGAAAAATTGACTCTCATATGTGAGAGTCACAGATGTGTTGATGACTCTCAGATCATGAGTCAGCACACCTGTGAAGCTGTGATTTCAATAAGGAGACAAAGTCTGCAAGAGAAAATGGGGCTGCCATGAACAAATTTAGTCCACTATTGAGATAGTGACTTGTATACTTAGATCAAACATACAGAAGCTGTTCATTCTCATGCCTAAAACCAGAATATGTGTGGGATTAATCTCATCTCTGGACCTTCCTGCAGGTGTCATTGTGACAAACATACACATTTGTCCAGCACCTTAGTGATTAGACTCTTCTGTTTAAGCACAGCTCACAAATAAAATTGGGACACATCATTAGACCTAGAACATAGGTGATGTGATTTTATTCTCTTGCCTTGTTGCTGCCCACAGGGAGCATTGTAACATATCACTGAATTTAACACCTAAGAGATTGGAGGCTCCTGCCTGAACTGTGCCCACCGGGGGCCTTGTAGCATATCTCTGCATCAATCACCAGAGGATATGACTATCCTTTCTGCCTGCACCTTGCCCACAGGAAAGACTGTGACATATCACTGGGCCCAGTAATCAGTAATCAGATGATGTGTCTCTCCTGCCATGGCCTTGCCCACAGGGAGTGTGGTGACATATCACTGAGCCCAATATTCAGGTGATTTGACTTTGTTGCTTGTACTCTGATTTCAGGAGGGGATTGCAACATATCCCCAGTGAGCACACAAGTGGTGGGACTCCCCTTCTAGCCTCCGACCTCAGAAAACATTGTTACATATCCCTGGCCCAGCCTTAGGTATGTGACTCTCCTACCTGGTCCCTGCCATCAGGGAAGATATTGACAGATCTCTGGCCAAGTATCCAGGTGATGTGACTCTCCTGTTCACTCCCTACCCAGAGGAGAGATTGATACACATATCTTGACCAGCTCACAGGTGTAATAATGACTTTCATACCTCAAACCTGCCAATAAGAGAAACTCTGTTTTTCATAGCAAGGCTTTGGAAAACGGGTAGGTCCTAAGTCTTCTCTTTGTATGGTCTTTGAGGAATACCACTCTCTCTTATGTTATATGAAGTCTTTGAATGGTACAAAGAATGTTATCACAGGGATATGTTGCATAACCTAGGGGAGGGGCCCAGCTATATGTCATAATTAGCCCAGGGGGCAGGGCCCAGGCATGAGAAGAGAGTCACATCACATATGTGCTGGCCTAAGTGATATGTCATCATTCCCACTGTGGACAGGTCTCAGTAAGAACAAGAGAGTCACATCATTCTAATATTGGTCTCAGAGATATATCACAATGACTCCCTTGGGCAGAAACCAGGAATAAGATTCACATCACCTGTGGGCTAGGCCCAGAGATGTCACTCTTAATTCTGTGGGCATGTCTCAGGCTGGAGAGAAGAATCACATCACCTAAGCACTGGACCAAGAGATACGTCACAATCTTTCTCATGGGCAAAGCCCAGGTAAAAGAATAGAGCCATATCAAACAGTTCATGGGCTCAGAGATATGTCACAATGCTCCCTGTGGGCAGGGTTCATGTAGGACACTCACATTACATTGGTGGTTGTTCAGCAATACATCCCAATGACTTCTGAGGGCAGAGCCAAGACAAAAGAGTAAAATCATTTTGGTGTTTTACCCATCGGTATGTCACAATCTCCCCCGTGGGCAGAACCTGAAAAAAGGGAAGAGTCACATTAGCTAAATGTTGCACCTAGCGATAAGTCACAATTCACCCTGTAAGCAGAGACTAGACAGAAGATAGAGTCACATCATCTAGTGGCTGGTGCAGAGATATGCCACCATGCCCTTTCTAGGCAGGGTCCAGACAGGAGAGCTATGTCACCTGTATTTTGGACCCAGTAATATGTCACAAAAGCCCATGGACAGAGCACAGGAAAGACAGTCACATAACCTGAATATCAGGTTCACTGGTATGTCCCAATGTCTCCTGTGAGCATTGCCAAGGCAGGAGTGAAGACTCACATTACCTGTATGCAAGACCCAGTGATACGTCACACGGAGGAGTACCACTGTCTTGCATATTGTATAAAGTATGATAGAGAAATTGTCACCACAGGGCTCAGCGTACAGATGAGATTATGCTTCTCAGATGTACACCCCACCAATATTCAGGATGGTCTCTATAACACGTGGAGAGAGCCCACTCTTGAGGTCCTGAATTACACATGCAGACATGGCCCACAATTGGGATGGTGACTTTCATATGTGAACATCCAGTCACAGGTGGGATGGTGACTCATTTTTAAACACAGCTCATAGGCAGTTAAGAACTCTTATTTGGACCCAGCCAATTAAAAAGATATTGACTGTCATACCTGGGCTTAAAGCTAAAGGTACAAGGGAGGGTCCATGCCTGCTTAAGGTTTCAGAGAGGATTGTTACATTCACGCATACTATATAAAGACTTCACGTGGTGAAGACAGTGTCCTGACAGGGCCCAGAACAAAGGTGAGATTGTGACACTCATATGCACACTGAGCCAAGAGTAAAAACTGTCATCTTTTCACATGAACACAGCCCAGTGTTGAGGCTGTGAATCTCACACCTGGAGGCAGTTGAAAGTTGACTCTCATAAGTGGATGTGATCCATGTTTGTGTTAGTGATTCTAAAACCAACATTCAGTAAACACGTGAGGCTGTGACTCCATTGAGGGGCCACGGTCCTCGGGAAATATTGAAGCTGTCATGCACAGATCCAGTCCACCATTGAGACTGTGACTTGTATACTTAGACCCAACATACAGAATGTGTTTGCTCTCACACCTAGATATGGGAAATGTGCAGGATAGTCAGTCTCAACCTTGGACTGGAGGTGTAACTGTGAAATACATCTCGGCCCAGCTCTTGACTGATTTGATTCTTCTGACTAGCCCAACCCATAGATAAAATTGTGACATTATTGAACCCAGCACCTATGTGAGGTGCCTCTGTTCTCTTGCCTTTGCACTACCCATAGGGCTCATTGTGACATATCTCTTGGTCTTATACACAGTTAATGTGAGTCTCCTCTTTTGCCTTGGCACTGCCTACAAGGGATATTGTGACATATCCTTGAGACCCACACTCAGGTTATGTGACTCTTCTGTCTGCAGTCTGTAACATAGGACATTGTGACATATTGTTGGGTCCAACACTTAGGTCATGAAAGTCTATGGTGTGGGCCCTGGCTACAAAAGACATTGTAATATATCTCTGTGCTCATCACCCAGGTGTTGTGACTCTCTTCTCCTGCCTGGTCCCTGCTTACAGGAAGAATTGTGATAGTTACTGGGCTCAATTCTTACCTGAAGTGACTTTCTTCTTTCTAGATTCTTCCATCAGAGAAGATTGTGACATATCACTGGGCCCCTCGCATAGGTGATTTGACTCTCCTGCCTGGGCCCTCCTTTCAAAAAGTGATATGTCTCTCCTGCTTTGTCTCTGCTTGAGGGTGAATGCTATGTATCAATGGAACCAGCACCTAGAAAGTGTGACCCTCCTCTCCTACCTGGGTCCTGCATACCTTCTGTATTGTGACATATGGCTGGATCCAACACTTAGAACTCTGCTAAATGGACTTTTCCATTAGGAGTATTACGACACAACTTTTTATTCATCACCTGGGTTGTGTGACCCTCCCTTTCTGCCTGGGTCCTGTCAAAAGGAGGGATTGTGACAAGTCATTGAAACAAGCACCCACATGATGTGACTCTCCTCTTCTGCCTGGGCCCTGCATATTTTGGATATTGTGATATACTGCTGGGCACAATACCTAGGGAATTGATGGCTACTGCCCAAGCCCTGTTCACAGGGGGCCTTGTCACCTCTCTCTGCATTCTTCACCTAGAAAAAGTACCTGCACCCTGCCTACTAAGAAGATTGTAGCAGATCACTTGTCCTAGCAACCATGTGATGTGAGTCTCCTCTGCTGCCTTGATGCTGCTCACAGGGGACATTATAACATATCACTTGGTTCTGCACTAATGTTTTGTAATTTTTCTGCCAGGGCCCTACAAAATAAGCTATATTTCTGGGCCCAACACCCAGGTTATGCAGCTCTCCTGCCTGGGCTCTCCTTAAAGGGGACATTGTGACATATCTCTGCACCCATCACTCAGAATACGTGACTCTTATTTTGCCTGTTTCATGTTTACAGAGAAAATTGTGACATATCGCTGAACCCAGGACCTAGCTGATGTGGCTCTTCTCTTCTATGTTCTGCCAACAGTAAGGATTGTGACTTATCACTGTGCCCAACACCAAAGTGACATTACCCTTTTGTCTTAGCACTGCCCTCAGAAGTCGTTGTAACATATTGTTGGGCATCGTAACATATTGCTCAGCAAGGTGATGTGAGTCTTCTGCCTGGATCCTGCCCACAAGCAGTATTGTGAGATATCTCTGAGCACATCCACAGTTTGATGTGATTCTTCTCTTTTACCTCGGTTTTGTTCATAAAAAAGATAGTAATGTATCTCTGGACACTCCACTTAGGTGTGTGATTCTCCTCTTTGGCTTGAGTCATGCCCACAGAAAGAAGAGTAACCTCGTTGACAGCAGCACACAGTGATGTGAGTCTTCTACCTGTTTTACCTCACAAATGTTCTTGTGACATATCTCTAATTCCAGAATTTAGATAATGTGACTTTCTTCTTCTGCCTGAGACCTGTCCAGAGTGCAGATTGTGGCCCAGGAAATATGTGATGTGACCCTCATCTCATGCCTGGGTCCTGCCCACTGGAGTGATTATGACACAGAGTTGGACCAAGCTTCTAGGTTAAGTGACTCTCTTCTTCTTCCTGAGCCCTATTTACAGGTGGCATTATTAAATATCTCTGGGCCTCCCACCTAGGTGATGTGACTCTCTTTTGTGGGCCCTCCCCTAAGGGGATATCATGACATATTGCTGAACCCAGCACTCAGGTGTTGTGACCCTTTTTTTTTCCCCTGGGCTCTGCATACATTGTGTATTATGACTTTTTTGGTTCAAAATATAGATGATGCAACTCTCCTGCAGTGGCGCTGCCCACATGGCATTATGAAATATCTTTTTATTCAACACCTACGTGACATGACTCTCCTCTTCTGCCTGGGACCTGCCCAACAGACAGACGGTGACACATCTGGAACCAGCACTTAGGAGATATGACTTTCATCTTTTGCCTGGGCCTTGCATATTTTGGATATTGTGCCATATCACTGGGCAGAACACCTGTGTAATGTGACTCTATTTTCCTGTCTTAGTGCTGCCCACTGTGAGCTTAGTGATGTATTACTGGGCCTTGCTCACAGGTGACGGTTGTCTCCTCTCCTAACTTGGCACTGCCCACAGGAGGCATTGTGAAATATCACTGGGCCCTGCATCCAGGTTATGTGACACTTCTGCCTGTGTTCTGCCCACATAAGAGGAATAGTCACATACTGGTGGATTCAACACCCAGGCGATGTAACACTCTGGCCTGTGCCCTGCCTAAAGAGGGCATTGTGACATAACTCTGCACCTATCACTCGGGTGATGTGACTTTCTTCTGCTGAGTAATTCCTGCTCAAGTGGGGATTGTGACATATCAATGGGGGTAGCACCTAGCTGATGTAACTATTCTCTTCTGCCTAGGTTCTTCCTGCAGTGGAAATTGTGGCATATCACTGGGCTTAACGCCAAAGTGACATTAGTTTTTTGCCTTGGTTCTTCTCTTAGAAGACATTGTAACATACTGTTGGGCTCAGCACCAAAACCATGAGTTTCCTGTCTGGACCCTGCATACACGTGTCATTGCTATATCTCTTGACACTTCAACTCTTGGTGTGACTCTCTTCTGTTCCCTGGGCTTTGCCTATAGGAAAGCAAGAGCCTGGGCTCCAGAGTCAGCCACCCATCTGTGCACAGACAAGCAGAGGTCTCCTTAAGCTTCAGCGCAGTCTGGGACCCTAGCTTTTTTTGTATCAATTTGTTCGATGTGAGGCCCAGTCATGAGTGCCCTTCTTGACTGGACTCAAGGAACATGAAAAGGCCAACTTGTTTTTGTGATTGTCTGTTGTTTTTCAATTACTATTTCTCAGAAACAGTGCTGGATGAATGCCTCAAGGAGCTCACACAACCTGTTCTGGGACTTAGTGATCATTGTTTGTGTCTATGTTCGTTGAGTTCAAATTTAATATTTAAATTTTCCTTCACATTCAGCCTCAGTTTGACACCCAATTGTAGGAAAATGTTTTTACAGATATACGGGGAAGGCACAATTGGTATAGATTACAGATACACGGTAAGCAGAGGAGAATGAAAAGCACAATTAATAAAAACAACACCCACCATGGCCAACGCCAATGCCAGTGTGACAGCCAATCCATGATGGGGTCCTGACGGTCAGATTCTAACTGTTATACTTGTCCTTGCGTGTCTTGAGCAAGGAGAGTAATAATGTGAGAATTGTCAGGGATATACACACAACATTCAGTATGTAGCAAGGCTCAAACTCCTTCTTGGGCTGTGGTAGGCATACCTAATGCCATTCAATTTTGCAACACAAGAGTACGCAGCTGAGCAAATTCATCTGATAACAATAAAAGTCCAATGCTACTATCATTAAGAGCTTTTTCTACATGTAGGCTTAATGTTTTCCTTTGTTGCTGAAACAGGATTATACCAGGGGCAGGGGAAGAATACTGTGATAGGGTACCACCACCAGGGAGTCTGGCACATTCAAAACCAGCAATGTTTGTCTAGATTACTGGGGAGGAGAATATTATCCTGGATGGTGAATGGAATTAATGTCACCCCCCAAGTGCATCTCCCCATCCAATATAGGGCCAGGTATTGCCACCAATAGGATCTGCATACCCAGAGGGGCCCCCAGGAGACTACAATGGTTATACTATTATTATAGTGTATTAAGATGTTATTAAAGTAGCAAAGGAAGTCCAGGTTGGATTGCAACTGTTATTGTTGTGGCCCCATTGGTAGCGACAGAGCCATTCAGAAATGTTGGCGAGGACAACTCTCCAAGGTAGTCCATTTCCTGTGGCCTCTGGCAATTTGATGCAAAGCCAACATTGACTGCAGTTGGCTTCTGTTGCAATGGTGGCTGCCCAGTTGATGAACTCATACTCGGCATCAGACATGATGACCCAGGTACTGATTACTAGTGGACAGGTTATTCTCTGTAATAACAAAAGTGGAGAGAAACATGATATTGCTTTTCATTTTTAAGAAATTGTACTATCCCTTTATTTTCTGCTCCTATAGCTACAAGGTGACCAGCCTTATGGGTGGGATCTGATGGAGGCTGTATCCATATTTTGGATCCAGGATTTAAGCTACCTGTACTAGTGGATCTGAATTTCCCAGTTCTGTATGTAGCCTCTGTTGGGGCAAGATTTCCTCGGGGGTTAATTTTTAACAAGGTACCACTGATAATTGAGCAACCCGCATCTGCAGTCTTATAGCAGAAGAATCTGGAGTGGTATTGTATAAAGTGAACTTTAACTCTCCCCGGTAATCATTATCAATTATACCACCATACATTATAATGTATCTCATTGCCAGGCTTGAATGTGTTGTAATCCATTCATCCACATTCAAGTTTGCATGTATGGTGGAAATTGTGGCCTGTCCATCTGACTACTGATTAATATTCTGTCAAGAGAAAGCAGAGATGCATGGGCATCATTATGGAAAACAGCGATAATGGTAGTGTGCACAGGATTCAGATATCTTCCCAGTATTGTTTTCTCCAAACCTCTGTATTCCTAATTGACCATTTGTTTCCTTGCCATTCAGGCATCTAGGTAGTAAGACCATTTGCTACTGACGAAGAGTCGGTATACAAGTAACAAATCCCTCTGGCCTGCCTCTGAATAGCTCAGAGGATGGCTACTAGTTCAGCCAGATGGCTTCTCATACCCCTCCCTTCATCAGAAATGTTTATATTTTTAACAGGATTATAAGCCACAGCCTCCCAGCGTCGGGTCCCACCAATGTATTTGGTGGAACCATCAGTAAACCAAGCATGTTTCTGATCCTCTGGGCTTAGTTCTTTAAAGGATTTGCCCCATTGGGCAAGGGAGGTTTCCTCCCCTATCTGCAAGACTTGCTCCGTGGTTTGCTGTGCTGACAAGTTTTGCACATCCTCATATAAAAATGATACCCGTTTTGGTTATGGCTTAGCCTGGTCTTGTATGTACCATTTCCATTTTATGATGTTACTTTCTTGAGTGTACCCTATCCAATGAGTTTTGAGGGAGCTCATGACCCAAGTCATAATAGGAATTTGGGGCCTCATAAAAACTAAAACAAAGGTGTTCTCTTTCCTGTAAAACCCAGTAGCAGGCCAACAGTTGCTTCTCAAAGAGCACAAGCTTTGCCAGCCTCTGACAGCTTCTGGGTCTAAAATCCCAAAGGTATCCTCTTCCCATCTTGTTTCTACCTAACACTCCAATTAGCATGTTTATCTAGGACAGTTATTTGCAGTTCTACTGGCCCATCCTGTAAGGGGCATACAGTTGCTCTGCTTGTTTGGCTTGTTGAAAAGCCATGCTCTCTTTCTCTCTTCAGTGAAAGTCATAGCGTTTTCTAGTGACTGCATGCGGAGGTTGTAAAATGTTATCCAAGTGGGGAATATGATGTTTCCAAAATCCAAACAAGCCAATACAACCTTGGACCTCCTTTTCAGTGGTAGGGCTGCAAATTCTAGTATTTCAGCCTTAGCCTTTGGTAAAATGGACTGTTTCCCTGCATTCCATAGGATGCCAAGGAACTTTACAGTTTGTGCAGGTCCTTGAATTTTACTACGGTTAACTTCCCATCCTTGAGATAGGATTTGGGTTTTTACTGGCTCCAAGCCCCAGCTGACTAGTTCTTCAGCCACTCAGACAGCTGTTTTTTTCAGCAATAGGCTGATAACTTTGAGGCTGATCAGTCAAGACATAGGCCTGGCCATGGGCCAGGGCCAGTCTGGAAGTCAGATCAGCATTTTCCTTTTCTGGCTTACATTTCTCTTGTAGCAACTGATTCCTATCTTGACACATTAACTTCTAAGCAGTAAGCGAGCACCATCCATGCTGGCAAATTCCCTCAGCATCCCATTTACCAACTGGGATTCCCTGCAGCTAATCACACACAGCCATTGATTCAAAATGCACTAATTTAGAGTCCCAATTTTCATAAAGGCCCGTTCCCTTGGACCACTCAATGGCCAAGGGGAAGAACTGGGGGAGTTCCCATCCGAAGGTATGGAAAGCCCCTGAGCTCCCAGTCTGGTCCCTGCAGCCAAAAAATGGCATACTTTTGCTTTCGGATCCTGTTCATGAAGCCATAAATGTTCTGTATGGTAAATGCTCAAGGAGAGAAGAAAAGACACACACACAATACCTTTAAGGGTAAACAAACTTTATCCCATGTAAATTGCAATGCAGATATAATAAGCAAATGATATAATAAGCAAGTTGCAATGGGACGGGGAGAAGGGAAAAGATACATATATATTTACACTCATCAGACTATGGAGGGTTCACCACCAGACTGCGAAGAAACAGCCTGGGCTCCAGAGTTAGCTACTTGTCTGTGCACAGATGAGGACAGATCTCATGAAGCTTTGGCACAGTCTGGAACCCTAGCTCTTTTTGTAATGAGTTATTTGGCATGACGTCCAGTCAGGAGGGCCCTTCATCACTGGGCTCAAGGAAAACAAAAAGATCAACTTGTTTTTTGAGATTGTCTGTTGTTTTTCAATAACTAACATATAGGAATAAATTGAAATAGAGATTTATCTGAAACAGCGCTGGATGAATGCCTCAGGGAGCTCACACGACCTGTTCCGAGACTTGGTGACCATTGTTTAAGTACAGATTCAATTGAGTTCATATTTAATATTTAACTTTTACCTACAAAGTGTCAAAAGTAATTCCTTCAAATGCAGGAAATAATATAACTATTCTCAAACTAAACTTCTCAACCAAAAGTCGTAAATTGAGTATAGGAATTAAAAAAAAAAAAGAAAATCTACATCTGTCTACAGGGAACTCAATTTATTTCTTTGTTTATTTTAGAGACATGGTATTGCTTTGTTTCCCAGGCTAGTCTCAAACTCCCGGGCTAAAGTGATTCTCCCACCTCAATCTCCTAAAATGCTGGATGACAGATATGAGCCATTGTATTATATAGTAACAAAAACAGACTAAAAGTGGCAAGATGCATCCAAAAAAATTATGCAAATCATAACCAAATGAGGACAGACTATGTCACAATTATATTATGCAAAATACTTTTTAAGTAACTTAGTTTACAAAATATATTATAAATTCAAATTGTCAAAAAAGGACAAAACAATAAAAGGGTTTATTCACTGGAAACCCATGACAATTATATACGTTTATATAATTGTGTGTATATATCTAATTATATATACACACAAATATGTATGCACCTTACATGAGTATTTTTAAATATATCAATGATATCTTGACAGAACATAAGCAAAAAACAGCAATATACTAAAAGTACAATATTTTAATACACCAGTTCTGTAATTAATAAAAAAGCCAGATAGAATATTAAAAAGAAAACAGAGGACATGAAAATACTGCAAAGTAATTAGATATAACAGATGCATAGAGAACACTCTACACAAAAACAAAACTCACAATCTTCTCAAAAGCTCATGAAACATTCTCCTAAAAATAACTATTAAGACAAAAAACAATTCTTAAAAGAATTTTTGAAAAACTGAATGTTACAAAAAACATTCAAAAAGTCAATGAATCCAGGAGCTGTTTTTTTGAAAAGATTAACAAAATAGATAGACTGCTAGCAAGACTAATAAAGAAAAGAGAGAAGAATCAAAGAGAAGCAATAAAAAATGCTAAAGGGGATATCCCCACTAATCCCACAGAAATACAAACTACCATCAGAGAATATTATAAACACCTCTACACAAATAAACTAGAAAATTTAGAAGGAATGGGTAAATTCCTGGACATATACACCCCCCACAAGACTAAACCAGGAAGAAGTTGAATCTCTGAATAGACCAATAACAGGTTCTGAAATTGAGGCAGTAATTAATAGCCTACCAACCAAAAGAAGTCAAGGACCAGACGGATTCACAGCCACATTCTACCAGAGGTACAAAGGGGAGCTGGTGTCATCTCTTCTGAAACTATTCCAAGCAATGGAAAAAGAGGGAATCCACCCTAACTCATTTTATGAGACTAGCATCATCCTGATACCAAAGTCTGGCAAATACACAACAAAAAGAGAAAATTTTAAGCCAATATTCCTCATGAATATTGATGCAAATATTCTCAATAAAATACTGGCAAACCGAATCCAGCAGCACATCAAAAAGCTTATCCACCAAGATCAAGTGTGCTTAATCCCTGGGAGGCAGGCATGGTTCAACATATGCATATCAGTAAACACAATCCATCACATAAACAGAACCAACGACGAAAACCACATGATTATCTCAATAGATGCAGAAAAGGCCTTTGACAAAATTCAACAGCCTTTCACGCTAAAAAAACTCTCAATAAACTAGATATTGATGGAATGTATCTCAAAATAATAAGACCTATTTATGACAAACTCACAGCCAATATTATACAGAATGGGCAAAAACTGGAAGCACTCCCTTTGAAAACCGGCACAAGACAAGAATGTCCTCTCTCATCACTTCTATTCAACATAGTGTTGGAAGTTATGGCCAGGGCAATCAGTCAAGAGAAAGAAATAAAGTATATTCAATTAGGAAAAGAGGAAGCCAAATTGTCCCTGTTTTCAGATGACATGATTGTATATTTAGAAAACCCCGTCATCTCAGCCTAAAATCTGCTTAAGCTGATAAGCAACTTCAGCAAAGTCTTAAAATACAAAATCAATGTGCAAAAATCACAAGCATCCCTATAATGACAAACAGAAAGCCAAATCATGAGTGAACTCCCATTCACAATTGCTACAGAGAGAATAAAATACCTAAGAATCCAACTTACAAGGGATGTGAAGGACCTCTTCAAGAAGAACTACAAACCACTGTTCAACAAAATAAAAGAGGACACAAACAAATGGAAGAACATTCCATGTTCATGGATAGGAAGAATCAATATCGTGAAAATGGCCACGCTGCCCAAGGTAATTTATAGATTCAACGTCATCCCCATCAAGCTACCATTGACTTTCTTCACAGAATTGGAAAAAACTACCTTGAAGTTCATGTGGAACCAAAAAAGAGCCCGCATAGTCAAGACAATCGCAAGCAAAAAGAACAAAGTTGGAGGAATCACTCTACCTGACTTCAATCTATAATAAAAGGCTGCAGTAACCAAAACAGCATGGTACTGGTACCAAAACAGATATATAGACCAATGGAAGAGAACAGAGGCCTCAGAAATAACACCAAACATCTACAACCATCTGATCTTTGACAAAACTGACAAAAACAAGCAATGGGGAAAGGATTCCTTATTTAGTAAATGGTGCTGGGAAAACCAGTTGGCCATATGCAGAAAACTGAAACTGGATCCCTTCCTTACACTGTATACAAAAATTAACTGAAGTTGGATTAACGACTTAAATGTAAGACCTAAACCCATAAAAACTTAGAAGAAAACCTAGGCAATTCCGTTCAGGACATAGGCATGGGCAAAGACCTCATGACTAAAACACCGAAAGCAATGGCAACAAAAACCAAAATTGACAAATGGGATCTAATTAAACTAAAGAGCTTCTGTAAAGGGCCCGCTAGGGGTACCGAAAGCGGGCAGAAGGCGCCTAAGGGGAAGGTAAGGCGTGAGGGAGGGCAGGTGAGGCACCTGAGGCAGGAAAAAAAAAAGAAAAGAAAAAAATCTCACCTCCAAGAAGCGTTCCTAGTTACCCCACGGACGAAAGTGCCTTCCCATCAGTTCCTGCGCTGGGCCCCTGGGACTCTGGCATCCCTGGTTCGAACCCAAGGAGCGACTCAGGCCAGCTAGGGGTACCCCAAAGTGGGCAGAAGGCCCCTGAGGGGAAGGTTAGGTTTGAGGAAGGGGAGGTGAGGCACCTGTGGCAGAAAAAAAAAACAAAAAAACGCGCCGTCAAGAAGCGTTCCTGGGTCCTCCAAGGACGAAAGTGCCTTCCCATCAGTCCCTGCACTGGGCCCCAGGGACTCTGGCTTCCCTGGTTCGAACCCAGGGAGCATCTCGGGCCCACTAGGGGTATCGCAAAGTGGGCAGAAGGCCCCTGAGGGAAAGGTTAGGTTTGAGGGAGGGGATGTGAGCCACCTGTGGCAGGAAAAAAAAAAAAATCCGCGCAGCCGAGAAGCAGGGCCTGGGTCCCCCATGGATGAAAGTGCATTCCCATCAGCCCCTGCACATGGCCCCGGGACCCTGGCATCCCTGGTTCGAACCCAGGGTGAGTCTAGGGCCCACTTGGGGTACCCCAAAGAGGGCAGAAGGCACCTGAGGGGAAGGTAAGGTTCGAGGGTGGGGAGGTGAAGCACCTGTGTCAGGAAAAAAAAAAAAAAAACAACGCGCCACCAAGAAGGGTTCCTGAGTCCCCCAAGGATGAAAGTGCCTTCCCATCAGCCCCTGTGCATGGCCCCGGGACCCTGGCGTACCTGGTTTGAAACCAGGGTGCAAACAAAACTATTATCAGATTGAACAGGCAACCTACAGAATGGAAGAAAATTTTTGCAATCTACCCATCTGACAAATGGCTAATATCCAGAATCTACAAATAGCTAAAACAAATTTACAAGAAAAAAATAAACAATCCCATCAAAAATTGGGCAAAGGATATAACAGACACTTTTAAAAGGAAGACATTTATGCAGCCAACAGACATATGAAAAATTAGTCATCATCATTGGTCATCAGAGAAATGCAAATCAAATCCACAGTGAGATACCATCTCATGCCAGTTAGAATGGTGATCTTTAAAATGTCAGGAAACAACAGATGCTGGAGACGATGTGGAAAAATAGGAACACTTTTACACTGTGGGTAGGAGTGTAAATTAGTTCAACCATTGTGGAAGACAGTGTGACAATTCCTAAGGGATCTAGAACAAGAAATATCTTTTGACTCATCAATCCCATTACTGGGTGTATACCCAAAGGGTTATAAATCATGCTACTATAAAGACACACACACACGTATGTTTATTGTGGCACTATTCACAATAGCAAAGTCTTGGAACCAACACGAATGACCATCAATGATAGACTGGATTAAGAAATTGTGGATCATATACCCCAGGGAATACTATGCAGCCATACAAAAGGATGAGTTCATGTCCTTTGCAGGGACATGGATGAAGCTGGAAACCATCTTTCTCAGCAAACTATCACAAGGACAGAAAACCAAACACCGCTTGTTCTCACTCATAGGTTGGAGTTGAACAATGAGAACACATGGACACAGAGTGAGGAACATCTCACATTGGGGCCTGTTTGGGGGTGGGGGCTATGAAAAGACTAGCATTAGGAGAAATACCTAATGTAAATGATGAGTTGATGGGTGCAGCAAACAAACATGGCACATGTATACCTATGTAACAAACCTGCACGTTCTGCACATGTACCCTAGAACTTAAAGTATAATAAAAAAATTGAATGTTACATACTATAATTTCTGACCAAAAAGGATTAAAACTAGAAATCAATAACAGAAGAAAATTCATAAAATTCACGAATACATAAAAATTAAACAATTTGCTCTTGAACATGTCTTTGGCATTTGTAAAGGGCTGAACAAAGGAGAAGATAGGCAGTTGTTTCAGGTGTATTTTTAGTTTTGTAAGATAAAAATGTTCTAGAGATATGCCGAATAATGACAATGTGCTGAACAAGTCTAAACTATATAATTATTGTCATTGTAAATTATTGTAAAATTGTAAATAATTGTCAATTTTATATGTTTCTTATAACAATGTAAACAATAATAATATCTAAGTGAGATACCGTTATGATGCATTTCAGTAATTATCTTCAGGACCTCAGCAAAACCTGAGTGCTGTCCTCTCACTTTCCTCTCCGTACAGAGCGAGCTTCACCACTTGCTCCACACCTTCTCCATCAACTACCTGTCCCTGGGATCTTTCCAGTGGCACAGCTAAAGCGCTCAGCAGGTCAGCAGAGCAGCGAGCTTCTATGCAGGTGCAGGGGCTGGGGCTCCTGGATCTTTGTGTCCCATTTCACAGAGATTGCCACCTACTGCCGCCTGCTAGAAGACGGGAAGGGCTTCAATCTTGGTGGTATTCTGGACAGCAGCAAATACCTGCAAAGCATCCAAAAGACCACCACCCACAGGATAATGGACGGCAAAGTGGTGTCTGAGACCAACATCACCGACGTTTTGAGGTGCTGAGCCAGCAGAAGCAAGGTCCCTTTGAGGAGCAGGAGACCAATAAAAACTTCAGTGGTCAAAAAAAAAAATCACTTTTGCATCACAGAAGTGTTTTCCTCACGCAAATGTAATATAGATTCATTTATCCTATCCTAACAGGAAAATACAGGAATATAAAATATTACAAAACAAAATTAAATAAACATTAACCTGTGAAATACTGAATAAACAAAGCATGCAACTGAAGAAGACTCTTTCTAGATAACTGCAATATTCAACCATAACTGGACACCCATAAAGGGCAGATTTTGAATTATGAGCATATGGTTAGAGTAACAAAATTTCACAACAAATGCATTATAATATTCTATAAAGAACATTTAGAAGAAAATTTTAATGAAGATTTCAATATTAGAGAACGGAGTCTCACTCTGTTACCCAGGCTGGAGTGTAGTGGCGAGACCTCGGCTCACTGCAACCTCCACCTCCCAGGCTCAAGCAATTCTCTGCCCCAGCTTCCTGAGTAGCTGGGATTATAAGCGCCCGCTGCCACGCCCGTCTATTTTTTTTTTTTTTTTTGTAGTTTTAGTGGAGACGGGGTTTCACCATGTTGGCCAGGCTGGTCTTGAACTCCTGACTTTATGATCCACCCACCTCGGTCTCTTAAAGTGCTGGGATTACAAGCATGAGCAACCGCACTGGCCTATAATTTGTTTTTTTTTAAGTAAAGAAAAGCCTTACATTTTTAAATATGGGAACAACATGAATATTGAAAAATATGCTATGAAACACTACTATATAATAAGCAATTAGAAATAAATTATACTATCATTCAGATAATATTGAGGAAGTAAATGGAAACACTAATGATAAGTTTTTCTATGCAGTAAACTTAGACACACAAACTAAAATTTTATTAACATGAGGTGCATACTAAGTATCTAATTCACTTTTTATATAACACATAAATTCAAGTATGCTATTCTGAAACCCCTGAAGCTAAAATTATAGGCTAATTTGGGAAACATAAAAATCAAAAAGTGAAAACGTACAGATCACAGTCCCACTAAGCTTTATATAAGATTAAATAATAAAATAACTCATTAAGAAATAATGTAACAATTAAGAATTTATTCTATTCTTGGCAGGTTTCTAAGTTTTTCTACGGCATTAAGATCTTTAAAAATTCTTTGAGGTGAGTAGATACAATAAACTATTCTACAGGTGAGGCGCTTGGCATAGAGACTTCACGTTTTTAAGTTAATTTCTACTAAGGAAAATAAACTTTTTGACCTACATTACCAGAGATAAAAAAAAAAAAAATAAAGTGAAATAGAAGATTCAACTTTATCATATGTGCTGAGGTGCTTTGGGCTCTAATAAAAGTTTTTCCGTTTTTTTTTTGTTTTTTTTTTTTTTGCAGGATTACATTTGAAATCATAGGACTGAAAATCATGAAGCAGAAACATTTGTCCTTGGTGTTTCTGAAATATGTGAACCAAACCTCAATGTCTGTACTTTTACTCTCACAAACTTCAGACACGAGGCACAGATTTTTACAAAATAGCTTAATATAGCAGTCTCGCAAAATGTGAAGATTTCTCCAGATCTCCAAAATCAACGGAAAAGCAGTAAGAGCACAAGGCTTTCACGGCAATAACAGAAAGAAGAGGAGAACTGTGGCTCTCACTGTGAATGCCCTGGAATGTTAGTGGAGGGACAGGAGAAGCCTTAGAAGATTTATGAGCATAATAAGCATAGGGTAGGAAATGTCCATCTGTGGCAGCAAAAGAAGTAAATCTAGGATTTTCCAGAACCAATTTCATTGAAGCAGAACTTCCCACATCACATTTTTTAAAGTTTCCTCCTTGGCCTTTGCACCTCTCATCTTTGTTATTTGTTCATTCCTGCCTATTGGAGTGATGCCTATTATTCTCTCTCTTTTTACATTCCAAAGATATTTCCTTTACTGTAGAACAGGGGCATCCAAGGGAGAATCTCACCATGACCCCAGGTCTGGAGCACCCGGAGTCCACGATCGCTGGGGATGGAGGCGGCTTCAGCCTGGAATTGTGGTGAGATTCATTGATTGGCTGTGCGATGGTAGCTGAGTTGCAAGCAAATGAGTTTCATCACCTTAAATAGTTTTGAACCAAAGAAGCTGTATTCCCTTAAAAAGACAGACAGCCCATCGTGTGAACTACAGAGTTTGTGAACAAATTTATATTGGGTTCATAGTGGAGTCATGCACGCTGACTCCTGCGAGTTCCCCTAAGTTCTTAGAGGACTGCTTTGCCTTTTGATCTGAGAGTTGCAAAGTTCCCTAAAGAATGGCCCTTGTGGATAAGCGCTAAGTCAACAGACAGCGATTGGACAGAATTTGTGAAGGAATTCGCCCCCAGATCATGAAAGGCCCCCTGAACACCCGCCCCGTGGTGGTGCTGCTGGATGGCTGCGACTGCACTGTGGACATGCCCATCCTGAAGGACCTGGCCACCGTGGCCTTCTGTGATGCTCAGTCCATACAGGAGACCCACGAGAAAGTTCTAACGAAGCCGTGGGCGCCATGATGTACCACACCACCTCCCTCAACAGGGTGGACCTGGAAAAGTTCAAGGCCCTGAGAGCGATCTTGCAGGTTGGCAGTGGCTACGACAACGTGGCCATCAAGGCTGCTGGCAAGCTCGAAATTGCTGTGTGCAACATCCCGTCCGCAGCCGTGGAAGAGACAGCCGACTCCACCATCTGCCACATCCTCAATCTGTACCGGGGAAACAGGTCGCTGTACCAGGCACTGCAGGAAGGCACGCGAGTTCAGAGCGTGAAGCAGATCGGCGAGGTGGCCTCAGGAGCGGCCCGCATTCGTGGGGAGACGCTGGGCCTCATCGGCTTCGGTCACACTCAGAAGGAGGTTGCAGTTCGAGCCAAGGCCTTTGCAGGATGGGATCGAGCAGTCCCTGGGCATGAATAGGGTCTACACCCAGCAGAATTTGCTGTATCAGAGTGACTGCGTCTCCTTGCACTGCAATGTCAACGAACAAAACCACCACCTTATCAATGACTTTACCATAAAACAGATGAGGCAGGGAGCATTCCTTGTGAAGGCAGCCCGTGGTGGCCTCGTGGACGAGAAGGCCTGAGCACAGGCCCTCAAGGAGGGCAGAATACGAGGGGCAGCCCTCGACATGAATGATTCGGAGCCCTTCAGTTTTGCTCAGGGTCTGTTGAAAGATGCTCGGAATCTCATCTGCACTCCTCTCACTGCCTGCTACAGTGAGCAGGTGTCACTGGAGATGAGGGAGGCAGCTCCCACTGAGATCCGCCGAGCCATCATAAGTCGCATCCCGGGAAGCTTAAGAAACTGTGTGAACAAGGAATTCTTTGTCACATCAGCACTTTGGTCAGTAATAGACCAGCAAGCAATTAATCCTGAGCTCAATGGTGCTACCTACAGATATCTGCCAGGCATGGTGGGCGTGGCTCCAGGAGGACTCCCTGCAGCCATGGAAGGCACATCCCTGGAGACATCCCAGTGACTGACAACCTCCCGACAGGGGTACATCCTTCCCAAGGGCCCTCTCCCAACAGCCCACAAAACATGGGGACAATCGAGAGTACCCCAACGAGCAATAGCAGAGAATGCCGGAAGGTAATCATTCAGACACACTTGGGAACAAGAGACAGTGAAAAATAGATAATCTAAGAGAAAAAGAATCTGATGGCCTTTTTAGCTGATTCTGGACATATACTTCATTGTTGTTGCAGTGTTAAAACTACAAGAGCTAGAAAACTGAAGATGTCATCTGCTTACGGAAGCTCTGAAAGACTAGGGTGTGATTTATTAACCACCAACATCTACTATTGTGTGTTAAGTTTTTCATCTGTGCATCAAATCACAAAGAATAAATAGAACTTCTCCCTTTATCAGTCCCTTGGGCACAGCAGGTCCTGAACACCCTGCTTAGATGTTGCATCAAGAGTTCAAATATCAAAATAAAAACCATGAAGAGGAAATCCCCATCCTGTGACTTCAGTCTCTTCAGTCTACAGGGACTGGTTACCGCTTTTTGCTAATAGGAAGATTACATTACTAGAAAATGTGGAGTAAACTGTTTGCCTGTGGTAGACACCTGCACGCATAGGATTGAAGACAGTACCGGCTCCTGTACAGAGACGCGTCTCTCACATCTGAACTGCATATTGAGCGACAAGTTGGTTGTAAGTTCAGTAAAAGCCTCTGATGATGCAAAAAGAAAAAAAGTATTAAGTTTCACAAGCTGTTAGTAATCAAGTATATTTTCTCAGTTTCAGATCCTCTGCTATTTTATTGAGTGGAAAGTCCTGCACTAAAAGGGTTCAAGAAAAATAATATTGCATTTCCTTATGTCACAGGAAACACTTTTAGTGGTAACTTGTCAGACTATGAACAAACCCACTTTTTAAGATGTTGATAAAGTCTTCTTTTCTTCACATGATTTTTATACAAGAACACTTCAGATGTATTGGATGTGGCTGATTTTAACAAATCCTATTAGAATTGTATCAATTAGTTACATGTTCTATTCATAGTCTTTTGTGAATCATTGCCTTTTTGTTTAAAAAGATGGCCTATTTTGAGCCTTTGTATAAGTACATTCCTGTTTTTGTGACAAAAGAAAAACTTTAAAATTGTCCCAAATAGAAAAATAATGGCTATTAGAAGTATGTTTTGTTTTAGTGTGAGTTACCATTACTGTATTTGTGTATTGTAAAGGTGGACATTTAGCATTCAGTGCAGTTTTCAATAAAATGTAGTTAGAAAAAACTTCTTAATGAACAAAAACAGAACATAGACAACAAAAGAATATTAGAAGAAGCGATGCATGAAGAAAATGAGATATCAATAAAAAGATTTTTAAAAACCAGGAAAAATTATGACTCTGAAGAACACAGTAACTATATTAAAAATTTAATCAACAGTCACAAAAGCAGACTTAATAAAGCAGAAAAAAATTAGACAGTTGATCACATTGTACTTATAAACACTGAGTCATGAAAACAAATTTTTTAAACAGAATAGAGAAAAAATGAAAAATGGGACTTAATGAGCACCATTAAGTGGACCATTGTATTTATAAAAGGAGTCTTAGAAAAAGAATATAGGAGAAAAGTAATAAAGAGGTTATTTTTAAAAAGTAGCTGAGAACTCCCTAGATGACAAGGTAATTAAACAAGAAGAAATACTGCCAAACAAAAACCTTCAACTGGAATAATTTCACTTCAGAAAAAAAAAATTAAGCATTTCCAAAACAAATAAAAGTTTAGTGTGTTACTAACCACTAGAACAGTGCTAAAGGAAATGTAAAAGAAAGTCTGTCACATCCAAAAATGACAATGTATGCTGCACAGCATCATAAAAGCGTATGAAAATAGCTCTCTATTAAAGGTAAATACATAAGCAAGTATAGAAATCTCTACTGTCATAATGATGGTGCACAAAACTTTCACATTATTGCTATAGAATTTAAAAAATGAAGCATAAATCTGCATAAATGTGTTCATAGATAATAAGAAAAGATAATATGTGATATTAACAACAAAGTGGGGGCATAAAGAGCACAGCTTTGCATTCCATTGAAATATAGTTGTTATATATTGTCATAACTTTAAGATGTTTTATGAAGTCTTTATTTCTCAAGATGATTACAAAAAAAACCTGTAGATGGTATGCAAAAGCAAATGAGAAAGAAATTGAATCATGCCACTACAAAATCAACAAAGAAAAATAAAGCAGTAAGAGAAAAAATGATAAATAACACATCTACAAGAAACACAGAAGACAATTACAAATAATAATAGTAACTGCCTTAACTTCAGTAATTACTTCAAATATAAAAAGTTAAATACCTTAAAGAAAATGAATAAAATGATTTAATGGATTAAGAACAAAGAAGATCCAGCAATGTGCTCTCTATAAGTGTCATTTTAGCTCTAAGGACTCAAATAAGTTGAAAGTAACAGTATAAAGAAAATATATTTTATGCAAAGAGTAGCTACAATTGGAGGGGCGTGGTCATAATTATATTAAACAAAATATATTTTAAGTCAAAAATTTTAATGAGACAGATGATATTATGTAACAGTGAGATGGATTAACTTGCAAGAAATCTATAACAATAATTTATAAATCATATATATAATTTGAAAAATCTGCAAAAATATACCATTGGGATTTTGATAAAAATTACATTAAATTTCTATATTACTATAAATAACACTGACATTTTTCTTATTATTTTTTTTTTTTTGGAGACAGAGTTTCTGTCTCCCAGGCTGGAGGGCAGTGGCACGATCTCGCGATCAGCTCACTTCAACCTCTGCCTCCCAGGTTCAACTGATTCTCGTCTTTCAAATAAGTAAAACAAATATTGAGAGAAGTGAGGCAAGAAATATATAGCAACACAACAATTGCGGACTTCAACACTCCACTTTCAATAATGACTAGAATAGTCAGATGTAAGAAAGCAAAACCTGAACATTATAGACCTAAACAGCATTTATAGAACTCTCCAATACAAAGCAGCAAAATATGCAATATTCTCAATCACACATGGTACATTGTGCTAGGATACATGTCTTATTAAATTTAAGAAAACTGAAGTCATACAATGTAAATGAAACTAGAAATCAAAAGCAAGAAAAAGTGGCAAATACGTAAATAAGAGGGAATTAAGCAAAATTTTTCATATTGTCTTGCTCAAGTGTCAGGTGACTTAATATTGTTAAGATGTCACGGACGGTGCAGTGGCTCATGCCTGTAATCCCAGGACTTTGGGAGGCCAAAGTGGGTGGATCACTTGAGGTCAGAAGTGTGAGACTAGCCTGGCCAACATTGCAAAACCCCATCTCCACTAAAAATACAAAAGTTAGCTTGATGTGATGGTGCATGACTGTAATCCCAGCTACTCGGGTGGCTGAGACTGGAGAATTGCTTGAACCTGGGACGTGGAACCTGCAGTGAGCAAAGCTCACACCACTGCCCTTCAGCCTGAGTGACTGACTAAAACTCCATCTCCAAAAAAAAAAAAAAAAAAAGTTGTCAGTACTACTCATGATGATATAAAAATGTAATGTAATTTTTATCAAAATTCCAATGGTATTTTTTTGCAGAATTTTTGCATATAATTCTAAAAGTTGTTTAGGAACTGTGACTAACCAACGGCCCTTTAAAAGAACAAAGAGGCATTACAGTTTCTGATTTAAAATTACAATACAAAGCTACAAAAATAAAAACAATATGGTACCGCCACAAAAACAGATATATAGATGATGAAACAGAAGACATCCCAGAAATAAACCCTTGCATACGTGATAAAATAATCTTCCATAAGCTTTCCATGACCACACAATAGAAAAATAAAATTATCTTTAATAAAGAATTTTCAAAATGTAATTTTTATAGAGAAAAAAATAAAGTTGGATTCTTCCTTTGTACCATATATAAAAAGAAAAGTTTTTTTAATGGATTCAATACTTAAACATAAAAACTAATAAAATGCTTAGAAGTAAACATAGGGGAAAGTTTATGACATAAGTCTTAAAACTCTTTGCTTAAGTACGACATCAAATTCATAAGCAACAAGGAAAAGAACAAAAAAAGGGACTACATTAAGCTTCAAGTATTCTACACATCAAAGAAAACATTTAGTGACATATAAATGTCACCTAATAAGTGGGCGAAAGCTGGGCATGGTGGCTCATGCCTGTAATTTTAGAACTTTAGGAGGCCAAGGCAGAACAATCACTTGAGGCCAAAAGTTTAAGACTAGCCATGAAAACATAGCAAGACCCTGTCTTGTATACAGTTATATACGTGCATACATACATACATACATTACATATAACCAAAAAGAGTAAAAATATTTTCTAATCATCTGTTTGGTAGGTGTTAATTTTCAAAATATATAAACTCCTAAAACTCAACAACAACAAAAAGTTAATAACTTAAGAATGGGCAAATATTTGAAATGACATTTCTCCAAGGAAGACATACAAATGGCCAGGCATTTAAAAGGATAATCTATATTACTCTTTTAGAAAAATGCAAAGCAAAGTCACAATAATCTATCCCCTCAAACTATTCATACTATTTTTAAAATAGTATGAAAGCTCTTCAAAAAATTTAAAATGAGATTATTATAATCCAGCAAACCCCCTCGTGGGTATGTATTTAAAATATGCAACACATGATCTGGAAAAGATGTTTGTACACCCAAATTTATTGCAGCACTATTAACACAAGCCAAAAGGCAGAAAGAAACCCAGATCTCCCTCAACCAATGAACAGATTAATAACAAGCGGCACATACACAAAGTGAAATATCATTCAGTCTTTAAAAAGTCACATTATATGATAATTCTTGAGAATATCATGTTAATTGAAATAAGCCAGGAACAAAGTGACAGTGTATGATTCCATTCATAATCAGGTATCTTAAGTAGACAAACTTATAGGAGCAAAAATTAGAATGGTGTTTGTGAAGGGCTGAAGGGATGTTAAAATGGGCAATTGTCTTAACTGGCATTTAATTTTAGTTTTGCAAGACATAGAAGTTCTACAGATCTTTTGAATAACTATGTGAATGTACTTAACACTAATGAAATATACACTTAAAAAGAATTAAGATGGTAAATTTTACATTATGTGTTTTTAACACAATTACAATTTTTAAAAGAAAAAAATATAGAGTTATGAAGCTTTCCAAAAATTAAATTTTGTTCACAGAAGATTTTCTCTCACACAAAGGAAGTATAGGTTTGTAATTATACACATGGTGAAATTAAGACTATTATTATGACTACTCATCTACACAAGATAAGACAATCATTGAAAATCAGCCAAAAAATATAGAAGCCATAAGCAAAGTTGGGGACATATTTATACAGACAAACAAACACATATATAATTTAATTTTGAAAACATATGACCGATTTATATTTTAATTAAACCCAACATTAGTTTCCTGAGAGAAATTTGGTTTTCAATTTGGGCAAATGAAGACCTTTCTGGGGTTAAAAGAATTCCTTCTTCTCTGTTTCTTGATATGGGCCTGTGCTGGGTACTGGTCAGCTGTTCAAGTGCAACACACTCAGTTTTGGTTCTGTGCCAGGACTAAACCTACAATATTTCACATTTCATATATAAACCCTGATGAAGTGTTTCTAGGAGATGGCTGCCTCATAACCTATGTTTTGCCAAATGTTTACTACGAGTTTCATTATCATCCTCTTGAATGTGGTATTGTAACTAAAAATCTTCAGGAAATTCTGCTTGAAACTAAAATCAAGTATATCTCAAAAAACTTTCCTCTCTGATCTGAAATGCCTCTCATGTGTTGTCTGCAATTGGTATCCTCTTTTAAAGAAAGTAGAAAGGATAGATGAGGAGACTGATAGTGTTACTGAATGGGAGACAGAGGTGAGGATACACATTGAGGGTGAAAACATGGAAGTTATTTCTACAGCACAATCTTGTAGGCATCTGACTGCTATGCTCCCTTGTGTATCAAATGATGTACCTTTATTGCAAGAGAAAAAACTGTGCTGTTTACCTTGACATTGAGAGGCATTTTGGAATCTGCCGTGATTGCTTAGGACTGAGGATTTAATGTGCTATTTTGTGGAAATCTTAGAAGCAGGAATGGGATTTAATGACCTTAACTAACACCTATCTGAAAAACCTAACTTGTGATTTTAAATAAAATGCCATGCTGCCTTCGACTATTCCCTTTTCAAAACAGGAGCTGCCCCTGCTTTTAACTTTATGAAGTTTAATCTATGAATAGTTTGTACTATTAAATTTTTTAAAAAAATCCACATTGACTTGAAGTGTACAGGCAGAGTTGGAAATTATAACATCCAAAATTATAATACATAGGTAAAACCCAAAATAACCTCAACTGCTGCCCTGAAACCTATTCTAAATAATTGAGACAGTAATATGGAAATGTAAAGAAAATTAAGAAAAAATTTACAAATAAAATCTTGTATGCAAACTTTTTTTGTTTGTCTGTTTTGAGACAGAGAGTCTCACTCTGTCACCCAGGCTGAAGTGCAGTGGCGCCATGTCAGCTCATTTCAACCTCTGCCTCCCAGGTTCAAGCCATTCTCCTGCCTCAGCCTTCACTGAGATTACAGGCACCTGCCACTACACCTGTCTACCTTGTATGCAAACTTGATGTATCATTTATAAAAATACTTTTTCAGATAACTACAATATTCTAATGTGACTGTGCATTCATGAAGTTCAGGTATCTTGAATCATTGGCATGTAGTGTATGACAGTAAAATTTTACAGAAAATGCACTATAGCCATTAATAAAAGGCTCTAATAATTGTAATGCATAAGAATTTAAAAGACACCATAAATAATTTCCGTTATATTTTTAATATACTGATGCTATTCTTACACAAAATAAAAAGACTAGGTAAGCTGTGGTTGCTCACACCTGTAATCCCAGGATTTTGAGAGGCCGAGGTAGCAGATTGCTTAAGCCCAAGAGTTCACAACAAGCCTGGGCAGCATAGGCCTGTCTCTACAAATAATAATAATAAAAATACCCAAGTGACATTTGTGATCTCAGTTACTCAGGAGGCTGAGGCAGGAGAATTGCCTGAGCCTGAGTGGTAAAGGCTACAGTGAGCTGTGATTGTGCCATTGCATTCCAGACTGGGTGACACAGTGAGACCCTGTTTAAAAAAAAAAAAAAAAACTAACAATTAGCCAGGTGTAGTGGCAAGCACCTGTACTCCCAGTTACTTCAAAAGCTGAAGTTGGGGACTCATTTGAGCTTGAGAGTTTTAGTCTGCAGTGAGTCATAATTGAGCTACTGAACTCCAGTCTGGGTGACAGAGCAAGGCCTTGTCATAGATAGAAAGATAGAGATAGATAGATAGATAGATAGATAGATAGATAGATAAAATATAGCTAGAGTAAATTTTTAAAAATGTGGTATGATGTAATTTTTAAAATAAACTGTATGTGTATACTTAGAAATTTATAGAACATAGCCAGAAGAATAAAAAACAACTTCTTAACAATTTTTTTAAAGAACAGAAAAGTGAGTTTGAAGAGAAGGGAATAAAGAGGAGGCTTTCAGTTTATTATGTTTTCATTTTTTGAGGCAGGGTCTCACTTTGTTGCCCAGATGGAAGTACAGTGGTGCAATTACAGCTCACTGCAAACTTGGTCTCCCAGGATCAAACAATCCTCCCACCTCAGCCTCCCTAGTAGCTGGGAATACAGGTGTACATCACCACAACTGGCTAATTTTTGTATTTTTTGTAGAGAAAGGGTTTTACCATGTTGCCCAGATGGGTCTTGAGCTTCTGAGCTTCTGGGCTGAAGCAATCCACCTGCCTTGGGCTCCTGAAGTGCTGGGATTGAGCCACTGGGCCAGCCAAGGCTTTTTGTTTTGTTTTTTCTGTTTTTGTTTTTTTTTTTTTTGAGATGGAGTCTCACTCTGTTGCCCAGGCTAGAGTGCAGTGGCATGATCTCAGCTCACTGCAACCTCCACCTAATGGGTTCAAACAATTCCCCTGCCTCAGCCTCTGTGGTAGCTGGGACTTCAGGGACTCTCCACCACGCCCAGCTAATTTTTGTATTATTTAGAAAAGACGGGGTTTCACCATGTTGGTCAGGCTGGTCTCAAATTCCTGACCTCATGATCCACCCACCTCGGCCTCACATAGTGCTGGGATTACACGCATGAGCCACTGCTCCCAGCCACCAACCAAGACTTTTACTTTATAAAGATATTTATGATGTGTTATTTTGTTTTTACAGTATGTGTTGCATTTATAATTGGAGATACAGTAAAAGGTGATTGTTAATGTTTGGCAGCAAGGCAGTAATATTATCTTCATCAATATTTGCACTTCATTAGCAGGACCCTGTAAGAGAAAGCCCAGACAAAACTTTAAGGCAAAGAAATTACGCTTGTAAAAAGTGAGAGGTTTATCTTTTTATAATAACCAATATTCCAGGTGAGGACTGGTCAGGATCTACCACTGCTCCATCTCACTCAATAACTCTCACACCTGCCAGGATAAGAAGGAGCAGAGAGAATGAAAAATGCCAGTGAGTTTTCTTTCCACTAAGGTCCTATTTGGCAAGTTTCCTATCATCAAGTAGAAGATGGACTAAGAATAAAACATGTGCCCTTGCAGATGCTAGTAGAGAGGCACAAAATAGAAAAGGAGGTAAGCCCACACGCTGTGTTGTGTAAAGTTAAGAAAATTACTCAAAATCTTGGAGCATTAGTTTCTTCCCATGTAAAATGGGGATCATATGCCTACTTCATAAGTTGTTTTGACAATTAAATTCACAAAGACATTTAAAAGTGCCTGTTGCGGCAAGTATCCACATGAAGAAAGTGGTATCAAACTTCAAAATATGGGAAAGGTATTTTGAGTAATGTCAATGAGGCCAAAGACAACATGCCCAGCTTCATAATCAATCCCAGCAGGATTAGACTGAGGAGATCTACAAGTAACTATACATCTTCAACAAGTTCCATTGGAGAGGAAAAGCGTGGAGTCTGACAACATGACACAAATGTGACCAATGTACAGTGACTTAGGTAATGAGGGTGGAATCCCTACATATTCTCTGAATTGCCGTTACACAGTGAGTTCCCAGGAAACAAATGGAATAGAAAAGGCAATATAACAGATGCTACCATAAATGTGGTGAGCAGAGCAGGTTCACAACCACAAATCTAAGCACGAGACTCAAATCACAAGGAGAACCTAGATCTGTGAACAACAGCTGTGGTGGCATCAGGTTCAACATTCTGAGACCGCCGCTGTGGGCAGTGTCTTTGCAGGCACATACTCAACAGCAGTGTATCTGAACACAGATCCCAAGGCTCTTCTCTTCATTAATTATTAAGATGACAGATGATGGCTACAACATCCTCATTAACGCTGTGGACAAGTGAATTCAGAAACCCCCACCTAAATACACAGTGAAGAGTAGGATGAGAATACTGCAGGATAGGGTAGGAATGCGGGCACTCGACCCCACAGAATCTATTTAAAATAAGAGAACAGCCCTAGTATCATGCTGTGGTTTACCTATATATAATTCCTTATTTTTTCCAATTTCATAAGTCCCATACAGTTTTTCTTCCTTTCTTTACAAATGTGCTGATGAACCCATGTGTATTTAATCTTGGAGGGATTAATTCTTCATAAAGTACAGTAACATAATTCAATTGCTATGACGAGGTTTTTCAGGTTTTTTTTATAGTGTTCCATACTCACGAATCACAAATGAAAATTATAAGAACATGTAATATGAACAAGGTATTCTTTTCACACACAGTAATACCCAGGTTTGTACAGATTAGATGCATCATGAAAGCTGGTACCATCTGGGAATCAAAGGAACCATCCTGAGGACATAAGGAACTTAGGGCCATCGATTATTAAGAAACTACCTGCAAGTAGAAGTTCTTCTGGGTTTCTATTGTCAAGACAGGAAAATTCAACGGATAAGCCCCAGCATATTAAGGTACATCCCTAACGGCTGTGGGTGATTAACTTTACATCCAAAGCAGAGATGTAAAAGATGATAGACTTCAAATGCTGCCCAAGTGCTCCGTACCTTGAAAGTAATTCCCACAAAGCTGGAGCACCACCTGTTCCTGAGGAATCAGGTCTCCAGTCGTGTTTTTCAGACACTCGACAGTCAGGAATCAGTTGAGACGAGGCTGGTGATTTCAAGTGTAAAATATCTAAACCATCATCTTTAGGTAGATTCTTATGCCTGGGAATTGTGGTTTTCTCCTCTGCTGCTGGCAGATCCCGGGTAACCCAGTAAATATCCTCTCTCACGCGTCAACTTCTATATCACAAGAAAGGCGCCGTAGAGGGTGACATTTTCCCGAAGGAGTCACAGTCCGCATCACCCCTTGAAAGCTCTGAAGTTGTGCGCGGGCCGGCCACGCAGCAGATGGATGTCTCAGTTCCCACAGAGTTTAGCACAGCAGGCGGCTCCCTGGGCTGGAAGGGGCGCCATGCTCTGGAAAACCCCCCGGGTGTGGATGGGAGAGGACACCGAGATGTGCAGCGGGCTGCAGTGAGGACCAGACCCCTTCGATTTGAATAAGGGAGGTGCACTTCGCAGCGTCACACCGTCGTCACTGCCCAGCCCAGACCTGCCGCTCAAGTCCTTCTTCGGACTCCCTTGGCGAGGGTGCGGCACAGAATCAGCAGGCGGCATCGCTTAGGAAGGGGCGAAGTCCACACCGTCCTGTCCCTCCCTCCAGGGCTGCGCACCACGGGGGAGGACAGACAGTGCATGCTGGGATTGTAGTCCGCAGGTCGGCGGCCAATGGGCTGGAAACCGTTAAGAGACCATAACTCCCAGCACGCCTAGCTAGGGACGCGCCTCCCTATCCTTCCCTTTGATACTACACACCACCCTCAAACCCAGCGCATGCGGGGATTGTAGTCCGGTAGCCCCGCTACCCATGGGCTGGAAATAGCTAAAGGACTATGACTCCCAGGATGCCTTGCGAGGTACCCACCGTCCCGATCCTTCCTCCAGGGCTGCGCACCGCCCCCAAGGCCAGTACATGCTGAGATTGTAGTCCGGTAGCCCTGCGACCAATGGACTGGAAACTGTTACGACACCATAACTCCCAGCATGCCTGGCTAAGGACGCACCTCCGTATCCTTCCCTCCAGTGCTACACACCGCCCCGAAGCCCAGTGCCTGCTGGGATTGTAGACAGCAGGCCGAGAGACAATCGCTGGAAACCGTTAAGAGACCATAACTCCCAGCATCCCTGGCCAGGGACGCGCCTCGCTATCCTTCCTTGCAGCGTTACATACCGCCCCCATCCCGGTGCATACTGGGATTGTAGTCCAGTAGCCCTGCGACCAATGGGCTGAAAACTATTAAAAGACTATCACTCCCAAAATGCCTTGCGAGGAACCCACCCGCCGGACCCTTCCTCTAGGGCTGCGCACCGACCCCAAGCTCGGCGCATTCAGATATATTAGTCTGTCAGGCCGGCGACCAACAGGCTGGAAACTAGTAAAGGACTATAGCTCCCTGGATGCCTTGCAAGGTACCAACTGTCCTGACCCTTCTTCCAGGGCTGCGCCCTACCCCCAAACCCGGTGTATGCTGGGACTGTAGTTCGGTAGCCCTGCGACCAATGTGCTGGAAACCGTTTAAGTACTATGACTCCCAGGATGCCTTGCGAGGGGCCCACCCTCTTGACCCTTCCTCTAGGGCTGGGCACCGCCCCTAAGCCCGGCGCATGCTGGAATTATAGTCCGACTGCCGCGACCAAAGGCTGGCAGTGGATCTGAGACTACAGTGCCAACACTCCGGGGAAACTCTCGTCTTCTCCTCTGCCTCTCCATGCTTCCAGTGCAATTCCGCCCTGCTGAGCGGAGCCTTTCTGTTCCCAAACTTCTCCTGCCTGTGAGGAGACGGCGTGGCCAGGGCAGGTGGTCTCACTTGTAAATGTGACACAGTCTCCCCAGGTGCCAGTTGCATGGCTACTTGTTCCTGAAGTTTGATTTCTCTCTGACAAGCGAGAGCCCAGGAGCCTCTCACAGCCTGCCCAAGGTTGCCATAACGCTTGCTCTAGGGGAGCTGGGCGCGCCCAGCCCTTTGCAGGGCCCCTCCCTCAGCCCTGACCCTTCTCCTCGCCCCTCCAGTGCCACGCCCCTTTAGACCTGCAGGGTGCAGCCCTTCGGTGGTAGGGACCCAGGGCCCGCGGGCTGGCAGTTCTTGGGCTTCTCAGGATCCCTTTCAGAAAGCTGCCTTGTGTATGAAACCACTGCCATAAATGAAAATGCCTGGTGCCTTGTGGCCTGGAACTTGCTTTTTCAAAGCCACCTTTTCTTCTATTCTCACTCCTTGGACCCCCGGGCTGGCTGTATGACTCATACCTGGGTCAAACCTCTCAGAGGGATGCTCCTGCCACTGTAATAGAGAAGACGTCACAGGAGAAAGACCGGACCCCTTCTTCCTTACAGCTAGGAAACCCAGGACTTTGATATTCTAGTGTGGACCTTTTTGCCATACTTAATACAAGCCAACAGAATCAAGCCCCTTGGTCCTTCTCAAAACATTTAGGAAGTTAATGTAGTGAGGTAATATACAATGTCTACATTTCTGCCCTGAATAAGGCTCCCTTGTAAACTCTTAATTTTCCTTTTAAAATACACTTTTGGAAGCACTTTTTATAATTTTCTGGTGGAACTTAACAGTGATAATTCTCAATTTATCTTTCCATTTAGGTTTTCAGGTTAATTCTAAGTACTCCATGGCTACATACTTCTTATTCTGGAGTAGGCGCAGCCTCTGCTATGTGCAGGGAAGATGCACAAGGGTAGAATATCTGTGAGACGTCTTTCTGAAGCATCAATATTACTGCACGATTTGGAAAAAGCAAATTTAAAGAGTTTCCAAAGTAAGAAATGAAAAACTTAGAAGAAGGCAGGAAAGTCATCTGCCTTTAATAACAGTCATCTCTGCAAACACACACACACACACACACACACAAAAAAAAACTTTGAGAATAACCTTTCTTCCATTCTATTTACTATTTATTTCCATAATATCCATTAATAGTAGCAACTAGAAATCATAGCAAGTCAAGCAAAAGCCCTTCCTTGCTAGTTTCATAAACCACAATATGGCCTTGCTGTGCTTTTATTTGTATTTTGCTTTGTATTTATTGACCTTTTGGATATAAATATTTAGGTATTTGGACAGTTTTTGCAAGTGTTCTTCTATTGTTGATTTACTTTTGTTCCCCATTAATTTTTTTGTCTCTCCTGTCTCCTCAGACTCAGTCATTCCACAGGTCTCAAAAGCTCTGTTCATTTCCTGTAAACTTTTTGTACTGTTTTTTTTGTTTGTTTGTTTGTTTTACAGACTGGATAATTTCTATTGCTGTGTCTTCTGTTTTAAATCTGCAGATAAACTCAAAAGTTTTTATTTCATTTCTTTACCTTTCTATTAGATTTTTGTTGTTGTTTTTCTTTTTGTTATATATAACTTCTGTTTCTCTGCTGAAGTTCCACATCTGTTTATTTATGATGAGAATTTTTTTCCCCATGGACATATTCATAAAAACTGTCTTCAAATTCTTGTCTGCTCATTGCAACATCTTAGGATAGCTGCTACTGCCTGTTTTGATGTTGCATAAGGATTATATTTTCACATTTCTTTACATTTCTTATGAATTTTAAAATTGTGTACTAGAAACTAAATGATAATTATAGCGACTCTGAATTTTGTTGCTTTACCTTGAAGAATTTTGTTTTATAAACAGGTTTCATTGGGCTAGAGTCAAGCCAATACTTATCTCCCCTACAGTGGGCATAGCTGAAATCCTCATTCAGTTTTTATACACACGTCATATATGTATTATGCATAGATGTTTTTCTATAAGAATATATTTTATTCAAGTTTCATCATTGTTATCTGTGACAGTTCAACAAGCTACTCCACCATTAGTGGAAGTCAAAACCTCAGTTTTATTTGATTGTTGCATTTTATATCAATGAAATTATATAGTATGTATACTTGTACATCTATTTTCTTTCTTTCCTTTTTTTTCTTTCTTTCTCTCTTTTCCTTCCTTCCTTCATTCCTTCCTTCCTTTTTTCTTGTCTTGTCTTGTCTTGTCTTGTCTTGTCTTTTCTTTTCTTTTCTTTTCCTTTCTTTTCTTTTCCTGAGGTTGGTGTGCAGTGGCATGACCTCACTGCAACCTCTGCTTAGCAGGCTTAAGACATCCTTCCACTTCAGGCTTTGGAGTAGCTGGGACTACAGCCGTGCACCACCACGCCTGGCTAATTGTTTTCTATTTTTGATAGAGACAGGGTTTCACTATGCTGCCCAGGCTGGCACACCTACTTTCTTTTATGCAACATTACATTTGTGACATTCACCCACCTGTTGCAAACAGCTATAGTCTGTTCATTTTAAAAAGTATTTTTTACATTTTATTAAAATATAAAAATACATAAAATTAACCATTTTAGTAATTTTTCGTGTGCAGTTTAAAGAAATTAAATACATTCACATTGTTTTGCAACCACTGTCCACGTTCATAGGAAACTTTTTTCAATCTTTCAAAACTGAAACTCTGTACCCAGTAAACAACACCCCCCCAACCCCGCCCATTGCCCTTTCTGTAGTCCCTGGGAACTACTCTTCTACTTTGTGTTTCTGTGAACTTAACTACTCTAAATACCTCATATGAGTGGAAACATACAGCATAGCAAAAAAAATCATGAGAAAGAATAATACATACTATATTACATATGTTTATCTATTTGAATAAAAATGCTAGCAGGGATCAGTTCATGGTGATTATAGAGAAAGATAGGTAAAAGTGAAAAGGGGATTAGGTGCATTACATTTATGACATGGTGCCTCAAATGCCAGAGCAGGTCCCGCAGTTCCTGCCCAGCAGCTGGAGTCAAGGTGCAACAGGACCTGATGTCGGCAAGGGAACCATGGCCACAGGCTGTGTGAAGCTGGCTGCAAGAGAGTGTCTCCTCCTACCCTATGCTCATCTGCTAGGTCTTTGCCTTTTATTCTGATTGTGCTGCTCCAGACACTGGAATCATACCCAAAATTCCTCTTGAGTCTGAAGACGATGATTGTTTCCAGCTATCTGGAACCGCTGCATCTACTGGAGGACTTTAATCTTCTGGAGCCAGAGGGAAGGACAGGATGCTGACAGGGCCTGGCTGAAAGATTCTACAGGGGACTTGTAAAAGAGGAAGGGAGCAGGGCTGGTCTCTGGGGCTTTTCTGTTAAGGGGCTCTCACCTCCCTTCCAATATCATGCAGCCCTAACTGGTTCTCAGAGTTGAATACAAACAGCCCCTCCTCTACGAACTTGTCATCAACTCCACTCCCCTAACTGCACCCTGCATTAGGATAGGTCTCCTCCTTCTCTGTGTATTACTCCCTTCCAATAAATCTTAGATTCAGAGGACAGGACCAAGGAATGTCCTGCCCGGGCTGATTTCTGATTTCCACCTCCACCCTCCCACAAAGTGAGGACTCCAGCTACTGCTCACCTTTCTGTTTTTCTGGGTTTTGATCACATTTCTCTGGAAGACAGCCAAAGACCATCAGAAAGGCCCCCTGGTCCATGACTAGGCTCCATTTCCAGCGCTTTCCAAGCTTCACCGCCTCCAGGGCCACCAGGGTCAAGGGATGTACACAAAAGAGGCCTTGCAGCTCTGCAGCTTCATCACTCGGAGTGGGACTGATGGCTGCTGTGGAGCCTCTATCACTCATGGGTAAGATACCCCTGTTTGCGGGGTGGGGAGGGCTGTGAGGCCCTCGCAAGGGAAATTTTGGCAAGGGCTGAGATGTACGAGCTCAGTTCAAGACTCTCTTCTCCCAGGCCTCAGGATTCTGGTCCCTGACCTGTCTGCTCTCTTCTCCCAGGCCTCAGGATTCTGGTCCCCGACCTGTCTGCTCCAGGCTCAGTCACATCCACACACTCCTTCATGGCAGTGTCCAGCATCACCAGGTCAGTGAGCAATGTCCCCAGAGAGGGCATGACACCTGTACCATCAGAGTGGTAGTGATGAGGAGCATCTGCTCTCAAGTGCCCACCCAAGTCCTGTCCTTTGAAATCTCATAAACTCCTGCCTTCTGGACCACTCTACCTAGGTCTCCCACTTGGAGTAACTGAGAACCCTCAGCTGCCTTTTCCCAATTCTCCATGTCTTCCCATTAGCTGGCCTCTATAGCCACCAAGCACCCCATAGTTTCCTCCTTGGTGGGATTTTAACAAGCCACAAGGTCATGTGGTCCTGGCTCCGCCTGTTTTAAAACCCACATGGGCCCACCTCTCCCAGGCCCTTGCTCTGGTCTCTTTAATGAAGGCATTTTAGGCACTGTGGCCCCAGGAAGAAAGGGCTGGAGTGGAGAGGCCCTCTGCTCTTTCGATTTGGAGGTCTCCAGCTGGGCCACAGGCATATCCACCTTCTGCTGCCACCGCCTCATCTGGGCTCTCTGGGGCTTCTCTACAGGGTAGAAAACTTGTAGGTCTCTACCTGAGAGGGTGAGGGACAAGGTCAGTGAAAATATACTTCTTCAGTAACAACTCAGCCACTTGGACACTGGATAAGTGGCCTGAGTCAGCTGGTCCAATGCTCTGACCACCTCCAGTGAGCTCTGATTCTAGACTCATTCCCAGCTCCAACACTCACTGGGTGTGTCATTTTGGGCATGCAGTCGGGCTTCCCTGAGCTGTTTCCTCAACTGGAAAGTGTGTTGGGAATCAAACTACCTCACAGGGCCCCTTAACACCTCACTTTCATGTGGCCGTCACTATTGCTGTCACCATCATCCCTCTCAGGATGAGCCAGACACAAGACCCTGAGATTCTCTTTCTTCCTGATCCCCATCATCGCCTTGAGAGGCCTGCACAACAGGCTCATCATTCTTACATTTTCGAGATAAGAAAACAGAGGCCCAAAAGGGCAATGACCTGCCCAGGGCCCCACAAGAGAGGCCAACTTCTCCCTCAACCTGGAGGGCCTGTCCCAGCTGCCTTCCCCCAACACCCCAGCATCACAACTGACCAGCATTCCATCCTCTAAACACTATGGGTGACAATATTCCCAGCCAGGCCCTGTGGCAGTGGACATGGTTCTGAGAATTGGGAATGCAATGTGTAGGAAAAGTTAAATATTAAATTAGAACTGAAATGAACATGGACACAAACAATGGTCACCAAGTCCTGGAACAGATTGTGTGAGCCCCTTGAAATGGTCATCCAGGGCTGTTTTGGAAAAATCTTTATTTTAATCTATTCCTGTACATTAGTTATTGAAAAAACAACACACAATCGCAAAAACAAGTTGATCTTTTTGTGTTCCTAGAGCCCAATTGTGCAGAGCACTTGTGACTGGGCCTCATGCCAAACAACTTGTTACAAAAAGAGCTAGGGTCCCAGACTGTGCCGAAGCTTCATGAGATGAAGCTGCACCCTGTACATGGACATCTGTACATGGACAGGTGGCCAACTCTGGAGTCCAGGCTGTTGCTTCCCAGTTTGGTGATGAATCCTCCATAGGAGGATTTCCTTTTCCTTTCTCTCCTTCTCATTGCAATTTGCTTATTATATTATTTGCTTATCATGCCTGTACTGCCATATACTTGGGATAAAGGCTGTTCATCCTTAAAATTATTGTGAGTGCCTTTTCTTTTCCCCTTGTGCATTTCCCACACAGGAGCCCAGGTGATGGAATCTCAAAGTGACCTCACTTCCTTAGTTACAGGCTCAAAGAAAATTCAGAACTCTGGTAATCTGGAACCCTCATTCTAGAGACAGCCCTGTATTTACTAAGGAGACTCTGAAGACAGCAAGATGTTGTCCTGCTGTGTCTTGAATTTCTGAGGCTGTCATCTCAGGAAGGCTTGAACTGAGAGCCTTTTCTTACGTTGGAGACATTGGCTCATTCCTCACCGCTGGCTGTTCTGGCCATTTGGAAGGGGTTACCCATAGATAACACAAGGCCACTCATGGCAGGCCTATCCAGGCCAGGCCTCACCTTTGATATCATCTCGGCAGCCACACACCCCTCCTCATCACCACGTCTTGTGGGAAAGAAAGAGATAATGGGTCCTTTTTTCACAGGAGCAGGTTTCCAGAAATTGGGAGGCTAAAAGTCTGTTTATACCACACGTTACAGCTGGCAGGAGGGGAAGATGAGTGCTTGGGGGTCACCTTTGTCTGTTCAGACGTTTATTCTAATACTTCAAGCTGTCATCTTGTTTTCTCCCTGGCTGGAAGTCTACGCAAATGCTCCTATGTGCCTGATATGGGGAGCAGGCTTTCTAACAGGAATTTCCCCTGTGGGGAAAGCCAGGATGCCATTGTTGCCTCTTGGCCAGGCTTCCAGCACTTTCTTTGCAGAACTCTATGCAGAAGATCCCTGAGGAGCTGTTTGATGAGTCCAACTACTCCATCTCATTGAACAAAAAGCAGGTGCACCATGCCAACAACCATGGCCTGTGCTGGTCTGGAGGCAAGGTGGGCACAGAGAGGTCTCTAAATGGAAAAGACCAGGGAAGCCCAGGACCCAGACCAAAATGTGAGGATTCCCCAGAAACTGTTTTAGGGCTTTCTCAGTTAAGAACCCACATTTCCTTCCCAGAGGAATCTGGCCTCCATTAGTCCATAATGGCAACTTAGGTGCACAGTCACCAGTCATATACTCACAGGAATATCAAAACAAACACTTTTGTGTTGTTTTTACTCTACATTAGGCTGTGAATGTCTTTGCATGTTGCTACTCTTTTTATTGTTGTAACTACCCACCCCAGACACATCCTGTAGCAGGCAGCTTCGCTGCCTTGCCAGACCTTCTCTAAGACTTAGAAGTTCACACTGTTACTAGAGAGGGGTTTTACCCAAAAAATGGGAGTTACACAAAAGGGCCTTATGTGACTCTATACATGTGTCTCACAGGGCCCATCTCTGTTGCCCCATTGGGACAGGAGCTGTGCCCTTATATGTCTTCATAAAATTCCCTAAGTGGGGCCTTTCCCTCAGTAATTTAGTCTTTTAATACTGGTGGAACCTGACATAATAAGTTCTATTTCCATTTCAGCCATGCTACAGGGAACATCTTATCTGTGTCCTAATAGGCTGTAACAGTTTGCTATGGCTTACATAATACAATACCACAGGTTGAAGTGCTTTAACAACAAAAATTGAATTTCTCACAATTCTAGAAGCTAGAAACCCAACCTTAAGCTACTGGCTGGGTGGTTTCTCTGAGGTCTCCATCCTTTGCTTGCAGATGATCATCTTCTATCTCTGTGTTCACAAGATCTTCTCTTGTGCTTTTCTGTCCTTACTGCCTCTTATAAAAAGGGCTGCAATCATGTGGAATTAGGATGCACCCCAATTAGTTCACTTAACCTTAATTACATTTGCAGAGACTATATGTTCAAATATGGTCACATTCTGAGGCACTAGATGTTAGGACATAAACATATAAATTTTAGGAAGGGAACACAATTTAACTCAAAACATTTACTACTCCCTTGTAGGTTATAGTCTCCCAGGAAAGCGATTACTCAGTGAAAGAGTAGGAATATGTAAAGTTTTGATAGGTAAAGCCAGAATATATTCCAAAAGGGCTGTGAAAGGTACACTGCCAACAGTAGTTTCTGAATTTATCTGCTTTTATAGATTCAGACTCCCTTGGATGTTAACATTCTTTTAATTTTTTGTCAATCTGCTATCTATGTGGCAAAAAAACTGTTTCTATTTCAATTTTTCAACTGATATATTTGAGTTACCTTTCAGTTGGCTTAAACCTATTTTGGTTTTCTGTTCCCTGAGTTACCTGCTCAGTGATTTGGCCCTGTGAGGGGTTTCTCCCACCTTGAAGTCCCCCAGCACTGACACCTTTGCCAGGTGTGGGGTTACTATAGTTGTTTCTCAAGACTCCTTTTAAGATTTTACAAGACCCAGTTAGGTTGCTTTAAGTCAAAAGGGTTGTCTTAGGGTATCTTGTCTTGTGCCCTGTCTTTAAAATAAAGAGAAAGTGAGGCTTCCCCATGCCCTTCCCTCTATGTCAGGGGCAGACATAGAGCCTCAGGTAGCTTAAAGGGAATTTCATGCAAGCCTCACCATGGAAGATTCTCATTCTTACCTGTGTGTTTTTGAGCAGCCATTTGAAATCACAAAGCCTTGTTTTCTCATTTCTAGACTGAGAATTTTTTTTTTGAGAATTCTCTGGGATAATGCTCTTTATAAAGATTATTAATACAGGTGGGGGCTGTTGTCTTACAGCTGATATAATATCGTGAAGGCCTTGAATGTATTCATGGATTAATTATATTCTACCTACACATTAAGTTTGACATCAGAGGCCTAAAACCTTTTTCACCATAAACACCCATTTCCTCCACATGTCTAAGTCTCTGAAGGATGGGGATTTCCTGATCTGAGCTCCATATTCCAATCCTCTGGTGTTTCATGGTCTTGTCGTCAAGGTCTTGTCCCCTCCCCAGGAGGAAATGAGTCTATCCTGAACCTAGAGATCTGAAGGATGCCAACCCCCCAAGCCAGGCACAAGGCAGAAGGTGATGAAGTCCCTGACAGCAGCCTTTCTGGGTCAAACTCTCTCCTTCTTTACCATTTTTCTGAACTTTTACCAGGACCTCCCAACCACTCTATAGTTCCTGGACCAGCTGTTTAGTAGGTGAGCATATGTCTTCTCCAAGGCACAGGGGTGACTCTGCCAGTTACTAACTGTGTCTTAGGATACCAGTGCATCTCTATCAGCCTCAATTTGCATCTCTGTAGAGAATCGTACCTCTGTTCTGTACGGGAGACACGCGAGGGGAAAAGAAAACACACACACACCATACCTTTAAGGGTAAACAATCTTTATCCCATGTAAATGGCAGTGCAACTATAATAAGCAAATTGCAATGGGAAGGGGAGAAGGGAAACAATATATACATATTTACATTCACCAGACTATGGAGGATTCATCACCAGACCGGGAAGCAACAGCCTGGTCTCCAGAGTCGGCCACCCGTCCGTGCACAGATGAAGAGAGGTCTTATGAACTTTCGGGGTGGCCTAGGGCCCTAGCTCTTTTTGTAATGAGTTGTTTGGCATGAGGCCCAGTTACTAGGGCCCTTCAAAACTGGGCTGAAGGAACACAAAAAGGTTAACTTGTTTTTGCGATTGTGTTGGTTTTTCAATAACTAAAATATAGAAATAGATTGAAATAGAGATTTCTCCGAAACAGTGCTGGACAAATGCTTCAATGGGCTCACACTACCTGTTCCGGAACTTGATGCTTGATGACCATTGCTTGTTTCCATGTTCAATTGAATTAAAATTTAATATTTAACTTTCCCCAACAACCTTATATGGTTTTTGAGAGAAATGAATGGCATAAAACATGAAAAGTGGATCCCTAATGTTTGGCTTGGTGGAAAGTCTACTGGGGCATGCTCTGGTTGTTCAAGTTTATTATTTTTTTCTCTTCTTTCACCCCAGAGGCTAATGTCACAGTGACTCATGTCCCTCTGTAATTGGAAAAGCATATGGAAAACAAACCTGTTCTTACATTTGAAAAGGGCACTTGAGCTTCCTGTTAGCTGGGCTTGGTCCTTGACACAGAGAGATCCTGTGTCCCTGCATGCTGAGAAAGGGGCCCCAGGCACACTCAGACATAGCTAAAGAGGTTGTAGTTAGGGTCTATTTATTCATTTTATATATATATATATATATGCTATATATATGTAATATATACATGAAATATATATGTAATATATATATGAACTATATATGTAATATATATATGAAATATATGTAATATATATGAAATATATATGTAATATATATGTCATCTAGATGACATGTATATGTCATCTAGATGAAATGTATATATGTAATATAGATGAAATGTATATGTAATATAGATGAAATGTATATGCAATATAGATGAAATATATATGCAATATAGATGAAATATATATGTAATATATGTACTTTTCCAAGTACTTTTCCAGACACTTGGCATAATTCAGTGAAGAAGGCAGATGACAGTTCCTGGGTCACAATTTACTTTAGGGAGTCAGACATTCACAGTAGACCTCATAAACAGGCCATGTTCACAGAATGTGAGATCTGATGTTCTCATGCTTTCCGCTAGGAATGGATGCACCTCTCAGGTTCTGATCAGAATGACAGACCCAGAACCAAGCATAACGTTTAAATAGATGATGTAGATAACTTTTTTTTTCTTCAGAAAGTAACATCCCTTTATGATAAAAACTCTCAACGAATTAGGTATAAAATAAATTCACTTCAACCCATTAAAGGCCATGTATTACAAATGAATAGCTGGCCGGGCACAGTGGCTCATGCCTGTAATCCCACACTTTGGGAGGCCAAGGCGGATGGATCACCTGAGATCAGTAGTTCAAAAGCAGCCTGGCCAGCATGATGGAACACCATCTCTACTAAAAGTACAAAGTTAGCTGGGTGTAGTAGTGCATGCCTGTAATCCCAGCTACTTGGGAGGCCGAGGCAAGATAATCCCTTGAACTTAGGAGGCAGAGGTTGCAGTAAGCTGAGATCGTGCCATTGCACTCCAGCCTGGGAAACAAGAGGAAAACTCCTTAAAAAAAATTATTATACTAAATGAGACAAAGTGATAAGCTTTTTCTATAAGACCTGGAACAAGATAAGAATGCCCACTTTCATCACTCTTATTCAATTTAATATCATATATTCGAGGCAGGGCAATTAGAGAACAAAATCAAAGGAATACAGATTGGAAAGGAAGTTAAATTGTCACTGTTTGCAGACCACATAATCTTATATATAAAACCCTAAAAACTTCACTAAAAAAACTATTAGATCTAAGAAATTTAGTAAACTTGCAAGATATGAAACCAACATTACAAAATCAGTACCATTTTTATGTACTAACAAGAAACTGTGTAAAACTATGTGAAAAAGAAATCAAAAAAACAATTCCATCTACAATAGCTACAAAATGTATACTCAGAAATAAATTCAATCAACAAGGTGTAATCTCTACATTAATACCTAAAAAAACTTTAAAAATTGAGGTCAAACAAATAAAAAACAAATAAATGAGAAGATGTTACTTATTCATGAGTTGGTGGAGTTAATATTGTTATAAGTCTATATTGCATAAGATAACCTACAGACTTAATGTAATTCTTATCAAAACATCAATGACATACTTCACAAATATAAGATAAAAATTCTAAAATTTATATGATACCAAAAAGGCCCTGAAAATTCAAAGCAATCTGAGCAAAAAGAACAAAGCTACAAACATCACAGTACTTCACAATGTAATATGGCACAAAGCTATAGTAACCAAAACATTACGGTATGAACATAAAAACAGACACAAGGGCCAATGGAGCAAAATAGAGAGCCCAGAAATTCATGCAGTTATAGCTAATTGATTTTAGACAAAGGTGACAAAAACACACAATTGGAGGAAGACAGTCTCTTCAATAAAAAGTGTTGGGAAAACTGGAAATTCACAGAGAACAACAGAATAACACCTTCAGTTTAAACCACAGATAAAAATTAACTCACTCTTCATTAAAAACTTAAATGTAAGACCTGAAACTCTGAAACTGCTACAGGAAAACATAGGGTGAAAGTCCCATGACATTGGTCTGAGCAATGAGTTTTTCAATTTAACCTCAAAATTCCAGGGAACAGAAGTCAAAATAAACAAATAAGATTACTTCTAACTAAAAAAGCTTCTTCATAGCACCAGACACAATGAAATATTTAGACAATCTAGGAACGAAAGTATTTGCAAGTTATACTTCTGACAAAGGCTTAATATCTAAAATATGTAAGAAATACAACTGTACAACAAAAAGAAATAACTATTGAGTGAAAAAAAGACTTAAATAGACATTTCTTAAAAGAAGGCTTACACGTGGCCAGCAGATACATGGAAAAATTATCAATGTCAGTAAACATTAGGGAATGGCAAATAAAACCACTAGTAAATATCAACTCACTCTTGTTAAAGTGAGTTAAAAAGACAAAAGGCCGGGTGCGGTGGCTCACTCCTGTAATCCCAGCTCTTTGGGAGGCCGAGGCGGGTGGATCACCAGAGGTCAGGAGAACGAGACCATCCTGGCTAACAAGGTGAAACCCCGTCTCTACTTAAAATTACAAAAGAATTAACCGGGCTTGGGGGCGGGCGCCTGTAGTCCCAGCTACTTGGGAGGCTGAGGCAGGAGATGGCGTGAACCGGGGAGGTGGAACTTGCAGGGAGCCGAGATCACGCCACTGCACTCCAGCCTGGGCGACAGAGTGAGACACCGTCTCAAAAAAAAAAAAAAAAAAAAAAAAAGACAATCTTGGCAAAAATGCAAAAATGTGGAGAAAAGGGAATGCACACACATGACTGGTGTCAATGTAAATGAGTATAGTCATTATGGAAAACAGAATGAAAAGTTCTCAAAACCTTAAAGATGTAACTACCTTATGATACAAATATTTGAGCTTTTGACCTAGGTGACAGACTATAGGACCAACTATACCATTTAAATAGATGTAGAAGAGGGATTTGACAACGTTCAACATTGCTTAATGATTAAAACTCTCAATAAATTAGATATAGTACAAACGCACCTCAACTCAATAAAGGCCATGTATAACAAATGCATAGGTAAGATCATACTAAACAGAAAAAAAAGTATTTTTTCTAAGAGAAAAAAACAAGACACTATTGTACATATATTCACATATTGTGTGTGTATATATGTGTGTGTGTGTGTATATATATATATTTCTACAAAGCTCTTGCCTTACAGTCTTAGATGCTATACCTATGGACTATCTTTGGCAAAACCAACATCTGCTACTGGTTTTGTTCCGGATTCAACCCAGTTCCACACGTACTGAATGCACACTATGTACAGGAACTTGGTCATTCCACTGAAGATCATTTTCTTTGGAATTACTATTTGATGAGAAAGCCTAGGCTGCCAACTGCCCACTTCAGAATCCCTGCAGGAAAATGTTTTGGGGACGCACCAAGTGGACGGCCATTGAAAACTGTGGGAATGCAGCTGTAGCGATTCTCATAAATGCAGCTGGCCTGGAAAGTGTGGCGGCCAGATCAAGGGATGGCTCACAGTTCTGGAGGGTGACTCCTTTCCCAGCCGGCGCCTCAGCCTCCAGGACACCAGCGCAGGCCACAGAGCGCCCCGCAGAACGCTGCTGCTCTGGGCTGCGCCTACTGTCCCCACTGGATGCCCGACTTCTTCCTGGAGTGTGGGCATCCTGTTCTATTCCTTCTGGGGGCGGCAGACAAGTTTTCTCCCAGCCTTCCCCAACTGCTCTTCTGGCCTGGGCAGGGCCAGAGATCTTTGCGCATCCAGGGTATCTATGAAGCCAGGGGCCACGCTGTAATGACAAGGAGGATGGCGAAGGGCGTGCAGATTGGGGAGACAGAGGAGGAGTAGGAGGAGGCGGGCCGAGGAAAAAAGGTCAGAAGGGACCGCCTTAGCCTGGGGTCATGGGGGTGGCGCGGGCAAGGCTGGCTGCTGCCGTGAGGAGGAGGGGTCCAAGGTGTCAGAAGTGGCCACCGTCCTCATCTCCAGCCATGGGTGACTGCGGGAGGATCCAAAAACTTTTGGAAAGCACTCATACCCTCCGTAAGAAGGAAACTGAAGAAGTGGCAGCTGGGGCGGCTGTTCCAGGCTGTGGAGGGGCGACGGGGGACCGGCACCGAGTGCTCCTGGACCGTAGCCTGGAACTGCAGCCTGGACATGCAGCCTGAACCAAAGCCTGAACCTGCAGCCTGGACGGAAGCCTGAAGCCCAGCCTGGACCTGCGGCCTGGACCTCAACCTGGAGCTGCGGCCTGGACCTCAACCTGGAGCTGCAGCCTGGACCGCAGGCTGGACCACAGCCTAAACCACAGCCTTGCCCTACAGCCTGGACCTGCAGCGTGGACCTACTACCTGGACCACAGCCTGGATCCCACCATGGCCCTGCAGCCTTGGCCTCAACCTGGGCCTGCAGCTTGGTTCCGTGGCGCGGGTGACTGCGCATCCCTCGCTGCCCGCCCTCTTCTGCCTCCTCCTCCTCCCGCTGTGCAAAGGTTCGGGTGGCCTGATTGCTGGCCTGCTCCGGAAGAGTGCAGGAGCAGGGAGGAGGACATTGCCAGGAGACCTGCTCCAGTGCTGCAGCGGAGGAGGTGGCCATCTGGTTCTGCCTGAAGGCGAGAGGCCAAACCCCATGACACCCTGTCTTTTGAGGGGGCCTCCCATTCAAGTCCTATCCGGTCTCCACCGCCCTCCACTTCTGGGGACGGAAGAGATGCAGCTTTGATTAGAGGGACGTGACCAGAGAGGTGCAAATCCCCGCCTTGAGGGACAGACATACTGACGGTCTAGGACCAGCATCCGCGGAAGACCGTGAAACCGCCTGCCCGTGGACATGCGCATGCGCAGCACCCAGACCTCGGCTGCAGAGCTGGCCGCGCCCTGGGTGTCTCCGATATTGGCGCTGCTCAGGCCGCCTCCGCAGGCGCGCTGAGATTCAGCCAGACCTGGAGAGATCTTGAGCTCACACTGGCCGCTTGAGCCTTCAGCATCCATCTCCACTGGCCTTCAGAAGGCCCTGCCAGCCTCAGTGGGAGAGCCCAGGACCCTGGGATTCTCTCTGTGGAAGCCCCAGCTCACCACGCCCTGAACGGTCAGAGCTTCCTCTCAGTCTTTCCCTCATTGCCCTGACGAGCTGCGCTGCAGCAGGTACTGTGCGCTTCAATTTCCAGTGTTCAAAGAAAGAGGTGCGCGTCTCGCCAGGCACGCTGGTTTCCGTAGTCTCTTAACTGATTTCAGCTCATTGGTCACAGAGCTGTATCATTATATTTGTACTTGTGAGATAACCCTCTTAGTAACGGCGTCTAACCTTTTTTTATATGTTGCTACATTCAATTTACTAGTACTTTTGAGATTATGTGTCTACATTCATGAGGGATAATGGTCTATAGTTTTATTTCTTTCTTATGCTTTTGTGTGGCTTTGTTATCTGGGTAATACGAATTCATAGAATAAATTGATAAGTTGTTTTCTTTTCTTCTATTTTTAAATTTATTTTTAGGAAAAATATAATTGCATATATTTACATGCACAATATGTTTTGCAATGTGGTTTCATTGTGGAATAGCTAAATCAAACTAGGTAACATATACATTATTTCTCATACTTATCTTCTTATGGTGAGAATACTTAAAATCTACTCTCTCAGTGATATTCAAGACTATAAATACTTGTTATTAACTATGGTCATCACGTTATACAATAGATTCTGAATTTACTCTTCCTAAGTTAGGTACCTCTTGGTCAACATTTCTGAGACCTCACCCTGGCCTCTGTTAAATACCATTCTATGCTCTCGTTCATATTTTTGGAGTGATAATGGAGCGTTGGTATTAATTCTTCACTCTATGTTTGGTAGAGCTCACCAGTGAAGACAACTGTGTCTGGGCCTTTCTTCATGGAAAGATTCTTAATTAATTTAGTATCTTTATTTGAATATATTCCATTTCTTAACATATGTCTATCAATACATTTCTTCTTCAGTTTACTTTTATGATCTGTTTCTATCTAGGAATTTATTTTTAAGTTTTGGTCCTCTATGTAGATTTTTGTGGTGGTTTAGATGAAGAAAGGGAAAATTTAAAAATAAAATAAAAATGAGGGTTTTGACAATCCAAGATGACTCAATGTCTCTCAGGGTCCTATTTTGTAGGGTAGAGATTACTGTACCTTCTGTACTGAATGTTTATTGTTTGAGATAAATATAGTATAGGATCTAAAGTAAAAGTGTCTATTCAGGTTCTTTGCTCATTTTTAAATCAGGTTATAAGGTCTTGGGGGGTTTGTTTGTTGCTATGGAGTTATATAAGTTCTTTATATATTTTGATATTAACCCTTATTATATATATGGCTAGCAAGTATTTAAATCCATATGCCATTTTTTTATTTCATTGACTGGTATTTTTGCTATGCAGAAGCTTTTCAGTTTGGTGTAGTTCTACTTGCTTATTTTTGCTTTTGATGTCTGCGCTGTTAACGTCCTCTCCAGAAATGTATTGTCTAGCCCAATATCAAGGAGATTTTTCTCCAATGTTTTATTCTAGGAGTTTTACACTTTCAGGTTAAATCACAATGGGATATCATCACACATCTGTTAGAATGGTGGTTGAAAAAAGACAAGAGATATCAAATGTTGGTGAGCATGTGGAGAAAAGCCCTTGTACACTGCTGGTGGGTATGTAAATTCAACCATTTGCACAGAGAGAGAGAAGCCAGAAATCTAATTGGCAAGAAATTACCCTTTTGCCAGCATAACAGACTTCTGGGTTCCATTTCCCTGAGCAGCCCTAGTGATCTGACTTGTGGCACCATCACCCTGGGGGCCAACCTGAATCATAAAGGAAAATTATTTATTATTTTTCATCCTGGTCAGAGCAAAATACATGTAGTAAAACACAGACATTAGCCACTCTGCTTAGCACCACTGGCGAGCCTTCAATTTGCCCCCAGGTGGGCCTCCTCATCTTCAATCCAACCTCTGACTTGGAGTTTCAACATGTGGTCTCTGGGCAAAATGGTCACCATGAGTAATAGAAAAGTTAGAAAAGGTAAAAGAGAGAGAAAAGCATTGCCTGTGTCAGGGTGCGGAAGACGAAATATCAGGGAGGCCAGAGAAAGACTCACCCACTGCAGCAACACTCAAAAGTTCAGACAGCTGCGGCTGCTGTCTGGAAGGGATTTTTTTCCCAGCAGTCCCATCAGCTCTTGAGTTTCCCCTTTCAGAGAGAAGAAAGCTCCCCATATCCCACGATCCTGTACATGCCTAACCCTTTTACCTGCAGCCATCACCAAAGACTGCAAGACAGATTAATTCAAAGAGAATAGCAGTTAACATCCCATAGTGCCAAACCTGTTCTTAGCTGAGAGGGAGTTTACTGAGAGGGCCCTCTAATCCCTAAATCTTATAAGGGACTCTAACCTTCCTAAGTTGGGCCTCTAACCCAAGGTTGGTCAAAGTCTTTGCCTTTTATTAAGAGGGGTCTCTAACCCACTCTGTCGTAGGAAAGACTCTAACTCCCCTAAGTTGGGCCTCTAACCCAATCCCGTTCTTTTTTTTTTTTAGACAGACTCTCACTCTGTCACCCAGGCTGGTGTGCAGTGGTGCAATCTCGGCTGACTGCAACATCCTCCCAGGTTCCAGCGATTCTCCTGCCTCAGCCTCTGGAGTAGCTGGGATTACAGGTGCACGCCACCACACCCTGCTAATTTTTGTATTTTTTAGTAAAGACGGGGTTTCACCCTATTGGCCAGGCTGGTCTTAAACTCCTGACCTCGTGATTTGCCCACCTTGGCCTCCCACAGTGCTGAAATTACAGGCATGAGTCACAGCTCCTGGCCCCCAATCCCATTCTTTACCCGAGTACCCCACCACTTACCAAAAGTCATCTAATCAGTGCTGCAGTCTATTGACTTTGGGTCAGGGGTGTCCTCAGTATTGTCCCTTCAGGATTCACCAGAAAGATGTTACCGGACCCCACCACTTACCCAAAGTTAGCCTTTGGGTCAGGGGTTTTCTCAGTATAGTCGTTTTCTTGGTCACCACAAAGATGTTACAGGACCCCAATGCTTACCCAAAGGTAGCTGTTGGGTCAGGGTTTCTACACTGTAGTCCCTTCTTTGGTCACCAGAAATATGTTACAGGAAAGGGGTCCTGATCCACACCTGAAAAAACAGTCCTTGGATCTCACGCAAGAACGAATTCGGGGCTAGTCAACAGTGCAGTGTTAAAGCAGGTTTATTAAGAAAATAAAGGAATAAAGAATGGCTACTCCATAGACAGAGCAGCCCCGAGGGGACATTGCTATGGCTTTTGTAAACTGGTGGGAGTTTACATAGTTACAACTGGTGGGAGTTTACATAGTGCTGGTGGGAGTGTAGCAGTGAGGACAACTAGAGATTACTGTCATGACCATTTTGGTTTTTGTAGGTTTTGACCGGCTCCTTTACTGCAACCTGTTTTATCAGCAAGGTCTTTATAACTTGTATTTTGTGCTGACCACCTTTCTTATCCTGTGACTTAGAATGCCTTATCCATCTGGGAATGCAGCCCCGTAGGTTTCAGCCTCATTTTACCCAGCTCCTATTCAAGATGGAGTTGCTCTGATTCACTTGCCTCTGACATGGCTGTGGTCTGATGCATATCCGTTCTAGGGCAAGAGACCCAGGACAAGGAGAGTCTCTCACCCATGGTTTTTACCCTTTCCAGCCACTTAAACAGGTGTGGTGGTCTGTCTGAGGCCCTCAGCCCTCAGGTGGGATTTTCATCTTGTGGTGCAGTGGGAGAAACTGTGGCACAGAGGCCATGAATGGTGAAGTCAGGGAGACTCTGTGACTGGAAAACATGTGCCCCCAGTTCCAGCACAACTTCTCCAGGACTCACAGTCCTTGGGCTGTGCTGGTGGGCTGCTCTTGGCATATGACATCCTGGTGGGGGTCAGCACCTTGTTGAGGTGGCACTGAGTTTGCAGAAAGTAGCAGATTCTGTAGAACCCACAGGGATAAGGGGACGTTTCCTTTTGTTCCTAAGCAGATAGCTACAGATAGAAGGCCAGATATCTCCACAGGTGACCTCACTCACCCTGACAATGTAAATTAACAGCTTATCTTCACAGTACAAGACAAGACTAGAACTTGTCCCTCCCCTCCACCCTTCCCAGCCCCCCAACCCAAGAGGAATACTTATTTGATTGCATTCTCCACTCTGTGTTGGCTTTATCTTGTGTAAAGTGCAGATTTGCTGAGCATTTGCTAAATATATCCCTCTACTGGCTCCTTTTCACATGCAATGTGTGGATTCAACAAGCCTGATGGAAGCCTCACAGTAATGTGGCCATACCTTCCCTCTTATTTTTTCTTTCCGCTTCTCCCTCCTGCCTGCTGTACCCCTTTTAAAGACTGAAATCCTCAAAATCCTCCTCAGAAAAAGTAGAGATCACAGACCCTACTTGCTTTAATTGTTTCACTGCATCATACTACACGGTACAGTGTGATGCAGTGAAACATCACACTTCGCTCCGTAAACATGTATAATTATCATGTCTTAATTATATGATGTTTCACTGCATCGCATTGTACCATATACACTGTACAGTGATTCAACCAGAGTAACTAGCATGTTTAACACTTTAAACATTACTTCCTGTGCTAATAAAGTTCAAAATCCTCTCTTCAAGCTATGATAGAATGAACAGTACATTATTATTAGCTATAGTCATTATACTGTGTAATAGAACATCACGATTTATTCTTCCTAACTGTAACTTTGTACCCAGTGACAAAGCTCTCCCCATTGCCTCAGCCTTCTGCCATTGCTAACCTCTGGTAACCACCACTCTGCTCTATTTCTATGAGATGGACTTCTTCAGATGTCACACAAGTGACAGCACATGGTCTTTTTCTTTCTGTGCCTGGGTTATTCCACTTAACATAATGTCCTCTAGGTTCATCCATGTTGACACAAATGATGGAACTTCATTCTGTTTTATAACTGAACATTATTCCTGTGTGTGTGTGTGTGTTTGTGTATATACAACATTTTCTTCATTCATTCTGTAGATGGGCACTTATACACTGTTGGTAGGAATGTAAATTAGTACAATCATTTCCCATTTCTATAGGAAGAACAGCAGGGAGGTTTTTCAATAAATTATAAATCAGACTACCATACGATCCAGCAATCTCATTACTGAGTATATATCAAAAGGAAACAAAATAAGCATGTCAAAAAGATAACTGCACTCTCATGTTTATTAAGTAGCATTCACAATAACTAAAACCATTATTTCTTCTAAGTATTTCTTAATTTACTTTTTTTTCATGTATTACACCCTAAACTTTTAAAGGATTCATGTCTGATTTCCAGTTTCTGAAACTTATGAGTCACTGATTCTTTGACTATTGCTTTCCTATTTAGGGAGTCTGGTAAAACAATTAAATGCTTTTTCTTTCTTCTCAATCTAATCCTCATATATAAATATATGTATATTTTCTATTAATTTCCCTTCTATAACTTATATGACTACATTAATTGTGATCAGCATTTCACTTTACTAGTCCTTTTTTCAGCTCAGCCTATTTTAATATGTAATTTGTTGGTTGTACATTAAATTGTTTTACAACACTTTCAATACTTTACTTTTCATTTGTCTCTTTTCCAAAGATAGCTTGACAAGCTCATAGTTTCTTTCCATATTATTTTGGTTTCTTGTTTTTCCATTTTATTGACTGAAACATTTAAATATAAATTCAATATCTGAGATTTATGTGCCATATTTCTTCTGATGCTTCACTCCAGTAGTTCATCTCCTTGTGTGCAACATAATTTATAATTTAATCCTCACATATGGGAGACACCACATTCTGACACCTGCAGGCAGTTTCTCTTTGTTTATTCCATTTGCCTTATCAGAAGGGAACAACCCACATGGACCTGACATCCTTGTGATCAGACGCATCTGGGTGGAGCACGGGCCTCTTAGATTGATTACTTCTCTGGATCATTATCTTTATTTACTTCCAGTCCTGGGAAGTTTTTTTAATTTCCTTTCAAGTATATTAGGCATTCTGTGAATTCCTGTAACTTCTTGGTGATTTTAATTGTCGGCATTAAGTGTTTAAAGTATATTATTTTTCTGAAAAGCAGAAATATCAATAGTTGCATATATGAGTGAAATATTTTACATAGATTTTCTATGGCATCTATCACCACCTCATGAGAAATTCCAAGTTTTTTCATTTGAAACACCCCTCCCATCAATAGACCATATTGTAATAATTCATAGAATGATTACTTTTATATCATTAGACAATTAATTATATATTATGTACATATTTTTGAAATACCCCACTGCAATAAATAGTATATGGTCAGAAGTATTGTTTTCTCTAACATAAAACTAATATGAGTAAAGTTATTTACCTGAATTCAGATCTTTTGGCTTCAATTTTCATTCTGTCTCATTAGCACTTGCCTAACCCATAAAAGATATCATTTGTATTTTTTGTTTAATTCATAATTTATTGAAATAAGTTATTTAATGTTATAATGTTTTTATGGCAATTTAGGACATTTTCAATAAATATATTGAGCTTGAGTCCCTGGCTAAGTATTCCTTTTGTACTAGAAATCAGATTTTTCTGGCACAACTTCTTTGCCTGCAATACTACTTATAAAATACATGAATGCCAGCACATGACTATTTCAATACTGTACTCAGTTGTTCATGTATAAATATTCATTAGCTATGAAACAAACCAGCTACAAATGCTGAATGTATAGTACATATCAACAAATTCAAATTCTTCACAGAAGAAAACAATAAAAGACTAATTTTCTATGACATGTCACCTGTTCATTAGTTCTTCAATATGATTTAGGCTATTCCAAATATAAGAAAATGTATGCCTCACTATCCATGTTTTCTCAAAATTTTTTATCTAAGTCCTAAGGGCATAAAAAAGGATGTATATTGTCAGATTTACTTTTGTAGACTTTCGATATTTCTTTTGCTGTGCATCTTAGTATGAATATATGGAGCATCTTATATTCAGTTTCTGTGCATCTTAGTATGAATATATGGAGACAAAGACAAATGTACATTTAAGTGGTTATATGAATTTTGCTTATATGGCTAATTGCTTATATGGATGTTGTAAATGACAAAATAAAATAGTAAAGTTTGATAAACTCATCAGTGCCCTGTGAACTTTAGTTTACTTACTGTACAACTTAATTCAGTCACTAATAATTAGTCTAAAAACTGTTTTTTAAAAGCCGCAAACCGCATTTTATTACACATTTCTGAATCAGGAAGGGATAAACTGTGACATAGTTTCCTTGTGCTACTGACTTTTTTGGGGGAGAAACGTTCTGCAATAAGTTTCCAAACTCTATTTTTAAAAAAGCTTGAGTTTTCTTCTGTGATTAACCTTCACTCCTCAGTCCCTTTTACCCAAGGAATGATTCCTAGGTCATCTTTTGGAAGTTTAGTTTCTGGAAAGTTTTCAGCAATCCTCTCCTGTGCTTTGTCCTAGTTTTCATTGTTTTTGTTGTTGTTGTTGTTGTTGTTGTTCTTGTTTAGGAGAAGGTGAGCCTCTTTAATTGAGGATGGTTTGTCTGTCTCCAATCCTGCTTGTGTTTGCCAAAGTTGAAGCTGTATTGGAGTTTATATTCTCCCACCATCCTTCCCCAGGCCTACTAATGTTTTCAACATATCTTCTTCAACATCTTGTGACCTTTGTCACTATCAGTAATTTCAGAATGAACAGATGCAGGAGCATCATCTCTTTGGAAATTTCCTTCACTTCCAATCTGTTCCTTATGTTTTACAACTCTATCTTTATATTTTAGATTCTCCAATATCTTATCATCTTTGTAGTCTGTATTCTGTAAAGCATATTTTACTGATATATTTCTAAAATCCTTTTCTTCTTTCCAACTCCTTTCCTTCTTAGTTAATGTTGGACCAACAAATGATTCATCTTTCTTACCAAGGAAAGGTGAGATCTAACCTGCACTGGTTCACATCCAACATAGCTATTACTGCCAGGGTGAATATAATAAGATAACACAGTCTCTCCAATTTTTGCTTTATCTCCATGCTCAAGCACATAAGGGTCACATTTAGTTTTCAGCTGAATAATCCGTTTTTCATTAACAATTGTTACATTTTGACTGCCCGATACAAAAGGACACAACTTTGTAAGTCATGGTCAAAATAAATTTGTGCGTGAAACTTACTGACACCAACTGCAGGGATTCGAAGAGTATGCTCCATATCATTTTCTCTTTCAATTGTAGCAGGTTTTACAGCAGTAATGATGAAGAGTGATCCTGTCTGTAACAGGGGTGATTTAATGACAATTACTCTTATACATGGGGGCCACAGTTATTCCTCATCTCTCTCTTCAGTATCTTTTGCAGTTGTATTGCCTTCACTGGTAATGTCTTCATCATAACTACCCTCGGTCTGAGAGTCTGTGATTTCACCTTCTTCTGATTCACTATCACTGTCTGCGACTTTCTCATCTTTAAATAAAGTTGAATTGAGATGTTTTCATTAAAAGGAGATTCCATAGTATTTCCACTAATTGGAACAGTGACTTTTGGGGGATTATTTTTGTGATGAATGCCTATTTTGGCCTTTCTTTCACATTTGTAAAATTGTCTTTCCCATTGCAGCTTGTATGTTCAACACTGAAGGCTTTTGGATCCTCTGAATTCAAATCCTTTTCCTCATTTTTTTTTTTTTTTTTTGTAGAAGAATCTGGATCCTCTCTTTTCTCAATTTTTTATCTTTGTTTTATGCTATAAGTCTGATAAGGTTGCAAATCTACTTGAGAATGAAACTGACAGGGAGCACTTTCCACCTCACGGTAGTAATAAATTGGATCATAGTATATTTGATTCTCAGAATCTTAATAGAAACCAGTGCTGTGGTAAAAACACGTCCAGTATTTTCATTATAACTAAATCCAGTCTGTGATACAGCCGCTTCTGCTGCAGCTCTCAAACTTCCAGCTAATGAAGAACCTTCTAAGGACGTATCTTTTGCTGCTAATGCAGATGCTGGCTCCTGTGAATTTGAGGCAAATGACCCTTTTGTCTACATTTAACATTTGCTGTTCTATCAGTACCAGGGTGAGCATCATATTCTATTTATAACTGGTCTTTAGAATTCAGAGCAGGAGTTCCAATATCCTGATCTTGCTGATCTGATAGTTCAGTCACTCACTTTATTTGGAAGACTAACATCATTAGAGTAGGACTAAAAATAATCTGAGATTGACCAAGGAGCACGGTTTTCTGTGAGTACTTCTACATCAGACTTTTATTATCTTCATTTCTCCCACAGTGGAGTACGTTACTGAGTTCTTCCAGCTGTGTGCGGAGCTCCTGGCCTTTGCTCTTTTTGCTCTGGAGCAGCCCTACTGTGCGAGACCAGCTTCTCCCATTCCCGCACCTGCCACGTGCAGCTTCGCTTTAGCGTTTCAGCTTCTCCGCCTTCAGCCTCCGCTGGGCCCGCTCGAGCTTGGGGAGAGGGCGGGGCGGCCACAGCGAAGGCGATGGCGGCTGGGACCCGGCTCCGACGCTGTGAGTTCGGGCGCGAGACAGCTGCGTCCTCGGAGTGGCTCCGCGGGGCCGAAGCGGAGGCCGCGGAGCCACAGGCCACGGGGGCGCGCGAGCAGTCACAGGCAGCCTTCCTGGCCGGGAGGCTACCAAACGCGGAGCCTAACGGGACTGCGGCAAGGAGCAAAGGGATGGCGATGGCCCTGCCCGATCTGTGCAGCATGGAATCCTGGGAATGATTGTACCTTCCCCAGCTACGGAGACAGCGGGAGGAGCGTCGAAGTCCACGGGCCAGAAGCGCTCCCTCCGTTCCCGAGTTGAGCTGGAAACAGTGGCGAATAGTGTTTTAAATTGAGTATCCATGTGGCTAGATATGACCTGCTGGTTACTCTTAATTTTTTTCCACATTTATTGAGCTGTGATTGACAAACTGAAAAGTGTACATTTTTAGGGTGTACAATAGAATGTTTTGAGACGTCTGTACACCTTTAAATTATCTCAATTAAACTAGTTAACATATCTATCCCCTCACATAGTTAATGTTTCTGTATATGTGGTGAGAGCACCTGATATCTACTTTTGTAACAAATTTCAAGTACACATTAACTATAGTCACCGTTCTGTACATTAGGTCCCCAGCAGTTACTTATCTTATAACTGAAGGTGTGCCCCTTCCATGGATATCTCCCTGCTTTTCCCACTTCCTAGCCCGTGGGAACCACCGTTCTACTCTCTGTTTCTATGTGTTTTTTTTTTTTATTTTTTATTTACATTTTTAGATTTTACATACAAAAGAGATCATGCAGTATTTGTTTTTCTGTATTCGGCTTATTTCACTTAGCATAATGTTTTCAAGTTTTATCAGTATTGTTGTAAATGAAAGAATTTCATTTTTTATTAAAGCTGAAATTATATATCTCTCAGTTTATCTATTTATCTGTATCAGAGCAGTGCAGATGCCCTTGACGATACTGATTGTACGTCCTTTGGCTATAGACTCCGAATTGGAATAAATGGTATTTTTAGTTTAAAAATTGTAAGGAACCTCCATACTCTTTTTCATAATAGCCATAATTGCTGCACCAATTGACATCCTCAGCAACAGTGTACAAGTGTTCTCTTTTTCTGCACCCTAACACTTTTTATCTTTTGACTGTTTGATAATAGGTATCCAAACACCACAATAAGGTGATACCTCATTGTGATTTTGATTTTAATTACTCTAATAACTAGTGATGTTGAGCATTTTTTATATACCTGCTGGCCATTTGTATATCTTTGGAAAATTGCTATTTATATATTTTGCCCAATTATTAATCAGGAAATTGCTTTTAATTCTGCTGTGGGTTCTTTTTTTGTATTGATTAGTATGACATACATTTTGGATAGTAACATACTATCCTACATATGGTTGAAAAATATTTTCTCCCATTCATTATAATGCCTTTGTATTTTGTTGATTTTTTCCTTTATTGTGCAGAAACTTTTTACTTTGACATAGTTCCACTTGTTCATTTTTGCTTTTGTTGACTGTGCTCTTGGTGTCAAATCCAAAACATCATTGCCACGACCACCGTCAAGGAGGTTTTTCCCCATTTTTTAGAGGATTTATGATGTCCGTTCTTATGTTTAGTTTTTATTTCATTTCAAATTCATTTTGTGATGATATGAGAGAAAGGTTCACTTTTTGTCTGTGCATATCTAGTTTTTCCCACACCACTTATTGATGTGTTTATCTTTTCTCCATTCTGTGGGATGGATTGATTGTATATTTGTGAGTTTATTTCTGGGTCCTCTATTCTGTTCTATTGGTTTTGATGTAGGTACTATACTATTTTGATGACTATAGCTTTGTAATACAGTTTGAAATCAGGAAGTGTGAGGCTTCCAGCCTTTTTGTTCTTCTCAGTATTTGGCTATTTGAGGTCTTTTGTGGTTTCATACTAATTTTAGAATTGTTTGTTCTACATTTTTAATAAAAAGGCATTAAAATTTTGATAGAAATTTATTTAACTCTGTAGATCACTTTGTGTATTATGGATATTTTGACAATATTAATTTTTAGAATCCATGAACACAGGATATATTTCCCATTTTGTATACTGTAATTTCTTTCCTCAACATTTTATACTTTTCAGTATGCAGATCTTTCGTATTCTTTGTTAAACTTATTCCTAAGTATTTCATTCAATTTGATATTATTGTAAATGGAATTATCTTTATTCCTTTTTCAGATATTTTGTTGTTACTGTAAAAAAATGCAACTGATGTTCATATGTTAATATTGTATCCTGAAAATTTACTGAATTAGTTGGTTAGCTAAAACAGGTTTTTTTGTTTGTTTGTTTTTGGTAAAATAGTGGGTATTCTGAAGTCAGGTTAAACTTTAAATAGATAGTTGCTATTATCATTTCAAAATTCTTTAAAATATAACCAGATGGATTCCTGCTTTCATGAATTCAATCTTCTCATTTAAAATAATTTTGTTTGGTTGACTTGGGCCCCAGAGATTGGGGGCACCCCGTGGGAGCCAGGAGATTCGGTGAGGGGTGGGAGGGAGAAGCGGTCAGTGAGGGGACTGAGCTGGGGAAGCCCAGAGGGGCTCCGGGGACAGCAGGGAGGAGAGGGAGTCGTGTCGGAGACCCAGTGGGGAGAGAGAATGGGCCAGAAAAGGAGTAAGGGTGAGAGTGGGCAACAGGACTGCTTCCCGGCGTGGCAGGGATCTTTGCTGAAACTGCGGGCCCCAGGGAACAGTGCGGGCAGGGTGGGAGGGAGTGGAGAGGACCCCAAGGTCAGTGTGGAGAAAGGGACATTTCCCGGTTCCTTCGCCTTTGCCCAGGTTTCTATGTGCATGGTTCCCCCAGAGGCAGGGCAGGGGAGGAGGTGGCTCCCGGCAGGCTTGGAGAACTAAGGGGGGCACGCACGCTTCGCAGGGCTGGAGTGACAGGGGAAGCCTGAGACGGCTGCGGATCTCACTGTCCCCGTGGGTGTGCGAGGGGGGCGCGGGCGGGGCCAAGCTCACCTGGCCAGCGCCGGGACCTGCAAGTGGCCCTGGAGGAATCTATAAGCACCCACCCATGCAGCAGGCCTTCCTGGAGACCAGTGTGAACAATGCCATGGACACGCTCTTCCCAGCTGGAACATTCGTGAGGCTGGAATTTAAGCTCCGGCAGACAGACAAGCGGCCGGAGGAAGGACTGGAAGAAACCCAAGTGCAAAGTCCAGTCCAAGGGGAGGAAACAGAAATGCCTGACCTGCGTCAAACTTGGCTGTGAGGATAAAGTTCTGGGCAGGATAGTTCACTGTCCTACAGAGTCGCAGACTCGGCGGGAGCCTGGGGAGCACCAGGAGGCCCGGTGCAGCCGGGCGGAGCGGGCGGTGAGGACCCCACAGCTACTGCTTCCCTGCACAGTTTGCCTTCTCCAAGGCCCCGACCCCAGCTGAGCCCAGCACTGAATCGCATGGAGCCTCCTGAAGCACTGCCGTGGGTAACCAGTGGAAGACCCCACCTCCCAGGGAGAGGACCCCACTATATCCCCAGATAATAAAACTGTTCTCTCCTCAACAAAAAATAAATAATTTTTTCTGGTCTTTGAAAATCTGTATCCTCTGTCTACTGGTCAATCGTTTTAATGAAGTTATTTGACTTTTTATTATTATGAAACAAAATAGTAAATTTGCTAATGGTTTTAATATCATCTAACATGATTGAAAATATGTCAATTTGTCATTGCCAATGAATCTTTGTGTTATTGATTTTACTGTTAGATATTCTGTTCATAAATGTCTAAGTGGCTTAGAATCTTGCCTAACATATTTTATGTGCTAAGTACTAACTACTCTAATTCACCAAATTATCTTTCTATACTATTATTATAATACATTATTTTTTATTAATATTATTTTCTGCCTAATCTAATTTTTATGAAAATTATATAGTCTCTCAGCATTTGCTTGTCTGTAAAGTATTTTATTTCTCCTTCACTTATGAGTCTTAGTTTGGCTGGATATGAAATTCTGGGTTGAAAATTCTTTCCTTCAAGAATGTTGAATATTGGCCCCCACTCTCTTCTGGCTTGTAGAGTTTCTGCCGAGAGATTCACTGTTAGTCTGACGGGCTTCCCTTTGTGGGTAACCTGACCTTTCTCTCTGGCTGCCCTTAACATTTTTTCCTTCATTTCAACTTTGGTGAATCTGACAATTATGTGCCTTGGAGTTGTCCTTCTCGAGGAGTATCTTTGTGGCGTTCTCTGTATTTCCTGAATCTGAATGTTGGCCTGCCTTGCTAGATTGGGGAAGTTCTCCTGGATAATATCCTGCAGAGTGTTTTCCAACTTGGTTCCATTCTCCCCATCACTTTCAGGTACACCAATCAGACGTAGATTTGGTCTTTTCACATAGTCCCATATTTCTTGGAGGCTTTGTTCATTTCTTTTTATTCTTTCTTCTCTAAACTTCCCTTCTCGCTTCATTTCATTCATTTCATTTTCCATCACTGATACCCTTTCTTCCAGTTGATCGCATCGGCTCCTGAGGCTTCTGCATTCTTCATGTAGTTCTCGAGCCTTGGCTTTCAGCTCCATCAGCTCCTTTAAGCACTTCTCTGTATTGGTTATTCTAGTTATACATTCGTCTAAATTTTTTTCAAAGTTTTTAACTTATTTGCCTTTGGTTTGAATTTCCTCCTGTAGCTCAGAGTAGTTTGATCGTCTGAAGCCTTCTTCTCTCAACTCGTCAAAGTCATTCTCCATCCAGCTTTGTTCCATTGCTGGTGAGGAACTGCATTCCTTTGGAGGAGGAGAGGTGCTCTGCTTTTTAGAGTTTCCAGTTTTTCTGCTCTGTTTTTTTCCCCCATCTTTGTGGTTTTATCTACTTTTGGTCTTTGATGATGGTGATGTACAGATGGGTTTTTGGTGTGGATATCCTTTCTGTTTGTTAGTTTTCCTTCTAACAGACAGGACCCTCAGCTGCAGGTCTGTTGGAGTTTGCTAGAGGTCCACTCCAGACCCTGTTTGCCATGCTCATGGGTAGGAAGAATCAATATCATGAAAATGGCCATACTGCCCAAGGGAATTTATAGATTCAATGCCATCCCCATCAAGCTACCAATGACTTTCTTCACAGAATTGGAAAAAACTACTTTAAAGTTCATATGGAACCAAAAAAGAGCCCGCATCACCAAGTCCATCCTAAGCCAAAAGAACAAAGCTGGAGGCATCATGCTACCTGACTTCAAACTATACTAAAAGGCTACAGTAAGCAAAACAGCATGGTACTGGTACCAAAACAGAGATATAGACCAATGGAACAGAACAGAGCCCTCAGAAATAATGCCACATATCTACAACTATCTGATCTTTGACAAACCTGACAAAAACAAGAAATGGGGAAAGGATTCCCTATTTAATAAATGGTGCTGGGAAAACTGGCTAGCCATATGTAGAAAGCTGAAACTGGATCCCTTCCTTACACCTTATACAAAAATTAATTCAAGATGGATGAAAGACTTAAACGTTAGACCTAAAACCATAAAACCCTAGAAGAAAACCTAGGCATTACCATTCAGGACATAGGCATGGGCAAGGACTTCATGTCTAAAACACCAAAAGCAATGGCAACAAAAGCCAAAATTGACAAATGGGATCTAATTAAACCCAAGAGCTTCTGCACAGCAAAAGAAATTACCATCAGAGTGAATAGGCAACCTACAAAATGGGAGAAAATTTTTGCAACCTACTCATCTGACAAAGGGCTAATATCCAGAATCTACAATGAACTCCAACAAATTTACAAGAAAAAAACAAACAACCCCATCAAAAAGTGGGCGAAGGACATGAACAGACACTTCTCAAAAGAAGACATTTATGCAGCCAAAAAACACATGAAAACATGCTCACCATCACTGGCCATCAAAGAAATGCAAATCAAAACCACAATGAGATTCCATCTCACACCAGTTAGAATGGCAATCATTAAAAAGTCACGAAACAACAGGTGCTGGAGAGGATGTGGAGAAATAGGTACACTTTTACACTGTTGGTGGGACTGTAAACTAGTTCAACCATTGTGGAAGTCACTGTAGCAATTCCTCAGGGATCTAGAACCAGAAATACCATTTGACCCAGCCATCCCATTACTGGGTATGTACCCAAAGGACTGTAAATCATGCTGCTATAAAGACACATGCACACACATGTTTATTGCGGCACTATTCACAGTAGCAAAGACTTGGAACCAACCCAAATGTCCAACAATGATAGACTGGATTAAGAAAATGTGGCATATATACACCATGGAATACCATGCAGCCATAAAAAATGATGAGTTCATGTCCTTTGTAGGGACATGGATAAAATTGGAAATCATCATTCTCAGTAAACTATCGCAAGGACAAAAAACCAAACACCGTATGTTCTCACTCATAGATGGGAATTGAACAATGAGAACACATAGACACAGGAAGGGGAACATCACACTCCGGGGACTGTTGTGGGGTGGAGGGAGGGGAGAGGGATAGCATTAGGAGATAAACCTAATGCTAAATGATGAGTTAATGGGTGCAGCACACCAGCATGGCACATGTATACATATGTAACTAACCTGCACACTGTGCACATGTACCCTAAAACTTAAAGTATAATAATAATAAAATAAAATAAAATAAAAAAGAAAATTATAAAGTCTATTCAGTTTGCCCACTTTATAAAAGCCAGAGTGGTTTTCTCTCTTTTTTTTTTTTTTTGAGATGGAGTCTCCCTGTTTCCCAGGCTGGAGTGCAGTGGCACAATCTCGGCTCACCACAACCTCCACCTCCTGGGTTCAAGTGATTCTCCTGCCTCAGCCTCCCGAGTAGCTGGAACTACGGGAGCTTTCCACTATGCCTGGCTAATTTTTGTATTTTTAGTAGAGACAGGGTTTCACTATGTTGGCCAGGCTGGTCTTGAACTCCTGACCACCTGATCTGCCTGCCTCGGTCTCCCAAAGTGCTAGGATTATAGGCTTGAGCCACTGGGCCCAGCCTTTTTTTTCCTCTTTATTAATATGTTAGAGAGTACAAATGCTACTCCCTCACAGAAACATGTTGCATAGTGATGAAATATGGGCTTTTGTTGTGACAGTCATCTGAATGCTGTTTATTTTCCCAATTAGTTATTTTCTCATTCCTAAGCCCTCTGCCAACCTCCCATCTTTCTGAATCTCCAGTGTCTATTTTTCCAGTCTCTATATCCAAGTGTATGCATAATTGAGTTCCCACTTACAAGTGAGAAAATGCAGAATTCGATTTTCTGTTTCTGAGTTTTTTCACTTCCAATAATGGCCTCTGGTTTCATTCATGTTGTTGCAAAAAGACATGATTTTATTCTTCTTCATGGCTGAGTAGTATTCCATGGTATAAATGCATTAGCACATTTTCTTTATTCGGTTATTAATTGATAAATTTAAATTAATTTCATATATTGGCTATTGTCAATAGTGCTGTGATAAACATATGAGCGTGGGTATTTTCTTTATGTAATAAATTATTTCCTTTGGGTAGATACCAAGTAGAGGGAGTGCTGAATCAAATGGAAGTTCTAGTTTTAGTCTTTTGAGAAATCTCCATACTGTTTTCCATAGAGGTTGTAGGAAGTTACATTTCCACAAACAATGTATAAGTGTTCTCTTTGCTCTGTATCCTTGCCAATATGTCATTTTTCTGCTTTTTATAATAGCCATTCTGCATGGTGTAAGTTGGTATCCCATTGTGGTTTTTACTCGGTATTTCTCTGACCTTTAGCAATGTTGAGCATCTTTTACATGCTTGTTGACCATCATTGTCTTTTTTTTTTTTTAAATGTCTGGTCATGTCCTTTGCCTGCTTTTTAATGAAGTTCCTTTTTTATTTTTGTAGAGCTGTTTGAGTTCCTTGTATATTCTGGATATTAGTTCTTTGTCACATGCAAAACTTGTAAATATTTATCTCATTCCATCGGTTTTTTTCTCACTCTGTTAATTAAAAAGCTCATTTTCAGGAGCTTTTTAGTTTCATTGAGTTCCTTTTGTTTATTTTTGTTATTGTTATATCTGCTTTTGAGATCTTAGTCATAAATTCTTTGTCCAAGTCAATGTCCAGAAGAGTTTATACTAGAGTTTCTTCTAGCATTTTTATAGTTTCAAGTGTTACATTTTAGTCTTTTAATCCATATTGAGTTGATTGTTGTATATGATGGGAGATATGTGTCCCATTCCATACTTCTGCATATGGCAATATAATTTTTCCAGCACAATTTGTTGAATAGGATGTCATTTCTCCAGTGTATGTTTTTGTTGACTTTGTAAAATATCAGTTGTTTGTAGGTATGTGGCTTTATTTCTAGGTTCTCTATTCTGTACCATTGATCTTTGTGTCAACTTATATCAGTACCATGCTGTTTTGGTTACTAAAGCCTTCTAGTATAATTTTAAGTCAGGTAATGTAACATCTCCAGCTTTGTTCTCTTTGCTTAGATTTGCTTTGGCTGTTCAGGCTCTAATTTTGGTTCCATGTGAATTTTAGAATTTCTTTTCCAATTCTATGAAAAATAACATTGGCATTTTGGTAGGAATTGCCTTTATTTTTTTTTTTCGGAATTGCCTTTAATATGTAGATTGCTTTGGGTATTATGGCCATTTTAATGATCGAAATTCTTCCAAACCATGAGCATGGGATGTTTTTCCCATTTGTGTCATGTACAATTTCTTTCATCAGTGTTTTGTAGTTTTCCTTGTAGATATGTTTCATCTCTTTGACTAATTGTATTTCTAGGCATTTAACCTTTGTTGTAGTTATTGTAAAAGGAAGTGACTTTTTAATTCAGTTCTCAGCTTGATCATCATTTGTGTATAAAAATGCTACTAATTTTTGTACATTAATTTTTGCACATTAATTTTTGCATCCTGAAACATTATTACATTTATTTATCAAATCTAAGAGTTTTTTGTGGTCTTTAGATTTTTTGTATATATGATATTATGCAATTATCAAAGAGGGACAATTTGACTTTCTAATTACAACCACATAGATGCTCCCACCAAGACCAATAGACAGAGTCTCTGGGGAGGACACAGGTGATAGTATTTCTTTAAGCTGGCCATGTGATTATGGTTGGAAGCCTGGGCTGACAGTCACTTAGCTAAGCATTGCCTCTCAAGTTTCTAAGTTTCTTTTGTTTCTTTTTTCTTTTCTCTTGCTTTCTTCTTTCCTTCCTTCTTTCCTTCCTTCTTTCCTTCCTTCTTTCCTTTCTTTCTTTCTTTCTTTTCTTTCTTTCTTTCTTTCCTTCTTTCTTGCTTTCTCTTTCTTTCTTCTTTTTTTTTGACAGAGTTTTCACTCATTGTCCAGGCAGGAGTGCAGTGGCACGATCTCAGCTCACTGCAACCTCTGCCTCCCAGGTTCAAGTGATTCTCCAGTCTCAGCCATCTGAGTAGGTAGGGATTATAGGCACCAGTCACCACACCTGGCTAATTTTTGTATGTTTTAGTACAGACACGGTTTGGCCATGTTGCCCAGACTGGTCTTGAACGCCTGACCTCAGGTGATCTGCCCACCTTAACCTCCCAAAGTGTTGGGATTACAGGTGTGAGCCACCACCCCCAGCTGCCTCTCAAGTTTCAATGTGCATATAAATTATTTCTGATTCCAGGCCTCTCTCTTGGTAATGTGATTCTGCAGGTTTGGAAGGGGCCCATAAATTGGCTTCTTTAAAAAGTCTTCTCTTAATGCTGTTGCTTCTCCCACTACATTCAATATAGTAGCACTCAGCTAGAGAAAGTGGGCACAGCACAGACTTCCTGACACCCAACACTCTTCCACAACACAAATCCTTTGGGCCAAAATGGAAACCACCAATCACCATTTTCAAACGTCATTTTCTGCTGGCTCTTAACAGTTTAGAAAGCCTAGAGAATGCATCAATGTTTGAGTAAGTCTGCATTTGGAAAACATGTACACATGAGTTAATACAATGTTTATTGAGCACATACTATGTGTTCAGAAGTCTGTTACAGAGCACTGTTCAGGAAACATCACATGATGTGAGTTAATCCTCATAGCACCCTGGGAGTTAGGTGCTAAGTTTTCTATAACTTTCAGGATTTAAGTGAAGGGCCTAGCATTTCTATTTTTTCTTCCATTTTAAAAATTATTCATCTGAAAAAGAAAATGTGCAGAATAAAAGCTATATAAACAGATGGGAGGTATAGAGAAAAAAGGGTGAACTCTTCAGAGGGATTTTTTGGGAGCACATGTGATGTAGTTTTGATAGCCCCTCTAAATCTCATATAGAAGTTTAATCTTCAGTGTGGCAGGTGGGGCCTGGGGAGGAGGTGGTTGAATCACGGGGTGAATCCCTTATGGCTCTGTGCCATTCTTGTGATAGTGAGTACTCACGAGATCTAGTTGTTTAGAAGTGTGGCCCATCTCTCCCTCATCTTTCTTGTTCCTTCTTCTACCATGTGAGATGCCTGCTCCACTTTCACCATGATTGTAAGCTTCCTAAGGCCTTCTCAGAAGCAGACGCTTGTGCTATGCTTCCTGTACAGTCTGCAGAACCACGAGCCAATCAAACTCTTTTCTTATAAATTATCCAGTATCAGGATTTTTTTAATAGCTATGCAAGAATAGATTAATACATCATATGAAAAGAAAGCAATTAATATATTCATCTGTTTGAGTCTCCAGGCCTCTGCCTTGCTTTCACTCAAATAGCAGGAAGTGAGCAACCCCCATCTACTGCTCCTGAACATGGAAGAATTTTCAGTTTATCTTAAAACATTTCAGGTCAAAAGCCCCATGTTTTATGTAGAAGAAGGAGGGTGTCTGAAAGAACAGTTTTCTTTTATTTATTTTTATTTCTGAGATAGGGTCTCTTTTCCTGTCATTCTGGCTGGGGTGCAGTGGCTCACTGCAGCTTTGACATTCTGTGCTCCAGCAATTCTCCCACCTCAGCCTCCCGAGTAGCTGGGACCACAGGTGCACACTACCACAACCGGCTAATTTTTGTATTTTTAGCAGAGATGAGGTTTTGCTATGTTGGGCAGGCTGGTCTTGAACTCTTGAGCTCAAGTGATCCTCCAGCCTCCGCCTTTCAAAGTGCTGGAATTACAGGTGTGAGCCACCACACCAGGCAGATGGGTCTTAACTGATTTTAATCAGGGTACCCGAGCATGGAAGACATGTCATTAATTTTTGGCTAATACAATATTTGACAGTTATATAAATATTTTTTTATTCCTTTGATTCATAAGGATATGATCGCAAAAGGCCTTGAAAGCCTTTGGGAAAAAGTGCTATATTGTGCTTGAAACCACCTTTTACTCTGAAAGCAAGTGTCATCCAGATACATCTGTTGAGAAGATATTTTCTCCTGTTGCATTTTAGCCAAACAACTCAGTGTGTCTTGTAGTTGTTTGATTTTTTAACAGGACAAGTGTATTTTCTAAGACCCCAAACTCAGGACTGGCCATGGGGCAAATCACCACTGCACACATGGAATGCATGCACAGCAAATGCAATTCTTACCCCGAACCAGGGGTTGTTATCCGTGGATGCACATGGGAATCACCAGAGAGGCTTTTAAAATTACCTAAACTCAAAAGGCAATAGATAAATTAATTCAGCTCTCTGGGTGACTATGGGTTACAACCAAACCCCCAAACTGCTGCTTTAAATCTACCTCTTCTGGCGAACTAGTGGCAAATGGTTTCCTGAAATGAATGGAAAGATTTGCTGCTGAGTTGTGGTCTTCCGATATTACCTGCATTACCTACTTTTCATTGCAGACTGACTTCTGCTACACATTTTGTTCCTGGTTGAATCCAGTTCTACTCATACCAAATGCATAGTATGCGCTAGGTGTCCTTGCACAGCTGAACCTCATCACCGTGAGGAGAGGACTTTGCTGAAGAATAATTGCATCCTAAAAAAAACTCAAAATACTGGAATCAAATGATTCTCCTACCTTGGCCTCCCAAAGAGCTGAGATTGTAGGCATGAGCCACAGTGCCTGGCCTATACCCTAAAAAATTAAAACTATCCTTCTTACTAAACTGATGTAAACATGGAAAGACCTAGAAAGTCACCAAAGTGTTAGGACATGAATAAATACCTTGGAATATTAATATCCATCTGATGATGCCCTGAGTAAATATGTCCCACTTTAAAACAATACAAAACAGTGCTATTATTCTGAGATATTAAGTTAAAATTTTGTGCAAATAGGTAACATTCATGCAGAGAGACATATACAAAGAAATCACATAAAGCTTAAGCAATTATTACAAAGTGAATACACTTGTGTAACCTAGCAATAGAACCAGCCTCACTGATACCCTGGCAACCACTTTCTCTCTTTTTGCTCCACCAAAGTCACTAAGATCATAAGAGCTAACACTGTAGATCAATTTTGTATTCTTATGCATGTTTTATTACAGAAAATTTAAAACATATACAAAATAAAAGAAACAGTGCAATAGGCCTGTTACCCAGGCTCAACAACAACTAATAACATGCCAATTTTGTGTTATCTCTACTTCAACCCATTTCTCACACAGACTTTATTCTTTATTATTATTTTTTTCTGATATAAAATGTGTGCTCATTTAAAGTAAAATCTTGGCTGAGCACAATGGCTTAAGCCTGTGTAATACCTCCTGACAAGGCAGGAGGATCATTTGAGGTCAGGAATTTGAGAGCATCCTGGACAGCAGAGTAAGACCACATCTTTATTAAAAATTAAAAAAAATCAGGCATGGTGATGCACGCCTGTAGTTCCAGCTACTTTGGATGTTGACATAGCAGGATCCCTTGATCCCAGGAGTTTGAGGCTGCAGTAAGTTGTGATTGTGCCACTGCACATCAGCCTGGGTGACAGAAGGAGACTCTGTCTCAAAAAAAAAAATAAAGGTTCAATCTTAACTAGCTTTTTACACATAAACACACCCATATAAACAGTCCCTCTTTTAACAATAGAAGTACCCAAATTAAAAATTATTAATGTGAACCAATTTTTAATTCAGACTTTATGTTTTAATCAGTTTTTTTTTTTTTAGATAAGATGTGCATTCATTGAAAGGTCTCATCTTGGCTGGACATGGTGGCTCACATTTGTAACCTCATCACTTTGGGAGCCAGAGCTCAGGAGTTTGAGACAAGCCTGGGCAATATAACAAGACCTCACAGGGGCAAGATAGTAAGACCTCATCTCTACAACAATTTTTAAAATATTAGTTTGGCATGGTGGCACACACTTCTAGTCCCAGCTATTTTGGGAGGCTGACTTAGGAGGATCACTGGAGTCGGGGAGGTCAAAGCTGCAGTGAGTTGTTATTGCACCACCACACTCTACCCTGAGTGACAGAGTGAGGCTATGTCAAGAAAAGGTACAATCTTAACTGTTCATGTTTGACACATCAACACATCCATATAAACAATCCCTCTCTTAAAAATAAAAGTACCAATTTAACAGTCATTAATAGTCATGGGAATTACCTAGAAATGTTTTGTTTGTTTTGGTTTGGATTTTTATTAAAAGGGGACACCTAGAAACGTTATCTAAAATCTAGATTTTGATAAAAATAAGCCTGAGTTTTTTCTTTTTTTGAGAAGGACTTTTGCACTGTCATCCAGTGTTGAGTGCAGTGGTGTGATCTCGGCTCACTGAAACCTCCGCCTTCCAGGTTCAAGCAATCCTCCTGCCTCAGCCTCCCAAGTAACTAGGATTACAGGTGTGTACCACCACACCCAGCTAATTTTTTTTTTCTTGTATTTTTAGTACAGGCGGGGTTTCCTTATGTTGGCCAGGGTGGCCTCGAACTCCTGACCTCAGGTTATCTGCTTACCTTGGCCTTGCAAGGTGCTGGGATTACAGACATGAGCCACCGCACACAGCCAGGCCTGAGTTTTGCCTGATAATTTGCCTTTCTAACAAAGTGCAGCATATGGCAGCTACAAGGTCTCTTTTATCTAAAATAAATAGAATTTAATTAAAAAATTTAAACAATTTATCTGAGATTAAAGGACAAATCAAGACACCTGTGTAATGTGTTATCTGTAGGAGTATATTTTAACAATGACATAAACTATTAATAACAAATAAATTTTATAATAATTTATTAACCCAAAATGAACAAAATTCCTGTTATGATATCTATGAAAATGATTTGTTAGAGTAAAATATTTTCATATCTTGAGAGAGCACTGGTTAAAAACAGCAAAGATTTGGAAGTTGATGCCTTATCAAGTACTTATCAAGTACTTATTTATCAAGTAAGTAGCAGACCCCCCTTTATACCTTTTAGAGATTCAAAAAGCAGTCATTTACACAAGAACAGATAATTTTCCTAGTTTTCTATTGAGTTTATATGTTAATGTAGTTACAAAATTTAACTCAATTTTCTCATAAAATTACCTGACAAAATTTTATATGATATTATATCAGAATATATCAAAATTTATTTATATGCCAAATAAATTTTATGATATCATGTTATAATATATAACGATATTATGATAAGTTCCATTTACATTGAGATGATTTCACTGGGCAGTGTTGGTCTACCATTAATTTTTTTTTTGGTTCCACTATTTGCACAAACAGCACAGCTGGGAAAACACAGACTCACCCAACACAGTCTTTCTCCTCCTCAGGGAATCAATTCATCAGTCAGTCATTTGGGACTGGAAGCTGAGTACTCCCTACTTAGAAGGTCTTATTCCTGAATGACTTCCTCAGAAGACTGGGAGACAAGAAGGTCCTTTTAGGGGACACTTGCTGGGAAATGAACTAACCCTTCTATAGTTTGAGGGCTCTGACCTGCAGAGACAGACTCCACCACAGTAGGAAGGGATGAGGCAGCTGTTCTGAACCTGGAGCTCCACCACACTTTGTCCTGCCTCACTGAGGCAATTTTGAGAGGCTGCTGTGGATATGTCTTGATGGTGAGTGTTGAGAAACAATGTGGGCTTTGATGGTATTCAGGTGGTGTCTGTGGTGTAAAGACAGGAGCTGAATGTTCAGAATCTAGGCTGTTTTTCTTGTGATCAGTTGGATTACCTCTTTGGGAACAAGTCCATTTTTACTAGAGAGGCTGAATAAATTCCACAGAACACAGTGGTGCTCCCAGGAAGACTGAGGCAGGGTGAGAAAGAGGGGAAGCTTTTCCACCTAGACTTTTTGCTACCTCAGGAATCAGGGGCTGATTAGGTTAGCATTGGCTCTAATCTAATCAACTCAATTTTGGTGCTTTTGATTTAATTATCTTCCCCATTTTTAAGGTAGAAAGGGACATTTTATTTGGTATTTAGATTTTCCCTGAATTTTTATTTCGTGATATATGTGTGGCTCTAATACAATCAACCATCATTTTACATTTGTTGTTTCCAAGCATTTGAGAAATTATAATATCTACAGATGTAATGTTAACACTATGTATAATACATTTTCTTTCTGTGCAAAATATATATGTCAATATAGATATGTTTAATTATGCATATGAACTGGATCATAAATACTTCCAAGTAGGAACTGGGACAGAAATCAGAAGGAATGATTCCCCGATCTGATCCCTGTGCTCCAGGGTCTTTGTTTTCTTGTCACTATGACAGGATCCTGAAAATGTCTCTCCTTAACTGTGTGTGGGTCCCCAGTAGAACTACAGCAAGAAACTTTTCTTATTGAGGCTCTAATAAGTGGCAAGAAGGAGAAAACTCTTCAGCCAATAAGATTAAGCCAGGCCCAGCCAAGGGACATATAAAAGGGAGGTCTAGCAGAATAACCCACACTCTGCCTTTGGACGTGTAAGATAGTAGAGAAGGGTCTCTGCTATTTAAGTAGTAGAGGAATAAGAGAGAGCACCTGTCTCTTGAGCTCCAACATGGGAAAGGGAAATGAAGACACCGATCTCCACTGCTCCTCCATCCAATGCTCCACTGACCAGCCCCCTTTCCAACAGATCTCCTTTACAGAAAAGGGCTCAGATGAGAAGAAACCATTCAAAGGAAAAGGCAAGACTGCCCCCTCCATTCCAGTGAGAAACACAAACAAAAGCAAGGTAAAGCCTTGGGCTGCTCCTTTGGAGGCTAGAAGGAGGAATGGAATCAGGGATACTGACCTATGTGTCTTTGGTAGGGTTCTATTTTGAGATTGGTGATGGGAAATGGCTTAGCACCATCAGGGGTCTTTGAGAAATGTGTTCACACATGATAGTGGCAGAAGAGCTTCACTTGGAAGACTGATCTGCAAAAATGCATCAGAGATGGAATATGGGACTCTACCTAGGGAGACGTGAGTCACCTAAACTTTCTTCTGCAGTAGGACCGGAGCCCAATCCAACTGAGGAGGAGAATACTGAGGAAACGAAGCACTGCCGGATCATGTAAGATTTGACTCTTTCAATGTGAGAAGGGATGGGCCAGCAACACAGGCTCCCCAGGGAAGGAAACTGGGAGCTCTTTGGCAGCCAGAGTTGTACAGATCCTGGACACTGGAGAACAGAAGAGAGTTGGGGTTTGGTGATTACCTCCGTTCCTGTGTGTCCAGGATGGACTAGGAATTTCGGGGTGTTCAGTTGAAGGCACTTTCTCAAGCTCTCATTGTACCCACAGAACCAGAGTCCAGCTCATATCAGGGAAACCGCAGGAAAAGAAAAATCAGTTTCAAGGAGAGCTGCCAAGATAGGGCAGGTAGAATGTTGGTGTTTTTTGTTGTTGGTGGTGGTGGTGGTGGGTTTTTTTGTTTGTTTGTTTGTTTTTATTTGCTCCAAAAGGCAAATAATCATGAAAATTTTATCCGAGGCTTGAGCAGGAAGGCAGTTACTTAGTGACAAAATTTTTTTTGAGATCTTCTGGGGGAAAGGAAGACAGATCAGACTGTTACTGTGTCTATGTAGAAAAAGGGAAACAAAAGAAACTCCATTTTGATCTGTACAAAGAAAAATTGTTCTGCTTTGAGATTCTCTTAATCTGTAACTTTAGCCCCAACCCTGTGCTCACAGAAACATATACTGTATTAAATCAAGGTTTAAGGGATTGAGGGCTCTTCAGGAGGTGCCTTGCTAACAATATGTTTGCAGACAGTATGCTTGGTAAAAGTCATCACCATTCTCCATTCCCTAATAACCAGGGACATGATGCACTGTGGAAAGCCACAGGGACCTCTGCCTGAGAAAGTCGGGGTGTTGCCCAAGGTTTCCTCCCACTGAGGCGGGCTGAGATATGGCCTCGTGGGAAGGGAAAGAACTTACCGTATCCCAGCCCGACACCAATAAAGGGTCTGTGATGAGGAGGATTAGTAAAAGAGGAAGTCGTCTTTGCGGTTGAGATAAGAGCAAGGCCTCTGTTTCCCACATGTCCCTGGGAACGGAATGTCTCAGTGTAAAGCTGACTATTCATTCTATTCTGAGATACGAGAAAACTGCCCTGTGGCTGGAGGTGAGATATGCTGGCAGCAATACTGCTCTGTTACTGTTTGCTACACTGAGATGTTTGGGTAAAGAGAAGCATAAATCTAGCCTACATCCACATCCAGGCACGGTACCTTTCCTTGAAGTTATTTATGGCGCAGATTCCGTCACTCACATATTTTCCTGCTAACCTTCTCCCCAGCATCACCCTTTTCACCCTGTTCTCCTGCCACACTCCCCTTGCCAAGATAGTGAAAATAGCCATCAATAAATACTGAGGGAACTCAGAGACCAGCACCGGTGCAGGTCCTCGCATGATGAGTGTGCCCGTCCCCTGGGCCCACTATTCTTTCTCTATACTTTGTCTCTGAGTCTTATTTCTTTTCTCAGTCTTTCCTCCCACCTGATGAGAAATACCCACAGGTGTGGAGGGGCAGGACCCCTTCAAACTTAGCATCCAGAATATATTTGCTGACTCGGAAGGGGTTCAGTTTCACTTCCTTCCAGTATTGAGATGGTCAGAAAGGAGTGGGGGAGACAAGTGGGATTCACCTGGGTGCACAGGAGGTTCTGGAAATGAGGGTCTGTGGGAACTGCTCTGGCGAGTCTCTCACATGCTTTCTCTGCAGGGAACTGTCCAGAAGAGGAGTGCAGCTTGACGTTGAAAAAAAAAAATCAAAGTCCTCCACTGCTGTGCACAGCAGTGAAATCCAGGAGAGCTGCGATGTCCACTATAGGGGACATTCAAGGGCTTGCACTGGGTGCAGCAAGTGGCACAGGTCTCGGGCCCTAGAAGTCCAATCGTCGTCACTTCGAAAAAGCTTGGTGATCTCTGTGCGAGCTATGTCAGAGGCTATTTATCAAGACATAGCCCAGGTGTGGGCACAGCAGGTCCATTCTCCACTAACCTGGGAGCAGCTCACACTGCTCCCTCAGCTTCGGGGGCCTCTGTGTGCCCAGGTGCAGACCTTCTATTCCATGGCCACCCAGGCAGCTTATGTTTTCCCTGTGGAGGGCTTGCTTGTTCCAGCCACACTGCCTGGTCCTGGGGATTCAGCCCTGGATAGAGAAGCCCATCCCTTCCCTGGGCAGGAGAGAACTGAGCCTGTCAGTGGATCAGATGAGCCTGAGATGGAAGCACCCTGACCCTATTCAGCAGAGGATGCAGCTCTGGGAATGAGAACAAGGACCTGCTACTCCTCAGATTCTCCAGATGACCAGCAGCAACAATTTTAGATGCATTGTGTTAACAAATGACAGAATTGAAGAAGTCATAGGAAAGAAACTTGAGCGATATACTCAGAATGGTGAGCCCTGCGTTTGGCAGAGCGCTAAGGCTATAGACAAATTTTATACTTTGTGTTAGACATTTGATGCCTTTTGGATGTCTGATGACAGTCATGCATTTCTACATAATCAGAAAAATATTAGAATGTAATAATATGTATTTGCATATTTTAGATTATAGAAAAGTAAATATAAAATTATATGCTCCTTTTTTTTTTTTTTTTTTTGAGACAGGCTTGCTATGTTACCCAGGCTGAAATGCAGTGGCACAACTTTAGCTCACTGAGCCTCTGCTTCCTGGGTTTGAACAATTCTGATGCCTCAGCCTCCCAAGTAGCTGGGACTGCAGGTATGTACCACAATGCCTGGCTAATTTTTTTTTCTTCTATTGTTAGTAGAGACAGAGTTTTGTCAAGTTGGCCAGGTTGGCTTCAAACTCAAGTGATCTGCCAGCCTCGGCCTCCCAAAGTGCTGGGATTACAGGCATGAGCCACCTTACCAAGAAATTGCTCCTCTTTTAATTCAGAAAACGTTGTAGGCTCTCACTCTTCCAGCCTGAACCCATGGAGTACTAATATCCACAAACCATTGATAGCACTCACTATGGGAAAATGTTTATACATTTTTACAGTTTGATATAATTATAGTAAAATTACTATGCAAGCTGTTTACTTTTAATATTTCTACATAAAACAAGTCAAGATATATTAAATGATAAATGATTGTACTTATTCACCTGCCTCATATTTCATTTCATGTTTAACATCCTAAATTTAAATTTTATTGTATTTTATACATTTCAATTGATTGTACTGTATTGCAGGATATGGATATTCCATCACATACTACAATACAGTGTATTTTGTTATATTTGACTTAAATTCTACTTGTATTTTGTACTGAGATCATACAATCTTTCATTATCTAAGTGTATTAATTGTTTGGTTGCTTTATAATTTTAATTTTATGTAATAATGAAATAAACATTAATGTTGTTTGGAATTTTAAATTTCAAGATAATTTTGTCCTTCTTTTATAAGGAATTTGTATTTACTAAAGATGTGAAAAAGAGAATGTCTTATCTTCACTTCTGCATCATCCTAACCCTGACCTCCCTAAAGCCCATAGCTCTTGTCATAGTCAGGAAATAGTGTTCTATCACTCCAGTAAATGGGGCCAACTCAATGGTAATACACAGATCTAAATTGGAGATATAGAGATTTTGTTCTCAACTACTGCAATAGAAAAGAATCATAGTCGTGAGTCACACAATTTTCGGGTTGACACTGCTTATAAGTGTCAACTATGCTGTAGAATAACTCTGAAATAAATGTATATCTATTAAACAAATACACATACATAAATAACGTGTCTAAATAACAATGTACATACGTTAATGAAAATGAACTTTATTGCTAAAAAAAATGTTATCACACAGGTACACACAATAGGATCATATAATGTTGAAAAATAGAGATGGGGAAAGGAACCAAGACAGGGAGAAAAGGAGGAATGGAGCGAGAAAAGGACAGATGGACAGAGGGACCTTGGAAAGGGGGGCGGAAGGGATGTAGGAAGTGGGAGGGAGGGAGGAAGGGAAGGACAGAGGGAGAAAGGGAGCAAGAGACAGAGAGAGGAAGACAGAGAGAAAAGTGGTCTTCTGCCTCCAGGACCAGCAGGACCTCTTACTCCGGGAAAATGCGGGGCTCCCAGTGCGGGCTAAGGACTCGGCCCACAGCTGCATCAGCCAGCGGGGTGCTCACTGGCCCTCCGGATCGCCAGCCTGGGTTAGTTCATCCCGGAGCCATTCAGATGAATTCCATCTCCCAAGGAATGAGCGAATTCCCCAGAGAGCAATGAGCTGAGAATCGGGTGGCAGTCTGTTTTTCATCCACATGGTTCACAGATGACATGTCCCCACTTTGAGCCCTGCAGCAGAGCGGGAGGTGGGTAGTCCCATGCACACAGGAGTCACACTCAGGCCGACTGAAGCATGATTTCGGATTCCACGTTTCTTTGCCCTCTGCAAGAGTGCCTGTTGCTCACGTGTCTCTGGGCCCCGAAAGCGTGATCATGTTGACGATTTGTTTCGCGAGCTCTGAGGGGACAAAGAAACTTCTAGGAAAGTGTGGAAAATCAGCATCATGTTGGCTCTCTCCTTTTCAGTTTCCATACAAGCCACATTGGATACTCCCCATGTTTCAGGAAACAGGAATCCGTCCTCAGGCCATCATGTTGGGGACTTTTCTTTTGTCTGTGGTTTTGCTCTCGTTTTCTACATGAAAATGAACGACATCCACACATATTTGTGTGTGCGACTGTCATGGCCACGGCGACACCCACAGATATTGCCGCCTTCACTGAGAGGGCCTGGGAAACTCAAGACCGTCATGGAGGTTCACTTCCACACTCCACCCTTCCAGGGTGGTTTCTCCCTGAAAATGTGTGCAAGCCCCAAGAGAGGCGTCCAGTTTCCATAGAATTACTGGAGAACTCCAGACAGCCAGCCCCAGAAGCCCATCTTTCCCCTCCCATCTGGCCCTACAGCCACATAGCCCACAAGGCTCTGATCGCAGCAGTTTTCAGCATCCAAGGGCGGGCTACTCTGGGCCCAAGGGTCCCGGAGTTCATGCATATTCATGAAGGGGTGTAGGTGGTAGGTCTTTATAAGGGCTGCTGGCAGGGTCGGCCTCCTGCCTGGGCCTACCTGCAGGACAGAGGCCGACTGAGGCCTACGTGAGCCGGCTGGCCTCTCTCTGCCCATGCCTGTCTATGAAATTATGCCAAGTGTCCCCGCGACGGCTCTCCGCACGCCTTCTGACAACGCTTTCCCCACGGAAGCTCAAGGACGAGGATCGTGAAGGAGACTCGTTTGTACCCAGAGCCAAAGGAATGCGAGCGTGCTTTGAATGGAACATGTAGCCGGGGCATCGCCACCAGAGAACAGTTGGCCTCAGCGATTGGCATTCTGGAGCCAAGGTTTCAGGAGAGATCACGCCTGCTGAGGCAGCATCGGCTGGGGTCTCAGCCCTGGCCTGGGAAACGCAGCCCGCAAGAAGGCAGGCGAAAGCGGACCGCCATCACCTGATCTCAGACCACAGCGCTCCTCTGAGCCTTTGAGAAAGATCGCTTTCCAGGCATCGCCACCAGAAAGAAGCTGGCCAGAGAGACCGGTCTCCCAGAGTTCAAGATTCAGATTTGGTTTCAGAATGGAAGGGCCAGATATCCAGGCCAGGGTGGCAGGACACCCACGCATGCAGGCGGTTTGTGCAACGTGGCCCCTGGCGTGTGTCACCCTCCTCCTTCCTCGGTCCCCGTCACCCACACGGGGCATGGGGGCATGGGGAATGAAGCTTCTCACACCCCATATGCCCTGCGTGCCTGGGGCTCTACCACAGGAGGCTTTTGTGAGCTAGGCAGCAAGGGCTGTCCCCATCCTCCAGCCCAGCCAGGATGCGCAGGCAGAAGGAATCTCCCAACCTGCCCTGACACTTGGAGATTTGTGTTCGCTGCCCTGATTCTTCTGGAAGTGGGGCTATCCCACCCTCAGACTCCTCGGTGACTTCCGCACCTGAATAGATGCCAGTGGGACAAGGACCTGCAGCATGGTGGCCTGCTGGACGTGTGCTCAGTGGGACAGCTTGGGCCCGCTCAAGCTGAGTCACAGGGGCAAAGTGTGCTTGCCCCACACACGTCCCACCAGAGTTCGTGGTAGGGCTAAAGCCCCAGTCTGCCAGGGCGGCATGGGAACCCAAATCCTGGGCACCTCCACCTCGGGAGCCCGAGACCCCGGAGGACTCCGTGTGTCAAGCACAGACGCAAGCCATCCAGGCGCCCTCCCAACCACTCCAGGAGCCTCAGCACTCATCTGCACTCACCTCCAGCCTGTTAAATAAGCTCCTGTCGACCCCAGAGTTTCCGCAAAAGGCACAACCTTTCCTAGATCCAGAGCCACTGGGGGAGCTGAAGGACGTGGAAGAGCCCTCTTTGTTGGAATCACTCCTTAGCCAGAAATAATACCGGGCTCTGCCGGAGGAGCTTTAAGACGGGGGGGGGGGGGGGGGGGGGGTGAGGTGGCAGGGCGGCGGCCTCTGGCCCAGTATGAAAAGGCGTGTCTTCCCTTCCAGTTCAACTGTCTAGGATCCCTGAGTTCCAGGTCCACAGGAGGGCTGTCATTCTTTCCTAAGCATCCTGGGGATCACAGAGCCGGCCCTAATACGGAAAGTTGGGCCATGTATGGCGCATGCGCGGGTCCGCAAACAGCCGCCTAGGCTTTCGGGACAGCCCAGGCGGAGCTCTCATCCCTTTTCCCCCACTAAGTTATTCAGTGGAGTAGGGGGCGGAGACCTCAGTCCCGCAAAACACTGGGCCTGGGCAGAAGCCAGGCCTGCTCTCCTTTCAGTGGCTCGACACCTCTGCCTCTTCGCTCCATGGTCACTCACCAACCTATGTCCCGCCGGTCTCCTCGCCAGCACCGTGGAGCACCTTGCAACTAAATGGAGACCCCGAGACACCACAAAACCGGGGTGCTGCCCTTTCCAGGCAAGAGGGAAGGCAGGCAGAGATGGGGAGAGGAATGGAGACAGAGTGGGAGAGAAGGATGGAGGAGGAAAAGGCTGGATGGACGGAGGGACTGTGGGAGGGAGGGAGGGAGAAAGGGAGGGAAGAACCAGGGGAGTGAGGGAAGAACAGAGGGAAGGATGGACAGAGGGAGAAAAGGCACAAGAAACAGAGAAAAGAAGGCAGAGAGAAAAATGGTCTTTCAAAGTCCAGGATTCAGATTTGGTTTCAGAATCGAAGGGCCAGGCGTCCAGTCCAGGGTGGCTGTGGGGGAAAGAAAGAGAGATCAGATTGTTACTGTGACTATGTAGAAAAAGGAAGACAAGAAACTCCATTTCAATCTGTACTAATAAAAATTGTTCTGCTTTGAGATGTTAATTTGTAACCTTAGCCCCAACCCTGTGCTTGCAGAAACATGTGCTGTGTTGACTCAAGGTTTAATGGATTTAGGGCTGTGTAGGATGTGCTTTGTTAAAAATGTGTTTGCAGGCAGTATGCTTGGTAAAAGTCATCGCCATTCTCTAGTCTCGATTAACCAGGGACACAATGGATTGCGGAAGGCCGCACGGACCTCTGCCCAAGAATGCCTGGGTATTATTCAAGGTTTCCCCCCACTGAGACAGCCTGAGATACAGCCTCCTGGGAAGGGAAAGACCTTACTGTCCCCCAGTCCAACACCCATAAAGGGTCTGTGCTGAGGAGGATTAGTGAAAGAGGAAGGCCTCTTTGCAGTTGAGATAAGAGGAAAGCATCTGTCTCCTGCTCATCCCTGAGAATGGAATGTCTCGGTGTAAAACACGATGGTACATTCTATTTACTGAGATAGGAGAAAACTGCCTTATGGCTGGAGTTGAGACATGCTGGTGGCAATACTGCTCTTTACTGCACTGAGATGTTTGTGTAGAGTCAAACATAAATCTGGCCTACGTGCACATCCAGGCATAGCACGTTTCCTTAAACCTATTTATGACACAGAGTTCTTTGCTCACATGTTGCCCTCTCCCTACCATTACCCTACTGTCCTGCCACATCCTCCTCACCAAGATAGTAGAGATAGTGATCTATAAATACTGAGGGAACTCAGAGACCAGTGTCTGTGCAGGTCCTCACTTGCTGAGCGCCAGTCCCCTGGGCCCACTTTCTTCCTCTATACTTTGTCTCTGTGTCTTATTTCTTTTCTCAGTCTCTCATTTCTACCTTTCAAGAAATACCAACAGGTGTGCAAGGGAGGCCCCCTTCATCTGGTGCCCAATGTGGGTGCCTTTCTCTATGGTGAAGATATGCTAGAGTGTAATCGTTGAGGACAAGTCGACAAGAGATTCCGGTAAGCTTGTGCGCTTGGGGGAATGCAGGGTAACACTGGGACAAACTGAAAGTGAATATACCTCTTATCTCAGCTTTATTAATATTATTTTAAGAAAAGTGGGAGTTAGAGTCTCTACAGAAAATCTAATCATGCTATTTCAAACAATAGAACAATTCTGCCCATGGTTTCCAGAACAGGGAACTTTAGATCTAAAAGACTGGGAAAAAAATTGGTAAAGAATTAAAACAAGCAAACAGGGAGGGTAAAATCATCCCACTTACAGTATGGAATGATTGGACCATTATTGAAGTAGCTTTGGAACCGTTTCAAACAGGAGAAGAGTTTCAGTTTCTGATGCCCCTGAAAGCTGTGTAATAAATTGTGAAGAAGAGGCAGGGACAGAATTCGAGAAAGGAACAGAAAGTCCACATTGTAAATATGTAGCAGAGTCTGTAATGGCTTGGTCAATGCAAAATGTTGACTACAATCAATTACAGGAGGTAATATATTCTGAACCATCAAAATTGGGGGGAAAAGGTCCAGAATTATTGGGGCCATCAGTCTACACCACGATGGCCAACTCCTCCTCCAGCGGTTCAGCTGCCTGTAACATTACAACCTCAAATGCAGCTTAGACAAGTACAAACCCCAAGAGAATATCAAATAGAAAAGGATTGAGTCTTTATCATGGCAATGCCAATCCAGATACAGTATCCACAATATCAGCTGGTAGAAAATAAGACCCAACCACCGGTAGCCTATCAATACTGGCCGCCAGCCGAAATTCAGTATCGGCCACCCCCAGAAAATCAGTAGGGACAGCCAGAATGTTTCCAGCACTGCAGGGCAAGGCGTTATATAGCCTCAGCCACCCACTGTGAGACTTAATCCTATATCACTACCTAGTGGACAGGGTAGTGCATTACATGAAATTATTGATAAGGCAAGAAAACAAGGAGATATTGAAGCATGGCAGTTCCCAGTAATATTAGAGCTCATATCACCTGGAGAAGGGGACTAAGAGGGAGCGCCTCCCCAAGCTGATGCCAGATATGAGTCCTTTACTATGAAAATGCTAAAAGACATGAAAAAGGGAGTAAAACAGTATGGACCCAACTCCCTTTATATGAGAATATTATTAGATTCCATTGCTCATGGAAATAGACTTATTCCTTATGATTGGGAAATTTTGGCCAAACCATCACTCTAACCTTCTCAATTTTTACAATTTAAGACCTGGTGGATTGATGGGGTACAAGAACACGTCCAAAAAAAGAGGGCCGCCAATCCTCCAGTTAACATAGATGCAGATCAACTATTAAGAACAGGTCAAAATTGGAGCACTATTAATCAACAAGCAGTAACGCAAAATGAGGCCATTAAACAAGTTAGAGCTATCTGCCTTAGGGCCTGGGAAAAAAATCCAAGACCCAGGAAATGCCAGGCCCTCATTCAATACAAGAAGACATGGCTCTAAAGAGCCTTACCCTGGTTTTGTGACAAGACTCCAAGATGCTGTTCAAAAGTCAATTACTGATGAGAATGCCCATAAGGTCATAGAGGAGTTGATGGCATACGAAAACGCCAATCCTGAGTGTCAATCAGCCATTAAGCCATTAAAAGGGAAGGTCCCGGCAGGATCAGGTGTAATCTCAGAGTAGGTAAAAGCCTGTGATGGGATTGGAGGAGCTATGCATAAAGCTGTGCTAATGGCTCAAGCAATAACTGGAGTCACTTTAGGAGGACAAGTTAGAACATTTGGGAGAAAATATTATAATTGTGGTCAAATTGTTCATCTAAAAAAGAATTGCCCAGTCTCAAATAAGCAAAATATAACAACTCAAACTACTACTAATTCAAGATGGATTAACGACTTAGACGTTAGACCTAAAACCATAAAAACTCTAGAAGAAAACCTAGGCATTACCATTCAGGACAGAGGCATGGGCAAGTACTTCATGTCTAAAACACCAAAAGCAATGGCAATAAAAGCCAAAATTGATAAATGGAATCTAATTAAACTAAAGAGCTTCTGCACAGCAAAAGAAACTACCATCAGAGTGAACAGCAACCTACAAAATGGGAGAAAATATTCGCAACCTACTCATCTGACAAAGGGCTAATATCCAGAATCTACAATGAACTCAAACAAATTTACAAGAAAAAAACAAACAACCCCATCAAAAAGTGGGCAAAGGATATGAACAGACACTTCTCAAAAGAAGACATTTATGCAGCCAACAGACACATGAAAAAATGCTCATCATCACTGGCCATCAGAGAAATGCAAATCAAAAGCACAATGAGATACCATCTCACACCAGTTAGAATGGCAATCATTAAAAAGTCAGGAAACAACAGGTGCTGGAGAGGATGTGAAGAAATAGGAACACTTTTACACTGTTGGTGGGACTGTAAACTAGTTCAACCATTGTGGAAGTCCGTGTGGCAATTCCTCAGGGATCTAGAACTAGAAATACCATTTGACCCAGCCACCCCATTACTGGGTATATACCCAAAGGACTATAAATCATGCTGCTATAAAGACACATGCACACGCATGTTTATTGCGGCACTATTCACAATAGCAAAGACTTGGAACCAACCCAAATGTCCAACAATGATAGACTGGATTAAGAAAATGTGGCATATATACACCATGGAATACTATGCAGCCATAAAAAATGATGAGTTCATGTCCTTTGTAGGGACATAGATGAAACTGGAAATCATCATTCTCAGTAAACTACCGCAAGGACAAAAAACCAAACACTGCATGTTCTCACTCATCGGTGGGAATTGAACAATGAGAACACATGGACACAGGAAGGAGAACATCACACTCTGGGGACTGTTTTGGAGTGGGGGGAGAAGGCAGGGGAGAGGGATAGCATTAGGAGATATACCTAATGCTAAATGACGAGTTAATGGGTGCAGCACACCAGCATGGCACATGTATACATATGTAACTAACCTGCACATTGTGCATATGTACCCTAAAACTTAAAGTATAATAATAATAAAAAAAAGAAAAAAGAAAAACTTGGACAACCCACAAAAAATAAAAATAAAAATAAAATATAAAGAGCCACCTGGCCTATGTCCAAGATATGGAAAAGGAAACCATTGAGCTAATCAATATCATTCTAAATTTGATAAAAATGGGCAACCATTGTTGGGAAATGGGAAGAGGGGACAGCCTCTGGCCCCGCAACCAACTGGGGCATTCCCGATTCAGCCCTTCGTTCCTCAACGTTTTCAGGGGCAACAACCCCAGCTGTCACAAGTGCCTCAAGGAATGCGCCAGTTACCACAATACAACAATGTTCCCCCACCACAAGCGGCAGTGCAGCAGTAGATTTATGTACTATACAAGCAATTTCTCTGCTTCCAGGGGAGCCCACACAAAAAATCCCCACAGGGGCATATGGCCCACTGCCTGAGGGGACTGTAGGACTCATCTTAGGAAGATCAAGTTTAAATCTAAATGGAGTTCAAATTCTTACTGCTGTGGTTGATTCAGACTACAAAGGCAAAATTCAATTGGTTGTTAGCTCCTGAATTCCTTGCAGTGCCAGTCCAGGAGACGGGATTGCTCAATTATTACTCCTGCCTTATATTAAGGTTGGAAACAGTGAGATACAAAGAACAGGAGGGTTTGGAAGCACTGATACAGCAGGAAAGGCTGCATATTGGGAAAGTAAGGTCTCAGAAATCAGACCTGTGTGTAAGGCCATTATTCAAGTAAAACAGTTTGAAGAGTTAGAAGACCCTGGAGCAGATGTCTCTATCATTGCCTTAAATCAATGGCCAAAAAATTGGACTAAACAAAAGGCTGTTACAGGACTTGTTGGCATAGGCACTGCCTCAGAAGTGTATCAAAGTACTATGATTTTACACTGTTTAGGCTGGATAATCAAAAAAGTACTGTTCACCCAATGATTACTTCAATTCCTGTTAATCTGTGGGGTCGAGATTTATTACAATGGGATGCAGAAATCACTATGCCCACTCCATTATACAGCCCCACGAGTCAAACAATCATGACCAAAATGGGATATGTACCAGGAAAGGGACTGGGAAAGAGTGAAAACGGCATTAAAGTCCCAATTGAGGCTGAGGAAAATCAAGAAAAAAAAGGAAGAGTGTATCCTTGATAGGGGTGGCCACTGTAGAGCCTCATGAACCCATTTCATTAACTTGGAAAAGAGAAAAACCTGTATGGGTAAGTCAGTGGCCACTACCAAAACAAAAACTGGAGGCTTTACATTTATTAGCAAAGGAACAATTAGAAAAGGGACATACTGAGCCTTCATTTTTGCCTTGGAATTCTCCTGTGTTTGTAATTCAGAAAAAAATCCAGCAGATGGCATATGTTAACTGACTTAAGGGCCATAAATGCCGTAATTCAACCCATGGGGCCTCTCCAACCCGGGTTGCCTGCTCCTGCCACGATCCCAAAAGACTGGTCTTTAATTATAATTGATTTGAGGGATTGCCTTTTCACCATTTCTCTGGAGGAGCAGGATTTAAAAAAATTTGCTTTTACTATATCAGCCATAAACAATAAGGAACCAGCCAGCAGGATTCAGTGGAAAGTGTTATCTCAGGGAATGCTTAATAGTCCAACTATTTGTCAGACTTTCATAGGTCAAGCTCTTCAACCAGTTAGAGACAAGTTTTCAGACTGTTATATCATTCATTATGTTGACGATATTTTGTGTGCTGCAGAAATGAGAGACAAATTAATTGACTCTTACACATTTCTGCAAGCACAGGTTGCCAACACAGGACTGACAATAGCATCCGATAAGATTCAAACTTCTACTCCTTTTCATTATTTGGGGATGCAGATAGAAAGTAGAAAAATTAAGCCACAAAAAATAGAAATAAGAAAAGACACATTAAAAACATTAAATGACTTTCAAAAATTGCTAGGAGATATTAATTGGATTCGGCCAACTCTAGGCATTCCTACTTATGCCATGTCAAATTTGTTCTCTATCTTAAGAGGAGACCCAGACTTAAATAGTAAAAGAATGTTAGCCCCAGAGGCAACAAAAGAAATTAAATTCGTGGAAGAAAAAATTCAGTCAGCACAAATAAATAGAATAAATCCCTTAGCCCCATTCCAACTTTTGATTTTTGCTACTACACATTCTTCAACAGGCATCAGTGTTCAAAATACTGATCTTGAGGAGTAGTCATTCCTCCCTCACAGTATGTTAAGACTTTTACATTGTACTTGGATCAAATAGCTACATTAATTTGCCAGGCAAGATTATGAATAATAAAATTGTTTGGAAATGACCCAGACAAAATAGTTGTTTCTTTAAACAAGGAACAAGTTAGACAAGCCTTTATCAATTCTGGTGCATGGCAGAGTGGTCTTGCTAATTTTGTAGGAATTATTGATAATCATTACCCAAAAGCAAAAATCTTCCAGTTTTTAAAATTAACTACTTGGATTTTACCTAAAATTACCAGAAATAAACCTTTAGAAAATTCTCTGACAGTGTTTACTGATGGTTCCAGCAATGGAAAAGTGGCTTACACAGGACCAAAAGAGCAAGTCATCACAACTTAATATCAATTGGCTCAAAGAGCAGAGTTGGTTGCAGTCATTACAGTGTAACAAGATTTTAATCAACCTATTATTATTGTATCAGATTCTGCCTATGTAGTACAGGCTACAATGGAGGTTGAGACAACTCTAATTAAATATAGCATGGATGATCAGTTAAACCAGCTGTGCAATTTATTACAACAAACTGTGAGAAAAAGAAATTTCCCATTTTATATTACTCATATTTGAGCACACACTAATTTACCAGGGCCTTTAACTAAAGTAAATGAACAAGCTGACTTTCTGGTTTCATCTGCATTCATAAAAGCAAAAGAACTTCATGCTTTGACTCATGTAAATGCAGCAGGATTAAAAAAGAAATTTAATGTCACATGGAAACAGGCAAAAAATATTGTACAACATTGCACCCAATGTCAAGTCCTATACCTGCCCACTCAAGAGTCAGGAGTTAATCCCAGAGGTCTATGTCCTAATGAGTTATGGCAAATGGATGTCACGCATGTACCTTCATTTGGAAAATTATCATGTGTCCATGTAAAAGTTGATACTTATTCACATTTCATATGAGCAACCTGCCAGACTGGAGAAAGTACTTTCCAAGTTAAAAAACATTTATTATCATGACTTTTGCTGTCATGGGAGTTCCAGAAAAAATTAAAACTGACGATGGAGCAGGATACTGTAGTAAAGCTTTCCAAAAATTCTTAAATCAGTGGAAAATTACACATACAATAGGAATTCCCTATAATTCCCATGGACAGGCCATAGTTGAAAGAACTAATAGAACACTCAAAACTCAATTAGCTAAACAAAAAGAAGGGGGAGACAGTAAGGAGTGTATCACTCTTCAGATGCAACTTAATCTAGCACTTTATAGTTTACATTTTTTAAACATTTATAGAAATCAGACTCCTACCTCTGCAGAACAACATCTCACTGGTAAAAAGAACAGCCCACATGAAGGAAAACTGATTTGGTGGGAAGACAGCAAAAATAAGACATGGGAAACAGGGAAGATGGTAACGTGGAGGAGAGGTTTTGCTTGTGTTTCACCAGAAGAAAATCAGCTTCCTGTTTGGATACCCACTAGACATTTGAAGTTCTACAATGAACCCATCGGAGATGCAAAGAAAAGCACCTCCACAGAGAGGGAAACACCACAGTTGGGCACCATCAACTCACAAGATGAACAAAATGGTGGTGTCAGAAGAACAGATGAAGCTGCCATCCACCAAGAAAGCAGAGCTGCTGACTTGGGCACAATTAAAGAAGCTGACACAGTTAGCTAAAAAAGCCTAGAGACCACAAAGGTGACACAAACTTCAGAGAATACGCTGCTTGCAGCTTTGATGATTGTATCAATGGTGGTAAGTCTCCCCATGCCTGCAGGAGCAGCGGCAGCTAATTATACCTACTGGGCCTATGTGCCTTTCCTACCCTTAATTTGGGCAGTCAGATGGATGGATAATCCTATTGAAGTATAAGTTAATAATAGTGTATGGGTACCTGGCCCCCCAGATGATCGTTGCCCTGCCAAACCTGAGGAAGGAGGAATAATAATGAATATTTCCACTGGGTATCATTATCCTCTTATTTGCCTAGGGAGAGCACCAGGATGTTTAATACCTGCAATCCAAAATTGGTTGGCAGAAGTACCTGCTGTCAGTACCACCAGTAGATTTACTTATCACATGGTAACTGGAACGTCACTCAGGCCTCAGGTAAATTACTTATAGTACTTTTCTTATCAAAGATAATTAAAATTTAGGCCTAAAGGAAAGCCTTGCCCCAAGGAAATTCCCAAAGGGTCAAAAGGCACAGACGTTTTAGTTTGGGAAGAATGTGTGGCCAATAGTGCAGTGATACTGCAAAACAATGAATTCAGAACTACTATAGATTGGGCACCTTGAGGTCAACTCTACCACAATTGAACAGGACAAACTCAATCGTGTCCCAGTGCACAAGTGAGTCTAGCTGTTAATAGTGACTTAGCAGAAAGTTTAGACAAACGTGAGCACAAAAAATTACAGTCTTTCTATCCTTGGGAATGGGGAGAAAAAGGAATCTCTACTCCAAGACCAAAAATAATAAGTCCTGTTTCTGATCCTGAACATCCAGAATTATGAAGGCTTACTGTGGCCTCACATTGCATTAGAATTTGGTCTGGAAATCAAGCTATAGAAACAAGAGATCGTAAACCATTTTATACTATCCACCTAAATTCCAATCTAAAAGTTCCTTTGCAAAGTTGTGTAAAGCCCCCTTATATGCTAGTTGTCGGAAACATAGTTATTAAACCAGATGCTCAAACTATAACCTGTGAAAATTGCAGATTGTTTACTTGCATTGATTTGACTTTTAATTGGCAGCACCATATTCTACTAGTGAGAGCAAGAGAAGGCTTGTGGATCCCTGTGTCCATGGTCCAACCGTGGGAGTCCTCGTCATCCGTCCATATTTTGACTGAAATATTAAAAGTCATTCTAAATAGATCCAAAAGGTTCATTTTTACTTTAATTGCAGTGATTATGGGATTAATTGCTGTCACAGCTATGGCCGCTGTGGCAGGAGTTGCATTACACCCTTCTGTGAAAACGGTAAACTTTGTTAATGACTGGCAAAGAAAACTCTACAAGATTGTGGAATTCACAATCTGGTATTGATCAAAAATTGGCAAATCAAATTAATAATCTTAGACAAGCTGTCATTTGGATGGGATATAGGCTCATGGGCTTGGAACATCGTTTTGAGTTACAGTGTGACTGGAATACGTCAGATTTTTGTATTACACCAAGAGTTTATAAAGAGTCTGAACATCAATGGGACATGGTTAGATGCCATCTAAAGGGAAGAGAAGATAATCTTACCTTAGATATTTCCAAATTAAAAGAACAAATTTTTGAAGCCTCAAATGCCCATTTAAATTTAGTACCAGGAACTGAGGCAATTGCAGGAGTTTCTGATGGCCTCACAAATCTTAACCCTGTCACTTGGGTTAAGACCACCGGAAGTTCAACTATTGTAAATTTCATCTTAATCCTTGTGTGCCTGTTCTGTCTGTTGTTAGTCTGCACGTGTAACCAGCAGCTCTGAAGAGACAGCAGCCATCAAGAATGGGCCATGATGACAATGGTGGTTTTGTCAAAAAGAAAGAGGGGAAATGTGAGGAAAAGAAAGAGAGATCAGACTGTTACTGTGTCTATGTAGAAAGAAGTAGATATAAGAAAGTCTATTTTGTTCTGTACTAGGAAAAATTCTTCTGCCTTGAGATACTGTTAATCTGTAACCCTAGCCCCAACTCTGTGCCCGCAGAGACATGTGCTGTGTTGACTCAAGGTTTAATGGATTTAGGGCTATGCAGGATGTGCTTTGTTAAAAATGTGTTTACAGGCAATATGCTTGGTAAAAGTCATCACCATTCTCTAATCTCGAGTACCCAGGGACACAATACACTGCAGAAGACCACAGAGACCTCTGAACAGGAAAGCCAGGTATTGTCCAAAGTTCGTCCCCAGGTGATAGCCTGAGATATGGCCTCATGGGTCGTTCCCCAGCCTGACACCCATAAAGGGTCTGTGCTGAGGAGGATTAGTGAAAGAGGAAGGCCTCTTTGCAGTTGAGACAAGAGGAAGGCATCAGTCTCCTGCTTGTCCCTGGGAATGGAATGCCTCCGTGTTAAACTTGATCATACGTTCTATTTACTGAGATAGGAGAAAGTGCCTTATGGCTAAAGGTCAGACATACTGGTGGCAATACTGCTCTCTAATGCACTGAGATGTTTGTGTAGAGTCAAACATAAATCTGGTCTACATGCACATTAAGGCACAACGCATTTCTTTAACTTATTTGTGACACAGAGATCTTTGCTCACATGTTTTTCTGCTGACACTTACCTCACTATTACCCAGTAGTCCTGCCACATCCTGCTCTCTGAGATGGTAGAGATACTGATCAATAAATACTAAGGGAAATCAGAGACCAGTGCCAGTGCGGGACCTCAGTATGCTGAGCGCAAGTCCCCTGGGCCCACAGTTCTCTCTCTACACTTTGTCTCTGTGTCCTATTTCTTTTGTCAGTCTCTCATCCCAACTGCGGAGAAACACCCACATGTGTGCAGGGTCTGGCCCCCTTCATTATTCAATAAAAAAAAGGCTTAACACTGTGAGATGAAAGCTCACATACCAAACCAGTTTCTCAGAACGCTTCCTTCTAGTTTTTCTCTGAAGATATTTCCTTTTTTCCCATAGGCCTCAATGTGCTCCCAAATATCCCTTTGCAGATTCTACAAAAACAGTGTCTCCAAACTGCTGTCAAAAGAAAGGTTTAACTCTGTGAGATGAATACACACATCACAAAGCAGTATCTCAGAAAGCTTCTTTCTAGTTTTTCTCTGAAGATATTTCCTTATTCACAATAGGCCTCAATGTGCTCCCAAATATCCCCTCGCAGATTCTACAAAAACAGTGTTTCCAACTGCTCAATAAAAAGAAAGGTTTAACTCTGTGAGATGAATGCACACATCACGAAGCAGGTTCTCAGCTTCTTTCTAGTTTTTATCCAAAGATATTTCATTTTTCAGTTTAGGCCTCAATGTGCTCCCAAATATCCCTTTGCAGATTCTAAAAAAACAGTGTTTCCAAACTGCTCAATCAAAAGAACATTTTAACTCTGTGAGAAGAAAGCACACATCAAAAAGCAGTTTCTCACAAAGTTTCTTTCTAGTTTTACTCTAAAGATATTTCCTTTGTCACCATAGGCCTCAATGCACTCAAAAATAGTCCTTTACAAATTCTACAAAAACAGGATTTCCAAACTGCTCAATCAAAAGAAGGGATTAACACTGTGACATGAATGCACTCATCACAAAGCAGTTTCTCAGAAAGCTTCTTCCTAGTTTTAATCTGAAGATATTTCCTTTTCACCATAGGCCTCAATGCGCTCCCAAATATCCCTTCACAGATTCTACAAACACAATGTTTCTAAACTGCTTGATCAAAAGAAAGGTTTGACTCTGTGAGATGAATGCACACCTCATAAAGCAGTCTCTCAGAAATCCTCTTTCTAGTTTTTATCTGAAGATATTTCCTTCTTCACCATATGCCTGAATGGGCTCCCAAATATCCCTTCGCAGATTCTACAAAAAGAGTGTATCCAAATTTCTCAATCAAAAGAGGTTTAACTCTGTGAGATGAAAGCACACACCACAAAGCAATTTCTCAGAAAGCTTCTTTCTAGTTTTTATCTGAAGATATTTCCTTTTTCACCATAGGCCTCAATGCGCTCACATATATCCCTTCCCAGATTCTACAAGAACATTGTTTCCAAACTGCTCAATCAAAAGAAAGATTTAACTCTGTGAGATAAATGTACACATCACAAAATGGTTTCTCAGAAAGCTTCTTTCCAGTTTTTATCTGAAGATATTTCCTTTTTCTCAATAGGCTTCAATGCACTCCCCAATATCACTTTGCAGGTTCTACAAAACAGTGTTTCCAAACTGCTCAATCAAAAGAAAGGTTTAACAGTGTGAGAAGAATGTATACATCACAAAGTGGTTTTTCAGAAAGCTTCTTTCTAGTTTTTCTTGGAACATATTTCCTTTTTCACTCTGGGCTGCAATGTGCTCCCAAATATCCCTTCACAGAATCGAAAAAACAGTGTTTCCAAACTGATAAGCCAAAAGAAAGGTTTAACTATGTGAGATGACTGCCCACATCACAAAGCAGTGTCTCAGAAAGCTTCTTTCTAGCTTTTACCTGAAGATATTTGGTCTTTCACTGTAGGCCTAAATTTGCTCCCAAATATCCATTCACAGATTCTACAAAAACAGTGTTTCCAAGCTGCTCAATCAAAAGAAAGGTTTAACTCTGTGAGATGAATGCACATATTGCAAAGCAGTTTCTCAGAAAGCTTCTTTCTCGTTTTTCTCTGAAGATGTTTGCTTTTTAAACAAAGGACCCAATGCACTCCCAAATATCCCTTCACAGATTTTACAAAAGCAGAGTTTCAAAAACGTGCAACCAAAAGAAAGGTTTAACTCTGTGAGAAGAATGCACACATCACATAGCGATTTCTCTGAAAGTTTTTTTCTAGTTTTTATCTGAAGATATTTCCTTTTTCACCATAGGCCTCAATGTGCTCCTAAATGTCATTCATAGATTCTACAAAAACAGTGTTTCCTAACTGCTCAATCTAAAGAAAGGTTTAACTCTGTGGGAACAATATGCACATCACAAAGCAGTTTCTCAGAAAGCTTCTTTGTAATTATTATCAGAAAATATTTCCTTTTTCAAATAGGCCTCAATCTGCTCCCAAATATCCCTTTGCAGATCCTACAAAAACAGTGTATCCAAACTGCTCCATCAAATGTAAGATTTAACTCTGTGAGATCAAGCAATGCATCACATACCAGTTTCTCAGAAAGTTTCTTTCTCATTTTTATCTGAAGATATTTCCTCTTTCACCATATGCCTAAATGTGCTTCCAAATATCCCTTCGCAGATTCTACAAAAATAGTGTTTACAAACTGCTAAGTCAAAAGAAAGGTTTAACTCTGTGAGATGAATGCACACATCACAAAGCATTTTCTCAGACAGGTTCTTTCTAATTTTTACTGAAGATATTTCCTCTCTCACCATCAGCTTCAATTTTCTCCCAAATACCCCTTTGCAGATCCTACAAACACAGTGTTTCCAAATGGCTCAATCAAAAGAATGTTTTCACTCTGTGAGATGAATGCACACATCAGAAAGCAATTTCTCAGAGAGCTTCTGTGTGGTTTTCATCTGAAGATATTACCTTTTTCACCACAGGCCTCAAGCACTCCCAAATATTCCTTCATGGATTCTACAAAAAGAGTGTTTCCAATCTGCTCTATCAAAAGAAAGGTTTATCTCTGTGAGATGAATGCAAAAATCACAAAGCAGTTCCTCAAAAGCTTCTTTCTAGTTTTTATCTGAAGATATTTAATTTTTCATTGTAGGCCTCAGTGCACTCCCAAATATCCCTTCTCAGATTCTACAAAAACAGTCATTCCAAACTGCTCAATCAAAAGAAAGATATAACTCTGTGAGAAGAATGAACACATCACAAAGCAGTTTCTCACAAAGTTTCTTTATAGTTTTTATCTGAAGTTATTTCCTTTTTCTCTGTAGGCCTCAATGTAATCCCAAATATTGATTTGCAGATTCTACAAAAACACTTTACAAACTGTTCAATCAAAAGAAAGATTTAACTCTGTGAGAGGAATGCACAAGTCATGAAGCAGTGTCTCAGATAGCTTCTTTGTAGTTTTCATCTGAGGATATTTCCTTTTTCACTGTAGCCTTCAATGTGCTCTCAAAGATCCCTTCACAGATTCTACAATAACAGTGTTTCAAACTGTTCAATCAAAATAAAAGTTTAACTCTGTGAGATGAATGGACACATGACAAAGAGATTTCTCAGAAAGCTACTTTCTTGTTTTTATCTGAGGATATTTCCCTCCTCAACATAGGCCCTAGTGTGCTCCCAAATTTCACTTTGGAGATTCTACATAAACAGTGTATCCAATTTGCTCAGTCAAACGAAAGCTTTAACACTGTGGGATGAATGCATACATCACAAAGCGCTTTCTCAGAAAATTTCTTTCTACTTTTTATCTAAAGATATTTACTCTTTCACTATAGGACTAAATGCGCTCCTAAATATCCCTTTGCAGATTCTACATAAATAGTGTTTCCACACTGCTCAATCAAAAGAAAGGTTTAACTCTGAGAGATGAATGCACACATCAGAAAGTAATTTCTCAGAAAGCTTCTTTCTAGTTTTTATCTGAAGATATTTCCTCTTTCACCATAGGCCTGAAGGCACTCCCAAATATCCTTTCACAGATTCTACAAAAACAATGTTTCCAAACTGCTCAATCAAAGGAAAGGTTTAACACTGTGATTTGAATTCACACATCTCAAAGAAGTTTCTCAGAAAATTTCTTTCTAGTTTTTATCTGAAGATATTTCCTTTTTCACCATAGGCCTCAATGTGCTCCCAACTATCTCTTCACAGATTCCACAAAAACCGTGTTCCCAAACTGTTCTATCAAAAGAGAGGTTTAACTCTGTGAGATAAATGCAAATATCACAAAGCAGTTTCTCAGAAAGCTTCTTTCTAGTTTTTATCTGAAGACGTTTCCATATTTACCATAGGACTCAATGCACTACAAAATATCCCTTCAAAGATTCTACAAAAACAGTGCTTCCAAATTGCTCAATCAGAAGAAAAGTTTATCTCTGTGAGATGAATGCCAGCATCACAATGTAGTTTCTCAAAACTTCTTTGAAGTTTTTATCTGAAGATATTTCCTTCTTCTCCAAAGGCCTCAATGCGCTTCCATATATCCCTTCACAGAGTATAGAAAAATGGTGTTTCCAAACTTCTCTATCTAAAGAAAGGTTTATCTCTGTGACATGAATGCATATATCACAAAGCTGTTTCTCAGAAAGTTTCTTTCTAGTTGTTATCTGAAGATATTTCCTTTTTCACCATAGGCCTGAATGCACTCTGAAATATCCCTTCACAGATGCTACAAAAACCGTGTTTCCAAACTGATCAATCAAAGGAAAGGTTTAAGTCTGTGATTTGAATTCACACCTCAGGAATAAGTTACTCAGAAAGCTTCTTTCTACTTTTTATCTGAAGATATTTCCTTTTTCACCATAGGCCTCATTGCGCTCCCAAATATCCCTTTGCAGAGTACACAAAAACAGTTTCCAAACTGATCAATCAAATGAAAGGTTTAACTCTGTGAAAAGAAAGAATGCATCATGAAGCGGTTTCTCACAAAGCTTCTTTATGGTTTTTACCTGAAGATATTTCCTTTTTCACTGCAGGCCTCAATGCACTCCCAAATATCGCTTCGTAGAGTATACCAAGACAGAGTTTCCAAACTGCTCCGTCAAAGGAAAAGTTTATCTCTGTGAGATGAATGCACACATCTCAAAGTGGTTCCTCAGATAGCTTCCTTCTGGTTTTTATCCTGAGGTATTCACTTTTTTGCCATTGGCCTCAAAGAACTCCCAAATGTCCATTCACAGAATTAACAAAAAGAGCGATTCCAAACTGCTGAATTAAAAGAAAAGTTTAACTCTGCATGATGAATGCTAACATCACAAAGACGTTTCTGAGGTAACTTCTTCCTAGTTTTTATCCTGGGATATTTGCTTTTTCACCATTGGCCTCAATGAGCTACCAAATGTCCTTTCACAAAAAGGACAAAACCGTGTTTCCAAACTACTGTTTCCAAAAAAAGTTTAATTCTGTGAGATGAATGCACATCTCATAAAAGTGTTTCTCAGAAACTTCTTTCTAGTTTTTATCTGACGATGTCTCCTGTTTCATCATAGGCCTCAATGCACTTCCAAGTATCCTTTCACAGATCCTACAAAAACAGTGATTCCAACCTGCTGAATGAAAATAAACTTTTAACTCTGTGAGATGAATGCACATATCACAAAGAGGTTTCTCAGACAGGTTCCTTCTAGTTTTTACTTTGGGATATTATGTTTTTTGCCATTGGTCTCCATGAGCTCCTAATGTCCATTCGCATGATAGACAAAAACAGTGTTTTCAAACCACTCAATGAAAAGAAAGGTTTAAATCTGCAAGATGAATGCACACATAACAAAGCAGATTCTTAGATAGCTTTCTTCTAGTTTTTATCCTGGGATAGTCGCTTTTTCACCTTTGGCCTTAATGAGCTCCCAAACGTCCATTCACAGAATGGAGAAAAACAGTGTTTCCAAACTGCTGAATCCAAAGAAAGGTTTAACTCTGTGAGATGAATGAACACATCAAAAAGCAGTTTCTCAAAAAGCTTCTTTCTAGTTTTTATCAGAAGATGTTTCCTTTTTCACCGTAGGCCTCAATGCACTCCCAAATAACCCTTCACAGAGTCTATGAAAAGAGTGTTTCCAGCCTGATGAATGAAAAGAAGGTTTAACTCTGTGAGGTGAGTGCACATATCACAAAGTGGTTTCTCATATATCTTCCTTCTAGTTTTTATATTGGGACATTCTCTTCTAAGCCATTGGCATCAATGAGCTCCAAAATGTCCATTCACAGAATGGACAAAAACAGTGTTTCCAAATAGCTGAATCCAAAGAAAGTTTTAACTCTGTAAGATGAATGCACACATGAAAAAACAGTTTCTCAGAAAGTTTCTTTCTAGCTTTTATCTGAAGGTGTTTCCTTTTTCACCATAGGCCTCAATGCACTCCAAAATATCCCTTGCAGTTTCTACAAAAACAGTGCTTCCAAACTAGCGAATGAAAAGAAAGGTATAACTCTGTGAGATTAGTGCACACATCACAAAGTGGTTTCTCACATAGCTTTCTTCTAGTTTTTATCCTGGGATATTCACTTTTTCGCCCTTGGCCTCAATGAGCACACAAACGTCCATTCGCCAAATGGACAAAAACAGTGTTTGCAAACTGCTGAATGACAATAAAGGTTTAACACTGTGAGAAGAATGCACAAATCACAATTCAGTTAATCAGAAAGCTTCTTTGTAGTTTTTATCTGAAGATGTTTGGTTTTTCCCCATAGGCCTCAATGTGCTCCCTAATATCCCTTCTGAGATCCCACAAAAACGTTGTTTCCAAACTGCTTAATGAAAAGAAAGGTTTAACTCTGTGAGATGAATGTGCATTTCACAAAGTGGTTCCTCAGATAGCTCTGTTCTAGTTTTTATACTGGGATAGGGGCTTTTTCACCATTGACTTCAATGAGCTTCCAAATGTCCATTCGCAGAATGGACAAAAACAGTGTTTCCATACTGATGAATTCAAAGAAAGTTTTAACTCTATGATATAAATTCACACATCACAAAGGAGATTCTCAGAAAATTTCTTTCTAGTTTTTATCTGAAGATGTATTCTTTTTCACGATAGGCCTCAATGCACTCCCAAATATCTCTTCCCAGATTATATAAAAACATTGTTTCCAAACTACTAAGTGAAAAGAAAGATTTAACCCTGTGAGATGAATGCACACACCACAAAGCCTTTTCTCAGTAGCTTCCTTCTAGTTTTTATCCTGGGACAATCACTTTTTCACCCTTGGCCAAAACAGCTCACAAATGTCAATTCACACCATGGACACAAAGAGTGTTTCCAGACTGCTGAATCCAAAGAAACGTTTAACTCTGTGAGATGAAGGCCCACATCACAAAGCAGTTTCTCAGAAAGCTTCTTTCTAGTTTTTATCTGAAGATGTATCTCTTTTCACTATAAGCCTCAATGCACAACCAAATACCCCTTTGCTGATTCTACAAAAGCAGTGTTTCCAAGTTGGTGAAAGAAAAAAAAGGTTTAACTCTGTGAGAGGAATGTGCACATCACAAATTGGCTCCTCAGAGAGTTTCCTTCTAGTTTTTATCCTGGGATATTTTCTTTTTGGCCATTGGCCTCAATGAGCTCACAAATTTCCATATTCGGAATTTACAAAAACAGTGTTTCCAAACTGTGGAATATAAACCAATGTTTAACTCTATGAAATGAATGCACACATCACAAAGCAGTTTCTCAGAAAGATTCTTTCTATTTTTTATCTGAAGATGTTTCCTTTTTCACCATAGGCCTCAATGCGCTCCCAAATATCCTTTCACAGTTTCTAAAAGAACGGTGTTACCAAACTGCTGAATGAAAACTTAAGTTTAAGTCTGTGAGATGAATGCACATAAATAAAGTGGTAGCTCAGATTGCTTCCTTCTAGTTTTTATCAATATTTGCTTTTTTGCAATTGGCCTCAATAAGCTCCCAAATGTCCATTTGAAGAACAGACAAAAAGAGTGTTTTCAAACTGCTGAATCCAAAGAAAATTTTAACTCTGGGAGATGAATGTGCACATCATAAAGCAGTTTCTCAGAAAGCTTCTTTCTAGTTTTTATCCAGGGATACTCCCTTTTTTTGCCATTGGCCTCAATGAGCTCCCAAATTTCCCTTTGCAGAAGGCAAAAAAAACAGTGTTTCCAAACTGCTGAATCCAAAGAAAGTTTTAAATATTGGAGATGAAAGCACACATCAGAAAGCAGTTTCTCAGAAAGGATCTTTCTTGCTTTTATCTGAAAATGTTTCCTTTTAAACCATAGGCTTCAATGCACTCCCAAATATCCCTTCACAGATTCTACAAAAACAATGTTTCCAAACTGCTGAATGAAAAGAATGTTTTAACTCTGCACAATGAATTCAGATGTCACAAAGCGGTTTCTCAGACAGCTTCCCTCTACTTTTTATTCTGGGATATTTGCTTTTTTTCATTGGCCTCAATGAGCTCCCAAATGTCCATTTGCAGAATGGACAAAAACAGTGTTTCCAAACTGCAGAATCCAAAGAACGTTTTGAATTTGTGAGATGAATACACACACCACAAAGCAGTTTGTCAGAAAGCTTCCATCTAGTTTTTATGTGTAGATTTTTTTCACCATAAGCCTCCATGCATTCCCAAATATCCCTTTGCAGATACAACAAAAGAAATGCTTTAAAATTGCCGAATGAAAAGAAAGTTCTAACTCTGGGTGGTGAATGCACACATCACAAAGCAGTTTCTCAGACAGATTCCTTCAAGTTTTTATCCTTGGATATTCAGTTTTTCACCATTGGCCTCAATCAGCTCCCAATTTTCCATTTGCAGAATGGATAAAAAAAAGTGTACACAAACTGCTGAATTAAAATAAAGATTTAACACTTTGAGATGAATGCACACTTCACAAAGCAGTTTCTCAGAAAGATTCTTCCTAGATTTATCTGAAGATGTCTCCTTTTTCACCATAGGCCTCAATGCGCTCCCAAATATCCCTTAAAAGATTCTGCAAAAACAGTGTTTCCTAACTTCTGTGTGAAAGAAAGGATTAAATTTGTGAGATGAATGCACAAATCACAAAGCAGTTTATCAGATGGCTTTCTTCTAGTTTTGTTACTTGGTTATTCACTTTTTTGCCATTGGTCTCTATGAGCCCCCAAATGTCCACTTGCAGAATGGACAAAAACAGTGTTTCCAAACTGCTCAATCCAAAGACAGTTTTATTTCTGTGAGATGATTGCACATATCACAAAGAAGTTTCTCAGAAAGCTTCTTGCTAGTTTTTATCTGAAGATCATTCCTTTTTCTCCATAGGCCTCAATGTGCTCCCAAATATCCCTTCACAGATTCTACAAAAAAAGCTTCCAAACAGCTGAAAGAAAAGCAAGTTTTAACCCTGCAAGATTAATGCAGATATCACAAAGCAGTTTCTCAGATAACTTCCTTCTTTTTTTTATCCTGGAATATTCACTTTTTTGCCATTGGCCAAAATGAGCTCCCAAATATCCATTGCCAGAATAGACAAAAACTGTTTCCAAACTGCTGAATCCAAACATAGTTTTAACTCTGTGAGACAAATGCACACATCACAAATGAGTTTCTCAGAAAGCTTCTTTCTACTTTTTATCTGAAGATAAAAAGTAGGTCTTTTTCACCATAGACCTCAATGTGCTCCCAAATATGCCTTCACAGATTCTAAAAAAACAGTGTTTACAAACTACTGAATGAAAAGAATTTTCAAATTTGCAAGATGAATGCACACATCACAAAGCAGTTTCTCAGACAGCTTCCTTTTAGTATTTATCTGGGATATTTGCTTTTTCACAATTGGCCTCATTGAACTCCCAAATGTCCATTTGCAGAATGGAGAAAAACAGTGTTTCCAAACTGCTGAATCCAAAGAAATGTTTAACTCTGTGAGATGAAAGCACACATCACAGAACAGTTTCTCAGAAAGCTTCTTTCTAATTTTTATCTGAATATGCTTCCTTATTCACCACTGGCCTGAATGCATTAACAAATATCCCTTTGCAAATTCTACAAAAACAGTGTTTAAAAACTGCTGAATGAAAAGAAATATTTAACTTTGTGACGCAAATTTTGATATCACAAATTGGTTTCTCAGACATCTTTCTTCCAGTTTTTACCCTGGGATTTCCCTTTTTCACCACTGGCCACAATGAGCTCCCAAATGTCCATTCACAGAATGGACGAAAACAGTGTTACCAAACAGCTGAATTCAAAGAAATGTTGAACTCTGTGAGATGAAAGCACACATAACAAACCAGTTTCTCACAAAACTTCTTTCTAATTTTTATCTCAAGATTTTTTTTCACCATAGAACTCAAGGTGCTCCCAAATATCCCTTCACAGATTCTACAAAAACAGTGTTTCTGAAGTGCTGGATGAAAATAAATTTTTAACACAGTGAGATGAATGCACAGGTCACAAGTGGTTTATTGAATTGCTTCCTGCTAGTATTTATCCTAGGATATTCACTTTCTTGCCATTAGCCTCAATGAGCTCCCAAATGTCCATTCACACAATGGACAAATACAGTGTTTCCATATGACTGAACCCAAAGAAAGTTTTAACTGTGTGAGATGAAAGCAGGTATCAAAAAGCAGTTTTTCAGAATGCTTTTTTCTAGTTTTTATCTAAAGATATTTCCTTTTTGACCATAGGCCTTAATGTGCTCCAAAATATCCCTTAGCAGTTTCTACAGAAACAGTGTATCCAAACTGTTCCATCAAAAGAAAAGTTTAATTCTGTGAGATGAATGCACACATCACAAAGCAGTTTCTCAGGAAAAGTATTTCTAGTTTTTCTCTGAAGATACATCCCTTTTGACAGTAGGCCTCAATGCGCCACCAAATATCCCTTCACAGATTCTACCAAAACAGTGTTTCCAAACTGCTCCATTGAAAGAAAGGTTTAACTCTGTGAGATGAATACACTCATCACTAAGCAGTTTCTCAGAAAGGTTCTTTCTAGTTTTTCACTGAAGATATTTCCTTTTTCACTATACACCTTAATGCCCTCTGAAATATCATTTCACAGATTCTACAAAAACCATGTCTCCAAACTGCTCAAACAAAAGAAAGGTTTGAGTCTGTGAGATGAATGCACACATCACAAAGCAGTCTGTCAGAAAGCTTTCTAGTTTTTCTCTGAAGATACCTCCTTTTTCAAAATAGGCATTAAAATGCTCCCAAATATCACTTCACAGATTCTATAAAAACAGCGGTTACAAACTGCTCAATCAAAAGAAAGCTTTACAAAGGTTATAAGAATGCAGTCATCACAAAGCAGTTTCTCAGAAAACCTCTTTCTGGTTTTCCTCTTAAGATATTTCATTTTTCACCATAGTCCTCAAAGCGTTCCCAAATATCCCACCACAGATTCTACAAAAACAGTGTTTCCAAACTGCCCCATCACAAGAGAGGTTTAAGTCTGTGAAAAGAATGCACACATCACAAATCAGTTTCTCAGAAAACCTCTTTCTTGTTGTTCTCTTAAGATATTTAGTTTTTCACTGTAGGACTCAATGCACTCTCAAATAATCATTTTGCAGATTAGACAAAACCAGTGTTTCTGAACTGCTCAATGAAAAGAAAGGTTTAACTTTGCAAGATGAATGCTCAGGTCACAAAGCAGTTTCTCACACATCTTCTTCCTAGTTTTTATCTGAAGATATTTTCTTTTTCACAATATGCCTCAATGCACTCCCAAATATCTATTTGTAGATTCTACAAAAAGAGTTTTTACAAAGTGCTCCATCAAAAGAAAGGTATAAATCTGAGAGATCAATATGCACATTACAAAGCAGTTTCTCAGATAGCTGCTTGCTAGTTTTTCTCTGAAGATATATCCTTTTTCACCATAGGTCTGAATGTGCTCACAAATATCAATTTGAAGATTTTACAAAACAGTGTTTAAAAACTGCTCAATCAAAAGAAAAGTTTAAATCCATGAGATGAATGCACACATCATGAAACCGTTTTAAAGAAAACTTCTTACTAGTTTTTCTCTGAAGATGTGTTTCCTTTTTCACCATAGGCCTCAATGTGCTCCCAAATACCCCTTCATTGATTCTACACAAACAGTGTTTCCAAACTGTTTTATCAAAGGAAAATTTTAACTTTGTGAGATGAACCTACACATCACAAAGTAGTTTCTCAGACATCTTATGTCTAGTTTTTATCTGAAGGTATTTTCTTTTTCACCATGGGACTCAAAGTGATCCCCAATAACTGTTCACAGATTCTACAAAAACAGTGGTCCAGAATTTCATATCCAGCCAAACTAAGCTTCATAAGTGAAGGAGAAATAAAATACAGACAAGCAAATGCTGAGAGATTTTGTCACCACCAGGCCTGCCCTAAAAGAGCTCCTGAAGGAAGCGCTAAACATGGAAAGGAACAACCGGTACCAGACACCACAAAAACATGCCAAAATGTAAAGACCGTCAAGGCTAGGGAGAAACTGCATCAACTAATGAGAAAAATAACCAGCTAACATCATAATGACAGGATGAAATACACACATAACATTAACTTTAAATGTAAATGGGCTAAATGATTCAATTAAAAGACACAGACTGGCAAATAGGATAAAGTGTCAAGACCCATCAGTGTGCTGTATTCAGGAAACCCATCTCACATGCAGAGACACACATAGGCTCAAAATAAAGGGATGGAGGAAGATCAACCAAGCAAATGGAAAACAAAAAAAGGCAGGAGTGGCAATCCTAGTCTCTGATAAAACAGACTTTAAACCAACAAAGATCAAAAGAGACAAAGAAGGCCATTACATAATGGTAATCAATTCAACAAGAAGAGCTAACTATCCTAAATATATATGCACCCAATACAGGAGCACCCAGATTCATAAAGCAAGTCCTGAGTGACCTACAAAGAGACTTAGACTCCCACACAATAATAATGGGAGACTTTAACACCCCACTGTCAACATTAGAAAAATCAATGAGACAGAAAGTTAACAAGGATACCCAGGAATTGAACTCAGCTCTGCACCAAGCAGACCTAATAGACATCTACAGTACTCTCCACCCCAAATCAACAGAATATACATTTTTTTAAGCTCCACACAACACCTATTCCAAAATTGACCACATAGTTGGAAGTAAAGCACTCCTCAGCAAATGTAAAAGAACAGAATTTATAACAAACTGTCTCTCAGACCACAGTGCAATCAAATTAGAACTCAGGATTAAGAAACTCACTCAAAACTGCTCAACTACATGGAAACTGAACAACCTGCTCCTGAATGACTACTGGGTACATAATGAAATGAAGGCAGAAATAAAGATGTTCTTTGAAACCAACGAGAACAAAGACACAACATACCAGAATCTCTGGGACACATTCAAAGCAGTGTGTAGAGGGAAATTTATAGCACTAAATGCCCACAAGAGAAAGCAGAACAGATCCAAAATTGACACCCTAACATCATAATTAAAAGAACTAGAAAAGCAAGAGCAAACACATTCAAAAGCTAACAGAAGGCAAGAAATAACTAAAATCAGAGCAGAACTGAAGGAAATAGAGACACAAAAAAACCCTTCAAAAAATTAATGAACCCAGGGGCTGGTTTTTTGAAAAGATCAACAAAATGGATAGACCACTAGCAAGACTAATAAAGAAGACAAGAGAGAAGTATCAAATAGATGCAATAAAAAATGATAAAGGGGATATCACAAGTAATCCCACAGAAATACAAACTACCATCAGAGAATATTACAAACACCCTGCACAAATAAACTAGAAAATCTAGAAGAAATGGATACATTCCTTGACACAAACAGTCTCCCAAGACGAAACCAGGAAGAAGTTGAATCTCTGAATAGACCAATTACAGGCTCTGAAATTATGGCAGTAATCAATAGCTTACCAACCAAAAAAAGTCCAGGACCAGATGGATTCACAGCCGAATTCTACTAGAGGTACAAGGAGGGGCTGGTACCATTCCTTCTGAAACTATTCCAATCAACAGAAAAAGAGGAAATCCTCACTAACTCATTTTATGAGGCCAGCATCATCCTGATACCAAAGCCTGGCAGAGACACAACCAAAAAAGAGAATTTTAGACCAATATCCTTGATGAATATTGATGCAAAAATCCTCAATAAAATACCAACAAACCGAATCCAGCAGCACATCAAAAAGCTTATCCGCCATCATGAAGTGGGCTTCATCCCTGGGATGCAAGACTGGTTCAACATACACAAATCAATAAATGTAATTCAGCATATAAACAGAACCACAGACAAAAACCACATGACTATCTCAATAGATGCAGAAAAGGCCTTTGACAACATTCAACAACGCTTCATGCTAAAAACTCTCAATAAATTAGGTATTGATGGGACGTATCTCAAAATAGTAAGAGCCGTCTATGACAAATCCACAGCCAATATCATACTGAATGGACAAAAACTGGAATCATTCCCTTTGAAAACTGGCATGAGACAGGGATGCCCTCTCTCACCACTCCTACTCAACATAGTGTTGGAAGTTCTGGCAAGGGCAATGAAGCTAGAGAAGGAAATAAAGGGTATTCAATTAGGAAAAGAGGAAGTCAAATTGTCCCTGTTTGCAGATGACATGATTGTGTATCTAGAAAACTCCATTGTCTCAGCCCAAAATCTCCTTAAGCTGCTAAGCAACTTCAGCAAAGTCTCAGGATACAAAATCAATGTACAAAAATCACAAGCATTCTTGTACACCAATAATAGACAAACAGAGAGCCAAATCATGAGTGAACTCAAATTCACAATTGCTTCAAAGAGAATAAAATACATAAGAATCCAACTTACAAGGATTTGCTTACAAAAATTAATTCAAGATGTATTAAAGACATAAATGTTAGACCTAAAGCCATAGAAACCCTAGAAGAAAACCTGGCAATACCATTCAGGACATAGGCATGGGCAAGGACTTCATGTCTAAAACACCAAAAGCAATAGCAACAAAAGCCAAAATTGACAAATGGGATCTAATTAAACTAAGGAGCTTCTGCACAGCAAAAGTAACTACCATCAGAGTGAACAGGCAACCTACAGAATGGGAGAAAATATTCGCAAACTACTCATCTGACAAAGGGCTGATATCTAGAATCTACAATGAACACAAACAAATTTACAAGAAAAAAACAAACAATACCATCAAAAAGTGGGTGAAGCATATGAACAGACACTTCTCAAAAGAAGACATTTATGCAACCAAAAAACACACGAAAAAATGCTCATCATCACTGGCCATCAGAGAAATGCAAATCAAAACCACAGTGAGATACCATCTCACACCAGTTAAAATGGTGATCATTAAAGAGTCAGGAAACAACAGGTGCTGGAGAGGATGTGGAAAAATAGGAACATTTTTACACTGTTGGTGGGACTGTGAACTAGTTCAACCATTGTGGAAGTCAGTGTGGTGATTCCTCAGGGATCTAGAACTAGAAATACCATTTGACCCAGCTATCCCATTACTGGGTATATACCCAAAGGATTATAAAACATACTGCTATAAAGACACATGCATATGTATGTTTATTGCAGCACTATTCACAATAGCAAAGACTTGGAACCAAACCAAATGTCCAACAGTGATAGACTAGATTAAGAAAATCTGGCACATATACATCATGGAATACTATGCAGCCATAAAAAATGATGAGTTCATGTCCTTTGTAGGGACATGGATGAAATTGGAAATCATCATTCTCAGTAAACTATCACAAGGACAAAAAATGAAACACCGCATGTTCTCACTCATAGGTGGGAACTGAACAATGAGAACACATGGACACAGGAAGGGGAACATCACACTTCAGGGACTGTTGTGGAGTGGGGGGAGGGGTGAGGGATAGCATTAGGAGATATACCTAATGCTAAATGACGAGTTAATGGGTGCAGCACACCAGCATGGCACATGTATACATATGTAACAAACCTGCACATTGTGCACATGTACCCTAAAACTTAAAGTATAATAATAATAAAATTTTAAAAAAAGATTACCTTCCCCATCAAGAAATGTTTTTCCCTCCATATATTGTTAACAAAGCACAAGACAGTAATACAAATAAGTAGGGGGGCTGGAAATTCTGTATTGCATGGGTTCTGTTTTATGTATTTTTCTAACTAGTAATGCCTAATATTAAATACTAAAGAGGCACAGAGATAAAACATTAATAATTTTTAAGATATCTAAAACATTAAATGCAAGTGGAAAATAAAAAAGAGTGTTCCAAACTGCTCCATCAAAAGAAAGGTTTAACTCTGTGGGGTGAATGCACACATCACAAAGCAGTTTCTCAGAAAGCTTCTTTTTAGTTATTATCTGAAGATATTTCCTTTTCCACACTCAGCCTCAATAGACTCCCAAATATCCCTTCGCTGTTTCTACAAAAATAGTGTTTCCAAACTGCTCCATCAAAAGAAATGTTTACCTATGTGAGATGAATGCACACATCACAAAGCAGCTTCTCAGAAAGCTTCTTTCAAGTTTTTGTGTGAAGAAGTTTACTCTTTCACTGTAGGCTTCAGGTTGCTCCCAAATATGCCTTCACAGATTCTCCAAAAAACAGTCTTTCCAAAGTGCTCAATAAAGAGAATTTTTTTATTATCCTTTAAGTTTTAGGGTACATGTGCACAATGTGCAGTTTAGTTACATATGTCTACATGTGCCATGTTGGTGTGCTGTACCCTGTAACTCGTCATTTAACATTAGGTAGATCTCCAAATGCTATCCCTCCCCCCTGGCCCCACTCCACAACGGGCCCCGGTGTGTGATGTTCCCCTTCCTGTGTCCATGTGTTCTGATTTTTCAGTTCCCACCTATGAGTGAGAACATGCAGTGTTTCGTTTTTTGTCCTTGTGATAATTTGCTGAGATTGATGGTTTCCAGCTTCATCCATGTCCCTACAAAGGACATGAACTCATCATTTTTTATGGCTGCATAGTATTCCATGGTGTATATGTGCCACATCCAAATGTCCAATGAAAGAATTGTTTAACTCAATGAGATGAATGCACACATCACAAAGCAGTTTCTCACAAAGCTTCTTGCTAGTCCTTCTCTTCAGTTATTTCCTTTTTACCGTAGGCCTTAATGCAATCCCAAATATTCCTTGGCGGATTCTACAAAAACCTTGTTTCCAAACTGCTCAACCAAAAGTAAGGTTTCAGTCTGTGATGAACGCACACATTACAAAGCAGTTTATCAGGAAATTTATTTCTAATTTTTATCTGAAGGTATATCCTTTTTGATAATAGGCTTCAGTGCGCTCCCAAATATCCCTTTGCAGATTCCAATAAAACAGTGTTTCCAAACTGCTTCATTGAAAGAAAGGTTTGACTGTGAAATGAATACACTCATCACTAAGAAGCTTCTCAGAATGGTTCTTCCTAGTTTTTCACTGAAGATATTTCCTTTTTCACCATAAACCTTAGTGCACTCTGAAATATCACTTCAAAGACTCTACAAAAACCATGTTTCCAAACTGCTCAACTAAAAGAAAGTTTGCAGTCTGTGAGATTTATGCACACATCACAAAGCAGTTTGTCAGAAAACTTTTTTCTTGTTTTTCTCTGAAGATGTTTCCTTTTTCATAATAAGCCTTAAAGCACTCACAAATATCCCTTCTCAGATTCTACGAAAACAGTGTCTACAAACTGCTGAATCCAAAGAATACTTTACGAGAGTGATACGAATGCAGTCATAACAAAGCAGTTTCTCAGAAAACCTCTTTCTGGTTGTTCTCTTAAGATATTTCATTTTTCACCATAGGCCTCAGTGTACTCCCAAATATCCCATCGCAGTTTCTACAAAAACAGTGCTTCCAAACTGCATCATGACAAGAAATGTTTAACTCTGCAAGATGAATGCACACTTCACAAATCTGTTTTTCAGAAAATCTCTTCCTGGTTGTTCTCTGAAGATGTTCCATTTTTCTCCATAGGCCTCCATACGCTCCCAAATATTCTTTTGCAGGTTCAACAAAAACGTTGTTTCTGAACTGTTCAATCAAAAGGAAGGTTTAACTCTGTGAGATGAATGCACACATCACAAAAGAGTTTCTCAGACATCTTCTTTATAGTTTTTAACTGAAGATATTTTCTTTTTCACCAGAGGCCTCAATGCGCTCCCAAATATCTGTTCGCACATTCTACAAAAAGGATGTTTCCAAGCTGTTCAATCAAAAGAAACTTAACTCTCTGAGATGAATGCACACATCATAGAGCAGTTTCTCAGACATCTTATTTCTAATTTTTCTCTGAAGATACTTTCTTTTTCACCAGTGGCCTCAATGCACTCCCAATATCCCTATGCAGATTCTACAAAAACTGTGTTTCCAAACTGCTCCATCAAAAGAAAGTTTTAACTCTGTGAGATGAATGCACGTATCACAAAACTGTTTCTCAGAAAGCTTCTTTCTAGGTTTTCTCTGAAGGTATTTCCTTTTTCACTATAGACCTCAATATGTTCCCAAATATACCTTCACAGATTCTACAAAAACAGTGTTTCCAAACTGCTCCATCAAAAGCAAGTTTTATAAATGTGAAATAATGCACACATGCAAAGTAGATTCTCAGAAGGATTCTTTCTTTTTTTTCTCTGAAGTTATTTCCTTTTCACCATAAGCCTCAAGGCCCTTTCAAAAATTTCTTCACAGATTGTACAAAAACAGGGTTTCCAAACTGCTCAATCAAAAGAAAGTTTTAACTCCATGAGATGAATGCACACATCAGAAAGCAGTTTCTCAGAAAGTTTCTTCCTAGTTTTTCTCTGAAGATGTTTCCTTTTTCACCATAGGCCTCAATGAGCTCCCAAATATCCCTTTGCAGAGTATAAAAAACAGTGTTTCCAAACTGCTTAGTCACAAGGAAATTTTAACTCTGTGAGATGAATTCACTCATTGCAATGCAGTTTCTCAGAAAGCTTCTTTCTAATTTTTCTCCAAAGATGTTTCCTTTTTCACCATAGGCCTCAAAATGCTCCCAAATATCCCTACACAGATTCTACAAAAACCGTGTTTCCAAACTGCTCAATCAAAAGAAAGATTTAATACTGTGAGATGAATGCAGACATCATAAAGCAATTTCTCAGATTGCTTCTCTCTAGTTCTTCTCTGAAGATATTTCCTTTTCCACCATAGGCCCCATTGCACCCCCAATATCCCTTCACAGATTCTATAAAAAGAGTGTATCCAAACTGTTCCATCAAAAGAAGGATTTAACTCTGTGAGATGAATACACTCATCAGACAGCAGTTTCTCATAATGCTTCTTTCCATTTTTTATATGAAGATATTTCCTTCTTCACCATAGACCTTTTGCACTACCTAACATTGCTTTACAGATTATTAAAAAACAGTGTTTCCAAAGTGCTCAGTAAAAAGAAAAGTTTAACTCTGTGAGATGGATGCATACATCACAAAGCAGTTTGTCAAAAAACTTCTCTCTAGTTTTTATCTGAAGGTATGTACTTTTTCAACATAGGCATCAGTGCACTCCCAAATATCCCTTTGCAGTTTCTACAAAAACAGTGTTTCCAAACTGCTCAATCAAAAGAAACGTTTAAATCTGTAAGAGGAATGCACACATCACAAAGCAGTTTCTCAGAAAGCTTCTTTCTAGTTTTATCAGAAGTTATTTCCTTTTTCACCAAAGGCCTCGTGTGCTCACAAATATCCCTTCACAGATTCTACAAGTAATTTGAAACTGATCAATCAAAGGAAAGATTTAACTCTGTCAGTTGTATCCACACATCACTAGGCAGTTTCTCTAAAAGCTTCTTTCAAGTTTTTATCTGAAGATATTTCCTTTTTCACCATAGGCTTCAATGCAATCCCAGATATGAATTCACAGATTCTACAAAAACAGTGTTTCCAAAGTTCCCAATCAAAAGAAAGGTTTAACTCCATTAGCTGAATGCACACATCAGAAAGCATTTTCTCAGAAAGATTCTGTCTAATTCTTTTCTGAAGATACTTCCTTTTCCACCATAGGACTCAATATGCTCCCAAATATCCCTTTGCAGATTCTACAAAAACATTGTTTCCAAACTGTTCCACCAAAAGAAGGTCTTAACTCTGTGAGACGAACACACACATCAGAAAGCAGTTTCTCATAATGCTTCTTTCATTTTTTATCTAAAGATATTTCCTTGCTCACCATAGACCTTTTTGCGCTACCGAACATTGCTTAACTGATTATACAAAAACAGTGTTTCCAAACTGCTTAGTCAAAAGAAAAGTTTAACTGTGTGAGATGAATGCATCCATCACAAACCAGTTTTTCAAGGTGCTTCTTTCTAGTTTTTATCCGAAATTATTCCCTTTTCCTTTTCCACCATGGGCTTTTTTGCCTTACTAAATATCCCTTTGTGGATTTTGCAAAAACTATGTTTGCAAACTGCTCAGTGAAAAGAAAGGTTTAACTCTGTGAGGTGAATGAAAAAATCAAAATGCCATTTCCCAAAACCCTGCTTTCTAGTTTTTATCTGAAAATATTTCCTTTATCAACATTGGCTTGAATGCACTCCCTAAGATCAGGTCACAGATTATATAAGAACAGTGTTTCCAAACTGCTCAGTCAAAATCAGGTTTAAATCTGCAATTTGAAAGCACACATTTCAAAGCATTTTCTCAAAAATCTTCTCTCTAGTTTTTATCTGAAGATATTTCCTTTTTCACTATAGGCCTCAAGTGCTCCCAAATATCGTTTCACAGATTGTACAAAAACAGTGTTTCCAAACTGATCAATCAAAAGCAAGATTTAACTCAGTGAGATGAATGCACCCATCACAAAGCAGTTTCTCAAAAAGCTTCTTTCTAGTTTTTATACGAAGATATTTCCTTTTTCACCATAGGCTTCAGAGCACTCCCAAATATACAAAGCAGTTTCCCGTAAAGCTTCTTTCCACATTTTTTTTGATGATTTTCCTTCTTCTCTGTAGGCTTTTTTGCACTACAAAATATCACTTCACAGATATTGCAAAAACAGTGTTTCCAAACTGCTCAGTCAAAAGAAAGGTTTAACTCTGTGAGATGAATTCACACATCACAGAGCAGTTTCTCAAAAACCTTCTTTCTAGTTTTTATCCAAAGATATTTCCTTTTTCACCAAAGGCATCAGTGTGCTTCTGAATATCCCATTGCAGTTTCTACAAAAACAGTGTTTCCAAAGTTCTCAATTAAAAGAAACATTTAACTCTGTGAGAAGAATGCACACATCCCAAAGCTGTTTCTCAGAAAGCTTCTTTCTAGTTTTTATCAGAAGTTATTTCCTTTTTCACTGTGGGCCCATTGCACTCCCAAATACTCCTTTGCAGATTCTACAAAAACAGTATTTCCAAGCTCCTCAATAAAACGAAAGTTTTAAGTCTGTGAGAGAAATGCACACATCACAAAGCAGTTTCCAGAAAGCTTCTGTCTAGTTCTTCTCTGAAGATATTTTATTTTCCACCATAGGCCTCAATACACTCCTAAATATCCCATCTCAGATTCTACAAAAACAGTGTTTCCAAACTGTTCTATTAAAAGAAGGACTTAGCTCTCAAAGATGAATGCACACATCAGAAAGCAATTTATCATAAGACTTCTTTCCAGTTTGTAGCTGAAGATATTTCCTTTTTCACCATAGGCTTTTTTGCACTACCTAATATCAATTCACAAGTTTTGCAAAAACAGAGTTTCCAAACTGCTCAGTCAAAAGAAAAGTTTAACTATGTTAGATGAATGCATCCAGCACAAAGCAGTTTCTCAAAGAGATTCTTTCTAGTTTTTATCCGAAGATATTTTCTTTTTCACCATAGACATCAATGAGTTCCAAAATATCATCTTGCAGATTCTAGAAAGACAGTCTTTCCAAACTGCTCAACCAAAAGAAACGTTTAGCTATGTGAGGAGAATACGCACCTGGAAAAGCAGTTTCTCAAAAAGCTTTTTTCTAGTTTTTATCTGAAGATATTTCCTTTTTCACCACAGGCTCCAATGCGCTCCCAAAAATCCCTTCACAGATTGTACAAAAACAGTGTTTCCAAACTGCTCAATCAAAAGAAATGTTTAACTCTGTGAGCATAATGCACACATCATAAAACAGTTTCTCAAAAGCTTCCTATTAGTTTTTTTTTTCACACTGAATTAAGATTTGTATACTACACATGAGGTAGTATAATAGTATTTCTTTTTTTTTCTTTTTATTATTATTATTATTATTATTATTATTAGAATACTTTAGGCTCTATGGTACATGTGCACAACGTGCAGGTAAGTTACATATGTATACATGTGCCATGCTGGTGCGCTGCACCCACCAACTCATCATCTAGCATTAGGCATATCTCCCAATGCTATCCCTCCCCCCTCCCCCCACCCCACAACAGTCCCCAGAGTGTGATGTTCCCCTTCCTGTGTCCATGTGTTCTCATTGTTCAATTCCCACCTATGAGTGAGAATATGTGGTGTTTGGTTTTTTGTTCTTGTGATAGTTTACTGAGAATGATGATTTCCAATTTCATCCATGTCCCAGAAATGCAAATCAAAACCACAATGAGATACCATCTCACACCAGTTAGAATGGCAATCATTAAAAAGTCAGGAAACAACAGGTGCTGGAGAGGATGTGGAGAAATAGGAACACTTTTACACTGTTGGTGGGACTGTAAACTAGTTCAACCCTTGTGGAAGTCAGTGTGGCGATTCCTCAGGGATCTAGAACTAGAAATTCCATTTGACCCAGCCATCCCATTACTGGGTATATACCCAAAGGACTATAAATCATGCTGCTATAAAGACACATGCACACGTATGTTTATTGCGGCATTATTCACAATAGCAAAGACTTGGAACCAACCCAAATGTCCAACAACGATAGACTGGATTAAGAAAATGTGGCACATATACATATACACCATGGAATACTATGCAGCCATAGTTTTCATCTGAAGTTATTTCCTTTTTCACCATAGGCATCATGAGCTCCCAAATATCCCCTCACAGATTCCTCAAAACACTGTTTCCAAACTGCTGAATCAAAAGAAAGGTTTAACTCTGTGAGATGAATGCACACATCACAAAACAGTTTCTCAGAAAGCTTCTGTCTAATTCTTCAATGAAGATATTTCCTTTTCCACCTTAGGCTTCAATATGCTCCCAAATATCCCTTTGCAGATTCCAGAAAAACGGTGTTTCCAAACTGTTCCATCAAAAGAAGGACTTAAGTCTGTTAGATGAATGCAAACTTCAGAAAGCAGTTTATCATAATGCTTCTTCCTTGTTTTCATATAATGATATTTCCTTTCTAAACATAGGTTTATTTGAGCTACCTATTATCGCTTTGCAGATTGTACAAAATCAGCATTTCCAAACTGTTCAGTCAAAAGAAAACTTTATCTCTGTAAGATGAATGTAAACATCACAAAGCAGTTTCTCAATATGCTTCTTTCTAGTTTTTATCAGAATATATTTCCTTTTTCATCATAGGCCTAACTGCGCTATCAAATATCCCATTGCAGATTCTACAAAAATTGTGTTTCCAAACTGCTCAATTAAAAGAAATGTTTAAATCTGTGAGAAGAATTCACACATCACAAAGCAGTTTCTCAGAAAGCCTGTTTGTAGTTTTTATCCAAAGTTACTTCCTTTTTCACCGTAGATCACAGTGTGCTTCCAAATAACCCTGTGTAGATTCTAGCAAAATGGTGTTTCAGAACAGCTCAATCAAAAGAAAGGTTTTACTCTGTCCCATGAATCCACACATCAGAAAGCATTTTCTCAGAAATCTTCTTTCTGGATTTTATCTGGATATATTTCCCTTTTCACTGTAGGCCTCAATGCACTCCCAAATAACTCTTCACAGATTTTGCCAAAGGTGTCTTCAAAGGGCTCCATCAAAGGAAAGATTTAACACTGTGAAATGAATGCACACATCACAAATCAGTCTCTCAGAAAGGTTCTTTCCAGTTTTTATCTGACGATATTTCCTTTTGCACCATAGACCTATTTGTGCTACATAATGTCTCTTCATAGGTTATAAAAAACAGTGTTTACAAACTGCTCTATTAAAAAGATAGGTTTAACTCTGTGAGATGAATGCACACATCACAAAGCAGTTTCTCAAGAGACATCTTTCTAGTTTTTATCTGAAGATATTTCCTTTATCACCATAAGCTTCAATGCATTTCCAAATATCCGTTTGCATATTCTACAAAAAAAAGTGTTTCTAAACTGCTCAATCAAAAGAGAGGTTTAACCATGTGAGATGAGTGCACACATCACAAAACAGTTTCTTGGAAAGTTTCTGTCTAGTTCTTCTCTGAAGATATTTCCTTTTCCACCATAGGCCTCAATGTGCTCCCAAATATCCCTTTGCAGATTCGACAAAAACAGTGTTTCAAAACTGTTCCATGAAAAGGAGGACTTAACTCTATGAGACAAATGCACACGTCAGAAAGCAGTTTCTCATAACGCTTCTTTCCAGATTTTATGTGAAGATATTTCCTTTATCAAAATAGGTATTTTTGCACTGAGAAATATTGCTTCACAGATTATACAAAAACAGTGTTTCCAAACTGCTCAGTCAAAAGAAATGTTTAACTCTGTGAGAAAAATGCACATCATAATGCATTTACTCAAAAAACTTCTCTCTAGTTTATATCCAAAGATATTTCCTTTTCCATCATAGGCCTAACTATGCTTTCAAATATCCCATTGCAGATTCTCCAAAAACATTGTTTCCAAACTGCTGAATGAAAAGCAGGTGTAACTCTGTGAGTTGAACGCACATATCAAAAAGAAGTTTCTCTAAAATCTTCTTTCTAGTTTTTATCTGAAGATATTTCCTATTTCACCATAGGCATCAGTGTGCTCCCAAATATCCCTTTGCAGATTCTACAAAAACAGTGCTTCCAAACTTCTCAATCAAAAGAAAAGTTTAACTCTGTGAGGAGAATGCACACATCACATATTCTAAGAAAGCTTCTTTCTAGTTTTTATGTGAAGTTATTTCTTTATCATCATAGGCCTCGATTCCTCCTGAATATCCCTTTGCAAATTCTACAAAAACAGTGTTTTCAAACTGATCAATCAAAGGAAACTTTCACCTCTGTGAGATGAATGTAATCATCACAAAGCAGTTTCTCATTAAGATTTATTCTTGTTTACATCCGAGGATATTTCCTTTTTCACCATAGGCCTCAGAGCACTCCCTAATATACCTTTGCAGATTCTACAAAAACAGTGTTTCCAAACTGCTCAATTGAAACAAAGGTTTAACTCTGTGACATGAATGCACACATCAGGAAGCAATTTCTCAGATAGTTTCTGTTTAATTTTTCTCTGAAAATATTTCCTTTTTTACCCTAGGCCACAATGCACTCCTAAATATCCCTTCCAGATTCCATAAAAACAGAGTTTCTTAACTGTTCCATTAAAAGAAGGATTTAACTCTGTGAGATGAATACACACATCAGAAAGCAGTTCCTAATAACACTTCTTTCCAGTTTTTATCTGAAGATATTTCCTTGTTCAACATAGGCCTTTTTGTGCTACGTAACATCGCTTCAAAGATTATACAAAAACAGTGTTTCCAAAGTGCTCTGTAAAAAGAAAAGTTTAACTCTGTGAGATTAATACAGAGCTGACAAAGCAGTTTCAAAAAGCTGCTTTGCAGTTTTTATCCAAATATATTTCCTTTTTCACCATAGGCCTCAGTGTGCTCCTAAATATCCCTTTACAGATTCTACAAAAACAGTGTTTCCAAACTGCTCAATCAAAAGAAACTTTTAACATGGTGAGAAGAATGCCTACATCACAAAGCAGTATTTCAGAAAGCTTCTTTCTAGTTTTTATCTGAAGATATTTCCTCTTACACCATAAGCATCAGTGCATTCCCAAATATCCCTTTGCAGATTGTACAAAAAAGTGTTTCCAAACTGCTAAATCAAAATAAACAATTATCTATGTGAGAAGAATGCAGACATCACAAAGCAGTTTCTCAGAATGGTTCTTTCTAGTTTTTATCTGAAGTTATTTCCTTTTTCATGACAGGCCTCATGCACTCCAAAGTATCCCTTTGCACATTGTACAAAAAAGTGTTTCAAAACTGACCAATCAAAAGAAAGGTTTAACTCTGTGAGATGAATGCACACATCACAGACCAGTTTCTCTAAAAGCTTCTTTCTAGTTTTTATCCAAAAATATTTCCTTTCTCACCATAGGCTTCAATTTGCTCCAAAATATCTCATCACAGTCTCTACAAAAGCAGTGTTCCAAACTGCTCAAACAAAAGAAGGATTTAACTCTGTGAGATGAATGCACACATCACAAAGCATTTTCAAAGAAAGCTTCTATCTAGTTCTTCACTGAAGATATTTCCTTTTCCACCATAGGCCTGAATGCACTCCCAAATATCCCTTCACAGATTTTACAAAATCAGTGTTTCCAAACTGTTCCATCAATAGAAGGACTTAATTCTGAGAGGTGAACACACACATCAGAAAGCTGTTTCTAATAGCGTGTCTTTCCAGTTTTTATCTGAAGATATTTCTTGTTCACCGTAGAATTTTTTGTGCTATTATCACTTCACAGATTTCACAAAAAAACTGTTTCCAAACTGCTCCATCAAAATAGGTTTAAATTTTTGAGATCAATGCACACACCACAAAACAGTTTCTCAAAAAGCTTCTTTAAAATTTTTATCTGAAAATATTTACTTTATCCCCATAGGCTTAAATGCACTCACAAATATCCTGTCTCAGATTATACAAAAACAGTGTTTCCAAACTGCTCAATTAAAAAACAGGTTTAACTCTGTGAATTGAACACACACATCACAAAACCCTTTCTCAAAAAGCTTCTTTCTAATTTTTATCCTAAAATATTTCCTTTTTCACTGTAGGCCTCAGTGTGCTCACAAACTTCCCTCCGCAGTTTCTACAAAAAAAGTTTTTCCAAACTGCTCCATCAGAAGAAACTTTTATCTCTGTGAGAAGAATGTACACATCAAAAAGAAGTTTCTCAGAAAGCATCATTATAGGTTTTATCCGAAGTTATTTCCTTTGTCACCATAGGCCTGAGTGGGCTCCCAAATATCCCCTCACAGATTCTACCAAAACAGTTTTTCCAAACTGCTCAGTCAGAAGATAGGTTTAACTCTGTGAGATGAGTTGGCACGTAACAATGCGGTTTCTCAGAGAGCTTCTTTCTAGTTTTCATCTGGACATATTACCTTTTTCACCATAGGCCTCAATGAGTTCTCAAAAAACCCTTTGCAGATTCTGCCAAAGGGGTGTTTCCAAACGGCTCCAGCAAAGGAAAGATTTAACACTGTGGAATGTATGCACCCATCACAAATCAGTGTCTCAGAGAAAGATTCTTTCCAGCTTTTATCTAAAGATATTTCCTTTTTCATCACAGGCCTCTCTGTACTACAAATTATCACTTCGCAGATTATACAGGAACAGTGTTTCCAAACTGCTCTATCAAAAGAAAGGTTAATTCTGTGAGATGAATGCACACATCAGAAAGCACTTTCTCAAAAAGTTTCTTTCTAATTTTTATCCGAAGATATTTCCTTTTTCACCATAGCCTTCTATGAGCTCCAAACTATCCCTTCACAGATCCTAAAAAAACAGTGTTTCCAAACTGCTTAATCAAAACACAGGTTTAACACTGTGAGTTGAACGCACACATGTCAAAGCAGTTTCTCAAAAACCTTCTTTCTAGTTTTTATCTGAAGATATTTCCTTTATCAACTTAGGATTTAATGTGCTCCCTAATATCCCTTCACAGATTCTACAAAACCAGTGATTCCAAACTTCTCTATCAGAAGAAATGTTTAACTCTGTGAGATGAATGCACACATCACAAAGCAGTTTCAAAGAAAGCTTCTGTCTAGTTCTTCAATGAAGATATTTCCTTTTCCAGCTTATGCCTCAATGTGCTCCCAAATATCCCTTCACAGATTCTGCAAAAACAGTGATTCCAAACTGTTCCCTCAAAACAGGAACTTAGCTCTGTTGGATGAACGCACATATCAGAAAGCAGTTTCTCTTAACCCTTCTTTCTGGTTTTTATATGAAGATATTTTCTTTTTTACCATAGGCTTTTTTGAGCTACATAATATCGCTTTGCAGATTATACAAAAACAATGTTTCCAAACTGCTCAGTCAAAAGAAAGGTTTACCTCTCTGAGATAAATGGACACATCACAAAGCACTTTCTCAGTAAGCTTCATTCTTGTTTTTATCCAAATATATTTCATTTTTCACCATAGACCTAACTGCGCTTTCAAGTATCTCATTGCAGATTCTATAAAAATAGTGTTTCTAAACTGCTCAATTGAAAGAAACATTTAAATGTGGGAGAAGAATACGCTCATCACAAAGCAGTTCCTCAGAAAGCTTTGTAGTTTTTAACCAAAGTTATTTCCTTTTCCCCATAGGCCACATTGCAGTCCCAAATATCTCTAAGCAGATTCCACCAAAACACTGTTTCCAAACTACTCAATCAAAAGAAAGGTTTCACTCTCTCAGATGAATGCACTCATCAATTTCTCAGAAAGCTACTTTCTGGCTTTTATCTGGAGATATTTCCTTTTTCATGGTAGACCTCAATGTGCTCCCAAATAACTTTTCACAGATTCTGCCAAAATGGTGTTTCCAAATGGCTTCATCAAAGGAAAGATTTAACACTGTGAAATGAATGCACTCATCACAAACCAGTGTCTCAGAAAGCTTCTTTCCAGTTTTTATCTGAAGATATTTTCCTTTTCAGCATAGGCCTCATTGTGCTACATAATGTGACTTTGTAGGATATATAAAAACAGTGTTTCCAAACTGCTCTATCACAAGAAATGTTTAATTCTGTGAGATGAATGCACACATCACAAAGCAGTTACTCAAAAAGCTTCTTTCTAGTTTTTATCGGAAGACATTTCCTTTATCACCATAGGCTTCAATGCGTTCCCAAATATCCCTTCACAGATTCCACAAAAAAAGTCTTTCCAACCTGCTCAATCAAAAGAAATGTTTAACTCGGTGAGATGAATGCACACATCACAAAACACTTTGTCAGAAAGCTTCTGTCTAGTCCTTCTCTGAAGATATTTCCTTTTCCGCCATAGGCCTCAATGCACTCCCAAATATCCCTTTGCAGTTACTACAAAAACAGTGTTTCCAAACTGTTCCATCAAAAGAAAGACTTAACTCTGTGGGATAAACACACACATCCAAAAGCAGTTTCTCACAACGCTTCTTTCCAGTTTTCATCTGAAGATATTTCCTTGTTCACCATAGGCCTTTTTGCACTACTTAACATCGCTTTGCAGATTCTACACAAACAGTGTTTCTAAACTGTTCCATTAAAATAAGGATTTAACTCTGTGAGATAAATACAGACTTCCAAAAGCAGTTTCTCATAACAATTCTTTCCAGCTTTTTCTGAAGATATTTCATTGTTCATCATAGTCCTTTTTGCTCTGTGTAACATCGTTTCACAGATTATACATAAACAGTGTTTCCAAAATGCTCAGTCAAAAGAAATGCTTAACTCTGTGAGATGAATGCATACATCACAAAGCAGTTTCTCAAAAAGCTTCTTTCTAGTTTGTATCCAAAGATATTCCTTCTTTCACCATAGGCATCAGTGTGCTCCAAAATATCTCTTTCAAGATTCTACAAACACAGTGTTTCCAAACAGATCCATCAAAGAAACGTTTAACTCTCTGAGATGAATGCACATGTCACAAAGCAGTTTCTCAGAAAGCTTCTGTCTACTTCCTCTATGAAGCTACTTCCTTTTCCATGATAGGTCTCAATGTGCTCCCAAATGTCCATTCCCAGATTCTACAAAACAGCATTTCCAAACTGTTCCATGAAAAGAAGGACTTAACACTGTGATATGAATGCATAAATCAAAAAACAGTTTCTCATGACACTTCTCTCCAGTTTCATCTAAAGATATTTCATTTTTCAGCATAGGCTTTTTTGTGCTACCAAATGTCGCTTCACAGATTTTGCAAAAACAGTGTTTCCAAACTGCTCAGTCAAAAGAAAAGTTTAATTCCAATCTCATCCATCAAAAGAGGGACTTAGATGTGTGAGATGAATGCACACATCAGAAAGCAGTTTCTCATAACTCTTCTTTCAAGTTTTTATCTGAAGGTATTTCGTTTTTCACAGATTCTACATAAACAGTGTTTCCAAACTACTCAATCAAAAGAAATCTTTAACCTTGTGAGAAGAATGAACACATCACAAAGCAGTTTCTCAGAAAGATTTTTTCTCGTTTTTTTCTGAAGTTATTTCCTTTTTCACCACAGGCCTTGTCCACTCCAAAAGATCCCTTCAAAGATTCTATTAAAACAGTGTTTCCAAACTGATCAGTCAAAAGAAAGGTTTAATTCTGTGAGATGAATGCACACATCACAAAGAACTTTCTCAAATAGCTTCTATCTAGTTCTTCACTTAAGATATTTCCTTTTCCACCTTAGGCCTCAATGTGCTCCAAAGTATCCCTTCTCAGATTCTACAAAAACAGTGTTTCCAATCTGTTCCATCAAAAGAGGGACTTAGATGTGTGAGATGAATGCACAACCCAGAAAGCAGTTTCTCATAGCCTTTCTTTCCAGTTTTTGTCTGAAGTTATTTCCTTTTTCACCATAGGCTTTTTTGCACTACAAAATATTGTTTCACAGATTTTGCAAAAAAAGTTTTTCCAAACTGCTCATTCAAAAGAATGGTTCAATATGTGAGATGCATGCACACATCACAAAGCAGTTTATCAAAAAGCTTCTTTCTAGGTTTTATTCAAAGATATTTCCTTTATCACCATAGGTTTCAAAGTACGCCAAAATATCCCTTTGCAGATTCTTCAAAAATAGTGTTTCCAAACTGCTCAATCAAAAAACTGGTTTTACTCTGTGAGATGAATGCATACATCACAAAGCAGTTTCTCAAAAAGCTTCTTTCTAGTTTTTATCTGAAGATATTTAATTTATCACCATAGGCTTCAATGCACTCCCAAATATCCCATTGCAGATTCTACAAATGCAGTGTTTCCAAACTGCTCAATCAAAGAAACCATTTAACTCTGTGGGATGAATGTAAACTTTACAAAGCAGTTTCTCAGAGAGTTACTGTCTAGTTCTCCTCTGAAGATATTTACTTTTCCCCCTTAGGACTCAGTGCTTTCCAAAATATCCCTTCACAGATTGCATAAAAACAGTTTTTCTGAACTGTTCTATCAAAAGAAGGATTTAACTCCATGAGATGAATGCACACATCAGAAAGCACTGTCTCATAACTCTTCTTTCCAGTTTTTCTCTGAAGATATTTGCTTGTTCACTGTAGGCCTTTTTGCACCACTTAACATTGCTTCACAGATTATACAAAAACATTGTTTCCAAGCTGCTCAGTCAAAAAAAAGTTAAATACTGTGAGATGAATGCATCTATCACAAAGCAGTTTCTCAAAAACTTCTTCTTAGTTTTAATCTGAAGATATTTCCTTTTTCACCATGGGCATCATTTTGCTCCCAAATATCCCTTTGTAGATTCTACAAAAACAGTGTTTCCAAACTGCTCAAACAAAAGAAATGTTTAACTGTGTGACGAGAATGCACACATCATAAAGCAGTTTCTCAGATGGCTTTTGTCTAGTTTTTATCTGAAGTTATTTCCTTTTTCACCAGAGGCCTCATGTGCTCCCAAATATCCCTTCTCAGATTCTACAAAGAGTGTTTCCAAACTCATCAATCAAAAGAAAGGTTTAACTCTGTGAGATGAATGCACACATCACAAAGCAGTTTCTCAAAAAGCTTCTGTCTAGTTTTTATCCAAAGATATTTCCTTTAACACCATAGGCTTTAAAGCACTACCTAATATCCCATCACAGATTCTACAAAAAAAGTGTTTCCAAATTTCTCAATCAAAACACAGGCTGAACTCTGTGAGATGAACACACACAACACAAAGCAGTTTCTCAAAAAGCTTCTTCTAGTTTTTATCCAAGGATATTTCCTTTTTCACCATAGGCCACAGTGCGCTCCCAAATATATCTTCGCAGTTTCTACAAAAACAGTGTTTCCAAACTGCTAAATCAAAGAAAGGTTTAACTCTGTGAGATGAATTCAAACATAACAAAGCAGTTTCTCAAAAACTATTTGTTCTCTGAAGTTACTTCCTTTTCCACCATAGGTCTCAAAGTGTTCCCAGATATTACTTCGCAGATTCTACAAAAACAGTGTTTCTAAACTACTCTATCAAAAGAAGTACCTGATTTTGTGAGATGAAGGCATACTTCAGAAAGCAGCTTCTCATAATGCTTCTTTCGAGTTTTTATCTGAATATGTTTCCTTTTTCATCATAGGCTTTTTTGCACTAATAAGTATGGCTTTGCAGATTTTGGAAAAACAGTGTTTCCAAACTGCTACATCAATGAAAGTTTTAGCTCTGTCAGATGAATGCATACATCACAAAGAGGTTTCTCAAAAATCTTATTTCTAGTTTTCTTTTCTCTTTTTTTATTTACTGTTTTTTAATTTTTTATCATTTATTGTTATTATTATACCTTAGGTTTTAGGGTACATGTGCACAATGTGCACGTTAGTTACATATGACATGTGACATGTTGGTGCGCTGCACCCACTAACTCGTCATTTAGCATTAGGTATATCTCCCAATGCTATCCCTCCCCACTCCTCCGACTCCACAACAGTCCCCAGAGGGTGATGTTCCCCTTCCTGTGTCCATGTGTTCTCATTGTTCAATTCCCACCTATGAGTGAGAATATGCGGTGTTTGGTTTTTTTGTTCTTGCGATAGTTTACTGAGAATGATGATTTCCAATTTCATCCATGTCCCTACAAAGGACATGAACTCATCATTTTTTATGGCTTCATAGTATTCCATGGTTTATATGTGCCACATTTTCTTAATCCAGTCTATCATTGTTGGACACTTTGGTTGGTTCCAAGTCTTTGCTATTGTGAATAATGCCGCAATAAACATACGTGTGCATGTGTCTTCATACTAGCATGATTTATAGTCCTTTGGGTATATAACCAGTAATGGGATGGCTGGGTCAAATGGTATTTCTAGTTCTAGATCCCTGAGGAATCGCCACACTGACTTCCACAATGGTTGAACTAGTTTACAGTCCCACCAACAGTGTAAAAGTGTTCCTATTTCTCCACATCCTCTCCAGCACCTGTTGTTTCCTGACTTTTTAATGATTGCCATTCTAACTGGTGTGAGATGGTATCTCATTGTGGTTTTGATTTGCATTTCTCTGATGGCCAGTGATGGTGAGCATATTTTCATGTGTTTTTTGGCTGCATAAATGTCTTCTTTTGAGAAGTGTCTGTTCATGACCTTCGCCCAATTTTGAAGGGGTCGTTTGTTTTTTTCTTGTAAATTTGTTGGAGTTCATTGTAGATTCTGGATATTAGCCCTTTGTCAGATGAGTAGGTTGCAAAAATTTTCTCCCATTTTGTAGGTTGCCTGTTCACTCTGGTGGTAGTTATTTTGCTGTGCAGATGCTCTTGAGTTTAATTAGATCCCATTTATCAATTTTGGCTTTTGTTGCCATTGCTTTTGGTGTTTTAGACATGAAGTCCTTGCCCATGCCTATGTCCTGAATGGTAATGCATAGGTTTTCTTCTAGGGTTTTTATGGTTTTAGGTCTAACATTTAAGTCTTTAATCCATCTTGAATTGATTTTTGTATAAGGTGTAAGGAAGGGATCCAGTTTCAGCTTTCTACATATGGCTAGCCACTTTTCCCAGCACCATTTATTAAATAGGGAATCCTTTCCCCATTTCTTGTTTTTTGTCAGGTTTGTCAAAGATCAGATAGTTGTAGATATGTGGCATTATTTCTGAGGGCTCTGTTCCGTTCCATTGATCTATATCTCTGTTTTGGCACCAGTACCATGCTGTTTTGGTTACTGTAGCCTTGTAGTATAGTTTGAAGTCAGGTAGCATGATGCCTCCAGCTTTGTTCTTTTGGCTTAGGATGGACTTGGCGATGCGGGCTCTTTTTTGGTTCCATATGAACTTTAAAGTAGTTTTTTCCAATTCTGTGAAGAAAGTCATTTGTAGCTTGATGGGGATGGCATTGAATCTGTAAATTACCTTGGGCAGTATGGCCATTTTCACGATATTGATTCTTCCTACCCATGAGCATGGAATGTTCTTCCATTTCTTTGTATCCTCCTTTATTTCCTTGAGCAGTGGTTTGTAGTTCTCCTTGAAGAGGTCCTCCACGTCCCTTGTAAGTCGGATTCCTAGGTGTTTTATTCTCTTTGAAGCAATTTTGAATGAGAGTTCACTCATGATTTGGCTCTCTGTTTGTCTGTTTTTGGTGTGTAAGAATGCTTGTGATTTTTCTACATTGATTTTGTATCCTGAGGCTTTGCTCAGGTTGCTTATCAGCTTAAGCAGATTTTGGGCTGAGATGATGGGGTTTTCTAGATATACAATCATGTCATCTGCAAACAGGGACAATTTGTTCAGTTTCCATGTAGTTGAGCCGTTTTGAGTGAGATTCTTAATCCTGAGTTCTAGCTTGATTGCACTGTGATCTTACAGATAGTTTGTTATAATTTCTGTTCTTTTACATTTATTAAGGAGAGCTTTACTTCCAAGCATGTGGTCAATTGTGGAATAGGTGTGGAGTGGTGCTGAAAAAATGTATATTCTGTTGATTTGGGGTGGAGAGTTCTGTAGATGTCTATTAGGTCTGCTTGGTGCAGAGCTGGGTTCAATTCCTGAGTATCCTTGTTGAATTTCTGTCTCATTGATTTGTCTAATGTTGACAGTGGGGTGTTAATGTCTCCCATTATTAATGTGTGGGAGCCTAAGTCTCTTTGTAGGTCACTCAGGACTTACTTTATGAATCTGGGTGCTCCTGTATTGGGTGCATATATATTTAGGTTAGTTAGCTCTTCTTGTTGAATTGATCCCTTTACCATTTTGTAATGGCCTTCTTTGTCTCTTTTGATCTTTGTTGGTTTAAAGACTATTTTATCAGAGACTAGGATTGCAACCCCTGCCTTTTTTGCTTTCCATTTGCTTGGTAGATTTTCCTCCATCCTTTTATTTTGAACCTATTTGTGTCTCTGCACGTGAGATAGTTTTCCTGAATACAGCACACTGATGGGTCTTGAGTCTTTATCCAATTTGCCAGTCTGTGTCTTTTAATTGGAGCATTTAGTCCATTTACATTTAAAATTAATATTGTTGTGTGTGAATTTGATTCTGTCACTATGATGTTAGCTGGTTATTTTGCTTGTTAGTTGATGCAGTGTCTTCCTAGTCTCGATGGTCTTTACATTTTGGCATGATTTTGCAGCGGCTGGTACCGGTTGTTCCTTTCCATGTTTAGCGCTTCCTTCAGGAGCTCTTTTAGGGCAGGCCTGGTGGTGACAAAATCTCTCAGCATTTGCTTGTCTGTAAAGCATTTTATTTCTCCTTCACTTATGAATCTTAGTTTGGCTGGATATGAAATTCTGGGTTGAAAATTCTTTTCTTTAAGAATGTTGAATATTGGCCCCCACTCTCTTCTGGCTTGTAGAGTTTCTGCTGAGAGATCCGCTGTTAGTCTGATAGGCTTCCCTTTGTGGGTAACCCGAACTTTCTCTCTGGCTGCCCTTAACATTTTTTCCTTCATTTCAACTTTGGTGAACCTGACAATTATGTGTCTTGGAGTTGCTCTTCTCGAGGAGTATCTTTGTGGCGTTCTCTGTATTTCCTGAATCCGAATGTTGGCCTGCCTTGCTAGATTGGGGAAGTTCTCCTGGATAATATCCCACAGAGTGTTTTCCAACTTCGTTACATTCTCCCCATCACTTTCAGTTACACCCATCTGACGCAGATTTGGTCTTTTCACATAGTCCCATATTTCTTGGAGGCTTTGTTCATTTCTTTTTATTCTTTTTCTCTAAGCTTCCCTTCTCACTTCATTTCATTCATTTCATCTTCTGTCACTGATACCCTTTCTTCCAGTTGATCGCATCAGCTTCTGAGGCTTCTGCATTCTTCACGTAGTTCTTGAGCCTTGGTTTTCAGCTCCATCAGTTCCTTTAAGCACTTCTCTGTATTGATTATTCTAGTTATACATTCTTCTAAATTTTTTTCAAAGTTTTCGACTTCTTTGCCTTTGGTTTGAATATCCTCCCATAGCTCAGAGTAATTTGATTGCCTGAAGACTTCTCTCAGCTCATCAAAGTCATTCTCCATCCAGCTTTGTTCCGTTGCTGGTGAGGAACAGCTCTCCTTTGGAGGAGGAGAGGCACTCTGATATTTAGAGTTTCCAGTTTTTCTGCTCAGTTTTTTCCCTATCTTTGTGGTTTTATCTACTTTTGGTCTTTGATGATGGTGATGTACAGACGGGTTTTAGGTGTGGATGTCCTTTCTGTTTGTTAGTTTTCCTTCTAACAGACAGGACCCTCAGCTGCAGGTCTGTTGGAGTACCCGGCTGCGTGAGGTGACAGTCTACCCCTGCTGGGTGGTGCCTCCTAGTTAGGCTGCTCGGGGGTCAGGGGTCAAGGACCCACTTGAGGTGGCAGTCTGCCCATTCTCAGATCTCCAGTTGCATGCTGGGAGAACCACTGCTCTCTTCAAAGCTGTCAGACAGGGACATTTAATTCTGCAGAGGTTACTGCTGTCTTTTTGTTTGTCTGTGCCCTGCCCCCAGAGGTGGAGCCTACAGAGGCAGGCAGGCCTCCTTGAGCTGTGGTGTGCTCCACCCAGTTGGAGTTCCCGGCTGCTTTGTTTACCTAAGCAAGCCTGGGCAATGGCGGGTGCCCCTCCCCCAGCCTCACTGCCGCCTTGCAGTTTGATCTCAGACTGCTGTGCTAGCTATCAGCGAGACTCCATGGGTGTAGGAACCTCTGAGCCAGGTGCGGGATATAATCTCCTGGTGTGCCATTTTTTAAGCCTGTTGGAGAAGCACAGTATTCAGGTGGGAGTGACCCGATTTTCCAGGTGCCGTCTGTCACCCCTTTCCTTGACTAGGAAAGGGAACTCCCTGACCTCTTGTGCTTCCTGAGTGAGGCAATGCCTCACCCTTCTTTGGCTCATGCACGGTGCACGCACCCACTTACCTGCACCCTCTCTCTGGCACTCCTTAGTGAGATGAAGCCGGTACCTCAGATGGAAATGCAGAAATCACCCATCTTCTGCATCACTCATGCTAGGAGCTGTAAACCAGAGCTGTTCCTACTTAGCCATCTTGGCTCCTTCTCTAGTTTTCATCTGAAGTTTTTTCTGTTATCACCATAAGCTTCAATATGCTCCCAGATATCCTGTTGCAGATTCTATAAAAGCAGTGTTTCCAAACTGCACAATCAAAAAACAGGTTTAACTCTGTGAGTTGAATGTGCACATCAGATAGTAGTTTCTCAAAAACCTTCTTTCTAGTTTTTATCCTAAGTCTTTTCCTTTTTCACCATAGGCCTCAGTGTGCTCCCAAATATACCTTTGCAGATTCTACAAAAACAGTATTTCCAAAGTTCTGAATCAAAAGAAACATTTAACTCTGTCAGAAGAATGCATAAATCACCAACAGTTTCTCAGATTGCTTCTGTCTATTTCTTCTTCAAAGATATTTCTTTTTCCACCATAGCCCTCAATACACTCCCAAATATCCCTTTCCAGATTGTACAAAAGCAGTGTTTCTCAAGTCTTCCATCAAAAAAAGTATTTAACTCTGTGAAATGAATGCTCATATCAGAAAGCTGTTTCTAATAACACTTCTTTCCAGTTGTTATCTGAAGATATTTCCTTATTCTCCATAGGCCTTTTTGCACTACCTAACATCGTGTCGCAGATTGTACTAAAACAACGTTTCCAAACTGCTGTGTCAGAAGAAAAATTTACGTCTGTGAGATGAATGTATACATCACAAAGCACTTTCTGAAATGCTTCTTTCTAGTTTTCTTCTGAAGATACATCCTTTTTCAATATAGGCCTCTGTTTGCTCCCAAATATCCCTTTGCAGATTCTTCAAAAACAGTGTTTCCAAACTGTTCAATCAAAAGAAACGTTTAACTCTGTGAGAAGAATGCACAAATCACAGAGTGGTTTCAAAGAATGCTTCTTTCTAGTTATTACCTGAAGTTATTAACTTTTACAACATAGGCCTCTTGTGCTCGCAAATATCCCATCACAGATACTACAAAAAACAGTTTTTCCAAACTGATCATTCAAAAGAAAGTTTTAACTCTGTGAGATGAATGCACACATCAAAAGCGAGTTTTTCAGGAAGCTTCTTTCTAGTTTTTATCCGAAGATACTTCCTATATCACCACAGGCTTCAATGTGCTCCCAAATATCCCATCACAGATTCTACAAAAGCAATGTTTCCAACCTGCTCAATCAAAAAACAGGTTTATCACAGTGAGTTGAACACACACGTCTCAAAGCAGTTTCTCAAAAACCTTCTTTCTAATTTTTATCTGAAAATATTTCCTTTTCGTTGATAGGCCTCAGTGAGCTCCAAAATATACCTTTGCAGATTCTAGAAAAACAGTGTTATCAAACTGCTCAATTCAAAAGCTTTAACTCTGTGAGTTGAATGCACACATAAGAAAGCAGCTTCTCTGATAGCTTCTGTCTAGTTCTTTTCTGAAGATATTTCCTTTTGCACCACAGGCCTCAATGCACTCCCAAATATCCCCTTGCAGATTCCAAAAAAACAGTTTTTCCAAACTGTTCCATCAAAAGTAGGACTTAACTCTGTGAGATAAAATCACAAATCAGAAAGCCGTTTCTCAAAATGGTTTTTTCCAGTTTTTATCTGAAGATATTTCCTTTTTCACTATAGGGTTTTATGTGCTATTTAATATTGCTGTGCACATTTTGCAAAAAGAGTGTTTCCAAACTACTCCATCAAAAGAAAGGTTTAATTCTGTGAGATGAATGCACAAAAAGCTTCTTTCTGTCTTTTATTTAAAGATATTACCTTTATCAAAATAGGTGTCAATGTGCTCCAAAATATCCCATCGCAGTTTCTACAAAAACAATGTTTCCAAACTGCTCAACCAAAAACAGGTTTCACACTGTGAGTTGCACACCCCCATCACAAAGCAGTTTCTTAAAAACCTCTTTCTAGTTTTTATGTGAAGATATTTCCTTTTTCACCATAGGCCTCAATGCACTCCCAAATATACCTTTGCAGGTATTGCAAAAACAATCTTTCCAAACTGCTCGATCAAAGAAATTTTTAACTCTGTGAGATGAATGCACACATCAGAAAGTTGTTTCTAATAGAGCTTCTTTCCAGTTTTTAGCTGAAGATATTCCTTTTTTCACCATAGGCTTTTTTGCGATACATAACATTGCATCACAGTTTGCACAAGAACAGTGTTTACAAACTGCTGTGTCAAAAGAAAAAGTTAACTCTGTGAGATCACTGCACACATCACAAAGCAGTTTCAGAAAACTTTCTTTCTAGTTTTCATCTGAAGATATATCCTTTTTCAACATAAGCCTCAGTGCACTCCAAATATCCCTTTGCAGATTCTACAAAAACAGTGATTCCAAACTGTTCCATCAAAAGAAACATTTAATTCTGTGAGAAGACAGCACACAAATCACAAAGTGGTTTCTAACATTGCTTGTTTCTAATTTTTACCTGAAGTCATTTCCTTTTTCTACATAGGCCTTGTGTGATCCCAAATATCCCTTTGCAGATTCTACAAAAACAGTGTTTCCAAACTGATCAATCAAAAGAAAGGTTTATAGTGTGAGGTGAATGCACATATCACAAAGCAGTTTCTGAAAAGCTTCTTTCTAGTTTTCATCTGAAGATATTTCCTTTATCACCATAGGCTTCAATGCACTCCCAAATATCCCCTCACAGATTCTACAAAGCAGTGTTTCCAAACTGCTCAATCAAAAAACAGGTTTAACTCAGTGAGTTGAACACACACATCACAAAGCAGTTTCTCATAAAATTCTGTCTAGTTTTTATCAGAAGATATTTCCTTTTTCTCCACAGGCCTCAGTGCAATCCCAAATATACCTTTGCAGATTCAAAGGTATTTGTGTTTTGCAAACACAAAACAGTGTTTCCAAAGTGTTCAATCCAAAGAAAGTTTAAACTCTGTGAGATGAATGCACACATCATGAAGCAGTTCCTCAGATAACTTCTGTCTAGTTTTTCTGTGAACATATTTCCTTTTCCAACATAGGCCTCAATGTGGTCCAAAATATCCCTTCACAGGTTCTACAAAAACAGTGTTTCCAAACTGTACCATCAAAAGAAGCACAAACTCTGTAAGATGAACTCACACATCAGAAAGCAGTTTCTCACAATGCTTCTTTCCAGTTTTCCTGTTTTTATGCAAAAATGGAGTTTCCAAACTGCTCAGTCAATAGAAAATTTTAACTCTGTGAGATGAATGCTTGCTTCACAAACCAGTTTCTCAAAATCTTCTTTCTAGTTTTCATCTGAAGATATTTCCTTTTTTACCATAGGCAAAAGTGCATTCCCAATTATCCCTTTGCAGATTCTACATTAACAATGTTTCCAAACTGCTCAATGAAAAGAAACATTTAATTCCATAAGAAGAATGCACACATCACAAAGCAGTTTTTCAGAATGCTTCTTTCTAGTTATGATCTGAAGTTATTTCCTTTATCAACATAGGCCATGTGCACTCCCAAATATCCTTTCGCAGCTTCTAAAAAAACAGTGTTTCCAAACTGATCAATCAAAAGGAAAATTTAACTGTGTGAGATGAATGCACAGATCACAAAGCAGTTTCTCAGAAAGCTTCTCTCTAATTTTTATGTGAAGATATTTCCTTTATCACAATAAGCTTCAATGCACTACTTAATATCCCATCACAGATTCTACAAAAACACTGTTTTCAAACTGCTCAATCAAAAAACAGGTTTAACTCTGTGAGTTGCACACACACATCACAAAGCAGTTTCTTAAAAAGCTTCTTTCTAGTTTTTAACTGAAGACATTTCCTTTTTCAACATAAACCTCAGTGCACTCCCAAATATCCTTGCACAGTTTCTACACAAACAGTGTCTGCAAACTCTTCCATCAAAAGAAGATCTTAACTCTGTGAGATGAATGCACACATCAGAAAGCAGTTAATCATAACGATTCTTTCCAGTTTTTATCTGAAGATACTTCCCTTTTCATGATAGGCTTTTTTGAGGTACCTAATAACACTTCACATATTTTGCAAAAATAGTGTTTTCCAAACAGCAAAGTAAAAGGGAAGGTTTATCTCTGTGAGATGAATGCACACATCACAAAGCAGTTTCTCAAGAAGTTTCTTTCTAGTTTTTATCCCAAGATATACCCTTTATCACAATAGGTTTCAATGCACTCCAAAATATCCCATTGCATATTCTACCAAAACACTGTTTCCAAACTGCTCAATCAAAAAACAGGTTTAACTGTGTGATTTGAATGCACACATCACAAAGCAGTTTCTCAAAAAGCATCTTTCTAATTTTTATCTGAAGATCTTTCTTTTCTCACCATAGTCCTCAGTGCATTCCCAAATATCCCTTTGCACATTCTACAAAAACAGTGTTTGCAATCTGCTCAATAAAAAGAAACTTTTAACTCTGTGAGAATAATGCACACATCATGAAGTGGTTTCTCAGAAAGCTTCTTTCTAGTTTTTATCTGAAGTTTTTCCTTTTTCACCATAGGTCTCATGAACTCCCAAATATGCCTTTGCAGAATCTACAAAAAGAGTGTTTCCAAACTGTTCAATCAAAGAAAGTTTTAACTCGGTGAGGTGAATGCACACTTCACAAAGCAATTTCCCAGAGAGCTTCTGTCTACTTCTTCTCTGAAGATATTTCGTTTTCCACCCTAGGCTTCAATGCATGCCCAAATATCCCTATAAAGAAAGTGTTTCCAAAAGTTCCATCAAAATAAGGACTTAACTCTGTGAGATGAATGCACATGTCAGAAATCAGTTTCTCATAATGCTTCTTTCCAGGTTTTTCTGAAGATATTTCCTTGTTCACCATAGGCCTTTTTGCACTCCTAACATTGGTTCACAGATTATACAAAAACAGTGTGTCCAAACTGTTCAGTTAAAAGAAAAGTTTATTTCTCTGAGATGAATGCATACATCACAAAGCAGTTTCTCAAAAAGCTTCTTTCTAGTTTTTATCTGAAGGTATCTCTTTTTTCATGATAGGCCTCAGTGCACTCCCAAATACACATTTGCGGATTCTACAAAAACAGTGTTTCCTAACTGCTCAATAAAAATAAGGGTTTAACTCTGTGAGATGAATACACACATCACAAAGCAGTTTCTCAAAAAGCTTCTGTCTAGTTTTTTTCTGAATATATTTCCTTTTCCACAAAAGGCCTCAATGAGCTCCCAAATATCCCTTTGCAAATTGTACCAAAACACTGTTTTCAAAGTGTTGCAACAAAAGAAGGACTTATCTCTGTGAGAAGAATGCACACATCAGAAAGCAATTTCTCGTAAATATTCTTTCCAGTTTTTATCTGAAGTTATTTTGTTGTCCACCATAGGCTTTTTTGTGCTACTGAATATCGTTTCACAGATTTTCTTTAAAAAGTGTTTCCAAACTGCTCAGTCAAAAGAAAGGTTTGACTCTTTGAGATGAATGCACACATCACAAAGCAGTTTCCGAAAAAGCCTCTTTCTAGCTTTTTTTCCAAAGATATTTCCTTTTTCACCATAGGGCTCAGTGAGCTCCAAATTACACCTTTGTGGATTCTACAAAATCAGGGTTTCCAAACTGCTCAATCAAAAGAAACGTTTAGAAGGCACACATCACAAAGCAGAGACTCCAAAGCTTCTTTCTAGTTTTTATCTGAAGTTATTTCCTTTTTCACCATAGATTTCGTGTGCTCACAAATATCCCTTCACAGATTCTACAAAAACAGTGCTTCCAAGCTGATCAATCAAAAGAAAAGTTTAACTCTGTGACATGAATGCACACATCAAAAAGAAGTTTCTCAAAATGGTTCTTTCGAGTTTTTATCTGAAGATATTTCCTTTTTCAACATAGGCTTCAATGCCCTCTCAAATATCCCTTCGCATATTGGACAAAAAACCTTTTTCCAAACTGCTCAATCAAAAGAAAAGTTTAACTCTGTGAGAAGAATGCACACATCACAAAGCAGTTTTTCAGAAACCAACTTTCTAGTTATTGTCTGAAGTTATTTCCTTTATCACTATAGGCCTTGTATGCTCCCAAATATCCCTTTGCAGATTCTACAAAACCAATGTATACAAACTGAGAAATCAAAAGAAATTTTTAACTCTGTGAGATGAATGCACATGTCACAAATCATTTTCTCAGAAAGCTTCTGTCTAGTTCTTCTCTGAAGATATTTCCTTTTCCACCGTAGGCCTCAATGTGTTCCCAAATAGCCCTTCACAGATTCTACAAAAAGAGTGATTCCAAACTGTTCTATGAAAAGAAGAACTTAATTCTGTGAGATGAACATACACAACAGAAAACAGTTTCTCATAATGCTTCTTTCCAGTTTTTATATGAAGACATTTCCTTATTCATTATAGGCTTTTTACACTAACTAATATCACTTCACAGATTTTGCAAAACAGTATTTCCAAACTGCTCAGTCTAGATGGCCGAATAGGAGCAGCTCTGGTCTACAGCTCCCAGCATGAGCGATGCAGAAGACGGGTGATTTCTGCATTTCCATCTGAGGTACCGTGTTCATCTCACTAGGGAGTGCCAGACAGTGGGTGCAGGTCAGTGGGTGAGTGCACCGTGCACCAGCCAAAGCAGGGGCGAGGCATTGCCTCACTCGGGAAGCGCAAGGGGTCAGGGAGTTCCCTTTCCAGGGGTGACAGATGGCACCTGGAAAATCGGGCCACTCCCACCCGAATACTGTGCTTTTCCAATGGGCTTAGGAAACGGTGCCCCAGGAGAGTATAGCCCGCATCTGGTTCAGAGGGACCTACGCCCATGGAGTCTCACTGATTGCTAGCACAGCAGTCTGTGATCAAACAGCAAGTCAGCAGCGAGGCTGGGGGAGGGGTGCCCGCCATTGCCCAGGCTCGCTTAGGTAAACAAAGCAGCCGGGAGGCTTGAACTGGGTGGAACCCACCACAGCTCAAGGAGGCCTGCCTGCCTCTGTAGGCTCCACCTCTGGGGGCAGGGCACAGACAAACAAAAAGACAGCAGTAACCTCTGCAGACTTAAATGTCCCTGTCTGACAGCTTTGAGGAGAGCAGTGGTTCTCCCAGCACTCAACTGGAGATCTGAGAACGGGCTGACTGCTCCTCAAGTGGGTCCCTGACCCCTGACCCCCGAGCAGCCTAACTGGAAGGCACCCCCCAGCAGGGGCAGACTGACACCTCACACGGCCGGCCAGGTACCCCAACAGACCTGCAGCTGAGGGTCCTGTCTGTTAGAAGGAAAACTAACAGAAAGTACATCCACACCAAAAACCTATCTGTACATCACCATCATCAAAGACCAAAAGTAGATAAAACCACAAAGATGGGGAAAAAACAGAGCAGAAAAACTGGAAACTCTAAAAAGCAGAGTACCTCTCCTCCTCCAAAGGAACGCAGTTCCTCACCAGCAATGGAACAAAGCTGGATGGAGAATGACTTTGACGAGCTGAGAGAAGAAGTCTTCAGACGATCAAATTACTCCGAGCTATGGGAGGATATTCAAACCAAAGGCAAAGAAGTTGAAAACTTTGAAAAAAATTTAGAAGAATGTATAACTAGAATAACCAATACAGAGAAGTGCTTAAAGGAGCTGATGGAGCTGAAAACCAAGGCTTGAGAACTACGTGAAGAATGCAGAAGTCTCAGGAGCTGATGCGATCAAATGGAAGAAAGGGCATCAGCCCTGGAAGATGAAATGAATGAAATGAAGTGAGAAGGGAAGTTTAGAGAAAAAAGAATAAAAAGAAATGAGCAAAGCCTCCAAGAAATGTGGGACTATGTGAAAAGACCAAATCTACGTCTGATTGGTGTACCTGAAAGTGACGGGGAGAATGGAAACAAGTTGGAAAACACTCTGCAGGATATTATCCAAGAGAACTTCCCCAATCTAGCAAGGCAGGCCAATATTCAGATTCAGGAAATACAGAGAATGCCACAAAGATACTCCTCGAGAAGAGCAACTCCAAGACACATAATTGTCAGATTCACCAAAGTTGAAATGAAGGAAAAAATGTTAAGGGCAGCAAGAGAGAAAGGTCGGGTTACCATCAAAGGGAAGCCCATCAGACTAACAGCGGATCTCTCGGCAGAAACCCTACAAGCCAGAAGAGAGTGGAGGCCAATATTCAACATTCTTAAAGAAAAGAATTTTCAACCCAGAATTTCATATCCTGCCAAACTAAGCTTCATAAGTGAAGGAGAAATAAAATACTTTACAGACAAGCAAATGCTGAGAGATTTTGTCACCACCAGGCCTGCCCTAAAAGAGCTCCTGAAGGAAGCGCTAAACATGGAAAGGCACAACCGCTACCAGCCACTGCAAAATCATACCGAAATGTAAAGACCATCGAGACTAGGAACAGACTGCATCAACTAATGAGCAAAATAACCAGCTAACATCATAATGACAGGATCAGATTCACACATAACAATATTAACTTTAAATGTAAATGGACTAAATGCTCCAATTAAAAGACACAGACTGGCAAATTGGATAAAGACTCAAGACCCATCAGTGTGCTGTATTCAGGAAACCCATCTCACGTGCAGAGACACACATAGGCTCAAAATAAAAGGATGGAGGAAGATCTACCAAGCAAATGGAAAACAAAAAAAGGCAGGGGTTGCAATCCTAGTCTCTGATAAAACAGACTTTAAACCAACAAAGATCAAAAGAGACAAAGAAGGCCATTACATAATGGTAAAGGGATTAATTCACCAAGAAGAGCTAACTATCCTAAATATATATGCACTCAATGCAGGAGCACCCAGATTCATAAAGCAAGTCCTTAGTGACCTACAAAGAGACTTAGACTCCCACACATTAATAATGGGAGACTTTAACACCCCACTGTCAACATTAGACAGATCAATGAAACAGAAAATCAGCAAGGATACCCAGGAATTGAACTCAGCTCTGCACCAAGCAGACCTAATAGACATCTACAGAACTCTCCACCCCAAATAAAGAGAATATACATTTTTTTCAGCACCACACCACACCTATTCCAAAATTGACCATATACTTGGAAGTAAAGCTCTCCTTAATAAATGTAAAAGAACAGAAATTATAACAAACTATCTCTCAGATCACAGTGCAATCAAGCTAGAACTCAGGATTAAGAATCTCACTCAAAACCACTCAACTACGTGGAAACTGAACAACCTGCTCCTGAATGACTACTGGGTACATAACGAAATGAAGGCAGAAATAAAGATGTTCTTTGAAACCAACGAGAACCAAGACACAACATACCAGAATCTCTGGGATGCATTCAAAGCAGTGTGTAGAGGCAAATTTATAGCACTAAATGCCCACAAGAGAAAGCAGGAAAGATCCAAAATTGACACCCTAACATCACAATTAAAAGAACTAGAAAAGCAAGAGCAAACACATTCAAAAGCTAGCAGAAGGCAAGAAATAACTAAAATCAGAGCAGAACTGAAGGAAATAGAGACACAAAAAACCCTTCAAAAAATAAATGAATCCAGGAGCTGGTTGTTTGAAAGGATCAACAAAATTGATAGACTGCTAGCAAGATTAATAAAGAAAAAAAGAGAGAAGAATCAAATAGATGCAATAAAAAATGATAAAGGGGATATCACCACCGATCCCACAGAAATACAAACTACCATCAGAGAATATTACAAACACCTGTACACAAATAAACTAGAAAATCTAGAAGAAATGGATACATTCCTCAACACATACACCCTCCCAAGACTAAACCAGGAAGAAGGTGAATCTCTGAATAGACCAATAACAGGAGCTGAAATTGTGGCAATAATCAATAGCTTACCAACCAAAAAAAGTCCAGGACCAGATGGGTTCACAGCCGAATTCTACCAGAGGTACAAGGAAGAGCTGGTACCATTCCTTCTGAAACTATTCCAATCAATAGAAAAAGAGGGAATCCTCCCTAACTCATTTTATAAGGCCAGCATCATCCTGATACCAAAGTCTGGCAGAGACACAACAAAAAAAGAGAATTTTAGACCAATATCCTTGATGAACATTGATGCAAAAATCCTCAATAAAATACTGGCAAACAGAATCCAGCAGCACATCAAAAAGCTTATCCACCATGATCAAGTTGGCTTCATCCCTGGGATGCAAGGCTGGTTCAATATACGCAAATCAATAAATGTAATCCAGCATATAAACAGAACCAAAGTCAAAAACCACATGATTATCTCAATAGATGCAGAAAGGGCCTTTGACAAAATTCAACAACCCTTCATGCTAAAAACTCTCAATAAATTAGGTATTGATGGGACATATCTCAAAATAATAAGAGCTATTTATGACAAACCCACAGCCAATATCATACTGAATGGGCAAAAACTGGAAGCATTCCCTTTGAAAACTGGCACAAGACAGGTATGCCCTCTCTCACCACTCCTATTCAACATAGTGTTGGAACTTCTGGCCAGGGCAATTAGGCAAGAGAAGGAAATCAAGGGTATTCAATTAGGAAAAGAGGAAGCCAAATTGTCCCTGTTTGCAGACGACATGACTGTATATCTAGAAAACCCCATTGTCTCAGCCCAAAATCTCCTTAAGCTGATAAGCAACTTCAGCAAAGTCTCAGGATACAAAATCAATGTACAAAAATCACAAGCATTCTTATACATCAATAACAGACAAACAGAGAGCCAAATCATGAGTGAACTCCCATTCAAAATTGCTTCAAAGAGAATAAAATACCTAGGAATCCAACTTACAAGGGATGTGAAGGACCTCTTCAAGAAGAACTACAAACCACTGCTCAAGGAAATAAAAGAGGATACAAACAAATGGAAGAACATTCCATGCTCATGGGTAGGAAGAATCAATATCATGAAAATGACCATCCTTCCCAAGGTAATTTACAGATTCAATGCCATCCCCATCAAGTTACCAATGACTTTCTTCACAGAATTGGAAAAAACTACTTTAAAGTTCATATGGAACCAAAAAAGAGCCCGCATCACCAAGTCAATCCTAAGCCAAAAGAACAAAGCTGGAGGCATCACGCTACCTGACTTCAAACTATAGTACAAGGCTAGAGTAACCAAAACAGCATGGTACTGGTACCAAAACAGAGATATAGATCAATGGAACAGAACAGAGCCCTCAGAAATAATGCCACATTTCTACAACTATCTGATCTTTGACAAACCTGACAAAAACAAGAAACAGGGAAAGGATTCCCTATTTAATAAATGGTGCTGGGAAAAGTGGCTAGCCATATGTAGAAAGCTGAAACTGGATCCCTTCCTTACACCTTATACAAAAATCAATTCAAGATGGATTAAAGACTTAAATGTTAGACCTAATACCATAAAAACCCTAGAAGAAAACCTAGGCAATACCATTCAGGACATAGGCACGGGCAAGGACTTCGTGTCTAAAACACCAAAAGCAATGGCAACAAAAGCCAAAATTGACAAATGGGACCTAATTAAACTAAAGAGCTTCTGCACAGCAAAGGAAACTACCATCAGAGTGAACAGGCAGCCTACAAAATAGGAGAAAATTTTCACAACCTACTCATCTGACAAAGGGCTAATATCCAGAATCTACAATGAACTCAAACAAATTTACAAGAAAAAAACAAACAACCCCATCAAAAAGTGGGCGAAGGACATGAACAGACACTTCTCAAAAGAAGACATTTATGCAGCCAAAAAACACATGAAAAAATGCTCGCCATCACTGGCCATCAGAGAAATGCAAATCAAAACCACAATGAGATACCATCTCACACCAGTTAGAATGGCAATCATTAAAAAGTCAGGAAACAACAGGTGCTGGAGAGGATGTGGAGAAATAGGAACACTTTTACACTGTTGTTGGGACTGTAAACTAGTTCAACCCTTGTGGAAGTCAGTGTGGCGATTCCTCAGGGATCTAGAACTAGAAATTCCATTTGACCCAGCCATCCCATTACTGGGTATATACCCAAAGGATTCTAAATCATGCTGCTATAAAGACACATGCACACGTAGGTTTATTGCGGCATTATTCACAATAGCAAAGACTTGGAACCAACCCAAATGTCCAACAATGATAGACTGGATTAAGAAAATGTGGCACATATACACCATGGAATACTATGCAGCCATAAAAAATGATGAGTTCACGTCCTTTGTAGGGACATGGATGAAATTGGAAATCATCATTCTCAGTAAACTATCGCAAGAACAAAAAACCAAACACTGCATATTCTCACTCATAGGTGGGAATTGAACAATGAGAACACATGGACACAGGAAGGGGAACATCACACTTCGGGGACTGTTTGGGGGTGGGGGGAGGGGGGAGGGATAGCATTGGGAGATATACCTAATGCTAGATGACGAGTTGGTGGGTGCAGCGCACCAGCATGGCACATGTATACATATGTAACTTACCAGCACATTGCGCACATGTACCATAGAGCCTAAAGTATAATAATAATAATAATAATAATAAAAAGAAAAAAAAAGAAATTTTTAAGTCTGTAAGATGAGTTCACACACCACAAAGCAGTTTCTCAAAAAGCTCCTTTCTAGTTTTTATCTGAAGATATTTCATCACCATAGGCTTCATTGCACTCCCAGATATCCCATCGCAGATTCAACACAGTGTTTCTGAACTGCTCAATCAAAAAACAGGTTTTCCTCTCTAAGTTCAACGCACACATGACAAAGCAGTTTCTGAAAAAGATTCTTTCTAGCTTTTATCTGAAGGGATTTCTTTTTTCAAGGTTGGACTCATAGTGCTCCCAAATATACCCTTCCAGATTCTATAAAAATAGTGTTTCCAAACTGCTCAATCAAAAGAGTGGTTGAACTCTGTGAGCTGAATGAACACATCAAAAAGCACTTTCTCAGAATGTTTCTGTCTACTTCTTCTCTGAAGATATTTTCTTTTCCACCCGAGGACTCAAAGCTCTAAGAAATATCCCTTCAAGGATTCTATAAAAATCATGTTTAAGAACTGTTCCATCCAAAGAAGGATTTAACTCTGTGAGATGCATGCACACATCAGAAAGCAGTTTCTCATAATGCTTCCTTAAAGTTTTTTTCTGAAGTTATTTCCTTGTTCACCATAGGCTTTTTGCACTACCTAACATCGCATCACAAATTATACAAAAATAGTGTTTCCAAACTGCTCAATCAAAAGAAAAGTTTAACTCTGTGAGATGAATGTACACATTACAAAGCAGTTTCTCAGATAGCTTCTTTCTAGTTTTTCTCTGAAGAAATTTTTCACTATAGGCCTCAGTGTACTCCAAAATATCCCTTCCAGATTATAGAAAACCATGTTTCCAAACTGCGCAATCAAAAGTAGGGATTATCTCTCTCAGGTGAATGAACACATCACAAAGCAAGTTCTCAGAAAGCTTCTTTGTATTTTTTATCTGAATATATTTTCTTTCTTAACATAGGCCAAAATTCCCTCCTGAATATCCCTTCGCAGATTCTGCAAAGACAGTGTTTCCAAACTTCTCAATCTATGGAACGTTTTATCTTTGTGAGAAAAATGCACACATTGCAAAGGGTTTTCTCAGAATGCTTCTTTCTCCTTTTTCTCTGAAGATATTTGCTTTTTCACCATAGGCCTCAAAGAGCCCCAAAATATAACTTCACGGATTCTACAAAAACAGTGTTTTCAAACTGCTCAAAGAAATCTTTAACTCTGTGAGATGAATGCACACATTACAAAGAAGTTTCTCAAAAAGCTTCTTTCTAGTTTTATTCTAAAGATAATTCCTTTTCCCACATAGGCCTCAATGTGCTCCCAAATATCATTTAGCAGATTTTTCAAAAACTGTTATTCCAAACTGCTCAATGAGAAGAAAGTTTTAATTCTGTGAGAAGGGCACACACATCAAAAAGCAGTTTCTCAAAAGCTTCCTTCTAGTTTTTAACTGAAGATATTTCCTTTCCAATGTAGGCCACAATTTGCTCCCAAATATCTCTTCACAAATTCTACAAAAAGAATGTTTCCAAGCTGCCCAATCACAACAAAGTTTTAAGTCTGTGAGATGAATGCACACATCACAGAGCAATTCTCAGAAAGTTTCCTTCAATTTTTTTCACTATAGGCCTCAATGCCCTCCCAAATATCTCTTCACAGATTCAACAAAAACAGTGTTACCACACTGCTCAATCAAAAAATGGATTACCTCTGTAAGACTAATGCACACATCACAAGGCAGTTTCTGAGAAAGATTCTTTCTAGTTTTTCTCTGAAGATATTTGCTTTTCACCATAGGCCTCAAGGTGCTCTCAAATATCTCTTCATAGATTCTACAAAAACTGTTTCCCAACTGCTCAATCAAAAGAAAGCCCTAACTGTGTGGCATGAATGTACACATCACAAAGCAGTTTCTCAGAAATCTTCTTTCTAGTTTTTATTCTGGGATATTCACTTTTTTTGCCATTGGCCTCAATGAGCCTCAAAGTGTCCTATCACAGAATGGACAAAAGCAGTGTTTCCAAAGTGTTGAATTAAAAGACAGGTTTAACTCTGTGACATGAATGTACTCCTCACAAAGCAGTGTCTCAGAAAGTTTCTTTCTAGTTTTTATCTGAAAATATTTTGTTTTTCACCATAGGACTCAGGAGACTCCCAAATATCCCATTGCAGATTCTACAAAAACAGTGTTTCCAAATTCTCAATGAAAAGAAAGGTTTAACACTCTGAGGTGAATGTGCACATTACAAAACAGTTTCTCAGAAAGATTCTTTCCAATTTTTATCTGAAGTTATTTCCTTTTTCACCAAAGGACTCAAAGTGCTCCCAAATATTCCTTCCCAAATTCTATAAAAAGAATGTTTCCAAACTGCTCAAACAAGGAATGGTTTAACTCTGTCAGATGAATGCACACATCACAAAGCAGTTTCTCAGAAAGCTTCTTTCTACTTTTTATCTGAAGATGTATACTTTTTCACGTAGGCCTCAATATGCTCCCAAATATCCCTTCACGGCTTCTACAAAAACAGTGCTCCCAAGCCTCTCAATCAAAAGAAAGTTTTAAGGATGACTATTCTAACTGGTGTGAGATGGTATCTCATTGTGGTTTTGATTTGCATTTCTCTAAAGGCCAGTGATGTGAATTTTTTCATGTGTCTTTCAGCTGCATAAATGTCTTCTTTGGAGAAGTGTCTGCTCATGTCCTTCACCCACTTTTTGATGGGGTTGTTTGTCTTTTTCTTATAAATTTGTTAGAGTTCATTGTAGATTCTAGATATTATCCCTTTGTCAGATTAGTAGATTGCAAAAATTTTCTCCCATTCTCTAGATTGCCTGTTCACTCTGATGGTAGTTTCTTTTGCTGTGCAGAAGAACTTTAGTTTAATTAGATCCCATTTGTCAATTTTGGCTTTTGTTGCCATTGTTTTTGGTGTTTTAGACATGAAGTCCTTGCCCATGCCTATGTCGTGAATGGTAATGCCTAGGTTTTCTTCCGGGATTTTTATGGTTTTAGGTCTAACATTTAAGTCTTTAATCCATCTTGAATTAATTTTTGTACAAGGTGTAAGAAGGGGATCCAGTTTTAGCTTTGCAACAGGTGCTGGAGAGGATGTGCAGAAATAGGAATACTTTTACACTGTTGGTGGGACTGTAAACTCGTTCAACCATTGTGGAAGCCACTATGGTGATTCCTCAGTGATCTAGATCTAGAATTTCCATTTGAACCAGCCATCCAGTTACTGGGTATATACCCAAAGAATTATAAATCATGCTGCTATAAACACACATGCACATGTTTGTTTATTGTGATACTATTCACAATAGCAGAGACTTGGAACCAACCCAAATGTCCAACAATGATAGACTGGATTTAAAAAATGTGGCACATATACACCATGGAATACTATGCAGCCATAAAAAATGATGAGTTCATGTCCTTTGTAGGGACAGGGATGAAGCTGGAAACCATCATTCTCAGCAAACTGTCACAAAGACAAAAAACCAAACACCAAGTGTTCTCACTCATAGGTGGGAAATGAACAATGAGAACACATGGAGACAGGAAGGGGAACATCAGACACCAGGGTCTGTGGTTGGGTGAGGGGAGGGTGAACGGATAACATTAGGAGATATACCTAATGTTAAATGACAAGTTAATAGGTGCAGCACACCAACATGGCACATGTATACATATGTAACAAACCTGCACATTGTGCACATGTACCCTAAAACTTAAAGTATAATAATAAAAAAATTTAATTCTGTGAGTTGGATGCACACATCAGAAAGCAGTTTCTCAGAACTATTCTTTCTATTTTTTATGTGAAGGTATTTACTTTTTGTCAATAGACCTCAATGTGCTCCCAAATATCCATTCGCATATTCTACAAAACCCGTGTTTCCAAACTGCTTAATCAAGTGAATGGTTTAACCCTCTGAGATGAATGCACACACTGCAGAGCAATTTCTCAGAAAGCTTCTTTCTAGATTTCATCTAACAGTACTTCCTTTTTCACCACAGGGCTGAATGCCCTCCCACATATCCATTCACAGATTCTTCAAAAACAATGTTTCAAACTGCACAGTGAAAATAATGTTTTAACTCTGTGAGATCAATGCAGACATCACAAAGGAGTTTGTCAGAAAGCTTCTTTCTAGTTTTTATCTGATGATATTTCATTTTTCAACATAGGCCACAAAGCGCTCCCAAATATCCCTTCGCAGATTCTACAAAAACAGTTTTTCCAAACTGCTCAATCAAAAGAAATCTTTCGTTCTGTGAGATGAATGCACACATCACACACCAGTTTCTTAGAAATGTTCTTTCTAGTTTTTATGTGAAGATATTTACTTTTGGTAATTAGTCCTCAATGCCCTCCCAAATATCCATTTGCAGATTCTACAAAACACGTGTTTCCAAACTGCCTAATCAAGAGAAAGATTTAACTCTGTCAGATTTATGCACACACCACAAAGCAATTACCCAGAAAGCTTCTTTCTACTTTTACTTTGATGATAATTCCTTTTTCAACTTAGGCCTCAATGGGCTCCTAAATATCTCTTTGCATATTCTAAAAAAAGTGTTTCCAAACTGCTGAATCAAAAGAAAGTTTTAACTCTGTGAGAAGAATGCAAACATCACCAAGCAGTTTCTGGGAAAGTTTCTTTCTAGTTTTTATCTGGAGATATTTCATTCTTCAGAATATGCCTAAATGTGCTCCCAAATATCACTTCACAGATTCTACAAAAACAATGTTTCAAAACTGCTCAAAAGAAAAGTTTAACACTGTAAGATGAATCTATACATCATAAAGCAGTTACTCAGAAAGATTCTTCCTAGTTTTTATCTAAAGATATTTCCTTTTTCACTCTAAGACTCATTGCACTCCCAAATATCCCTTCTGAGATTCTACAAAGCAGTGTTTTCAAACTGCTCAATCACATAGGTTTAACTCTGTTAAATAAATGTACACATCACAAAGCAGTTTCATAGGAGGTTTCTTCGTACTTTTTCTCTGAAGAAATTTCTTTTTTAACCATAGGCCTCAATGCACTCCAAAATATCCCTCGCAGATTCTAAAAAACCATGTTTCCAAACTGCTCAGTCAAAAGAAGGAATTATCTCCCTCAGGTGAATGCACACATCACAAAGCAGTTTATCAAAATGTTTCTTTCTAGTTTTTCTCTGAAGATATTTCCTTTTTCAGTATAGGCCTCAATGCACTCTCAAATATCCCTTCACAGATTATACAAAAAGAGTTTTTCCAAATTTTTCAACAAAAAGAAAGGTTTAACTCCGTGAGATGAATGCACACATCACAAAGTAGTTTTTCAGAAAGCTTCTTTTTAGTTTTAATCTGAAGATAGTTCCTTTTTCACCATGTACCTCAATGCGGTCTGAAATATCCCTTGCAGGTTCCACAAAACCATGTTTCCAAACTGCTCAATCAAAACAAGGGATTATCTCTCTCAGGTGAATGCACACAGCATAAAGCAATTTCTCAGAAAACTTCTTTATAATTTTTCTCTGAAGATAATTCCTTTTTCAGCATAGGTTTCAATGAGCTCCAAATATCCTTTCAAAAATTCTCTAAAAATTTTCCAAACTGCTCTATAAAAAGAAAGGTTTAACTCTATGAGAAAAACACACACATCACAAAGCAGTATTTTAGAAAGTTTCTTTCTGATTTTAATCTGAAGATATTTCCTTTTTCACCATAGGCCTCAATGTGCTCCCAAATATCACTTCGCAGATTCTACAAAAACAGCTTTTCTAAACTGCTCAATCAAAACAAAGGTTTAACTCTGTGAGACCAATGCATACATCAAAAGGCAGTTTCTCAAAAAGTTGCTTTCTACAGTTTATCTGAAGATATTTCCTTTTACACCATAGGCCTCAATGTTCTCCAAAATATCCCTTTGCAAAATCAACAAAAACAGTGTTTCCAAACAACTCAATGAAAAGAAAGCTTTATCTCTGTAAGATGAATGCACACATGAAAAAGCAGTTTCTCAGAAAGCTTCTTTCTGGTTTTTCTCTGAAGACATTTCCTTTTTCACCATAGGCATCAATGCGCTTGAAAACATCCCTTCACAGACTCTACGAAAAAAGTGTTTCCAAAATCCTCCATCAAAAGAAAGGTTGAACTCTGTGAGATAAATGCAAGCATCAAAAATCAGTTTCTCAGAAATCTTCTTTCTAATTTTTCTCTGAAGATATTTCCTTTCTCACTGTAGGCCTCAATGGGCTCCCAAATATCCCTTCACAGGTCCTTCAAAAACTGTGTTTCCAAACTATTCAACCAAGAGAAACTTTAACTATGTGAGATGAATGGACACTTCACAAAACAGTTTCTCAGAAAGCTTTTTAGTGTTTCTCTGAAGATGGTCCTTTTTCACCATAGGCCTTAATGTGCCCCAAAATATCCCTTTGCAGATAATATAAAAACAGTGTTTCAAAACTGCTACATCGAAAGAAAGGTTTAACTCTGTGAGATGAGTTCACACATCACAAAGAAGTCTCTCTGAAAAATTCTTTCTAATTTTTCTCTGAAGATATTTCCTTTTTCACCATAGTCCTAAATGCACGCCCAAATATGCATTCGCAGATTCGAAGAAAACGGTGTTTCCAAACTTCCCCATCTAAAGAAGAGTTTATCTCTGTGAGATGAATGAACACATAAAAAAGAAGTTTCACAGAATGATTCTTTCTAATTTTTATCTCAAGTTATTTCCTTTTTCACCATAGGCCCCAAAGCATTACCAAATATCCTTTTGCAAATTGTACAAAACCAACCTTTCCAAACTGCTCCATCAAAAGAAAGGTTTAACACTGGGGGATGAATGCACACATCACAAAGCAATTTGTCAGAAAGCTTCTTTTTAGTTTTTCTCTGAAGATACGTTCTTTTTCATAATAGGCCTCAATGCACTCCCAAATATCCCTTTGCTGTTTTTACAAAAACAGTGTTTTCAAAAAGCTCAATCAAAAGAAAGGTTAACCTGTCTGAGATGAATGCCCACATCACAAAGCAGTTTCTCAGAGAGCTTCTTTCCCCTTTTTCTCATGGGATATTCCCATTTTTGCCATTGACCTCAAGGAGCTCCCAAATGTCCATTCTGAGAATGGACAAAAACAGTGTTTCCAAACTACTGAATCCAAAGAAATGTTGAAGTCTCTAAGATTAATACAAACATCAGGAAGCAGTGTCTCAGAAAGCTTCTTTCCAGTTTTTATATGAAGATGTTTCCTTTCTCACCATAGGCCACAAAGCAATCCCAAATATCCCTTCTCAGATTCTACAAAAACAGTGTTTCCAAAATGCTGAATGAAAAGAAAGGTTTAACTCTGTGAGATGAATGCATACATCACAGAGCAGTTTCTCAGATAGCTTCCTTTTAGTTTTTATCCTGGGATATTCTCTTTTTTGTCATTGACCTCAATGAGATCTCAAATGTATATTCACAATATGGACAAAAACCGTGTTTCCAAACTCCTGAATGCAAAGAAAGGTTTAACTCTGTGAGATGAATGCACACATGACAAAGCAGTTTCTCAGAAAGCTTCTTTCTTGTGTTTATCGGAAGATGTTTCTTTTTCCATCATAGGCCTCAGTGTGCTCCAAAATATCGCTTCACAGGTTCTACAAAAACAGTATTTCCAAACTGCTCAATGAAGAGAAAGGCTTAAGTCTGAGAGATGAATGCAAACTTCACAAAGCTGTTCTCAGATAGCTTCCTTCTAGTTTTTATCCTGGGATATTCACTTTTTCAACATTAGCCTCAATGAGCTCCCAAATGGTCATTTGCTGAATGGACAAAAACAGTGTTTCCAAACTGCTGAATCCAAAGAAAGTTGTAACTCTGTGAGATGAATTCAAACATCACAAAGCAGTTTCTTACAAAGCTTCTTTCTAGGTTTTATCTGAGGATGTTTCCTTTTTCAACATAGGCCTCAATGTGCTCCCAAATATCCCTTTGCAGTTTCTGCAAAAACAGTGTTTCCAAAATGCTGAATGAAAAGAAAGGTTTAACTGTGAGTTGAGTGCACACTTCACAAAGTGGTTTCTCAGGTAACGTCCTTGTAGTTTTTATCCCTGGATATTCACTTTTTTGCCATTTGCCCCCATGAGCTCTGAAATGTCCATTACCAGGATGGACAGAAAGAGTGTTTCCAAACTGTTGAATAGAGAAAAGCTTCATCTTTGTGATATGTATGCACACATAACAAAGAAGTTTCTCTGAAAGCTAATTTCTAGTTTTTATCTGAAGATAATTTCTTTTTCACAAGAGGCCTCAATGCAATTCCAAATATCCCTTCACAGATTCCACAAAAAGAGAGTTTCCAAATTGCTGAATGAAAAGAAAGGTTTATCTCTGCATGATGAATGCACACATCACAAAGCAGTCCCTGAGAGTGCTTCCTTCCAGTTTTTATCATGCGATATTCTCTTTTTCGCCATTGAACTCAATGAGATCCAAAATCTCCATTGGCAGAATGGAAAAAAAACATGTTTTGAAACAGCTGAATCCAAAGAAAGGTTTAACTCTGTGAGACGAATGCACACATCACAAAGCAGCTTTGCAGAAACCTTCTTTCTAGCTTTTATATGAAGATGTTTCCTTTTTCACGTTAGGCCTTTATGCAATCCCAACTATCCCTTTGCAGATTCTACAAAAACAGTGTTTCCAATCTGCTGAATTAAAAGAGACACTTAACTATCTGAGTCAAATGTGCACATCACAAAGCAGTTTCTCTGATAGCTTCCTTCAATTTTTTTTTTCCTGGGATATTCACTTTTTCACCATTGGCCTCAATAAGCTCCCAAACGTACATTCACAGAATAGACAAAAATAGTCTTTCCATACAGCTGAATAAAAAGAAAATTTTAACTCTCTTAGATGAATGCACACATCACAAAGCAGTTTCTCAGGAAGCTTCCTTCTAGTTTTTATCTGAAGGTATATCCTTTTTTACCATAGGCCTCAATGCGCTCCCCAATATCCCTTCACAGATTCTGCAAAAATAGTGTTTCCAAACTACTCCATCAAAAGACAGGTCACTCTGGTAGATGAATGCACATGTCACAAATCCGTTTCTCAGAAAAATTCTTTCTAGTTTTTCTCTGAAGATATTTCCTTTTTCACCATATGCCTCCAAGCACTCCCAAATATCCCTTTGCAGATTCTTCAAAAACAGTGTTTCCAAACTGGTCCATCAAAAGAAAGGTTTAACTCTGTGAGATAAATGCACACAACACAAAGCAGTTTCTCAGAAGGGTTCTTTCTAATTTTTCTCTGAAGATATTTTCTTTTTCACCATTGGCCCCTATGCACTCCCAAACATGACTTCGTAGATTCAATGAAAACAGGGTTTTCAGACAGCTACAACAAAAGGAAAGTTTAACTCTGTGAGATGAATGAATGCATCAAAAAGCAGTTTTTCAGAAAGTTTCTTTATAGTTTTTTCAGAAGATATTTCACTTTTAACCATAGATCTCAATGTGCTCACATACATGCCTTTGCAGATCCCACAAAAAGACTGCTTCCAAACTGCTCCCTCAAAAGAAAGGTTTAACTCTGAAAGACGAATGCACACATCATGAAGCAGTTACTCAGAAAGCTTTTTTCTAGTTTTTCTCTGAAGGTATTTCCCTTTTCACCATAGGCTTCAACGTGCTCGCAAATATCCCTTCATCGATTCAACAAAAAGCCTGTTTCCAAACAAATCAATCAAAAGAAAGGATTAACCCTGTGAGATGAATGCATACATTACAAAGCAGTTACTCAGAAAGCTTCCTTCTAGTTTTTATCTTAAGATATTTCCTTTCTCATGATAGACTTCAAAGCACTCCCAAATATGTCTTGGCAGATTCTACAAAAATTGTGTTTCAAACTGCTCCATCAATAGAAAGGTTTATCTCTGTGAGAGGATGCATACTTTACAAAGAAGATTCTCAGAAAGCTTCTTTCTACTTTATATCTGAAGATATTTCCTTTTTCAAAGTACTCCTTAATGCGATCCCATGAATCCTTTCACAGATTCTACAAAAACCATGTTTCCAGACTTTTACACCATAAGAAAGGTTTAACTCTGCGAGATGAATGCCCACATCTCAAAGCAGTTTCTCAGAAAGCTTCTTTCTAGTTTTTCTCTGAAGATATTACCCCTTTTAACATGGGCCTCAATTCGCTCCAAAGTATTCCAACTTCCATTCAACAAAAACAGTGTATCCAAACTGCACAATCAAAAGAAAGGTTTAACTCTGTGAGATGAATGCACACATAACAAAGCAGTTTCTCATAAGGCTGCTTTCAAGATTTTATCTGATGAAATTTCCATTTTGCACCATAGGCCTCAAAGAGCTCACAAATATCCCTTAGCTGATTCTACAAAAACAGTGGTTCCAAACTCCTCCATTAAAAAAAAGATTTAACTCTGTGAGATGAACGAACACATCAAAAAGCAGTTTCTCACAATGCTTCTTTCTAGTTTTTATATGATGATATTTCCATTTTCACCATAGGCCTCAATGTGCTACAAAATATCCCTTCACAGATTCTACAAAAACAGTGTTTACAAAATGCTGAATGAAAAGAAAGGTTTAACTGTGTGAGATGAATGCACACATCACAAAGCAGTTTCTCAGATAGCGTCCTTGCAGTTTTTATACCTGGATACTCATTTTTTTTGCAATTGACCTCAATGAGCTCCAAAATATCCATTCACAGAATGGACAAAAAGAGTGTTTCCAAACTGTTGAATAGAAAAAAGGTTTAACTCTGTGAAATGAATGCACACATCACAAAGTAGTTTCTCCAAAAGCTAATTTCTAGATTTTATCTAAAGACACTTTCTTTTTCACAACAGGCATCAATGCAATCCCAAATATCCCTTCACAGATTCCACAAAAAGAGAGTTTCCCAATTGCTGAATGAAAAGAAAGGTTTATCTCTGCGTGATGAATGCACACATCACAAAGCGGCCCCTCAGAGTGCTTCCTTCCAGTTTTTATCATGTGATATTCTCTTTTTCAAGGTTGACCTTAATGAGCTTCCAAATGTCCATTAGCAGAATGGACAAAAACTGTGTTTTGAAACAGCTGAATCCAAAGAAAAGTTTAACTCTGTGAGATGAATGGACACAATGCAAAGCAGTTTTGCAGAAAGCTTCTTTCTAGTTTTACATGAAGATGTTTCCTTTTTCACGTTAGGCCTCAATGCATTACAAAATATCCCTTCACACATTCCACAAAACAGTGTTTCCAATCTGCTGAATGAAAAGATAGGTTTAACTCCCTGAATTGAATGTACACATCACAAAGCAGTTTCTCATATAGCTTCCTTCAATTTTTTATCCTGTGATATTCTCTTTTTCACCATTGGCCTCAATAAGCTCCCAAATGTCCATTTGCGGAATGGACAAAAACAGTGTTTCCATACTGCTGAATAAAAAGAAAATTTTAAATCTCTGAGATGAATGCACACATCATGAAGTAGTTTCTCAGAGAGCTTCCTTCTAGTTTTTATCTGAAGGTTATTTCCTTTTTCACCATAGGCCTCAATGCACTCCCAAACATCCCTTTGCAGATTCTACAAAAACAGCATTTCATATGGCTCCATCAAAAGACAGGTTTCTCTGGAAGATGAATGCACACATAGCAAATCTGTTTCTCAGAACACTATTCCTCGTTTTTCTCTGAAGATATTTCCTTTTTCACCATAGACCTCCAAGAACTCCCAAATATCCCTTCGCAGATTTTTCAAAAACAATGTTTCCAAACTGGTCCAACAAAAGAAAGATTTAACTCTGTGAGATGAATGCAAATATCGCAAAGCAGTTTCCAGAAAGCTTCTTTCTAGTTTTTTGTCTGAAGATGTTTCCCTTTTCAACATAGGCCTCAACTCGCTCCAAAATATCCCATCGCACATTCAGCAAAAACAGTGTATCCAAACTACTCAATCAAGAGAAAAGTTTAACTCTGTGATATGAATTCTGATATCATAAAGTGGCTTCTCAGAGAGCTTCCTTCTTGTTTTTATCCTGGTATATTCACTTTTTCACATTTGGCCTCATTGGGATCCCAGAGGTCCATTAGCAGAATGGACAAAAAGAGTGTTTCCAAACTGCTGAATCCAAAGACAGTTTTAACTCTGTGAGACAAAGGCACAATCACAAAGTAGTTTCTCATAAAGCATCTTTCTAGTTTTTATCTGAAGATATTTCCTTTGCCACCATAGGCCTGATTGTGCTTCTAAATATCCCTTTTCAGATTATGCAAAAACAATGTTTCCACACTGCTGAATGAAAAGAAAAGTTTAACTCTGCGAGATGAATGCACACTATCAAAGCAGTTTCTCAGACGTCTTCCTTCTTGTTTTCATCCTGTGATATTTGCCTTTTTCCCATTAGCTTCAATGAGCTCCAAGATGTCCATTCACAGAATGGACAAAAAGGGTGTATAAAAACTGCTGAAACCAAAGAAATGTTTAACTCTGTGAGATGAATGCACACATCCCAAAGTAATTTCTCAGAAAGCTTCTTTCAAGTTTTTATCTGAAGATGTTTCCTTTTTCACCAGAGGCCCCATGTGCTCCCAAATATCCCTTTGCAGATTCTACAAAAACAGAGTTTCCAAAGTGCCAAAGGAGATGAAATGTTTAATTATGTGAGATGAGTGTGCACATCACTAAGCAGTTTCTCAGAGGGCATCCTTCTAGTTTTTATCCTGGGATATTCGCTTTTTTGCCTTGACTTCAAAGAGCTCCCAAATGTCCATTCACAGAATGGACAAAAACAGTGTTCCCAAACTGCTGAATCCAAGGAAAAGTTTACCTCTTTGAGATGAATGCCCACACCACAAAGTAGTTTCTCAGAAAGCTTCTTTCCAGATTTATCTGAAGTTATTTCCTTTTTCATCAAAGGCCTCAATGTGCTCACCAATATCACCTCACAGATTCTACAAAAACAGTGTTTCCAAACTGATGAATGAAAAGAAAGTCCTAACTCTGCTAGATGAATGCACACATCACAAAGCAGTTTCTGACATTCCTTTCTTCTGGTTTATATCATGTGATATTCCCTTTTTCACCATTGGCCTCAATGAGCTACAAAATGTTCATTCGCAGAATGGACAAAAACTGTGTTTCCAAACTACAGAATCAAAAGAAAGGTTTAACTCTATGAGATGAATGCACTCATCTCAAAGCAGTTTCTCACAAAGCTTATTTCTAGTTTTTATCAGAAGATGTTTCCTTTTTCACCATAGGCTCCAATGCACACAAAAGTATCCCTTCACACAGACTACAAAAACACTGTTCCAAACAACCAAATAGAAAGAAAGATTTAACTCTGTGAGATGAATGCACACATCACAAAGCAGTTTCTCAAATAGCTTAATTCTAGTTTTTATCCTGGGATACTCACTTTTTCAACATTGGCCTTTCAGTGAGCTTCCAAATGTACATTCAAAGAATGGACAAAAAGAGTGTTTGCATACTACTGAATCAAAAGAAATGTTTAACTCATTGAGATGAATGCACACATCACAAAGGAGTTTCTCAGAAAGCTTCCTTCTAGATTTTTCTGAAGTTGTTTCCTTTTTCACCCTAGGCCTCAATGTGTTCCCAAATATCCCTTCACAGATTCTACAAAAACAGTGTTTTCAAACTACTGAGTGAAAAGAAAGTCTTAACTGTGTGAGATGAATGCACACATCACAAAGCAGTTTCTCACATTGTTTCCTTCTAGTTTTTATCATGCGATATTCCTTTTTCTGCCATTGGCCTCAATGAGCTACAAAATGTCCACTTGCAGAAGGGACAAAAACTGTGTTTCCAAACGACTGAATCAAAAGAAATGTTGAACTCTGTGAGATGAATGAACTCATCACATAGCAGTTTCTCAGAAAGCATATTTCTAGTTTTCATCTGAAGATGTCTCCCTTTTCAACATAGGCTTCAATGCGTTCCCAAACATCCCTTGGCACATTCTGAAAAACAATGTTTCCAAACTGTTGAATGAAAAGGTTTAACTCAGATAGATGAATGCCCACATTACAAAAGAGTTCCTCAGATAGCTTGCTTCTAGTTTTTATCATGGGATATTTGCTTTCTTACCATTGGCCTCAATGAACTCCCAAATGTCCATTCTCAGAATGGACAAAGCAGTATTTCCAAACTTCTGAATTCAAAGAAAGATTTAACTCAGTGAGATGAATGCACACATCACAAAGCAGCTTTTCAGAAAAGTTCTTTCTAATTTTTATCTGAACATATTTCCTTTTCCACAATAGGCCTCAATGCACTAAAAAATATCCCTTTCCAGATACTACATAAACAGTGTTTCCAAACAGCTGAATGAAAATAAATATTTAACTCTGTAAGATGAATGCACATATCACAAAGCAGTTTCTCACATAGCTTCTTCCTAGTTTTTATCCTGGGATATTCTCTGTTTCACCATTGGCCTCAGGGCTCTCCAAAACGTCCATTCACAGAATGGACAGAAACAGTATTTCCAAACTTCTGAAGTCAAAGAAAGGTTTAACTCTGTGAGATGAATGCAGACATCAAAAAGTGGTTTCACACAGAGCTTCCTTCTTCTTTTTATCCTGGCATATTAGCCTTTTCACCATTGGCCCCATGACATCCCAAATGTCCATTTGCAGAATGGAAAAAAAGAGTGTTTCCAAACTGCTGAATCCAAAGAAAGTTTTAACACTGCGAGATGAATGCACACATCACAAAGCAGTTTCTCAGAAAGCTTCTTTCTAGTTTTTATGTGAAAATGTTTGTTTTTCACCATATTCCTCAAAATGTTCTCAAGTATCCCTTCTAGATTCCAAAAACACAGTGTTTCCAATATACTGATGAAAAGAAAGTTTTAACTTTGCAAGATGTATGCACAAACACAAAGCTGTTTGTAAGATAGCTTCCTTCTAGTTTTTATCTTTTAATATTCCCTTTTCCACCATTGGCCTCAATGAGCTCCCAAATATCCATTAGCAGAATGGACAAAAACAGTGTTTCCAAACTGCTGAATCAAAAGAAATCTTTAACTCTGTGAGATGAATGCTCACATCACAAATCATTTTCTCAGTTTCTTTCCAGTTTTTATATGAATATGTTTCCTTTTTCTCCACAGGCATCAATGCACTCAAAAATATCCCTTTGCAGACTCTACAAAAAGAGTGTTCCAAACTGCTGAATGAAAAGAGAGTTTTAACTCTGCAAGATGAATACTGACATCACAAAGTGGTTTCGCAGAGAGACTCCTTCTAGTTTTTATCCTGGGATATTTGCTTTTTTGCCATTGTCTTCTGTGAGCCCCCAAATGTGCATTCATAGAATAGACAAAAAGGGTGTTTGCAAACTGCTGAATCAAAAGAAAGTTTTAACTCTGAGAGATGAATGCACACCTCAGAAAACACTTTCTCAGAAAGCTTCTTTCTAGGTTTATCTGAAGTTATTTCCTTTTTCACCATAGGCTTCCATGTGCTCCCAAATATCCCTTCGCAGATTCTACAAAAACAGCATTTCCAAACTTCTGAATGGAAAGGAAGTCTTACCTGTGCGAGTTGAATGCAGACATCAAAAGAGGTTTGCCAGTTTGCTTCCTTCTGGTTTTTGTCATGCAATATTCCCTTTTTTGCCATTTGCCTCAATGAGCTACAAAATGTCCATTCACAGAATGGACAAAAGCTGTGTTTCCAAATAACTGAATCAAAAGAAAGGTTTAAATCTGTGAGATGAATACACTCATCACAAAGCAGTTTCTCAGAAAGATTATTTCTAGATTTTTCTGAAAATATCTCCCTTATCATCATAGGCCTCAATGCACTCAAAGTATCCCTTGGCACATTTTACAAAACAGTGTTTCCAAACTGCTGAATGAAAAGAAAGGTTTAACTCTGCAAGATGAATGCACACATCACAAAGGGTTTCTCAGATAGCTTCCTTCTATTATTTATCCTGGGATATTTGCTATTTTGACATCAGCCACAAAGCACTCCCAAACATCCATTCGCAGACTGGACAAAAACAGTGTTTCCAAACTGCTGAATCCAAGAAAATTTTTAACTCTGTGTGATGAATGCATACATCACAAAGCAGTTTCTCAGTCAGCTTTCTTCTTGTTTTTATCCTGGGATATTCACTTTTTTGCCTTTCGCCTCAATGAGCTCCCAAATGTCCATTTGCATAATGGACAAAAACAAACTTTCCAAACTGCCTAATCCAAAGAAAGTTTTAACTCTGTGAAATGAAGGCTTACGTCACAAAGCAGTTTCTCAGAAAGCTTCTTTCTAGTTTTTATCAGAAGATGTTTCCTTTTATAATATTGACCCCAATGCGCTCCCAAATATCCATTCACAGACTCTCTAAAAACAGTGTTTACAAACTGCTGAATGACAAGAAACGTTTAACTCTGTGAGATGAATGCTCACATCAAAAAAGGTTTTCTCAAGTAACTTCTTTCTAGTTTTTATCTGAAGATATTTCCTTTTTCACCTTACATCTCCATGCAGATATTTGGGATATTATGTCCCAAATATCCTTTGCAGATTCTACAAAAACAGTGTTTCCAAACTGCTGAATGAAAAGAAATGTTTAATTCTGTGGCATGAATTCACACATCATGAAGGGGTTTCTCAGAAAACTTCCTTCTACTTTTTATCCTGGGATGTTTGCTTTTTTGCAGTTGTACTCAATGAGCTTCCAAACGTCCATTTGCATAAGGGAAATAAACAGTGTTTCCAAACTGCTGTATCTAAAGAAAGGTTTAACTCTGTGAGATGAATGCATGCATCACAAAGTTGTTTCTCAGAAAGCTTTTTTCTAGTTTTACCTGAAGATGTTTCCTTTTCCCATGTAGGCCTTAAAGCACAATATTTTGAAAGTGCTGAATGAAAGGGAAGGTTTAACTCTGCAAGATGAATTCACACATCCCATAGCATCTTCTCAGATACGTTCCTTCAATTTTTATCCTGTGATATTCGATTTTTTGCCATTGGCCTCAATGAGCCTCAAAATTTCCATCCACAGAATTGGCAAAAACAATGTTTCCAAATTGCTGAATAAGAAGAAAAGCTATAACTCTGTGAGATGAAGGCACACATCACAAAGCAGTTTTTATTTGAAGTTGTTGTCTTTTTCAACATAGGCCTCAATGTGCTTTTAAATGTCTCTTCACAGATTCTACTAACACAGTCTCCAAAGTGTTGTATGAAAGAAAATGTTTAAATCTGTGAAATGAATACATACATCACAAATCAGTTTCTCTGCTAGCTTCTTTGTAGCTTTTATCCTGGGTTATTCACTTTTTTGCCATTGTCTTCAATGAGCTCCCAAATGTCCATTCACAGAATGGAGAAAAACAGAGTATCCAAACTGCTGAATGCAAAGAAAGTTTTAACTCTGTGAGATGAATGCACACATCACAAAGCAGTTTCTCAGAAAGCTTCTTTTTAGTTTTTATCTGAAGATGTTTCCTTTTTCAGCATAGGCCTCAATACACTCCAAAATATCCCTTCACAGATTGTACAAAAACAGTGTTTCCAAACTGCCACATGTAAAAAGGTTTAACTCTGTGAGATTAATGGGCACATTACAAAGCACTTTTTCACATGGCATCCTTCTATTTTTTATCCTGGGACATTCACTTTTTCACCATTGACCTCAATTAGCTCCCAAATGTCCTTTCACAGAATGGACAAAAACAGTGTTTCCAAACTGCTGTATCCAAAGAAAGTTTTAACTCTGTGAGATGAATGCACACATCACAAAGCAGTATCTCAGAAAACTTCTTTCTTGTTTTTATCTGAAGATGTTTCCTTTTTCACCACAAGCCTCAATGCACTCCCAAGTATTCCTTCACAGATTTTACAAAAAAAAGTGTTTCCAAACTCCTGAAAGAAATGCAAGCTTTAACTCTGTGAGAGGAATGCACACATCACAAAATGGTTTCTCAGAGAGATTCGTTCTAGTTTTTATCCTGGGAGATTCACTTTTTTGCCATTTTCCACCATGATCTCCCAAATGTCCAGTCACAGAATGGACAAAAACAGTGTTTCCAAACAGCTGAATCCAAAGAAAATTTTAACTATGTGATATGAATGAATGCATCATGAAGCACTTTCTCAGAAAGCTTCTTTCTAGCTTTTATCTGAAGACGTTTCCTTTTCCACCATAGACCTGAAAGTGCTCCCAAATATCCCTTCACAGATTCTACAAAAACAGTGTTTCCAAACTCCTGAATGAAAATAAAGGATTATCTAGGAGATGAATGTCCACATTCCAAAGTGGTTTCACAGACAACCTCTTTCGGGTTTTTATACTGGCATATTCGCTTTTTTGCATTTGGCCACAATGAGCTCCCAAATGGGCATTTGCAGAATGGAGTAAAACAGTGTTTCCAACCTGCTGAATCCAAAGAATGGTTTAACGTTGTGTAATGAATGCAAACATTGCAAAGCAGTGTCTCAGAAAGCTTCTTTCTAGTTTTAATCTGAAGATCATTACTTTTTCACAATAGGCCTCAATGCACTCCCAAACATCCCTTCACAGAGTCTACAAAAACAGTGTTTCCAAACGCCTGAATGAAAGGAAATTTTTACCTCTGTGAGATGAAAGCACACATCACAAAGCACTTTCTCAGATAGCTTCCTTCAAGTTTTTATCCTAGGATATTTGTTTTTTCGACATTGGCCTCTATGAGCTACCAAATGTACATTCACAGAATGGACAAAAACAGTTTTTCCAAACTCCTGAAGGCAAAGAAAGGTTTAACTCTGTGAGATGAATGCACACATCACAGAGAATTGTCTCAGAATGATTTTTTCTAGTTTTTCTCTGAAGATATTACCTTTTTTACCATAGTCCTCAATGCACTCCCAAATATCCCTTTGCAGATTCTACAAAAACGTTGTTTCCAATCTCCTGAACCAAAAGAAAGGTTTGAGTATGTGAGATGAATGCACACATCATTAAACAGTAGCTCAGAAAGTTTCTTTCTACTTTTTCTCTGCAGATAGTTCCCTTTTCACCATAGGCCTCAATGCACTCCCCAATATCCTTTCACAGATGTTACAAAAACAGTGTTTCCAAACTGCTCCATCAAAACAAAGGTTTACTCAGTGACACGAATGCACACATCATGAAGCAGCTTCTCAGAAACCTTCTTTCTAGTTTTTCTCTGAATATATTATCTTTTTCACCTTAAGCCTCAATACACTCACAAATACAGTTTTGCAGATGTTACAAAAGTAGTGTTTCTGAACTGCCCCATCAAAAGGAAGGTTTAACTCTGCGAGATGAATACACACATCACAAAACAGTTTCTCAGAAAGCCTCTTTCTGGTTGTTTTCTTAAGATACTTCGTTTTTCACCATAGGCCTCAATGCACTCCAAAATATCCCTTCACCAATACTACAAACACAGTGTTTCCAAACTTCTCAATCAAAACAAAGGATTAATTCTGTGAGATGAATGCACACATCACAAAACTCTTTCTTAGAAAGTTTCTTTTTAGTTTTTATCTGTAGATATTTCCTTTTTCACCATAGGCCTCAAAGCACTCTAAAATATCCCTTCACAGATTCTACAAAAACAGTGTTTCCAAACTGCTCCATCAAAAGAAAGTTTAACACTGTGAGATGAATGCACACATCACAAATCAGTTTCTCAGAAAGCTTCTTTCTAGTTTTTCTCTGAAGATATTTCCTTTTTCACTACTGGCTTCAATGCGCTTCCAAATATCTCCTTGCAGATTCTACAAAAACAGTCTTTCCAAACTGCTCCACCAATAGATAGGTTTAACTCTGTGAGATGAATGCACACATCACAAAGCAGTTTCTCAGAAAGCTGTTTTCTACTTTTTCTCTGAATATATTTCCTTTTTCACTGTAGTCCTCAATGCATGACTGAATATGAATTAGTAGAGTCTACAAAACTTTTGTTTCATACTGCTTTATCCAAAGAAGTTTTATCTTTGTGAGATGAATGCACACATCAAAAAGCAGTTTCTCGGAGAGCATCTTTCTAGTTTTTCTCTGAAGATATTTCCTTTTTCACCATAGGCCTCAATGCAGTCTGAAATATCCCTTCACAGATACTACATAAACCGTGTTTCCAAACTGCTCAACCAAAAGAAAGGTTTGAGTCTGTGAGATGAATACACACATCACATACAGCTTCTCACAAAGCTACTTTCTACTTTTTCTCTTAAGATTTATGCTTCTTCACCATAGGCTTTAAAGGGCTCCCAAATATCCCTTTGCAGATTCTACAAAAACAGTGTTTCCTAACTGCTAAATCAAAAGAAAGCTTTATGTCTGTGATATGAATGCACAAGTCAGAAATCATTTTGTCAGAAAACCTCTTTCTCATGTTTCTCTTACGATACTTCATTTTTCACCATAGGCCTCAATGCCCTCCTAAACATCTGTTCCCAGATACTACAAAAACAGTGTTTCCAAACTGCTCAATCAAAATAAAGGATTAATTCTGTGAGACAAATGCACATATCACAAAGCAGTTTCTCAGAAAACTTCTTTGTAGTTTATATCTCTAGATATTTCCTTTCTCACCATAGGCCTCAAAGCACTCTCAATTACCCCTTCACACATTCGACAAAAACTGTGTTTCCAAACTGCTCCATCAAAAGAAAGGCTTAACTCTGTTAGATGAATGCACACTTCACAAAGCAGTTTCTCAGAAAGCTTCTTTCTCATATTTCAATGAAGATATTTCCCTTTTCACCATAGGCCTCAATGTGCTCCTAAATATCTCTTCACAGATTTTACAAAAACAGTCTTTCCAAACTGCTCCTCCAATAGATAAATTTAACTCTGTGAGATGAATGCACAGATCACAAAGAAGTTTCCCAGAAAGTTTTTCTACTTTTTTTCTGAATATATTTCCTTTTTCACAATAGTCCTCATTGTATGACAAAATATGCCTTCACAGATTCTACAAATCTTGTGTTTCAAACTGCTTCATCAAAAGAAAGTTTTATCTCTGTGAGATGAATACACACAACACAAAGTAGTTTCTCAGACATCTTCTTTCGAGTTTTTATCTGAAGATATTTTCTTTTTCACCCTAGGCGTCAGTGTGCACCCAAATATCTATTCACAGATTCTACAAAAAGACTGTTTCCAAAATGCTCAATCAAAAGAAAGGTTTAACTCCTTGAGATAAGTTCTCACATCACAAATCAGTTTCTCAGAAAGGATTTTTCAAGTTTTTCTCTGAAGATATTTCCTTTTTCACCATAGGCCTCAATGTGCCCCAAATATTCCTTCACATATTCTACAAAAACAGTATTTCCAAACTGCCACATTAAAAGAAAGTTTTATATCTGTGAGATAAATGCACACATCAGAAAGCAGTTTCTCAGACAGCTTCTTTCTAATTTTCTTCTGAAGATATTTACTTTTTCAGGATAGGCCTCCATGCTTTCCCAAATATCCCCTCATAGATTCTACAAAAACAGTGTTTTGTAACTGCTCCATCAAAAGAATGGTTTATCTCTCTGATGTGGAGGCACCTATCACAAAGCAGTTTCTCAGCAAGCTTCTTTCCAGTTTTTCTCTGAAGATATTTCCTTTTTCACCATAGGCCTCAAAGCGCTCCCAAATAAACCTTGCAGATTCCACAAAAACAGTGTTTCCAAATTGCTCCATCAAAAGAAAAGTTTAACTCTGTGAGATGGATGCACACATCAGAAAACAGTTTCTCAGAAAGCTTCTTTCTAGTTTTTCTCTAAAGGTATTTCCTTTTTCATCACAGGCTTCAATGCACTCTGAAATATTCCTTCACAGATACTACAAAAACAGTATTTCCAAACTGCTTAACCAAAAGAAGGGTTTGAGTCAGTGAGATGAATGCACACATCACAAAGTGGTTTCTCAGAAAGCTTCTTTCTTGTTTTTCTCTGAAGTTACTTCCTTTTTCACCATAGGCCTTAAAGTGCTCCCAAATATCCCTTCGCATACTATACAAAAACAGTGTTTCCAAACTGCTTAATCAAAGGAAAGCTTTACATCTGTAATATGAATGCAGACATCACAAAGCAGTTTCTCAGAAAAACACTTTCTGGTTTTATCTTATGATATTACCTTTTTCACAATAGCCCTCAATGAGCCCCCAAATGTCTCTTTGCAGATTCTACAGAAACAGGGTTTCCAAAGTGCTTCATCAGAAGAAACGTTTAACTCTGTGAGTTGAATGCAAACATCACAAATCAGTTTCTCAGAAAACCTCTTTCTGATTTTTCTCTTAAGATATTTCATTTTTCACCGCAGGCCTCAATGCACTCCCCAATATCCTTTTGCAGATTCTACAAAAACAGTGTTTCCAAACTGTTTAATTGAAAGAAAGGTTTAACTCTGTGTGATGAATGCACACATCACAAAGTGATTTTCAGACATCTTCTTTCTACTTTTTATCTGAAGATATTTTCTTTTTCACCATAGACCTCAATGCACATGCAAATATCTATCTGCAGATTGTACAAAAAAGTGTTTCCAAACTGCTCCATTAAAAGAAAGATTTAACTCCATGAGATGAATTGTCACATCACAAGTCAGTTTTTCAGAAAGCTTCCTTCCAGTCTTTCTCTGAAGATATTTCATTTTTCACTGTAGGTCTGAATGTGGTCCCAAATATCACTTCACAGAATCTAAAAAAAAAGTCTCTCCAAGGTGCTTCATCAAAAGAAAGGTTTAACTCTGTGAGATTAATGCACATATCACAAAGCAGTTTCTCAGAAAGCTTCCTTCTAGTTTTTCTCTGAAAATATTTCGTTTTTCACCATAGGCCTCAATGAGCCCCAAATATTCCTTTGCAGATTCTACACAAACAGTGTTTCCAAACTGCACTATCAAAAGAAATGTTTAACTCTGCATGATGAATGCACACATCACAAATCAGCTTCTGAGAAAAATTCTTTCTGGTTTTTCTCTTAAGATATTTCGTTTTTCACCCTAAGCCTCAGTGTGCTCCCAAATATCCATTTGCAGTTTCTCCAAAACAGTGATTCCAAACTGCTCCATCAAAAGAAAGGTTTAACAATGTAAGATGAATTCACACTTCACAAAAATGTTTACAGAAAGCTTCATTCTAATTTTCCTCTGAAAATATTTTCCTTTTCAGGATAGGCCTCCATGAACTCCCAATTATCCCTTTGCAAATTCTACAAAAACAGTGTTTCCAAACAGTTCTATCAAAAGAAAGGTTTATCTCTGATAGATGAATGCACACTTCACAAATCAGTGCCTCAGAAAATATCTTTCTGGTTTTTCCCCTAAGATATTTCCTTTTTCAACATAGGTATCAATACCCTCTCAAATATTCCTTTGCAGATGTTACAAAAACAGTGTTTTCAAATTGCTCATTCAAAAAAAAAGGTTTAACACTGTGAGATGAATGCACGCATCACAAAGCCATTTCTCAGAAAGTTTCTTTGTAATTTTTATCTGAAGATATTTCCTTTTTCATCATAGACCCCAATTTACTCCCAAATATCCCTTGGCAGTTTCTACAACAACAGTTTCCAAATTGCTCAATCAAAAGAAATGCTTAACACTGTGAGATGAATGCATACATCATAAATCAGTTTCTCAGAAAACTTCTTTCTGGTTTTTATCTTAAGTTATTTCATTTTTCCCCTAGGTCTCAATGCCCTCCCAAATGTCCTTTTGTAGATTCCACAAAAACAGTGTTTCCAAACTGCTCCATAAAAGAAAGGTTTAACACTGTGAGACGAATGCACACATCCCAAATCAGTTTGTCATTAAGCTTCTTTCAAGTTTTTATCTGAAGATATATCCTTTTTCACCATGGGCCTCTATGCGCTAATAAATATCTCTTCACAGGTTCTTAGAAAACTGTGTTTTCAAACTGCTGAATCCAAAGAAGGGGTTAAATCTGTGAGATGAATGAACACATCACAAAGCAGTTTCTCAGAAAGTTTCTTTCTAGTTTTTATCAGAAAATATTTTCTTTTCCACCTTAGGCCTCAAAGCGCTCCCAAATATCCCTTCACAGATACTACTAAAACAATGTTTCCAAACTGTTGAATGAAACGAAAAGTTTAACCCTGTGAAATGAATGCACACATCACTGTTATCTCATATATCTTCCTTTTACTTTTTAACCTGGGATATTCACTTTTTCACCATTGGCCTCAATGAGCTTCCAAATGGCAATTTGCAGAATGGACAAAAAAAGTGTTACCAAACTGCTGAATACAAAGAGAGGTTTTACTCTATGACACTAATGAAGACATCCCAAATCAGTTTCTCATTAGGCTTCTTTCTAGTTTTCATCTGAAGATATTTCCTTTTTCATCGTAGGTCTCAATGCACTGCCAAATATCTCTTGGCAGATTCTAGGAAAACAGTGTTTCCAAACTGCTGAATGAAAATAAAAGGTTTAACTCTGTGAGATGAATGCACATATCACAAATCAGTTTCTCAGACAACTTCCTTCTAGTTTATATCCTGACATATTCACTGTTTCACCATTGGACTCAATGAGTTCCAAAATGTCCATTCACAGATTGGAGTAAAACAGTGTTACCAAACAGCAGAATACAAAGAAAGGTTTAACCCTGTGAGATGAATGCACACATCACACAGCATTCTCTCAGGAAGTTTCTTTTCATTTTTATCTGAAGGTATTTCCTTTTTCACAATAGGTCTGTTGGCTCTACCAAATGTCCCATCACAGATTCAGCAAAAACAGTGTTTCCAAACTGCTGAATGAAAATAAAGGTTTAAATCTGCAAGATGAATGCACACATCACAAAGCAATTTTTCCAAGAACTTCCTTCTAGTTTTAATCCTGGGATATTCACTTTTTCACCACTGGCCTCAATGAGCTCCCAAATGTTCATTCAAAGAAGGACAAAAACAGTGTTACCAATGTGCTGAATCCAAAGAAAGGGTTAACTCTGTGAGATGAGTGCACACATTCTAAACCAGTTTCTCATTATGCTTCTTTCTAGTTTCTATCTGAAGATATTTCCTTTTTCACCATAGGCCTCAATGCACTAGCAAATATCTCTTTGCAGATTCTAAGAAAACAGTGTTTCCAAAGTGCTGAATGAAAAGAAAGGTTTAACTCTGTGAGATAGATGCACACATCATAAATCGGTTTCTCGGATAACTTCCTTCTCTTTTTTATCCTGGGATATTCTTCTTTTCACAGTTTGCCTCAATGAGCTCCCAAATGTCCATTCACAGAATGGACACAAACAATTTCTGAACTGCTGAATCCAAAGAAATATTTAACTCTGTGAAATGAATGAGACCATCACAAAGCAGTTTCTCAGAAAGCTTCTTTCTAGTTTTTATCTGAAGATATTTCCTTTTTCACCACTGGCCAATTTTGCTAACAAATATCCCTTCACAAATTCTGCAAAAACAGTGTTTCCAAACTGCTGAATGAAAATAAAGGTTTATTTCTGTGAGATAAATGCATACATCACTAATAAGTTTCTCAGAAAGCTTCCTTCTAGTTTTCATCCTTGTATAGTCACTGTTTCACCATTGGCCTCAATGAACTCCCAAATGTCCATTTGCAGATTGCACATAAACAGTGTTTCCAAAGTGCTGAACACAAAGAAAGGTTTAGCTCAGTGTGATGAATTAAGCCATCACAAAACAGTTTCTTAGAAATTTTCTTTCTAGTTTTCTCTCAAGAAAATTCCTTTTTCACCATATGCCTCAATATGCTGCCAAATATCCCTTTTCAGCTTCTACTATAACAGTGTTTCCAAACCGCTGAATGAAAAGAAAGGTTTAACTCTGCTAGATGAACGCACCCATCACAAAGCAACTTCTCAGATAGCTCGTTCTACTTATTATCCTGGGACATTCACTTTTTCACCATTGGCCACAGTGAGGTCCCAAATGGCCATTCACAGAAAGAACAAAAATGGTGTTACCAAACTGCTGAATCCAAAGAAAGTTTTAACTTTGTGAGATGAAGGCAGACATCCCAAACTAGTTTCTCATTAAGCTTCTTTCTAGTTTTTATCTGAAGATATTTCCTTTTTCACCATAGGCCTCAATGTGCTGCCAAATATCCCTTCACAGATTCTACAAAAACAGTGTTTCCAAACTGCTGAATGAAAAGAAAGGTTTAACACTGAGAGAGGAATACACACATCCAAACGCATTTTCTCAGGTATCTTCCTTCTAGTTTTTATCCATTGATATTCACTTTTACATCATTGGCCTCAATGAGCTCCCAAATGTCCATTTGCAGAATGGACAAAAAGAGTGTTACCAAACTGCTGAATCCAAAGAAAGGTTTACCTCTATGAGATGAATGAACACATCACAAAGAAATTTCTCAGAAAACATGCTTTTATTTTTTACCCTCGGATATTTGCGTTTTCACCATTGACCTCATGGACTCTTAAATGTGCAATTGCAGAATGGACAAAAACAGTGTTTACAAACAGCTGAATCCAAAGAAATGCTTAGCAGTGTAAGATGAATGAACACATCACAAATCAGATTCTCAGAAACCTCCTTTCTAGTTTTTATCTCAATATATTTCCTTTTTCACCATAGGTCTCAATGCCCTGCCAAATATCCCTTCACAGATTCTCCAAAAACAGTGTTTTCAAACTGCTGAATGAAAAAAATGGTTTAACACTGCAAGATGAATGCACTCATCACAAAGCATATTCTCAGATATCTTCCTTCTAGTTTTTATGCTTCAATATTCACTTTTTTGCCATTGGCCTCAATGAGCTCCCAAATGTCCCTTTGCAGAATGGAAGAGAACGCTTTTACAAAACTGCTGAATCCAAAGAAAGGTCTGTAACATGAATGCACACATCACAAAGCAGCCTCTCAGAAAGGTTCTTTCTAATTATTATCTGAAGATATTTCTTTTTTTGCCACAGGTCTCATTGCACAATCAAATATTTATGATTCTTAGTGTTTCCAAGCTTCTGAATGAAAACACAAGTTTAACTCTGCTAGATGAATGCACTCATAACAGATCAGTTTCTCAGATAACTTCCTTCTAGTTTCTATCCTGGGATATTTGCTTTTCACCATTGGCATCAATGAGTTTCCAAATGTTCAATTGCAGATTGGACAAAAACAGTGTTTCCAAACTGCTGAATCCAAAGAAAGGTTTAACCCTATGAGGTGAATGAACACATCAGAGAGCAGTTTCTCAGAAAGCTTCTTTCTAGTTTTTATCTGAAGATATTTCATTTTTCACCATAGGCCTCAATGCACTGCCAAATATTCCTTCTCAGATTCTACAAAAATAGTGTTTCCAAACTGCTGAAGGAAAATAAAGGTTTAAATCTGTGTTCTCAGAGAGCTTCCTTCTAAGTTTTATCCTGGGATACTTGCTTTTCACCACTGGCCTCAATGAGCTCCCTAATGTCCATTCAAAGAATGAACATAAACAGTGTTTCCAAACTGCTGAATATAAAGAAAGGTTTAGCTCAGTGAGATGAATAAACACATCACAAAACAACATCTCAGAAAGATTCTTTTTACTTTTTATGTGAAGATATTTTTCACCATTGTCCTCATTGTGCAACCAAATATCTATTCACAGATTCTAACAAAACAGTGTTTCCCAACTGCTGAATGAAAAGAAAGGTTTAAATCTGTGAGATGAATGCACACATCACAAATTGGTTTCTCAGATAACATCCTTCTAGTTTTTATCCTGGGACCTTTGGGAACTCATTGAGGCCAATGGCAAAAATGTGAATATCTCAGGATAAAAACTAGAAGGAAGCTATCTGAGAAACCACTTTGTGATGTGTGCGTTCATCTCCTAAAGTTAAACGTTTCTTTTCATTCAGTGGTTTGGAAACACTGTTTTGGTACAATTTGCTAAGGAATATTTGGGAGTGCATTAAGGCCTCTGGTGAAAAAGGAAATATCTTCACATAAAAACTAAAAGAAATCTTTCTGAGACACTGCTTTGTGATGTGTGCATTCATCTTACAGAGTTAAACCTTACTTTAGATTCAGCCTTTTGGAAAAACTGTTTTTGTCCATTCTGTGAATGGACATTTGTGAACTCATTGAGGCCAATGGCAAAAAAAAAGAATATCCCAGGATAAAAACTAGAAGGAAGCTATCTGAGAAACAGTTTGTGGTTGGGCATTCATCTCCTAGAGTTAAACCTTTCCTTTCTGTATGTTTATTGTGGCATTATTCACAATAGCAAAGACTTGGAACCAACCCAAATGTCCAACAATGATAGACTGAATTAAGAAAATGTGGCACAAATACACCATGGAATACTATGCAGCCATAAAAAATGAAGAGTTCATGTCCTTTGTAGGGACATGGATGAAATTGGAAATCATCATTCTCAGTAAACTATCACAAGAACAAAAAACCAAACACCGCATATCCTCACTCATAGGTGGGAAGCGAACAATGAGAACACATGGACACAGGAAGGGGAACATCACACTCTGGGGACTGTTGTGGGGTGGGGGGAGGGGGAGGGATAGCATTGGGAGATATACCTGAAGTATAATAATAATAATAATAATAATAACCTTTCCTTTCATTCAGCAGTTTGGAATCACTGTTTTTGCTGTATCTTCGAATGGAAATTTGGGAGTGCATTGAGACCTTTGATGAAATAGGAAATACCTTCAGATAAAAACTAGAAAGAAGCTTTCTGAGTAACTGCTTGTTGATGTTTGCATTCACTTCACAGTATTAAACGTATCTTAGGAATCAGCAGTTTGGAAAAACAGTTTTTGTCCATTCTGCAGATGGACATTTGGGAGTTCGCAGAGGCCAATTGTGAAACAGTGATTATCCCAGGGTAAATACTAGAAGGAAGCTATCAGAGAAACTGCATTTTGATGTGAACATTCATCTCACAGAGTTAAATTTTCTTTTCATTCAGCAGTTTGGAAACACTGTTTTGGTTGAATGTGTGAAGGCATATTTGGGAGTGCAATGAGGCCTGTGGTGAAAAAGGAAATATCTTCAGATAAAGACTACAAAGAAACTTTCAGAAAAACTGCTTTGTGATGTGAGCATTCATCTCACTTGGTTAAAAGTTTCTTTTGATTCAGCAGTTTGTAAACACTGTTTTTCTCCATTCTGTGAGTGGACATTTTGGAACTCACTGAGGCCACGGTCAAAAAAGGGAAAATCCCAGGATTAAAAATATAAGGAAGCCATCTCAGAAACTGTTTGTGATGAGTGCATTCATCTCCTAGACTTAAACCTTTCTTTTCATTCAGCAGTTTTGAATCACTGTTTTTGCAGTATCTGCCAAGGGAAGATTGGGAGTGTATTGAGGCCTTTGATGAAATAAGAAATATCTTCAGAAAAAAACTAGAAAGAAGGTTTCTGAGAAACTGCTTTGTGATGTCTGCATTCATCTCAAAGAGTTAAACGTTTCTTTGGATTCAGCAGTTGGGAAACACTGTTTTTGTCCATACTGTGAATGGACATTTTGGAGTTCATTGTGGCCAAAGGTGAAAAAGCAAATATCCCAGGATGAATACTAGAAAGAAGCTATCTGAGAAACAGTCTAATGTTGTGTGCATTCATCTCACAGAGTTATAACTTTCTTTTTACTCAGCAGTTTGGAAACACTGTTTTTGTAGAATCTGGGAAGGGACATTTGGGAGCTCATTGAGGCCTATGGTGAAAAATGAAATATCTTCAGATAAAAACTAGAAAGAAGCTTTCTGACAAACTGCTTTGTGATTTCTGCAGTCATTTCACAGACTTAAAAGTTCCATTGGATTCAGCAGTTTGGAAACATTCTCTTTGTCCATTCTGTGAATGGATGTTTGGGCAGATATTTAGGCCAAAGGAGAAAAAGGAAATATCCCAGGATGAAAACTAGAAGGAAGCTTTCTGAGAAACTGCTTTGAGATGTGTGCATTCGTCTACTAGGGTTAAAGCTTTCATTTCATTCAGCAGCATGGAATCACTGTTTTGACTGTAACTGCTAAGGGAAATTTTGGAACACATTGAGGTCTTTGATGAAATAGGAAATAACTTCAGATAAAAACTAGAAAGAAGCTTTTTGAGAAAGTGCTTTGTGATGTGTGCATTCAACTCACAGAGTTAAACCTTTCTTTGGATTCAGCAGTTTGGAAACACTGTTTTTGTCCATTCTGCAAATGGACATTTGGGAGCTCATTGACACCAATGGTGAAACAGCAAATATACAAGGATGAAAACTAGAAGGAAGCTTTCTGAGAAACCACTTTGTGCTGTGTGCATTCGTCTCCAAGAGTTGAAACTTTCTTTTCATTCAGCACTTTGTAATCAATCTTTTTTCAGTATCTGCAAAGGGATATTTGGCAGCACATTGAGGCCTTTGATGAAATAGGAAACATCTACAGATAAAAACGAGAGATAAGCTTTCTGAGAAACTGCTTTTTGATCTTTGCATTCATCTCACAGAGTTAAAAGTTTCTTTGGATTCAGCAGTTTGGAAACACTATTTTTGTCCATTCTGCGAATTGACATTTGAGAGTACATTGAGGAAAATGGCAAAAAAGAAAATATGCGAGATTAAAAACTAGAAGGAAGCTATCTGAGAAACTGCTTTGTGAAATGCGCATTCATCTCCTAGAGGTAAAGTTGTCTTTTCATTCAGCAGTTTGGAAACACTGTTTTGGTGGTATCTGTGAAGGGTTATTTGGGAGTGCATTGAGGCCTTTGATGAAATAGGAAACATTTCAGATAAAAACTACAGAGAACTTTCTGAGAAACTGCTTTGTCATGTGTGCATTCACCTCACAGAGTTACACCTTTCTTTTCTTTCAGCAGTTGGGAAACACTGATTTGGTTGAATCTGCAATGGGGTATTTGGGAGCACATTGAGACCTATGGTGAAAAAGGAAATGTCTTCAGATAAAAACTTGAAAGAAGCTTTCTGAGAAACTGTTTTGTGATGTGTGCATTCATCTCACAGTGTTAAAACTTTCTTTTGATTCAGCAGTTTGGAAACACTCTTTTTGTCCATTCTGTGACTGGATAGTTGGGAACTCATTGAGGCCAATGGCAAAAAAGCAAATATCCCTGGATAAAAACTAGAAGGAAGCTCTCTGAGAAAACCATTTTTGATGTGTGAATTCGTCTCCTAGAGTTAAAACTTTCTTTTCATTCAGCAGTATGGGATCACTGTTTTTGCAGTATTGGCAAAGGGTAGTTTTGTTGTCCATTGAGGCCTTTCATGAAATTGGAAATATTTTCAGATAAAAATTAAAAAGAAGCTTTCTGAGAAACTGCTTTGTGACGTGTGCATTCCTCTCACAGATTTAAACGTTTCTTTGTATTCAGCAGTTTGGAAACACTCTTTTTGTCCATTCTGTGAATGGACATATAGGAGCTCATTGAGGCCTATGGCGAAACACTAATATCCCATGATAAACACTACACAGAAGCTACCTGTGAAACAGCATTGTGATGTGTGCATTCATCCTGCAGAGTTAAAATTTCTTTTCATTCAGCAGTTTGGAAACACTGTTTTTGTAGAATCTGCAAAGGGATATTTGGGAGCGCATTGAGGCCTATGGTGAAAAAGGAAATATCTTAAGATAAAAACCAGAAAGAAGCTTTCTGAGAAACTGCTTAGTGATGTGCCCATTCATCTCACTGTGTTAAACTTTTCTTTTGATTCAGCAATTTCGAAATGCTATTTTTGTCCATTCTGTGAATGGAAAGTTGGAAACTCATTGAGGCCAATGGCGAAAAAGTGTATGTCCCAGAATAAAAACTAGAAGGAACCTATCTGAGAAACTGCTTTGTGAAGTGTGCATTTACCTCCTAGAGTTAAACCTTTTTTTCATTCAGCAGTTTGGAAACACAGTTTTAGTAGATTCTGCAAAGGGATATTTGGGAGAGCATTGAGGCCTTTGATGAAAAAGGAGTATCTTCAGCTAGAAACTAGGAAGAATATTTCTGAGAAACTGCTTTGTGTTGTTTGCATTTATCTCACATATTTAAACCTTTCTTTCAATTCAGCAATTTGGAAACTTTGTTTTTGTCCATTCTGTGAATGGTCATTTGGGAGCTCATTGAGGCCAAAGGTGAAAAAGTGAATACCCAGGAAAAATATTAGAAGGAAGCTATCTGAGAGACTGCTTTGTGATGTGTGCATTCATCTTGTAGAGATAAAACTCTCTTTTCATTCAGCAGTTTGGAATGACTGTCTTGGCAGTATCTGCCAAAGGAAATTTGGGTGCACATGTAGGCCTTTGGTGAAAAGGAAATATCTTTACATAAAAACTAGAAAAAAGCTTTCTCAGAAACAGCTTTGTGATGCATGCATTCATCTGACAGAGTTAAACATTTCTTTGGATTCAGCAGTTTGGAAACACTGTTTTTGTATATTCTGTGAATACACATTTTGGAGATCATTGAGGCCAATTGTGAAAAAGCAAATATTCCAGGATAAATATTAGAAGGAAGCTATCTGAGAAACCACTTTGTGATGTATACACTCATCTGGTAGGGTTAAATCTTTCTTTTCATTCAGCAGTTTGGAAAGACTGTTTTGGTACAATTTGTGCACTTATATGTGGGAGCTCATTGAGGCCTGTGGTGAAAAAAGAAATAACTTCATATAAAGGCTAGAAAGAAGCTTTATGAGAAACTGCTATGTGATGTGTGCATTCATCTCACAGAGTTAAATGTTTCTTTGGATCCAGTAGCTTGGATACACTGTTTTTGTCCATTCTGCGAATAGACATTTGGGAACTCATTGAGGCCAATGGCGAAATAGTGAATATCCCAGGATGAAAACTAGAAGGAAGCTGTCTGAGAAACGTGTTGTGGTGTGTGTATTCATCTCACAGAGTTAAACTGTTTCTTTCAGTAGTTGAAAAACACTGATTTTGTAGAATGCGCAAAGGGATTTTAGGGAGTACTTTGCAGCCTATGGTTGAAAAGGAAATATCTTCAGGTAAAAACTAGAAACAAGTTTTCTGAGAAACTGCTTTGTGATGTGTGCATTTATCTCACACAGTTAAAACTTTCTTTGAATTCATCAGTTTGGGAATTTTTTTGTCCATTCTGTGAGTGGAAATTTGGGAGCTCATTGAGGCCAATGGTGAAAAAGTGAATATCACAGGATAATGACTAGAAGGAAGCTATCTGAGAAAGCACTTTGTAATGTGTGCATTCATTCACAGAGTAGAATCTTTCTTTTCATTCAGCAGTTTGGAAACACTGTGTTGGTAAAATCTGCAAAGGGATATTTGGAGTGCATTGAGGCTTATGCTGAAAAAGGAAATATCTTCAGATAAAATCTAGAAAGAAGCTTTCTGAGAAACTGCTTTATGATGTGTACATTCATCTCACACAGATAAACCTTACTTTTAATTCAGCAGTTTGGAATCACTGTTTTTGCGTTATCTGCAAAGGAAAATTTGGGTGCACATTGAGGCCTATGGTGAAAAATGAAATATCTTTAGAGGAAAACCAGAAAGAAGCTTTCTGAGAGAATGATAGGTCATGTATGCATTAATCTCACAGAGTTAAATATTTCTTTGGATTCAGCAGTTTGGAAACACTGTTTCCCTTCACAGATACCGTAAAAACAGTGTTTCCAAACTGCTGAATGAGAAGAAAGTTTTACTCTAGGAGATGAATGCACTCATCCAAAGCAGTTTCTGAGATAGCTTAATTCTAGTTTTTCTCCTGGGATACTCGTTTTTGCTTTTGTACTCAATGAGCTCCCACATATCCCTCTGCAGATTCTACAAAAACAGTTACTTCAAATTACTGAAAGAAAAGAAAGTTTTAACTCTGTGAGATCAATATTCACATCACAAAGCAGTTTCTCAGATGGCTTCCTTCTAGTTTTTATCCTGGGATATTTGCTTTTTTGCCATTGACCTCAATGAGCCCCCAAATGTCCATTAGTAGAAAGGAAAAAATCAGTGCTTCCAAAGTGCTGAATGAAAAGGAAGATTTAATTCTGAGAGATGAATACACACATTGGAAAGCAGTTTCTCATATAGCTTTCTTCGAGTTTTCATCCTGGGATGTTCACTTTTTTGCCATTGACCTCAGTAAGTTCCCAAAAGTCCATTCGTAGAACGGACAAAAATAGTGTTTCCAAACATATGAATCAAAAGAAAAGTGTAACTCTGTCAGATGAATGCACAAATCAGAAAGCAGTTGCTCAGAAAGATTCTTTCTAGTTTTTATCTGAAGATAATTCATTTTTCACCCTAGGCTTCAATGCTTTCCCAAATATCACTTCACAGATAATTTAAAAACAGTGATTCCAAACTGCTGAATGAAAAGAAAGGTTTAAGTCTAGGAGGTGAATGCACACATCACAAACCAGTTTCTCAGATAGCTGCTGTATACATTTATCCTGGGATGTTCACTTTTTCACCATTAGCCTCAATGAGCTCCCAAATGTCCATTCACCCAATGGACAAAAACAGTGTTTCCAAACTGCTGAATCCAAAGAAACATTTAATTCTGTAATATGAATGCACACATCACAAAGCAGTTTCTCAGAAAGCTTATTTCTAGTTTTTATCTGAAGATATTTCCTTTTTCACCATAGGCCTCAAAGCGCTCACAAATATTCCTTTGCACATTCTACAAAAGACTGTTTCCAAACTGGTCAATCAAAAGAAAGTTTCAACTCTGTGAGATGAATGCACACATCACAAAGAAGTTTCTCAGAAAGCTTCTGTCTAGTTTTTATGTGAAGATATTTCCTTTTTCACCATAGGCTTCAATGCTTTCCCAAATACTTTGCAGATACTGCAAAAGCAGTGATTCCAAATCGCTGAATGAAAAGAAATGTTTAAGTCTAGAAGATGAATGCTCACATTGCAAAGAAGTTTCTTACATAGCTCCCTTCTAGATTTATCCTGGGATATTCACTTTTTCACTATTGGGCTCAATGAGCTCCCAACTGTCCATTCGCTGAATGGACAAAAACAGTGTTTCCAGACTGCTGAATCAAAAGAATGATTTAAGTATGTAAGATGAATGCATGCATCACAAAGCACTTTCTCAGAAAGATTCTTCTAGTTTTTATCTGAAGATATTTCCTTTTTCACCATAGGCCTCAAAGAGCTCCCAAATATCCCTTTGCAGATACTGCAAAAACAGTCATTCCAAACTGTGGAATGACAAGAAAGGTTCCACCCCAGGAGATGAGTGCACACACCAAAAAGTGCTTTCTCAGCTATCTTCCTTCTAGCATTTATCCTGGGATATTAGCTTTTTCACCATTGGCCACAATGAGCTCCCAAATGTCCATTCGTAGAATGGACAAAAACAGTTTTTCCTGACTGCTGAATGAAAAGAAAGGTTTAACTCTGAGAGATGAATGCACCCATCACAAAGTGGTTTCTCAGATAGCCACCATCTAGTACTTGTCTCAAGATATTTAGTATTTCATGAAAGGCCTCAATGCACTCCCAAATTTCCATATGCAGATTCTGTGAAAACACTGATTCCAAACTGCTGATGAAAAGAAAGTTCTAACTCTAGATGAATGCACAGGTCACAGTGCAGTTTTTCTGATAGCTTTTTTTGTAGTGTTTATCCAGGGATTTTTGCTTTTTCACCTTTCGCATCAATGAGCTCCAAAATGTCCATTCACAGAAAGGATAAAAAAAAACTGTTTCCAAAAGATGAATCCAAAGAAGTGTTTAAGTCTGTAATATGAATAAACACATCACAAATCAGTTTCTCAGAAAGCTTATTTCTAATTTTTATCTATAGATAATTCCTATTTCATCAAGACTTCAATGCACTCACAATATCCCTTCACAGATTCTACCAAAAGAGTTTCCAAACCACTGAATGAAAAGAAAGGTTTTGCTCTACTAAATGAATGCACACAACACAAATTGGTTACTCAGCTAGCTTCCTTCTAGTTTTTATCCCGGGATATTCCCTTTTTCACCATTGGCCTCAATGAGTCCGAAAATTTCCATCACAAAATTAACATAAACAGTGTTTCCAAACAGATGAAACCAAAGAGAGGTTTAACTCTGTGAAATGAATGCACACATCACAGAGCTGTTTCTCAGAAAGATTCTTTCCAGTTTTTACCTGAAGATATTTCCTTTTTCACCATAGGCCTCAATGCACTCCCAAATATCCCTTTGCATATTCTACCAAACAGATTCTTTCCAAACTGCTGAATGAAAAGAAAGGTTTAGCTCTGAGAGATGAATGCACACATTACAAAGTGGTTTCTCAGATAGCTTCTGTCTAGTTTTTATCCTGGGATAATCACGTTTTTACTTTGGCCTCAACTAGTTTCCAAATGTCCACTCACAGAAGAGACAAAACAGTGTTTCCAAACTGCTGAATCCAAAGAAATGTTTAATTCTGTGAGACGAATGCACACATTGCAAAGCAGTTTCTCAGAAAGTTTCTTTCTAGATTTTATCAGAATATATTTTCTTTTGGACCATTGGTCTCAAAGCACTCTCAAACATAGCTTCGTAGATTCTACCAAAACAGTGATGCCAAACAGCTGAAAAAAAAAACAAGGTTTAGCTCTGCAAGGTGAATGCACACATCACAAAGTGGTTTCTGAGATAGCTTCCCTTTGGTTTTTAACCTGGGATATTCCTTTCTTCTCCATTGGCCTCAATGAACTCCCAAATGTACATTTGCAGTATGGACAAAGCAGTGTTTCCAAACTGCTGATTCAAAAGAAATGTTTAACTATGTGGGATGAATATACACATCACAAAGCAGTTTCTCAGGAAGCTTCTTTCCAGTTTTTATCTGAAGATATTCCTTTTTTCACAATAGGCCTCAAAGTGCCTATTGTGAAATACTCCTTCATAGATTCTACCAAGACAGTGTTTCCAAACTGCTGAATGAAAAGTTTAACACTTTGAGATGAATGCACACTTCACATCCCGGTGTCTCAGATAGCTTTCCTTCTAGTATTTATCCTGGGATATTTGCTTTTTTGCCATTGGCCTCAATGGGCTCCCAAATGTCCATTTGCAGAATGGACAAAAACAGTGTCTCCAAACTGCTGAAACCAAAGAAAACTTTAAGTCTTCGAGATGAATGCAAACATCACAAAGCAGTTTCTCAGAAATCTTCTTTCTAGTTTTTATCTGAAGATAGTTCATATTTCATCAAAGGCCTCAATGCACTCCCAAATTTCCCTTCACAGATACTGCAAAAAGAGAAATTCTAAAATGCTAAATGGAAAGAATTCTTTAACTCTAGAAGATGAAAGAACACATCATCAAGTGGTTTGTCAGATAGCTTCCCTCTAGTTTTTATCCTGGGATATTTGCTTTTTTGCCATTGGCATCAATGAGTTCCCAAATGTCCATTTGCAGAATGGACAAAAACAGTGTTTCCAAACTGCTGAATCCAAAAAACAGGTTTAAATGTGTGAGATGAAGGCACACATCACAAAGCAGTTTCTCAGAAAGCTTCTTTCTAATTTTTGTCTGAAGCTATTTCCTTTTTCAACTAAGGCCTCAATGCGCTCCCAAATGTCCCTTTGCAGATTCTACCAAAACAGTGCTTCCAAACTGCTGAATGTAAAGAAAAGTTTAACTCTGTGAGATTAATTCACACATCACAAAGTAGTTTCTCAGATAGCTTCTTTCTAGTTTTTATCCTGGTAGTCTCCATTTTTTGCCATTGGCCTCTATGAGCTCCCCAGTGGCCATTTGCACAATGGAAAAAACAGTGTTTTGAAACTGCTGAATCCAAACAATCGTTTAACTCTGTGAGATGAATGCACACATCAAAAAGCAGTTTCCCAGAAAGCTTCTTTCTAGTTTTTGTCTGAAGATATTTCCTATTTCATCAAAGCCTCAAAATGCTCCTAAATTTCTCTTCACAGATACTAAAAAAACAGTGATTCCAAACTTCTAAATCAAAAGAAAGATTTAACTCTACAAGTTGAATGCACATATCACAAAGTGGTTTCTCAGACAGCTTCATTCTTGTTTTTATCCTGGTATTTTCACTTTTTATCCATTGACTTCAGTGAGTTCTCAATTGTCCATTTGTGGCATGGACAAAAACACTATTTCCAAACTGCTGAAGCCAAAGAAACGTTTATATCTGTGAGATGAATGCACACATCAAAAGGAGTTTCTCAGAAATCTTCTTTCTAGTTTTTATCTGAAGATATTTCCTTTTTCACCATAGGCCTAAATGCACTCTGAAATATCCCTTCACAGAGGCTGCCAAAACGGTGTTTCCAAACTGCTGAATGATAATAAAAGTTTATCTCTGCAAGATGAATACACACATCACAACGTGATTCTTCAGACACCTTCCTTCTAAAATTTACCCTGGGATATTCACTCCATCGCCATTGGCCTCAATAGTCTCCCAAATATCCATTTGCAGAATTGAAAAAAAACAGTGTTTCCAAATGGCTGAAACCAAAGAAATGATTAACTCTGTGAGGTGAATGCACACATCACAAAGCAGTTTCTCAGAAAGCTTCTTTCTAGTTTTTATCTGACGATGTTTCCTATTTCATCAAAGGCCCCAATGAGCTCTCAAATTTCCCTTTGCAGATACTGCAAAAACCATGATTCCAAACTTCTGAATGAAAAGAAAGATTTAACTCTAAGAGACGAATGTACATATCACAAAGCAGTTTCTCAGGTAACTTCCTTCTAGTTTTTGTCTTTTTATATTCACTTTTTTGCCATTGGCCTCAAAGAGTTCCCAAATGTCCATTCACACAATAGACAACAACAGTGTTTACAAACCCCTGAACCAAAAGAAAGGATTAACTCTGTGAGATGAATGGACCCATCACAAAGCAGTTGCTAAGAAAGATTCTTTCTAGTTTTTATCTGAAGATATTTCCTTTTTCACCATAGGCGTCAATGCGCCCCCATATATCCCTTTGTAGATTCTACCAAAATAGTGTTTCCAAACTGTGGAATGTAAAGAAAGGTTTACCTCTGTGAGATGAAGGAACTTATCACAGAGCAGTTTCTCAAATAACTTCCTTTTAGTATTTATCCTAATATATTTTCTTTTTCACCTTTGGCCTCAATGAGCTTCAAAATGTACAATCACAGAATGGACAAAAACAGTGTTTCTAAACTTCTGAAACAAAAGAACCCCTTTGCTCTGTGAGTTGAATGCACACATTACAAAGCAGTTTCTGAGAAAGCTTTTTTCTAGTTTTTATCTGAAGGTATTTAATATTTCATCAAAGGCCTCAATGCACTACCAAATTTCCTTACACAGATACTGCAAAAGCACTGATTCCAAACTGCTGAATCAAAAGAAAATTTTAACTCTAGGAGATGGATGCACACATCACAACGCGGTTTCTCAGATAGCTTCCTTCTAGTTTTCATACTGGGATTTCTGCTTTTTTGCCTCTGGCCTCCATGAGCTCCAAAATGTCCATTTGCAGAATGGACAAAAAAAGTGTTTCCAAAATGTTGAATCCAAAGAAATGTTTAAATCTGTCAGATGAATGAACACATCACAAATCAGTTTCTCAGAAAGCTTTCTTCTAGTTTTTATCTGAAGATATTTCCTATTTCATCAAAGGCCTCAATTCGCCCCCAATATCCCTTCACAGATTCTACCAAAACAGTGTTTACAAACTGCTCAATGAAAAGAAAGGTTTCACTTTAGGAGATAAATGCACACATCACAAAGTGGTTTCTCAGATAGCTTCCTTCTATTTATTATTCTGAGATATTCACCTTTTCCCCATTGGTCTCAATCTGCTTCCAAATATCCCTTTGCAGATTCTAGCAAAACAGTGTTTCCAAACTGCTGAATGAAAAGAAACGTTAATCTCTGTGAGATGAATGCACACATCAAAAAGCAGTTACTCAGATAGCTTCATTCTAGTTTTTATCCTGGGATATTCCCTTTTTCACCCTTGGCCTCAATGAGTTCCAAAATTTCTATTTCCCAGTTGACATAAACAGTGCTTCCAAACAGATGAATCCAAAGAGAGGTTTAACTGTGTGAGATGAATGCACAAATCACAGAGTACTTTCTCAGAAAGATTCATTCTATTTTTTATCTGAAGATATTTCCTTTTTCACCATAGGATTCATTGTGCTCCCAAATATCCCTTCACATATTATACCAAAACAGTGTTTCCAAATGCTGAATGAAAAGCTTAACTCTGTGAGATGAATGTACAATTCACAAAGCAGTTTGTCAGAAAGTTTCTTTCTAGTGTTTATCTGAAAATATTTTCCATTTAATCAAAGACCTCAATGCACTCCCAAATTTCCCTTCAGAGGTACTGCAAAAACATTGTTTCCAACAAGCTGAATGAAAAGAAAGGCTTAACTTTAGGAGATGAATGCACTCATCACAAAGTGGTTTCTCAGATAGCCTCCTTCTAGTTTTTATCCTGGTATATTCACTTTTTCGACATTTGCTGCAAGGAGTTCCCAAATGTCCATTCGCAGAATGGACAAAAGGAGTGTTTCCAAACTGCTGAATCCAAAGAAGTGTTTATCACTGTGAAATGAATGCACACATCACAGAGCAGTTTCTCAGAAAGATTTTTTTGCTAGTATCTGAAAATATTTCCTTTTTCACCATAGGCCTCAATGTACTCCCAAATATCCCTTTGCAGATTCTTCCATAACAGTGTTTCCAAACTGCTGAATGAAAAGAAAAGTTTAACTCTGTGAGATGAATTCAGACATCACAACATGGTTTCTCAGATAGCTTCCTTCCAGTATTTATCCTCGTATACTTGCTTTTTCACCATTGGCATTTACAAGCTCCAAAATGTCCATTCACAGACTGGACAAAAACAGGGTTTCCAAATGGCTGAATCCAAAGAAACGTTTAACTCTCTGAGATGAATGCAGACATCACAACTCAGTTTCTCAGAAAGCTTCTTACTAGTTTTTATCTGAAAGTATTTCCTATTTTATCAAAAGCCATACAGCACTCCAAAATTGCACTTCACAGATACTGCAAAAACATTATTACAAAGTGCTGAATGAAAAGCAATGTTTAACACCAGGAGACAAATGCACTCATCACAACACAGTTTCTCAGGTAGCTTCCTTCTAATTTTTACTTGGGATATTCACTTTATCACCGTTGGCCACAAGGAGCTCCCAAATGTCCCTTCACAGAATGGACAAAAACAGTGTTTCCAAACTGCTGAATCCTAGGAAGTGTTTATGTCTGTGAGATGAATGCACACATCAGAAATCAGTTTCACAGAAAGCTTCTTTCTTGTTTTTATCTGAACATATTTCCTATTTCATCAAAGGTCTCACTGCACTCCCAAATTTCCTTTCATGGATACCACAAAAGAGTGATTCCAAACTGCTGAATGAAAAGAAAGATTTATCTCTAGGAGACAAATGCATACATCACAAAGCAGTTTTTCAGATAGCTTCCTTCTAGTTTTCATCCTGGGATAGTTGCTTTTTTGTTCTTGGCCTCAATGAGTTCCCAAATGTCCATTCACAGAAAAGATATAAATAGTTTTTCCAAAATGCTGAATCCAAAGAAAGGTTTAACTCTGTGAGATGAATGCACACATCACAAAGCACTTTCTCAGAATGCTTCTTTATACTTTTTATCTGAAGATATTTCATTTTTCACCATAGGCCTTAATGCACTCCCAAATATCCCTTCCCAGATTCTACTAAAACAGTGTTTCCAAACTGCTGAATGAAAAGAAAGATATAACTCTAGAAGACGAATGCATACATCACAAATTGGTTTCTCAGATAGCTTCCTCCAAGTTTTTATCCTAGCATATTCCCTTTTATGCCATTGGCCAAAATGAGCTGAAAAATGTCCATTTGCAGAAAGGAAAAAAACAGGGTTTCCAAACTGCTGAATAGAAAGAAATATTTAACTCTGTGAGATGAATGCACACATCACAAAGCAGTTTCACAGAAAGCTTGTTTCTAGTTTTTATCTGAAGATATTTCCTATTTCATGAAAGGCCTCAATGCGCTCCCAAATTTCCCTTCACAGATACCGCAAAAACAGGGATTCCAAAGTGCTGAATGAAAAGAAAGGTTTATCTCAGTGAGATGAGTGCACATATCACAAAGCAGTTTCTCAGATAGATTCCTTCTAGTTTTTATTCAGGGATATTTGCTTTTTTGCCATTGGCATTTATGAGCTCCTAAATGTCCATTCGCAGAACGGAAAAGAAGAGTGTTTCCAAATTGCTGAATTAAAAGAAAGTTTTAACTCTGTGAGATTAATGCACACATCACAATGCTATTTCTCAGAAAGCTTCTTTCTAGTTTTTATCTGAAGATATTTACTTTTTCACCTTAGGCCCCAACGCACTCCCAAATATCCCTTCACAAACTCTACCAAAACAGTGTTTCCAAACTGCTGAATGAAAAGAAATATTTAGCTCTGGGATATGAATGCAAACAACACAAGGCTGTCCCTCAGATGGCTTCCTTCTTTTTTTATGTTGAGATATTTGCTTTTTCACAATTTTCCTAAAAGAACTCGCAATTGTAAATTCACAGAATGGACAAAAACAGCGTTTCCAAACTGCTGAATATAAAGAAATGTTTAACTCTGTGAGATGAATGCACACAACACAAATCGGTTTCTCAGAAAGCTTCCTTCTAATTTATATCTGAAGATACTTCCTTTTTCACCATAGGACTCAAGGTGCTCTGAAATTCCCCTTCACAAATTCTACCAAAACAGCATTTCCAAACTGCTGAATGAAAAGGAAATTTAACTCTGTGAGATGAATGCAAACATCACAATGCAGTTTTATCGGACAGCTTCCTACTAGTATTTTTCATGGTACAGTCGTTTTTCCACCATTGGCCTCAATGAGCTCCACAATCTCCTTTCACAGAATGTACAAAAACAGAGTTTCCAAACTGCTGAATCCAAACAAACTTTTAAATCTGTGAGAGGAATGCAAACATCACAAATCAGTTTCTCAGAAAGCTTCTTTCTAGTTTTTATCTGAAGATATTCCTTTTTCACCATAGGCCACATTGTGCTCCCAAATATCCATTCGCAAATTCTAGCAAAACAGTGGTTCCAAACTGCTGAATGAAAAGAAAAGTTTAACTATGTGAAATGAATGCACACATCACATCGTGGTTTCTCAGATAGCTTCCTTCTAGTTTTTATCCTGGGATATTCGATTTAGCCATTTGCCTAAATGAGCTCCCAAATGTCCATTCACAGAATGCACAAAAACAGTGTTTCCAATATGCTCAATCCAAAGAAACGTTTAACTCTGTGAGAAGAATACACACAGCACAAAGCAGTTTCAGAGAAAACTTCTTTCTATTTTTTATGTTTAGATATTTCCTGTTTCATCAAAGGCCTCAATACGCTCCCAAATTTCCCTTTGCAGATACTGCAAAAGCACTGATTCTAAAGTGCTGAATGATAAGAAAGGTTTAACTCTAAGAGTTGAATGCATACGTCACTAAGCAGTTTTTCAGATCGCTTCCTTCTAGTGTGTATCCTGGAATATTCAATTTACTGACATTGGCCTCAATGAGTTCCCAAATGTGAATTTGCAGAATGGACAAAAACAATGTTACCAAACTGTGGAATCCAAAGAAAGGTTTAACTCTGTGAGATAAATGCACACTTCACAAAGCAGTTTCTCAGAATGTTTCTTTCTCATTTTTATCCAAAGATATTTCCATTTCCACAATAGACCTCATTGTGCTCCCAAATATCCCTTCACAGATTCAACCAAAACAGTGTTTCCAAACTGCTGAGTGAAAAGAAAAGTTTAACTGTGTGAGATATATTCACACATCCTAAAGTGGTTTCTCATATAGCTTCCTTCCAGTTTTTACCCTGGGATACTCGCTTTTTCAACATTTACCTCAATGAGCTCCAAAATGTCCATTCACAGAATGTACAAAAACGGGGTTTCCAAACTGCTGAATCAAAAGAAAGGTTTAACTCTGGGAGATGTATGCACACATCACAAAAGAGTTTCTCAGAAACCTCCTTTCTAGTTTTAATCTGAAGACATTTCCTTTTTACCATAGGCCTCAATGCACTCACAAATATCCCTTTGCAGATTCTACTAAAAAAGTGTTTCCAAACTGCTGAGTGAATAGCAAAGTTTAACTCTGTGAGATGACTGCACACACCACAATGTGTTTTTGCAGATAGCTTCCTTCTAGTATTTACCCTGGGATATTCACTTTTTTGCCATTGGCATCAATGAGCTCCAAAATGTCCATTCACAGAATGTACAAAACTGTGTTTCCAAACTGCTGAATCCAAAGAAATGTTTACATCTGTCAGATGAATGCACACATCACAAAGTAGTTTCTCAGAAAGATTCTTTCTAGTTTTTATCTGAAGATATTTCCCATTTCATCAAAAACCTCAATGTGCTCCCAAATTTCCCTTTGCAGATACTGCAAAAACAGTGATTCTAAACTTCTGAATGAAAAGAAAGGTTGAACTCTAGTAGACAATTGCACACATCACAAAGCAGTTTCTCAGAGAGCTTCCTTCTAGTTTTCATCCTGGGTTATTAGCTTTCTCTCCATTGGCTCCAATGAGTTCCCAAATGTCCATTCACAGAATGGACAAAAATAGTGTTTCCAGACTGCTGAATCAAAAGAAACTTTTCAGTCTGTGTGAAGAATGCACACAACACAAAGCAGTTTCATATAAATCTGCTTTCTAGTTTTTATTGGAAGATATTTCCTACTTCATCAAAGTCCTCAATGTGCTCCCAAATTTCTCTTTGCAGATACTGCAAAAACAGTGATTTCAAACTGCTGAATGAAAAAAAAAGGTTTAACTCTAGGAGATGAATGCACACTTCACAAAGCAGTTTCCCAGATAGATTCTGTCTAGTTTTTATCCTGGGTTAGTCACTTTTTTGCCATGGCCTCATTGGGTTCCAAATGTCCATTTGCAGAATGGACAAAAACAGTGTTTCCAAACTGCTGAATCCAAAGAAAGATTTAAATCTGTGAGTTGAATGCACACATCACAAAGCAGTTTCTCAGAAAACCTCCATCTAGTTTTTATCTGAATTGGTTTCATTTTTCACCATAGCCATCAAGGCCCTCCCAAATATCCCTTCACAGATTCTACCAAAACAGTGTTTCCAAACTGCTGAATGAAAAGAAAGGTTTAACTCTTTGAGATGAATGCACTCATTACAAATTGCTTCTCAGATATCTTCCTTCTAGTTTTTATCCTTGGATATTCGCTTTTTCTCCTTTGGCCTCTATGAGTTTCCAAACGTCCATTCGCTGAATGGACAAAACCAGTGTTTCCAAAGTGCTGAATCAAAAGAAATGTTTAAGTCTGTGAGGTGAATGCACACATCACAGAGCAGTTTCTCAGAAAGATTCTTTCAAGTTTTTATCTGAAGATATTTCTTTTTTTGCCTTAGGGCTCAATATGCTCCCAAATATCCCTTTGCAGATTCTACCAAAACACTGTTTCCAAACTGCTGAATGAAAAGAATGTTTTAACCCTAGGAAGTGAAAGCACACATCAAGAACCAGTTTCTCAGATAGATTTCTTCTTGTTATTATCCTGTTATATTCGCTTTTTCTCCACTGGCTTCAATGAGTTCCAAAATGTGCATTCTCAGAATGGATATAAACAGTGTTTCCAAACTGCTGAATCAAAAGAACTGTTTAACTGTGTGAGATGAATGCACACGTCACAAAAGAGTTTCTCAGAAACCTCTTTTCTAGTTTTAATTTGAAGATATTTCCTTTTCACCACAGGACTCAAGGCACTCCCAAATATCCCTTCACAGATTCTACCAAAACAGTTTTTCCAAACTGCTGAGTGAAAAGAAAATTTTAACTCTGTGAGATGACTGCACACATCACAATGTGGTTTCTCAGATAGCTTCTGTCTATTACTTATCTTGGTATACTTGCTTTTTCACCATAGGTGTCAATGAGCTCCAAAAAGTGCATTCACAGAATGGACAAAAACAGTATTTCCAAACTGCTGAATCCAAAGAAATGTTTAAGTCTGTCAGGTGAATGCACGCATCATGAAGCAGTTTCTGAGAAAGCTTCTTTGTAGTTTTTAACTGAAGATATTTCCTTTTTCACCATAGACTTCATGCATTCCCAAATATTCCCTTGCAGATTTGATCAAAACTGTGTTTCCAAACTGCTGAATGAAAAGAAAAGTTTAACTCTGTGAGATGAATGTCCACATCACAACACACTTATCCAGATAGCATCCTTCTAACATTTATCCTGGGATATTCTCTTTTTTGCCATTCACCTCAATGCACTCCGAAATATCAATATGTAAATTATACCAAAGAGTGTTTCCAAACTGTTGAAGGAAAAGAAGTGTTTAACACTGTGAGATGAATGCACACATCACAAAGCAGTTTCTCATAAAGCTTCTTTCTAGTATTTATCTGAAGATATTTTCTTTTTCACATAGGCCTCAATGTGCTCCCAAATATCCCCTCACAGATTCTAATAAAGGAGGGTTTTCAAACTGCTGAATGAATAGAAGGGTTTCACTCTGTGAGCTGAATGCACACATCACAAAGCACTATCTCAGGTAGCTTTATTCTAGTTTTCATTATGGGATAATCCCTTTTTCTCCATTGGTCTCAATGAACTCCCAAATGTCCATTCACAGAATGGAGAAAAAAAGTGTTTCCAAACTGATGAATCCAAAGAGATGTTTAACTCCATGAGATGAAGGCACATATCACAAAAGTTTTTCAGAAAGTTTCTATCTAGTATTTATCTGACTATATTTCCTTTTTCACCATAGGTTTCAATGCACTCCCAAGTATCCCTTTGCAGATTCTACCAAAACAGTCTTTCCAATCTGTTGAATGAAAAAAAGTTTAACTCTGCGAGATGAATGCAAACATCACAACGTGGTTTCTCAGACAGCATCCTTCTAGTATTTGTCCTGGGATACTCCCTTTTTCGCCTTTGGCCACAATGAGCTCCAAAATGTCCATTTGCAGAATGGGCAAAAACAGTATTTCCAAACTGCTGAATCCAAAGAAACTTTTAACTCTGTGAGATGAATGCACACATCACAAAGCGGTTTTTCAGAGAGAGTCCTTCTATTTTTTTTTCCTGGAATAATTGCCTCTTTGCCATTGACCTTATTTAGCTCTCAGAAGTCCATTCACAGAATGGATAAATGCTGTGACAAAGCTGGTTCTCAGAAAGCCTATTTCTAGTTTTTATCTGAAGATGTTTCATTTTTCACCATAGCCCTCTATGAGCTCTCAATTAGCTCTGCATAGATTCAACCAAAACAGTGTTTCCAAACTGCTGAAGGAAAAGAAAAATTTCACTCTGTGAGATGAATGCAAACATCACAACACGGTTTCTCAGATCGCATCCTTCTAGTATTTATTCTCAGATATTTGCCTTTTGCCATTGGCCTCAGTGAGCTCTCAAATGTCCATTCACAGAATGGACAAAAGCAGTGTCTCCAAACTGCTGAATCCAAAGAAATTTTTTGTTTCTGAGATGAAAGCACACATCAAAAAGCAGTTTCTTGGAAAGGTTCTTTATAGTTTCTATCTGAAGTTATTTCCTATTTCATGAAAGGCCTTGATGCACTCGCAAATATCCCTTCACAGATACTGCAAAAACAGTGATTTCAAACAGCTGAATGAAAAGAAATGTTTAACTCTTGGAGACAAATGCACATATCACAAAGCAGTTTCTCAGATTGCATCCTTCTTGTTTTTATCCTGGGATATTCCCTTTTTCACCATTGGCTTAAATGAGTTCCCAAATGTCCATTTGCAGAATGGACAAAAATTGTTTCCAAACTGCTGAATCCAAAGAAATGGTTAACTCAGTGAGTTGAATGCACACAGCACAAAGCAGTTTCACAGAATGCTGCTTTCTAGTTTTTATCTGAGCACATAGGCCTCAATGTGCTCCAAAACATACCATCATAGATTCTACCAAAACAGTGTTTTCAACTGCTGAATGAAAAGAAAGCTTTAACTCTGTGAGATGAATGCACACATCACAAAGCGGTTTCTCAGATAGCTTCCTTATATTTTTATCTTGGCTTGTTCCCTTTTTCATCCCTTTTTCACCATTGGCCTCAATGCGATCTCAAATTTCCCTTCACAGATACTGCAAAAACAATGATTCCAAACTGCTGAATGAAAAGAAAGGTTTAACTACAGGAAATGAATGCACACATTACAAAGCAGTTTCTCAGATAGCTTCTTTCTTGTTTTTGTCCTGTTATATTCGTTTTCTTCTCCATTGGCTTCAATGAGTTCCAAAATATCCATTCGCATTTCCTTTTTCATGTTAAGCCTCAATACACTCCAAAATATCTCTTCACAGATCCTACCAAAACAGTTTTTCCAAAAGGCTGAATCTAAAGAAACTATTAACTCTGTGAGATAAATGCACATGACAAAAAGAAGTTTCTCAGAAAGCTTCTTTCTAGTTTTTATCTGATGATACTTCCATTTCACCATAGGCCTCAACTGGCTCCCAAATATCCCTTCACAGATTCTACCAAAACAGTTTTACCAAACTACTGAAAGAAAAGAAATGTTTAACTCTGCAAAATGAATGCACACCTAACAAAGCATTTTCTCAAATAGCTTCCTTCTTGTTTTTATCCTGTGATATTCCCTTTTTCTCCATTGGCCACAATGAGATCCCAAATGTCCGTTTGCAGAATAGGCAAAAACAGTATATCCAAAATGCTGAATCCAAAGAAACTTTTAAGTCTGGGGATGAATGCCCACATCACATGGCAGTTTCTCAGAATACTTCTTTCTAGTTTTATCTGTAGAAATTTACTTTTTCACCTTAGGTGTCAATGAGCTCCCAAATATCCCTTTGCAGATTCTGCCAATACAGTGTTTCCAAACTGCTGAATAAAGAGAAAGGTTTAACTTAAGAGATGAATGCACATATCACAAAGCAGTTCCTCAGATACATTTCTTCTATTTGTTATCCTGGGATATTCACTTTTTCACCATTGACCTCAAATAGCTCCCAAATGTCCATTCACAGAATGGACAAAAAAGGTGTTTCCTAACTGCTGAATTGAAAGAAATGTTTAACTCTGTGACATGAATGTACACAGCACAAAGCAGCTTCTCTGAAAGCTTTCTAGTTTTTATCTGAAGATATTTCCTATTTCATCAAAGGCCTCAAGGCCCTCCCAAATTTGTCTTTGTAGATACTGCAAAAATGGTGACTCCAAACTGCTGAATGAAATGTTTAACTCTAGGAGATGAATGCACACATCACAACATGGTTTCTCAGATGGCTTCCTTCTAGTTTTTATCCTGGGATATTCCCTTTCTGCCATTGGCCTCAATGAGCTCCCAAATGTCCATTCACAGAATGGACATAAACAGTGTTTCTGAACTGCTGAATCAAAGGAAACGTTTAACTCTGTTATAAGAATGCACACATCACAAAGCAATGTCTCGGCAAGTGTCTCTATTTTTTATCTGGAGGTATTTCCTATTTCATCAAAGGCCTCAATGTGCTCCCAACTATTCCTTTGCACACATTGCAAAAACAGTGATTCCAAACTGCTGAATGAAAAGAAATGTTTAAGTCAGTGAGATGAATGCACACATCACAAGGCAGTTTCTCAGAAAGCTTCTTTCTTGTTTTTATCTGAAGATATTTCCCTATTCACCATAGGCCTCAATTAGTTCCCAAATATACCTATGCAGATTCTACCAAAACAGTGTTTCCAAAATGCTGAATAAAAAGAAAAGTTTAACTTTGTGAGAGGAATGCACACATCACAAAGGGGTTTCTCAGATAGCTTCCTACTAGGATTTATCCTGGAATATTCACGTTTTCGCCATTGACCTCAATAAGCTCCCAAATGTCCGTTCACAGGATGGATAAAAACAGTGTTTCCAAACTGCTGACTTGAAAGTAACTTTTAACTCTGTGAGATGAATGCACACATGGCAAAGCAGTTTCTCAGGAAGTTTCTTTCTAGTTTTAATGTGAAGATATTTCTTGTTTCATCAAAGGCCTCAATGCACTCCCAAATTTCCCTTTGCAGATACTGCAAAAACAATGATTCTAATCTGCTGAATGGAAGGAAAGGTTTAATGCTAGTGTATGAATGCACACATCACAACGTGGTTTCTCAGATATTTTCCTTCCACTTTTTATCCTGGGATATCCCCTTTTTCACATTTGGCCTCAATGAGTTTTAAACTCCATTCACAGAATGGACAAAAACTGTGTTTCCAAACTGCTGAATCCAAAGAAACATTTTACTCTGTGAGATGAATGCACACATCACAAAGCAGTTTCTCACAAACCTTCTTTCTAGTTTTTATCTGAAGTTAGTTCATATTTCATCAAAGGCCTCAATGTGCTCCCAAATTTTCCTTCACACGTACTGCAAGAACAGTTATTCTAAACTGTTGAATGAAAAGAAAGGTTTAACTCTAGTACATGAATGAACACATCACAAAGTCATTTCTCAGATAGATTCCCTATAGTTTTTATCCTGGGATATTCACTTTTTTGTCATTGGCATCAATGAGTTACAAAATGTCCATTCTCAGAATGGATAAAAGCAGTGTTTCCAAACTGCTGAATCCAGAGGAACGTTTAACTCTGTGAGATGAATTCAGACATCATAAATCAATTTCTCAGAAACCTACTTTCTAGTTTTCATCTGAAAATATTTCCTTTTTCACTGTTGGCTTCAATGTGCTCTCAAATATAGCTTCACAAATTCTACCAAAACAGTGTTTCCACACTGCTGAATGAAAAGAAAAGTTTATCTCAGTGAGATGAATGCATACATCATGACGTGGTTTCTCAGATAGATTCCTTCTAGTTTTTAGGCTGCAATATTCACTTTTTCACCATTGGCCTCAATGAGTTCCCAAATGTCCATTTGCAGAATGGACAAAAACAGTGTTTCCAAACAGGTGAATCCAAAGAAAGTTTTAACTCTGTGAGATGTATGCACACATTACAAAGAAGTTTCTCAGAAAGATTCTTTCTAGTTTTTATCAGAAGATACTTCCTTTTTCACCATAGGACTCTATGTGCACCCAAATATCTCTTTGCAGATTCTACCAAAACAGTGTTTCTGAACTGTGGAATGAAAAGAAAGTTTGAACTTTATGGGATGAATGCACACATCACAAAGTGGTTACTAAGATAGTTTTCTTCTAGCTTTTATCCTGTGATATTCAATTTTTCCCCATTGTCCTCAATGAGCTCCCAAATGTCCATTCACAGGCTGGACAAAAAAAGTGTTTCCAAACTTCTGAATCCAAATAAATGTTTATCTCTGTGAGATGAATGCACACTTCACAAAGTAGTTTCTCAGAAAGCTACCTTCTAGTTTTTATCTGAAGATATTTCTGTGGTCACTATAGGCCTCAATGCGCTCCCAATTATCCCTTCACAGATTCAAACCAATCAATGTTTCCACAATGCTGAATGAAAAGAAAATTTTATCACTGTGAGATGAATGCAATCATCACAATGCAGTTTCTCAGATAGCTTCCTTCTAGTATTTATTCTAGAATACTCCCTTTTTTGCCATTGGCCTCAATGAGCTCTGAAATGTCCATTCACTGAATGGACAAAAATAGTGTTTCCAAAAGCTACATCCAAAGAAATGTTTAAGTCTGTGTGATGAATGCACACATCCTAATGCAGTTTCTCATAAAGCTTCTTTCTAGTTTTTATCTGAAGGTATTTCCTTTTTCATCAAAGGCCTCAATGTGCTCCAAAATATCCCTTCACAGATACTGCAAAAACAGTGATTCCAAACTGCTGAATGAAAACAAAGGTTTAACTGTAGGAGACGAATGCATACATCACAAAGCAGATTCTCTGATAGCTTTCTTCTAGTTTTGATCTTGGGATATTCACTTTTACCCATTGGCCTCAAAGAGTTCTCAAACATATGTTCGCAGAATGCACAAGAACCATCTTTCCAAACAGCTGGATTCAAAGAAAGTTTTAACTCCAAAATGAATGCACACATCACAAAGCAGTTTCTCAGAAATTTCTTTTTAGTTTTTACCTGAAGATATTTTGTTTTTCACCATAATTCTCAATACGCTCCCAAATATCCCTTCACAGATTCTCCCATAAATGCTGTTTGCAAAATGATGAATGAAAAGTTTAACTCTGCAATATGAATGCACCCATCACAACACTGTTTCTCAAATAGCTTCCTTCTAGTATTTATTCTAGGATATTGGCTTTTTTGCCATTGTCCTCAATGAACTACAAAATATCCATTCACAGAATGGACAAAAGCAGTGTTTCCAAACTGCTGAATCCAAAGAAATGTTTAAGTCTGTGAGATGAATGCACACATCACAAAGCAGTTTCTCAGAAAACTTCTTTCTAGTTTTTATCTGAAGATGTTTCCTATTTCATCAAAGGCCTCAATGTGCTCCCAAATATCCCTTTGCACACACTGCAAAAACAGTGATTCCAAACTGCCAAATGAAAAGAAATGTTTGAGACAGTGAGATGAATGCAAAAGTCACAAAACCGTTTCTCAGAAGGCTTCTTTCTTGTTTTTATCTGAAGATATTTCCCTAGTCACCATAGGCCTCAATTCTCTCTCAAATACACCTTCTCAGATTCTACCACAAGAGTGTTTCCAAAATGCTGAATAAAAAGAAAAGTTTAACTCTGTGAGATGAATGCACACATTGCAACGTGGTTTCTGAGATATCTTCCTTGTAGTATTTATCCTGGGATATTTCCTTTTTCACCATTGAACTCAATTAGCTCCCAAATGTCCATTCACAGTATGGACAAAAACAGTGTTTACAAACAGCTGAATCCAAAGAAACGTTTAACTCTGTGAGATGAATGCATGCATCACAAAGTAGTTTCTCAGAAATATTCTTTCTACCTTTTATCTGAAGAAATTTTTTTTCACCATAGGGATCAATGCATTCCAAAATATTCCTTTGCAGATTATACCAAAACAGTGTTTGCAACTGCTGTATGAAAAGAAAGGTTTAACCCTGTTTGATGAATGCACACATCACAAGGCAGTTTCTCAGAAAGCTTCCTTGTAATTTTTATATGAAGATATTTCCCTTTTAACCATAGGCCACAATAAGCCAGCAAATATCTCTTCACAGATTCTACCAAAATGTGTTTCCAAATTGCTGAATGAAAAGAAAAGTTTTAGTCTGTGACACGAATGCACACATCCTGAAGCAGTTTCTCAGATAGCTTCCCTCTAGTTTTTATCCTTCGATATTCACTTTTTCACCATTGTCCTCAGTGAGCTCCCAAATGTCCATTCACAGAAAAAAAACCCAGTGTTTTCAAACTGCTGAAACCAAAGAAACTTTAGACACTGTGAGATGAATACACACATTGCAAACCAGTTTCTAAGACAGATTCTTTCTAGTTTTATCTGAAGATATTTCCTTTTTCACAATAGACTTCAATGCACTCCAAAACATCTCTTTGAAGTTTCTACCAAAAGAGTGTTTCCAAACAGCTGAATGAAAAGAAAAGTTTAACTCTTTGGGATGAATGCACACATCAGAATGCAGTTTCTCAGAAAGCTTCCTTCTTGTTTTTATCTGGAGATATTTCCTTTTTCCCCATAGGCCTCAATGCACTCCTAAATATCCCTTCACAAATTCTATCAAAACTGAGTTTCCAAACTGCTGAATGAAAAGAAAATTTTAACTCTGCAAGATGAATGCTCACATCACAAAGCCACTTATCAGATAGCTTCCTTCTAGTTTTCATTCTGGGAAATTCACTTTTTCGACATTGACCTGAATGAGTTCCCAAATGTCCATTCTCAGAATGGACAAAAACAGTGTTTCCATACTGTTGAATCCAAAGAAACGTTTAATACTGTGAGGAGAACGCACACATCACAAAGCAATTTCACAGAAAGTTTCTTTCTAGTATTTATCTAAAGATATTTCCTATTTCATCAAAGGCCTCAGTATGCTCCCAAATTTCCCTTTGCAGGTAATACAGAGACCGAGATTCCAAACTGATTAATGAAAATAAAGGTTTAATTCCAGAAGATGAATGCACACATCACAAAGCAGTTTCTCAGATAGCTTCCTTGTGGTTTTTATCCTGGGATATTCCCTTTTTCACCTTTGGCCTCAATGAGCTCCCAAATGTCCATTCGCAGAATGGACAAAAACAGATTTTCCAAACTGGTAAATCCAAAGAAATGTTTAAGGCTGTGAGATGAATTCGTACATCACAAAGCAGTTTCTCAGATAATTTTCATATGCTTTTCATCCTGCGATATTCACTTCATTGACATTGGCCTCAATGAATTCCCAAATGTCTATTCTCAGAATCAACAGAAACAGTGTTTCCAAACTGCTGAATCAAAAGAAAGTTTTCACTCTGTGAGATGAATGCACACACCACAAAACTGTTTCTCAGAAACCTCCTTTCTAGTTTCAATCTGAAGATATTTCCTTTTTCACCCTAGGCCTCAATGCACTCACAGATATCTCTTCGTAGATTCTACCAAACAGTGTTTTCAAACTGCTGAATGAAAAGAAAGGTTTAATTCTGTGAGATGAATGCCCACTTCACAAAGCAATTTCTCAGATAGCTTCCTTCCAGTTTTTATCCTGGGATATTCCTTTTTTTGCCATTGGCCCCAATGAGCTGCAAAATGTCCATTTGCAGAACGGAAAAAAACGGTGTTTCCAAACTGCGGAAGAGAAAGAAAAGTTTAAATCTGTGAGATGAATGCACACATTCCAAAGAAGTTTCTCAGAAAGCTTCTTTCTAGTTTTTATCTGAAGATATTTCCTTTTTCATCAAAGGCCGCAATGCGCTCCCAAATTTCCCTTCACAGATACTCTAAAAACAGTGATTCCAAACTGCTGAATGAAAAGTTTAACACAGGTATATGATTTCACATATCACAAAGCAGTTTTCCAGATAACTTTAATCAAGATTTTATTCCGGGATATTCCCTTTTTTGCCATTGGCCTCAATGAGTTTCCAAATGCCCATTCGCAGAATGGACAAAAACAGTGTTTCCAAACTGCTGAATGCAAAGAAAGACTTAACTTTGTGGTTGAATGCACACATGACAAAGTATTTTCTCAGAAAGATTTTTCTAGTTTTTATCTGAAGTAATTTCGTTTTTCACCATAAGCCTAAAGGTGCTCCCAAGTATCCCTTTGCATATTCTACCAAAACAGTGTTTCCAAACTACTGAATGAAAAGAAAAGTTTAACTCTGTGAGATGAATGCACACATCACAATGCGGTTTCTCAGATAGCTTCCTTTTAGTATTTATCCTCAGATATTCACTTTTTTGCCATTGGCCTCAATGAGCTCCCAAATGCCCTTTCACAGAATGGACAAAAACAGTGTTTCCAAACTGCTGAATGCAAAGAAATGTTTAACTCTATGAGATGAATGCACACATCACAACACAGTTTCTCAGAAAGCTTCTTTATAGTTTTTATCTGAATATATTCAATATTTCATCAAAGACACCCCCAAATTTCCCTTCATAGATACTGCAAAAAGGGTGATTCCAAAGTGCTCAATGAAAAGAAAGGTATAACTCTAGGAGATGAATGCAGACATCACAAAGTCGTTTATCAGATAGCTTCCTTCTAGTTTTTATCCTGGGATATGCACTTTTTCACCAGTGGCCTCAATGATTTCCAAAATGTCCATTGGCAGAATGGACAAAAACAGAGTTTCCAAAATGCTGAATCAAAAGAAATATTCAACCCTGTGAGATGAATACACACATCACAAAGCAGTTTCTCAGAAGGCTTCTTTCAAGTTTTTATCTGAAGATATTTCCTTTTTCACCATAGCCTGTATTTGCTCCCAAATATGCCTTTATAGATTCTACCAAAACAGTGTTTCCAAACTGCTGAAGGAAAACAAAGGTTTAGCTATGCCAGTTGAATGCACACATCACAAAGTGGTTTCTAAGATAGCTTCCTTCTATTTTTAACCTGGGATAATACCTTTTTCACCACTGGCATAAATGACCTCCCAAATGTCCATTCACAGAATGGATAAAAAGTGTTTCCAAACTGCTGAATCCAAAGAAACATTTAAATCTGTGTGATGAATCCACACATCACAAATCAGCTTCTGAGACAGCTTCTTTCTATTTTTTATCTGAAGATATTTCCTATTTCATCAAAGGCCATAATGCACTCCCAAATTTCCCTTAGCAGATACCGCAAAAATAGTCATTCCAAACTGCTGAATGAAAAGAAAGGTTTAACTCTAGAAGGTAAATGCACAAATCACAAAGCAGTTTCTCTGATAGTTTCATTCTAGTTTTGATCCTGTTACATTCCCTTTTTCACCATTGGCCCCAGTGAGCTCCCAAATGTCCATGCACCAAATGGACAAAAACAGTGTTTCCAAACAGATGAATCAAAAGAAAGTTTTAACATTATGAGATGAATGCACATATCACAAAGCAGTTTCTCAGAAAGACTCTTTCTAGTTTTTTTCTGAAGATACTTCCTTTTTCACCATAGGCCTCAAAACACTCTGAAATTTCCCTTCACAGATTCTACAAAAACATTGTTTCCAAACTGCTGAATGAAAGGAAAGGCTTACCTCTGTGAGATGAATGCACACATCACAAAGCAGTTGCTCAGATAGCTTCCTTCTAGTTTTTATCCTGGGATATTCACTTTTTCACCTGTGGCCTCAATGAGCTTCCAAATGTCCATTCGCAAAATGGACAAAAACAGTGTTTCCAAACTGCTGAATCAAAAGAATGTTTGAACTCTGGGAGATGTATGCACACATCACAAATCAGTTTCTCGATTGATTCTTTCTACTTTTTATCTGAAGATATTTCTTTTTCACCATAGGTCTCAATGGGTGCACAAATATCCCTTCGTAGATTCTACTGAAATGGTTTTTCCAAACCGATGAATGAAAAGAAAGTTTTAACTCAAAAAGATGAATGCACCCATCTTTAAGTGATTTCTCACATAGATTCATTCTAGTTTTTATCCTGTCATATTCAAGTTTTCACCATTGGCCTCGATGAGTTCCCAAATGTCTATTGCAGAATGGACAAAAGCAGTGTATCCAAACAGATGAATCCAAAGAAAGGTTTAACTCGGTGAGATAAATGAACATGTCACAAGGCAGTTTCTCAGAAAGCTTCTTTGTAGTTTATATCTGACCATATTTCCTTTTTTGCTGTATGCCTCAAAGAGCTCCCAAATAGCCCTTCACAGATTCTACTAAAAAAGTGTTTCCAAACTGATGGATGAAAAGAAAGATTTAGCTCTGTGAGATAAATCACACCTCACAAAGTGGTTTCTCAGATAACTTCCTTGTAGTTTTTATCCTGTGATATTTCCTTTTTCATCATTGGCCTCAAAGAGTTCCCAAATGTCCATTCGCACAATGGACAAAAGCAGTATATCCAAACTGCTGAATAAACAGAAAGGTTTAAGTCTGTGTGATGAATGCACACATCACAAAACAGTTTCTCAGAAAGCTTCTTTCTATTTTTTATCTGAAGATATTTCCTTTTTCACCATAGGCCTCATTGCACTCCCAAATATGCCTTCACCAATTCTGCCAAAACAGTGTTTCCAAAGTGCTGAATGAAAAGAAAAGTTTAGCTCTGTGAGAGGAGTGCACACATCACAAAGCAATTTCTTGGAAAGCTTCTTTCTAGCTTCTATTTGAAGATGTTTCTCCTTTCATGAAAGGCCTCAATGTGCTCCCAAATTTCCCTTCACAGTTACTGAAAAAACTGTGATTCCAAACTGTTGAATGAAAAGAAAGGTTTAACTCTGTGAGATGACTGCACACATCACAAATCGGTTTCTCAGATAATGTGGTTCTAGCTTTTATCCAGATATATTTGCTTTTTCACCATTAGCATCAATGAGCTCTCAAATGTCCATTCACAGAATGGACAAAAACAGTGTTTCCAAACTGCAGAATCCAAAGAAAGGTTTAATTCTGTAAGATGAATGATTCCATCATGAAGCAGTTTCTCAGAAAGTTTTTATCTAAATATACTTCCTTTTTCACCATAAGCCTCAATGCGCTACTAATTATCTCTTCTCTGATTCTAAGAAAACGGTGCTTTCAAACACCTCAAGGAAAAGAAAGGTTTAACTCTGTTAGATGAATGCACATGTAACAAATTGGTTGCTCAGATCAATTTCTTCTAGTTTTTAACCTGGTATATTCGCTTTTTCTCCATTGGCCTTAATGAGGTCCCTAATGTCCATTTGCAGATTGGACAAAAACAGTGTTTCCAAACTGCTTAATCCAATGAAAGGTTTAACCCTGTGAGGTGAACTCAAACATCCCAAACCAGTTTCTCATTAAGCTTCTTTCTGGGTTTTATCTGAAGATATTTCCTTCTTCACCATAGGCCTCAATGTGCTGTCAAGTATCCCTTCACAGATTCTACAAAAACAGTGTTTCCAAACTGCAAACTGCTGAGTTAACGTTGCAATAGGAATTCACATATCACAAAGCATTGTATCAGATATCTTTTTTCTTTTTTTATTATTATGCTTTAAGTTTTAGGGTACATATGCACAACGTGTAGCCTTGTTACATATGTATACATGTGCCATGTTGGTGTGCTGCACTCAGTAACTTGTCATTTAACATTAGGTATACCTCCAAATGCTATCCCTCCCCCATTCCCCCACCCCACAACAGGCCCCAGCATGTGTTCCCCTTCCTGTGTCCATGTGTTCTCATTGTTCAATTCCCACCTATGAGTGAGAACATGTGATATTTGGTTTTTGTCCTTGTGATCGTTTGCTGAGAATGATGGTTTCCAGCTTCACCCATGTCTCTACAAAGGACATGAACTCATCCTTTTTTATGGTTGCATAGTATTCCATGGTGTATATGTGCCACATTGTCTTGATCCAGTCTATCATTGTTGGACACTTGGATTGGTTCCAAGTCTTTGCTATTGTGAATAGAGTCACAATAAACATATGTGTGCATGTGTCTTCATAGCAGCATTATTTCTAATCCTTTGGGTATATACCCAGTAATGGGATGGCTGGGTCAAATAGTATTTGTAGTTCTTGATCCCTGAGGAATTGCCACACTGACTTCCACAATCACTGAACTAGTTTGCAGTCCCACCAACAGTGTAAAAGTGTTCCTATTTCTCCACATCCTCTCCAGCACCTGTTGTTTCCTGACCTTTTAATGATTGCCATTCTAACTGGTGTGAGATGGTATCTCATTGTGGTTTTGATTTGCATTTCTCTGATGGCCAGTGATGATTAGCATTTTTTCATGTGTCTTTTGGCTACATAAATGTCTTCTTTTGAGAACTGTCTGTTCATATCATTTGCCCACGTTTTGATGTGGTTGTTTGTTTTTTCTTGTAAATTTGTTTGAGTTCATTGTAGATTCTAGATATTAGCCCTTTGTCAGATGAGTAAATTGCAAAACTTTTCTCCCATTTTGTAGGTTGCCTGCTCACTCTGATGGTAGCTTCTTTTGCTGTGCAGAAGCTCTTTAGTTTAATTAGATCCCATTTGTCAATTTTGGCTTTTGTTGCCATTGCCTTTTGGTGTTTTAGACGTGAAGTCCTTGTCCATGCCTATGTCCTGAAAGGTATTGCCTAGGTTTTCTTATAGAGTTTTTATGGCTTTAGGTCTAACATTTAAGTCTTTAATCCATCTTGAATTAATTTATGTATAGGTGTAAGGAAGGGATCCAGTTTCAGTTTTCTACATATGGCTAGCCAGTTTTCCCAGCACCATTTATTAAATAGGGAATTGTTTCCCCATTTCTTGTTTTTGTCAGGTTTGTCAAAGATCATAAGGTTGTAGATATGTGGCATTATTTCTGAGGGTTCTGTTCCATTCCATTGGTCTATATCTCTGTTTTGGTACCAGTACCATGCTGTTTTGGTTACTTTAGCCTTGTAGTATAGTTTGAAGTCAGGTAGCGTGATGCCTCCAGCTTTGTTCTTTTGGCTTAGTATTGACGTGGCAATGTAGGCTCCTTTTTGGTTCCATATGAACTCAGATATCTTCCTTCTACGTTTTTATCCTGGGATATTCACTTTTTTGCCATTGGCCTCAATCATCTCCCAAATGTCCATTTGCAGAATGGACAAAAATAGTTTTACAAAACTGCCAAATACAAAGAAAGTTTTAACTCTGTGAGATGAATGCACACATCACAAAGCTGTGCCTGAGAAAGGTTCTTTCTACTTTTTATCTGAAGATATTTCCTTTTTCACCATAGGCCTCATTGTGCTACCAAATATCTCTTTGCACATTCTAAGAAAATGGTGTTCCTAAACTGCTGAAATGAAAGAATATTTTGACTCTCTGAAATGAATGCACACATCACAAATCGGTTTCTCAGATGTGCTGCTTCTAGTTTTTATCCTAGGAAATTCACTTTTTTGCCACTGGCCTCAATGAGCTGCCAAATGTCTTTTTGCAGAATGGACAAAAACAGGGTTTCCAAACTGCTGAATCCAAAGAATGTTTAAGTATGTGAGATGAATGCACACATCACAAAGCAGTTGCTCAGAAAGCTTCTTTCTATTTTTATGTCAATATGTTTCCCATTTCATTAAAGGCCTCAATGTGCTCCAAAATTTCCCTTGCCTGATACTGCAAAAACAGTGACCCCAAACTGGTGAATGAAAAGAAAGTTTTAACTCTAGGAGATGAATGCACACATCACAAAGTGAGTTTTCAGATAGCTTCCTTCTACTTTTTGTCCTGGGATATTCACTTTTTTACTGATGAACTCAATGAGTTCCCAAATGTCCATTCACAGAATGGACAGCAACAGTGTTTCCTAACTGCTTAATCCAAAGGAAGGTTTAACTCTGTGAGTTGAATGCACACATCACAAAGCAGTTTCTCAGAATGCTTCTTTCTAATTTTTATCTGAAGAAATTTCATTTGTCAGCATAGGCCTCAATGCACTCCCAAATATCCCTTTGCAGATGCTACAAAAACCATGTTTCCAAATTGCTGTATGAAGAGAAAGGTTTAATTCAGTGTGATAAATGCACACATCACAAAGTGCTTTCTCAGATAACTTCCCTCTAAATTTTTTCCGGTGATATTTGCTTTTTCACCAATGGCCTCGATGAGTTCCCAAATGGAGTGTCCCAAAAACAGTATTTCCAAACTGCTGAATCCAAAGAAAGGTTTAACTATGTGAGATGAATGCACACATCACAAAGCAGTTCCTCTGAAAGTTTCTTTCTGGTTTTTATCTGAAGATATTTCCTTTCTTAACATAGGACTCATTGCACTCCCAAATACCCCTTTGAAGATTCTAAAAATAGTGTTTCCATACTGCTGAATCAAAGGAAAAGTTTAATTCTGAAATATCAATGCACACATTACAACGTGGCCTCTCAGATAGCTTTTCTCTAGTATTTATACTGGAATATTCTCTTTTTTTTTCCTTTGCATCAATGAACTCCCAAATGTCCATATGCAGAATGGACAAAAACAGTGTTTCCAAACTGTTGAATCCAAAAAATCATTTATTTCTGTGAGATGAATGCACACATCAAAAAGCAGTTTCTCAGAAAGCTTCTTTCTAGTTTTTATCTGAAGATATTTCCTATATCATCAAAGGCCTCAATGCACTCCAAAATTTCCCTACATAGATACTGCAAAAAGAGTGATCCCAAACAGCTCAATGATAAGGAAGATTTAACTCTAGGAGACTAATGCACACTTCACAAAGCAGTTTCTCAGATTGCTTTCTACCAGCTCTTATCCTGGGATATTCTCTTTTTCGTCATTGGCTTCAATGAGTTCCCAAATGTCCATTCACAGAATGGACAAAAACCTCATTTCCAAACTGCTGAATCCAAAGAAAGGTTTAACTCTGTGAGATGAGTGCTTGCATCACAAAGCAGCTTCTCAGAAATCTTCTGTCTAGTTTTTATCTGAAGATATTTCCCATTTCATCAAAAACCTCAATGTGCTCCCAAATTTCTCTTTGCAGATACAGCAAAAACAGTGATTCCAAACTGCTGAATGAAAAGAAAAGTTTAACTCTAGGAGAAGAAGGCACACATCTCAAAGCAGTTTCTCACATAGCTTTGTTCTAGTATTTATCCTGGGATATTCTCCTTTTCACCATTGACTTCAATGAGTTCCCAAATGTCAATTCACAGGATGGACAAAAACAGTGTTTCCAAACTGCTGAATCCAAAGAAAGGTTTAACTCTGTGACATGAATGCACACATCACAAAGCAGTTTCACAGAAGGATTCTTTCTAGTTTTTATCTGAAGACATTTTCTGTCATTAAGGTCCTCAATGTGCTCCCAAATTTCCACATATAGATACTGCAAAAACAGTGATTCCAAATTGCTGAATGAAAAGAAGTTTTTAGGTCTGTGAGATGAATTCATGCATCACAAAGTGGTATCTCAGATAGCTTCTTTCTAGTTTTTATCTGAAGATATTTCCTTTTTCATCATAAGCCTCAATGTGCTCCCAAATATCCCTTCACAGATTCTACCATAACAGTGTTTCCAAATGGCTGAATGAAAAGAAAAGTTTAACTCTGTGAGATGAATTTACACATCAAAACGTGGTTTCTCAGATAGCCCTCTTCTAGTTTTTTTAATGGGATGTTTACTTTTTTGCCATTGGCTTCAATTAGTTACAAAATGTCCATTCACAGAAGGGACAAATACAGTGTTTCCAAACTGCGGATTCCCAAGAAATGTTGAAGTCTGTGAGATGAATGCAAACATCACAAAACGGTTTCTCAGAGAACTTCTTTCTAGTTTTTATCTGAAGACATTTTCTATTTCATTAAAGCCTCAATGTGCTCCCAAATTTCTGTACTTAGATACTGCAAAAACATTGACTCCAAACTGCTGAATGAAAAGAAATGTTTATCTCTGTGAGATGAATGCAGACATCACAACATGGTTTCTCAGATAGCTTCCTTCTAGTATTCTGGGATATTCCATTTTTCACCATTGGCTTCAATCAGTTATCAAATGTCAGTTTGAAGAATGGACAAAAACAGTGTTTCCAAAGTGCTGAATCCAAAGAAAGGCTTAACTCTGAGAGTTGAATGCACACATCACAAAGCAGTTTCTCAGAATGCTTCTTTCTAGCTTTTATCTGAAGATATTTCCTTTTCACCATAGACCTCAATGCACTCCCAAATATCCCTTTGTGGATTCTACCAAAACAGTGTTTCCAAACTGCTGGATGAAAAGAAAGGTTTAACTCTGCAAGATGCATGCACATATCAGAACATGGCTTCTCAGATAACTTCCTTCTAGTTTTTATCCTGTGACATTGCCTTTTTCACCATTGGCCTCATTGAGCTCCCAAATGTCCATTTGCAGAATGGACAAAAACAGTGTTCCCAAACTCTTGAATCCAAAGAATCTTTCAACTCTGTGAGATGACTGCACACATCACAAAGTAGTTTCTCAGGAAGATTCTTTCTAGGTATTCTCTGAAGGTATTTCCTTTTTCACCATAGGCCTCAATGTGTTCTGAAATATCCCTTTGCAGTTTCTACCAAACTAGTGATTCAAAACTGCTGAATGTAAAGAAAAGTTTAATTCTGCCAGATGAATGCACACATCACAATGTGGTTTCTCAGTTAGTTTCTTTCTAGTATTTTTCCTGGGATATTCGCTTTTTCACAATTGGCTTCAATGAGCTCAAAAATGTCCATTCTGTGAATGGACAAAAATAGTCTTTAAAAACTGCTGAATCCAAAGAAATATTTAAGTCTGTGAGATGAAGTCACATATCACAAAGCAGTATCCCAGAAAGCTTCTTTCTAGTTTTCATCTGAATATATTTCATTTTTCTTCAAATGCCTTAAGTTGCTCCAAAATTTCCCTTTGCAGATACTGCAAGAACAGTGATTTCAAACTGTTAAATGAAAAGTAAGGTTTAACTCAAGGATTTGAATGCATGCATCACAAAGCAGTTATTCAGATAGCTTCCTTCTAGTTTTTATCATGGGATATACACTTTTTCACCATTGGCCTCATTGAGCTCCCAAATGTCCATTCACAGAATGGACAAAAACAGTGTTTTCAAACTGCTGAGTCCAAAGAAATGTTTAAGTCTATGAGATGAATTCACACATTACAAAGCAGTTTCTCAGAAAGATTCTTTCTAGTTTTATCTGAAGATATTTCCTATTTAATGGGCTCTCAAATTTCCCTTCGTAGATACTGCAAAAACAGTAATTCCAAACTGGTCTATGAAGCAAAAGTTTTATCTCTGCAAGATGAAGGCACACATCACAAAGCAGTTTCTCAGATAGCTTCCTATCAGTTCTTATCATGGGACATTCACTTCTTCACCATTGGCATGAATGAGTTCCCAAATATCCATTCGCAAAATGGACAAAAACAGTGTTTCCAAACTGCTAATCCAAAGAAAGGTTTAACTCTGTAAGATGAATGCACACATCACAAAGCAGTTTCTCAGAAAGCTTCTTTCTAGTTTTTATCCAAAGATATTTCCTTTTGAAATATAGGCCACAATGCACTCCAAATATCCTTCTGCAGATTCTACCAAAACAGTGTTTTCTAGCTGCTGAATGAAGAGGAAATTTAACTCTGTGTGGTGAATACACACATCACAAAGACGTTTCTGAGAGCTTCATTCTAGCTTTTATCCTGGGATATTTACTTTTTCACCATGGGCCTCAATGAGTTCCCAAAAGTTTATTCATATAGTGGACAAAAATAGTGTTTCCAAACTGCTGAATCAAAAGAAATGTTTAAATCTGTTCAATGAATACACACATCACAAAGCTGTTTCTCAGAAGGATTCTTTCTAGTTTTTATCTGAAGATATTTCCTTTTTCACCATAGGCCTCAAAGTTCTCCCAAATATCCCTTCACAGATTCTACATAAACAGTGTTTCCAAACTGATGAATGAAAAGTTTAAATTTAGGAGATACATGCATACATCACAAAGTGGTTTCTCAGATAGCTTCCTTCTAATTTTTAATCCTGAGATAGTCACTTTTTCACCAACGGCCTCAAAAAGTTTCCAAATATCCATTTGCAGAATCACAAAAACTGTGTTTCCAAACTACAGAATCCAAAGAAAGATTTAGCTCTTTGTGATGAATGCACACATCGCAAAACAGTTTCTCAGAAAGCTTCTTTCTCGTTTTTACATGAAGATAATTCCTTTTTTATCAAAGGCCTCAATGGACTCCCAAATTTCCCTATGCAGATACTGCAAAAACAGTGATTCCAACTGCTGAATGAAAAGAAAGGTTTAACTCTGTGAGATGAATGCTCACATTATAAAGTGGCTTCTCAGACAGCCTCCTTGTAGTTTTTACCCTGGGATATGCCCTTTTTGCCATTGGCCTCAATGAGCTCCCAAATGTCCATTCTCAGAATGCACAAAAACAGTGTTTCCAAATTGCTGAATCCTAGGAAATGATTCACTCTCTCAGATGAATGCACACATCTCAAAGCAGTTTCTTAGAAAACTTCTTTCTAGTTTTTATCTGAAGATATTTCCTTTTTCAACATAGACCTCACTACACCCACAAATACCCTCTCAAAGATTCTACCAAAATTGTGTTTCCAAACTGCTGAGTGAAAAGACAAGTTTAACTCTGTGAGATGAATGCCCACATCATAACATGGTTTCTCAGATAGCTTCCTTCTATTATGCATCCTGGGATATTCACTTTTTCACCATTGGCCACAATGAGCTCCCAAATGTCCTTTCACAGAAAGGGAAAAAATGGTGTTTCCAAATTCTGAATCCAGAGAACCATTTAACTCTGTGAGATGAAAGCACAGATCACAAAGCAGTTTCTCAGGAACTTTTTTCTAGTTTTTTTCTGAAGATAATTTACTTTTCACCATAGACCTCAATGTGCTCCCAAATATCCCTTCACAGCTCCTACCAAAACAGTATTTCCAAACTGCTGAATTTAAAGAAATGTTTAACTCTTCAAGATAAATGCACACATCACAGATCGGTTTCTCAGATAGCTTCCTACTAGTTTTTATCTTGGAATATTCCCTTTTTCACCATTGGCCACAATGAGCTCCCAAATGACCATTCGCAGAATGGACAAAAATAGTGTTTTGAAACTGCTGAATCCAAACAAACATTTAGCTCTGTGAGATGAATGCACACATCACAAGCAGTTTTTCAGAAAGCTTCTTTCTAGTATTTATCTGAACTATTTCCTATTTCATCAAAGGCCTCAATGCACTCTCATATTTCCCTTTGCAGATAGTGCAAAACAAGTGATTCCAAACTGCCGAATGAAAAGAAAATTTTAAGTCTAGGAGATGAATGCACACATCACAAAGTGGTTTCACAGATAGCTTCCTTCTAGTTTTTGTCCTGGGATATCTGCTTTTTCACCATTGGCCTCAATGAGTTCCCTAATGTCCATTCACAGAAAGACCAAAGACACTGTTTCCAAACTGCTGAATCCAAAGAAAGTTTTAACTCAGTGAGACAAATGTACACATCACAAAACAGTTTCTCAGGAAGTTTCTTTCTAGTTTTAGCTGAAGATAGTTCCTTTTTCACCGTAGGCCTCAATGCACTCCCAAATATCCCTGCACAGATTCTACCGAAACAGTATTTAAAACTGTTGAGCAAAAAGAAAAGTTTAACTCTGAGAGATGAATGAACACTTCACAAAGCAATTTCTCAGATAGCTTCCTTCTAGTATGTATCCTGGTATAGTTGCTTTTTTGCCATTGGCTTCAATGAGTTCCCAAATATCCCTTCTTAGATTCTAGCAAAACAGTGTTTCAAAACTGCTGAATGAAAAGAAATTTTTAAATTCAGGAGATGCATGCACATATCTCAATGAGGTTTCTCAGATAGCTTCCTTCCAGTTTTGATCCTGGGATATTCACTCTTTTGCCTTTGGCCTCAATGAGTTCCCCAATGTCCATTCACAGAATCACAAAAGCAGCATTTCCAAACAGATGAATCCAAAGAAAGGTTTAATACTATGAGAAGAATGAACACATCACAAAGTAGTTTCTCAGAATGATTCTTTCTAGTTTCTCTCTGAAGATATTTCCTTTTTCACCATAGGCCTCAATGCACTCCCAAATATCCCTTCACAGATTCTAACAAAACAGTGTTTAAAACTGCTGAACAAAAAGAAAAGTTTAACTCTGAGAGATGAATGCAGACTTCACCAACTGGCTTCTCATATAGCTTCCTTCAAGTATGTATCCTGGTATAGTTGCTTTTTTGCCATTGGCATCAAAGAGCTCCCAAATGTCCATTTGCAGCATGGACAAAAACAGTGTTTTCAAACTACTGAATCCAAAGAATGTTTTAACTCTGTGTTATGAACATACATGTCACAAAACAGTTCTTCAGAAAGCTCCTTTCTAGTTTTTACTTGAAGATATTTCCTATTTCATCAAAGGCCTAATGCACTCTCAAATTTATCAAAGGAGATACTGCCAAAACAGTGATTCCAAAATTGCTGAATGAAAAGAAAGGCTTAACTCTAGGAGATGAATGCCACATCACAGAGCGGTTCTTCAGATAGCTTCCTTCTAGTTTTTATCCTGGGATATTCCTTTTTTTGCTATTGGCTTCATTGAGCTCCCAATTGTCCATTTGCAGAAAGGATAAAAACAGTGTTTTCAAACTGCTGAATCCAAGGAAACATTTCCCTCTCTGAGACGAATGCACACATCTACAAGTAGTTTCTTATATTTCCTTTTTCAAGATAGGCCTCAATGGGCTCCCAAATATCCCTTCACACATTCTATGAAAACAGTGTTTCTAAACTGCTGAATGAAAACAAAAGTTTAACTCTGTGATATGAATGCACACATCACAAAGTCGTTTCTCAGACAGCTTGCTTCTAGTATTTATACTGGGATATTCGCTTTTTCACCATTGGCTTCAATGAGCTCCCAAATGTAATTTTGCAGAATGGACAAAAACAGTGTTTTCAAACTGCTGAATCCAAAGAAGCTTTCAAATCTGTGAGACGAATGCACATCACAAAGCATTTTCTCAGAAAGCTTCTTTCTAGTTGTTATCTGAAGATATTTCTTACTTCATCAAATACCTCAATGCACTCCCAAATTTCGCTATGCAGATACTGCAAAAAGAGTGATTCCAAACTGCTGAATGAAAAGAAAGGATTAACTTTAGGAGATTAATGCACACATCACAATGTAGTTTCTCAGATAGCTTCCTTCTTGTTTTTATTTTGGGATATTTGCTTTTTCACTATTGGCCACAATGAGCTCCCAAATGTCCTTTCACAAAATAGATAAAAGCAGCGATTACAAATTGCTGAATTCAAAGAAATGTATAAGTCTGTGAGATGAATGCACACATCACAAGGCAGTTCCTCAGAAGGCTTCTTTCTAGCTTCTATCTGAAAATATTTCCTATTTCATCGAAGCCTGAATGCACTCCCAAATTTCCCTTAGCAGATACTGCAAATCAGTGATCTCAAACTGCTGAATGAAAAGAAAGTTTTATCACTGTGAGATGAATGCAAACATCACAAAGTGGGTTCTCAGATAGCTTCATTCTAGTATTTATCCTGGGATATTCTCTTTTTTGCCACTGGAGTCAATGAGTTCCCAAATCTCCATTAGCAGAATGGAAAAAACACAGTGTTTCCAAACCAGTGAATCCAAAGAAAAGTTTAATTCAGTGAGATGAATGTATGGATCACAAACCAGTTTCCCAGAAGGCTCCTTTCCTTTTTTGATATGAGGATATTTCCTTTTTCACAATAGGCCTCTATGCACTCATAAACCTTCTTTCTAGTTTTTATCTGAAGATATTTCATTTTTCACCACAGGCCTCAATGCGCTCCCAAATATCCCTTCGCAGATTCTACCAAAACAGTGTTTCCAAACTACTGAATGAAAAGAAGAGTTTAACCTTGCCAGATGAATGCACATATTATAATGTGCATAATGTGGCTTCTCACATAGCATATTTCTAGTTTTTATCCCGGTATATTGCCTTTTTCACCATTGGCCTCAATGAGCTCCCAAATGTCCATTTACACAATGGACAAATACAGTATTTCAAAACTGCAGAAACAAAAGAAACGTTCAACTCTGTGAGATGAAAGCACACATCACCAAGCAGTTTCTCAGAAAGCTTGTTTCCTATGTTTATGTGAAGATATTTCGTTTTTCACCAGGGTCCTCAATGCACTCCCAAATATCCCTTCACAGATTCTACCAAAACAGTGTTTCCAAACAGCTGAATGAAAAGAAAATTTTAACTCTTTCTGATGAATGCACACATCACTCACAGTTTCTAAAATAGGTTCCTTCTGATTTTTATCCTGGAATATTTTCTTTTTCACCATTGGCCTCAAAGAGCTCCCACATGTCCATTCACAGAATGGACAAAAGCAGCATTTCCAAAATGCTGAATCCAAAGAAATATTTAACTCTGTGAGAAGAATGCACACATTACAAATTAGTTTCTCAGAAAGCTTCTTTCTAGTTTTTCCCTGAAGTTATTTTCTATTTCATCCAAGGCCTCTATGAGCTCCAAAATTTCCCTTTGCAGATACTTCAATGACAGTGATTCCAAACTTCTGAATAAAAAGAAAGGTTTATCTTTGTGGAATGAATGCACACATCACAAGGTGGTCTCTCAGATACCTTCCTTTTAGCTTTTATCCTGGAATATTCTCTTTTTGGTGATTGGCCTCAATGAGTTATCAAATGTCCATCAGGAGAATGGCCAAAAAGTGTTTTTCAGCTTGATGGGGATGGCATTGAATCTGTAAATTACCTTGGGCAGTATGGCCATTTTCATGATATTGATTCTTCCTACCCAAGAGCATAGAATATTCTTCCATTTGTTTGTATCCTCTTTTATTTCCTTGAGCAGTGGTTTGTAGTTCTCCTTGAAGAGGTCCTTCACGTCCCTTGTAAGTTGGATTCCTAGGTATTTTATTCTCTTTGAAGCAATTGTGAATGGGAGTTCACTCATGATTTGGCTCTCTGTTTGTCTGTTGTTGGTGTATAAGAATGCTCGTGATTTTTGTACATTGATTTTGTATCCTGAGACTTCGCTGAAGTTGCTTATCAGCTTAAGGAGATTTTGGGCTGAGACAATGGGGTTTTCTAGATATACAATCATGTCGTCTGCAAACAGGGACAATTTGGCTTCCTCTTTTCCTAATTGAATACCCTTTATTTCCTTCTCCTGCCTAATTGCCCTGGCCAGAAGTTCCAACACTATGTTGAATAGGAGTGGTGAGAGAGGGCATCCCTGTCTTGTGCCAGTTTTCAAAGGGAATGCTTCTAGTTTTTGCCCATTCAGTGTGATATTGGCTGTGGGTTTGTCATAGATAGCTCTTATTATTTTGAGATACATCCCATCAATACCTAATTTATTGAGAGTTTTTAGCATGAAGGGTTGTTGAATTTTGTCAAAGGCCTTTTCTGCATCTATTGAGATAATCATGTGTTTTCTGTCTTTGGTTCTGTTTATATGCTGGATTACATTTATTGATTTGTGTATATTGAACCAGCCTTGCATCTCAGGGATGAAGCCCACTTGATCATGGTGGATAAGCTTTTCGATGTGCTGCTGGATTCGGTTTGCCAGTGTTTTATTGAGGATTTTTACATTAATGTTCATCAAGGATATTGGTCTAAAATTCTCTTTTTTGGTTGTGTTTCTGCCCAGCTTTGGTATCAGGATGATGCTGGCCTCATAAAATGAGTTAGGGAGGATTCCCTCTTTTTCTATTGATTGGAATAATTTCAGGAGGAATGGTACCAGTTCCTCCTTGTACCTCTGGTAGAATTCGGCTCTGAATCCATCTGGTCCTGGACTCTTTTTGGTTGGTAAGCTATTGATTATTGCCACAATTTCAGCACCTGTTATCGGTCTATTCAGAGATTCAACTTCTTCCTGGTTTAGTCTTGTATGTGTCGAGGAATTTATCCATTTCTTCTAGATTTTCTAGTTTACTTGTGTAGAGGTGTTTGTAGTATTCTCTGATGGTAGTTTGTATTTCTGTGGGATAGGTGGTGATATCCCCTTTATCATTTAAGCTACCAATGACTTTCCTCACAGAATTGGAGAAAACTACTTTAAAGTTCATATGGAACCAAAAAAGAGCCCACATCACCAAGTCAATCCTAAGCCAAAAGAACAAAGCTGGAGGCATCACACTACCTGACTTCAAACTATACTACAAGGCTACAGTAACCAAAACAGCATGGTACTGGTACCAAAACAGAGATATGGATCAATGGAACAGAACAAAGCCCTCAGAAATAACGCTGCATATCTACAACTATCGGATGTTTGACAAACCTGAGAAAAACAAGCAATAGGGAAAGGATTCCCTATTTAATAAATGGTGCTGGGAAAACTGGCTAGCCATATGTAGAAAGCTGAAACTGGATCCCTTCCTTACACCTTATACAAAAATCAATTCAAGATGGATTAAAGACTTAAATGTTAGACCTAATACCATAAAAACCCTAGAAGAAAACATAGGCATTACCATTCAGGACATAGGCATGGGCAAGGATTTCATGTCTAAAACACCAAATGCAATGGCAACAAAAGCCAAAATTGACAAATGGGATCTAATTAAACTAAAGAGCTTCTGCACAGCAAAAGAAACTACCATCAGAGTGAACAGGCAACCTACAAAATGGGAGAAAATGTTCGCAACCTACTCATCTGACAAAGGGCTAATATCCAGAATCTACAATGAACGCCAACAAATTTACAAGAAAAAAACGAACAACCCCATCAAAAAGTGGGTGAAGGACATGAACAGACGCTTCTCAAAAGAAGACATTTATGCAGCCAAAAAACACATGAAAAAATGCTCATCATCACTGGCCATCAGAGAAATGCAAATCAAAACCACAATGAGATACCATCTCACACCAGTTAGAATGGCGATCATTAAAAAGTCAGGAAACAACAGGTGCTGGAGAGGATGTGGAGAAATAGGAACACTTTGACACTGTTGGTGGGACTGTAAACTAGTTCAACCATTGTGGAAGTCAGTGTGGCAATTCCTCAGGGATCAAGAACTAGAAATTCCATTCGACCCAGCCATCCCATTACTGGGTATATACCCAAAGGATTAGAAATCATGCTGCTGTAAAGACACATGCGCACATATGTTTATTGGGGCATTATTCACAATAGCAAAGACTTGGAACCAACCCAAATGTCCAACAATGATAGACTGGATTAAGAAAATGTGGCACATATACACCATGGAATACTACGCAGCCATAAAAAATGATGAGTTCATGTCCTTTGTAGGGACATGGATGAAATTGGAAATCATCATTCTCAGTAAACTATCGCAAGAACAAAAAACCAAAAACCACATATTCTCACTCATAGGTGGGAATTGAACAATGAGAACACATGGACACAGGAAGGGGAACATCACACTCTGGGGACTGTTTTGGGGTTGGGGGAGGGGGGAGGGATAGCATTGGGAGATATACCTAATGCTAGATGACAAGTTAGTGGGTGCAGCGCACAAGCATGGCACTTGTATACATATGTAACTAACCTGCACATTGGGCACATGTACCCTAAAACCTAGAGTATAATAATAATAAATAAATTTTTTAAAAAAAGTGTTTGCAAACTGCTGAATCCAAAGAAAATTTTAACTCTGTGAGATGAATGCACACATCACAACGCAGTTTCTTAGAAAGATTCTTTCTAGTTTTTATCTGAAGATATTTCCTTTTCCAATGTAGACCTCAATGTGCACTCAAGTATCCCTTTGCAGATTCTACAAAAGCAGTATTTCCAAACTGCTGAATGAAAAGCAAAGTTTAACTTCAGGAGATGAATGCAGACATCACAAAGCGGTTTCTCAGATAGCTTCCTTCTAGTTTTCATCCTGGGGTATTTGGTTTTTTGCCATTGGCATCAAAGATCTCCCAAATGTCCATTCGCAGAATGGACAAAAACAGTTTCTAAGTGGTTGAATTCAAAGAAGTGTTTAACTCTGTGAGATGAATGCACACATCACAAAGTAGTTCCTTAGAAAGCTTCTTTCTCGTTTTTATCTGAAGATATTTCCTTTTTCACCAGAGGCCTCAATATGCTCCCAAATATCCCTTTGCAGACTCTATGAAAACAGAGTTTCCAAACTGCTGAATGAAAAGAAAAGTTTAACTCTACAAGATGAATGCACACATCACAAAGCAGTGTCTCAGATAGCTATATTCTAGTTTTTATCCATGGATATTCGCTTTTTTGCCATTGACTTCAATAAGGTCCCAAAAGTCCATTCACAGAACGGACAAAAACAGTGTTTCTAAACTGCTGAATCCAGAGAAAGGATTAACTCTGTGAAATGAATGCACAGATCACAAAACAGTTTGTCAGAAAGATTCTTTCTAGTTTTTGCCTGAAGTAATTTCGTTTTTCACCATAAGCTTCAAGGCACTCCCAAATATCCTTTCACAGATTCTACCAAAACAGTGTTTCCAAACTGCTGAATAAAAAGAAAAGTTAACTGTGTGAATGGACATTTGTGAGCTCATTGAGACCAATGGCAAAAAAGGGAATATCCCAGGATAAAAACTATAAGGAAACTATCTGAGAAACTGCTGTGTGATGTGTGCATTCATCTACTAGATTTAAACGTTTCTTTTAATCCAGCAGTTTGGAATCACTGTATTTGCAGTATCTGTAAAGGGAAAGTTGGGAGCACACTGAAGCCTTTGATGAAGTAGGAAATATCTTCAGGTAAAAACTAGAAAGAAGTGTGATGTTCCCCTTCCTATGTCCATGTGTTCTCATTGTTCAATTCCCACCTATGAGTGAGAATATGTGGTGTTTGGTTTTTTGTTCTTGCGGTAGTTTACTGAGAATGATGATTTCCAATTTCATCCATGTCCCTACAAAGGACATGAACTCCATTTTTTATGGGGAGGGGGGAGGGATAGCATTGGGAGATATACCTAATGCTAGATGACGAGTTGGTGGGTGCAGCGCACCAGCATGGCACATGTATACATATGTAACTTACCTGCACATTGTGCACATGTACCATAAAACCTAAGGTATAATAATAATAATAATAATGATAATAATAATATGAGTTGGTGGGTGCAGCGCACCAGCATGGCACATGTATACATATGTAACTTACCTGCACATTGCGCACATGTACCATAAAACCTAAAGTATAATAATAATAATAAAAAAAAGAAAAGAAAAAAAAAAACTAGAAAGAAGCTTTCTGAGAAACTGCTTTGTGATGTGTGCATTCATCTTTTGGAGTTAAAGTTTTCTTTTCATTCAGTAGCTTTGAAAAACTGTTTACATAGACTCTGCAAAGGGATATTTGGAAGCGCTTTCAAGCCTATGATGAAAAAGAAAATAAATTCTTATAAAAACTACAAAGAAGCTTTTTGAGAAACTGCTTTGTGATGTGTGTATTCATCTCACAGACTTACACCTTTCTTTGTATACAGCAGTTTGGAAACATTGTTATTGTCCATTCTGCAAATGGACATTTGGGAACTCATTGAGGCCAATGGTGAAAAAGCGAATATCCCAGGACAAAAACTAAAAGGAAGCTATCTGAGAAAGCACCTTGTGATGTGCACATTCACCTCTCAGATTTAAAACTTTCTTTTCATTCAGCAGTTTGGAAACACTGCTTTGTTAGAATCTCCAAAGGGATATTTAGGTGGGTATAGAGGCCTAAGGTGAAAAGTGAAATAAGTTCCAATAAAAACTAGAAAGAAGCATTCTGAGAAACTACGCTGTGATGTGTACATTCAAATTACAGTTAATTTTTTTTCATTCAGCAATTTGGAAACACTGTTTTTGCAGCATCTGCAAAGGGAAATTTGGGGAGCACATTGAGGCCTTGATGAAACAAGAAATATCTTCAGATGAAAAGTAGAAAGAAGTTTTCTGAGAAACTGGTTTGGGATGTGTTCATTCATCTCACAGAGTTAAACCTTTCTTTGGATTCAGCAGTTTGGACACACTGTTTTTGTCCCTTCTGTGAATGGACATTTGGGAACTCACTGAGGCCAATGGTGAAAAAGGGAATATCCCAGGGTAAAAACTACAAGGAAGCTATCTGAGAAACTGCTTTGTGATGTGTGCATTCATCTCCTAGAATTAAATCTTTCTTTTCATTCAGAAGTTTGGAATCACTGTTTTAGCAGTATCTGTGATGGGATACTTTGTAGTGCATTGAGGCCTTTGATGTAATAGGAAATATCTTCAGATAAAAACTAGAAAGAAGGTTTCTGAGAAACTGCTTTGTGATGTGTGTGTTCATCTCTCAGAGTTAAACGTTTCTTTGGTTCAGCACTTTGGAAACCCTGTTTTTGTCCATTCTGTGATTGGACAGTTGGGAGCTCATTGAGACCAAAGGCAAAAAAGCGAACATCCCAGAATAAATACTAGAAGGATGCTATCTGAGAAACTGCGTTTTTACAAGGGGATACCTCTCACAGAGTTAAACTTTTCTTTTCATTCAGCAGTTTGGAAACACTGTTTTGGTAGAAACTACAAAGGCATATTTGGGAGTGCATTGAGGCCTATGGTGAAAAAGGAAATATCTTCAGATAAAAACTAGAAAGAAGCTTTCTGAGAAACTGCTTTGTGATGTGTGTATTCATCTCACATATTTATACATTTCTTTGGATTCAGCAGTTTGGAAGCACTGTTTTTATCCATTGTGCGAATGGACATTTCAGAGCTCATTTATTCCAATGGTGAAAAAGGGAATATCCAAGGATTAAAACTAGAAGGAAGCTATCTGAGAAGCTGCTTTGTGATGGGTGCATTCATCTCCTAACGTTAAACCTTTCTTTTCATTCAGCACTTTGGAAACTCTGTTTTGGTGTAAACTGCAAAGGGATATTTGGGAGTGCATTTAGGTCTATGGTGATAAACGAAATATCTTCAGATAACAACAGAAAGGAAGCTTTCTGAAAAACTTCTTTGTGGTGGGTGTACTCATCTCACAGAGTTAAACATTTCTTTGGATTCAACAGTTTGGAAACACTGTTTTTGTCCATTCTGCAAATGGACAATTGAGGACTCTTTCAGGCCAATGGCGAAAAAGCAAATATCCAAAGATAAAAACTGGAAGAAAGCTATCTGAGAAACCACTTTGTGATGTGTGCATTCGTCTCCCAGGGTTAAACCTTTTTTTCATTCAGCAATTTGGAAACTCTGTATTGATAAATTCTGCAAAGGGATATTAGGGAACGCATTGAGGCTTATGATAAAAAGGGAAATATCTTCAGATAAAAAGTAGAAAGAATCTTTCTGAGAAACTTCTTTTTTTTTTACCTTTTTATTATTATTATTATTATTATTATTATTATTATTATTATTATACTTTAGGTTTTATGGTACATGTGCGCAATGTGCAGGTAAGTTACATGTGTATACATGTGCCATGCTAGTGCGCTGCACCCACCAACTCGTCATCTAGCATTAGGTATATCTCTCAATGCTATCCCTCCCCCCTCCCCCCAACAGTCCCCGAAGTGTGATGTTCCCCTTCCTGTGTCCCTGTGTTCTCATTGTTCAATTCCCACCTATGAGTGAGAATATGCAGTGTTTGGTTTTTTGTTCTTGCGATAGTTTACTGAGAATGATGATTTCCAATTTCATCCATGTCCCTACAAAGGACATAAACTCATCCTTTTTTATGGCTGCATAGTATTCCATGGTGTATATGTGCCACATTTTCTTAATCCAGTCTATCATTGTTGGACATTTGGGTTGGTTCCAAGTCTTTGCTATTGTGAATAATGCGGCAATAAACATATGTGTGCATGTGTCTTTATAGCAGCATGATTTATAGTCCTTTGGGTATATACCCAGTAATGGGATGGCTGGGTCGAATGGAATTTCTAGTTCTAGATCCCTGAGGAATCGCCACACTGACTTCCACAAGGGTTGAACTAGTTTACAATCCCACCAACAGTGTAAAAGTGTTCCTATTTCTCCACATCCTCTCCAGCACCTGTTGTTTCCTGACTTTTTAATGATTGCCATTCTAACTGGTGTGAGATGGTATCTCATTGTGGTTTTGATTTGCATTTCTCTGATGGCCAGTGATGGTGAGCATTTTTTCATGTGTTTTTTGGCTGCATAAATGTCTTCTTTTGAGAAGTGTCTGTTCATGTCCTTCACCCACTTTTTGATGGGGTTGTTTGTTTTTTTCTTGTAAATTTGTTTGAGTTCATTGTAGATTCTGGATATTAGCCCTTTGTCAGATGAGTAGGTTGCGAACATTTTCTCCCATTTTGTAGGTTGCCTGTTCACTCTGATGGTAGTTTCTTTTGCTGTGCAGAAGCTCTTTAGTTTAATTAGATCCCATTTGTCAATTTTGGCTTTTGTTGCCATTGCTTTTGGTGTTTTAGACATGAAGTCCTTGCCCATGCCTATGTCCTGAATGGTAATGCCTAGGTTTTCTTCTAGGGTTTTTATGGTTTCAGGTCTAACATTTAAGTCTTTAATCCATGTTGAATTGATTTTTGTATAAGGTGTAAGGAAGGGATCCAGTTTCAGCTTTCTACATATGGCTAGCCAGTTTTCCCAGCACCATTTATTAAATAGGGAATCCTTTCCCCATTTCTTGTTTTTGTCAGGTTTGTCAAAGATCAGATGGTTGTAGATATGTGGCATTATTTCTGACGGCTCTGTTCTGTTCCATTGATCTATATCTCTGTTTTGGTACCAGTACCATGCTGTTTTGGTTACTGTAGCCTTGTAGTATAGTTTGAAGTCAGGTAGTGTGATGCCTCCAGCTTTGTTCTTTTGGCTTAGGATTGACTTGGCGATGTGGGCTCTTTTTTGGTTCCATATGAACTTTAAAGTAGTTTTTTCCAATTCTGTGAGGAAAGTCATTGGTAGCTTGATGCGGATGGCATTGAATCTGTAAATTACCTTGGGAAGGATGGCCATTTTCATGATATTGATTCTTCCTACCCATGAGCATGGAATGTTCTTCCATTTGTTTGTATCCTCTTTTATTTCCTTGAGCAGTGGTTTGTAGTTCTCCTTGAAGAGGTCTTTCACATCCCTTGTAAGTTGGATTCCTAGGTATTTTATTCTCTTTGAAGCAGTTGTGAATGGGAGTTCACTCATGATTTGGCTCTCTGTCTGTCTGTTATTGATGTATAAGAATGCTTGTGATTTTTGCACATTGATTTTGTATCCTGAGACTTTGCTGAAGTTGCTTATCAGCTTAAGGAGATTTTGGGCTGAGACAATGGGGTTTTCTAGATATACTATCATGTCATCTGCAAACAGGGACAATTTGACTTCCTCTTTTCCTAATTGAATACCCTTGCTGGTACCATTCCTTCTGAAACTATTCCAATCAATAGAAAAAGATGGAATCCTCCCTAACTCATTTTATGAGGCCAGCATCATCCTGATACCAAAGCCTGGCAGAGACACAACAAAAAAAGAGAATTTTAGACCAATATCCTTGATGAACATTGATGCAAAAATCCTCAATAAACTACTGGCAAACAGAATCCAGCAGCACATCAAAAAGCTTATCCACCATGATCAAGTGGGCTTCATCCCTGGGATGCAAGGCTGGTTCAATATACGCAAATCAATAAATGTAATCCAGCATATAAACAGAACCAAAGACAAAAACCACATGATTATCTCAATAGATGCAGAAAAGGCCTTTGACAAAATTCAACAACCCTTCATGCTAAAAACTCTCAATAAATTAGGAATTGATGGGACGTATCTCAAAATAATAAGAGCTATTTATGACAAACCCACAGCCAATATCATACTGAATGGGCAAAAACTGCAAGCATTCCCTTTGAAAACTGGCACAAGACAGGGATGCCCTCTCTCACCACTTCTATTCAACATAGTGTTGGAAGTTCTGGCCAGGGCAATTAGGCAGGAGAAGGAAATAAAGAGAAACTTCTTTGTGATGTTTGCATTCATCTCACCGACTTAAACATTTCTTTTGATTCAGTGGTTTGGAAACACTATTTTTGTTCATTCTGTGAATGAACATTTGGGAACTCTTTGAGGCCAATGGTAAAAAAGCTTATATCCCAGGAAAAAAACTAGAAGGAAGCTGTCCGAGACACTGCTTTGTGATGTGGGCATTCATCTCCTTGAGTTAAACCTTTCTTTTCATTCAGCAGTTTGGAATCACTGTTCTGCAGTATCTGTGAAGGGAAATTTCAGAGCTAATTGAGACCTTTGATTAAATAGGAAATAACTTTGGATAAATACTAGAAAGAAGCTTTCTGGGAAACTGCTTTGTGATGTGTGTATTCATCTCACAGAGTTAACCATTTCTTTGGATTCAACAGTTTGGAAACTCTGTTTTTGTCCATTTAGTGATAGGATGATTGGCAGCTCATTGTGGCCAATGGTGAAAAAGTGAATATCCCTGGGTAAATACTAAAAGGAAGCTATCTGAGAAACCACATTGTCATGTGTGCATTCATCTCACAGAATTAAACTTTTCAATCAGCAATTTGGAAACACCATTTTGGTAGAATCTGTGAAGGGATATTTGGCAGCGCATTGAGGCCTATGGTGAAAAAAGAAATATCTTCAGATAAAAACTGGAAAGAAGTATTCTGAGGAACTGCTTTGAGATGTGTGCCTTCATCTCACAGAGTGAAACCTTTCTTTGGATTCAGCAGTTTGGAAACACTGTTTTTGTCCATTCTGCCAATGGTCATTTAGGAGCTCATTGACACCAATGGCAAAAAAGTGAATATCCCAAGATAAATACTAGAAGGAAGCTATCTGAGAAACTGCATTGTGATGTGTGCATTCATCTCGAAGAGTTAAACTTTTCTTTTCAACCAGCTGTTTGGAAACACTGCATTGGTGGAATATGCAAAGGGATATTTGGGAGCACATTGAGGCCTATGTTGAAAAATGAAGTATCTTCAGATAAAAACTAGAAAGAAGCTTTCTGGGGAACTGCTTTGAGATGTGCATTCATCTCACAGAGTTAAATGTTTCTTTGGATTCAGCAGTTTGGAAACACCGTTTTTGTCCATTCTTCCAGTGGATATTTGAGAGCTCATTGAGGCCAATGATGAAAAAGGGAATATCCCAGGATGAAAACTAGAAGTAAGGTATCTGAGAAACTTCTTTGTGACGTGTGCATTCATCACACAGAATTAAACCTTTCTTTTCATTCAGCAGTTTGGAAAGAATTTTTTTGTAGAAACTGTGAAGGGATATTTGGGATTGCATTGAGGCCTTTGATGAAATAGGAATTATCTTCAGATAAAACTAGAAAGAAGCTCTCTGAGAAACTGCTTTGTGATGTTTACATTCATCTAACTGGCTTAAACATTTCTTTGGATTCAGCAGTTTGGAAACACTGTTTTTGTCCATTCTGTGAATGGACTTTTGGGAACACATTGAGACCAGTGGTGAGAAAGTGAATATCCGAAGTTAAATACTAGAAGGAAGCTACCTGGAAAACTGCACTGTGATATGTGCATTCATCATGCACAGCTAAACTTTTCTTTTCATTCAGCAGATTGGAAACACTGTTTTGGAAGAATCTCCGATGGGAAATTTGGCAGAACATTGAGGCCTATGGTGAAAAAGGATATACCTTCATATAAAACTTAGAAAGTAGCATTCCATGAAATTGCTTTGTACTAAGTGCATTCTTCCCACAGAGTTAAATATTTCTTTGGATGCAGGAGTTTGCAAACACTGTTTTTGTCCATTCTGCAAATGGACATTTCAGAACTCATTGAGGCCAAAGGTGAAAGAGTGAATATCCCAGGATAAAAACTATACAGAAGCAATTTGAGAAACTGCTTTGTGATTCATGCATTTTTCTACAAGAGTTAAATATTTCTTTTCATTCAGCAGTTTGGAATCAGTGTTTTTGCAGTATCTGTGAAGGGATATTTCTGAGTGCATTGAGGCCTTTGATGAAATAGGAAATATCTTCAGATAAAAACTATAAAGAAGCTTTCTGAGAAACTGCTTGGTAATGTGTGCATTCATCTCAGAAACTTAAAAATTTCTTTGTGTTCGGCAGTTTGGAAACACTGTTTTTGTCCGTTCTGCAAATGGACATTTGGGAACTCATTGAGGCAAATGGTGAAAAAGCCTAGAATAAATACTAAAAGGACGCTATCTAAGAAACCATGTTATGAAATGTGCATTCATCTCACAGAGTGAAACTTTTCATTCAGCAGTTTGGAAACACTGTTTTGGTTGACTTTGTGAAGTGATATTTGGGAGGGCATTGAGGCCTATGGTTAAAACAGAAATATTTTCAGATAAACACTAGAAAGAAGCTGTCTGATAAACTGCTTTCTGATGTGTGCATTCATCTCACAGAGTTAAAACTTTCTTTTGATTCAGCAGTTTGGAAACACTGTTTTGGCCCATTCTGAGAAAGGACGTTTGGGAACTCATTGAGCCCAATGGCAAAAAAAGTCAATATCCCAGTATAAATATTAGAAGGAATCTATCTGAGAAACTGCATTGTAATTTGTGCATTCATCTCAAAGAATTAAACTTTTCGTTTCATTCAGCACTTTGGAAACACTGTTTAAGTAGCATCTGCGAAGGGATATTTTGAAGCAAATTGAGGCCTATGGTGAAAAACAAAATATCTTCAGATAAAAATTAGAAAAAGATTTCTGATAAAATGTTTTGTGATGGGTGCATTCATTTCACGGAATTAAAGGGTTTTTTTTATTTGAAACACAGTTTTTATCCATTCTGCAAATGGACATTTTGGAACTCACTGAAGCCAAAGGGGAAAAAGTGAATATCTAGAATAAAAACTAGAAGGAAGCCATCTGAGAAACCGATTTGTGAGTTGTGCATTCATCTCCTAGAGTTCCAACTTTCTGTTGATTTTGTAGTTTGTAATCTCTGTTTTTGCAGTATCTGTGAAGGGAAATTTTGGAACGTATTGAGGCCTTTGATGAAATACAATATACCCTCAGATAAAAACTAGAAAGAAGATTTCTGATAAACTGCTTTGTGATGTGTGCATTCATCTCACAGAGTTAAAAGTTTCTTTGGATTCAGCAGTTTGGAAACACTGTTTTTGTCCATCCTGTGAATGGACAAAATGGGAGGTCATTGAGGCAAAAGGAGGAAAAGTGAATATCCCAGGATAAATACTAGAAGTAAGCTACTTGTGAAGCCATGTTGTGATGTGTGCATTCATCTCACAGAGTTAAACTTTTTTTTCATTCAGCAGTTTGGAAACACTGTTTTTGTATGATATTCCATTTTTAGCCAATGACCTTGATGAGCTCCCAAATGACCATTTGCAGAAAGGACAGAAACTGTGTTTCCAAACAGCCAAATCCAAAGAAAGGTTTAACTCTATGAGATGAATGCACACATCACCAACAGCTTCTCTGAAATCTTCTTTCTGGTTTTTATCTGAAGATATTTCCTTTTTCACCATAGACCTCAATTAGATCCCAGGTATCCCTTCACAGATTCTACAAAAACAGTGTTTCCACACAGAAGAATGAAAAGAAAAGTTTAACTTTGCAAGGTGAATGCAGACATCACAACGTAGTTTCTCAGATAGCTTCCTTCTAGTATTTATCCTAGGATATTTCCTTCTTCACCCTTGGACTCAGTGAGCCCCCAAATATCGATCAGCATAATTGACAAAAACAGTGTTTACAAACTGCTGAATCCAAAGAAATGTTTAACTCTGTGAGATGAGTGCACACATCTCAATACTTTCTGATGTGTGCACTCATCTCACACAGTTAAATCCTTCTTTTGATGGAACAGTTCAGAAACACTGTTTTTACAGAATCTGTGAAGGGATATTTGGGAAGGTATTGAGGCGTATGGTCAAAAGGAAATATCTTCAGAGAAGAACTAGATAGAAGCTATCTCAGAAACTGCTTTGTGATGTGTGCATTCATCTCACAGAGTTAAGACTTTCTTTTGACTGAGCAGTTTGGAAACACTGTTTTCGAAAAATCTGTGAAGAGATTTTAGGTAGCACAAAAAAGCCTATGGTGAACAAAAAAATGCCTTCTGAAAAAAACTGAAAAGAAGCATTACGAGAAACTGCTTTCTGATATGTGCATTCATCTTACAGAGTTAAGTCTTTCCTTTGATTGAACAGCTTTGAATCACTGATTTTGTAGAATCTGTGAAGGGATATTGTGGAGTGCATTAAGGCCAGTGGTGAAATGAGAAATATCTTCAGAGAAAAACTGGAAAGAAGCTTTCTGAGACACTGCTTTGTGATGTGTACATTCATCTCACAGAGTTATAACATTCTTTTGGTTGATCAGTTTAGAAACACTGCTTTTGTAATCTGCGAAGGGATATTAGGGAGTGCTTGAGGCCTATGGGGAAAATGGAAATAACTTCAAATTAAAAATAAGAAGAAGCTTTTGGATAAACAGATTTGTGATGGATGCATTCTTCTCACAGAGTTAAATGTGTCTTTTGATTGAGCAGTTTGGAAATACTGTTTCTGTAGAATCTGCAAAGGGATATTTGGGAGTGCACTGACGCCTCTGGTGAAAAAGGAAATATCGTCAGATAAAAACTAGAAAGAAGCTTTTTGAGAAACTGCTTTTTGATGTATGCATTCATCTCACACAGTTAAACCTTTCTTTTGACTGGGCAGTTAGGAAAAACTGTTTTTGTATAATCTGCCAAGTGATGTTTTATAGCACAAAAAGGCCTATGGTGAACAAGGAGATAACTTCTGATAAAAACTGGAAAGAAATGTTAGGAGTAACTGCTTTTTGATGTGTCCATTCATCTCACACAATTCAAACCTTCTTTAAATGGAATAGTTCAGAAACATTGTATTTTTGGGAGTGCAATGAGGCCTATAGTTGAAAAGGAAATATCTTCAGTGAAGAAATAGACAAAAGCAATCTGAGAAACTGCTTTGTGATGTGTGCATTCATCATACAGAGTAAAAACTTTCTTTTTATGGAGCAGTTTGGAAACACGGTTTTTGTAGAATCTTTGAAGGTATATTTCAGAGCACACTGAGGCTTATGGTGAAAAAGGAAATATCTTCAGATTAAAACTAGAAACACACTTTTTGAGAAATGGCTTTGTGATGTGTGTGTTAAATTCACAGAGTTAAACCTGTTTGTTGATTGAGTAGTTTGGAAACTCTGTTTTTGTAGTATCTGGCATGAGATATTTGAAAGTGCAGTTGGGCCTATGGTGAAAAAGGAAATATCTTCAGATAAAAACTAGAAAGAAGCTTTTTGAGAAACTGCTTTGTGATGTATGCATTCATCTCAGTGAGGTAAACATTTCTTTTGACAGAGCAGTTTGGATTGGCTGTTTTTGTAAAATCTGCGAAGCAATATTAGGTAGCTCAAAAAAGCCTATGGTGAACAAGGAAATATCTTCAGATAAAAACAGGAAAGATGCATTATGAGAAACTGCTTTCTGCTGTGTGCATTCATCTCAAAGAGTTAAGTCCTCTTTTAATGGAACAGTTTGGAAACACTCCTTTTGTAAAATCTGTGAAGGGATATTTGGGAGTACATTGATGCCTATGGCATAAAATAAAATATCTTCAGAGAAGAATTACAAAGAAGCTTTCTGAGAAACTACTTTTTGATGTGTGCATTCATCTCACAGAGTTAAACCTTTCTTTTGATTGAATAGTTTGGGAACACTGTTTTTGTAGAATCTGAGATGGGATATTTGGGAGATCATTCAAGCCTATGGGGAAAAAGGAAATATCTTCAGATAAAAAAAAGAAAGAAGCTTTTTGGGAAACTGCTTTGTAATGTGTGCATTCATCTCACAGAATTAAACCTTTCTTTGATCAGCTTGCAAACACTGTTTTTGTGGAATCTGGGAAGAGTTATTTGGGTGTGCACTAGGCCTATGCTGAAAAAGGAAATAACTTCAGATAAAAACTGAAAAGATGGTTTCTGAGAAACTGCTTTGTGATGTGTACATTCTTCTCACAGAGCTAAAGGTTTCTTTTGATTGACAGTTTGGAAACACTGTTTTTGTAGAATCTGCAAAGGGATATTTGGGAGCGCACTGATGCCTACGGTGAAAAAGGAAATAGCTCCCTATAAAAACTGAAAAGCTTTATTAGAAATTGCTTTGTGGTGTCTGCATTCATCTCACACAGTTAAACTTTTCTTTTAATAGGGCAGTTTGGAAACACTGTTCTTGTATAATCTGCCAAGTGATGTTAGATAGTGCAAAAAGGCCTATGGTGAACAAGGAAATATCTTTAGATAAATACTGGAAAGAAGCCTGATGTGAAACTACTTTTTGAAGTGTGCTTTCATCTCACAGAGTTAAATCCTTTTTTGATGGAACTGTTCAGAAACACTCTTTTATAGAATCTGAGAACGGATATATGGGAGCGCATTGAGACCTATGGTGGAAAGGTAATATCTCCAGAAAACAACTATACAGAAGTTATCTGAGAAACTGCTCTGTGCTGTGTGCATTCTTCTCACAGAGTTAAACATTTCTTTTGACTGAGCAATTTGGAAACACTGTTTTTGTAGGATCTGCAAAGGTATATTTGGGAGTGCACTTAGGCCTATGTGGAAAAAGGAAATATCTTCGGATAAAAAGTAGAAAGAAGCTTTTTGAGATACTTCTTTGTGAAGTGAGCCTTCAGCTCACAGAGTTATACATGTTTTTTGATTGAGCAGTTTGGAAAAGCTGTTTTTGTAGAATCTGCAAAAGGATATTTGGGTTCACACAAGGGCTATTGTGAAAAAGAAAATAACCTCAGATAAAAACTAGAAAGACTATTTCTGAGAAACCACTTTGTAATGTGTGCATTCTTCTCACAGAGTTAAACGTTTCATTTGATTGAGCAGTTTGGAAACACTGTTTTTTTAGAATCTGCAAGGGGATATTTTGGAGCACAGGGATATTTTTGTGTGCATTGAGGCCTATGTCTTAAAAGAAAATATCTTCAGATAAAAACTAGAGAGAAACTTTGGGAGAAACTACTTTATGATGTGTGCATTCTTCTCACAGAGATAAACATTTCTTTTGGTTGAAGAGTTTGGAAACACTGTTTTTGTGGAATCTGTGAAGGGATATTTGGGAGCTCATTGAAGCCTACAGTGAAAAGCGAAATGCCTTCAGATTAAAACTAGAAAGAAGCGTTTTGAGAAAATGTTTAGTGATGTGAGCATTCATCTCAGAGAGTTAAATGTTTCTTTTGATTGAGCAGTTCAGAAACATTGTTTTTGTATAAACTGAGATGCAAAGTTATGTAGTGCAAAAAGGCCTATAGTGAACAAGGAAATCTCTTCAGATAAAAACTGCAAAAAAGCATTGTGAGAAACTGCTTTCTGATGTGTGCCTTCATCACACAGAGTTAAATCCTTCTTTTGATGGAACACTTTGGAAACACAGTTTTATAGAGTCTGCAAAGGGATATTTTAGAGTGCATGGAGGCCTATGTTGGAAAAAGAAATATCTTCAGAGAAGGACTTGACAGAAGCTTTCTCAGAAACTACTATTGGATGTGTGCATTCACCTTAGAGAGCTAAACCTTTCTTTTGATTGAGCAGTTTGGAAACACTGGTTTTGTAGAATCTGTGATGGTAGATTTAGGAGCACACTGATGCCTATGGTGAAATGGAACATCTTCGGATAAAAACTAGAAAGAAGCTTTTTGAGAAACTGCTTTGTGATGTATGCATTCATCTCACAGAGTTAAACTTTTCTTTTGACTGAGCAGTTTGGAAACACATTTTTTGTGTGTGAAAATCTGAAACATTGTATTGTAGTGCAAATGGGCCTAAGGTGAAAAAGGAAATATCTTCAGATAAAAACTGGAAAGAAGCACTATGAGAAACTGCTTTCTGGTGTGTGCATTCATCTCACAGAGATAAATCCTTCTTTTGATGGAACATTTTATAACCACTGATTTTATAGCACCTGCAAAGGTATATTTGGAAGCACTGTGAGGCCTATGCTGGAAAAGTAAATATCTTCAGAGAAGAACTAGACAGAAGCTTTCTGAGAAACTGCTTTGTGATGTATGCATTTATCTCACACAGTTAAACCTTTCTCTTGATTGAGCAGTTTGGAAACACTTGTTTTGTAGAATCTGCAAAGGTGTATTTGGGAGCACACACAGGCCTATAGTGAAAAAGGAAATATCTTTGGATAAAAACAAGAAAGATAAGAACATGGCACATATATACATATGTAACAAACCTGCACATTGTGCACATGTACCCTAAAACTTAAAATATAATAATAATGAAATAAAAGAAAAGAAAAAAGAAAAAGAGAGAGAGGAAAGAAAGAAAGAAAGAAAGAAAGAAAGAAAGAAAGAAAGAAAGAAAGAAAGAAAGAAAGAAAGAAAGAAGAAAGAAAGGAAGAAGAAAAAGGTTTCATAATCCCAGTTTGCAAATCACCAAAGAAAAGAGATGAATCAGTAAGTTGGACTATAACAGAACTTTGTGTTCTCATCTGGGTATTTCTGACTTACATAGGCAAAACCTGAAACTCTATGTAGGAAGCCATGTTAAGACTACTTACAACTTTGAAGTTTACTGTTAATTACAAATAAAACAAAAAAACTAGAATTAAAGTTAAAATTATAAGCATCCATTTATTCTCTCCATTAATATATTCCTTTGTTCTGTGTTTTATACATACATATACATGTGTATGTATTTGTGTGTATATATGTGTCTGTAAGTTTTCCTCAATAAAACTGTAAGTCCTTGGAAAAAAACTAGAAAGAAGCTTTTTGAGAAACTGCTTTGTGATGTATTCGTTCAACTCAAAGAGTTAAACCCATTTTTTGATTGTGCAGTTTGGACGCAGTGTTTTTGTAGAATCTGCAATGGCATATTTGGGAATGCATTGAAGCCTACGGTGAAAAAGGAAATAAAATTGGATAAATACTAGGAAGAAGCTTTTTGAGAAACAGCTTTGTGATGTGTGCATTCATCTCACAGAGTTAAACCTGTCTTTTGACTAAGCAGTTTGGAAAAACTGTATTTGCAAAACCTGTGAAGTGATATTTGGTAGCACATAAAAGCCTATGGTGAAAAAGTAAATAACTTCAGATAAAAACTAGAAAGAAGTGTTAAGAGAAACTCCTTTCTGATATGTGCATTCATCTCACAGAGTTAAGTCCTTCTTTTCATGGAATAGTTTGGAAACACTGTTTTTCTAGAGTCCACAAAGGGATATTTGGGAGTGCATTGAGGCCTATGATGGAAAAGGAAATATCTTCAGAGAAGAGCTAGACAGAAGCTTTCTGAGGAACTGCTTTGTGATGTGTGGATTCATCTCACACAGTTGAAATTTTCATTGAGCAGCTTGGAAACACTGTTTTTGTGGAATCTGCGAAGGCCTATTTGGGAGCTCATTGAAGTCTATGGTGAAAAAGGAAATATCTTTGGATAAAAACTAGAAAGAAGCTCTTTGAGAAACAGCACTGTGATATATGCATTCATCTTACAGAGCAAAACTTTTCTTTTCATGGAGCAGTTTGGAAAGCCTGTTTTTGAATAATCTGTGAACTGATGTTAGGTAGAGTAAAAAAAGGCATAAGGTGAACAAGAAAATTTTTTCAGATAAAAACAGGAAAGAAGTGTTATGAGAAACTGATTTCTGCTGTGTTAGTTCATCTCACAGAGTTAAATCCTTCTTTTGATGGAACAGTTCAGAAACACTGTTTTTATAAAATCTGTGAAGGGATATTTGGGGCACATGGAGGCCTATATTGGAAAAGAAATATCTTCAGATAAGATATTTCTTTTCCAATATACACACAAATACTTACACATGTATATATATATATATATAGAAAGAAGATATCTCAGAAACTCCTTTGTGATGTGTGCATTCATCTCACAGAGTTCAACCTTTCTTTTGATTGAGCAGTTTGGAAACACTGTTTTTGTAGAACTTGCAAAGTTATATTTGGGAGTGCACTGAAGCCCATGGTGAAAAAGATAATATCTTCTGATAAAAACTAGAAAGAATATTTTGAGAAACTGTTTTGTGATGTGTGCATTCATCTCACAGAGTTAAACCTGTTTTTTATTCAGCAGTGTGGAACCACTGTTTTTGTGTAATCTGTGAAGCACTGTTTTGTAGTGCAAATGGGCCTATGGTGAACAAGGAAATATCTTCAGATGAAAACAGGAAAGAAGCATTATGAAAAATTGCTTTCCAACGTGTGCATTCATCTCACAGAGTGAAGTCCTTCTTTTGATGGAAAATTTAGGAAACACTGTTTTTGTACAATCTGCGAAGAGAAATTTGGGAGTGCATTGAGGCCCATGGTGAAAATGGAAATATCTTCAGGCAAAAACTAGAATGAATCTATCTGAGAAACTGTTTTGTAATCTGAGCATTTATCTGACAGATTTAAACCTTTCTTTTGATAAAACAGTTTGGAAACACTCTATTTGTAGAATCTGCAAAGGAACATTTGGGAGCGCATTGAGGAATATTGTGAAATAGGAAATATCTTCAGAGAAAAACTAGAAAGAAGTTTTCTGAGAAACTGTTTTGTGATGTGTGCATTCATCTCACAGAGTTAAACCTTTCCTTTCTTGGAGCAGTTTGGAATCTCTGTTTTTGTATAATCTGTGAAGGGATATTTGGGAGTGCTTTAAGGACCGTGGTGAAAAGAAAAATATCTACAGAGAAAAACTAGAAAGAAACTTTCCGAGAAACTGCTTTGTGATGTGTCCACTCATCTCACAGAGTTAAAACTTACGTTTGAAGGAGCAGTTTGGAAACAATGTATTTGTAGAATCTGTGAAATCATATTTGGGAGTGCTTTGAGGCCTATGGTGAAAAGGGAAATAGCTTCAGATAAAAGCTAGACAGAAGATTTCTGAGAAACTGCTTTGTGATATGTGCCTTCTTCTCATAGAGTTAAACCCTTCTAAACAAAGCAGCTGGGAAGCTCAAACTGGGTGGAGCCCACCACAGCTCAAGGAGGCCTGCCTGCCTCTGTAGGCTCCACCTCTGGGGGCAGGACACAGACAAACAAAAAGACAGCAGTAACCTCTGCAGACTTAAATGTCCCTGTCTGACAGTTTTTAGGAGAGCAGAGGTTCTCCCAGCATGCAGCTGGAGATCTGAGAACGGGCAGACTGCCTCCTCAAGTGGGTCCCTGACCACTGAACCCCGAGCAGTCTAACTGGGAGGCACCCCCCAGTAGGGGCAGACTGACACCTCACAACACCGCGTACTCCACTGAGACAAAACTTCCAGAGGAATGATCAGACAGCAGCATTCGCAGATGATGAAAATCTGCGGTTCTGCAGACACCACTGCTGATACCCAGGCAAACAGGGTCTGGAGTGGAACTCTAGCAAAATCCAACAGACCTACAGCTGAGGGTCCTGTCTGTTAGAAGGAAAACTAACAAACAGAAAGAACATCCACACCAAAAACCCATCTGAACATCACCATCATCAAAGACCAAAAGTAGATAAAACCACAAAGATGGGGAAAACACAGAGCAGAAAAACTGGAAACTCTAAAAAGCAGAGCACCTCTCCTCCTCCAAAGGAATGCAGTTCCTCACCAGCAATGGAACAAAGCTGGATGGAGAAAGACTTTGACGAGTTGAGAGAAGAAGGATTCAGACGATCAAACTACTCCAAGCTACGGGAGGAAATTCAAACCAAAGGCAAAGAAGTTGAAAACTTTGAAAAAAATTTAGACGAATGTATAACTAGAATAACCAATACAGAGAAGTGCTTAAAGGAGCTGATGGAGCTGAAAGCCAAGGCCCGAGAACTACGTGAAGAATGCAGAAACCTCAGGAGCCGATGTGATCAACTGGAAGAAAGGGTATCAGTGATGGAAGATGAAATGAATGAAACGAAGTGGGAAGGGAAGTTTAGAGAAAAAACAATAAACAGAAATGAACAATGCCTCCAAGAAATTTGGGGCTGTATGAAAAGACCAAACCTACATCTCATTGGTGTAACTGAAAGTGACAGGGAGAATGTAACCAGGTTGGAAAACACTCTGCAGGATATTATCTAGGAGAACTTCCTCAATCTAGCAAGGCAGGCCAACATTCAGATTCAGGAAATACAGAGAATGCCACAAAGATACTCCTCGAGAAGAGCAACTCCAAGACACATAACTGTCAGATTCACCAAAGTTGAAATGAAGGAAAAAATGTGAAGGGCAGCCAGAGAGAAAGGTTGGGTTACACACAAAGGGAAGCCCATCAGACTAACAGTGGATCTCTTGGCAGAAACTCTACAAGCCAGAAGAGAGTGGAGGCCAATATTCAACATTCTTAAAGAAAAGAATTTTCAAGCCAGAATTTCATATCCAGCCAAACTAGGCTTCATAAGCGAAGGAGAAATAAAATCCTTTACAGACAAACAAATGCTGAGAAATTTTGTCACCACCGGGCCTGACCTAAAAGAGCTCCTGAAGGAAGTGCTAAACATGGAAAGGCACAACTGGTACCAGCCGCTGCAAAATCATGCCAAAATGTAAAGACCACTGAGACTAGGAAGAAACTGCATCAAATAACGTGGAAAATAACCAGCTAACATTATAATGACAGGATCAAATTCACACATAATTATATTAACTTTAAATGTAAATGGACTAAATGCTCCAATTAAAAGACACAGACTGACAAATTGGATAAAGAGTCGAGACCCATCAGTGTGCTGTATTCAGGAAACCCATCTCATGTGCAGAGACATATATAGGCTCAAAATAAAAGGATGGAGGAAGATCTACCAAGCAAATGGAAAACAAAAAAAGGCAGGGGTTGCAATCCTAGTCTCTGATAAAACAGACTTTAAACTAACAAAGGTCAAAAGAGACAAAGAAGGCCATTACATAATGGTAAAGGGATCAATTCAACAAGAAGAGCTAACTATCCTAAATATATATGCACTCAATACAGGAGCACCCAGATTCATAAAGCAAGTCCTGAGTGACCTACAAAGAGACTTAGACTCCCACACAATAATAGTGGGAGACTTTAACACCCCACCGTCAACATTAGACAGAACAACGAGACAGAAAGTTAACAAGGATACCCAGGAATTGAACTCAGCTCTGCACCAAGTGGACCTAATAGACATCTACAGAACTCTCCACCACAATTCAACAGAAAATATATTTTTTTCAGCACCACACCACACCTATTCCAAAATTGACCACATAGTTGGAAGTAAAGCACTCTTCAGCAGATGTAAAAGAACAGAAATTATAACAAACTGTCTCTCAGACCACAGTGCAATCAAACTAGAACTCAGGATTAAGGAACCCACTCAAAAACACTTAACTACATGGATACTGAACAAGTGCTTCTGAATGACTACTGGGTACATAACGAAATGAAGGCAGAAATAAAGATGTTCTTTGAAACCAACTAGAACAAAGACACAACATACCAGAATCTCTGGGACACATTCAAAGCAGTGTGTAGAGAGAAATTTATACCACTAAATACTCACAAGAGAAAGCAGGAAAGATCCAAAATGGACACCCTAACATCACAATTAAAAGAACTAGAAAAGCAAGAGCAAACACATTCAAAAGCTAGCAGAAGGCAAGAAATAACTAAAATGAGACTAGAAGTGAAGGATATAGAGACACAAAAGCCCTTCAAAAAATTAATGAACACAGGAGCTGGTTTTTTGAAAGGATCAACAAAATTGATAGACCACTAGCAAGACTAATAAAGAAAAAAAGAGAGAAGAATCAAATAGACACAATAAAAAATGATAAAGCGGATATCACCACCAATCCCACAGAAATACAAACTACCATCAGAGAATAATACAAACACCTCTATGCAAATAAACTAGAAAATCTAGAAGAAATGGATAAATTCCTTGACACATACACTCTCCCAAGACTAAACCAGGAAGAAGTTGAATCTCTGAATAGACCAATAACAGGCTCTGAAGTTGTGGAAATAATCAATAGCTTACCAACCAAAAACAGTCCAGGACTAGATGGATTCACAGCCGAATTCTGCCAGATGTACAAGGAGGAACTGGTACCATTCTTTCTGAAGTTATTCTAATCAATAGAAAAAGAGGGGATCCTCCCTAACTCATTTTATGAGGCCAGCATCATCCTGATACAAAAGCCTGGCAGAGACACAACCAAAACAGGGAATTTTAGACCAATATCTTTGATGAACATTGATGCAAAAATCCTCAATAAAATACTGGCAAACAGAATCCAGCAGCACATCAAAAAGCTTATCCACCATGATCAAGTGGGCTTCATCCCTGGGATGCAAAGCTGGTTCAATATACACAAATCAATAAATGTAATCCAGCATATAAACAGAACCAAAGACAAAAATCACATGATTATTTCAATAGATGCAGAAAAGGCCTTTGAAAAAATTCAACAGCCCTTCATGCTAAAAACTCTCAATCAATTAGGTATTGATGGGACGTGTCTCAAAATAATAAGAGCTATCTATGACAAACCCACAGCCAATATCATACTGAATGGGCAAAAACTGGAAGCATTCCCTTTCAAAACTGGCAGAAGACAGGGATGCCCTCTCTCACCACTCCTATTCAACATAGTGTTGGAAGTTCTGGCCAGGGCAATTAGGCAGAAGAAGGAAATAAAGAGTATTCAATTAGGAAAAGAGGAAGTCAAATTGTCCCTGTTTGCAGATGACAGGATTGTATATCGAGAAAACCCCATTGTCTCAGCCCAAAATCTCCTTAACCTGATAAGCAAATTCAGCAAAGTCTCAGGATACAAAATCAATGTACAAAAATCACAAGCATTCTTATACACCAATAACAGACAAACAGAGAGCCAAATCATGAGTGAACTCCCATTCACAATTGCTGCAAAGAGAATAAAATACTTAGGAATCCAAATTACAAGGGACGTGAAGGACCTCTTCAAGGAGAACTACAAACCACTGCTCAATGAAATAAAAGAGGATACAAACAAATGGAAGAACATTCCATGCTCATGTGTAGGAAGAATCAATATCGTGAAAATGGCCATACTGCCCAAGGTAATTTATAGATTCAATGCCATCCCCATCAAGTTACCAATGACTTTCTTCACAGAATTGGAAAAAACTATTTTAAAGTTCATATGGAACCAAAAAAGAGCCCACATCACCAAGTCAATCCTAAGCCGAAAGAACAAAGTTGGCGGCATCACGCTACCTGACTTCAAACTATACTACAAGGCTAGAGTAACCAAAACAGCATGGTACTGGTACCAAAACAGAGATATAGATCAATGGAACAGAACAGAGCCCTCAGAAATAACGCCACATATCTACAACTATCTGATCTTTGACAAAACTCAGAAAAAAAAGCAATGTGGAAAGGATTCCCTATTTAATAAGTGGTGCTGGGAAAACTGGCTAGCCATATGTAGAAAGCTGAAACTTGGTCCCTTCCTTACACCTTATACAAAAATTAATTCAAGGTGGATTAAGGACTTAAACATTAGACCTAAAACCATAAAAACCCTAGAAGAAAACCTAGGCATTACCATTCCTGACATAGGCATGCGTAAGGACTTCATGTCTAAAACACCAAAAACAATGGCAACAAAAGCCAAAATTGACAAATGGGATCTAATTAAACTAAAGAGCTTCTGCACAGCAAAAGAAACCACCATCAGAGTGAACAGGCAACCTACAGAATAGGAGAAAATTTTCACAACGTACTCATCTGACAAAGGGCTAATATCCAGAATCTACAATGAACTCAAACAAATTTGAAAGAAAAAAACAAACAACCCCATCAAAATATGGGCAAAGGATATGAACAGACACTTCTCAAAAGAAGACGTTTATGCAGCCAAAAGACACATGAAAAAATGCTCATCATCACTGGCCATCAGAGAAATGCAAATCAAAACCACAATGAGATACCATCTCACACCAGTTAGAATGGCAATCATTAGAAAGTCAGGAAACAACAGGTGCTGCAGAAGATGTGGAGAAATAGGAATACTTTTACACTGTTGGTGGGACTGTAAACTAGTTCAACCCTTGTGGAAGTCAGTGTGGCGATTCCTCAGGGATCTAGAACTAGAAATTCCATTTGACCCAGCCATCCCATTACTGGGTATATACCCAAGGGACTATAAATCATGCTGCTGTAAAGACCCATGCAATGTATGTTTATTGTGGCGCTATTCACAATAGCAAAGACTTGGAACCAACCCAAATGTCCAACAATGATAGACTGGATTAAGAAAATATGGCACATATACACCATGGAATACTATGCAGCCATAAAAAATGATGAGTTCATGTCCTTTGTCAGAACATGGATGTAATTGGAAATCATCATTCTTAGTAAACTATTGCAAGGACAAAAAACCAAACACCGCATTTTCTCACTCGTAGAATTGAACAATGGGAACACATGGACACAGGAAGGGGAACATCACACTCTGGCGACTGTTGTGGGGTGGGGGAGCAGGGAGGGATCGCATTAGGAGATATACCTAATGCTAAATGATGAGTTAATGGGTGCAGCACACCAGCATGGCACATGTATACATATGTAACTAACCTGCACATTGTGCACATGTACCCTAAAATTAAAGTATAATAATAAAAATTAAAATTAAAAAAATGTAAACAACAGCAAATAGTGGATAAGGCTTCTATTCCAATAAATAATTGGATCAATGATATTACCTGCCAAAAATATGATGAAATTTAATGTTCATGATCTCAAATACTCAAATGTAAACATATTCTACTGTACTTATTTCAAGTATTTTATTTAAAATACATTAATATGTTTTATTTTTGAAATTTCTATGTATTGGCTTTGATCTGACTTGTAGTAATGCCCCTAAATTCACGATTATCACAGTTATAAATAATGCATATTTCCAATCTCTGTTTTGTCAGAAAATTAAACCAAATAGTGACTAAATAGACTAAGATGAAACACGGTTTATATTTTGGCTTCTTCTATCTGAGTTATCCTGAGTCACTGCCATAAGTTGAATGTGTGTCCCCAAGTGCATGTGATGGCAATGTATTCCCCAAAGCAACAATATTGAGAAGTGAGGCCTATGAGAGGTGATTGCATCATAAGGGATCTGCTTTCATGAATGGATTAATATATCTCAGGAGGGAGTTCATTATTGTGAAAGTGGGTTTGCTTAAGAGCAATTCTGCCCTCTCCTTCTCTCACGTGCTCTCTCAGCATGTGATACCTTCCATCATGTTATGGTGCAGCAGAAAGCCCTCACCACACATAGCTCCTAGATCTTGGACTTCCTCGACTGAGATCTACAAGAAATAAATCTGTGTTGTTTATAAATGACCCAGTTTTAGGTATTCTGTTACAGCAGCACAAAACAAACTAAGACAACCTTTAGTATGTGTTTGCTGAATATATACATTTTCTGTCATATGAGGAGCAAAGATGACCCTAACCACAAAGTTTCTGATGTATGTGTGTTCTGCATTCAAAATGTTTTGTTAATTTTTTTTAAATTTTCTTCTCTAAAATGGCAAACTCTCTTGAAACATGTTTGTAATTATTACTATTTGTGTATTGACTTCCTCTATATAACAGCAGTAATGTTTCTCTTGATTTACCTGGTATCACTTGTGGCTGACAAGAAGTTTACCAAATATATGTTGAATCAATGGATAGATAAATAAAACTGATCTGAAAACATAAAAAAAACCTTTATTTTGGTTGAACAGTTTGGAATCACTGTTTCTGTAGAGTGTGCAAAGGGATATTTAAGAACTCATTTAGGCCTATGGTGGAAAAGGAAATATATTCAGATTAGAACTAGACAGATGATTTGTGAGAAACTGCTTTGCAATGTGTGCATTCGTCTCAAAGAGTTAAACCTTTCTTTTGATTGAGCAGCTTGGAAACATTGTTTTTGTAGAATCCGCAAAAGTATACTTGGGAGGGCACTGCATCCTACAGTGGAAAAGGAAATATCTTTGGATAAAAACTAGAAAGAAGCTTTTTGAGAAACAGCTTTGTGATATGTGCATTCAACTCACAGAGATAAACCTGTTTTTTGATTGAGCACTTTGGAGACATTGTTTTTGTAGAATCTGCAATGGGATATTTGGGAGCACATTCAAGCATATGGTGATAAAGGAAATATCTTCAGATAAAAAGTAGAAAGAAGCTTTTTGAGAAACTGCTTTGTGATGTGTGCATTCATCTCACAGTGTTAAACTTTTCTTTTATCTGAGCATTTTGAAAACATTGTTTTTTAAAAAATCTGTGAAGTACTATCAGATAGTGCACAAAAGCCTATGGTGAACAAGGAAGTAACTTCTTATAAAAACGGGAAAGAAGCGTTATGAAGAACAGCTTTCTGATGTGTGCATTCATCTGACAGAGTTAAGTCCTTCTTTTGATGGAACACTTTGGAAACAGTGTTTTTTTTTTTTAATCGTACTTTAAGTTGTAGGGTACTTGTGCACAATGTGTAGGTTATTTACCTATGTATACATGTACCATGTTGGTGTGCTGCACCCATTAACTCTTCATTTAACATTAGATATACTTCTTAATGCTATCTCTTCCCTCACCTCCACCCCAAAACAGGCCCCAGTTTGTGATATTCCCCTTTCTGTGTCCATGAGTTCTCATTGCTCAATTCCCACCTATGAGTGAGAACATGTGGTGTTTGGTTTTTTGGCCTTGTGAAACTTTGCTGAGAATGATGGTTTCCAGCTTCATCCATGTCCCTACAAAGGACATGAACTCATCATTTTTTATGGCTGTGTAGTATTCCATGGTGTATATATACCACATTTTCTTAATCCAGTCTATCATTGTTGGATATTTTGCTTGGTTCCTAGTCTTTGCTATCGTGAATAGTTCCTCAATAAACATATGTGTGCATGTGTCTTTATAGCAGCATGATTTCTAATCCTTTGGGTATATATACCCGGTAATGGGATGGCTGGGTCAAATGGTATTTCTAGTTCTAGATCCCTGAGGAATCGCCACACTGATTTCCACAATGGTTGAACTAGTTTACAGTCCCACCAACAGTGTAAAAGTATTCCTATTTCTGCACATCCTCTCCAGCACCTGTTGTTTGCTGACTTTTTAATGATCACCATTCTAACTGGTGTGAGATGGTATCTCATTGTGGTTTTGATTTGCATTTCTCTGATGGTGCACTTCCTTCTGAAATTATTCCTATGAATAGAAAAAGAGGGAATCCTCCATAAATCATTTTATGAGGCCAGCATCATCCTGATACCAAAGCCTGGCCGAGACACAACAAAAAAAGAGAATTTTAGATCAATATCCCTAATGAACATCAATGCAAAAAATCCTCAATAAAATACTGTCAAACCGAATCCAGCAGTACATCAAAAAGCTTATTCACCATGATCAAGTGGGCTTCATCCCTGGGATGCAAGGCTGGTTTTACATATGCAATTCAATAAACATAATCCTGCATATAAACAGAACCAATGACAAAAATCACATGATTATCTCAATAGATGCAGAAAAAGCCTTTGACAAAGTTCAACAACACTTCATGCTAAAAACATTCAATAAATTAGGTATTGACAGGACATATCTCAAAATAATAAGAGCTATCTATGACAAACCCACAGCCAATGTCATACTGAATGGGCAAAAACTGGAAGCATTCCCTTTGAAAACTGGCACAAGACAAGGATGTCCTCTCTCACCACTCCTATTCAACATAGTGTAGGAAACACTGTTTTTGTACAATCTGTGAAGGGATATTTTCAGTGCATTAAAGCCTATGGTGGAAAAGGAAATATATTCAGAGAAGAACAAGACAGAGGCTATCTGAGAAAATCTTTGTGATGTGTGCATTCATCTCACAGGGTAAAACTTCGTTTTGATTGAGCAGTTTGGAAACCCTATTTTTGTAGAATCCGTGAAGGGATATTTGGGAGCACCTTGAAGCCTATGGTGATAAAGGAAATATCTGCAGATAAAAACTAGAAAGGAGCTTTTTGAGAAACTGGTTTGCGATGTGTGCACTCTTCTCACAGAGTTAAACGTTTCTTTTCATTGAGAAGTTTGGAAACATTCGTTTTGTAGAATCTGCAAAGGGGTATTTGGGAGCCCACTGATGTCTATGGTAAAAAAGGAAATATCTTAGCATAAAAACTAAAAAGAAGCTCTTTGAGAAACTTCTTCATGATGCATGCATTCATCTCACAGAGTTAAACTTTTCTTTTGACTGAGCGGTTTGGAAACACTGTTTTTGTATAATCTGTGAAGAGATGTTATGTATCGCAAAACAGCCTATGGTGAACAAGGAAATAACCTCTAAAAAAACTGGAAAGAAGCGTTACGAGAAACTGCTTTCTGATGTGTGTTTTCATCTCACAGAGTTATGTCCTTCTTTCAATGGAAGAGTTTTGAAACACTGTTTTTGTAGAATCTGCGAAGGGACATTTGGGAGTTCATTGAAGTGTGTGGTGGAAAAGGAAATATCATCAGTGTATAACTGGACAGAAGATTTCTGAGAAACTGCTTTGTCATGTACACCTCCATTTCAAGAGTTAAACCTTTCTTTTGATTGAGATGTTTGGGAACACTATTTTTGTAGAAACTGCAAAGGGACATTTGCGAGCAAATTGAAGCCTATGGTAAAAAAGTAATTATCTTTGGATAAAAACTAGCAAGAAGCTTTTTGAGAACCTGCTTTGTGATGTGTGCATTCATCTCACAGAGTTAAACCTTTCTTTTCATTGATCAGTTTGGAAACACTGTTTTTTTCATAATCTTTGAAGGGATATTTTGGAGCACATGAGGCCTATGGTGAAAAAGGAAATAACTTCAGATAAAAACTAGAAAGAAGCTTTCAGAGAAACTGCTTTGTGATGTGTGCATTCTTCTCAGAGTCAGACATTTCTTTTGATTGAACAGTTTGGAAACACTGTTTTTGTAGAATCTGCAAAGGGATATTTGGAAGTGCACTGATGAGTATGGTGAAAAAGGAAATACCTTAGATCAAAACTAGAAACAAGCTTTTTGAGAAACTGCTTTGTGATGTGTGCTTTCATCTCACAGAATTAACCTTTTGACTGAGCAGGTTGGAAACACTGTTTTTGTATAATCTATGAAGCGATGTTAGGCAGTGCAAAAATGCCTATGGTGAAGGAGGAAATATCCTAAGATAAAAACGTGAAAGAAGCATTATGAGAAACTGCTTTCTGATGTGTGCATTCATCTCACAGTGTTTAATCATCATTTGATGGAACAGTTTGGAAACACTGTTTTTATAGAATCTGTAAAGGAATATTTGGGAGCACGATGAGGCATAAAGTGGAAAAGGAATTATCCTCAGAGAAGAACTAGACTGAAGCTTCTAAGTAACTTCTTTGGATGTGTGCATTCATCTCACAGAGTTAAACCTTTCTTTTGATTGAGCAGGTTGGAAACTGTTTTTGTAGAATCTGCAAAGGTATATTTGGGAGTGCACTGAGGCCTATGGCAAAAAAGGCAATATCTTCGGATAAAAACTAGAAAGAAACTTTTTGAGAAACTGCTTTTTGATCTGTGCATTCAACTCACAGAGTTAAACCTGTTTTTTGATTGAGCAGTATGGAAACACTGTTTTTGTAGAATCAGCGACGGGATATTTGGGAGCACATTCAAGTCTATGGTGATAAAGGAAATATCTTCGGATAAAAACTAGAAGGAAGCTTTTTGAGAAACTGCTTTGTGATGTGTGAATTCATCTCACAGAGTTACACATTTATTTTCATTGAGCAGTTTGGAAACACTGTTTTTGCAATATCAGTGAAGTGACATTTTGTAGTGCAAAAAAAGCCTATGGTGAATGAGGAATGACTTTAAGATAAAAACTCTAAAGAAGCGTTATGATAAACTCTTTTCTGATGTGTAAGTTCATCTCACACTTAAGTCCTTCTTTTGATGAAAAAGTTTGGAAACTCTGTTTTTGTAGAATATAAGAAGGGATATTTGAGAGCACATTGAGGCCTATATTGGAAAAGGAAATACCTTCAGAGAAGAACTAGAGAGACGCTTTCTTAGAAACTACTTTGTGATGTTGCATTCGTCTCACAGAGTTAAAACCTTCCTTTGAAGGAGTGGTTTGAAAACTGTATTTTACTGCAAAGCCACATTTCGGAGTGCTTTCTGGTCTATGGTGAAAGTGAAAATATCTTCAGATAAAAATTAGACAGATGCTGTCTGAGAAACTGCTTTGTGATGTGTACTTTCATCTGACAGTTAAACCTTTCTTTTGGTGGAGCAGTTTGGAAACACAGTTTTAGAAGGATCTATGAAGGGATATTTAGGAGCACATTGAGGCCTGTTGTGAAAAGAAATGCCTTCAGATAAATCTAGAGAGAAACTTTCTGAGAAACTACTTTGTGATGTGTGCATTCATTTCACACAGTTCAACCTATCTTTTGATGGAGCAGTTTTTAAACACTGTTTTTGTATAATCTGTGAATGGATATTTGGGAGCTCTTTGAGTCCTACAGTGAAAAGGAAATATCTTCAGAGAAAAACTAGAAAGAAACTTTCTGAGAAAGTAATTTGTGATGTGTGCATTCATCTCATAGAGTTAAACCTTTCTTTTGATGGAGCAGTTTGTTAACCATATTTTTGAATAAACTGCAAAGGGCTATTTCAAAGTGAATTGAGTCCTATGGTGAAAATGGAAATAACTTTAGGCAACCACTAAAATGAATCTTTCTGAGAAGCTGTTTTGTAATCTGAGAATTCATCTGACAGATTTAAACTTTTCTTTTGATGAAGCAGTTTGGAAACTCTCTATTTGTAGAATCTGCAAAGGAGCATTTGGGAGCATCTTGAGGCATATTGTGAAATAGGAAATAACTTCAGAGAAAAACTAGAAAAAGCTTTCTGAGAAACTTCTTTGTGATGTGTACATTCATCTCACAGAGTTAAACCTTTCTTTTAAAGGAGCAGTTTGAAAACCCTGTATTTGTAGATTCTGCAAAGCCATTTGGGAACGCTTTCAGGGCTCTGGTGAAAAGAGAAATATCTTCAGATAAAAACTAGACAGAAGCATTCTGAGAAAATGCTTAGTGAATTGTGCTTTCATCTCATGGAGATAAACCTTTCTTTTGGTGGAGCAGTTTGGAATCACTGTTTTTGTTGAATCTGTGAATGGATATTTAGGAGCACATTGAGGCCTATGGTGAAAAGAAATACCTTCAGATAAATCTAGAAATTAGCTTTCTGAGAAACTAGTTTGTGTCACGTACATTCATCTCACAAAGCTAAACCATTCTTTTGATGGAGCAGTTTGTAAACACTATTTTGGATAATCTGCAAAGGGATATTTCAGAGTGCATTGAGGCCTGTAGTGAAAATGGAAATCTCTGTAGACAAAAACTAGAAAGAAGCTTTCTGAGAAACTGCTTTGCGATGTGAGCATTCATCTGACTGATTTAAACCTTTCTTTTCTTGGAGCAGTTTGGGAACCCCAAATTTGTAGAAACTGTGAAGAGATATTTGGGAGTGCATTGAGGCCCATTGTGAAAAAGGAAACATTTTCAGAGAAAAACTAGAGAGAAGCTTTCTGAGGAACTTCTTTGTGCTGTGTCCATTCATCTCACAGAGTTAAACTTTTCCTTTTAAGGAGCAGTTAGAAAATGCTGTATTTTACTGTGAAGCCATATTTGGGAGCACTTCCAGGCCTACGGTGAAAAGGGAAATATCTTCACATAAAAACTGGACAGAAGCTTTCTGAGAAACTGCTTTGTGATGTGCACTTTCATGTCACTGAGTTAAAACTTTCTTTTGATGGAGCTGTTTGGAAACACTGTATTTGTAGAATCTGGGAAGGGATATTTTGCAGTGTGTTGAGGCCTATTGTGAAAAAGGAAATATCTCCAGATAACAACTAGAAGGAAGCTTTCTGAGAAACTGCTTTGTGATGTGTGCATTTGTCTCAGAGTTAAAGTTTTCTTTTGATGGAACAATTTAGAATCACTGTTTTTGTAGAATCTGCAAGGGGATATTTGGGAGTGCATTAATGCCTGTGGTGAAAAGAGAAATATCTTCAGAGAAAAACTAGAAAGAAGCTTTCTGAGAAACTGCTTTGTGATGTGTCCATTCATCTCACACAGTTACACCTTTCCTCTGAAGGAGCAGTTTGAAAACACTGTATTTGTAGAATCTTCCAAGCCATATTTAGGAGTGCTTTCAGGCCTATGGTGAAAAAGCAAATATCTTCAGATGAAAACTAGACAGAAGCTTTCTGAGAAACTGCTTTGTGATGTGTGCTTTCATCTCACAGAGTTAAAACTTTGGGTGGAGAAGTTTAGAATCACTGTTTTTGTAGAATCTGCAAAGGGATATTTGGGAATGCATTGAGGCCTATGATGAAAAGAAATATCTTCAGATAAATGTAGAAAGAAGCTTTCTGAGAAACAACTTTGTGATGTGTTCATTCATCTCATGGAGATAAACCTTTCTTTTGATGGAGCAGTTTGTATACACTGTTTCTGTATAATCTGAGAAGGGATATTTCGGAGCACATTGAGGCCTATGGTGAAAATGGAAATATCCTTAGACCAAAAGTAGAATGAAGGTCTCTGAGAAACTGCTTTGAGACATGAGCATTCATCTGACAGATTTAAACCTTTCTTTTGAAGGAGCACTTTGGAAATGCAGTATTTGCAGAATTTACAATGGGATACTTTGGGGCGCATTTATGCCTATTGTGAAAAAGGAAATATCTTCAGAGAATAACTAGAAAGAAGTTTTCTGAGAAACTTCTTTCTGATGTGTGCATTCATCACACTGAGTTAAACCTTTCTTTTGATGGAGGAGTTTTGAAACACTGCATTTGCAGAATCTGCATTTGCAGAAGTGATATTTGGATATTTGGGAGCTCATTGAGGCCTATTGTGAAAAAGTAAATATCTTCAGAGAAAAACTAGAAAGAAACTTTCTGAGAAACTGCTTTATGATGTGTGCTTTCATCTCACAGAGTTAAACCTTTCTTTTGATGGTGTTGTTTTAAACAGTGTTTTTGTATAAGCTGCGAAGGGATGTTTGGGAGCACATTGAGTCCTATGGTGGAAAGGAAATATCTTCAGAGGAAAACTAGAAAGAAACTTTCTGAGCAACTACTTTGTGATGTGTGCATTCATCTCACAGGGTTAAAACTTTCTCCTGATGGAGCAGTTTGATAATCCTGTTTTTGTATAAACTGCAAAGGAATATTTTGGAGCACATTGAGGACTACAGTGAAAATGGAAATATCTTTAGACAAAAATTAGAATGAAGCTTTCTGAGAAACTTCTTCCTGATGTTTGTATTAAACTCACTGAGTTAAACCTTTCTTTTGATGATGGAGTGAGGAAACACTGTTTTTGTAGAATCTGCAAAGGCATATATGGGAGCACAACGAGGCCTATTGTGAAAAAGGAAATATCTTCAGAGAGAAACTGGAAAGAAGCTTTCTGAGAAACTCCTTTGTGATGTGTGCGTTCATCTCATAGAGTTAAAACTTTGTTTCAATGGAGTAGTTTGGAATCACTGTTTTTGTATAATCTGCAGAGGGATATTTGGGAGTGCATTAAAGCCTGTGGTGAAAAGAGAAATGCCTTCAGGGAAAAACTAAAAGGAAGCTTTCTGAGAAACTGATTTGTGATGTGTGCATTCATCTCAAACAGTTAAACCTTTCCTTTGAAGGAGCAGATTGGAAACACTGTATTTGTGGAATCTGCAAAGTCATATTTAGGAGCACTTTCAGGCCTATGGTGAAAAGGGAAATACCTTCAGATAAAAACTAGACAGAAGCTTTCTGAGAAACTACTTTGTGATGTTTCCTTTCATCTCAAAGAGTTAAACCTTTCTTTTAATGAAGGAGTTTGTAAACACTATGTTTGTATAATCAGCAAAGGGACATATGGGAGCGCATTAAGTCCTATGGTGAAAAGGAAATATCTTCAGATAAAAACTATAAAGAATCTTTCTGAGAAACTACCTCATGATGTGTGCATTCATCTCACAGAGTTAACCCTTTCTTTTGATGGAGCAGTTTGCCAAGCCTGTTTTTGTATAAACAACAAAGGGATATTTCAGAGCACATGGAGGCCTATGGTGAAAATGGAAATATCTTTAGTCAAAAACTAGAATGAAGCTTTCTGAGAAACTGCTTTCTGATGTGTGCATTCATCTCACAGAGCTAAAGCTTTCTTTTGATGGAGCAGTTGGGAATCACTGTTGCTGTAGAATCTGTGAAGAGATATTTGGGAGCACATTAAGGCCTGTGGTGAAAAGAGAAATATCTTCAGATAAAAACTAGAAAGAAGCTTTCTGAGAAACTGCTTTGTGACGTGTGCATTCATGTCACAGAGCTAAACCTTTCTTTGAAGGGGCAGTTTGAAAAAACTGTATTTGTAGAAACTGCAAAGCAATATTTAGGAGCACTTTCAGGCCTATGGGGAGAAGGGAAATATCTTCAGATAAAAACTGGAAAGAAGCATTATGAGAAACTGTTTTCTGACATGTGCATTCATCTCACAGAGTTAAGTCCTTCTTTTGATGGAACAGTTTGGAAAAACTCTTTTTGTTGAATCTGTGAAGGGATATTTGCTAGGACATTGAGGCCTATGGTAGAAAGGAAATATCTTCAGAGAAGAACTAGAGAGAAGCTTTCTGAGAAACTCCTTTTGATATGTGCATTCACCTCACAGAGCTAAACCTTTCCTTTGACTGAACAGTTTGGAAACACTGTTTTTTTTTTAATTCTGTGAAGGGATATTAGGGAGCGCATTGAAGCCTATGGTGAAAAAGGAAATATCTTCGGATAAAAACTAGAAAGAAGACATTTGGGAAACTGCATTGTGATGTGTGCATTCATCTTACAGAGTTAAACATTTCCTTTGATTGATCAGTTTGGAAACACTATTTTATACAATCTGTGAAGGGATATTTGGGAGTGCATTATGCCTATGGTAAAAAAGGAAATAACTTCAGACAAAAACTAGAAAGAAGCTTTCTGATAAATTACTTTGTGATGTGTGCATTATTCTCACAGAATTAAACGTTTCTTTTCATTGGACTTTTTGGAAACATAATTTTTGTAGAATCCACAAAGGGATATTTGGGAGAGCAATGAAGTCTATGGTTAAAAAGGAAATATCTTCAGAGAAAAACTAGAAAGAAGCTATTTGAGCAACTGCTTTGTGATGTATGCATTCATCTCAACCAATTCACAATTTCTTTTGACAGATCAGTTTGGAGACACTGTTTTTGCATAATCTGTGAAGCAATGATAGGTGGTGCAAAGAGGCCTATGGTGAACAAGGAAATATCTTCAGATAAAAAATGGAAAGAAGTGTTAGGAGAAACTGCTTTCTGATGTGTGAGTTCATGTCACAGAGTTAAGTCCTTCTTTTGATACAAAAGTTTGGAAACACTGTTTTTGTAGAATCTGTGAAGGGATATTTGGGAGCACATTGAGGACTACAGTTGAAAAGATAATATCTTCAGAGAAGAATTAGACAGAATCTTTCTGAGAAACTGCTTTGTGATGTGTGCATTCATCTCACAGTGTTAAATCTATTTTTTTATTGATCAGTTTGGAAAGACTGCTTTTTGTAGAATATGCAAAGGGCTATTTGGGAGCACATTGAATCCTATGAGGAAAAAGGAAGTACCTTCGGAAAAAAACCAGAAAGAAGCTTTTTGAGAAACTGCTTTGTGATGTGTGCATTCATCTCACAGAGGTGAAACTTTCTTTTGATTATTAGTTTGGAAACACTATTTTTGTAGAATCTGCAAAGGGTTATTTGGGAGCGTACAAGGCCTATGGTGAAAACGTAAATACCTTCAGATAGAAACTAGAAAGAACCTTTTGGAGAAACCGCTTTGTGATGTGTGTATTCTTCTCACAGACTTACAAGTTTCTTTTTAATGAGCAGTTTAGAAAAACAGTTTTTGTAGAATCTGCAATGGGATATTTGAAAGCACTGTTAGGCCTATGGTGAAAACAGAAATAACTTCAGATATAAATTGGAAAGAAATTTTTTGAGAAACTGCTTTGTGATGTGGGCATTCATCTCACAGAGTTAAACTTTATTTTGACTGAGAAGGTTGGAAACACTGTTTTTGTAGAATCTGTGAAGGGACACTTGGAAGCACATTGAAGCTTATGGTGAAAAAGGAAATATCTTTGGATAAAAATCAGAAAGAAGCTTTTTGAGAAACTGCTTTGTGATGTGTGCTTTCATCTCACAGAGTTAAATTTCCTTTTGACTAAACAGTTTGGAAACACTGTATTTGCAAAATCTGTGAAGTGATATTAGGTAGCTCTAAAAAGCCTATGGTGAACAAGGAAATATCTCCAGATAAAAACCAGAAAGAAGTGTTATTTGATACTACTTTCAGAGGTGTGCATTCATTTCACAGGGTTAAATGCTTCTTTTGATGCAACACTTCAGAAACACTGTTTTTTTAGAATCTGTGAAGGAATATTTGGGAGTTCATTGAGGCCTATGGAGGAAAAGGATATATCTTCAGAGAAGAACTAGACAGAAGCTATCTGAGAAACTGCTTTGTGATGTATGCATTCACCTCACAGAGTTAAACCTCAGTTTTGATTGAGCAGTTTGGAAACACTGTTTTTGTAGAATCTGCAAAAGAATATTTGGGAGTGCACGGAGGCCTATGGTAAAAAAGGAAATGTTTTCAGATAAAAACTAGAAACTTTTTGAGAAAATGGTTTGTGATGTGTGCATTCAACTCACAGAGTTGAACCTGTTTTTTGATTGAGCAGTTTGGAAACACTGTTGTTGTAGAATTTCTGAAGAGATATTTGTGAGCCTGTTGAGGACTATGGTGGAAAAGGAAATATCTTCAGAGAAGAACTAGACAGAAGTTTTCTGAGAAACTGCTTTGTGATGTGTGCATTCATCTCAGAGAGTTAAACTTTTCTCTTGATTGAGCAGTTTGGAAGACTGATTTTGTGGAGTCTGCAAAGGGATATTTTGGAGCCCAATGAAGCCTATGGTGAAAAAGGAAATATCTTTGGATAAAAACTACAAAGAAGCTCTTTCAGATGCTGCTTTGTGCTGTATGTATTCATCTCACAAAGCTAAAATTTTCTTTGGTTCAGCAGTTTGAAAACTCTTTTTTTTTTTTTTTTGGTTTCTTTTTTTTTTTTTTTTAATTTTATTTTTTATTTTTTATTATTATTACTATTATTATTATTATACTTTAGGCTCTATGGTACATGTGCGCAACGTGCAGGTAAGTTACATATGTATACATGTGCCATGCTGGTGCACTGCACCCACCAACTCGTCATCTAGCATTAGGTATATCTCCCAATGCTATCCCTCCCCCCTTCCCCCACCCCCAACAGTCCCTGAAGTCTGATGTTCCCCTTCCTGTGTCCATGTGTTTTCATTGTTCAGTTCCCACCTATGAGTGAGAATATGTGGTGTTTGGTTTTTTGTTCTTGCGATAGTTTACTGAGAATGATGATTTCCAATTTCATCCATGTCCCTACAAAGGACACGAACTCATCATTTTTTATGGCTGCATAGTATTCCATGGTGTATATGTGCCACATTTTCTTAATCTACTCTATCATTGTTGGACATTTGGGTTGGTTCCAAGTCTTTGCTATTGTGAATAATGCTGCAATAAACATACGTGTGCATGTGTCTTTATAGCAGCATGATTTATCGTCCTTTGGGTATATAACCAGTAATGGGATGGCTGGGTCAAATGGAATTTCTAGTTCTAGATCCCTGAGGAATCGCCACACTGACTTCCACAAGGGTTGAACTAGTTTACAGTCCCGCTAACAGTGTAAAAGTGTTCCTATTTCTCCACATCCTCTCCAGCACCTGTTGTTTCCTGACTTTTTAATGATTGCCATTCTAACTGGTGTGAGATGGTATCTCATTGTGGTTTTGATTTGCATTTCTCTGATGGCCAGTGATGTTGAGCATTTTTTCATGTGTTTTTTGGCTGCATAAATGTCTTCTTTTGAGAAGTGTCTGTTCATGTCCTTCGCCCACTTTATTGTATATTCTGTGAAGCAATTTTAGGTAGTGCAAAAAGGCCTATGGTGAACATGGAAATATCTTCAGATGCAAACTGGAAAGAAGCTTTTTGAGAAACTGCTTTGTGATTTTTGCATTCATCTCACAGGGTTAAACCTTTCTTTTGACAGACCAGTTTGGAAACACTGTTTTTGCAAAATGTGCAAAGCAATATTAGGTAGTGCAAAAAAGCCTGTGGTGAACAAGAAAATATCTTCAGATAAAAACTGGAAAGAAGCATTATGAGAAACTAGTTTCTGATGTGTGCATTCAACTCACAGAGTTAAGTCCTTTTTTTGATGGAACAGTTTGGAAACCCTGTTTTTGTAGAATCTGTAAAGGGATATTTGGGAGTGCATTGAGACCTAGCTCAAAAAGGGAATATCTTCAGAGAAGAAATAGACAGAAGATTTCTGAGAAACTGCTTTGTGATGTGTGCATTCATCTTAAAGAGTTGAATCTTTATTTTGACTGAGCAGTTGGGAAACACTGTTTTTGTAGAATCCACAAAGGTATATTTTGGAGTGCACTGAGGTATATGGTGAAAAAGGAAATATCTTCAGATAAAAACAAGAAAGAAATTTTTTGAGAATCAGCTTTGAGTTGTGTGTGTTCAACTCAGAGTTCAACCTGTTTTTTCATAGAGCTGTTTGGAAAAACTGTTTTTGTAGAATCTGTGATGGTATATTTTGGAGGACATTAAAGCCTTAGGTGATAAAGGAAATATCTTCAGATAAAAACTAGAAAGAAGCTTTTTCAGAAACTGTTTTGTGAAGTGTGCATTCATCTGACAAAGTTAAACCTTTCTTTTGACTGAGCAGTTTGGAAACACTGTTTTTGCAGAATCTGCCAAGGGATATTTGGAAGTGCATTGAGGCATATGGTGGAAAAGGAAATATCTTCAGATAAAAACTAGAAAGAAGCTTTTTGAGAAACTGCTTTGTGATGTCTACATTCACCTCACAGAGTTAAACCTTTCTTTTGATTTATCTGTTTGGAAACACTGTTTTTGCAGAATCTGTGAAGGAATATTTAGGAGTGCACAAGGCCTATGGTGAAAAAGGAAATAATTTCAGATAAATACTAGAAAGAAGTTTCTGAGAAACTGCTTTGTGAAGTGTGCATTCTTCTCATGTAATTAAACCTGTTTTTTGATCGAGTAGTTTGGAAACACTGATTTTTAGAATCTGCAAAGGCATATTTTGGAGCACACTGATGCCTATGGTGAAAAAGGAAATACGTTCAGATAAAAACTAGAAAGAAGCTTTTTGTGAAACTGTTTTGGGATGTATGCATTCATCTCACAGAGTTAAATATTTCTTTTGACTGAGAAGTTTGGAGACGCTGTTTTTGTATAATCTGTGTAGTGATGTTAGGACGTACAGAAAGGCCTATGGTGAACATGTAAATATCTTCAGATAAAAACTGGAAAGAAGCGTTATGAGAAACTGCTTTCTGATGTGTGCATTCATCTCACAGAGTTAAATCTTCCTTTGATGGAGCAGTTTGGAAACACTGTTTTTGTAGAATGTGCAAAGTGATATTTGGGAGCACATTGAGGCCTATGGTGGAAAAGGAAATATCTTCAGAGAAGAACAAGAAAGAAGCTATCTGAGAAAGAGCTTTGTGATGTGTGCATTCCTATAACAGAGTTAAGCCTTTATTTTGATTGATCAGTTTGGAAACACTGTTTTTGTAGAACCTGTGAGGGGATATTTGGGAGCACACTGAGGCCTATGGTGAAAAAGGAAATATCTACGGATAAAACTTGAAAGAAACTTTTTGTAAAACTGCTTTCTGATGTGTGAATTTATCTCACAGAGTTAAACCTTTCTGTTGATTGAGCAGTTTGGAAACTGTTTTTGGAAAACCTGTAAAGAGATATTAGGTAGCACAAAAAAGCCTATGGTGAAAAAGGAAACATCTTAATATAAAAACTGGAAAGAAGCATTATGAGAAACTGCTTTCTGATGCTTGCATTCATCTCACAGAGTTAAATCCTTCTTTTGAAGGAACAGTTCAGAAACACTGTTTTTATAGAATCAATCTACAAAGAGATATTTGGCAGTGCACTGAAGTATATGGTGAAAAAGGAAATATCGTCAGATAAAATCTAGAAAGAAGCTCTTTGAGAAACTGCTTTGTGATGGATGCATTCATCTCACAGTGTTAAATGCTTCTTTTGACTGATCAGTTTGGCAACACTGTTTTTGGATAATCTGTGAAGCAACGTTTGGTAGCACAAAAATGCCTATGGCAAACAGGAAATATCTTCAGTTAAACACTGGAAAGAAGAGTTATGTGAAATATCTTTCTGAAATGTGCATTCATCTCACAAAGTTAAATCCTTCGTTTGATGGAACAGTTCAAAAACACTGTTTTTATAGAATCTGTGAAAGGATGTTTGGGAGCACATTGAGGGCTATGGTGGAAAAGGAAATAGCTTCAGAGAACTAGGCATAAGTTTTCTGAGAAACTGCTTTGTGATGTGTGCATTTGTCTCACAGAGTTAAACCATTCTTTTGTTTGAGCAGTTTGGAAACACTGTTCTTGTACAATCTGCGATGGGACATTTCGGAGTGCATTGATGCCTATGGTGAAAATGGCAATATATTCAGATAAAAACTAGACAGAAGTTTTTAAGAAACTGCTTTGTGATCTGTGCATTCATCTCACACATTTAAACCTTTCTTTTGATTGATCAGTTTGGAAACAGTGATTTTGTAGAATCTACAATGGGATATTTTGGAGCACATTGAAGCCTATAGTGAAAAAGGAAATATCTTTGGATAAAAACTGGAAAGAAGCTTTTTGAAAAACTGCTTTGTGATGTGTGCATTCATCTCACAGAGTTAAACTTTCTTTTGATTGATCAGTTTGGAAACACTGTGTAGAATCTGCAAAGGGGTATTTGGGAGCGCAAGAGGCCTATGGTGAAAAAGAAAGTAACTTCTGATAAAAACTAGAAATATGCATTCTGAGAAACTGCTTTGTGATGTGTGCATTCTTCTCACAGAATTAAACCTTTCTTTTTACTGAGCAGTTTGCAAACACCATTTTTGTATAATCTGCAAAGATATATTTCTGAGAGCCCTGAGGCCTATGTTAAAAACAATTATCTTTGGATAAAAACTAGAAAGAAGGTTTTTGAGAGACTGCTTTGTGATGTGTGCATTCATCTCACAGTGTTTAAACTTTCCATCGATTGAACAGTTTGGACACAGTGTTTCTGTAGAGTCTAAAATATCCAAAGGGATATTTTGGAGTGCATTGAAGCCTGTGGTGAAAAAGAAAATATCTTCTGATAAAAACTAGAAAAGAGCTTTATAAGAAACTGTTTTCTGACGTGTGAATTCATCTCTCAGAGTTAAACGTTACTTTTGCTTGATCAGTTTGGAAACACTGTATTTGTAGAATCCGTGAAGGGATATTTGAGAGCACATGAGGCCTATGGTGGAAAAGAAGATAACTTCAGATAAAAACCAGAAAGAATCTTTCTGAGAATCTGCTTTGTGATGTATGCACTCATCCCACAGAGTTAAATTTTCCTTTTGACTGAGAAGTTTGGAAACACTGTTTTTGTATAATCTGCAAAGCAATTTTAGGTAGCGCAAAAAGGCCTATGGTGACCAGGAAATATCTTCAGATTAAAACTGGAAAGAAGCATAATGACAAACTGCTTTCTGATGTGTGTGTTCATCTCATGGAGTGAAATACTTCTTTTGATGGAACAGTTCAGAAACACTGTTGTTATATATTGTGCAAAGGGATATTATGGAGAGCATTGAAGCCTATGGTGAAAAAGGAAATATCTTCTGATAAAAACTAGAAAGAAGGTTTTTGAGAAATTCCTTTGTGATGGGTGCATTCAACTCACAGAGATAAAGCTGCTTTTTAATTGTGCATTTTGGAAACACAGCATTTGTCGAATCTTCAATGGTATATTTGAAAACGCAGTGACGCCTATGGTATAAAAGGAAATATCTTTGGATAAAAACTATAAAGAAGCTTTTTCAGAAACTGCTTTGTGATGTGTGCATTCAACTCACAGCATTAAACCTGTTTTTTGATTGAGCAGTTTTGAAACACTGTTTGTAGAATCTGCGAAGGGAAATTTGGGAGCGCAATGAAACCTATGGTGAAAAAGGAAATAACTTCAGATAAAAACTAGAAAGAAGATTTCTAAGAAACTGCTTTGTGATGTGTGCATTCTCCTCACAGAGTTAAATGTTTTTTTTCATTGAGTAGTATGGAAACACTGTTTTTGTAGAATCTGCAAAGGTATATTTTGGAGTGGACTGATGCCTATGGTGAAAAAGGAAATATTCGGATAAAAACTAGTAAGAAGTTTTTGAGAAACAGCTTTGTTATTTGTGCGTTCAACTCACAGCATTAAACCTGTTGCTTGATTGAGTAGTTTGGAAACATTGTTTTAGTACTATCTGTGGTGAGATATTTTGGAGTGCATTGAAGCCTATGGTGATAAAATACCTCCAGATAAAAAGTAGGAAGAAGATTTTTGAGAAACTGCTTTGTGATGTATGCATTCATCTCACAGAGTTAAACCATTCTTTTGACTAAGCAGTTTGGAAACACTGTCCTTTCAAAATCTGCAAAACGATATTGTGTATTGCAAAAAAGCCTAGGGTGAAAACAGAAATATCTTCACATAAAAACTGGAATGAAGCATTATGAGAAACTGCTTTATGATGTGTGTGTTCATGTCACTGAGGTAAGTCCTTCTTTTGATGGAAGAGTTTGGAAACACTGCTTCTGTAGAATCTCTGAATTGATATTCGGGAGTGCTTTGAGGCCTATATTAGAAAAGGAAATATCTTCAGGGAAGAAGTAGACAGAAGCTATCTGAGAAAATGCTTTGTGATATGTACATTCATCTCACAGATTTAAAACTTTCTTTTGATTGAGCAATTTGGAAACACTGTTTTTGTAGAATCTGCAAAGGTATATTTGGGAGGGTACTGAGATCTGTGGTTAAAAAGGAAATATCTTTGGATAAAAACTAGAAAGAAACTTTTTGAGAAACAGCTTTGTGATGTGTGCATTCAAATCATAAAGATAAAAATGATTTTTAGTTGAGCAGTTTGGAAACACTGTTTCTGTAGAATCTGCAGAGTGATATTTTGGAACATAATGAATCCTGGAATGAAAAAGAAAATATCTTTGGATACAAACTAGAAAGAAGCTTTTTGAGAAACTGCTTTGTGATGTGTGCCTTCATCTCACTGAGTTAAACCTTTCTTTTGACTCATCAGTTTGGAAAAACTGTTTTTGCAAAATCTGTGTAGTGATATTAAGTACCGCAAAAATCCCATGGTGAATAAAGAAATATCTTCAGATAAAAACTGGAAAGAAGCATTATGATAAACTGCTTTCTGATGTATGCACTCATCTCACAGAGATAAGCCTGGTTTTGATTAAGCAATTTGGAAACACTCTTTTTCTAGAATCTGTAATGGGATATTTGGCAGTTCATTGAAGCCTAGGTTGATAAAGGAAATGTCTCTGGATAAAAACTAGAAAGAAGCTTTTTGATAAACTGATTTGTGATGGGTGCTTTCATTTCACAGAGTTAAACATTTCTTTTGACTGAGCAGTTTAGAAATGCTGTTTTTGCAAAATCTGTGAAGTGATCATTGGTAGCACAAAAAAGCTCATGTTGTAAAAGGAAATATCTTCAGATAAAAACTGGAAAGAAATGTTATGAGAAACTGCTTTATGATATGTGCATTCATCTCACAGAGGTAAGTCCTTCTTATGATGGAACAGTTTGGAAACACTGTTTTAGTAGAATCTGCAAAGGGATATTTCGGAGCGCATTGAGACCTAAGGTGGAAAAGGAAATATCTTCAAAAGGAATTACACAGAGGCTTTCTGAGAAACTGCTTTATGATGTGTGCATTCATCTCACAGAGGTAAACCTTTCTTTTGATTGAGCAGTTTGGAAACACTGTTTTTGTAGAATCTGAGAAGAGCTATTTGGGAGCACATGAAGAATATGGTGAAAAATTAAATAACTTCAGATGAAAGCTTGAAAGACGCTTTTTGAGAAACTGCTTTGTGATGTGTGCATTCATCTCACTGAGTTAAACCTTTCTTTTCATTGATCAGTTTGGATACAGTGTTTTCATAGAAATTGAGAGAGGATATTTGGGTGCACAGAAGGCCTATGATGAAAAAGGAAACAACTTCAGATAAAAACTAGAAAGAACCTTTCTGAGAAACTGCTTTGTGATGTGAGCATTCTTCTCACAGAGCTTAACGTTTATTTTGATTGAGTAGCTTGGAAACACTGTTTTTGTAGAATCTGCAAAGGGATTTTTGGAGCACACTGATATCTATGGTGAAAAAGGAAATATCTTCAGATAAAAACTAGAGGGAAGCTTTTTGAAAATTGCTTTGTGATGTATGCAATCAACTCACAGATTCAAACCTTGTTTTTCATTGAGCAGCTTGGACACTCTGTTTTTGTAGCATCTGCAATGGGATATTTGGGAGAGCACTGAAGCCTATGGTGATAAAGGAAATATCCTCAGATAAAAACCATAAAGAAGCTTTTTGAGAAACTCCTTTGTGATGTGTGCATTCATCTCACAGAGTTAAACCTTTCTTTTGATTGAGCAGTTTGGAAGCAGGGTTTTTTTAGCATCTGCAAAGGGATATTTGGGAGCACATTGAGGCCTATGGTGGAAAAGGAAATATCTTCACAGAACTAGAAAGAAGCTATCTGACAAAGTGCTTTGTTATGTGTGCATTCATCTCACTGAGTTAAAGATTTCTTTGGATTAGGCAGTCTGGAAACACTGTTTTTGTATAATCTCCAAAGGTATATTTTGGAACACACTAAGGACTATGGTGAAAAGAGGAAATATCTTTGGATAAAAACTAGAAAAAAGTTTTTTGAGAAAATGGTTTGTCATGTGTGCATTCAACTCACAGAGTTAAACCTGTTTTTTGATTGCGCAGTTTGGAAACACTGTTTTTATAGAATTTGTGACTTGATATATGGGAGCCCATTGAAGCCAATGGTGATGAGGAAAATATCTTTGGATAAAAACTAGAAAGAAGGTTTTTGACAAACTACTTTTGAATTTGTGCATTCATCTCACAGAGTTAAATCTTTCTTTTGATTGAGCAGTTTGGAAACACTGTTTTGCAATATCTGTGAAGTGATATTATGTAGCAGAAAAAATCCTGTTGTGGAAAAGGAAATATCTTCAGATAAAAACTGTAAAGAACCCTTATGAGAAACTGATTTCTGATGTGTGCATTCATCTTACAGAGTTAATCCTTTTTTTTGATTGAGCAGCTTGGAAACACTGTTTTTGTAGCATCTGCAAAAGTATATTTGGGATTGCCCTTAGGCCTACGGTGAAAAAGAAGTGTCTTCAGTTAAAAACTAGAAGGATTTAAGAAACTTCTTCATGATGGGTGCATTCATCTCAAAGAATTAATCCAGTTTTTTGATTGAGCAGTTTGGAATCACTGTTTTTGTATAATCTTGATGGGATATTTTGAAGCACACTGAAGCCTCTGGCGATAAAGGAAATATCTTCAGATAAAACTAGAAAGAAGCATTTTGAGTCACTGCTTTGTAATGTGTGCATTCATCTCACAGCCTTAAACATTTCCTTTGACTGAGCAGTTTGGAAACACAGTTTTTGTAGAATCTGCTAAGGTACATTTGGGAGCACACTGAGGCCTATGGTGAAAAAGGAAATATTATCGGTCAGATAAAAACTAGAAAGATGATTTTTGAGAAACGGCTTTGTGAGGTGTGCATTCATCTCACAGAGTTAAAACTTTCTCTTGATTGATCGGTTTGGAAAGACTGTTTTTGTAGAATCCATGAAGGCATATTTCAGAGTGCAAGGGGCCTATGGTGAAAAAGGAAATATCTTCAGATAAAAAGTAGAAAGGAAACTGATTGGGGGTGTGTACATTCAACTCACAGAGTTAAACCTGTTGTTTGATTGAGCAGTTTGGACACACTGTTTTTTTAGAATCTACAACAGGATGTTTTGGAGGGCACCAATGCCTATGGTGAAAAAGGAAATACCTTTGGATAAAAACTAGAAAGAAGCTTTTTTAGAAATTGCTTTGTGATGTATGCATTCATCTCACAAAGTTAAACTTTTCTTTTGACTGAGCCTTTTGGAAACACTGTTTTTGCAGAATGTGTGAAGGGATATTTCGGAGCACATTGAGGCCTATGGTGAACAAGGAAATATCTTCAAATAAAAATGGAAAGAAGCGTTATGAGAAACTGCTTTCCAATGTATGCATTCAGGTTCACAGAGTTAAATCTTTCCTTTGATGGAACAGTTCAGAAACACTGTTTTTATAGAATCTGCGAAGCCATATTTGGGCACGCATTGAGGCTGTTGGTGGTAAAGGAAATATCTTCAGAGAAGGACTAGACAGAGGCTATCTGAGAAACTGCTTTGAAATGTGTGCATTCGTCTCACAGAGTTAACCCTTTCTGTTGATTAAGCAGTTTGGAAACACTGTTTTGTAAATTCTGAAAAGGTACATTTGGGAGCACACTGATGTCTCAGGTGGAAAAGGAAATATCTTCAGATAAAAACTAGATAGAAGGTTTTTGAGAAACTGCTTTGTGATGTTTGCATTCAACTCAAAGAGTTAAAACTGTTTTTTGATTGAGCCATTTGGAAACACTGTTTTTGTAGAATCTGTGATGGGATATTTGGGAGTGCATTGAATCCTACGGTGATAAACGAAATATATTTGGATAAAAACTAGAAAGAAGCTTTTTTAGAAACTGTTGAGATGTGTGCATTTATCTGACAGAGTTTAAACTTTCTTTTGACTAAGAAGTTTGGAAACCCTGTTTTTGCAAAATCTGCAATGCAATATTAGGGAGCCCAAAAAGGCCTATGGTGAAAAAGGAAAATTATTCAGATAAAAACTGGAAAGAAGCATTATGAGAAACTGCTTTGTGATGTGTGCATTCATCACCCAGAATTAAGTCCTTCTTTTGATGGAATACTTGGAAACACAGTATTTAAGAATCTCCAAAGGGATATTTGGGAGTGCATTGAAGCCTAGGGTGGAAAAGGAAATATCTTCAGACGAGAACTAGACAGAAGTTTTCTGAGAAACTTCTTCGAATTGTGTTCATTCATCTCACAAAGCTAAACCTTTCTTTCCATTGAGCAGTTTGGAAACATTGTTTTTGTAGAATCTGCAAAGGTATATTTAGGAGTGCATTGAAACCTATGGTGAAAAAGGAAATATCTTCAGTTAAAAACTAGAAAGAAACTTTTTGAGAAACTGTTTGTGTTGTGTGCATTCATCTCACAGAGTTAAATCTTTCCTTTGACTGATTAGTTTGGAAGCAATGTTTTTGTAGAATCTGTGACAGGATATATGGGAGCACACAAGGCCTATGGTGAAAAAGCAAATAACTTCAGATAAAAACTAGAAGTAAACTTTCTGAGAAACTGCTTTGTGATGTGTGCATTCTTCTCACAGAGTTAGAAGTTTCTTTTGATGGAGCAGTTTGGAAACACTGTTTTTGTGGAATCTGTAAAGGAATATTTGGGAGTGCAGTGATGAGTATGGTGAAAAGGAAATATCTTCAGATAAAAACTGGAAAGAAGCTTTTTGAGAAGCTGCTGTGTGATGTATGCATTCATCTCACAGAATTAAAGTTTTTTTTTGACTGAGCACTTTGGAAACACTGTTTTTGTATAATCACACAGTGATTTTATGTAGCACAAAAAGCCTATGGTGAACAAGGAAATATCTGTAGATAAAAACATGAAAGAAGAATGATGAGAAGCTGCTTTCTGACGTGTGAATTCATCTCACAGAGTTAAATCATCATTTGATGGAAGAGTTCAGAAACACTGTTTTTATAGAATCTGCAAAGGAATATTTGGGAGCACAATGAGGCATAAGGTGGAAAAGGAAATATCTTCAGAGAAGAACTAAACAAGCTATCTGAGAAACTGCTTGGTGATGTGTGCATTCATCTCACAAAGTTAAACCTTTCTTTTCACTGAGCAGGTTGGAAACTGTTTTTGTAGAATCTGCAAAGGTATATTGAGAGTGCACTGAGGCCTATGATGAAAAAGGAAATATCTTCAGATAAAAACTAGAAAAAAACTTTTTGAGAAACTGCTTTGTGATCTGTGCATTCACATCACAGAGTAAAACCTGTGTTTTGGTTAGCAGTTAGGAAACACTGTTTATGTAAAATCAGTGGCGGGATATTTGGAAGCTCATTCAAGCCTGTGGTGATAAAGGAAATATGTTCAGATAAAAACTAGAAGGAAGCTTTTTGAGAAACTGCTTTGTGATGTGTTAATTCATCTCACAGAGTTAAACATTTCTTTTGACTGAGCAGTTTGGAAACCTTGTTTGCAATATCAGTGAAGTGATGTTTTCTAGTGCAAAAAAAAGCCTATGTGAATGAGGAAAGATCTTAAGATAAAAACTGTAAAAAAGTGTTATGAGGAACTCCTTTCTGATGTGTGCATTCCTCTCACAGAGTTAAGTCTTTCTTTTGATGGAAGACTTTAGAAACCCTGTTATTGTAGAATGTGCAAAGGCATAATTAGGAGTGCATTGAGGCCTATATTGGAAAAGCAAATGACGTCAGAGAAGAACTAGACAGAAGCTTTCTAGAAACTGCTTTGTGATGTTGCATTCATCTCACAGAGTTAAACCTTTCCTTTGAAGGAGCAGATTGAAAACACTGTATTTTACTAAAAAGGCATATCTGGGAGTGCTTTCAGGCCTATGGTGAAAAGGGAAATATCTTCAGAAAAAACTAGTCAGAAGCTTTCTGAGAAAATCCTTTGTGATGTGTGCTTTCATCTCACAGAGTTAAACCTTCCTTTTGGTGGCGCAGTTTGGAAACACTGTTTTTGTGGAATCTATGAAGGGATATTTGGAAGCATATTGAGGCCTGCGGTGAAAAGAAATACCTTCAGATAAATCTAGAAAGAAACTTTCTGAGAAACTACTTTGTAATGTGCGCATTCATTTCACACAGTTCACTTTTTGTTTTTGATTTAACACTTTGTAAACACCATTTTTGTATAACGTGTGAATGGATATTTGGGAGTGATTTGAGTCCTATGGTGAAAAGGAAATATCTTCAGAGAAAAACTAGAAACTTTATGAGAAAGTACTTTGTGATGTGTGCATTCATCTCACAGTGTTAAACGTTTCTTTTGATGGAGCAATATTTTAACCCTGTTATTGTATAAATTGCAAAGGGATGTTTTGAAGCGAATTGAGTCCTATGGTGAAAATGGAAATATCTTTAGGAAAAACTAGAATGAATCTTTCTGAGAAACTGTTTTGTAATCTGAGCATTCATTGAAGCCTTTCTTTTGATGAAGCAGTTTGGAAACACTGCATTTGTAGAATCTGCAAAAGGACATTTGGGAGCACAATGAGGCATATTGTGAAAAAGGAAATATCTTCAGAGAAAAACTAGAAAGAAGCTTTCTGAGAAACTGCTTTGTGATATGTGCATTCATCTCACAGAGTTAAACCTTTCCTTTCATGGAGCAGTTTGGAATCATTGTTTTTGTAGAATCTGTGAAGGGATATTTGGGAGTGCTTTTAGGACTGTGGTGAAATGAGAAATATCTTCAGAGAAAAAATGGAAACATTCTGAGAAACCTCTTTGTGATGTGTGCATTCATCTCACAGAGTTAAAACTTTCCTTTGAAGGAGCAGTTTGAAAACACTGTATTTGTAGAATCTGTGAAGCCATATTTGGGAGCGCTTTCAGGCCTATGGTGGAATGGGCAATACCTTCAGATAAAAGCTAGACAGAAGCTTTCTGAGAAACTGCTTTGTGATGTTTGCTTTCATCTCACAGAGTTAAACCTTTCTTTTGGTGCAGCAGTTTGGAAACACTGTTTTGGTAGAATCTGTGAAGGGATATTTAGGAGCTCATTGAGGCCTATGGTGAAAAGAAATATCTTCAGATAAATCTAGAAAGAAGCATTCTGAGAAACTTGTTTGTGATGTGTGCATTCATCTCACGGAGTTAAACTTTTCTTTTGATGCAGCAGTTTGTAAACCCTGTTTTTGGATAATCTGCGAATGGATATTTTGAAGCACGTTGAGTCCTATGGTGAAAAGGGAATATTTTCAGAGAAAAACTAGAAAGAAACATTCTGAGAAAGTACTTCATGATGTGTGCATTCATCTCAAGGAGTTAAAACTTTCTTTTAATGGAGCAATTTGTTAACCCTGTTTTTGTATAAGCTCCAAAGGGATATTTCAAAGCAAATTGAGTCCTATCGTGAAAAATGGAAATATCTTTAGGTAAAAACTAGTATGAATCTTTCTGAGAAATGGTTTTGTAATCAGAGCATTCATCTGACAGATTTAAATCTTTCTTTTAATGTAGCAGCTTGGAAACACCCTATTTACAGAATCTGCGAAGGGATATTTGGGAGCATATTGAGGCCTATTGTGAAAAAGAAAATATCTTCTGAGTAAAACTAGAAAGAAGCTTTCTGAGAAACTGAAAAGTGATGTGTGCATTCAGCCCATAGAGGTAAACCTTTCTTTTCTTTTCTTTTCTTTTTTTTATTATTATTATTATACTTTAAGTTTTAGGGTACATGTGCACAATGTGCGGGTTAGTTACATATGTATACGTGTGCCATGCTGGTGTGCTGCACCCATTAACTCGTCATTTAGCATTAGGTATATCTCCTAATGCGATCCCTGTCCCCTCCCCCCACCCCACAACAGTCCCCAGAGTGTGATGTTCCCCTTCCTGTGTCCATGTGTTCTCATTGTTCAGTTCCTGTCTATGAGTGAGAACATGCAGTGTTTGGTTTTTTGTCCTTGCGATAGTTTACTAAGAATGATGATTTCCAATTTCATCCATGTCCCTACAAAGAACATGAACTCATCATTTTTTATGACTGCATAGTATTCCATGGTCTATATACGCCACATTTTCTTAATCCAGTCTATCATTGTTGGACATTTGGGTGAGCAGTTTGGAATCACCATTCCTGTAGAATCTGCAATGGGATATTTGGGAGCACATTAAGGCCTGTGGAGAAAAGAGAAACACCTTCAGAGAAAAACAATAAAGAAGCTTTCTGAGAAACTGCTGTGATGTGTACATTCACCTCACAGAGTTAAAACTTTCTTTTGAAGGAACAGTTTGAAAACACTGTATTTGTAGGATCTGCAAAAGCATATTTGGGAACGCTTTCGGACCTATGGTGAAAAGGGAAATATCTTCAGATAAAAACTAGACAGAAGCTTTCTGAGAAACTGCTTTGTGAGATGTGCTTTCATCTCACAGAGTTAAACCTTTCTTTTGGTGGAGCACTTCAGAAACACTGTTTTTGTAGAATCTGTGAAGGGATATTTAGGAATGCATTGATGCCTATGGTGAAAAGAAATATCTTCAGATAAATCTAGAAAGAAACTTTTTGAGAAACTACTTTGTAATATGTTCATTCATCTCACAGAGTTAAACCTTTCTTTTGATGGAGCACTTTGTAAACACTGTTTTTGTGTTTACAAAACATTCATCTGACAGATTTCAACATTTCTTTTCATGGAGCAGTTTGGAAACCCTAAATTTGTAGAATCCACAAAGGGATATCTGGGAGTTCATTGAGGCCTATTGTGAAAAAGGAAATAGCTTCAGAGAAAAACTAGAAAGAAGCTTTCTGAGAAACTGCTTTGTGATATGTCCATTAATCTCACAGAGTTAAACCTATCCTTTTGAGTAGTTTGAAAATACTATATTTTACTGTGCCCATATTTGGGAGTGCTTTCAGACAATGTACAATTCCTTTTATGAACTCTTGTAAGTGCTACTGTATCTACCCATTGTTTTTGTTTTGTTTTGTTTTGTTTTGAGACAGGCTCTCTGTCTATTTCCCAGGCTGGAGTGCAGTAGCACGATCTCAGCTTACTGCAACCTCTGCCTCCTGGGTTCAAGCGATTCTCCTGCCACAGCCTCTCAAGTTGCTAGGACTACAGGCACATGCCACTGCACCCAGCTAATTTTGTATTTTTAGTAGAGAAGGGGTTTCACTGTATTGGACAGGCTGGTCTCAAACTCCTGACCTCAGGTGATCCACCCACCTCAGCCATCCAAAGTGCTGGGATTACAGGCATAAGCCACCAAGCCCAGGTTCTACCCATGTTTAAATAAGGCTAATAGTGTCTTTGAACATATATATCATCTAAAGTGATGTGATTATCTAGTACAACCTTAGCCAGTGAATGAATAGCTTTTTGTTGAGCTGTGAAAGAGGCTACAGTTTCATCAGCAATACTTTTTTCTGTCTTTCTTTCTGTTTCTTTCTGTCTCTTTCTTTCTTTTTTCTTTTTAAGACATGGTCTTGCTATGTTGCCCAGGCTAGATTGCAGTGGTGCAGCCTCAGCTCACTGCAGCCTCAACATCCATCACTCATGCAATCCTCCCACTTCAGCTTCCCAAGTAGCTGGGATTACACGGATGCACCATCACCCCCGGTTAACTTCTGTATTTTTTTAGTAGAGATGGGGTTTCACCATGTTGGCCAGGGTGGTATTGAACTCCTGACCTCAGGTAATCTGCCCTCCTTGGCCTCCCGAAGTGCTGGGATTACAAGCGTGAGCCACCATGCCTGGTTCTTTTTTGAATGTTTGGAAGACTTCAGCTGTGAGGCCATTTGGTCCTGGGCTTCTCTTTGTTGGGAGGTTCTTCAGTCCTTTTAGTTGTTATTGGCCGTTCAGGCTTTTGGTTTCTTCTTGATTCAATTATGGTCGGTTGTGTGTTTCTAAGAATTTATCCATTTAATCTAGGTTATTCAATTTGTTGGTATAGAGCTGTTAATAATAGTTTCTTATGATCCTTTTTACTTGTGAGGCTTCTGTTGTAATACCTCCACTTTCATTTCGGATGTTATTTATTTGAGTCTTCTCTATTTTTTTCTTAGTTTAGCCAAGTGTTTGCTAATTTTACTTTTTCCAGAAAAACAACTTCGGTGTGAGAGGCCTACGTTGCATCACCACCGGAGGCCTGTAGTTCCCAATCAGCCTGGGAAGAATAGTAGGACGTTGTCTCTCCTAAAAAGAGAAAGAGAAAGGAAAAGGAAAAAAAAAAACAAAAAACCTAAACAATTCAGTTTTGTTTATTTTTCTGTAGTATTTCTATTCTTCAGTTGATTGACTTCTGCATTGATTTTTGTTTCCTTTCTTCAGTGAACTTCGGATTTATTTTGTTGTTTTTTCCTGGTTTCTTGAGGTGTAATGTTTATTTGAAGTCTTTCTTCTTTTTTAATGTATGCATTTATGGTTATAAACTTGACTCTTAGAGCTGTTTTTGCTGTTTCCAAAGATTTTGTTGTTTGTTTTCACTTTCGTTTGCCTCAATCAAATTTCCCTTTTGATTTGTTCTTTGATCAATCAGTTGTTCAGAGGTGTGTTGTTTAATTTCCAAGTATTTTTGAATTTTCCAGTTTTCCTTATGTAGTTAATTTTTAGTTTCATACCATTGTGGTCAGAAAAGATAATTGATTGGATTGGAATCATTGTTAATTTGTCTAAGATGTACTTTTCATTATTTTAATTAATGTATAATAGTTGTACACATTTTGGGGATACACATGATATTTTGATAAACATATACAATTTGTAATGATCAAATCAGTGTAAGTAGTATATCTGTCACCTCAAAACTTTATCTTTTCTTTATGTTAGGAATATCCCAACTCCTCTCTTCTAGTTATTTTAAAATATACAAGAAGTTATTTTGAATTATAGTCTCCCTAATATACTATCAAATACTAGAACTTATTCCTTCTATTTAACTATATTTTATATGCATTAACTGATATCTTTTCTTCCTTCTCCCCATCTCCTCAGCCTCTTGTAACCACCAATACCACTAATTTTTATATATGATATGACACACAAATTCAATTTTTTCTACTTGTTTAATTTTATATGATTACAAATGTGTCACATCAATTGCTTAAAAAGAAAATCCTCAATCATTTGTTGAAATATTATGTATTTTTAAATACATTGCTTTTTCAAGATTGTCAAAAATCTGTTCTCAATGCATGTATTGGTTTATATTTGGACTCTATTTTCTTTTGATCCATTTAATTGATCACATACCAAAGCTCTGTTGTGGCCATTACAACTCTATGATTGTTCTTTAAATCAGGTGGAGTTAGCCCTCCGATTTTCTTCTTCATTATACAGGCATTTTGGTTATGCTAGTTCATGTTAATTTTAGAATCAGCTGACCATTTTCTACCAATGATGCATGCTGAAATTTTGAGTCAGATTGCATTGAATTCATAGATCAAATTAGGGGAAATGAACATCTCAACAATATTCTTACACATGAACAAACAATATCTTTCCAGTTATTAGGCCTGCAGTATGTTCTCTGTGAAATATGCTCTAATTTTTAGTCATATTCATATTTATGGATTTTATACACTTGACATTATTGTAAATGGTATTCCTTTTACATTTAAATTCTGCCATGCAATTGCATAAATACAATTTATTTTTGCATATTGATCTTATATCCTGCTAGAAACAAATGCTTTTCAGATTCAGGTTTGATCTGCCAGTGGCAATATCTTTGGAAACTTGCATATTTACCAGGAATGAAGAATCTTTCTCATTTCAATTGAAGTTTTATCACCAGCCCAAGGGAGAGGAAAGTCCTAAAGCATATCAAGTTCTGAGGTTGGAAAGAGTTGTACTTTGTAGATAAATGCATGTGAAATGTTCTGTATGTTTGCCCATAAGTTTTCATTAAGATTACTCATGCAGTTGATAAGGCTGCCCATTTGCACTTGTGTTTAGCTGCAATACTATAGTTGGAAAATTTAGAAGCCAATATTCTCCCTTAGTTTAAAATTTAATATTTGAGAATTTACTCCAGCATTATGTAGTGCCAGAAACTTTGGGATGATATGCAATGATATGTCCAGAAAATATGAGTTTGTACCTGATCTGTATTAGTTTTATTTCTGATGTGATCTACTATAAAATGAGACCTTTAAGAGCTTTAAAATAATTAATAATGGCATGTTGAGGAGATTAGTTTGTGAGATATTCAGTAGCCATAGGAAACAGTAGTTCCTACTCTGTATCTCAAGTGAGAGTCCACTCTTCAGTATGTCAGCTTCAAGACTCTGATCTGCAGTCGAATTTGTAGCCACCTGCTGTGTCAGCTTCATTACTTCAAGGGAGGGTGAATGCCTCCAGTTCCTTAGGTCACAACTGACACATGTAGCACATTTTGGTACCTCTTCAGTTACTGACCTTTATGCCCACTCATGTCAGGCTTGCTCACCTGAGTGATTGACAAGATCACATTCCCAATGCATCAGATCACTGTGTCACAAAAAAAAAAGCATTTATTTGTCATTATGTATCTCTCCTGAATTTCAACCTTGATAGGCTAACATGGCTCACAAACAGCTTTAAATTTGGTTTCTCAAATGTCTTTCTAATGGTTTACAAAAGTCCAGTTAATCAAATGAATTTATCTTACAGTCTGGTTTCTATTGTTCCATGCTGTGCCTCTATGACATAAACCAAGAGTCAGTATATAAAAAGATTTATTCCCACTGATTTATAACCAACCAACAAATAGTATGCCTGTTATATATAGTTCTGTGCATTGGGTTGCCAGTCTCCTTCCTTCTTTTACCTGATTTTTGTTGGAAGTGGAGATGATGCAATGTTATGGGTCACTTCTATTAGTGTCCCTGGACTACAGTTCTACCATCTATTTTTTAAGCTGTTTTGCCTTGTTATTATAAGATCTGCATATCTGTGAGCATCATTTATGTTATTAATAGTTAACATCTATGGTAGTCACTTCTTTGGTTAAGTCAGAGACTAAAATCTGAAAATTAGAAATTCATTCTTTATTTCAGGTGTGTGCATGCTGTTGTGTTGATCCCTCTCCTCTCCCAGAAAAGTCATTGTAGGCCCAAGTTGATGAAGGGACAGACAGTGAAAGAATGGATGCAGAGCATGGACTAAGTATGCAGTGCCCACTGAATCGAAAATGTTGCCGAAGTTGCTTTTCTGCGATTGTCTAACATTCCTCTGAGTCACCTTGTCTGCTGCTTAAAAACCCCAAGGCATTTTCTTTAATGTCTTGTGGCCATTGTTATAAACTCCACTCTGCTCTTCCTATGTCAACTACCACACAGTCTGTTTCATTGCATGGCCCTAAAGGCAGAGCCATTTTTCCAACTTTAAACACACTAAGGGTATCCTGTTTCTGCAAAACCGATGGATGTTAGTGGTTCTCTTTGTTGTTCTCGTTGCTGGTTTTTTTTGTTGTTGTTGTTGTTTTTTTGACGAATGAAGCCATAATTGGAGTAATGTTAAAAATATTTTTTCCTCCAGAAGTTATTGGATGCTGCTATATACAATATTTTTTCTGTCAGTACACTATAATGTATCCCAGCTATGCATTTTATATTTTCTAAAACTTCATTTCTGAGAAGGCCCTTCATGAGTTTTTAAAAATTCATGGCCCACCCAGCAGCATTATTACGTCTTTTGGAGTCTAGCCTCATGGTCTTTCTGTTGATTTTCCTGCCGTCAACATGTAATCTGTGAAATGAAAAAAAGGGAGGGGATCCAGGCCAAGACTTGGTGACATTCACTTATGACAGTCGGCAGTCAGACACTGTGTGCAGAGATCCTCCAGATCCTGTTTGACCAGCATCTTTGGGAGGTTAAGAGCCCAGCCCTGTCAGAACCACTATTCATTATCATTGACCCTTTCACCAGAATGCACCTGTGGGTGTCGGCTACTGATTTTCTCACCTCCAGGCAACTCAGGCTGAGCTGGGAGCAGAAATCTTAAGCTCTTGTCACTAAGAACTCTTCTGTGCTTCCTCTGTATCACCCACCATAACTAGCATAATGCTTTACTCACAGGGGCTCAGGAAATGCATTTGTTGAGCTCAACAAATTGAGAATCCAAGTTGCTAGATAAGCAGAGATGTTATAGTGTAGAGAATTGGATAGGGTAAGCAGAGGAACAAAACAGTTGTCATTTTGTTGTTGTTGTTGTTGTTGATTCTAAGAGTACAAAAATTGTGACTGGCAACTGCTGGGGAATCCTAAGGCAGGACTTTAGTCCCTGACCCCCCTACATGCTCACTACATTCATGGAAGCTGCTTTACTCCTTTCCACCTTAGGTATTTAATCTATAATTAGAGGATAAAATACACAATTTCTAAATGCTAGTACTATGACTGATACAGAATTTATTTTGGACACAGGTGAATCTTGAAGTCTGCAAAGCATTTCAATTACCAAACAGAGGCCAGGCGCAGTGGCTCATACCTGTAATCCCAGCACTTTGGGAGGCTGAGGTTGGTGGATCACCTGAGGTAAAGAGTTTGAAACCAGCCAGGCCAATATGGTGAAAGCCCATCTCTACTGAAAATATAGAAAATTAGCTGGGCATGGTGGCATACACTTGTAATCCCAGCCACTCAGGAGGTTGAGGCAGGAGAATTACTTGAACCCGGAGGCAGAGGTTGCAGTGAGCCAAGATCATGCCATTGCACTCCAGCCTGGGCAAAAGGGGTGAAACTCCATCACAAATATGCATATATATATATATATATATATATATATATATATATATATATATATAAAACTAGACAGAAGATAGGTCATCTGTGATTACTATGTCAAGGACAATTTTAGAATACTTGTTAAACTCACCTCTTTCTTTTCACAGCTGGCCAGGACATAGTCAGTAGCTACTGATACCTTGAATACCTTGGCTGTGTTAACTGTTTTGACCCAACATGGAGCGAAGATGTTGGTTGTACCTTGAGATGCTGACATCTGGCTGAAGTCCAGGGTCACTGGCCCAGGACAGGTTATTCAGCTGTTTGAAAAAAAAAAACAGAAGAGAGACCAGGCCATCCACTGAGGTAATCTCCATGCAGCATGGACCACTGGTTCCAATGAACCCATCATCAGTATACTTCTCAGGAATCGCTGGTCACTAGACTCAGAATTCTGTGAAAGCTGAGATCATATCTTACTGATCTCTGTGTTCATGGTTTCCAGCTCGGGTCTAGCACTGAGGGAGTTCTCAGCAGAGTGTTCATCAATTATTGAATAAAAGCAATTGCAAACCTCCTCTCACCTGTATTCCTGTCCCAAATGTCCTGTCGGGGGTGCTGAGATTTCTCCCAGGATGCAGCAAATCCCTTTTCTTAGACCAGCCCTTGGCTTACACCATTCATGCCCCAGGATCCCTCTCTGTGGGACATTGGTGGAAAATGAGTCTGTTCTGAAGAAGTCCTCTTATGGTCTCCCCTGTCATTAGGAGTAATGTCTTCACCTAAACTCCCACTCTCTGGGTTGCCACAACACCCCAATGTGGGGGAACTTCCATATTTTCTTAAAATGCTATGTTTCTGTTCTTTCTCTCATGGGCTTGAGTTCCTTTGGGGAGACATTAATATCTGAATCCCAAGTGTTTAACACAGTGTAAAGAAAATTAAACACCCAATAAATATTTATGAGATATCATTTGGAAACCTCCTTCAACTGTAAGTACAGAATAATATTATAAGTATCACTGCTTTGTATACTAGCAAGGGACACTTACTCTGGCACCTGACCTAGGGCAGAGCTTTTTATGTAAGAATGGATGTCTCCAACCCTTCTCCCAGCACAGTTATTCCCTCTAACCCACACTGACCTGAAGAGCATCCACTGCTATGGCAGCTCCAATGTCGAGGCTCCTGGGTCTGGGACAGGGCTCATGGTCGCATCTTCCCCCTCTTGGAGTTGCTGCTGTGCCTCACTATAAACCAGCTCTGATCCACCCTGTGGCTCTCCCTGGCCAGGGGCAGGAGACTCCTGTGGAGTAAATTTCTCTCTCAGTCCCCACTGCTGAGCTCAGGCTGCTCCTTGAGGGCTTGGATGACGATAGGCATTGCCCATTTCCCCTGAGGCTTCTATCCCAATTTGTCCTTATTCCCCCCTTCTTCGGTTTTCATTTACCAATGGCTTGTCCTTTATGGGTTGTTCTCATCCCCTAAACCTGCTGACTTTCTTTCTTCCATCTGTTCCCTCAGTTCTGGGCTTCCACTGTGTGGACTCAGCTCAGGCTCCTGCAGGAGACACACAGAGTCAGGACTCAGCTCAGGCTCCTGCAGGAGACACACAGAGTCAGGTCTCAGCTGCAGGTCCTGGGTGGCATTAAAAACCATCTCAGTTCCGCAGAGACTCAGAGAAAACACAGTAGGAAGGGACCTCAGAGAGGAACAATAAGCCCCTACCTTACTGAGGAGGAAAGTGAAGCCAAGAAAGACTCTCCCAGGCTCCCTCACCACATGGTGGCAACAGATTGACCACACAAGCCTTGGCCTCAGCCTCCAGGTCCAAAGCACCTAACTCACCCTCCAGGAACTCACTGCTGCATTTCAGAAAACTTTGGATCAAAAACAGCAATTTCCACTGTGAAAACAAAGTAAAAGGGTGTTTCCTTGGACAAATGCTTTATCACCGTTCTATAGTCCTAGTATTTATACTCGGTCAGTTATCATTCGCTGGCTGGTAGATTGGGGCAGGGAGCACATAAAGATTAAATAATGCTTAACACAAGCCTGCTTTCCCAGCCTGGGATCTCAGCTTCTCCGTTCTTCAGGGAATTTCCTCTGCTCTAACTGCGGGAGAGTCTCAGCCCTCATGTGGGTCATTTCTCCATGATGATACCTGTTATTTTCTTCCTCTCTTGGAGCTAAGAGAGGGCAGAGATTGGTTCTGGGTCTCCACAATTCTAGGCTTTCTCCTAAACCTGCCAGGTCAGCTGAAAGCAGTCATGACAGAGAGGTCAGGTCAGTGAAGAGAATCCCAGGGGAGCAGGGGGTCACAAGGACAGCCCCTCATGGAGATGGTCAGGACCATGACATGGGCAACGTTTGACCAATTCTGCTGGCGATGATGTGCCAAGGATTAAGGAGAGGATGCTGCCATAAGGAGAAAGGGGAAGAGCAAAAGGAGCAGGAGAAGAAGGAAAATAAAATGATTTCTATAAAGGTAGAAAGAAATGAAGAGCCCAGAGGCAAGCCCTGTGTCACAGAGGGTTAGTTCCAGGTTGTGGATCCTAATCAAGAAATTCCTGCTGGACTTTGCTCAGCCCAATTTCTAAAAGGTTTTGGATCAGTGACTTTGTTACTTCCACATTCCCCCTTTGTGAACAAGAATCGCTAAAATCATTTTTCTATGTCTACCCCACTATTGCACACTGAGGGCGGATAAGCTGTTTGTTCAGTTTCACAGGTTGATAGAGGGAAGGGAATTATGTCAAGGAACTGGACTTAATGGACACCCTCAGAAGCCTCATTCACACTTGGCGTAGATGACTAAGATAAGATTTTAAACTTTTGATCTGATGTGGTCTACATAACATTTTTCACTTTGAACTAATGCTTTAATGACATGAAATTTGGAAACCTTAGGGGAGAGGGTGAATGTATTTTGCAAATGGGGGAATGTGAGTGTCCGACTGTGGTAGACAGAATTTCTGAAATGGCCCCCAAACATGCCACACCCTTGTCTCTAAAGCCTGTTAAGGTGATGAGACATCATTCCTGTGATTATGTTGTTATATGACAGTTATATGACTTTAAGATGGTGAGGTTACCTGTGTAAACTGGATCTAATCACATCACTGCAAACATGCCAGTGGTTTCTCTAGCTGTCAGGAGAGGGTGATGTCAGAAAGAATGCGAGCTTGAGAAGAACTCCATGAGCTGTTATTGGTTGGAAAGTGGAAAAGGCCAGGTGAGAAGGAATGCAGGTGGCCTCTGGAGTTAGAGTGTCTCCTGGCTGATAGCATACAAAAAGAAAACCCAGTCTTTCAACCCCCCAAAAATGAATTCCTCCTGCACCTGAAGTGAACTTGGAGAAGTAGCCTGAGCTCCACATAATTACATAGCCAGACACACCTGGATTCAGCTTCCTAAAACCTTTATCAGAGAACCCAGCCTCTGTTCCAGACTTCTGTGGTTTCAATCTACTAGTTTGTTGCATGTGTTAATAGGCAGCAATAGAAAACTAGTACAGATGCCTATCTCTACTCTTGATTTAGTATTTCAGATACATAGATGCTAATCCCTCGAAGAGAAAAAAAAAAAAGCAAAGAACTACAGCAAAAATCTTGCACTCACCTTTATGTCACTATTCTGGAGCCCTTGCAACCTGAAGAAGATAATAAGAGGCATTCCAAGCACGTGAGGAGTATCTCTAATGTTACCAACAAAATTTCTGAAAGAATAAAGATGGTACAATACTAACTCCACATAATCTTATGTGCAAATTCATCATCTATCTCTATTTCTTATAGCAGATTTTTTTTCTTTTTTAGCTCATTCATTTAGGCTTGCCAGATGAGGTTTGGTAGCAACTATCAGTTATCAGTAAAAACGAAACAACTCATGAAGAACAATGAACAGGACTATTATTATTAAGTTCCTCAAAAAAGTCCCTAAAATGCAATATTTCCTCTAAATATCACAAAAGTAAGACAATGATTCACTATTAAAAATCCCAAACTAAGAAAGGTTGAAATTTAATGATGTCGGTTTTCCAAATTTTTATTTTGTTGGGGCCCAGTCATGGGCACCAGAGATTAGGAAATGACTGTGCAGAAGCTTGAGAAAATTTGGGGAAAGATTAAAATATTCTAAAATGTGACACTGCTGATGGCTGCACAATTCTACAAACCTCCTTAAATGATTACATTGTAGATTTAAAATTGGTGAGTTTTATTACAAGTAACTTTTTTTTTTTTTTTGAGATAGAGTGTCACTCTGTTGTCCAGGCTGGAGTTCAATGGCGTGATCTTGGCTCACTGCAACCTCCGCCTCCTGGGTTCAAGTGATTCTCCTGCCTCAGCCTCCTTAGTAGCTGGGATTACAGGCACATGCTACCATGCTTGGATAATTTTTGTATTTTTAGTAAAGACGGGGTTTCACCATGTTGGTCAGGCTCATCTCAAATTCCTGACCCTGTGATCCACTCACCTCAGCCTCCCAAAGTGCTGGGATTACAGGCATGAGCCATTGCACCTGGCCACAAGTAACTTTTTATATGAAATTTCCGGTTTCAATTCTGACATATAAAGAGGTGGGAAGTCACCATTTGTCCTCACAACAAGAATAAAGCTGAACAAACTGAAAACCAACAACTCTTCTTAGATGGCCAGAGAATTGAGGTCACTGCCACCCCGAAAACTAGAAAGACAGGCAAACACAAGGAGTCACAGCTTACCAGGAACAGAAGCGGCTGGAGCTAGCACCTGGGAGCAGCACTTAAATAGTATTGACAGAGTACTGGAAGCTGAGGGTGGCCTGGCTTGAGCATTAAAAACTCTCTGAGAACCAGTCATGGGGGGATCTCACACTTTCCTAAGTCTGACCACTAGAAACCCAACAAGGTTCTCATGGTGAAGATCAGAAAAAATCCCCGAGGATTGGCACTGCCAACTTCGGGACATATTGTAAAGCTACAGTAACCAAAACAGTATGGAGTTGGTGAAAAAAGGTAAAACAGACTCATAGATTAGTGGAACAGAAAACAGAGCCCAGAAATAGACCTACATAAATATAATAAACTGATCTTTGATAAAGGTGCAAAGGCAATTTAACAGAGCAAGGATGGCCTTTTCAACAAATGGTGCTAGAACACCTGGACACCCACATGAATAAATAAATAAATGTACACACAGATCTTATAACTTTCACAAATGGATCTTATAACTACGTGTAAGGTTCAAAACTACAGGACTCCTAGGAGATAACATGGGAGATAAGCTAGGTGACCTTGGGTTTGGTGATGATTTCTTAGAAACAGCATTAAAAGTGCAATCCATGAAAGAAACAAAATTGAAAAGTTGAACTTCATTACAATTAAAACCTTCTGCTCTGTGAAAGACACTGTTAAGAGAATGAAAAAACAAGTCACAGACTGAGAGAAAATATTTGCAAAATACAGATCTGATGAAGGGCTGGTGTCCAAAATAAATGAAGAACTCTTCAAACTCAATAATAAGAAAGTGAACAACCCAATTTAAAAGTAGGCAAAAGATCTGAACACCTCACTGAAAAGATATACAGATAGCAAATAAGTATATGAAAGAGATACTCAAAGTCATTTGTCGTTAGAAAATTGCATATGAAAACAATGAGATAACAGAACACAGCTATTAGAGTGGCTAAAATCTGTAAAAGGTGACAATCCCTAAAGCTGTCAAACAAACAGAGCTACAGGAACTCTCATTCATTGTTGGTGGAAATGCAAGATGGTACATTCACTTTGGAAAATAGTTTGGGAGTTTTTTTTTTTCTTTTACAAAGCTAAACATAATCTTACCCTATAGTCTTACAATGGTAGTTTGACCTACTTAGCCAAATGAGAGGAAAGCTTATGTTCACCCAAAAACCTGCACACAAGTATTTACAGCAGTTTTATTCATTATTGTCAAAAACTGGAAGTAACCAAGATGTCCTTCTCAACAAGTGAATGGATAAACAAATTGTGGTGTATCCATACAATGGAATATTAGTCAGTGATGAAAAGAAATGAGCTATCAAGCTATGAAAAGACATAAAGGAACATTCAATTCATAACACCTGAAATAAGCCAGTCTGAAAACCTACATACTGTATCATTCCAACTGTAGGACATTCTGAGAAAGTCAAAAAGATAGAGATAGTGAAATGCTCAGTGGTTGCCAAGGGTGAAGGAGGGAAAGGAGGGATGAATTAGTGAGACACAAGGAGTTTTCAGCAGTGAAACTATTACACGATACTGTATTTGGGAGTCATGACACTGTAATTTTCAAAACCCAAAGAATTGTTTTAAAAAAATAAGATAAAAGACAAAACACTTAATGTAAACTATAGACTTCAGTTGATGATAATTATCAATATTCGTTCATCCAGTATAACAAACGTGCCACAATACTGCAAGATACTAATGGGGGAAATTGTGTATTGAAGGACAGGGAGGCACATGAGAACGCGCTATAGTAGCTGCTCAATTTATCTGTAAGCCTAGAACTGTACTATAAATTAATATCTATTAATTTTTCTAAGTTAGAATGTGAAAGCTCCAAATTCAATTTTTGGTGGCATCCTGACGTCGTGTGGTTAATACTTGAGATGCACCAACCTGGAGTCAGAGCATTTGAAGATTTCAATGTCTGTACCTTCACCCTCTGTGCCTGGGAATGCCCCTGGAATCCAGATGGCAGATCAGTTAGGTCGTAGTGGCATCAGCACTCCAGACAGTGTAGGTTCCAGTAAGGACAGGGTGAAATCACCTTGGAGGGCAGAACTTGCTAAATAGTTGGAACCACAGATCAAAGGAGAAGGAGACAGGGAGGAACTGCAGGCTACAGAATGAGCTCTCTGACTGAAAGATAAAGGCAGCTTCAGAGATTTTGGCAAATTTTGTGAGAGAATTAAAAGTCAGAAAAAGAACTTAGATTACAGTGCAAAGTGGTCTATTTAAAAAGAAAGAGAAGGAAGGAAGGAAAGGAGGGAAAGAGGGAGGGAGGGATGGAGGAAGGGAGGGAACTTAGATGAAGACTAGAATATCTGCGAATGGGCTTAAACCATCAATGGTTTCCATTAATGACCACATGCTAACTAATTATACCACAGAGATACCATACTGTAACATCAAATACAGTTAGCATGGAGTGGGAAGGTGTTCCCCAACCTCTCCTTTCTCCTCTGAAGACACATTTTCTTCTGAAGAACAGAGATATTGAATCTTGCCTTTGGGTAAGTTTAGGCATCCACATGAATGAGCTGGGGCACCTGACACCAGATTATACCAGGCCACGACCTTCCCTGCTGCCCCTTGTCTGCTTCAGAGGCTGCCCCGCTGCAGATGGGGGTCTCAGCCCCAGGTCTGATGTTGTCCATTTGCCTTCTCACTGGGCTTCTTTCCTTGCACTGACTTCCACTCTCCAGGACCCAATGAGTGGCCACATGGGAAAGACAAAAACTGGTCATGCCCCTTTCTCTCTGACACCTCTTGATGCCTGCAGAGGTGAGCTCCAGACCCACTCCATGAGTAGTGACTTGAGACTTGCTCACAATGATGTCCCTGTCCAAGAGCAGGGACTGGCACTTAATAGCCACACCATGAAAGCTCAGTGAAAGAAGGCATCCACCACAAGGCCCTGGAGGCTGAAGAATTCCACTGTGGTCCATAACATTTTAGTCCCAAAAGAGCCAGATTATGAGATGTGAAAGGCTTTTGAAATTGGCCATTCTTTTAAACCATTATGCTGGCAGCTGCACCAAGTTTCCCCATCCTAGACACGTCTGGAGGGCACCATCTACAGCCATACCCACCTCCCCACATAGGACAGTGCAGCAGTGTTAGTTTGGGGGACGCCAGAGGGCAAGGAAGGGGTGAACCATGAAAGCTGAACAGGAGAAAGCAGGTGGAAGTGGGGCAGCAGGGTGGAAACAGAGAGAGAAAATAAAGGTGGGGTAGAGAATGGGGGAACTCAGGGGGGAGAGACAGAGAGAGAGAGGGAGAGAGAGAGATCTAGCCACTAAGGAAGGAAAAAGTCCAGAAGAGAACACTTGTCTTCTTAAGTAAAATAACTTACACCTAACCAGGTGCAAGGGCACTGCAGGTCGTGGGTGGCATGCCCTGGTCATGCTGTGATGTTTAGGGGCCACGACATCTACCCTTTGAGTCCAAATTATCAAATAGGGAGGGGACTCTGTCCCTATCTAGCTGGCAATGCCTTGCGATTTTACCTTTTGGATCTGGCAGCTCTCCACATCTGCTCACTTTGTGGGAGGCAGCTCTTGACACACCAAATCAGGATGATTCAAAAATCAGAGCCTTGGAGACTTCACTGGAAGCCCTGGACAGTGGGAGCTGGTGGCAACCGGAGGGTGGAATCCAAGAGGTAGCAGCGCTGAGGCTCCCCACACCCTCAGGAGGATGGAAAGGGGCAATCTCTTGGTGAGCGCCTACTTCCCCAGGAACCTCTGCCTAGATGGAAATGGGCCCCACACCTAGCTTTTCTCTGGACAGGCCCTAGCCCGGCATCCAGGGTACCGGCTGAGTCCTAGGCAATGCAAATGTCTGTGTGCTGACCTTGTGGTGGCTGGAAGGAAGCACCATGATCCTTGCACTTGGAACTGGAATTGCAAAGATGATGGCTCCTGCTGCTTTCAATTTCCTTGGACTTTGGCAATCAGATTTAGCCTTTTGGAATGTGAACATGACTGTTTTGGGTCACCCCAGGTATGGGGTGGCCTCGGATCTGCCGGTGCTCCCCAGGCCTCAAGGACTGGCTGATGTTCATCATCTCAGTTGGTGTCACTGCACTCACACTCCCCAGCAAAGATCCCCCAAAGTGTCCTGACTAGAAACATATTCCTCAACTTCCTCTCAGCTCGTGGTAGCCATTCTTCTGTTAGTGTAGGCTGCGTGTGGGAGGCTGGTGGTGGGTAGGGTGGGAGCCTGGAGAAGGAAGAGGAATGGTAGCCAAAAAGGAGCAGAGAAGGAGGAGGAGGCAGGAAGTATGGAAAGCTGGAGGGAGCTGGGGAAAATGGGTGTGGGGGTAGTGTGAGGAAGACAGGGAGCAGGAGAGAGAGGGGATTGGAAACAGAAGAAGAGGAGGAGGAGAAAGAGGAGGAGAAGGCAGAATAAGAAGAGAGGAAATTCCAGCATATCCCAAATCTTGTTCTGGAAATGGTCATCAGTGCTCCATGGATAAAGGGAAAAGGAGAGTTGCAAAGAAAAAGAAAGAAACCCCAGTGGGTAGGGGGCTCGGCAGAATGTTTATTTCAGGGCAGGAAACTCTGGCAACCCAGGCAGAACTATTGGCTTTAGCGGAGGCCTAAATATAGCTCTTCTCTGTCCCTAATCCCGAAAGGTGCTTAATCTCATTCTCTGAGCTAGAAACCTAAAGAGAAGGGCAGAGAGAGGTCAGTCTGGGGTGACTCCTCCTATTGTAGATTAAAAGTACTCAAGTCCTGTGTGACAAACAGAAAAAAATACCTGCAAAGGAAATTCTCGTGACTGTGGAGGCTGAGAATTCACTTGTCATCATATACCCATAACTGAGAAAATTCTCAACAGCTGATTCCATGAGTTAAAGGTGAGTACTCTAGACTGTGAATCAAGCGATCCGAGTTCAAATCTCGGTGATACCTTGTTGTCTGCTGGCCTTTTACTCTGGAGCCAGAAGCCACTCTGGGAAGCAAACTCCCCCCTCAAAGACAAAGTGAAAGGGATGTGGTTTACATTTGCCCTTCGTAGCAAGTCCTGGGTTAGAGAAAAGAAAGGAAGGTTTGGGTCCCGGGGAAGGAAGCTCTGCTACTGCAAATCCCCTAGTTGCTCCTGCTCCGGCCTCGCAATGCGTCCCCTGCGATGTCCCTCATCCTCTCCCTTTCCCTACTCAGGGGCCGGGGTCCCAGAAACCGGCTTCTCACAGAGGCCTGCTCCACAGGGAAATTGTCCAAACATCCCATCGGAGTCACCAATCCTGGTACCAGTCCTGGGCGAGGCTCCTGGCCCCCTGCAATCGGAGGCCCGGACCCCGCAGCCAGAGCCCCAGCAACCGAACAAGTCCCCATCCCCTCTCAGGGCCTCCCTGGGCCTCGGGGTGAGAGATTTCCTACACTAAAAGGGCTTCCTCCCCTCAGTGCTAGACCCTGAGATTCCTTTCACTCGGGAAATCTCGTAATCGCATCCATTGTCTTTTTGGTAAGTAAACGGTGGCGTGAGAAATTTTGATGGGGTTAGCTCAGTCATTGGTGATTATGTCTCAGTTTAGGGTCGACGGTTTGAGACCTAACTTAGGAGTAACACTGTTTTATTCAGATGGCCCATCCTCTTCTGAATGGTAATTTACTCTGTTCTTCATATTCAGATTTCCATGCCGAATTCCTAGCTCCTACGTCTCTATTGCGGGCCCTAAAAGTCGCTGTTTCACTAAGCTTTGGAACCCGACTCCAGGAAATCTCATTCTTTCATCCCAAAATTTCAGCCGGAAAGAGAAATCCGCGCGGCGGCCTCTTCAAGTGCCTGGGCCCGGAGCGCAGGTTCTGATCCTCGGTTACCGGGCAGGGCTCCCGCAGGACCACGTGTAAGAGGAGCCTGAGCAGCTCCGAGGATTGAGTGCGGGACGATGGGGGCTCCCCCTCGTCCTGCCAGTACCTTGCCCCAAGAAGAAGATGCCTTAGGACGTGACGATGAAAAACCTTTTCTTCTGCTTGGCAGAACATTTTGGATGCGGCTCATGGTGGGTCTTGAGAGCAAGCTAAGATGTCCCTCCAGGCGCTCAGGACCATCGCTCTGATTTTCATATTTTGCAAATACGAAAATTTTCGGCGGTTACGAAGGACTGAAAAACACCGCAGTCCTTGAGGAGCTCAGTTTGTAGGGCGTGCGGAGGTGTGGGGGTGAGGGACGGGAGAGAGGTGCCTTGTTGGCTCCTTGGAGTGGACTGATAGTAAGGAAAACACACAAATTCTATTTCCCCTTGCAGGCTGGACTGCAGGGCCTGGGATGGAAAACTGGGCCGTCAAAGAGCAACAATATGTAGAGGTTGGCTGCATGCATTGAAAGTTGTTATCCCTCACGCCTGTAATCCCAGCATTTTGGGAGGCCGAGGCGGGCGGATCACGAGGTCGGGAGATGGAGATCATCTTGGCCAACATGGTGAAACCCCGTCTCTGCTAAAATACAAAAATTAGCCGGGCGTCTTGGCGCCTGCCTGTAATCCCAGCGACTCCGGAGGCTGACACAGGGCAATCGCTTGAACCCGGGAGGCGGAGGTTGCAGTGAGCTGAAGCTGAGATTGTGCCACTGCACTCTAGCCTGGTGACAGAGCAAGACTCCGTCGCAAAAAAAAGAAAAGAAAGAAGGAAGGAAAGAAGAAAACAAAATTGTTATCCCTAGAGAGAACTGTAGGGGGGACCAGAACACTGCTGTCATTGCTGTTCACCACCAGCTTTAGAGCATATGTAACTGATAACAGTGTACAATGCATCAAAAATCCTTCCTGTTTACAACCAGTTATCACAACTAGCTACAGATTTCTTTGTTCCTTCTCCACTACCACTGCTTCACTTGACTAAACTTAAAGGAAAAAAAATTGTTTTTACATATGATATTGTTTAAATTGATCCTCAGCCCGTCCTCCTCAAGTAGCTGGGACCACAGGTGTACAACACGGTGTCTAGCTAATTTTGTAGAGACAGGGGTTTTGCCATGTTGGCCAGGCTGGTCTCGAACTCCTGGACTCAAGTGATCTGCCTGCCTAGGCCTCCCAAATTGCTGGGATTATGTGCTGGCCTCCATGCCCAGCCATCATTTGTATTTTGAATTTAAATATTTTATAGTCATAAGTATCACTCTTCAAAGATTCTGAGTTCTGTAGCATGTACATGGTGGGGTTCAGGACACACTACTCCAAAACATAACACCTTGGGGCATTGAATATTCTATGCTAAAGGAATTTGAGAAAACAACAGAAGCAGGAAGGTCACTGTCACCCTCCCCCTGCCCTTCTTCCCTAAAGCAGATCATAAGGCTCTCATGTGAGAGGTGCTCTCTCTGTACCCAGAGGAAATGTGCATTGTTGTGTCTGAAGACACAGTGACACAGAGTCTGAGCATACAGGCCTGGCTACATTTCCCCCAGTTTATTACCATTAGATCATACTCCTATCATCATATCTCACTTCTCTATGACTATCCACTTGTCATCAAATCTACCATTAAAAAAAAAACAACTTGAAGTTTAGGTGTTTCTTCAGGCCTTCATTTCCTTCAGAAGGCTCTTCTTCTGTCATGTAAAACTTACATTAAATAACTAGATATGCTCTTCTCTTGTTATCTGTCTTTTGCTGTAAGGTTCTCTGCAGTGATCCTAGGCTGGGTGAGGGAAAGTCATATTTCCTCCCTTACATGTACAAATGTCTTCCACTGTAAAACTGTAAAAATTTTATTGAGGCAGGTTTGAAGCAAGAAATTGAATCACTCTTCCCCTTTGGGTGAACTGAATAGATGAGCTAATAAACCCCCAGTTCCTCCCAGATAGAAATACTTCTCTAGCTCATTCCCTGAAGCTCCTTGAGGGTCAAACCTGCTGGAGACTGAGGGGCCTTCCTGGGACCTCCCAGCCCAGGAGATTACTGCTGTTGAGAGGATTGCTGCAGTCTTCCTGCGAGGGTGCACAGCCGCTGGAAAGCATCACTGCTATAACTTCAATACAACAAATTTTCATCACATCTGCTGTTTTTGTTTATTTGTTTTTTTTGGAGATGGAGTCTCGCTGTATCACCCGGGCTAGAGTGCAGTGGCACAATGGCAGCTCACTGCAACCTCTGCCTCCTGGGTTCAAGTGATTCTTCTGCCTCAGCCTTCCGAGTAACTGGGATTACAGGCACACTGCCATGCCCTGCTAATTTTTGTATTTGTAGTAGAGATGGAATTTCTCCATGATGGCCAGGCTAGTCTTGAACTCCTGTCCTCAGGTGCTCTGCCCACTCGACCTCCCAAAGTGCTGGAATTATAGGCATGAGCCCTTGCACCTGGCCACATCTGCTCTTTGTGCAGTGTTGCAGGCATAATACAAGAGCTAACATGCAAATAAGTAACATATGAACACTCATCAACTGTGCCTGACATGCCAAGTGCCACATGTCAGGCACAGCCAATGAGTGTGCATAATTACTTATTTAGTCTTTACCACAGGCCAAGGTCACACCATCATCTTCATCTCCCATATGAGACAACTGAGATGCAGAGATGTTAAGTTGCCTGCCCAGGGTCACCCCGGTCAGATTTCTTTCACTGTCATACTTTTTCTATGTCAAGTTTTTCTCACTGTCATAATTTTTGCAAGAGCACTTTCATTAGGAGCAATATAAACACAGTGGTTCTGAGAATGTCTTCTGGTGCCAGGCTGGCTTCACTTCAAATTCCTGCTTTCACATCCTCCTTCCCTGGCTAAGTGACCCTGAGCACTGCATCTTGCTTCCAACCTCCAAGCTTCCCTTGTTCATTCCTGGACATAAGCCAGGCTAAATATGAGAGGAGTTTAGTTCCAAGTCTAAGTGTGAAACAAAGATGACAGCCCTTTCCCGAGACAAACCTCTTCCTTTCTTGGGGATCAGACCTCCTTAGCAACGTTAACAAATTAGGCATGAGATTGGAAATTATGGCTCACGAGCCATGAAGCCAGAAGCCACAAGATTCCTAAGCTCCCCAATTGTGCCTATAGATAACAATAGATAACATCATTATTGTCAAACCTAAGATTGGTGTTCAAGGTATTTTTCAGACCCTGCCTTATGATGGACTAGCTGGCACACCCAGACCAATAAACTGGCTCATCTGGTCCTGTGGCCCCCACTCAGGGACTGACTCAGTGCAGGAAAATGAGCTCTGACTCCCTGTGATTTTCATCCCCAACCCAACCAGTCAGCTTTCCCCATTCCCTAGCACCCTGCCCGCCAAACTATCCTAAAAAAAAAAAAAAAAAAAAAAAAAAAAAAGTGCCCTCTGAATTTGGGGGGAGACAGATTTAAGTAATAATAAACCTCTGTCCTGGTCACTTAGCTGTCTCTGCATTTATTAGATTCTTTCTCTATTGCAGGAAGCCTGCTGTTCTCAGCTCCATTGGCTTTTCTGGGCAACCAGCAAGATAAACTCACCAGTTACATTAATAAAAGAGAAACACAAATGGTACATATGCTTGAAAAGAAACGTAAGTCTGTGTATTTTTTTTTGAAGAAACAGGAAAGGAGGAGGAATGATATGACAGGCAATACACTATCCTAAATATTTTCATGATTCTCCTGTCTCCCCCATATCTTTCTTATCCCAACAACTGCTCCCTAGAAACCTTCAACTTAAACACAGTCCTGCCAGAACTAGGTTTGTCCTTCCCTTGCATTTTCCTCTCACCTCCCCTACACCACTTCCAAATCTGTTCTTTCACTTCCAGGTCATTGAGTTTTTCCATTTAAAAATATGAAAGATACAGAAAGAAGAAGATAACCAGTCATCCATATTCCCAACACCTGGAATTAAGTACTGTTCACATATGTACATATTTTTTCTTCCAAATCATTTTAAAGTTACTCTCATTTTTTTTTCAATTATACATGCTTAGCATAGACCATACCACCAATACAGAAAAGGTACAGATATGTAAAATTTCTGATCACCTTAAGTTCAAAATAACTTTTGTTAATATTAGGGCAACACTGATTGAGTCATGTTCTTCTGGTATATCTACAGAGAGAAGAATGTATATTTTAGCTAGACCGTCCCCCCCATGCCCCTGCAAAAGAAAAAACAGAACAATAAATAAAGATATATATATGTATAGAGAGAGAGAGAGGAGCTATATATTATATATATGCATATATATATATGCTTTTGTAATATTGAGCTTAGATTCTATTTTTATTTTACAAATATTCCATTTGGGCCAGGCGCGGTGGCTCACACCTGTAATCCTAGCACTTTGGGAAGCCAAGGCGGGCGGATCACGAGGTCAGGAGATCCAGACCATCCCGGCTAACACGGTGAAACCCCATCCCTACTAAAAATACAAAAAATTAGCCGGGCGCGATGGTGGGCACTTGTAGTCCCAGCTACTCGGAAGGCTGAGGTGAGAGAATGGCCTGAACCCAGGAGGCGGAGCTTGCAGTGAGCCGAGATGGCACCGCTGCACTCCAGCCTGGGCAACAGAGCGAGACTCAGTCTCAAAAAAAAAAACAAAAACAAAAACCAAATATTCCATTTACTAGTGCACGAATTTAACTGAAGACAAAGAGACAGAAACAGAAATGAAGGAATTCCTGAACTCTCAATCAAATTTAGAGGGACACTTTTCTAAAGGATTCCTCTAAAGCTAAACATACATTAAATTAAGTAGAATCCATCATGATTTGCAGTGCTTTTTGTTTGTTTGTTTTGTTTTGTTTTGTTTTTGAGATGGAGTTCTTTTTTATTTTGTTTTTGTTTTTTTTTTCTCTGTTGCCCTGGAGAACAGAGCAGGCTGGAGTGCAGTGGCTCGATTTCAGCTCACTGCAACCTCCACCTCCCAGGTTCAAGCGATTCTCCTGCCTCAGCCTCCCAAGTAGCTGGGACTACAGGTGCGTGCCACCACGTCCAGCTAATTTTTGTATTTTTAGTAGAGATGGGGTTTCACTATGTTGGCCAGGATGGACTCGATATCTTGACCTTGTGGTCTGCCTGCCTCAGCCTCCCAAAGTGCTGGGATTATAGGCATGAGGTACCGCACCTGGCCTTTTTCTTTTTTTTTTTTTTTTTTTTTTAGAGCAGCATCACTCACTCTGTCACTCAGGCTGGAGTGTAGTGGCACGATCTCCACATACTGCAACCTCCACTCCCTCCCAGGTTCAAGAGATTCTCCTGCCTCAGCCTCCCGAGTAGCTGGGATTACAGGCCCCTGCCACCACACCCAGCTAATTTTTTTGTATTTTTAGTAGAGATGGGGTTTCCCCATGTTGGCCTGGCTGGTTTCAAACTCCTGACCTCAGGTGATCCGCCTGCCTCAGCCTCCCAAAGTGCAAGGATTACAGGCGTAAGCCACCATGTCTGGTCTGCAGTGGTTTTCTTACTACTTTTTACAAACAAATTGATTAAGGCATTGGTTGAATATGGTTCAATGCATCCATTTCAAGTTTCATGACATGTCTACTACTCCAGAAGGTCTTCTTGTGCCCTTTGCAGTCAGTCCCCTCTACTCCCTGACCCCAGCAATTAATGATGTATTTTCTGTCACTATACAGGTTAGTTTCACCTGTTCTAGAAATTCACCTTGATGGCACCACGCAGAATGCACTCTTTTCATCACTCAGCATGAGGTTTTTGAGATTCACCCACGTTATCTCATGTTTCCATAATTTGTCCCATCTTACTGAGGGTAGTATTCCATTGGATGAATATATCACAATAGATCCATTCACCTCTTGATACATATGAACCGTTTCCAGTTTGGAGACTATTGTAAACAAAGCTGCTAAGAACAACTTCTTTTTGTTAATATTTGTTCTGTAAATTCCATTTGTCGTTCTTTAGTATTAACTTATTTTGTAAAAGGATGTCACCTTCACAAGTGCAAAATTCATTCAAATGTTACAGAGACCTGAAGCAGAAGTCTACATAATTTCCTTTCTTATATTTCATAATTAAGGGGAAAAAATTTTATCTGGGATATTGTTTCCTATCAGCAAATCCTTAATGTAAGTCACACACAATGCTAGCTGTACTATTAGACTATCTTCTGTAATCTGTGCAATAACTCTAAGAAGTACTTCAAATTATTTTTTTCCTGTAACACTTTCCAACTTGAAGCCTAGCAAATTGAAGGACCTGGCCCAAGGTCAAACAGAAGGCAAGTGGCAGCGCCAGGACTGGAAGAAGGCCTTCCCAAAGGCAGACAGAAGCTCACGTCTTTGTCAGAACCTCGGTATTTCTGATGCCCCTGGAAGCCAATATCCAAGTCGTTCTCAGCCACTGGATTGGTGGGCTGCCTTTGCTCAGAAACTCCTCGATCAGAAATCCCAAGCGTATGTTAGTCCTGAAACAAGGGACATTTCTTAAAAATTCTAAAAACCCGTTCCTCATCAGTAACGCAATGAAAGTTGCTTTCGTCTTGGTTCATATATTTTATATTTGAGCAAGGCAATGTCCGCTGCTGGGGTTAGAAGTAAATGGCTCGTCTTCATCAAACTAGATCAGTCCGTAGCAAGTACGGCTTCCACTCGCAGTGTCCTGAACACTGGCTGGGCGTCTTTTGCGTTCTAGCCGGTTTTCTTTGGAGCTGCAGGTTTCTGCACTGCACCCAGGTCGGGATGGCAGAGGCTTCTCGGGACATGGGGATCTATGCATGCAGTCCCCGGGGTAGCCACCACAGGACGCCATAGGCCTTCCTGCTGTGGTCCTCCTTGCCTTTTCCGTTTGGGCCAGGTAGTTTCTATTGACCAGGACATTACAGATCAGAAGTGGGTGGGGTCAGAAAACACACCTCTGGGAGAGGCTGGCAAAATGCCCAGAACCGCCATCACTAGGCCTGGGGTTTTCTTCCGTAGTGGAATTCTCGTGTTCGTGTAGTGTAGGGAGGATCGCAGCGCATTTCCGCCAAGACGGGTGAGACTGCGGTTCTGACCTGCGGGCCTCGATGAATTGCGTTAGGACACCTGGGCGCCGGCAGAGCCGTTCTCCTACACAAAGTAAGCGTGTTAAGTCTACAACCGAACGGGGACACTAAGATCCCCAAAGGCTCTGCTTTCATCCCAAAGAACAGTGCCCGTCTGCGTAGTTTCTACCTGGCTCTATGAGGTGAGAACACATTCCCCGCTAGCACAGAAATCCTGAAGCAGAGGCTGTGTAAAAGGTGACAGGGGGCTAGGGAAAAACACGAAGATTTTCACAGAGCGTGAGACCCCAAGAGACTGGAGACCATGGATCAATTTCTGCAGTAAGCAGCCTTATGTACAAAGGGAAGAGCTATGCAGCCTTCGCGCTAGTTAACTTGTGATAAACAGGCTTACAATGGCTGACGCTTGTTCCTTCTCCAGTGAGAAGGACAACGACATGCCACTTCCTGTTCCCCTGCCATCCAACTGTAAAAATAACATGACACCACCCATATTATGCAGTAGTAAAAGTATCCCTTCACATACAATCTGCTTTTTCCAGCACAAAATTCAGGGGAAAGCGCGAACGCAGTCCCCCACTACCACAAATTATGCAGTCGAGCTTCCCACATTTGGGGAAATCGTAGGGATCAGCACATCCGGAGTGCAATGGATAAGCCTCGCCCTGGGAAAACCACCTTCGTGATCATCGCATCTTCCCTGCCAGGTAAGTCTGAGATCATACACCTCCGCCCTGCCACAGCTCCATACGCCTCGCCCTTTACACGCACGGTCACTTCCCACTCGCATACCCCCACCGCCCCCCCCCACCCCCATACCACCCCTAGCCCTCCTAGCCCTGACACATAGCTGGGAATATCATGTCCAACCGGCGGTCCTGGACTTACTCCCACAGCAGAAGAAATCCTTCGAGGCGAAGCAGCAGCCCATGAGCTGCCTCATCTACACGGGAATCGCCCTATCCGTGATGTCACCGACAGCGCCTTTCCCAGTCCCGCTCTGCTCTTCCGCTCCACCCTCTGCCACCTCAGCCGATCAACCTGCTGCCAGAGCCGGCGAAGGAAGTGACGCCTGCCTCTCCCTCTTTTCCCTCCCATCCCCGCCCTTGGTCTCTCCCAAAGAAGTAGGTTCTTAGTCTGTGATGCCAAGGACCCCTTTGAGGGCCAGCTGGAGCCTGTGCGCTCTTCTTCAAATAATGGCTTTTAATGCGCAAACTAGAAAGTTTAGGATTACAAAGAAAACCGGTTCTTTTCACATAGGGTTATCCTTGTGATGTAGCATTCCGCTTGACATTGGAAGTCGTTCGATATCAGAGAGAAACTGTATCTATGAAACTAGAGAGGCTGCTCAGATGACTGCAAACCAGCCATCCTTACTTCTTTTATCACTGGGAGTGTTATAAAGACGGTTGTCCAGTTTCATGAATCTTGCAGGGTTTTTTCAAATACAGCAATGTACAAAAATGTGCTGCCCCAGCAGAGCACACTGGACACTCAGGCATGGTGCTGGAGTTTGTCATCTCTTCCACTGCCTTCTCTAGACCTTAGCGCTTACCTCATGTTAACACTTTATATGCTGCAAAGACAGAAACAAAGTCATCCAAATTTGGCAAAAATATTTGGGGGAAATTTTATTTCAGGTGTTTAACTGATTACTTTTAATATGTAGGCTACAAAGCCAAACTCCGACAATACTCCACAGATTTATTAATGGTTTCCACCCCTGTCTCTGCAAATCTATCAGGCAAGTTTTTCCTGCCCTTTACTTTCATATAAACTGAGTCATACAGTGTGTAGTGGGTTTGGGGGGGAGTGTTACTGCCCAACAGGTTCACCTTGCCTGCTGCCTAGACAGAGCCAATTTTTCAATACAGGGGAATTGCAATAAAGAGCTGCACTTTTTATTTGGTGGTTGGGGGCCAGTGAGTTGAGAGTTCTGATTGGTCAGGTCAGAGATGAAATCACAGGGAGCTGAAGCTGTCCTCTTCTGCTGAGTCAGTTCCTGCGTGGGGGCGACAAGACCAGCTGAGCCAGGTTATCAGTCTAGCTGGTGTCAGCTGATCCACTGAGTGCAGGGTTGGCAAAATATCTCAAGCACTGATCTTAGGTTTTCCAATAATGATGTGATCTCCAGGAACAATTTGGGGAGGTTTAGAATCTTGCAGCCAGAGGCTACATGACTCCTAAACCGTAATTTCTAAACTCATGGCTAATTTGTTAGTCCTGCAAAGGCAGTCTAGTCCCCAGGCAGGAAGGGGGTTTGCTTTGGGAAAGGGATATTATCATCTTTGTTTCACAGCTAAACCATAAACTAATTTCCTCCCAAAGTTATTTTGGCCTGTGCCCAGCAATCAACAAGGACAGCTTGGATGTTAGAAACAAGATGGAATCAGTTAGGTCAGATCTCTCTCACTGTGATAATTGTCCCAGTTTTAATTTTTGCAAAGGCGGTTTCAGAAGCAGAGGCATAGGTTTGACTTCTTTCACTCAGTCTTATGTCTATGAATTTTTCATGTTATTCATATGGTTATTTGTTTCTATGTGTATTCCTTTGTAGGAATATACATTAACTTATTTATTTATTCTACTGTTGTTGAACATGTTGACCTAAAAGAAAGAGGCTGAAGCACAAAATATAATCTAGAGTTTACTTGAGCCAACATGAAGACAGCTGCCTGGAAGGCTCACACCCAAGGAACCTTGGATCTGAGCTCCCTTTGGCCTTTGTCACAAGGAGGTGTTTAAAGGTCAAAAGCAGGGACACACAGTGGGCTGATAGAAAGGTGCCTGTCAGGAGTTCTCATTGGTTTACAGAAGTAACATTGATTGGTGATTGGCTATATGTTGTTAAGTTATAGGGTATGGGGGTATAGTGATTGGTGTAGCATTATTAGGTTAATTTACAGCTACTTGAGGTGATGCAAGCAGTTTCTACAGATGAATACATAGCTCAGCGCAGCTCAAAAGGAAGGAGCGGAAAGTGGTTGCTGTCTCAATTTAACCTCTCTCTGGGCCTGATCATTTGAAAGTGCTCACCTTCCTCAGATAAAACATTTTTTAAAGACTTTCTTCTTGAAAGCATTGATGATCAAAAGCTCAGTCAAGGTGTCTGTCTTTGCCAGAAAGGCTTATTCCCGGATAGTCCTGTCCCAGGCAGGGGGCAGGGGAGGAAAGAAGCCACCTCACTGAGGAATTTTTAAGAATGCCCAAAAGTCCAGTTGAAAGGGCATTACAACCAAGCATGGTGGTTCACACCTGTAATCTCAGAACTTCAGGAGGCCAAGGTGGCTGGATTGCTTGAGTCCGGGAGTTCCAGACAAGCCTGGGCAACATGGTAAAACCCCATCTCTACAAAAAACACAAAAAGTAGCCAGGTGTAGTGGCACACACCTTAATCCCAGCTACTCAGGAGGCTGAGGTAGGAGGATTGCTTGAGCCTGGGAGTTTGAGGCTGCACTGAGCTAAGATCACACCACTGCACTCCAGCCTGGGTGACAGAGTGAGACTCAGTCTCAGAAAAAAAGGAAAACAAAAAGGGCGTCATAAAGTGGCACAAAAAAAAAAAGAGAGAGAGAGAGGGGCCTCAGTTAAGTCTCAGCTTCTGTCACTTGTTGAATCATCTCTAGTCTTCAGAATACCATGAAATTAGTTTTCTCAGAAGTAAAACGATGAGAAATACATAACAATAATGACATTGCACTTCATCATTCCATGCCCTAAGACATTTATAGGGCCATGGATGGTGATCTTTTCAAGAGACAAAAATAAACGCTGGTGCAGAACAGGTAAGTGCGCTATAATTTGAGTACATCAGCTTTTGGGCATTAAAATCATGGGTCAGAAATTTAGAGCAAGAGGGCAGGTTGTATCCTGATAGCAGGAGGGACTGTTTTTCTTTTTTTTTTTTTTCTCTTTTTTTTTTTTTCTCTTTTTTTTTTTTTTTGAGATGGACTCTCGCTCTGTTGCCCAGGCTGGAGTGCAGTGGCACAATCTCGGCTTACTGCAAGCTCCGCCTCCCGGGTTCATGCCATTCTCCTGCCTGAGCCTCCCCCGTAGCTGCGACTACAGGCACCTGCCACCACACCCGGCTAATTTTTTGTATTTTTAGTAGAGATGGGTTTCACCGTGTTAGCCAGGATGGTCGCGATCTCCTGACCTCGTGATCCACCCGCCTCTGCCTCCCAGAGTGCTGGGATTACAGGCTTGAGCCAACCCGACTGGCCGAGTGTTTTTCTTTTAACTTTCCAGTAGCATCATGGTGTTTACCACTGTTATTTCAGAGTGAAGTGACAATTTTTTGTTTGGTTGGTTTTGTACTTTTTATTTTTATTATAATTACTTTTTAAGACAAGGACTCTGTCTTCCAGGCTGGAGTGCAGTGGCAAGATCACAGCTCAGTGCAGCCTTGACCTCTAGACCTCCAAGGCTCAAAATGGCTCAGCCTCCCAAGCAGCTGGGACTACAGGCACACATCACCACACCCAGTTTATTTATTTTTTGAGACAAGGTCTCACTCTGTTGTCCAGGCTGGAGTGCAGTGGCATCGTCAGGGTTCACTGCAGGCTCGATCCAACTCCTGAGCTCGAGTCATCTTCTCACCTCATGCTCCTGAGTAGCTGGACTACAGGTGGGCACCACCACACCCAGCTAATTTGTATATATTTTACAGAGTCAGTGTTTCACCATTTTGCCCAGGCTAGTCTCAAACTCCTGGGCTCAAGTGATCCTCCTGCCTTGGCCTCCCAAAGTGCTGGGATTACAGGCAGTTATTTTGACAATACGATTATGATGGTTAAACTGAGATGTGAGGCAGGAAGGTTAGGGTGAGTCAGATAGATTCGATAGACAGGTTTTGCTTGATATGACCCTGAGTTGCATCATGAGTGCAATCAGGAGGAATACAGGTGAAATTTAGCATAGGATGTACCAGTGGGTCATTACGGTCAAAAGCGGTTTGTGGTTCTGAGTGGCAAACCTGGAACCTTGTCAAATTTCCCACAGCAGTAGTGATTTGTGAGATTCTGATCAGAGAATTATCCCTCCCTGCTGTAATCAAATTAATTAGGGACAGTAAAACAGAAATCTGATCATAGGTATTTTGCTATGTGTGTATGTATACATATATACACATACACGCAATAGGACCAGTGTGTCATATCTTAAGATAATATGCATATAGGGTGATTTTACGAAAACCACCAAGAGAGGACCCCTACAACTTAAAGGAGCCCTAATGGTGTATGTATTCCAGTCAACAGAAAGAGACTAACTCTTTCAGGTGCAGTGAGCACTGGAATTGTAACTGATTATACAGGCCAGTATCTTGGGTGAAAGCAGACTACCACAGATGTCAGCTACTTGCCATCTCTGTCAGGAAGATTGAGTTACCTTTAAGTGAAAATCTCCACTGACAGATGTCCACTCTGGCAGGGTTGCCTTTTACAAGAGAAACATGAATCCATGTGTCAACGCCCTTAAGTTTACTGGCACAGATTGGTCAGTAATACCTGTTGTGAGTCAGGTGCAGTGGCCCATGCCTGTGGTCCCAACTCTTTGGAAGGTTGAGGCAGAAGGATGGCTTGAGCCCAGGAGTTCAAGGCTATAATGAGTCATGATTGTGCCACCGCATTCTGCCTTGGGGAATAGAATGAGATCCCATCTCAAAAAAAATGTATAAAATAATAATAATACCTGATGTGGTCCCTTCCAACAGTCTTGGGGGGAATATTTTATTTGATGTTGTTTCTAGTAAACAACATCTCCAGGTTATAGGCCATGATTTTTAGTATTTTCATCGCCCAGGAGTTCATTATGAAAAGAATCCTTTATTAATGTGGAGTTATTAGTAATTTTTGAGATATCTTAGCAGTAACGGAGAATGTCACCTTTAAAAAATGCAGATTCATAAGCGCCTTCATCTAACCGCTGCATGGGTCTTCCTGTTATTATTTCAAAGAGAGAGAGTGTGGACATTTTCCAGAACCAGTGGGAGATCCTTGGCCAAGAAAGGTTAAAAATTTCTGTTAGCTTTGCCAATTGAGTTTTTATTGTATCATTAGTACATTCCATCAGCCCAGAGGATTATGGGTGATAGGCACAATGGAAATGTTGGGACATAGGCAAAACGTTACAAATGGATCCAATTACCTGACCAAAGAAGTGTGTTCCTCAGTTGCTACAGAGTTCAGATGGCACTTCCCATGAGGAATTACCTTTTCTTTTTTTTTTTTTGAGATGGAGACTTGTTCTATTGGAAGGCTGGAGTGCAGTGGTGAGATCTCAGCTCACTGCAACTTCCACTTGCCGGATTCAAGCAACTCTCCTGCCTCAGCATCCTGAGTAGTGGGACTACAGGTGCGCACCACCACGCCCGGCTAATTTTTGTATTTTTAGTAGAGATGGGGTTTCACCATGTTGGCCAGGATGGTTTCAATCTCTTGACCTCATGATCTGCCCGCCTTGGCCTCCCAAAGTGCTGGGATTACAGGGGTGAGCCACCACTCCCAGCCAGGAATTACCTTTTCTAATCACAATCTACCTACTACTTGGGCTGTGGCTCACTGGCATGGAAATGCTCACCCCAGTGAGCACACACAAATTAGCACCAGAAAGTATCTGTGACCCTGAGATGGAGACAGCTGGATAAAGTCTAACTGCCATGTCTCAAAGGGTCCTAAAGTTAAAATGTCCCTGTGACCCATGAAGGGGCTTTCCAGGGTGATGCTTGGGACAAAGAGTACCACAAGAATAAACATTTTCTGCAATCATAGGCAATGATTTTCAATACCATTGCTTTCCCCATGCTAACATTTTATCTTATTTCCAATGAGTCAGCTTATGAAGTACTGTAAAAAGGGTAGTTGAAGTCTAAGGGGTGGATCAGTGTATCATTGGGCCCATACCATAAGCCTGTTTCTGGAAGAACCTTGTTCCCTTTATCCTTCCAGAGATCCCTCTCCTGCTTGGGAGCTCCCACTTATGCTTCTTTTTTTTTTTTTTTTCCTGGAGTCTCACTCTGTTACCCAGGCTGGAGTACAGTGGCGCAATCTCTACTCACTGCAACCTCCGCCTCCCAGGTTCAAGTGAATCTCATGCCTCTCCCTCTCAAGTAGCAGGAATTGTAGGCATGTGTCACCACACTAGCTAATTTTTGTATTTTTAGTAGAGACAGGGTTTCACCATGTTGTCCAGGCTGGTCACAAACTCCTGACCTCAAGTGATCCACCAGCCTCGGCCACCCAAAATGCTGGGATTACAGGCATGAGCCACCATGTCCAGCCCACTTGTACTTCTAATGAAGTCTTCAATGGGTCATAAGTCAGCAAGGTCATTTCAAGAAGTTCTGTGTCTGATGCCACCTTCAGAGCTGCATTCTTAGCTGCAGCATCAGGAAAATGATTGTCCTTGCTTTCCGGAATATCTAGTTTTGAATGACCAGGAATTTTGATAATGGCCGAAGATTTGGGTTTTCAAATTGCTTCTAAGAGGTCAGAGATTTATTAGGCATTTTTGATGGCTTGACCTGATGAAATCAGATATCTCTGTTGCTTCTAAAGCATTCCAAAATCATCACCTACTCCAAATGCATCTCTGCCATCAGTGTAAATGTTAGGCTGAGGTGGAAGGATTGATTGAGCCCAGGAGTTCATTCAGGTCCAGCCTGGAAAACACAGCGAGATGTCCTCTCTACGAAAACAAAAACAAAAACAAAAACAAACAAAAAAAAAAAATCAAAGAATTAGCTGGGCATTGTGGCATGCACCTGTGGTCCCAGCTACTCGGGAGGCTGAGGTGGGAGGATTGCTAGAGCTGAGAGGTTGAGGATGTGGTGGGCCATGATGGAGCCACTGCACTCCAGCCTGGGTGACAGAGTGAGACCCTGTCTCAATCAATCAATAAATAAATCTCAACCATTTAAAATATTAATGACAGATTTGTTTGGCCTTTTAAGTGCATTGCTGAATTCTCCAATCTACATATTGGGGAACGACCTGGGTAATGGCAACATGGAGGTATTTGGCCAAAATACAAACCCTTTCATTGTCTGCTTTAGTCTGTTTTTAAAAATCCTCTAAAGGATTATTCCAATTGGCCCTTTTTAACCATTTAGTGGCCCTGCCTTCTTACACCAGCATGTGAATTAATTGATAAAGATCAGAATATCCAGGCTCAAAAGTTTGGACAATTAAGTCAAATGTTCTCCCAAACCCTATAGGATTTTGGAGGCTGCTTTTGAATTAGAAAGGGAAAATTCATGTAAATTTTGATCAGGGAAGTTGTTTTTTTTTTTTTTTTTTTGATACAGAGTCTTGCTCTGTCACCCAGGCTGGAGTGCAATGGCACAGTCTAGGCTCATTGCAACCTCCACTTCCCGAGTTCAACAGATTCTCCTGCCTCAGCCTACTGAGTAGCTGGGATTGAAGTCATGTGCCGCCATGACTGGCTAATTTTTGTATTTTTAGTATAGATGGGGTTTCACCATGTTGTCCAGGCTGGTCTCGAACTCCTGACCTTGTGATCCACCTGCCTAGTCCTCCCAACATGCTGGGATTACACGCATAAGCCACTGCACCCAGCCCAGGAAAGTCTTTTTATAATATTCTTAATTCACATTTTGGTGAAGCAGGGTACAGAATGATAGGCTCCCCTCTTCCTGTGGGTTTTACCTTGAAAGGGGCTGTCAGAACAGAAGTTTCAGGGAAGGGGCCAGAGCCCTGGGGACTTCCCTCAGGTGATGGTGATGGAAGAACAGGCAAGGCAGGACCGGAGGGCTCAGGTAAGGGAGACTATGCAGATGCAGGGGCAAGAGGAGAAGGAGCAGTTGGAGGTGAAAGGGACAAAGCCTCCTCAATATTTCTCAATTCAGAAAACGTGACAGATGACCTCCCTCAGCTTACTTCCTCACTGGAGGCAATTTTCTCAGTTCTTTTAGAAATTTCTGTATCATTGGAAGTAAGTCTCCCATTTAATTTGGTTCTAAAACCAAATTTTTTGGCCGGGTGCAGTGGCTCATGCCTGTAATTCCAGCACTTTGGGAGGCCAAGGTGGGTGGATCAAGAGGTCATGAGATCGAGACCATCTTGGCCAACATGGTGAAACCCTGTCTCTACTAAAAATACAAAAATTACCTGGGCATGCTGGCGTGTGCCTGTAGTCCCAGCTATTTGGGAGGCTGAGGCAGGAGAATCGCTTGAACCTGGGAGACAGAGGTTGCAGTGAGCTGAGATCGTGCCACTGCACTCCAGCCTGGGTGACAGAGCGAGACTCTGTCAAAAAAAAAAAAAAAAAATTTCCAATTGTGCACACTAATACATTATTTTAAGCATTTCAACAGATCCCAATTTTCTTCATTTTCTGCTTATGACTTTTCCTGGTTAGGTGGGTCCAGTTTCTTGGATATTTACAAGAGGATGCTTCATAAATGGTATACATAAACCCAGCTGGTGTTTCTAAAGGTGGTAGTTTCTTCACAGTGTGCTGAATTTTGAAGCTTGATTTCCCATAATTCAGGAGCTTTTCAGATGACCAAAGCCTGCGATGTGTTTTGGGTCACAGGGCGGTGCTTATGCAGTCACTCCGACAGATAACACCAGCATTGTGTATCACTGTCTCAGTGGTTCCCACTGTTTCTAACCACCAGGTGGCCACAGAGTGCATGTGCTATGGGGGACTCACCCCACATACATCCTCCCAGAAGAGCAGGAAAGGGGGTTGATAAAGCTGTTCTTCTGATGGGGAGTGTCCTACAAGGCCACCTTCACATGGTAAGTAATGACCCTGACACCTCTACAATGTCCTCGGTCACTTGGAGCACCTGAATGGGTCAGCGGGAGCAGATCACTTCTTTTCTTCAGGGCAGGGGAACACACCTCGGTGCACTTTCCAGTTAAGAACTAACAGGAATTAGTCACAAATGAAAAGCTAAGTCCGAATGTTCAAAACAACATGTTACATAAAACGAAACTACCAGGGCCTACCTGCTAATATCTTGACCCAGAACTTCCTGCTGAGGAACAGAGGCAGAAAAGGCAGAAGCTCTCTGGGGAGCCCTTTGCCTGACTGTGACCCAAACCTTCTGTCCTGATGCAGAGGTGGAAAAGGCAGTTATTTCCCCCTGAAACTCAAATCTCTTACCCACAGGGTAAAGACAGAAAACCTCTGTTCTAGAAAGGGAGAGCTGGAAAGGACAATCAAGCAAACTCCAGGCCTTCAACCAAAGAGTGGGAATGTCCAGATTTCAGGAGGATTCACCACTTACTACTGCCCAGCTGTTTCTCTCAGAGTCAGAATTCGAGGGCTTCAGATCTGGCCAGGCACCCAGTCCAGGAGGAATGTGGTGTGATCTGAGAGATGAAAATACATGCACCCTTATAGATTAAGACAGACTGTAAGGTTAAGGAAACAAAAGTTAGCTACAGGTCAAGGGTTCAGGGCTCATTTGGCATGGCAACTTGCTGAATTCCTATGGCTACAGGAAAAACCACACTCTTGCTAAACTCCTTAACATTAGGAGCTAGCAAGCAAATTGTCAAAATCTTCCCAGCCCTTCTCAACTGGATTTACAACCCAGATCACTAGACCTCTGATGGGACAGAGGCGTGCCCTTCCATTCTTTCCTGATAGGCAACTGCAGACCTCAAGCCAGTTTCAGCCATGTTACAGGGACTGCACACAAACCGAATTCATGTCCAGTAGTTCACCTTTTGACATGAAAAGCCAATTTCTGCCTTATTTTAATGCTAAAATCCCTTCCCAATGTGAAGATGGGGTGCATGTTACATATATGTTTACCTGTTGCACATGAGCTTAATACTCCTCAGAAATGGTGTTTCCCCAAACGTGCTGAATATGTATAACTCCATTGTGTGATACACACCCTGTGAGGCACAAAAACCAACCTGCCCTCTCTCTCTCTGAAGAGAAAGTACCTCTTCAAAGACACACACTGGAGACTGTCTATTCCTGGACTGCAAATTTACATCACCAATAAAATTCTTACTACTATTTAGCCACCCTGGAGGCCTTTGAGAGGACAGTCAGATGGTCAGAGATGAGTCACTCTGAATCATGCTCCCAGGGCCAAAAACGTTGACATAGAAGGCAAGGGGCTTAAGCACAAAATATGATTTAAAGAGTTTGTTTGAGCCAATGTGAGTGTAGTTGCCCAGAAGGCTCAGACCCAAGCAATATTGGATATCAGTTCTATTTGGCCTTTGTTACAAGCAGGTTTGTAAAGACCAAAAAAGGAGTCAGGGAGTTGGCTGGTAGAAAGTTGCTTGTCAGGAACTCCCACTGGTTTACAGAAATAACATTGATTATCTATACATTGTTCAGCTACAGGGAGTGAGAGATGGTGTCCAGTACAGCATGTTTAGCTTACTTTATAGCTAACTGTGGCAATAGCAAGCAGTTTCAGTGGATGCATACATAGCTCAAAAGTGAAGAAGTGGCCGGTGGTGGAGGCTCACGCCTGTAATTCCAACACTTTGGGAGGCCGAGGTAGGCGGATCACCTGAGGTTAGGAGTTTGAGACCAGCCTGGCCAACATGATGAAACCACATCTCTACTAAAAATACACACACACACACAAAAAAAATAGGCAGGCATGGTAGTTCGTGCCTTTAGTCCCAGCAACTCAGGAGGCTGTGGCAGGAGAATCGCTTGAACCTGACTGGAGGAGGTTGCAGTGGACCAAGATCCTGCCACTGCACTCCAGCCTGGGCAACCAAGTGAGACTCCATCTGAATACAATAAAAAAAATTCTTTTAAAACTTAAAAAAATTTAGAAAGCAGGAAGTAGGATGTGGTTGCTGTCTCATTTTAATGCCCAGGTCTGGGCATGCTAAGTTGAAAGCACTCATTTTCCTCACATGAAAAAGTTCTTTTTTTTTTTTTTTTTTTTTTTTTGGAGACACACTCTCGCTTACTGTGCCACCCATGCTAAAATGAAATGGCATGATCTCTGGTCACTGCAACCTCCACCTCCAGGGATCCAGCAATTCTCATGCCTCAGCCTCCCCAGTAGCTGGGATTACAGGTGCCAGCCACCATGCCTGGCTAATTTTTGAATTTCAGTAGAGATGGGGTTTCACCATGGTGGCCAGGCTGGTCTTGAACTCCTGACCTCAGATGATCCACCCGCCTCAGCCTCCCAAAGTGCTGGGATTACAGGTGTGAGCCAGCATGCCCAGCCAAAACCATTAATTTAATCTACAGCTAAATCTATTATTTTTTCATGTTACAAATTCAACAAGAAAAATTTTCCCTAATGAAACATCACATTTAAAGCATAAGTAGAAAAAAAAAATGTAATAGACAGTGTCTTGCTCTGTCATCCAGGTGAGAGTGCACTGGTGCAACCACAGCTGACCAGCCTGGAACTCTGGGCTCAGGGAGTCCTCCCAGCTCAGCCTGCCTTCTAATATTTCAGAGACAGCATCTTGCCCTGTTGCCCAGGCTGGTCTCCAACTCCTTGCCTAAAGCAATCCTCCCACCTCAGCCTCCTGATTTTCTGGGATTACAGGTGTGAGTCAACCAGCCTGGCATTGCAGGAAAAAAAAAAAGTCAATAAATTATTCTTTATTTTATTTTATTTTGAGTTGAGGTCTTACTCTGTCACCCAGGCTGGAGTGCGGTGGTACAATCATAGTTCACTGCAGCCTGGATCTACTGGGCTCAAGTGATCCTCCTGCCTCAGCCTCCCAAGCAGCTGGGACTACAGACATGAGCCACTGTGCTGGCTAGTTTTTTAAAATTAGCTCACTTTTTTAAACTTGTAGAAACAGAGGTCTCACAGGCTGGTGCTTCCCAGGCTGGTATTGAACTCCTGGTTGCAATCCTTCTTCTCTCCTCAGCTGCCTAAATTGCTAAGATTACAGGTGTGAGCACCACGCCCTGCTTAATTTTCATATTTTAATTTTATATACGTAATTATTACTGTCCTTAAGATAATTGGGGCAGTAATCTCTTTAAAGTTTTAGAGACTTAATTTATCTATTCATTCCACTGGAAGAGTATGCCAATTGGTTTCATAAGAAAATATATTTATAAATTAGAAAATTTCTTTCCACCAATCTAGGGTGCATTCAAAAGCAAATAATTGCATTAAGTAACATCTTTTAAGGTGAAAACAGATGCAATGGTATCTATTAACAATGCTTATCAGTAAGGGAAACAAACTGAAAAAATGAACATCATTAGATCCTTGGAAAACCCTCACTGCTGAAAATCTGAGTGATTCGGTGATACCCTTTTGAGTCTGGCAGGGCATTCTCTCTCTGGAGCATATAAAAGTGAGTAAATCATTTCTTTTCATCCATTTACATTAAGAGCTGAACTTCCTTAATTTTCTGGAGATTATTAAATTTGATTTGTGGCCAGGAGGAGTGGCTTATGCATGTAATCCTAGCACTTTGGGAGGCCAAGTGGGCAGATCTCTTGAGTTCAGGAGTTCGAGGCCAGCCTGGCCAACATTGTGAAACCCTATCTCTACTAAAAACACAAAAATTAGCCAGGCATGGTGTTGCATCCCTGTAATCCCAGCTACTCAGGAGGCTGATGCACAAGAATTGCTTGAACCCAGGAGGCCAAGGCTGCAGTGAGCCAAGATCATGCCACTGCACTCCAGCTTTGGTGACAGAGCTCAACTCTGTCTTAAGCAAAAAAATTTTGATTTGTATAGTTGTGAGAAGTGCTTATGTTGCTGACTCCATTGCTTATTTGTGATCATATAAATCTCTTTTCTCCTTTCTGTAGTGTGATTTAACCTTAATCCTTAAAGGACATGTATTTCAGATGGTTAGTTTTTTAGCTGGTAGAAACCTGAGTATACGAATCAAAGAAAACTGCTCCTTACATGTCACAGACTTAGTTTTATTTCTGCACTAAGATTTCTTTTAGGTACAGTAATTTGTTAAAGCCAAGAGCTCCTATGAAAAGAAGTTCAGTGGTGGGGTTTTGGGGTGGGCATTTAGTAGTAAGATCATCTTTATAATAGAGATGCCACTGTTGAAGATATTGACAGCTATTGGGCCCCAAAAATTGTTACCAAACGTTGGAAAGACAAAATATGAGCAAGTTCTCATTGCTGCAGTCTCAAATATCAGGAAATACCATTATCCTCAGGACAATGAATAGACAATCAAAAGAGACTCACAGACTAGATCAGCTGTCATGCATCACCAAACAGGGACTGGATCCCTGTCAAACACCACTCAACAGAGATTGCCCTCAGAAATTCACTTCATAACATCAAAGCCAGACTGATGCCACTGATGGCAGAAGACAATGATGCGAGAAAGAGAGAGAGGGAGATAGAGAAAGGAAGGACTTGCCCAATGACCATACTTAGTATATAAAAGCAAAAGAGCTCAATTTCTGCTCATGAAAACAAGAATCAAGGGAACAAGAGCCAATATCTCTAAGGATCCAGGTCTGCACCAGGTTCCTGTTAGGTGCAGGATTCTGTTGGCTCCAATGATGGGTGTCAGACGGATTAATTTTTATGGACATAGCCTTTGAAAGAAATCAGTGGAGGAATGATACAGAGACACTTGTCTGCATGCTCATTCTCCATTAATATAGAAGGAAACTGGCATTAGATTGTTTTCATCAAATAAAAGTAAAATCAAGATTTATAAAGCAAAGAGGAAAGGGGAGGAGAAAAAAAATGACTGGGACTATTGTGATTTTGCTCCCTTTGGATAAGCAACTTGGCAGAAAGCTATCAAAGAGGTCACTATGACCTGTCTTCTCTGGACCAATGTGACTTGGTCATCACAGGAAACAATTACAGGCTGGGCACAGTGGCTCATGCCTGTAATATCAACACTTTGGGAGGCTGAGATGGGCGGATCACTTGAGCTCATGAGTTGGAGAGCAGCCTGGGCAACATGATGAAACTCTGTCTGTACAAAAAATACAAAATTTAGCTAGGCATGGTGGTGTATGCTAGTAGTCCCAGCTACTCAGGAGGCTGAGGTGGGAGGATCACCTGAGCCTGGGGAGATTGAGGCTGCAGTGACCCGTGATTACACCACTGCACTCCAGCCTGGGTGACAGAGTAAGACCATGTCTCTCAATAAATAAATTAAATTTGAAAAAGAAACAGGGCCAGGCACGGTGGCTCACACATATAATCCCAGCACTCCGGGAGGACAAGATGGGAGTATCACTTGAGCTCAGGAGTTCGATACCAGCCTGGGCAACATAGTGAGACCTCATCTCTAAAAAATACATATTTTTAAATAAATATATATAATAAAATACATACTATATTTTATTATACATAATATATAATTGTATGTATTTATCTTATAATACTAATATGTATATATTTTATTATATATATAATAAACTAAAAAGCAACAATTACAGATATTGGAGGACTTTAAAATATCTCAGCTAGGTGCAGTGGTTCAGGCTGGTAATCCCAGCACTTTGGGAGACTGAGCCAGGAAGATCACTTGAGCCCAGGAAGCTGAGGCTACAGTGAACAATGATCGTGCCACTGCACTGCAACCTGGACAACAGAACAAGACCCTATCTCAAAAAATAGAATAAAATGTCTTAGAAGTTTAGCTGTCCATCCTATGCAACTGAATATCTGTGTGTAATGTCCACCATGTCCTTCTGTTCTACCTCCCCCTCACTTAAGCCAGAAGGGCATTTGTGCCCTTATTAGAATATCACTGGCACATGGCCGGGCGTGGTGGCTCATGACTGTAATACCAGTAAGTTGGGAGGCTGGTCAGGAGATGGAGACCAGCCTGGCCAACATGATGAAACTGTGTCTCTACTAAAAATACAAAAATTAGCCGGGCATGGTGGTGCAGGCTTGTAAGCTGAGATCACTCCACTGCACTCCAGCCTGGGTGACAGAGCAAAACTGTGTCTCCAAAAAAAAAAAATGGAAAGAATATCATGGGCACATGTATAGAAAGTTTGTTAGGCCGGGTGCAGTGGTTCACACCTAAAATCCCAGCACATTGGGAGGCCGAGGCAGGCGAATCTCTTCAGCCCAGAAGTTGGAGTTCCTGGGGCCAACCTGGGCAACATAGCAAGACCCTATCTCTAAAAAAAAAAAAAAGAAAACAAGTTGGATTTGATGGTGCACACCTGTAGTTCCAGCTATTCTGGAGGATCACTAGTGCCAGGGTGGCAGGGGCGGTGAGTTTGCAGTGAGCTGAGATCATGACACTGCACTCCATCTTGGGTGACGGAGTGACACCTAGTCTCAAAACAAAAAGTAGCAGAAGGGAGAAAATTTGATGTGTCAGCAAGTAAATCAAGAAAGGGACATTATTAGAGTTGAGAAATAAATTGGAATGTGATTTGGTACCTTTCCCACAGAAGATAAGTTTGCTGAATGTGCTGAAATTAGAAGCATTATATAAGGCCGGGTGCAGTGGCTCATGCCTGTAATCCTAGCACTTTGGGAAACCTTGGAGGTGCCTGAGCCCAGGAGTTTGGGGACCAGCACGGGCAACAATGAAACCCTTTCTCTACAAAAAATACAAAAGTTAGCTAGGCCTTTCGGATGCGACAACTGATTGTGCCACAGAGACACAATCCTAGTGGCTTAGGACTATGGGAAGATATAATCTCCCCCGTTTATCTACTGATCGATAATGCATGAACGCTTTAAAAGCTGGAGCAGGCGGCCGGGCGCCGTGGCTCACACCTGTAATCCCAGCACTTTGGGAGGCCGAGGCGGGCGGATCACGAGATCAGCTGATCGAGACAATCCTGGCCAACAAGGCGAAACCTCTGTCTCCACTAAAATCCAAAACATTAGCCGGGCGGGGTGGGGCGCTCCTGTATTGTCAGCTACTCGGGAGGCTGAGGCAGGGGAATCGCTTGAACCCGGGAGGTGGAGGTTGCAGTGAGCCGAGATCGCGCCATTGCACTCCAGCCTGGCGACAGAGCAAGACTCTGTCTCAGAAAGAAAAAAAATAATCTGGAGCAGGCGTCCTTCAGTGGGCTCTAACTACCAACCTTTAGATTAACAGCCGAACGCGCTAACCGATTGTGCCACAGAGACACGCAGTGTACCTTCTTCTGGGCGCTATAGGAAGGGTGCACTCACCAAACACTCCCCAACCCTCCCATCCTTAGAGCCCACCGGACAGTACAACTGTGCAAAGCTTTGGAAAACTGGAGAGATTAGAGCGGTGAATCGTGTTGGTCTCATTGGAGACCCGCAGGTTGGGAGATTCTGGAACCAGGACGACCTTGCCCCTCACCTGCATCAGAAGCCCCCGGAAACGCCCCGGCCCCGACCCGGACCTGAACCGCCTGGAGGCCCAAGGGAACCGGAACGGCCGGTGGGCTCCCGGGATGGCTCTTCCCGTTCTTTGCGCCTCCCTCACCCAGTGAGGGAGCCTGTGCCCACTCTGCCCAGTCACTTTTAAGGCCACTGCGGAACTTCCGCTGCCATCTTCGGATCCTGTGTCCCGCACGGGGGCTCCACCAGGGCAGGGATCGTGGTGAGGATCGCTCATGGGTCCCCTCAAGGGGAGCAGGGTCTGGCACTCACCAGGGCGCACGACTAGGACTTGTTGAATTAATCCATCGTCGTCTTTAGCTTTTAGTCCTTTGAAGAGCCCTGAAAATGGAAATCATGAAATATTTTACCATGGAGAACTTTTGATTTGTTTTTTTGTTGTTGTTTTTGTTGTTTGTTTGTTTGTTTTGTTTTTGAGACAGGGTCTCGCTTGGTCGCCTAGGCTGGAGTGCAGTGGTGCAAACACGGCTCATTGCTGCCTTGACCTCCCGGGGCCATCGTCGCCTTTAGCTTTTAGTCCCTTGAAGAACCCCGAGAATAGAAATCATGAGATTTTTCCATGGGGAAGTTCTTTTTTCAAAGCGTTTATTCACGTTGATTTCTAGGCATTCCCCGGGGAGGGAAACGGGCAGGGCCTCCAGTGCACCTTCTGCGCGGTGGAATCGCGGGGGCTCAACTGAGCAGTGGTAGGGTCCTGGGGCGGGAAGGCAGGAGCGGGGGAAGGGAAAAGCAAAAGCAGGGAAAGAAGCCGCGGAGCGGTGGAACAGACATCTAGACCTCCTAAAAGTCTCGTGCAGAGGCACAGGCTGGATCTTCTTTAGGTGAGAATTGTTTGTTGTTGTTGTTGTTGTTGTTGTTGAAGCAGAATGGGGAGCAACTGAGGGGAAAATTCAGAGAGAACATGGAAGAGCTCCAAACGCCAGGACCTATAACTCCCCAAGAATAATATCTTCCAGAAGAACTAGACAGAAAACTAGGCGTCTGGGAACCCTGAAATCCCTGGAGGAGTAGCATCATCATGACCCTCTGTGTTCCTTTCGGCAAAAGGACTTGCTTCGCTTGTTTGTACAATTGTTTGTGTTTGTTAAATAAATAAAACCCTTTTCATATATCTTTGAAAGTACATTGGCTCTATTATTGTAAGATTACAAATAATGCTGCAATCTTCATTCTTGTACACTTCTCATTGGCCACTGGTGTGTTTCCATAGGGTAGAGGCCTGGAGAGCAGTTGCTCCAGCATAGTGTTTACATATTTTTTATATCATTCCATTTTCTTTCCTTTTTTGGCTTATTAGCTGTAACTATTTCTTTCTTCTTGTCCACTGCTCCCTGACTTCTTTTCCTGCTTTTGCTTTTTCAGTGATGGCTTTAGGGTTTTCAGAATACATCTTTATCAGTGCCATCTAACGACATTCTACCTCCTCTTCTGGCTGTTATGCTAGTGTTGTCATGTAATTTGATTTTAGCCATGTTATAAACCCCAGAATCCATTATTATTGCTTTTGTTTAATTGGTCAAATTATTTTAAAAGATTTATATAATAAGAACATATATATTTAACTATGTACATACCAATTTCCAGTAGTCTCCATTTCTTTGTGTAGATCCAGATTTCTGTCTGGTATCTTTATTCTTAGGCCTGGAGGACTCCTTTTGCATTTCTTGTAGTGTGAGTTGCTGAATTCTTTTTTTTTTTTTTTTCTTTTTTGAGATGGAGTCTCACCCTGTCACCCAGATTGGAGTGCAATGGTGCAATCTCAGCTCACTGCAACATCTACCTCCCGAGTTCAAGTGATTCTCCTGCCTCAGCCTCCTGAGTAGCTGGGATTACAGGCACACCCCACCACACCCGGCTAATTTTTTGTATCTTTAGTAGAGACGGGTTTTCACCATGTTGGCCAGGCTGGGTTGGCCAGGCTGCTCTCGAACTCCTGACCTCATGATCCACCCACCTCAGTCTCCCAAAGTGCTGGGATTACAGGCATGAGCCACCGCACCTGGCTCTAATTCTTTCATTTTTTTTCTATGTCTTTAAACATCCTCATTTCAGTCACATTCTTGAAAGATTTTTCATTTTGGCATAGAATTCTAGGAAAACTTTATTTGTTTCAATGCTTTAGGATGTTGCCACTTTGCTTTTGTAAAACTGGCATAAAGTGGGCTTCCTGTACTTGTTATATAATTTTTGAAATGTGTATTTAAATTAATAACATTAAAATGGGCTGGACTACAGGGCGGGGTGGATCACGCCTGTAATCCCAGCACTTTGGGAGGCCAAGGTGGGCAGATCACGAGGTCAGGAGATTGAGACCATCCTGGCTAACACAGTGAAACCAAGTCTCTACTAAAAATACAAAAAACAGCCGGGCGTGGTGGCGGGTGCCTGTAGTCCCAGCTACTCCAGAGGCTGAGGCAGGAGAATGGGGTGAACCCGGGAGGAGGAGCTTGCAGTGAGCGGAGATTGTGCCACTGCACTCCAGCCTGGGCAACAGAGCGAGACTCTGTCTCAAAAAAAAAAAAACAAAGGGCTGGAGGAGGTGGTGCATGCCTGTAGTCCCAGCACTTTGGGAGGGAGAGACAGGAGGATCCCTTGAGGCTCAGAGTTGGAGACCACTGTGGGCAAGATAGCAAGACCCTGTTGCTGTCTCACATATATATATATATATATATATATATATGTATATATGTATATATATGTGTGTATATATGTATATATGTGTGTATATATATATACAGTATATATGTTTATATATAGAATATATACACATATATATACTGTATATATATACTATATATACACATATATATGCTGTATATATATACTATATATACTATATGTACCCATATATATACTTATATATATATACTATATATATATGTACACACACACACACACATACATAAATCAACGTCCTAGATTCATCTTAAGTTCCACCAACAGTGCACTTAAAGTAAAATGTACCCAACCTGAGGGTCAAACCTACCTGCTAACATGCAATTTGTGTTTGTGGGACATTCTCAATAGCATTTGCTTCCCTAGCATAGTGGTTTTCATGTTTTCCTCACACCTGAATGTCTTAAGTGCAAAACCTGTCAGAAATCATTTCCTTTGCCAAAAGATTCTAAAATACTTTTTTTTTTTTGAGATCAGCTCAGTGCAACTTCCACTTCCCATGTTCACAGGATTCTCCTGCCTCAGCTTCATGAGTAGCTGGGACTACAGGCCTGTGCCAACACACCCAGCTAATTTTTGTATTTTTAGTAGAGACAGTTTCACCATGTTGGCCAGGATGGTCTCCAACTCCTTACCTCAAGTAATCCGCCCACCTCAGCCTCCCAAAGTGTTGGGATTACAGGGGTAAGCCACTGCACCTGGCCTAAAATACTCTTACTCCAAGTAAAAGTGCATTAAAAACAAACTTCTCATTTGCATCCCTGGAATCCGTAGAAAGCCCAAGAGAGACAATCAAGTGCTACAGGATCAAGCACTAAACAGGGGAGGACAAAGTGTGGCTTCCTCACTAGGAGTCAGGGCAAAGTTAACTGCCTTGGTTTCCAATGGAGCCCGGACCTTTGTTCACCTGCAATGGGAGGACGCAGCCCAGAGGAGGTGGACTTTCTCTTCATGGTGCCTTCAGATAGGAAATCTCCTAGGATTTCTTTCTTTCCCTTTGATCTACTCCCAATGCTCCCTTTCTGTTTCTTCAAGACCTTTTTTGGATCCCTACTGTGCAAGACCTAAGGAGCTGGTGCTCTTCCCTACCCTCCCTGCCTGGGTGTCTTCAGCATCCAAGCTCACCCAGAATGTTACTTCCTGCCAGAGACAGCAAGAAGACCAAGGAGGGCGGCAGGTGCAGTGGAACCACAGCATCACCGTGTACCTGTGCCTCATGGGCTCCGAGCAAATTGAATAAATGCCCCCTGAAGCTTTTCTGCAGGTCACAGGGAAGGGGAGGGTGGCTGCTGACCTGGCAAGGGAAGTGTCAAGAAGTGTCGGGAGGACTTGACTGTACCCCTGGACCTTGAAGACAGGCCTGGCTAGGCTGATTTTAATGGGTAGGCCAAAGGAAAAGGCTCAAGGGCAACCCAAACCCCAACCCTGAGATTACAGCTTTCAAATGTCTGATCATTCTGATGATGGTCAGTAGAATCCATCCCACCTTTATCAGGAGACTCCTTTGCCAAAATTCCAAGATCTGGGATTCCTGCTGGTTGCCACAGAGAAAGCCAATCACCGAGATGATTACAGCCAAGGAAGGCACTTTAATAGGGTGATGCAGTAGGGGAGATGAGAACTCAAGTCTCAAATCCATCTCCAAGACCAACCAAAACCAGAAGTTTTGATGGCAGGGAAGAAATGTAACAATGTGTAAGAAAACAGGAACTAGGGAGGAGCAAGGAAGCCATCATGATGAATGAGGGGTCCCAGCATCTCACTATCTGGATGAATTTCAGTTCTTTGATAGCTTTTTTGACAGGCCTGAAGGTCTTTTCCTGAGGAAGGAACTCAGATAAAACAAATATTAAGTTTCAAACTTTAAGACCATTTGTAGGTTTATCCAAACAAGCTACATATGGGACTGTTGGGTGGTTTTCAGATCAAGAAAGAAAAAGATTGTGCAGACCAAAGCACAGTTAACCAAAGAAAAAACAATTTTCTGACCAATAGGATGTATGGGGCCAGAGAATGACCAGCCTATAGAAGAACTGTTTTTTGTCCTGAGCATAAGGGAAGGACAAAGTTGCACCAGCTAAGGTGCAATTAAGCTGCAGATGGGCAAAAATCTGAATTTTGTTTCAGAGCCCTGGGGTCTTCCTCAAAAGTCTCCTTCCTTGAAAGAGGAACCCTGTCTTGGTTTCTGCATCTCTCTGAGTCCTTTTGGAGGTTGAGAATCCTGAGTTCTTGGTGGTTGGCCCCCTCTAACCCTGAGTTAGAAATGTAACCCAGTACCCAGGCCCCAGCTCCAGCGACCATTTCCCCCTACTTTGCTCCTAGCAAAGCCTATTTCTAGGTCAGTGGTGAGGTACAGGCAGGACAGGGCAACTCGTTCTGAGATTTTTTGCCCTGGAAGGCCTTGAGCACTGTGGTCCTGCAGAACCACTGTCTCCCTCTTTTGGAGAAAGCAGGGAGGAAATGACCTTTGTGGAGGGAATCGAGGGCTGCACCTGCATAGAGGAGCTGAGGCAAACAGGGCAGTTCCAGTCTGTAAATGTAAAGGACATTTGTCATCCAAGAGGCTGGGCTGTTATTATTAATTTTGAATTTTGTCAAAACAAGCTACAGGGAAATTTTTCTTCTTACTTGTAAGAACCTTACAAGACCTCTCATCTTATATTCCAGGGAGAATTGCTGCATATTACACAAACACATAGGTGAGACTGCCATTCTGACCTGCAGGCCTTGATGCCCTGGCACAGGGGCACCAGGGCACCAGCAAAGCCCTTCCTCTACAAAGAGCAAGCATGTTATGTCTACAACCCATCGGCACCAGTCCCAAGTACAATTTCTACTTGGCTCTATGGACTGAGTACACATTCCCCCCAGCACAGAAATCCTACAGACTCCCATGAATGCTATAGTGAAAAGCAGGGTCTGGCTAGGTGTGATGGATCACACCTGTAATCCCAGCAGTTTAGAAGGCTGAGGCAGGGTGGATCACTTTAGTCCAGGAGTTTGAGACCAACCTGGGCAACGTGGTGAAACTTCAACTCTTAAAAAAAAAAACAAAACAGCAACAACAAAACAAGAACAGAAAATAGCTGGCTATGGTGGCTTGTGCCTGTGCTACTCTAGAGGCTGAGGTGGAAGGATTGCTTGAACCAAGATGCCACCAGATACAGTGAGACCCTGTCTCAGGGAAAAAGACAAACAAACAGAAAAAAGAGGCTGTGTAAGAGGTGACACTAGGGACAGAGGATAAACACTAAGGTTTTCAAGTAGTATTAGAAGCCAGTAGGCCTTGGGGACCATTGAGCAATCTACAAAGCAGGGAAGCCTAGATCCCTGAGCTCCACCTGCCAAGTACCACTGCAGCTAACATGAGAGACCTCCCCCAGAGAGACTGAAATTTGCCTCCTGAGGAAACAAGTGACTATAGACATCTGTCCCAGGACAGTAAACAAGAAAACAAGGTCTCACAAAAACAAAAACAGCTGACCACACCATACAATCAGTGAGACCGAGCCTGTGACTATAGGTGAAAAAAAAAGGCTGTCTATTATTCATACCATGAAGGACCAGGGGAAAGTGTGAACACAGTCCCCTACTACTGTTGTGGGAATCAGGAGAACAGAGAGACCAATGGGTAAAACAGGAGGATTTTATTGAGTGCACTCAGGCCCAGCAGATTAAAATCCAAAGGCTGAGCCCTGAACAAAGACAAGGCTTGACTTTTATACACATTTCTGAAAGGGGGTTGGCTAGTTTGAATGGCACAGTGGGAATTTAAAGGCGCAAAACTCACGGGGCAGGCAAGAGGGCTTACAGAAGCAGAACAAAGGCAGCTAATCAAACTGTGACAGGTCTTGCAATGCAAGCATAGCTGGTGACCTTGCAGCTGTACTGAAGGGAAATCAGGAACTTAACAAAACTTGAATAAAGAGAAACGGTAAGGGGGGAAGAGAAGGTAGTAAAGGGATTTGTTGTTTTTTCCTCTTACCCTTGCTAGGGGCAGACTGTGTTGAGAGAGTCTCTGGAACTCATTCCTCAGGGCTCCAGCTTTTCAGACAGTATTATCAAGGATCTGCTAGGGCTCTATCTATTGCTGGCCTTGGAGTCAGTCAAGTACTGTGAAGCTCAATTATGCAGCTGAGCTTCACACATTAGGGGAGATAACGGAGAACAGCACATCTGGAATGCAATGGATGAGCCTCAACCTTAGGATGAACCACTATTGGTGACCATAGGATTTCCCCTATCAGGTAAATGGCAGTCCCCATACCTCTGCCCCACCACAGCTCCATATGCCTCACCCTTTACACACACGGTCACTTGCCCTGAGAACCACTCCCACCAATCCCCAACCACCCCTAGCCCTCCTAGCCCTAACACACAGCTGGGACTCTCACATCCAGCCAGCAGTCCTGGACTTGCTCCAACAGCACGGGAAATCCTCCATGGCAAACAGCAGCCCTGTGCTGCCTCATCTACAGAGAAATGCCCTATCGGTGATGTCACCAACAGTGCCTTTCTTAATGTTCTGGAGATTATTAAATTTGATTTGTAGAGTTGTGAAAAGTGCTCATATTGCTGATTCCATTGCTTATATGTGATCATATAAATCTTTTCTCTCCTTTCTGTAGTGTGGTTTAAACTTAATCCTTAAAGGACACGTATTTGAATTTTTCAGATGGTTAGAAACCTGAATATACCAATCAAAGAAAACTGCTCCTTAAATGCTACAGATTTAGTTTCCTTCCTGTACTAAGATGTCTTTTAGATATAGTAAATTTTTTAAAGCCAAGAGCTCCTATGGAACGAAGTTGGATGAGAGGTGGGACATTGAGTAGTAAGATAACTCTTGTAACAGGGATGCCACTCTTGCAGATATTCACAACTATTGGGCCCATAAAATTTTTACCAAACATTGGAAAGACAAGATATGAACAACTTATCATTGCTGCAGTCTCAAATATCAGGAAATACCATTATTCTCAGGACAATAAATAGACAATAAAAAAGACTCTCAGAGAAGATTAGCTGTCATGTATTACCAAACAGGGACTGGATCCTTGTCAACACCACCCAACAGAAATTGTCCATAGAAATTCACTTCATAACATCAAAACCAAAAACCCACACTGATGGCAAAAAATAATGATGCAAAAATGAGAGAGAGAGAGAGAGAGAGAGAGAGAGACCTGTCCTATAGCCATACTTAGTGGGTAAAAGCCAAAGAGCTCAATTTCTGCTCATGATACTTAATAGAACAGACGGAACATGAGCCAATAACTCAGTGGGTTCAGATCTGCACCAAGTGCCTGTTGGATGCAGGATTCTACTGTCTCCAATAATATGTCTCAGATGGACTAGTTTTTTGTTGTTGTTGTTGTTTTGTTTTGTTTTGGGACAGTGTCTCACTCTGTCACCCAGGCTGGGGTGCAATGGCATGATCTCAGCTCACTGCAACCTCCACCTCCTGGGTTCAAGCGATTCTCCTGCCTCAGCCTCCCCAGTAGTTGGGATTACAGACACACACTACCACATCCAGCTTTTATGCTTTTTTTTTTTTTTTTGTATTTTTGGTAGAGACGGAGTTTCACCATGTTGGTCAGGCTGGTCTCAAACTCCTGACCTCAGTTGATCAGAAGTAGGTGAGGTCAGTTAAAAACAGATGAATTTACAGTGCCATTTGAGAAGGGGTATTAAGGAATTTGCCAGGGTACTGACACGTGTCAGGTGCAAACTGCAGGTTGAGAGAGAGCTAAGTATTTTCTGTCCATGAAGGTGATAAGCGAGGGCCTGAAGAAAGAGGGACCGGGGAGGACACTGGCTCCAGAAATAGGAAAGGGCTGCTTGGGGGTGGGAAGGATGGGTTGGGGTGCTGTCTAGAAAGTTGCCTGGCAATGGATGTAGGATGTGGAAGTGAGACATCAAACAAGAAGCTGTCATTTAAATAAAGTCTGAAGAAAGACTAGATATGTAAACGGTAGGAGATAGTAGAGAAACTGGACCCCGCTGCTCATAAAACTTCCCGCCTTATATTTCAGGGAGGATCGCAGCATATTTCGGCCAAGACATGTGAGACTGCTGTTCTGACCTGCGGGCCTCGAGGAATTGCATTAGGGCACCTGGGCGCCGGTAAAGCCGTTCCCCTCCACAAAGTAAGCGTGTTATGTCTACAACCCAACGGGGACACTAAAAGCCCCAAAGGCCCTGCTTTCATCCCAAAGAACAGCGCCCCTCTGCATAGTTTTACCTGGCTCTATGAGGTTAGAACACATTCCCCGCTAGCACAGAAATCCTATGAACTCCTGAGGGGGCTGCGGTTAGAAGCAGAGGCTGTGTAAAAGGTGACTCTGGGGGGATAGAGAAAAACACGAAGATTCTCACAGAGCTTGAGAATCCAAAACACTGGAGACCATGGACCAATCTCTGCAAAAAGCAGCTCTGCATGGAAAAGGAAGAGCTGTGCGGCCTTCATGCTAGTTTGCTTGTGTTTAAGGCTGACCCTTCCTATTTCTCCTCCGGCGGGGAAGCGACATCTTACTTTCTATTCCCCAGCCTTCCACTGTAAGAATAACACGACCAAGCCACAAACCAATGATACAAAAGAGTAACACTTAGAGCACAGCCTATTCTTGAAACTACAAAATACCAGAAGAAAGCACAAACGCAGTCCCCCACTACTACAAATTATGCAGTGGAATTTCCCACATTTGGGGAAATCGCATGGGTCAGCATATCCCGAGTGCAATGGACAAGCCTCGCTCTGGGAAAATCACCTTCATGTTCATGGTATCTTCTCTGCAACGTAAATATGAGGTATCGCACCTCCGCCCCACTACAGCCTCATACGCCTCACCCTTTACACTCACGGTCGCTTGCCCCGCGCACCCCTGAGCCCTCCTAGCCCTGACACACAGCTAGGACTCTCAGTTCCGACCAGCGGTCCTGAACCCGCTCTCACGGCAGGGGAACTCCTTCGTGGTGAAGCAGCAGGTGGGGAAGCAGCAGCCCCTGCGCTGCCTCATCTACATAGAAGTCACCCTATCCGTGATGTCGCCAACAGTGCCTTTCCCAGTCCCCGTCTGTCTTTCTGCTACTCAGCCTACCAACCCAATGCTTGAGCCAGCAAGGGGAAGTGACATCTGCCTCTCTCTTTTTCCCTCCTGCTCCCGCATCTGTTCCCGCCCAAAGAAGCTGGTCCTTAGCCTGCATTGCAGAGCAAACTTTCGGCGGCCGGATGGAGCCTGGGCACCCGTCTTCAGATAATGGCTTTTAATTCGCAGACTAGAACGTATAGGACTACAAAAGAAACCGGTTTTCTTCACATGTTTATCTTTGGGATGTAGCATTCCGGTTGAAATTGGAAGCCGTTCAATGTAAGAAAGAAACCATATTTATGAAAGTAAAGAGACTGCTCAGATGACTGCAAACCAGCCTTCCTTACTGGTTTTATCACTGGTAATGTTATAAAAACAGTTGTCCAGTTTCATGAATCCTGTAGTTGTTTTTTTTTTTTGATGTTGTTGTTTTTTTTCCCCAAATTCAGTATTGTAGAAAAATATGCTGATCCACAAGAGATGACTGGACACTCTCAAACGTGGTGTTGGACTTTATCATCTCTTGCACAGCCATCTCCAGACTTAGTGCATACCTCATGTTAGTTTTTTATATTCTGCAAAGACAAAACCAAAATAATCCAAATTTGATACAAATACCTGGGATACATCTTACTTGAGATGTTTAACAAATGTCTGGATCATCTTTTCTTATATATTATGCAGGAAACACTGTGAAGTAAGCAAAGTTGGAATGCCCAAGTCAAAGACCACTTGAATATTTACAAGTAGATTTGAGACAGGAATAATACAGGGTGGTCACAGGATAACAAATTCTAGGCAGCAGATTTACATGACTTGAGGCTATGGGCTGATAAGATGCTGAAAAACCAGGGTGTGGACCAAGCTGGCTAAGACTGACTGGACCCAATGTGGTGCTGGATTTGATGTAGGTTTTACCTAGGCCCTCATTATATGCTCATTAACATAATAAATCTCACATCCACCAGTGCCATGTCAGTTCTGAGACTAATATTTGATATAAAAATGGATGGCACCACAGTTCCGAGAAATCTCCACCTTTACCCAGGAATTTTCATGACTATTCCACTCCTTGGTTAAAGAAACCTATCGAGATGAAACCCTAGAACCCATTGTTCTCTCTCGGGTATGCCTGAACGCCCCTTTCTTGAGCGTGTACTTTTTGCTTTGCAATAAATCTCTTCTTTCACTATTTGCTAACTCATCCTTGGCTTGGTTCTCTAGATGGTGTCAAGAGCCTGGACACCACAGCTGGGGTCGAGATCCCACCAGTGTCTGGGGACCTTCCCCAGCCCACCGGTATCAGATTCTATTCCATTGCTCAAATCATGAAACATCGAATGGAGAGTTCTCCTTTGAAGACTATAAACCAAAGATTCTGTAGCATAGTGGCCAGTTAGACCACTGGAAGGCATGGCAAAATATTGAAAATGAGGGATTAGGAGATAGTGCAGTAACTGCTGAATGCAAAATACTTGATCCAGGCTCCATTCCCTGGAGACTGACTGGGAGACACATTGCCCAGGTAGTAGTGGAGAAATACTTTCTGGGTATCTGACCAGCCTTTGTGGAAAGAACTGGCACCATCCTGCAGATGTAACCACCTGATGGGTTCTTCCTGCCCACTGTACATACAAAATCAATTCATGGAGACCATGGCATTGAGGTAAAGGGTTTAACTGAAACAGGCCAGCCATGACATGTGGGGGACAGAGTTATTACTCAAATCAATCTCACTGAAGGCTTGGAGGTAAGGGGTTTTTCAAAGACACTTTGGTGGGGAAGAGGCTAGGGCTTGGGTGGTGCTGATTGTTGGGGATGAAATCATAGGGGTGTGGAAAATGGCCCTCCTACACTGAGCCAGCTTCTAGGTGGGGGCTAAGGGACTGGTTGATTTTTGGGCCAAATGGTGCCATCCAGTAGTCAGAAATGTAAAAGCCTGAAGAGACATCTCAAGAGGCCAATCTTAGGTTCTGCAATAGTGATGTTCTTCACAGCAGTAATTGGGGAAGCTGCAAATATTGTGACCTCTGGAATAATGGCCGGCAATTATTTAACGAGGCACACACCTTAGTAGAATTCAGGTCCCTTTCATCCTCCTAGCTTGGTGGCCTTTCATTAGTGTTACAGGGGTAATTTAGTTTTGGGGAAGGTTATCATTTTAACCAACATTTTTGGCTGTCCCCAGTGTTTTTGGCACCAGGGACTGGTTTCCTGGAAGACAATTTTTCCATGGAAGGGGGTGGTGGATAGTTTCTGGATGAAACCATTCCACTTCAGGTCATCAGGCATTAGTTAGAGTCTCATAAGGAGTGCACAATCTGGATCCCTCACACGCGCAGTTCCCAATAGGGTCCAAGCTCCAATAAGCATGTAATGCTGATGCTGATCTGACAAGAGGCAGAGCTCAGGTGGTAATGCTTGAAAGCCTGCAGCTCACCTCCTGCTGTTTGGCTGGGTTCCTAACAGGCCATGGACCAGTACCTGTCTTGTGGCCCTGGGGGTTGGGGACCCCTGATTTAAACTATAAACCCAATTTTTCTCAAAAATAGCTTGGGAGAAATTGCACAGGAATGAGCAAAGACAGCTAGCCTGTGAGGCTAGAACCAAAGTGGAGTCAGCCATGTTAGATTTCTCTTATTGTCATAATTTTGCAAAAGTAGTTTCTGAGGGACTACACAGGACACTTGTTAAAAGCATGAGATGGATTTTATTGTATGTACTACAGTAGGCAAGAGAGACCAGCAGAAAACCGAGCTCAACTCCAAATCAGCAAGAACAGTTGAAGATTTATAGCCAATCGGCAGGATAAGAAAGTCAGTGGATGGAAAATTACTAAGAGGAACTTGATTAGCTATCAAAGGTGGTTGGGAGGACTCTTGCTAAACTAGGCTCAACAATATTATTTTCTAAAACTGGACTTGGCAGGCCAAGAACTAATAGAGAAAAGGGCTCAGAGGAACCTACTAAGGTTTGGTCAAAGATGGAGTCCTTGTCAACTCTACATTGAAGCTTCTGCAAATAAACGAAGACCAACCAAATGAAAAAAAAGGAAAGGCTATTTATTCTGAGCTTCCTATAGCAGGGAGTCAGCCACTGTTACTTGTGTTTTGGCAGAGACTTGAAGGCAGTCAGAAAAGTGGGAAAGCTTTTTAAAAAGAAAGGCTTCAGGTATGGTTCGACTGGAGGCTGTCAGCATGGTGAAGCTGTAGATAGATGAAAAAATCAAAATATTTTACCCCAGAATATATTTCATTGGCATATTTTAAGATGGCTGTCAGAGAGCCAGCAAACAGAAGTAACTCTGCAAAACTGTCTTTTATAGGGGAAATTTACACCTGCAGAGAATCTGCATTAATCCAGCCTTCCCTTGTCAGGTGAGAAATACAAATAAGCCCTAGTCCCTACAACCAACTGAACAGACTCCCTCTTGGCTGACAGGACCACAGAGAAACCTTGAAAGCTGTTTCTGGCTGTGGCAGGGTAGGAGGTCAGACATGCCCCCTTAAAACCCCTCCCCCACTAACTGCCGTTATGAGGCAGGGGAACAGCAGAGGGAGTTGGAAGTAGGATAAAAGGCAGAATGAGTAAAAGCAGAAACAGAAGCAAGGTGATGGGGTGGGAGAGCAAGAAGTAAGATAAAAGGCAGAAGTTGGGCAGCCAAAACAAAAAGTAAGATTTAAAAAAGCAAGCAAGGCCGGGCACAGCCGCTCACATCTGTAATGCCAGCAGTTTGGGAGGACAAGGCAGGTGGATCGCCTGAGGTCAGGAGTTCGACACCAGTCTGACCAACATAGTGAAACCCCTTCTCTACTAAAAATACAAAAAAAATAGTAAGGCATGGTGGTGCACTCCTGTAGTCCCAGCTACTCAGGTGGCTGAGACAGAAGAATTGCTTGAACCCAGGAGGCAGAGGTTGCAGTAAGCCAAGATCGCACCACTGCACTCCAGACTGGACAACAGAGCAAGACCCTGTCTTAAAAAAAAAAAACTAGCAAGCAAGGACCCCATGGCCAGCAAGATCCAAACCAATAAAGGGGCAGCTCTTCAGAGATAGGCATGTGCATTAGAGAGAAAAAGTATCCTTAACATGACTTCATATGATAATCAGCTCATTAAAGCTCATGCATATGGACTGCATATCATGTCTGTACTTAAAATTATGGGATGGAGGCAACGTTCAAGCACACAGGGGCCAAAGTAACTAAGCAACCCACCTATCAATCAAATGGCAAACCCTGGCTAAAGACTAGGCATACTTGGCCTGGCGCGGTGGCTCACGCCTGTAATCCCAGCACTTTGTGAGGCTGAGGTGGGCGGATCATGAGGTCAGGAGATCGAGACCACCCTGGCTAACACGGTGAAACCCCATCTCTACTAAAAATACAAAAAAATTAGCCGGGTGTGGTGGCAGGCACCTGTAGTCCCAGCTGCTGGGGAGGCTGAGGCAGGAGAATGGTGTGAACCTGGGAGGCAGAGCATGCAGTGAGCCAGGATCGTGCCACTGCACTCCAGCCTGGGTGACAGAGCAAGACTCCATCTCAAAAGAAAAAAAAAAAAAAGAAAAAGAAAAAAAGATGAGGCATCCTTGTGAAGAGAAGAAAAAAAAGCCACACATAAAAAGACCCAAAGTACACCAAACTACTACTGCTCTCATCTCCCAGAGGTCAGCCCACTCTCCCCACTCTGAGAGTGTTACTGTGCTTAATAAACTTTTGCTTTGCTTCGCTGCTTTGTGTGTGTCATGTAGAGTTCTTTGTTTGGGACACCAAAAGCCTGAAACTGCACGGTACCATCTGGTAAGAATTAGGCTTTTTTGGCCGGGCGCAGTGGCTCACGCCTGTAATCCCAGCACTTTGCGAGGCAGAGGCGGGCAGATCACGAGGTCAGGAAATCAAGACCATCCTGGCTAACACGGTAAAACCCCATCTCTACTAAAAATACAAAAAATTAGCCGGGCTTGGTGGCGGACACCTGTAGTCCCAGCTACTCAGGAGGCTGAGGCAGGAGAATGGCCTGAACCCGGGAGGCGGAGCTTGCAGTGAGCCAAGATCACGCCTGGCGCGCACTCCTGCCTAGCGCGCACCCCCAAGCCCTCCTACCCCGTCACACAGCTGGGAGTCTCAGTTCCGACCAGCGGTCCTGAACCGCTCGCACAGCACGGTAACTCCTTCGTGGCGAAGCAGCATGTGGCGAAGCAGCAGCCCCTGCGCTGCCTCATCTACATAGAAATCGCCCTATCCCATTCTCAGTAAACTATCGCAAGAACAAAAAACCAAACACCGCATATTCTCACTCATAGGTGGGAATTGAACAATGAGAACACATGGACACAGGAAGGGGAACATCACACTTCGGGGACTGTTGTGGGGTGGGGGGAGGGGGGAAGGATAGCATTGGGAGATATACCTAATGCTAGATGACGAGTTGGTGGGTGCAGCGCACCAGCATGGCACATGTATACATATGTAACTTACCTGCACATTGCGCACATGTACCATAAAACCTAAAGTATAATAATAATAATAATAATAATAATAAAAGAAAAAAAAAGAAATTAAAAAAAAAAAAAAAAAAGAAATCGCCCTATCAGTGATGTCTCCAACAGCGCGTTTCCCAGTCCCCTTCTGCTCTTCTGCCCTACTCTCTGCCAACTCAGCCGGTCAACCGGCTGCCAGAGCTGGCAGAGGAAGTGACGTCTGCTTCTTCCTCCTTTTTCTCCTGCCATTGTCCTTTGAGGAAGTTAGGAGAGACCCCGCACCTGGTCTCCCCCAAAGAGTGTGGTACTTGATCTGTGTCCTGCAGAGAGCCCTTCTGGCGGCCAACAGGAAGCCTGTGCACCCTTCTTCAGATAATGTCTTTTAATGCACAGACTTGAACGTTTAGGATTACAAAGAAAAATAGTTGCTTTCAAACCTGTTTATCTTTGCGATGTAGCATTCCGCTTAAAGTTGAAAGCCATTCAATGTCAGAGAGAAAACGTATCTATGAAACCAGAGAGGTTGCTCAGATGGGTTACAAATGAGCCATCCTTACTGGTTTTACCACTAGAATTGTTACAAAGACAGCTGTCCAATTTTATGAATCTTCAAGGGTTTTTTTGTTGTTGTTATTTCAAATACAGTGTAATACAAAAATATGTGGCCCCCGCAGAGATGATTGGGCACTCTCAGGCATGGTGATGGGCTTTGTCATCTCTTCCACGGCCATCTCAGAACCTTAGTGCTTACCTCATATTAGTATTTTATATTCTCCAAAGACACAAAATAACCCCAATTTAACAAAACAAACAAACAAACAAAAAAAAATCTAGGGTATGTCTTATTTGAGGCCCTTAACAAATGACTGGATCATCTCACTTGTGTATAACCAAGAAAACACTGTGAAGTAGAGCAAAATTGGAAAGCCCAAGTCAAAGACCATTTGAAAATTTCAAGTAGATTCTAGTCTGTTGCTCAAATCACAAAACATGAAATGGAGGGATCTCCTTTGGAGACCATAAAGTCTGTGACATGGTGGCCAGTTAGATTACTGGAAAACATGGCAAAATATTGAAAATGAGGGATTAGGTGAGAGTGTAGCAACTGAATACTAAATGCTTGATCCAGGTGCCATTCCCTGGATACTGACAGGGAGACGCATTGTCCAGGTAGTATTGGAAACATACTTTCTATAGCGTAAACCACAAATAAAATTCCAAGTCCCTCAGCTATTTGAATGCACCCCTCCTCTCAGCCAGGGTCATTCCAAAGTTAACCTGAAAAACTAGTTCAGACCATGATGAAAAGTAGGGGTCAGATATGCCTCATTATACCCTCCTTCCTTTGGAATTCAGGCTCAATTGACCAGCACATCTGACCAGGCACAACTGGCATTACAACAGAGATCTTAAGACTTTTTGTAGCAATAAGACACCAAATTCCAGCCTGACTCTAGTGTAGCATTACATGACAGATAGCAGGCCCTGAAAGAAATAAAAATATTTTACCCTAAAATATATTTTTTATCATATTTTGAAATGTCCCTACAAAGTTGTCTCTTGTGGGGAAAGTCTACATGCTATAGGGAATCCCTTTCCAGGTCTTTTCCCTAATCTAGGCACCTCTTTAAGTCTGATAAGAAACATTTATAATCAATTCTTTCTGAAGCCTGCTACCTGGAGGCTTCGTCTGCAAAATAAGAACAACCTCTTAACACAGAGACTCCTTCTATGGATTCCAGGTCTTTAGATAAACTCTTTCAAACAATTGCCAAAGTATCAGAAAATAATGGCTGGTAACTATTTAATTATGCATATATATTAGTAGAATTTAGGGGGTGGGCACAGTGGCTCATGCCTGTAATCCCAGCACTCCTTCAGGAGGCTGGCAGATTGCCTGAGTCCTGATTGAAACCAGCCTGAAACATGGTGAAACCCCATCTCTACCAAAAAAAAAAAAAAAAAAAAAAAAAAAATTAGCCAGGCATCGTGGTGAGCACCTGTGGTCCCAGCTACTCAGGAGGCTGAGTTGGGAGGATTACTTCCGCCTGGGAGGAGAAGGTTGCAGGGACCCAAGCTTGCAACACTGAACTTCAGCCTGGGTGACAGAGGAATGGGCCTTCACTAGACACTGAACCTGCTGGCAACTTGATCTTAGACTGACCATCCTCCATAACTGTGAGCAATAAATTTTTGTTGTTTATAAGTTACTCACTCTGTGGTATTTTGTTATAGCAGCACAACTGGATTAAGACATTAACCTGACCTTAAGAAATCATCTCAGATCAGTCTTGGCTTTGATGGGAAACAAGGGGCACACTCGGATGTGTGATTTAAAGAGAGTTTTGTTTTTGTTTTTTGTTTTTTGTTTTTTGAGAGGGAGTTTCACTCTGTCCCCCAGGCTGGAGTGCAGTGGCTCAATCTCAGCTCACTACAAGCTCCACCTCCCGGGTTCATGCCATTCTCCTGCCTCGCCTCCCAAGTAGCTGGGACTACAGTCACCCGCCACCATGCCTGGCTAATTTTTTGTATTTTTAGTAGAGATGGCGTTTCACTGTGTTGGCCAGGATGGTCTTGATCTCTTGACCTCGTGATCTGCCCACCTTGGCCTCCCAAAGTGCTGGGATTACAGGCGTGAGCCACTGCATCTGGCCTACAGAGAGTTTTATGAACAGAATATTTATAAATATATGGACAGGATCAAAATAACCCAACAAAGGACAGAGAGGCGCTCAGAATCTGGAATCAGCAGAGAAGTAGTATTGCCTCTAGGACTGAATTGTTGTATAAGTCTGCTCAGGTTGCCATAACAAAATACCATACACCAAGTGGCTTAAACTATAGAAATGTATTTCTCACACTTCTAGAAGTTGGGAAGTCCAAGATAAAGGTGCTAGCAAAGCGGATTTCTTTCTAAGATCTCTTGCTATGGCCTGTAAGTGGCTGTAGTTTCACTGTGTGCCCATGTGACCATTTCTTTGTGCACCGGGGGGAAGGCAGATGAGCAAGCTTTCTAGTGTCTCTTCTTATAATGGCATTAATCTCAGCATGAGGACCCCACTCTCATAACCTCTTTTGAACCTGATTACCTCTCAAAGGCCCCAGCTGCATAAACCATCACATTGGGGATTAGGGCTTCAACATTTAAGTATGGGAGTTGGTGTTCACAATTCAGTCAATTGGAATGGAAATTGAAATGGGAAAGGAAAACTATAGTTACTAGAGAGACCTACTGTCTTGGGGAGGATCACTGGACAGGACTACGGTCTTTGGAGAAATCAGTGAGTGACAACTGACAAAGATTCTTTCTGTGAAAATAAGTAATTTAAGATGTAAGTTGTTGGAACTCCAAATTATTTTGAGCCTTAAAAAAATGTGAGTATGGGCCAGACACCATAGCTCACACCTGTAATCCCAGTGCTTTGGGAGGCCAAGGCAGGCAGATCACCTGAGATCAGGAGTTCGAGACCAGCCTGACTAACATGGAGAAACCCCATCTCTACTAAAAATACAAAATTAGCTGGGTGTGGTGGTGCATGCCTGTAATCCCAGCTACTCAGGAGGCTGAGGCAGGAGAATTGCATGAACCTGGGAGGCAGAGGTTGCAGTGAGCTGAGATCACACCATTGCACTCCAGGCTGGGCAACAAGAGTGAAACTCTGTCTCAAAAAAAAAAAAAAGAAAAGAAAATGTGAGTATGGAGTCTAAGTCACATGAGAGGCACCTGTAAACTAGGCAGTTGTAACCTTTGTTTCTCTGATTATACATTGGCCTTCTTCCTTACATGCATTGTTTTCTTTTTTTTTTCTTTTTTTTTGAGGTGGAGTCTTGCTCTGTGGTCCAGGCTGGAGTGCAGTGGCATGATCTCGGCTCACTGCAACCTCAGCCTCCCGGGTTCACACCATTCTCCTGCCTCAGCCTCCCTAGTAGCTGGGACTGTAGGTGCGTACCACCATGCCCAGGTAATTTTTTGTGTTTTTAGTAGAGACGGGGTTTCACCATGTTAGCCAGGATGGTCTCGATCTCCTCACCTTGTGATCCACACACCTCAGCCTCCCAAAGTGCTGGGATTACAGGCATGAGCCACTGCACCTGACCACATGCATTGCTTTCTAACATGTTATATAAATTACTGAAGGGTGCCAGGGAAGATTGCTTCCCTCTTCACTGCTGATTTTCATTATAGATTAACTTCCTTCTTACCTTGCTCTCATAAAGACTTCATGGCTGTTGCATTGTCTTAAGATGCAATGTTAAATACACTCCTTTAAATTGAAAAGGAAATGTGAGCCAGCTATAAAGAAAGAAAACAAGTAGTATGGAAAGAGAAAAAGGTCGGGCACAGTGGGGCTCATGCCTGTAATCCCAGCACTTTGGGAGGCTGAGGCGGGTGGATCACTTGAGGTCAGGAGTTTGAGACCAGCCTGGCTCACATGGTGAAATCCCATCTCTACTAAAAATACAAAAAATTAGCTGGGCATGGTGGTGGGCTCCTGTAATCCAGCTATTCAGGAGGCTGAGACAGGAGAATCACTTGAAACAAGGAGGCAGAGGTTGCAGTGAGCCAAGATCATGCCACTGCACTCCAGCCTTAGTAACAGAGTGAGACTCCCTCTCAGAACAAAAAACAAAACAAAACAAAACAAAAAAATTCTGCAACTAATTAATTTTTTGTAACTCTTAAAGCAGCCTTGTATAGAAAATGTTGTGATCCTATTAAATTTTTTTTTCTTTCTATGTAAGCAAGAACTTGACTTTTGACTTTGCAGCACTGACCCCATTTCTCTGGACTCTGTGTGCCCTGATTGGCTATTCCCAGATTTTAGTTTGAATAAACTCTTTTTTAATTTTTACCATTAGTTCCCACAAGCAGAATGAATAAATTTTTAACACTGAATTCTGAACCTTTCAATTATTTCAGGTTGACATCTCCTTGGTCAAACTCTAATCAGGCTCTTCTCAGTCCTCTTCTCACTAGGCCTCAACTATTGAGCTTCTGTGTTCCTCTCTGCATTGTTCAATCTCAGCAAGAATCCTTCTCAGTCAATTTCACCAGAATTCCCCATCTTCAATAGCTGATCACTCATAATATCTAATAGGGCTCCTCATCCTTCACCATCTGCTAGGTGATGTCTGATCACCCTGCGTTCAGCAAGAATCCTATATGTTGGCTTAGCCATGTGGGAAACCCGAAATATGCCACCCCAAAATACACTCCTTTGGTATATTTTGAGATGGCTATTTAGAGGGGCTGCAGATGTTACTGAGGGGGTCTCACCCCAAAAAGGGACTCTTTCCTGTTTAGTATTGCAAAGCCAATGTATGAAACCAAGGGTGAGCGTCAAGCAGCGCAGGCTCTATTCAATCGCATTGGAGAAGTAGGAGCATAGCATGGAATTGGAGAAGTAGTATAGCTTGCAAATCACCTTCTGAGCTACTGAGAACCAGGAAGTTACAAATATAGAGGATCTTTAATGAAGGGAATGAGCAAGGTGAGGAATATTCATGCTTTTCTTAGGAAGGGATGGAGATTTTGCTAGAATCAAGGAGCCACTTCATTTCTGTCCTCTCTTGGTCTCTTCTGTTCATTGTCACAGTGATTGTCAACTGTCATGGGCTGATGGGAGTGCTATTTAGCATGGAAATTGGATTAAAATAAAGCTAGATGTTTTTCAGAGGTTGCGTAAGCTGCCATCATGGATTTCACCAACTTCAGCTGGTTTAGTCCCAAGAAGAAACTTCTGACCACAGACATCCTGTTTCTTAAAAATAAGCAGAGTTAAAGGTGAGTAGGAATTCAGCCATGTCACATAGGCACTGCAATGGGCAACAACATCTGGGTAGAGGTCCAGGTAAGTGATGTAGGCAGTGCAATAGGTAACACAGTCACAGAAATACCTATGAAAAGCTGTCCTTTTGTCAGGGAGATTAGCATGTGTAGAGGAAGTAAACATCAACTGCAAATAGGCTTTCTCTGAGACCTTCTTGTCTGCTTTATCTGGATCCAGGTAAGATTAACTCACAGGAAAAGGAAACAAAAGGTCTCATACTTTTAAAGGTCTGACAGAGAAGCTTTTTTTTTTTTTTTGAAACGGGGTCTTACTCTGTCACACAGGCTGGAGTGCGCAGTGGTGCAATCTTGGCTCACTGCAACCTCTGCCTCCTGGGTTCAAGCGATTCTCATGCCTCACCCTCCCAAGTAGCTGGGATCACAGGTGCCCACCACCACACCAGGCTAATTTATTTATTATTTATTTGTTTATTTATTTATTTTTTTTTTTTTTTTTGAATCAGAGTCTTGCTCTTTCAGCCAGGCTGGAGTGCAGTGGCGCGATCTCGGCTCACTGCAAGCTCTGCCTCCTGGGTGCACACCATTCTCCTGCCTCAGCCTCCCTAGTAGCTGGGACTACCTACAGGTGTCTGCCACCATGCCTGGCTAATTTTTTTGTATTTTCAGTAGAGACAGGGTTTCACTATGTTAGCCAGGATGGTCTTGATCTCTTGACCTCATGATCCAACTGCCTCATCCTCTCAAAGTGCTGGGATTACAAGCGTGAGCCACTGCACCCAGCCTGTATTTTTAGTACAGATGGGGTTTGCCATGTTGGCCCAGGCTGATCTTGAAATCCTGACCTCAAATAATCTGCTCACCTCAACCTCCCAAAGTGCTGGGATTACAGGCATGAGCCACCACATCTGATAGAGGGCTGCTTCTTGAGAGACTTCATCTGCATCACAACACAGCCTTTGCTCACCATGTCTTTCCTCCCCTCAACCTTCCATAACCTGTGGCCACCACCCCCTAAGAACTCTAAGCCTAGTTATTCCTTTATGTGCTGCATATAAACTTCAACCATATGGCCTTCTTTGAGGCATTTTTTTTTTTTTGAGACAGTGTTTTTCTTTTGTTGCCTAGGCTGGAGTGCAATGGTGTGATCTCAGCTCACCGCAACCTCTGCCTCCCAGATTCAAGTGATTCCCTGCCTCAGCCCCCTGAGTAGCTGGGATTACAGGCATGTGCCACCACACCTGGCTAATTGTGTATTTTTAGTAGAGACGGGGTTTCTCCATGTTGGTCAGGCTGGTCTTGAGCTCCTAACATCAGGTGATCGTGATCCACCCACTTTAGCCACCCAAAGTGCTGGGATTACAGGCATGACCCACTGTGCCTGGCCTGAGGCTCATATTTTTATGTGACTCTGTATTAGTCAGGGTTCTCTAGAGAGACAGAACTAATAGGATAGATATACAAAGGAGTTTATTAAGTATTACACTTAATTTTTTTGTCTTTTTTTTCTTCCTTTTTGTGGAGAATGGGGTCTTGCTATATTGCCCAGGCAGGTCTCAAGCTTCTGGGCTCAAGCTCTCCTCCAGCCCCTGCCTCCCTGAGAGCTGGGATTACAGGCATGAGCCACCGCGCCTGGCCAGGAGTTTATTAAGTGTTAATTTACACAATCACAAGGTCCCACAATAGGCTGTCTGCAAGCTTAAGGAGCAGGAGAGTCAGTTCACGTCTCAAAACTGAAGAATTTGGAGTCTGATGTTCCACGGAAGGAAGCATCCAGCACAGGAGAAAGATGTAGGCTGGCAAGATAGGCCAGTCTTGCCTTCTCGTGTTTTTCTGCCTGCTTTATATTCATTGGCAGCAGATTATATTGTGCCCACCAGATTTAGGGTGGTTCTGCCTTCCCCAGCCCACTGATTCAAATGTTAATCTCCTTTGGCAACACCCTCACAGACATGCCCAGGATCAATACTTTCATCCTTCAATCCAATCAAGTTTGTGAGAAACAAATTCACCCATCTAAACCCAAACAATGAACTCAGAGACCCGGAGAACAGCGGAAGTGAGACTTTTAATGATGTTCTTGCAAGATTGGGTGTTTGGCATGCAGGCACACCCAGCAGAGTTTCAACAAGCAATTTATGCCCTAGTGCACAGGTCCCTCCCCCAGTTCCTCATAGGCTGAGTACTAGCCTTCCACAATCTTCCTAGACATCACCTATTGATTGTTCTTCAAGTACATTCTTTAGGGTCTTTCTGCTGCATTTTATTGCACAAAGCGTCATGACTCTCAGGATTTTTCAAACATTTGACTTATGGCCCTAGTGGCTGCACTTAGCTAATAAGAAAGGGTACAATTAACTATGTTGCAAGCTAGCTTAAACTAAATTTCTTGGTGGAGTGGGGAAGGAGTAGATGAGGGGGTCCCCACCGATAGATGCCTGGCCACTGGGTGAAAGGGAAAGAAGGAAGGTGGAGGGGGTTGCTCAGTACATTCTGCTTCTTTATTTCTTTATCTCCAGGTAGCCTGCCTAAACCTATACCAAGCCACTTAGAATTGAAAATAGATCATCACATATAGGTTATTTTCTACAATTCCCTCCTTTTTCTTTTTACCCTTTTTAGTTTCATTTTCACTTAAATTGCTTTTTCAAACTGTTCCAGAATTGTTTATCTTTTTTTTTTTTTTTTTAGACGGAGTTTCGCTCTGTTGCCCAGGCTGCAGTGCAGTGGGATGATCTCAGCTCACTGCAACCTCCACTTCCCAGGTTCCAGTGATTCTCCTGCCTCAGCCTCCCAAGTAGCTGGGATTACAGGCGCACTGTAATTTTTGTATTTTTAGTAGAGAAGGGGTTTCACCATGTTGGCCAGGCTGGTCTTGAACTCCTAAACTGAGGTGATCATGATCACCCGCTTCAGCCTCCCAAAGTGCTGGGATTACATGCGTGAGCCACCATGCCAAGCCAGAAGTTGTTTACTTTCTTCCACATAGGAGGAGGAGTTTATTTGGTTTCTAATAATAGTAGGTTATTTTGTTGGAACATCAGGGGCATCTGTTTACTGAGAGTTGTTTTAATAAACCTTAGTGTTATATATATATATATACTATATATTACATATATATAATATATATTACATATATATTACATATATATAATATATATTACATATATATTATATATAATAGTAGTGTTAAACCCCTTACACAAGTAATGATGCAACATCCTATGTCAATGACAGAATCTGATAAGTTGGAAGAGTATACTGTAGAAGATACATACTTCACTTTTTTTTTTTTTAGATGGAGTCTTGCTCTGTCGCCCAGGTTGGAGTGCAGTGGCGCGATCTCGGCTCACTGCAACCACCGCCTCCTGCGTTCAAGCAATTCTCCTGCCTCAGCCTCCCGAATAGCTGAGGTTACAGGCGCCCACCACCACCCCTGGCTAATTTTTGTATTTTTAGTAGAGACAGGGTTTCACCATGTTGGCCAGGCTGATCTTGAACTCCTGACCTTAGGTGATCCGCCAGCCGTGGCCTCCCAAAGTACTGGAATTACAGGCATTAGCCACCACCCTGACTCATGCTTCACTATTGAAACAAACATTTTTGTGTACAGAAGAAAAAAAAATCTCACAGTTAATAGTGTCAGAGATAGTGAAAATATGAAACAAGAACTGCTTACAAGAAAGGAGCACTCAGCGGACCAAACCACTGCCAGAGCCGGCGGGGAAGTGACTTATGCCTCTCCCTTCTTTACCTCCTGTCCCCTCCCCTTGTCTCCTGCAATGAAGCACCTACTTAATCTGTGTCCTGTGGAGGTCCCCTTTGGCGGCCAGCTGGAAGCCCATGCACCCTTCTTCAAATAATGGCTTTCAATGAGCAGACTAGAACGTTTAGGATTACAAAGGAAACCGATTCCTTTCAAACCTGATTATCTTTGTGATGTGGTACTGTGTGCATATCTTCGTTAAAATGCATTAAAGACCACTGCACTCCACCCTGGGCGACAAGAGGTGACTGTGTCTCAAAAAAACCAAAAACACTCCCCCCTCACCCCCAAAGCATTAGACGTCAAGGCTGGCAGGGATGTCTGTTCTCTTGAAAGTTCAATATAATTATTCAATACTTTAAATTCACTGTAGTTTCAATCCATTGGTATGGAAAGTGTTTTGAATTATTGTACTGATTTTTTTCTATCCTCTTTCTGAAATGCATGCTAATCGCGTTTGGACCTTGGACATCTGCCTTCCTGAACGTTTCTCTCCTGTTTTTACATTCTTATTTTGGTTTGTGGGAAATATTCTTGACATTATCTTCAACTTAATTTTTGTTCTTGCTTCTACTATTTTAGTTTAATTTCCAAGTATTTTGATATTGAACTTTCAAGAGAACAGACATCCCTGCCAGCCTTGACGTCTAATGCTTGGGGGGAGGGGGAGTATTTTTGGTTTTTTTGAGACACAGTCACCTCTTGTCGCCCAGGGTGGAGTGCAGTGGCCTTTAATGCGTTTTAACGAAGATATGCACACAGTGCCACATCACAAAGATAACCAGGTTTGAAAGGAATCGGTTTCCTTTGTAATCCTAAGCGTTCTAGTCTGCTCATTGAAAGCCATTATTTAAAGAAGGGTGCACGGCCTTCCAGCTGGCCGCCAAAGGGGACCTCCACAGGACACAGATTAAGTAGCTGCTTCATTGCGGGAGACGAGGTGGGGACAGGAGGTAAAGAAGGGAGAGGCATAAGTCACTTCCCCCGCGGGTTCCGGCAGCGGGTTGGTCCGCTGGGTGGTGTTGGGTGAAGCGGAAGAGCAGATGGGGACCGGGAAGGCGTTGTCGGTGACATCACGGAGACGGCGATTTCTGTGTCGATAAGGCAGCGCAGGGTCTGCTGCTTCGCCACCTGCTGCTTCGCCACGAAAGAGTTCCCGTGCCGTGGGAGCAAGTCTGGGACCGCTGGTCGGACCCGAGAGTCGCAGCTGTGTGTCAGGGCTAGGATGGCTCCGAGATGCGCGTGAGGCAAGTGACCGTGCATGTAAAGGGTGAGGCATATGAGGCTGTGGCGGGGCGGAGGTGTGTGAACTCATTACATACCATGATCACGAAGGTTCTTTTTCCAGAGCGAAGCTTGCCCATTGGACTTTGGGATGTATTGACCCCTGCGATTTCTCCAAATGTGGGAAACGCGACTGCGTAATTTGTGGCAGTGGGGGACTGGGTTTGCGCTTTCTCCTGGATTGTTGTTTTAAGAGTAGATTTTGTTTGCTGTGGAAGCGTATACCAAGCGTTAGTATGAACTAATAAACAGATGTTTATTCCCGTCTGTAACTTATGCTCAAAGTAAAGATTTTTCCAGGTAGTGGTTGGTTCTCACGCTTGTAATCTCAGCAGTCTGTGCTGAGATGCCTTGATAACTTTATGTTAATACCGCTCTGGAGTTTGATGTCAGTGTGGGTAAATATGGCGGACCCGTCTCTACTAATCTCTTAACTTTTTTTTGTTCTATAGAAATAAAACTAAGCTTTTCTTTTCCCTATGGGAGCCCATTGTAAACATTTATCTACAGCAAACACTCCACTGGAGTGCATGGTGGGATCCCGGCTTACTGCAACCTCTGCCTCCTGCGTTCAAGCTATTCTCCTGCCTTGGCCAGCGAATACTCAGTCTCCTAAGTAACCGAGATTACAAGCGCAGGCCACCAAAAAATTAGGCCCGGCTAATTTTTTGAATTTTTAGTAGAAACAGGGTTTCACCATGTTAGCCAGGCTGGTCTTAAACTCCTGACCTCAAGTTATCCGCCGGCCTCGGCCTCCCAAAATGTTGGGATTACAGGCCTTAGCCACTGCGCCTGGCCTGTTCACAAACTTTACAGACACATTTTGTTTACAGGCTTTACAGGCACGGTTCAGTTGCAGTTAGCGTATATTATGTTTGGCCCAAGACAAGTGTCTTTTTTTTTTTCCAGTGTGGCCCAAGGAAGCCAAATTTAGACAATCCTGCTCTAGAGGGTTTGATTCATGGTTCCACTGGGTTATGCTTATTGCCTATAATTCCATTTGATATTTTCCAAATTTGATTTTTTAAAAAGAATTTTCCTGAAGCACCCTAAAGCTTTCCTAATAATATGGGAACATAAGCCCGATTGTATGTATCAAAACCCAGCTGGAATCCTGCAACTTCTAACCTTACTGTTAGATCAAGAAGCAAAACACCCACCAGTCCAAGGGTCAGGGAAGCTGAAGATCATGCTCAAGCTGTAACAATGCCCTTCCCAGTATACAAAAGCATGTAACAGCCACTCGAATTCTATCTTCCAAGTGTCTCCTGTTGCCCAGGCTAACCTAGAGCTATCTAAAGATGGCAAATCTAGGAAATGTGCATTCAGCTTAGCAAAACTGACACATTACAAATCCACCACAGGCCACTTCTTTTCAACGTGGCATCAATGTACACCTTCCTCCTCCTCCTTCTGTTTTCCTCCTCTTCCTCATCCTCTTCTTTCTCTTCTTCTTCCTCCTTTTTCCTCCTTGTAAAACCATACTTAAGGTTCAAATAAAGACAATAGGAAAATCATACTTTTTCTCATTCAGTGAAAATATGCCAACCCTTTCCCCAACAGGATAAAGTCTTTTATTTGTCTTTGAATGATGTTCACTCCTTTTTTAGCTAGATCACATTCCATATTTGCTATCCTGTAACCTAAATATTGAGATTTCTAAAAGTTAATTATTAATGAATATGCTAGTTAGGATGATGGAAGAGAATTCTCAAGAAAAGTATTGGTTAATATATACCCAAATGTATTCATCTCAAAATAATGAATAAATACTCCTAACTATTACAAGTCCTCATTTCTGCAACTGTCACTGGCCCTAGCTGGTATTTGTAACTATCTTCACATCTTGCACTCACAGCCATTTCCTCTGGGCCTGGGCCAGTGGACGTGAGCATGGGAAAGACCAGAACCAGCGGTGCCCCTCACCGCACCATCCTTGGGTCTCCAGAGGTGGGATCCCAGGCAGGGACCTTTGCTGAATTCTAAACTAGCTCTGGGGATACAAGAACAGCTGCCTTTGAGAAACAGTTCAGGTCTCCATATTCCAGACTTCCTAGTAGGACTAAATGCTTAATGTTCACACGGGAATTCATGGTTCTCCTAAAACCCTGCGGTGGAGTGCCTTCCTTCACCGAGCATTTATTGGGCGCCTACTAGGTGCTAAGCTGGCTCTGGGCAAAGGGCTGCAGCCCGTGCAAACTCCAGGTCCCTGTCTGGTGGATCCCACCTCTGAGGGCCCGAGGGCGACGCGGTGAGAACACCACGGGTTCTGGTCCTTCCCATGCGCTCGTCCGCTGGCCCCAGGCCCGGTGGAAATGACTGTGAGCGCAAGGTGTGAGCGGGGCTAAGAATGGGAAAGCGAGTGACTTCCGCCGGAGAAGCTGCAGTTGTCGCCTACAGAGTGGCCGGCGAATTTTGAGACGGTGAAGAGCAGGCAGGGGAAGCAGTGAAGAGCAGACGGTGAGGAGCAGGCGGCCGTTTGGCCGTTGGAGTCCCCCAGCTGACTCTGCCCGGGTAGAACGTCCAAAGTGCCCAAAGACTCGACTCTTGGCTTCATTGTCTCCCGTGTTCTGGGTTTCTGGAGTGCGCGGAATTGGACGGGCCACAAATATATGAGATTATCTGCAGCCAGAGGTTAAAAAGCCATTTCTGGTATCAGCAAATGAGTTTAAGACACAAGCCATTAGGGTCTCTGTGGCGCAATCGGTTAGCGCGTTCGACTGTTAACTGAAATGTTGGTGGTGCAAGCCCACCCAGGGATGGCACCTTTTACTTAGGCAAGATTCACACTTTCTGTTTAAAGACTTTAATCCTGGGAATCCTCCAGACCTCTACTAGCTTTAAATCCGATGCCAAAATATGCTGCACGAAGGCTTAAGTTCCATAGAAGTTCCTAAAAATAGGAATATTTCAGCAAAAGTAATTTTTCAGTAGAGCCTGAGCCTGGGGCTTCAGAGCTTACGCCATAGCCACTGCACCTATTTCATCACCTCCTGAAGCTGGGTTTTTACAATTGCACATTCCTGGAAATCCAAAACTCCCAATGGTTGAAAACAAGAAAACCCCAGTCTTCACTTGTGATGAAGCCTCAATTTGTGGGTTGAAATCTTGGTTCATTCATGACGTGACTTTTAAAACGTAAGTGTATTTTCTGTACCTCAATTTCTTCGTCTATAAAAAAGAGCAGCCGGGAGCGGTGGCTCACGCCTGTAATCCCAGCACTTTGGGAGGCTGAGGCGGGTGGATCACGAGGTCACGAGTTCAAGACCAGCCTGGCCAAGAAGGTGAAACCCCGTATCTACTAAAAATACAAAAAATTAGCCGGGTGCAGTGGCAGGTGCCTGTAATCCCAGCTACTAGGGAGGCTGAGGCAGGAGAATCGCTTGAACTCGGACGGCAGAGGTTGCAGTGAGCTAAGATCATGCCACTGCACTCCAGCCTGACGACAGGGTGAGACTCCATCTCAAAAAAAAAAAAAAAGTGCTTTCCTTGGCCGGGCATGGTGGCTTACGCCTGTAATCGCAGCACTTTGGGAGGATGAGGAGGGCAGATCACCTGAGATTAGGAGTTTGAGACCAGCCTGACCAACATGGTGAAAATACTCTACTAAAAATACAAAAATTAGCTGGGCATGGTGGCGGGTGCCTGTAATCCCAGCTACTCAGGAGGCTGAGGCAGGAGAATCACTTGAACCCGGGAGGCAGAGGTTGCAGTGAGCCAAGATTGTGCCACTGCACTCAAGCCTGGTGACAGAGCAGACTCCATCTCAAATAATAATAATAATAATAATAATAATAATAATAAATAAACAATGCTTCCCTCATGGATTAATCTAACATTTGTGAATCCAAAAGTAAGTGAGACAGGTCTCAATAAATTTAGAAAGTTTACTTTGCAAAGTTAAGGTGGCACCCATGACAGCTTCAGGAGGTCCTGGCAACATGTGCCCAAGGTGGTTGGGTACAGCTTGCTTTTATTCATTTTAGGGAGACAGAATATATTGATCAATACATATAAGATTTACACTGCTTCAATCTGGAAGGGCGGGACAACTCAAAGGATGGGGGGCTTCCAGGTCATAGGCAGATTTAAAATTTTTCTGGTTAGCCATTGGTTGAAAGAGTTATTATTCCAGAATGGAATTTCTGGGTAAGATAGGGGGTTGTGGAGACCAAGGTTTTATCATGCAGATGAAGCCTCCAGGTAGCAGGCTTCAGAGAGAATAGATTGTAAATGTTTCTTATCAGACTTAAGGTTTGTGTTGATGTTAATGCTGTTTGGATTTTCCTGAGTTCCAAAAGGAAGGAGGGTATAATGAGGCATGTCCAACTTCTTCCCATCATGGCCTGAACTAGTTTTTCAGGTTAACTGTGGAATGCCCTTGACCTAGAGGAGAGGTCCATTCAGATGGTTGGGGGGCCTTAGAATTTTATTTTTGCTTTACACATTTGATGAGAAATAAACATAAAGCATTTAAACACCTAATAAATGTTCATTAAATGTTAGCTACTGTATCTATTTTCAGTGGTATCATCATCACCACTTTCATATTTTACCTCAGCCTTTTAAACAACTGCTTATCTTTTTATGGTATGGATGAGCCAGTGTATATTTAAATGGCCCTCGGCTAATGGACACAAAATTGTGTCTCATGCTTATTCTTATAAAAAATTACCCAGAGAACATCCTTATACAAATATCTTTCATCATTTGTGCAAGGATTTCTTAAAACAGACTTCTAGAAATGGACTTGCCTTGTCAAAATATTTGTGCCTTTCCAATTTTTCTAATTGATACTTAATTGACCTCTAAAGAAGTTGGGCCTAGTCATATTCCCACATCCTAAGAGAATGCTCCTTCCTTGGCCACACTATCTGACATTTAATAGCAGCACAAACTCTTCACTTTTGTTTGGGGAATGTTATTGCTTGCTGGTCTCACACACAGCCCTGAATCTTACAGGTAAGGAGCTGGTGCTACGCTGTTCTCCTTTGTTCTCCTGACCCCTGAGAATTCTGGGAAAGTGGTTCACAAGAGACTTGAGGTTAGATTCACCTGACTGTAAAAGTGCTGACAATGGGTGTTCCCACTGTTCCTGTGACAGGGAGCCCAGACTTCAGCTGCTGAACAAGAACTGAGACCTAACCCTCCAGAGTGGGACCTTTAATTTGGCACAGAGTTGGTCCTTAGCCAAATAAAAACTGAAAAGGGGAGATTTTAAATTTTCATCTAATTGAGACTTTATATAATGGATCTTTTTCTTATTTTATTGTGACAACAAGAGGAGAGATTGCATTCTTGGGTTTTTATTGTGGAACTTAATAATACTGGCTATTCTACTGCTCTTGTGGAATTGTTTGGTCTATGCTGGTTCATGGTACTTGCTATGAAACACTGTCTGGTGAGCTGAATAGGCAAGTAGCTAAAGAAAATGTCATAAGAAACAGAAATAGGAGTTGAGTCCAATCTCTCTCCTGCACTGCAAGATTCTGTTGCAGTGGTCCCTACACCTATTGCCATAGCATGCCCCCGCCCCTCAAGTTTTCTTTAAAGCTAAGAAAATAGAAATAGAGGATGGATTCTCAAATAGATATAACTAGAGTTAAGTAAAGTCTTATTTTGATTCTTTCAGAGGTTTGGATATCATAGTTATCTCAGGCTGCTGTAACAAAATACCATCTACTGGGTGGCTTAAACATTTATTTCTCACAGTTCTGGAGGCTGAGATGTCCGGATCAAGGTGCCAGCAGGTTTGGTTCTTGGTGTTAGTCCTCTTCCTAGTTTCTAGATAGTGATTTTTTTTTTATATAGTATTTACCCTGGCAATAATAATCTTATTTTTCCATTTGGTTAGTTTTTCATGTATCTATTACTTAATACTAGCCAGTTTCTCCCCAGTTCTGTAAATCTCCCCTCAAGACATAGAAACACACAATCATTTTGGTTGGTTTGCTTGCTTGTATGTTTCTTCAAGAAATTTTTCCTGGCTGGGCATGGTGGCTCATGCCTGTAATCCCAGCAATTTGGGAGGCCCAGGCAGGTGGATCACCTGAAGTCAGTAGTTCGAGACCAGCCTGGCCAGCGTGGTGAAACCCCGTCTTTAATAAATATATAAAAATCAGTCGGGCATGGTGGCGGGTGCCTGTACTCCCAGCTACTAGGGAAGCTGAGGCTGGCGGGCACCTGTAATCCCAGCTACTCGGGAAGCTGAGGCAGGAGAATCCCTTGAACCCCAGAGGCAGAGGTTGCAGTGAGCCGAGATCACGCCATTGCACTCCAGCCTGGGCAAAAGAGCGGGACTCCTTCTCAAAAAATGAAAATGAATAAAAAATAAAAAAGAAGAAAGAAATTTTTCCTGGCACATTTCTTTCTGTTACATTCTGCATGACTTGCTCTTCAGGCTTATCCCACAGCTGTTATCATAATATCTCTCTTTACTGCACCATCTTGGGATTTCCACTGCCTCTCTCTTTTGTTAGAACCCCTGCTTCATGGATCTCAAGGGGGTTCATTCCTCACTCACTTCTTCCTTTTGATGATGCATATCCTCCAAAACCTCCTATAAAGTGGTTACCTTAGAAATAAACTTTTTGAGACACTGCATGTCTGAAAATGTCTTTTATACCCATATATTTAATTGATATTTTACTAGATAGAGATACAAAAAGATAGGTTGAAATAATTTCTCTCTCAGATTTTTAAAGGCACTGCTTTGTGTGTGTGTGTGTGTGTGACAGAGTCTCGCCTTGCTCTGTTGCCCAGGCTGGAGTGCAGCGGTGGGATCTCAGCTCACTGCAACCTCCACCTCCTGGGTTCAAATGATTCTCCTGCCTCAGCCTCCCCAGTAGCTGGAACTACAGGCCCAGCTAATTTTTTTATTTTTGGTAAAGATGAGGTTTTGCCATGTTGGCCAAGCTGGTTTTGAGAGAGGAGACCACTCCTCATATTGTCTTATATTTAATTTCTTGTTTGCTGAAAAAGTGGAGGTTGAAAGAATGGGCAGAAGTGAAAATCACGGTCAGACAACTGGAAGCCACATTTTGGGCCTGGTTGTTAAAATTCAGCCCCTGACCTCACCACCTGTGCTATCTATAAATTCCAGACATTGTATAAAAAAGCATTATGAAACTCCCTTTTCTGTTCTGTTTCTGATTACCGGTACATGCAGCCCCCAGTCACGCACCCCTCGCTTGCTCAATCGATCATGACCCCCCTCACACAGGCCCTTTAGAGTTGTGGGCCCTTAAAAGGGACAAGAATTACTTATTTGGGGAGCTCAGTTTCTAGGATGTGAGTCTACCGATGCTCCCAGCTGAAAAAAGCTCTTACCTTCCACAATCTGGTGTCTGAGGGATTTTGTCTACGACTCCTGCTACAGTTTCAAACTCCTGACCTCAAGTGATCTGCCTCCCTTTTCTTTGCAAAGTGCTGGGATTACAGGCCTGAGCCAAGGCTCCCAGCCCTTGTTGTTTACTGTTTTCCATAGTCATTTCTGAGAAAGAAAAAAGTAACCCTTTTCTGCTCTCATCTAGAGCTGGTCTGACAAACACTTAGGCCATGATGTTCCATGGTTAAAACTAAAAATTTCATAACACCAATATCAGGCAAAGTTACCCTCTCACTAACCTGAAAGAAATACTATTTCACAATCATATTTGAGCACAAACAGAACACTGTTCAAACCATAATATGATCAAACATCCCAGCTACTAATAGTGACTGTTAATTATTTTATTTTTTATTTTTTTGAGATAGAGTCTTGCTCTGTCACCAAGCTAGAGTGCAGTGGTGCAATCTCAGCTCACTGCAACCTCTGCCTCCTGGGTTCAAGCGATTCTCCTGCCTCAACCTTCCGAGTAGCTGGGACTACAGGTACCCACCACCACACCCAGCTAATTTTTGTATTTTTAGTAGTGACTGGGTTTCACCATATAAGCCAGGCTGGTCTCAAACTCCTGACCTTGTGATCTGCCCCCCCTCAGCCTCCCAAAGTGTTGGGATTATAGGCATGAGCCACTGAACCCAGCCTTTATTTTTTTTTTTTTTTTCAGACAGTCTCTGTTGCCCAGGCTGGAGTGCAGGAGCTTCATCTCAGCTCACTGCAACCTCTGCCTCCTGGGTTCAAGAGATTCTTCTCCCTCAGCCTCCCAAGTAGCTGGAATTACAGGCAAGCCCAACCATGCTTGGCTAACTTTTGTAATGACTGTTGATTCTTTACCAATTATGTGTTTAGTCCTGCAACCATTTCTCCCACTTTCTGGATAAAAATATCGAGATTCCCAAAAGAAGAATTGTCCCACAATTTCCCCATAGTGTTTGCTGTCTCCTCTGTTGCAATGAGCCAATATACTCAGGTTTGACTATAGGTTTGTTCCTGATGGTTATACACTGGAGCACATCAACACCATAGAGAAGATGGATGCCATTCTGATTCTTCGTTATTTGCCTTAAACTGTTCTCCCATCTCCCCTCCCAAAAGCCTATAGAATCTTCTACTCATTCCTATTATTTTGAAACTTCTATTTTCATCCACCATGCTGGGTACTCAGTGTGCTCTTTCAATATAGGAATTTATATTTTAGAGGTATCATTCCAAAGATGTTTATGCATATAAAATTAAAGGTATATATTTATTTCCTGCAATTACCATCACCCTTTTGATACACTTTTGATGTATAATAAACCATCCCAAGCTTATTGACTTAGAATAACAATAATTGGCCCGGTGCGGTGGCTCATGCCTGTAATCCCAGCACTTTAGGAGGCCGAGGTGGGCAGATCACGAAGTCAGGAGATCGAGACCATCCTGGCTAACACAGTGAAACTCTGTCTCTACTAAAAATACAGAAAGTAGCGGGGCGTGGTGGCGGGTGCCTGTAGTCCCAAGCTACTTGGGAGGCTGAGGCAGGAGAATGGCGTGAACCTGGGAGGCAGAGCATGCAGTGAGCCGAGATAGCACCACTGCACTCCAGCCTGGGCTACAGAGTGAGACTCTGTCTCTTAAAAAATAAAAAGAGAATAACAATAATTTGTTATTTTTAGTGATTCTGTGAGTTGGCTTGGAAATTCTTCTGGTCCAAGCTGATTCATTTGGGGCTGGATGGTCTAGGATGGCCTCACACATCTGGGGTATAGCTGGATTGGTTGGAAAAAGTGGGATGCATGGATCTTTTTCTTCATGTGATCTCTACAGCAGGCTAGCTTGGGGGGATCTTCAGATCACGGCCTCAGGATTTCAAGTGAAGCAAAAAGCAGGTAATCCCCCCATGTGCAAGTCTCTCTTCTGCCAGGTTTGTGAAGGCACCAACATTTGCCCAAAGCAAGTCACATAGCCAATCCCAGATTCAAACAGAGGAGAAATAGAGTCTCTTGATGAGAGAAGCTGCAAAATATAACCACTGTTTTTTTCAATCTATCACAGTATACCATAATGGATTATCAGTAGCTTCCTCATTTTTCTTTCTTTCTTTCTTTCCTTTTTCTTTTTGAGATGGAGTCTCACTCTGTCGCCCAGGCTGGAGTGCAATGGCGCCATCTCGGCTAACTGCAAGCTCCACCTCCTGGGTTTAGCCGTTCTCCTGCCTCAGCCTCCCTAGTAGCTGGGACTACAGGCACCCGCCACCACGCCTGGCTAATTTTTTGTATTTTTAGTAGAGATGGGGTTTCACCGTGTTAGCCAGGATGATCTCGATCTCCTGATCTCATGATCTGCCCACCTCGGCCTCCCAAAGTGCTGAGATTAACAGGCGTGAGCCACAGCGCCTGGCCATGACACAAGTTTAAAAGAATAATTTTTGTTTGTTTGTTTCAGATGAGTCTCGCTCTTTTGCCAGGCTGGAGTACAGTGGCATGATCTCGGCTCACTGCAACCTCCGCCTCCCGGAGTCCAGCGATTCTCCTGCCTCAGCCTGCTGAGTAGCTGGGATTACAGGTGCCCGCCACCACGCCCGGCTAATTTTTGTAATTTTTGGTAGAGAAGGGGTTTCACCAAGTTGTCCAGGATGGTCTCAATCTCTTGACCTCGTGATCCGCCCTCCTGGGCCTCCCAAAGTGCCGGGACTACAGGCGTGAGCCACTGAGCCCGGCTAAAATAATAATTTCTATTTTATTGTTTTATTTTATTTTATTTTATTTTTTGAGACGGAATTTTGCTCTTTTGCCCAGGCTGAAGTGCAGTGGTGCGATCTCTGCTCACTGCAACCTCTGCCTTCTGGTTTTAAGCAATTCTCCTGCCTCAGCATCCCGAGTAGCTGGGATTACAGGCACCAGACACCATGCCCGGGTAATTTTTGTATTTTTAGTAGAGTTGGGGTTTCACCATGTTGCCCAAGTGGGTCTCGAACTCCTGACCTCATAATCGGCCCACCTCAGCCTCTCAAAGTGCTGGGATTACAGGCATGAGCCACCTTGCCTGGCCTAAAAGAATAATTTTAAAACATCTTTTTTTGGTCAGGCTTGGTGGCTCACAACTGTAATCCCAGGATTTTGGGAGGCCAAAGTGGGTGGATCACCTGAGGTCAGGAGTTTGAGACCAGCCTGGCCAATATGGTAAAACCCCATCTCTACTAAAAATACAAAAAACTTAGCCAGGGGTGGTGGTGTGCTCAAGTGGTCCCAACTACTTGGGAGACTGAAATGGGAGAATCACCTGAACCTGGGAGGAGAAGGTTGTAGGGAGCCGAGATTGGGCCACTGCACTCCAGACAGGGCAAGAGAGAGAGACTCTGTCTCAAAAAAAAAAAAAATGGCAAGTAAGGACCCCATGGCCGGCAAGATCCAAACCAGTAAAGGAGCAGCTCCTCAGAGATAGGCATGTGCATTAGACAGAAAAAGTAGCCTTAACATGACTCCATATGATAATCAGCTCATTAGAACTCATGCATATGGACTATGTATCTTGCATGTACTTAAAATTATGGGAGGGAGGCAACGTGCAAGCACACAAGGGCCAAAGTAACTAAGCAACCCACCTATCAATCAAAAGGCAAACACTGGCTAAAGATTAGGCATCCCTGTGAAGAGAAGAAAAAAAAAACACACATAAAAAGACCCAAAGTACACCGAACTAATACTGATCTCATCTCCCAAAGTTCAGCCCACTCTCCCCACTCCAAGAGTGTTACTGTGCTTAATAAACTTTTGCTTTGCTTTGCTTTGCTGCTTTGTGTGTATCATGTACAGTTCTTTGTTTGGGACACCAAGAGCCTGGACTGCACGGAACCATCTGGTAAGAATTAGGATTTTTTTTCCTAAGGGTTAACAAACCAACTCTTTGGAAAGACTTGCTTCACTACTGTTATCAACCAACGGCCTGATACTTTCCCTCCCTTTTGTGGTTTTGACAAAGCAAGCAAGCAGCATTCCCTCCTGATAAGAGACCACCGACCTAGGAATGATTCTGGCCAGACTACAGAGGTGTACAGTGAGGGTTTTCATGTCCTCTGCATCAGCTTTTTATGTCAGAGGGCCTCAAACTCCACTCTCAGATGATTGCTAATGCCACCGTTTTATGAACGAAGCTCAATTGCACTTCTGCACATTTTTCCTCTTATAAATATTGATATTGGAATACTATTTGGTATTGCTCCCATGAAAGATACATTTGCAGAATGTACTCAAATTAGAAGCATTATATAAACACTATAATGTAGCAATGGCGCATCCAGTTCTCTACACTATAGAAATATCTGTGGTGTAGACATTTCCACAATGACCAAAGATATGTGTACAAGAATGGTGACTGCAGCATTCTTTGTAACCCTAAAACCATGAAAACAACCTCATCTTTTTTTTTTGAGATACAGTCACACTCTGTTGTCCAGGCTGGAGTGTAGTGATCTCAGCTCACTGCAGCCTCCATCTCCCAAGTTCAAATGATTCTCCTGCCTCAGCCTCCCGAGTAGCTGGGATTACAGGTGCGTGCCACCACGCCTGGCTAACAAAAACATTTTGAAAAGGGTTAAATAAATAATGCACAAACTAAGGAAAAATGGTGTTTTCAAAAATGATGGAGAGGATCACTATGATGATGAATGATTCCACTGGTCACATTATTGATAGAGCAATCAGTAAATCCAGGCACATCCTGGAGATACTACTGGACTCCTATTACTAAAATATGAAAAAACAGAGGCATGTAAATTACTCGTTTAATCGTATAACCGACTGAATTAGAATTTTATCACACCAGAAGTGGGTTCCTAGGTCTCTGTTTCAGGATTCCTCAGTTACACAGGGTAAACCCGCCATTTCAGGAGATATCCGGTTAAGAATCTGGTTGGGGAGCTGTGCTGGCCCTTGTCATGGATCAGTCACAAATTACTGGCTTGGGGCTGGCCCTTGACATGGATCAGTCATAAATTAGTGGCTTGATACTCTGGGAAGATAAACTCTCCCCATTTATGTAGCGGTTGACAGCATATGCATGCTTTAAATGTTCCAGTAAGCGTCCCTGGATGGGCTCAAACCACCAACCTTTCGGTTAACAGCCGAACAAGCTAACCGATTGCGCCACAGAAACAAGCACTGTTGACTCCACTGGGCGATATAGGAAGGGCGCACTCACTAAATTTCCTCCGTCCCTTCTATTCTCAGGGCCTGCCTGGCAGGACGACCGAGCAAGTCCTTGGAAAGCCAGAGAGATAAGACCGGTGAATCGTGCTGGTCACCTTGGACACCTGCGCGTTAGGAGATTCTGGAGCCAGGACAGCTGACTGGCCTTCGCCCGCCCTGCCCCTATCCTGCTTCAGAAGCCCCCAGAAATTACACCGTTGGCCACCCAGCCCGAGCCGCCTGGGGTCCCAAGGGAAGCTGAACACCCGGTGGGCTCCCGGGATGGTTCTTCCCGTTCTTTGCGCTGCCTTCACCTAGTGAGGGAACCTATGCCCATCCTGCCCAGTCGCTTTCGGGGCCGCTGCGGAGCTTCCGCTGCCATCTTCGGATCCTGTGTTCCCCACGGGGGCTCCACCAGGGCAGGGATGGTGGTGAGGGTCGCTCGTGGGTCCCCTCGCAGGGAGCAGGGTCTGGCACTCACCAGGGCACACGACTAGGACTTGTCGAATGAATCCATCGTCGCCTTTAGCTTTTAGTTCTTTGAAGAGCCCTGACAGTGGAAATCAAGAGATTTTTTTCCATGGGGAAGTTCTTTTTACAAAGCGTTGATTTCTCGGCGCCCCGCGGGGCGGGCAACTGGCAGGGCCTCCTGTGCACCTTCTGCGCTGTGGAGCCGCTGGGGCTCAGCTGGGCGGTGGTCAGGTCGTGGGGCAGTAGGGCGGGAGTGGGGGAAGGGAAAAGCGAAAGCTAGAAAAGAATCCGGGGAGTCGTGAACCAGACATCCAGACCTCCTGAAAGGCTAGTGCAGACTTACAGTCGGGATCTTCTCGAAGTGAGAATTGTTTTTGTTTGTTTTTCTATTGTAGCAGCATGGGGAAATAGAGAGAGAACCTAAAAGAGCCCCAAACTCGAGGATCTATTGCTCCCCAAGAATAACATCTTCCAGAACTAGACAGAAACTAGGCGTCTAGGAACCCTGAAATCCTTGGAGGAGTAGCATCATCCTGACCCTCTGTGTTCCCTTTGGCAAAGGACTTGCTTCCATTGTTTTTTTGTTCAATTGTCTGTTTGTTAAATAAATAAAACCCTTTTCATATATCTTTAAAATTACATTGATTCTATTGTTTTATGATTACAAACAATGCTGCAGTCATCATTCTTGTACACTTCTCATTGGCCACTGGTGTATTTCTATAGGGTGGAGGCCTGGAGAGCAGTTGTTCCAGCATAGTGTTTACATAGCTTTTATTTCATTCCGTTTTCTTTCCTTTATTGCTTTATTAGCTATAACCCTTTTCAGTGGCTGCTTTAGGGTTTCTGGGATACATCTTTAATTTACCACATTCTGTTTTCAAGTATAATTATACCTCCCTTTCTGGCCTTTATCCTAGTGTTATGTATTTTTACTTTGTGCATTATAAGCTTTGTGATTATCATTACTTTCATTTATTATGTCAAATATTCTTAAAAGATTTAAATTATAAGAAAATGTGTAGTACATGCTTTCTAAATGCCATTTCCAATATTCATTTTTATATAGGTCCACATTTTTATCTGGGATCCTTTTGCTTCTGCCTGGAGGACTCAAAATTTCTTGTAGCGTGAGTTGGTGAATTCTTTTAGTTTTTGTATGTTTTTCAATGCCCTTATTTCACTCACAGTTTTGAAATTTTATTTTTGCATAGAATTCTAGGTTAACTTTTTTTCTCTAGTACTTGAAAAATGTTGCCGTTTATGAAACATTGTCATTATAATATCATCTTTCTTTCCTGTGTTTGTAAGAATGGCATAAAGCTGATTCTTGTGGTGGTTATATAGTTTTCAGAATGTGTATTTAAATTTAAAATATTAAATTTTACTAAAAATCTAAAAATATTCATCATGAATGTCCTAGATTCATCTTAAGTTCCACCAACAGTCCACTTAAAATGTGCCCAACCTGAGGGTCAAACCTACCTGCTGACGTGTAATTTGTGTTTGTGAGACATTTTCAACAGCATTTGCTTTCCCCAGACTAGTGATTTTCCTCACATCTGAATGTCTTCAGTGCAAAAGGAAATGTTTTTCTTCACAAAAATACTTTCAAATATTCTTACTTCAAGTAAATTCATTAAAAACAAACTTCTCAGTTGCATCCCTAGAATCCATCGAAAGCCCGGGAGAGACAATCAAGTGCTTCAGGATCAAGAGCTAAACAGGGGAGGACAAAGCGTGGCTTCTTCACTAGGAGTCAAGCCAAAGTCAACTGATTTGGTCTCCAATGGAGATCGGAACTTGGTTCACCAGCGACCCGAGGACCTGGCCCAGAAGAGGGACTATCTCTTCATGGTGCCTTCAGATAGAAAATCTCCTAGGATTTCTTTCTTTCCCTTTGATCTACTTCCAACTCTCCCTTTCTATTTCTACAAGACCTTTTTCGGATCCCTACTGCGAAGGACCTACGGGGCCGGTGCCCTTCCCCACTGGTCCCTCTCTGCCTGGTGTCTTAGGAGCCCCGGCTCACCCTGAACATTACTGCCTGCTGGAGACAGCTGCAGGACCAAGGAGCGAGGCCCTGTGGTCGGAACCACAGCGTCACTGGGCACCTGTGCCTCGCGGGCTCCTAGCAAATTGAATAAATGACCCCTGAAGCTTCTCTGCAGGTCACAGGGAAGGGGAGGGTGGCTGCCGACACAGGAGAGAAGCTTCAAGAAGCGTCGGGAGGACCTGGCCCTACCCCTGGGCCTTGAAGACAGGCCTGGCCAGGCTGATTTTGTCCGGCAGGCTCAAAGAAAAGGTTCAAGGGTGGCCCAAACCTCAACCCCGAGATTAAGGCTCTTAAATGTCTGACGGTTTTGAGACTCTTCAGTAGAATCGATCCCGCCTGTATCAGGAGACTCCTTTGCCAAAATTCAGAGACCAAGAAAGAGAAAGACTGGGCAGATTAAGTCTGTAATTAACCAACAGGAAACAGAATTTTTCTGACAAATTTGATGTGTGCTGTGAGAAAAAGACTAGCCTCTAGGAGAATCTGTTTTTTTGGCTTGAGTGTAGGGAAGAATGGAATTGCCACCAACAATGACGTGTTGAAACGGCAGGTTCATCAGGCTGTAGATGTGAAGGAATTAAAAATATTTTACCCCAAAATACATTTCTTTGACATATTCTGAGATGTCTATTCAGAAAGCCAGCTGCAGAAGTAGCCCTGCAAAGTTGTATTTTGTTGGGGAGATTTGCATCTGTAGGGAATGTGCATTGATGCAGCCAAGTCTTTCCTTGCCCAGATCTAGGAAAGATTAAGTGAGAGTCTGATAGCTGTAAAGGTCTGAAAGAAATTTTAGGGTTTATTCTCTCTGAGAGCTGCTAACTGTAAGGTTTCATTTACATATTAAGACCACCTTTGCTAGCAAAGGCTCCTCTTCTCTCCCTCCCATGACCTGTCTTGCTCACAATAAATGGATATACCTCTGACTCTGATGGTACCTGGTTTTGGCCATGCTTTGAGCCTTCATTCATTCTGTTACCTCGAGATGGTATATAAGCCTCTGCATCCCATTGTGGGTTTCATTCATGTCTGTGTGAAGAGACCACCAAACAGGCTTTGTTTGAGCAACAAGGCTGTTTATTTTACCTGGGTGCAGGCAGGCTGAGTCTGAAAAGAATCAGTGAAGGGAAATAGGGGTGGGGCCATTTTATAGGATTTGGGTAGGTAAAGGAAAATTACAGTCAAAGGGGGTTATTCTCTGGTGGGCAGGGGTGGGTTCACAAGGTGCTCAGTTGGGGAGCTTTCTGAGCCAGGATGAGCCAGGAGAAGGAATTTCACAAGGTAATGTCATCAGTTAAGGCAAGGATTGGCCATTTTCACTTCTTTTGTGGAATGTCATCTGAACAGGCCATTTAAATTTCACTTCTTTTGTGATTCTTCAGTTACTTCAGGCCATCTTGATGTCTACTTGCTGGTCACAGGGGATATAATGGCTTAGCTTGGTCTCAGAGGCCTGACATTCCTGTCTTCTTATATTAATAAGAAAAATAAAACAAAATAGTGTTGAAGTGTTGGGGCAATGAAAATTTTGGGGGGTAGTATGGAGTAATAATGGGTGATGTTTCTCAGGGCTGCTTCAAGTGGGATTAGGGGCAGTGTGGGAACCTAGAGTGGGAGAGGTTAAGCTGAAGGAAGATTTTGTGGTAACGGGTGATATGGTGGGGTTGTTAGAAGGGGCATTTGTCATATAGAATTATTGGTGATGGCCTGGATACAGTTTTGTATGAATTGAAAAAAGAATGGAATAAGACAAGGAGAAAAACAGGTATTAAAGGACAAGAATTGGGAGGACCCAGGACATCCAATTAGAGAGTGCCCAAGGAGGTTCAGCATAGCCCTGCCATCAAAGATTATTTATTTACTTTAAGAAGGAGTTAAGAGTGGCAATTTGGGGATAGCACCAGGAGCTATAAGCTGTGATGGCTTGGAGAAACAGTGTAAACTGGCAGTGTAAACAAGAGCAGGGCATTTATGAGTAGTTGAGAACGGTGAATAAGAGTAAGACTAGACAGAAGATAGTAGGGATGACAAGTGTTTTGGGGTGCAGTCCAAGTTGGTCTGGTGTCTGGAATGAGACTGGGGCCTAATAAAAAGGAACATCTATACAGGAGCTTAAATGGGCTGTACCCTGTAGCATTCCAAAGACAAGCCCGAATTCTGAGAAGGCAAGTGGTAAAAGTATTGTCCAGTCCTTTTTAAGTTGGTGGCTGGGCTTGGTGAAGTGTGTTTTTAAAAGAGCATTAGTCCGTTTTACCTTTCCTAAAGATTGAGGACCCTAAGGGGTATGAAGGCTTCACCGAATACCAAGAGCCTGAGAAACTGCTTGGGTGATTTGACTAATAAAGGCTGGTTAGCTATTGGACTGTATAGAGGTGGGAAGGCTAAACTGATGAATTATGTCTGACAAAAGGGAAGAAATGACTGTGGTGGCCTTCTCAGACCCTGTGGGAAAAGCCTCTACCCATCCAGTGAAAGTGTCAACCCAGACCAAGAGGTAGTTAAGTTTCCTGACTCTGAGGCATGTGAGTAAAGTCAATTTGCCAGTCCTGGGTGGGGGCAAATCCCCTAGCTTGATGTGTAGGAAAGAGAGGGGGCCTGAGAAATCCCTGAGGGGTAGTAGAATAGCAGATGGAACACTGGGAAGTGTTTCCTTGAGGATAGATTTCCACGATGGAAAGGAAATGAGAGGTTCTAAGAAAAGGGCAAGCGGCTTGTAACCTACATGGAGGAGGTTATGAAATGACGACAGAATAGAATGGGCCTGTGAAGCTGGAAGGAGATTTTTTCCTTGGTCTAAGAACCATTTGCCTTGTGTGGGAAGAGATTGATAGATGGAAGTTTCAGCAGGGGTGTATGTGGGAGTGGCCAGATGTGAAGGAGAAAAACTGCCCTGAGGGATAGAAGTTGGAATGCTAGCTGCTTTTTTTAGCTAACTTAACAGCCTAAGCATTGTCCTGAGTGATGGGATCTGATGCCTTTTGATGGCTGCTTTTTTAGCTACCTTATCAGCATAAGTGTTGTCCTGAGTGATGGGATCTAATGCCTTTTGATGGCCTTTGTAGTGAATGACTCCAGCTTCCTTTGGAAGTAAAGTGGCTTTGAGAAGCATTTTTATTAAAGAGGTATTAATGATGGAGGACCCTTGCACAGTGAGGAAATCTCTTTCAGCCCATATAACAGTGTGGTGGTGCAGAATATGGAAGGCATATTTAGAGTCAGTATAAATATTGATGCATAGTCCTTTTGCAAGAGTGAAGGCCTGAGTTAAGGCAACTAGTTTGGCTTGCTGAGAGGTAGTGGAGGGTGGCAGAGTGGTAGCCTCAGTGGTAGGTGTGGAAGATACTATAGCAAAACCTGCCTTTGCTGGTGAGTGGCAATTAGGCCTGGTGGAACTGCCATCAATAAACCAAGTGTGTTCAGGGTGAGGAACATGAAAGAATATGGAGAAATGGAGTGAATGTCAGGCAGATCAGAGAGATACAGTCATGGGGGTCAGGTGTGGTATCAGGAATAATGTGAGAGACTGGATTGAAGTCTGGGCCAGGAGCAATGGTAATTGTGGGAGACTCAACAAAGTGTGAGTATAGCTAAAGGAGCTGGGGAGCAGAAAGTATATGCATCAGGTGGGAGGAAGAATATAGATTTTGGAAGTTATGAGAACTGTAGCGAGTGAGTTGAGCATAGTTTGTGATTTTTAGGGCCTCTAAAAGTATTAAGGCAGTGGTAGCCACTGCACACAGACATGAGGGCTAGGCTAAAACAGTGAGGTCAAGTTGTTTGGACAGAAAGCCAGACATGGTCCTGGCTCTTGTGTAAGAATTCTGACCCCACCAACCATGCCTAGGAAGGAAAGGAGTTGTTTTGTAGAAGGGATTGGGGTTTGGGAGATTAGCCAGACATGATCAGCAGGGAGAGCACAAGTGTTTTTATGAGAATTATGCCGAGATAGGTAACAGATGAGGAAGAAATTTGGGCTTGACTGAAGTAATGGGGGCTGTCTGTGACACTTTGCAGCAGCACAGCCCAGGTAATTTGCTGAGCCTGATGGGTGTCAGGGTCAGTCCAAGTGAAAGCAAAGAGAGGCTGGGATGAAGGGTGCAAAGGAATAGTAAAGAAAGCTTATTTGAGATCCAGAACAGAATAATGCATTGTGGAGGGAGGTATTGAGGGCAGGGGAGTATATGTGTTTGGCACCATGGGGAGGATAGGCAAAACAATTTGCTTGATAAGGCACAGATCCTGAACTAACCTGTAAGGCTAGTCTGGTTTTAGGATAGGTAAAATGGGGGAATTGTAAGGAGAGTTTATAGGCTTTAAAAGGCCATGCTGTAACAGGCAAGTGATAACAGGCTTTAATCCTTTTAAAGCATGCTGTGGGATGGGATATTGGTGTTGACTGGGGTAGGGGTGATTAGGTTTTAATGAGATGGTAAGGGGTGCATGATCAGTTGCCAAGGAGGGAGTAGAGGTGTCCTATACTTGTGGCTTAAGGTGGGGAGATACAAGCGGAGGATGTGAAGGAGGCTTTGAACTGGGGGAAAAGGTGGCAATGAGGTGTGGTTGTAGCCCAGGAATACTCAGGGAAGCAGATAATTTAATTAAAATGTCTCAACCTAATAAGGGAGCTGGGCAGGTGGGGATAGCTAAAAAGGAGTGCATAAAAGAATATTGTCCAAGTTGGCACCAGAGTTGGGGAGTTTTAAGGGGTTTAGAAGCCTGGCAATCAATACCTACAACAGTTAAGGAGGCAAAGGAAACAGGCTATTGAAAAGAAGGTAATGTGGAGTTGGTAGCCTCTGTATTGATTAAGAAGGGGACGGACTTACCCTCTAGTGTAAGAGTTACCTAAAGCATCTGTGATGGTCCTGTAGGCTTTTGAGGTGATCAGGCAGTGTCAGTCTTCAGCCACTAAGCTGAGAAGATCTGGAAAGGAGTCAGTCAGAGAGCCTTGGGCCAGAGTTCCAGGGGCTCTAGGAGTGGCTGCCGGGTGAGTTGAACAATCTGATTTTCTGTGGGGTCCCACACAGATGTGACACAACTTAGGAGGAATCCTGGGCTGCGGGCATTCCTTGGCCCAGTGGCCAGATTTCCTGCACTTGTAGCAAGTTCCTGGGGGAGGCAGTCCTGGAGGAACCCCTGGCAATTGTGGTTCAGGTGTTTGGAGTTCTTGTGTGCTGGAGATGTGGCTGGGGTTTGTCTGAGAGTGGAGGCAAGGAATTGCAACTCAGAAATACATTGCTACTTGGCTGCCTCTACTCTATTATTGTACACCTTGAAGGTGAGGTTAATTAAGTCCTGTTGTGGGGTTTGAGGGCCAGAATTTAATTTGTGGAGTTTTATTTAATGTCAGGAGTGGATTGGGTAATAAAATGTATATTGAGAATAAGGCGGTCTTTTGACCTTTTAGGGTCTAGGGCTGTAAAGCCTCTCAGGGTTGCTGCCGAATGATTCATGAACTAGGCTGGGTTTTTCATATTTGATGAAAAAGAGCTTAAATGCTAACTGATTTTGGGAGAGGTTGGATAAAGAAAAAGGAGCATTAACCTTGACTATGCCTTTAATTCCAGCCACCTTTTTAAGAGGAAATTGCTGGGCCGGTGGGAGAGGACTAGTCGCAGAATGAAACTGTAAGTCAGACCGGGTGTGAGGAGGGGAGGTGATAAAAGGAATATAGGGTGGGGGAGCAGAGGCTGAGGAAGAATTGGGACCTAGCTCAGCCTGGTGAAGAGCAGCCTGGGGAGGATGGGAGAGGTCAGATGGGTCTGTAGAAAAGGAAGATTAGAAAGACTCAGTGATGCTTGGGGTTGGGACTGAGAGGACAGGCAGGACAGAAAGAAGGAGGACTTGGGATGAGTTGCATTGGGAACAGAGACTAGGGAGGGAACAATGTGTAAAAGAATGCCTGGATGTCAGGCACCTCAGACCATTTGCCCATTTTAAGACAAGAATTATATAGATCTTACAGGATGGAAACATCAAAAGTGCTGTTTTCTGGCTATTTGGAACTACTGTCAAGTTTGTATTGGGGTCAAGTGGCATTGTAGAAGAAAATAAGGCATTTAGGTTTTAGGTCAGGTGTGAGTTGAAGAGGTTTTAAGTTCTTGAGAACACAGGCTGAGGAGAAGAAGGATGAATGGAGGATGGAAGGTTGCCCATAGTGAAGGAGGCAAGCCCAGAGAAAAGAGAGAGTAGAGACATGGAGAGAAGGGGTGGGGGTTGCTTGCCCCCTACAAAAGCGGTACTTGCTGCTAAGAGTGAAGGACCAAGGCAGGCATCCCTGCAATGATTACACGCCAAGGGAAGGCTGCCTTCCTGAGTCCGTAACCAGCGCAGGAGCTTTGGGTTCACGGATAAAATGCATCTCCTTTGTCTACCAGAAAAGGAAAGGAACTGAAATTAAGAAAAAGGAAACATTGAAGTGTGGCGCCAAGATTGAAAGGAGAAAGAGGTTGAGGGATAGTAAGAGAGCTTGGAGAAGAGAGTAAAAAAAGGCTGCTTACTGGATTTAAAATTGGTGAGATGTTACTTGGGCTGGTTAGTCTGAGGACCAGAGGTCGTAGGTGGATCTTTCTCACGGAGCAAAGAGCAGGAAGACAAAGGATTGATCTCCCAAGGGAGGACCCCGATCTGAGTCACAGCACCAAAATTTCACTCGCATCCATGTGAGGAGACCACAAACAAGGCTTTGTGTGAGTGACAAGGCTGTTTATTTCACCTGGGTGCAGGTGGAATGAGGCCGAAAAGAAAGCGAAGGGAGATAGGGGTGGGGCCGTTTTGTAGGATTTGGGTATGTAAAGGAAAATTACAGTCAAAGGGGGTTGTTCTCTGGTGGGCAGGGGTGGGTTCACAAGGTGCTCAGTCGGGGAGCTTTCTGAGCCAGGATGAGCCAGGAGAAGGAATTTCACAAGGTAATGTCATCAGTTAAGGCAAGGATTGGCCATTTTCACTTCTTTTGTGGTGGAATGTCATCAGTTAAGGCAGGAATAGCCCATTTAAATTTCACTTCTTTTGTGATTCTTCAGTTACTTCAGGCCATCTGGATGTATACCTGCAGGTCACAGGGGATATGATGGCTTAGCTTGGGCTCAGAGGCCTTACAGTGGGTAGGATAGGTTAATCACTCTGTGGTGCTCCCCATGTACATGTTCATACATTTTATGCATTTTCTCAAATTAATCTGCCTTTTGTGACTTGATGAGGAGACCACCCCTCATATTGTCTCATGTCCAATTTCTGCCTCCAAAGAAAGAAAAAGTAAAAATTAAAAGGCAGAAATGAAATCCACATGTAGACAGCCCAGTGCCACACCCTGGGCCTGGTAATTAAAGATCGACCCCTGACCTAATTGGTTATGTTATCTATAGATTACAGACATTGTATAGAAAAGCACTGTGAAAATCCCTACCCTGTTTTATTCTGATCTAATTACTGGTGCATGCAGCCCCCAGTCATGTACCCCCTGCTTGCTCAATCTATCACGACCCTCTCACACACACCTCTTTAGAGTTGTGAGCCCTTAAAAGGGACAGGAATTGCTCACTCAGGGAGCTTGACTCTTGAGACAGGAGTCTTGCTGATGCCCCCCGCCAAATAAACCCCTTCCTTCTTTGACTCAGTGTCTGAGGAGTTTTGTGTGTGGCTTGTCCTGCTACAGAAGCTGCAGTGAAGAACCCAGGACCTGATCAGCTGTCTTAAGGGTAAGAATTTTTTTACCAGCCAGGGTCCCAGCCTCCTTCTCTGTCTGGAATCTAATCAAGTAGACAGTAAAAATCACTGTTTCTTTCTTTTCCCTCTCCAAAATCTTGATTAATTGGAGAAAAGGATTTATGTGACTAGTCTTGGGTGTAGTGACTCTGGTGTGCTTTTTGGTTCTTTGTGGTACCAATTCATATTGTTTAATCCCTTTCTTCCCAGAAATTGTCTGTTCCTTTGTCTTTGTCTCTAAGTGTTATTCTGTCATAAAAGGGGGTACTGGTTGAGGTTCCTTCTCATCTTATTTTATGTTCTTGAGAGCTTGATTTGTGACCAAGTTGGAGCACTTTCTCTTGGTTTCTGCTATCGGGTAAGAGGTGGTAATTTTCAAGTCATATTAGGTGGCCTGTATGAAAATGGCTGGGAACCCGAACAGTTTTTGTTTGGACTATGTCAAGCTCTTGGGGTTTGTCTTAAGAAGTCCCATCCCTTCGAGGCTTTTGCCATCTCAATTCTTGTGGCCTGGTTAGTCCTAGGAAAGCTCAATCCCAAGAGGGCCTACCTGATATCACAGATTCACAGGTCTGTGACTGGAAGCCCCCACAAATTTGTGGGTTACTGGAGGCAAACATCATCCTTAACCATCTGTGGCCTAATCCTTACATTGAACTTTTTTCTTGGAGGGGAATCTTTGGGATTGCCTCTTCTATGCCCGTCCCAGGAAGTTAACCTGGAAAATGACATCCTGGGCTTTCCATAAAAAGTCTATTTGGTTGAATTGCTATTGGAATAATTATGCCATTGGATATTCTAGTTGCCAATGGCCTGAAGATGGATCCCTTAAATTAGACACCTGAATTAAAAAAAAAAAAAAGATTTTAGAGATCTCTTATTTTGAAAGAGTTGATAGGAAGATCAAATTAAAAGAAAGGCACATACTAGTGTCATGGCTACCCTTAAAAATTATCTTGACAATATTATGTGTTGTGTAGGGAAAAAAATTCTCTTGACTAAATTAAAGAGCAAAATTTGACACAAAACAAAGTTAAACTTCTTCATAAGCTCAAACTGCCTGCTCTGGATCCCTTCCAGGATTCACAGTAAAGTCTGCTCTACCTTGCAGTTCAGTACCTAAAGTTCTGTGCTTTTGCTGCCATAGCCTGGGTTCAATTTCCAGCCAGGGAACCAGTTTATTTTGGCTTGATATTTGTGTGACTTTTGACTTTTTGGAATACTCATTTATTGATTCTTTTCCTGTTCATGGGCAGCTTTTTTTTGTTCATTTGTTTGTTTGTTTATTAAGACAGAGTCTCACTCTATCACCCAGGCTGGAATGCAGTGGTGTGATCTCAGCTCACTGCAACCTCTGCCTTCCAGGTTCAAGTGATTCTCCCACTTCAGTCTCTCAAGTAGCTGGGGTTACAGTCACCCACCACCATGCCTGGCTAATTTTTGTATTTTTAGTAGAGACAGGGTTTTGCCATGTTGGCCAGGCTGGTCTTGAACTACTGACTTTTAGTGATCTGCCCACTTCGGCCTCCCAAAGTGTTGGGGTTATAGATGTGAGCCACCACTCCTGGCCATTGGCAGCTTTTGATTTCCTGTCCTTCCAGCTTCCAAAGTTTCTGATAAGAAATCTGTTGATAATCTTGTTAAAGATTTCTTACATATGATTGGCTGCTTTTCTCTTACCGAGTTAAAGATTCTCTGTTTTTGACTTTTGAAAGTTTGATTATAGTGGCCGGGCATGGTGGCTCACACCTGTAATCCCAGCACTTTGGGAGGTCAAGGCGGGCAGAACACGAGGTCAGGAGATCAAGACCATCCTGGCTAACACGGCGAAACCCCTTCTCTACTAAAACTACAAAAAATTAGCCAGGCGTGGTGGCAGGTGCCTGTAGTCCCAGCTACTTCAGAGGCTGAGGCAGGAGAATGGCATGAACCTGGGAGGTGGAGTTTGCAGTGAGCCAAGATTGCGCCACTGCACTCCAGCCTGGGCGACAGAGCGAGACTCCATCTCAAAAAAAAAAAAAAGAAAAGAAAGTTTGATTATAATGTGTTTTGGTATAGGTCTCTTTAAGTTTATCTTACCTGGAGTTTGTCTGGCTACTGTGTTTGTATTCATGTCTTTCATCAAATTTGGGAAATTTTCAGCCATTATTTCTTCAAATATTCTCTTGCCCTTCTCTCCCTCTTCTTTAGAAATTCCGCAATGCAAGGCTGGGTGCTATGCCTCATACCTGTAATATCAGCATTTTAGGAGGCCAAGGCAGGAGGATCCCCTGAGGTCAGGAGTTTGAGACCAGCCTGACCAACATGGAGAAACCCCATCTCTACTAAAAATACAAAATTAGCCAGACATGGTAGTGCATGCCTGCAATCCGAGCTACTCAGGAGGCTGAGGTGGGTAAATCACTTGAACCCAGGAGGCAGAGGTTGCGGTGAGTCGAGATCGCACCATTGCATTCCAGTCTGGGCAGCAAGAGTGAAACTCCATCCCCCAACTCCCCACCCCCAAAACAACAACAACAAAAAAGGAATTCCACAACGCATATATTGGTCCACTTGATGGTCAGTTAGGCTCTGTTCACTTTTCTTCAATCTTTTTTTATTTCTATTCCTCAAACTGGATGATTTCCTTTGCCTTATCTTCGGGTTCACTGACTGTTTCTTCTGCCTGCTCAGCTTTCTTCAAATTTGTCTTTGAATCCCTCTAGTTAATTTTTTATTTCACTCATTTTATTTTTCAGATACAGCACTTTTTTTTTCTTTCCTTTTTGATTTTCTATCCTTTATTTATATTTTCATTTTGTTCATGTGTCATTTTCTTGTCTTATGCTACATCTTCCTTCAGTTCTTTGGGCACCTTTAAGACAGCTGTTTCAAAGTCTGTCAAGTAGCACTTCCAGCAGGTTTTTTTCTTCTCCCTTTCTCTTTAATTATTTATTATTTTTCTTTTCATTTGTTCCCCCATGGCCTGATCTTAACTTGACTATCAGGCATTTTTCAGTAAGAGTTTCTGTTGGTTCATTTTTTATTTTTATGTATGTTTGTTGTTGTTGTTGAAAACTGGACATTTTAATCTACTAGTGTGGTTAACTCTAGAAATTAGATTCTCCTCCTTCCTCAGGGTTTGCTGTTTTTCTGTTATTGTTTTGTTTTTTTGATTATTGTAGGTTGTCTCTATGCCAAGGATCAGCCTGAGGTATAAGTTTATGGTCTTCACAGACGTTTTCTGAGCCTGAACCTTTCCCTGGGTGTGTGGTCACTCCCTAATTTTATCTATATATGCAGTTATTCTTGAATATGTTATCCTTTAATGTCTGGCTCCCAAAAGGGGAAAAAGAGAAAAATTGAGGGAGGGTGAAAAAAGGGTACCATCCCTTTAAACTTTCTGGAGGTTGCTTCAGCTTAGGGTGAGGACCTTGCTACAATGGGGGAAGGTACAACAGTAGCTGCCAGCCTCTTTGTCTCTGTGCTGCAATCAGCCATTAGAGAACAGAGCCCCAATGTAAGTGTGTGTGTGTGTGTTTGTGTGTGTGTGTGTGTGTGTGTGTGTGTGTTTTGAGATGGAGTCTTGCTCTGTCACCCAGGCTAGAGTGCAGTGGCATGATCTCAGCTCACTGCAGCCCCCGCCTCCTGGGTCAAGTGATTCTTGTGCCCCAGCCTCCTAAGCAGCTGGGATATAGGTGCCTGCCACCACACCTGACTAATTTTAGTAGAGACAGAGTTTTACCATGTTGGCCAGGCTGGTCTTGAACTCCTGACCTCAAGTAATCCACCCACCTCGGTCTCCCAAAGTGCTAGAATTACAGGCATGAGCCACTGCACCTGGCCAGACCCCCAATATTTGGAGACAGCATCCTTTTTGCCCATTCTGTATCCTGAAAGATGTGTGCAGCTTACTGTAGGAACACAAGCTGACTGCCTTGAGGGTAGTGTTGGGTAGCTGCTATTGTGCTAAGGGCTGAAATTGACTGAAATTACCTACAATTTACCATCTGGGCCTTCCTCTGGAAGTTGCAAGCCTTCAGTAGGCTCCAGAGTTCTGACATATTTACATCAGACAGATCCTGCCGGTGCAGTTGTTGTGTAGATTCCAGGTGCTTCTCATTCCACCATCTTCCCAGGATACCCTCTGACCTTCTGGATTTTGAATTCAGTCAAGCTGTTCTGTAACAGCTGGGGTGAAAGCCAACAAAGATCCTGCTGAGAAAGCTCCCTGGAAAAAAAATGTTCAAAAGTAACACAAATATCAAACTGGAAAGAAATCGATTTAGGAACCGAACCCAGGTAGTCATGGTGAAAAAAGGGGCAGAACCTTAACTACTGAACTGCAGCCTGGGGTATGAGGTGACAACTATCATTTTTTTATCTTGGTTTGGCTAGCAAAGGTGGCCTTGTTATATAAATAAAGACCCTCAGGTAGTCAAAACCTTTATTTTCTCTTTTTTTCTCTTTTTTTTTTTTTTTGAGAAGGAGTCTCACTCTGTTGCCCAGGTTGGAATGCAGTGGTGGGATCAAGGCTTGCTGCAAGCTCCACCTCCCAAGTTCATGCCATTCTCCTGCCTCAGCCTCCTGGGTAGTTGGGACTACAGGTGCCAGCCACCACGCCTGGCTAATTTTTTTGTATTTTTAGTAGAGATGTATTTTTAGTAGAGTTTCACCATGTTAGCCAGGATGGTCTCAATTTCATGACATCGTGATCTGCCTGCCTCAGCCTCCCAAAGTGCTGGGATTACAGGCATGAGCCACCACGCCCAGTGAAAACCTTTACTTTCTTGATAGCTGCTTATTTATTTATTTATTTTCCCTGCTCTCCCTCTTTTTAATTTTTTATTATTTATTTATTTATTTTTCTGCAGTGATTTATCCAATTCAGAGGACTTGTCCTTGTAACTTGGAACTTTCCTTTGGATTTGATCAAGTCAGATAGAACTGGTCAAACCCAATGGGGAAAAGAAGGAAACAACAATAAAAACACAAACAAAAAACAAAAAACAGTTCAGAAAATTAATGATCACACAATTTATATGATTCCTTAGCACTCTAATGGTAAGAAGAAATTATGATCAGTTGGTTGTTAATCTTAACTTTAGTCATTTAGGAGAATTTCCAAGACAAAACCCAGATTCAGTTAGTTACCTAGGAATGGGGCCCAGGCTGAAGACTGATCTATACCATCCTAGAAGCAGGAAAAAACTCAAACTCTCCTTCCCTGTTAGAAGTGAACTGAAACCCCAGAAAGGAATTGCCTGCTCTCCATCATCATGGAAGCAGGAAAACTTGCCTTCATTGTTGGAAGCAAGTAAAACTCCAGAAATGAGTTGTACAGCAAAATAAACCTTGGATCTCAACCAAATTTTGGGAAGTCAGGGATTCTCTGGAGGGGGTGGATCTGTGAGGCCTCAGCAAATTGTCCTATTGGTTTGAGCAATAAAGATAGCTCAAGCTGATACCAAGTACAGATAGGAGATTTGTCAAAGTTCAGGGCACCTCTACTCAGAATTCCTTCATGGTTATCAATTGTGAACCAAAAAGTATGTGAGACAGGTCTGAATTGATTTAAAAAGCTTATTTTGGACTCTTACTCATAGGTAATTCTAGTCTTCATAGAGGTATAGCAGCCAGGTGCAAATTGTGGGAGCCTGGCAATAATTTTGGTATAACAGAGATTAAATAATTTATCTAAGCAATAGCTTGGCAAATTTGGGAGCCAAGTTGTAATCCTGGAAAGATTAATGCTTGGCCTGAGATGTAATAGCCACTCCTGCAGGTTGTCTTTTAATGTGGGAAGTAAGTTCTAGTGTGTTTCTGTAGTGTGGAAATTTTAGAAATAATATTCTTGTCACATTTGACAATATCCATGGCTGATCTAGACAAAATATCATACAGTCACTGTTTAGCCCTGATTTGCATATGAGGCTTTGTGCTGGTCATCTGGTAACTTTTCACTCAGTAGTGGGGATGAAGTAACTGAAACTCCAGAAAGAAGAGTTACTAGATACCTCAAAAATGATTAAGATATTAGAAGCCCTGGTCTTAGGGGTCCAAGGAGGAGCAAGGTTTGTGGGTAATAATCTGTATAAATCTGATAGGAAGCTACAAGTAGGAATCTTAGGACTTTGAGGTGGGTGAAGGTTAGAGCCTGGATTAATCAAGGGCCTGTGGCTTCTAACACCAACAGTTGCCTGTACTCAGCCACCTTCAGCAGTGCTATCTGGCTCCAGAGAGCCATAGCATTCCAGGAAAGGAGAGAAGGCTGCACAAAGCCCTGGTGTTTGTGTTGCCCCATCTAGACAGTCATAGTAGCATGCAGGGACAAAGTGAAAGAGAAGAGTAGGCAGAGACAATGTGAATCTATTCACCACATATTGTAAATGCATTTAAAATTATTGTTAGCCCATATTTGCAGGTAGCACTAATTATGAAGTTGTTGGACTGAGGACTTTATTTATTTGTGACTCTCACCATCATCAAAGTCAGCAATGAAGACTTTCTTCCTCACTGAATCACTGACATGTTTTGGATCTCTCTGACTTCCTAGTTTGCTGACCTCTGGCCTTTAGACCCAGACTCTGGCCCTTAGGCCCATGTTATTAGATTAGTCAACCTTTATAATCTCCCCCATTTTAAGGTTAATTTAATTGTATCTGCAAAATCCCTTTGCCATACAGTGTAACATAATTATGTAATTAGCAACCATAAGAAAGCTGAAGTGACTTTTAAACCAACCCAATTGTCCCATAGAACTGATGTTAACGGTTTCTTTTGAATAAACATAGAAATTGACCCTTTCAGTCTTGAAATTTGAGAAAGTTACATTTGTATTATCTGAATTCCTTTCTCAGGAAACCAACCATCGCGCCTTCCAGATAGTATCAAAGAACTGAAATTTACCAGAGTACCACATCTGGACAATGAAATGTCAGACCCCTTATCCCATCATAATTGCCTAAGTGACCACCTGCTTCCTGTTGACCAATTCCTCTTTCTTACCTCTCCCTAATTCCTGTTTTCCTGCATGTAGTTCCATTTATTCCCTGCTATCTAAACCCTGAATTTTCATTGGTCAGGAAGATGGATTTGAGACTGATCTCCCATCTCCTAAGTTGCAGTACCTGATGAAAGCCTTCTTCCTTGGCAATGCTAGTTGGCTCACTGATTGGCTTTCTGTGCAGTGAACAGCAAGACTTAAATCAAACCTCTGGTGTTTCAGTAACAACTATCCTAACACCAGACAAAATAAACAAGAGACTTTAAGACAAAAAAAGTTACTAAAGACAATGAGGGCTATTTCATAATGATAAAAGGGTTAATCCATCAGGAAGAGAGTACAATTATAAATACACATGCATCTAACAGAGCCTCAAAACACAGGAAGCAAAAACTGACAGAATTGAAGGGAGAAATAGACAATTTAACAATAGTAGATGGAGACTTTAATACCACAACTTTCAATAATGGATAGAGCAACTATGCAGAAGATCAATAAAGAAATAAAAGATTTAAACAACATAACCTACCAGACATCTATAGAATACTCCACTCAACAAAAACAAAATACGCTTCCTCTCAAGTACATATGGAATGTTCTAGAGAATAGACCATATGCTAGCCCTTAAAATAAATCTTAGTAAATTCAAAAGGACTAAATCATATAGCTTCTGATATATCTCATAAACAAATACTATCACACACTACTATCACACACATAGGGTATGCAGTTTGTTGGTCCTGCTTCCTTCTGTTTGTCATGAATGTGGAGGTGACCATGGTTACATATGTGTAGGCCAGTAGCCCAGGAAAGTCAGGCAGCTGAAGGGAAAGGACAGATATTTCATAAGAGTCTCCCTATCTCTGTCTCAAAAAACCAGGGAGGAATTGATACATAGGAAGTGAAGAGGTAAATCAGGGGATGACTTCTCTTCTGCCTATCTATGCCTGTCTTTAAAACATCAGTTTCTATCCCACTAAACCCCATTGCACAGGAATACTGTTGATCATCACCAACCACCACAGACTCATGAACTTGATTTTTACCATGCTCTGTTGGAGAATATAGCCTCAGGCCAATGGCTTTGGCTCAGTGCAAATCATTAGTGTTCTATAAAACTGCTTCAAACATAGAAAATAGTAACAGTTTATAAGTCATTCCAAATTAGGAGGCAACTACATGTATTTAAAGAGATATACATAAATTATTTCGGTGATTGTGACAAATTGGAAAGAAAGCATGTGGAGTTAGAATGAAAATCATAAGTGACAAGCACAAAATATGTATATAGAGATTATAACACAAAGCAACCCACATATAGAAGAGGAGAGTGGGGTTAGGAGTTATGAATATCAAGCTTGTCATCAAGTTAAGTGAAAAGCCAGCATGGGCCAGGTGTGGTGGCTTACACCTGTAATTCCAATACTTTGGGAGGCCAAGGTGTGAGAATAACTTAGGCTCAGGAGTTTGAGACCAGCCTGGTCAACATAGTGAGACCTCATCTACACACACACACACACACACACATACACAATAGCTGAGTGTGTTGACATGTGCCTGTAGTCCTGGCTATTCAGAAGGCTGAGGCAGGAGGGTCCTTTGAGCCTGGGAGTTTGATGCTGAAGTGAGCTGTGATCACCCCATTGCACTCCAGGTTGAGCAGCAGAGCTAGACCCTGTCTATTAAAAAAAAAGCAAAAAAACAAAATTAACATGCTTCCCCAGTGGGGGAAAATATGCCAGTATAACATTGGTTTGAAGCAAGAAATATATTAAAACATTGACCAAAATCCTTTTCTTATTTATTTTGTTTTTATTTTTTGAGACAGGGTCTCACTTTGTCATCCAGAATGGAGTGCAGTGGCATGATCTTGGTTCACTACGGCAAAAAACACCTGGACCCAAGCTTGCAGTGAACGATCATGGCTCACTGCAAGCTCCACCTTCCAGGTTCATGCCATTCTCCTGCCTCAGCCTCCAAAGTAGCTGGGACTACAGGCACCCGACACCACGCCCGGCTAATTTTTTGTATTTTTAGTAGAGATGTGGTTTCACTGTGTTAGCCAGGATGGTCTCGATCTCCTGACCTCATGATCCACCCGCCTCAGCCTCCCAAAGTGCTGGGATTACAGGCATGAGCCACTGTGCCTGGCCCTATGCCTGGCTAATTTTTTAAATTTTTTTGTAGTGTCAGGGTTTCGCCGTGCTGCCCAGGTTGGTCTCAAACTCCTGAGCTCAAGTGATCCAACCACCTTGGTCTCCCAAAGTGGTGGGATTACAGGTGTGAACCACTGCACCTGGCCTCTAAATCCATATAAATCAATTATTCACACATCGAGCAGAATATTCAGCATTTTTTTTCTTATAAATGATGTGGAAAACTGGAGAACCAAAGAAGAACGCCAAGACTATCTAAAAGTGTTAAATTTTTCATTAGGAAGAAAATGACTTCATGACAGTCCTTAAGACAACCATAAAACTTGGGGAAATATGTATTCCTTGATATTTACTATGCATTTTCAATAATAAACAATGAAAATATGGTTGAATTTTAGAAAGAGATAGGCCTGTGGTATTGTCACAAGGGTATTCAAATACTGAGAATGACTGCTGAGGCAGTGCTCTCCATTGGTGGTGACCTTCAGAAGAGACCTGTGTTTCCACATGGCCTAGACACCTGGAAGGCAGAGATCCTAACATTCCATGACATCCCTGCCTTCTAATTCTGATTGTGACTCCAGACCATTACCTGGCACTGGGTCTTACCACTGGCATTCCTATCAGAGTCTGAACCACAGACAGTACCTTAGAGTCTAAGCTCAGGCACCTTGTGCCTTGTTTTTGTGGCTAAGGATTCTCAGAGTTGTGGGATGCTGACAAAGTTTATCCCAAAAGTAAGTTATGAATCAGATCTGCTTTCTTTTGACTCATTTAACTCCTTTGTTTAATGTAAAGAAATTTTATTGAGGTATAATTTACATACTATAAAACTTACCCATTATAATTGTACAGTTCAATAATTTTTAGTAATTTACCCAAGTAGTGCAACCATTACCATAATCAATGCATTTGTTTTTAATTTATTATTTGTCTGGGTTTATTCTCCCTAGGCTCTGATTCTACTTCCTCCACAAGCTTCATCATGGCAGTATCTCCCACCACTTGTTTTTGTCCAAGGGCAGAAACGAGCATCCTGGAAACCAATCAGTACTTGTGCTCTGAACTGGAAAAGTGCAAAGAGAACTTCGGAGACCTCACAGAGAAATTCCTGACATCCAAAGCTACTGCCTACTCCCTGGCCAATCACCTGCAGAAATATAGTATTTCCCATAGGGGCATGGTCACCAAAGCCATAAATGATGTCCATCTTTCCTCTGTGAAATGAAACACTGCAGACTTTATTCTCTATCAAAATTAATTTTATCCTAACTACACTCCCAGAAAGGTAGAAGTGGGCATTTTATTCTCAATTTGCCAAGGACAGAAAAACTGAGGCACAAGGTGTAAAGTTTGCAGGGCGAGTGTAGTGAGGAATAGAGACTAAAACCTTGGTTTAGACATGAAACTGTCTTTCCCCTCTCAGCAATGAATATCAGATTCTACAAACAGGTAACATCACTGTTAGTTAAAAGATCTCAGGATTCAATTTAAAATTTTTAAGAGCACCCATTTGCAAAGCACTTTGCCAATAGTGCCACAGCACCAGGGATGAAAGAAGTAATAGTATACCCTATCTGCCTTGAAGGAACTTTACCTATTCTCAACTGAGTCACAGATATGTGGAGATGTGAACTTCAATAGCAGACAAGGAGAAAAGTCTTTATGATACCTGGATCAAGATTCTCTTCCCACATAAGTTCAGATATGCCATTCCTCATGTTCTGGTTAGATAGAGGATATTTCCAGAAAAATCAGAGATTTTGTAACACCATTTCTGTCTCTCTCTCTCTGAGTATCAACTTTACAGACAGCAAGCAACTGCAGGTGGACATCCAGAATCAGAGCTATGAGACATATGGCCAAAATGAGAACAAGGCCAAATGGAACAGACCACCATTCTCAGTAGAAGGCCAGGCCATGTTAGGGACTGGCCCTTTCCTCTCCACAGTTAGCTCTCACATTTTTAAATCCACTGTAAAATCCCAAACCTGTTACTATTAGGGAAGGGAAGCTGTAATGACAAGGAGACATGGGAACAAGGGCATAAGAGGAACAGAGATATTAGAAGAGGATTCTGGTAAACATTGAAATTGAGTTTGCTTTCCAATTTCTACAATTATTTTAAAATAAATCATTGTATAGGGGGTGGCTAAAAGTTGCATCTAACTTACTGTCATAGAAAAGTAAAGCCAAAAACCCACTTATTAAAGAAGTGAAAAGATGAGCTTTGGTGTGTGAAAAAGCTAGTTTTTTAAAAAAGAAAAACCTTCATTCATTATAATTGTAGGAAAAAATTTCTCAAGCTAGAGAATAAGAAAGATACTACCTAAGAACTTAGTATAAAGGTATTATTGTGCAGTGATTAAAGAGCATATACCCTAGGGCCAAATTTCCTGTGTTCAAATCTAACTTATCATCACTGTGCCTCAGTTTTCTCATCTGTAATGGTAACAGAGTAGGAACTACCTCTTTGGATGGTGGTGATGATCATATGATGATAATTCTTAAAAACCTACTGCAACGGTACCAAGACAAACACTATGTGTTGGTTCTCTCTTTAAAACACCACCTACTACCTTTTGGGCATATATCATGTGGATCTTTCTCCTCTATATAGAGTTTTACACAGCAGTATACAGATAAATGTTTAAATCTTTGAAATATTTTGGGATTGTTGAAACTCTTGAAACAGGAGGACCATCAGTCCTACAGTTCTTAGTATCTTCCCAAACACACAGGAAGTCATTATTTCATGCCCTTATGTTCACGTTTTACTTAAGAAGCTATAAGGCTTGGTGAATTGGCCTTAAGATTTGAAGTCATGGCTGGGTGCAGTGGCTCACTTACTGTAATCCCAGCACTTTGGGAAGCCAAGGTGAGTGGATCACTTGAGGTCAGGAGTTCAAGAGCAGCCTGGCCAACATGGTGAAGCCCTGTGTCTACTGAAAACACAAACACTAGCAGGGTGTGATGGGGCACACTTGTAACCTCAGCTACTTGGGAGGCTGAGGCAGGAGAATAACCCAGGAATCAGAGGTGCAGTGAGCAAAGATGGTGCCGCTGCCCTCCAGCCTGGGCAACAAAGTGAGATTCCATCTCAAAAAAAAAAAGGAAAGAAAAGAAAAAGATGTGGAGTCAGACCCCATGGGATGTGAATTCTGACTGCCTCATTCCAGTTGAATCATCTTGTCAAGTTACTTTATTGGCCTGTGGGCTTTTCTTTCCTCATCTCTAAAACAGGGAGTAGTTGAGAGACTGAGGATTAAAGATATGTAAATCCCAATGTAAAGCCTGGTACTGGGGATACTTGGATACTTTTATCCTTGAGATAGACCCTGCCTCCTGCCCTGCAGGCAGTGACCACAGCAGCATGTCCACCCTTCCATGATGCAGGCATGTCTGTCTTTTCTGAGTGTGAAGAGTGCAAAGACCTTATAGAATCTGTGCTGGAGGAGGAGCTGCAGTTTCAGGAGAGGGAGCTGGCCCAATTGCCGAGGCCAGCTGCAAGGCTCCGGTAAGGAGGTACCTCTATGGGAAGTGTATAAATACTGTTTGAAGTGGGGCAGCTCAGGCAGGTAGAACAAAGAGCAAATTTGTGCATGGAGAAGGGCAGAAATGTGTGACACAGGCACAGAACTAGATTAAGACAGAATGAGGCTACAGTCTAGTTAGGTCTCTAGAGTTTTCTATTAAATAGCATATTAGTAAAATGGAGACAGCTGTCTGCAGTGGAATACTAGCAATGTGGCTTCTATTTGTGTGTCCTTGGTCAAATTTACTTCACTTTTCTGCATGTCATTAACCTAGGCTACCTCATTTGTAAAATGGAAATACTGACAGTATCTACCTTAGAGGGTTATGAAGATTAAATGCACAATTGCAAGTAGTTAAAACCATCTCTAACACATATAAAACTCTGAACAACTATTTTCTGCAAGTAGTATATTTGTTCCCATTTATAGATGTGGTGATTGTCATTAACATTTCCCATAAGAGATATTTTCAAACTTTCCAAAGTGCCTTTCATGATAAGAATGTTCCCCTTCCAAACTTTTAAAAAAAGTATTATACTAGGTGAAGTATTAACTGGTAGGGTTATTGGGTAGATAGATGATTGAGCAGCTGTTGTGTGGAAAATGAATTATTAATTCACTCAGGACCAGCATTGACTATCCTTAGAGGGTTTCAGACATAAGGTAGATTGTACCATTTGAAACTTCTTTTAATCCTGTGTTGAAATGAAATCATAGAAGTTCAAATGTGTAAAACTCACCAAAGCAGAGATATTTGATTGAAGGGGGGATAGGCCTGGAGCCCCTGTTTCTCCACAGTGTGTGTCTTTACTTCCCCTGACACTTTCTAGTAACTCTATGGAATAGAGTTTAAAAGAGGACCTGAAGATAACTACTTAGAAGAATAGCAGGGAGAAAATTCAAGCATTAGATGGGGTAGATGACTAAATGTTCAGTCCAGGTCTGGGATTACATGGCTCTGAACATTAACTGAATAACTACTTGTATGTGTACATACTACTGGGTGCTGTAAGTTGGGTAATAGGTGGCACTGTCTTTAGACTCACAGAGCTCACACTCTACATTGGAACCCATGTGTATTAGTCCATTCTGACACTGCTATAAACATGTATCTGAGACTGGGTGATTTATAAAGAAAAGAGGTTTAATCGGCTCATGGTTCTGTGGGCTGTACAGACTTCTGCTTCTGGGCAGGCCGCAGAAAACTTACAATCATTGCAGAAGTCAAAGGGGAAGGAGGCATGGTCTTCAAATGGCCAGAACAGGAGAGAGAGAGAGAGCAAAGAGGGAGGTGCTACACTTTCAAACAACCAGACCTCATGAGAACTTACTCTCTATGATGAGAGCAGCAAGGGGGAAATCCACCTCCATGATCCAGTCACTTTCCAGCAGGTCCCTGGTTGGATTAGAGTCCAACATGAGATTTGAGTGGGGACACAGAGGCAAACCATATCACCATGAGAAATATTTAAACAATAATTAGAAAAAAAAGAAATCCCCATAGAGTAATGAAATTACTACTCAGAATTTTACTTTTTTTTTTTGAGATGGAGTCTTACCCTGTTGCCCAGGCTAGAGTGCAGTGGTGTGATCTCAGCTCACTGCAACCTGCACCTCCCAGGTTAAAGCGATCCTCCTAGGTCAGCATCCCAAGCAGCTGAGAGTATAGGTGCACACCACCATGCCAGCTAATTTTTGTATTTTTAGTAGAGATGGGGTTTCGCCATGTTGTCCAGGCTGGTCTCAAAACTCCTGACCTAAGGTCATCTGCCTGCCTCAGCCTCCCAAAGTGCTGGGATTACAGACGTGAGCCACTGCACCCAGCCAGAACTTTAGTTTTAACTGCCTTCTTATTGATTATAGTCTATCTTCATGTCATTCAAAAGAATACTGCCCTTCTTGACCTTTTCACTGATTTTTCTTTTTAACTTTCAATTAATACCAGAGATACCTGCCCAACACTTTTTAACCTGGATTTTTTTTTTCTGCCAGTTACTGCATATGAAAATGTACCTGGGCTAAAGTGGGGAACCAAAGGGGCATCTTTTTAAAGGAAAATTAGTAAAATAACAGACAAACCCAAGGCTGTTTCTTCATTCCTTCTACCACAGGCAAGTCACACAACTTGTACAAGAATTCATCTTGGGCCAGGTGCAGTGGCTCATGCCTATAATCCCAGAAGTTTTGGACACTGAGGTGCATGAATCATTTCAGGTCAGGAGTTCGAGACTAGCATGGCCAGCATGGCAAAACCCCATCTCTACAAAAAATATACAAATTATCCTGGCATAGTGGTGGGCACCTGTAGTCCAAGCTACATGGAAGGCTGAGGCAAAAGTATTGCTTGAACCTGGGAGGCAGAGGTTGCAGTGAACAGGAATCATGTCACCGCATTCCAACCTGGGAGACAGAGTGAGACTCTGTCTCAAAAAAAAAAAGAAAAAGAATTCAACTTGGGAGTTCCTTACAGGGATTCTAAGAGATCTCTCCTCTGAAACTTCTATAACCTATTATTCACTACATGCCTTCATACATTTTACTCTTCTTTCCCACCTTAGGATACATGATCCCTTAATTCAGGCTCAGGCTGAAGAACTGACCCACTTACAACAGAAGATACAGGAAGGGAGAGGTGTCTGCTACCTTTTCATCCAGCATGTAAAGAACACAGTCAAGTCTTTTGAGGACCTTCTCAGGAACACTGGCATTGCCTACTACCAGAGACAGAGATTCTGTGAGCAAATGGTGTGAGGAAGCCAGCTGACAGAGATCCTTGTCAGAAAAATTCCCACAGGTAAGTTGGCTACAGGCTCTGAAGACCCTTAGCTCCTCCCAAGTGCCCCAAAGTGGGGAGAAAAAATGCAAAGTTATCTCCACTGTAGATTTTATTTTAGTTTTGACTATGGTCCTTAATCTGCATTCTGTTGTTTCCTCTTTGGAGCACTCAGGTAATCACTTTTCATATTCTTTCAAGAGTCCTGAGTTTTGTTTTTTATTTAGAGACAGGGTGTTGCCTCTTGCCCAAGCTGGAGTGCAGTGACATGATCTTGGCTGACTGCAATCTGTGCCTCCTGGGCTCAACCAATCCTCCCACCTCAGCCTCCCAAGTAGCTGGGACTACAGGTGTGTGCCACCACGCCTGGCTAATTTTTGTATTTTTTGTAGAGACGGGGTTTCTCCATGTTGCCCAGGCTGGTCTTGAACTACTGAGCTCAAGTGATCCACCTGCTGTGGCCTCCCAAAATGCTGGGATTACAGATATGAGCCACTGTGCCTGGCCTGAGAGTTCTTAGTTTCAATCAGTAAGAGAGATAGAGTATAGTGGATTACTTCATCTTGATGAGCATAAGAACTCACCTTCATTTCTGGAAGATATTTTCACTGGATGTAGGATTCTATTTGACAGTTTTTGTTTTAAAAAAGTGTTTGGAAAGGGATATTCCACTGTCTTCTGGCTTACATTGTTTCCAACCAGAAGTCTGCCATAATTCTTATTTTTGTTCCTCTGTACATAACACGTCATTTTTCTCTGGCCGCCATTGAGATTTTCTGTTTATCACTGGTTTGAAGCAGTTTGGTTAAGATAAGAACTTGTATAGTTTTATCTTTTAGATATTGTTTTACTTTATTTAGTTTCTTGCATGTTTATAGTTTATACTTTATTTACTTTCTGCATGTTTATAGTTCTCATCAAATTTGAATAATAAAGACATATATATGTCTTATCTATGGCATATACAATATATTATATTTGGCATATATATACTAAATATACATAATGTATTTTCTATTCTTTCTCTCTATCCTCTCCTTCAAAGACTCCAGTTATATTTGCATTAGCTGCTTTGAAATTTTATGACAGCTGACTAATGGTCTGTTCATTTTTGTTGTATTTTTTTCTCTCTCTTTGTTTCTTTCTATTTCCATGTCTTGGAATTGACTAATCTTTCTTTAGCAGCATCTAATCTGCTATTAATCCTATCCAGTGTATTTTCATCTCAAACTTTATTTTTCATCTAAATTTAATTTATGTCTTTTTTTAAGGTCTTCTATGTAACTCTTCATCATTTCATATTTCCCTCTAGCTTCTTTATTTTATTTTATTCTATTTTTTGAGACAGAGTCAAACTCTGCTGCCCAGGCTGAAGTGCAGTGGTGAGATATCAGCTCACTGCAACCTTCACCTCCTGGGTTCAAGTGATTCCTGTGCCTCAGCCTCCTGAGTAGCTGGGTTTACAGGCAAGTGCCTCCACACCCAGCTAATTTTCATATTTTTCAGAGAGATGGGGTTTCACCACATTGGCCAGGCTGATCTCGAACTCCTGACCTCAGGTGACCCACCCGTCTTGGCCTGACAGAGTGCTGGGGTTATGAGCATGAGCCACCACACCAGCCTAGCTTCTTTAATACAAGTACAGTTATATTTGTTTCAATGTCCTTGTCTACAGATTCTGTCACCTGTGTCCTTTCTATTGTTTTTTAATTCTCAGCTGGTGTGTCCTTTCTAAGTCAGTCTAAGTAGATTGATTTTTTTTCCCTTCTTATCATGGATTATAGTTTTCTGTCTCTCTGTATTCCTAACATTATTTGATTTGGGGTTAGACATTGTAAATTGTAACTTATTGAGTGCTGGGCATTTTTGCATTTTGTGTTAAAATTCTTTTAGCTTTGTTTTGGTATACAATAAAGTTACTTAAAAACAATTTTCATCTTTTCAAGCTGGCTTTTTAATTTTTTTAGGCAGGATAAGAGCAGCTATTAGTCAATGGCTGTTTTTTTCCCACTATGGAGGCAATATGACTTTTAAGAAAATAGACCTTATTTTTTAGAGTAGTTTCAGATTCACAGCAAAATTGAGCAGGAAGTACAAAAAGTTCCCATATACCCCCTGCCTCCACACATGCATATCCTCCTAGACTATCAACATCTCTCTCCAGAATGGCACATTTGTTACAGTTGACAAACTTACATTGACATGTCATTATCACACAAAGTCCATAGTTTACATTGGGGGCAATAATCTTTTGAAGATTCTAAGCCAGTGATCTCCCACAGATTTGGCACCAGGGACTGGTTGCATGAAAGACAATTTTTCCACAGACAAGGTGGGGGTGAGGTGGTAGGGGTTGGGAATTGGGTGTTTTCAGTATGAAACTCTTCCACTTCAGATCATCAGGCACTAGTTAGAGTCTCATAAGGAGCATGCAGCATAGATCCCTGGCATGTACAGTTCACAATAGGGTTTGTGCTCCAATGCTAATCTAATGCCATTGCTGATCTGACAGAAGGCTGAGCTCAGGTTGTAATGCTTTCTCGCTGGCTGCTCACCTTCTGCTGTGCAGCCCCATTCCTAACAGGCCATGGACCAGTGCTGGGGGTTGGAGACTCCTGTTCTAACCAATGCTCCCTCTATTAAAAGGGATTTTTACTCTAGCTGATGGAAACACCAAGTGTTGCAAGCTCTGCCTGAGCTACAGAGATTATTCCTTTTGGAAAGTTCTTTGTCTTGCTTTGCATAATTTCCTCAAATACATGTACTAATCAGTACTTAGCTGAAGATTGAAGACAGATATCCAAGGCATTCTATCTGTACAGTAACCTAGTCTCTAGTCTGTCCTGTGATGTCTAGCCACCCTGACTTCTTCAAACTTACTACCAGGCTCTGCCTGGGTCCTCCCTCCCTGCTCTATAGTTGACAATCTCAAGCAGCAAACTGGAGCAATCATAGGGCTCACCTCTTTTATTTATTATAGTACTGCACTATATCCAATGTTGAAGCTAGAGTTTAAAATACTTTTTCCAGTTTCTTAGTTGTTTAAAGTGAAGGACAAATCAGGTCCCTATTACTCCAAATTAGCCAGAAGCAGAAGTCTCCATTCCATCTTTGTAGTCAGAAAGAAGAGTATGACAGAAGGCAGCTTGTTAGAATGGGAAGACCCATGGGCTAAGAATCAGCATTACGTAGGCTGTAGTCTAGGTACTAGACTAGTCTCAGCACTGTATTTACTAACTTTGTGCAATGATTGATCCTTCTTGAATTTCTGTTTCCTCATTTGTAAAGTGGGTCAAATCATAATTCCACAGCTGCTGTACAGATCAGTTGAAGTAGTATCTTAATGTTCATGAGTGTATTTCTCTTTCAGGGTTATTTATTTATTTATTTTCAGGTCCCAATAAACTGTCCAAATCTTTTGGGGTTAGTTCAGGCACTGTATATAGTAGAAGCTGGTGTTAGAAAAGTTGATTTATACTGGAATATTTTTCGTAGAATCAACCCCAATGCTCACTAACAAACTGAGAAGAAAGAAAAAAGAATTACCCTCAAGAACATCTGAGGAAGCACAACAGGGACAGACTTGAAGGCATCTGAGCAGTCCTCTGGTTTTGGAGTAGAGATAGGACAGGGCTATTTGTCCTCTCAGAGACTGGAGCAGGTTCTCTGTGTGAGTAGCAATGGGACAAACAGTCATGGTCTGGCAACCAGCCTGTAGCAGGAAGGAAGGTTACAACTGGAGAAGTCCAAAGGGCAGCTAGGCAGCAAGTATTCTTTGAGCTGGGGAATAAAAGACATTTTAAACTTTTTGCTCTGCTTCAGGCAGCTGATGTCATAGTGATGATTCACCACATCAGGAACACCCTGTCCAGTGGGCCCAGGCAAGCCTGCCACACCATTTCTCTAAAAACACAACCTGAGGCCTCCTGCAATAATTCTCACAGAGCATTCTGAACACATGTGTAAAGTGTTATGTCCCTGATCATATAGGCCCCATGTGTGCAATGTGTGAAATGGGACCTGCTTAATTTCTGAGTAGCTCTTTCTAATTTTGGTTTGCAGAAAATCACAATGGTAAGAGAATTGAAGACAGGAAAAAGCCACTAGCTCCCAGGTAACTCTAAATGATGAAGGGGATGATAATGGACTGACCAAATATAGAGAGGATTCCAGAAGCAAGGACTCAAGAGGTGAAAGATCCCAGATCTAGAAAGCAGAAATGGCTGATTGTTCCTGTTTTTGTTGACTGATTGTACAATGTGTCCTTTTAAAAATTGTTCTCTGTTCTCTTTGCAGTTCTTGTATTGGTTCCTAGTTCCTAGTAATTTCTCACACTTAGTTAACTAGTCAGTCTTACCAAAAAGTAAACTAACCAGGAATCCCTGGTTTCTGTATCTTTAAAACCTATAAGGTTCCAAACCAAAGTGAGATGCCTATCTGGTTTCTGCACAGTTGTCCTGAATTATGTTGGCAGATATTTTATAGCCAGAAATTTACCTTGAAAACTAAATTGAAACCATACCAAGCATTTAGAGCTAGGGGTCTAAAATCTGCAAAAGCCCTGGGAGGTTGCATTGTCTCAAGAGCCAGCATTCAATGGACCACTCCACATCATATTAAATAAAATTTGGACACAGCATTTTGAAGCCAATAGTATGGGTCTCTGTGTCCTGTGTGCCCTGAGTGTACTTTAGAGTATTTGTTGAGTCTGCTGCCTTATCTGTGTGTTATGAGGTCAATGCACTGATCACTTGCTGTTTTCACTTCTATACTAACTCTAGGCACACTCTACTCCCACTCAAAAGTGGACTGTATACTTCCTCTTTGATGTGACGGTCACTTTGGTTTTGGTGCCTCTTCCATGAGCTTCAGATCAGAGCTAGTTAGGAAGCTGTGGTTCCAGGCTGCCTTGGTTTAATACCTTGTCTTGCCTACTCCACCAGGCTCAGGAGGGAGGTCCAGGAGGAAGAAATGGATGAAGTCCTGGAGGACTCACTAGATGAACAGTATTTGACTCATTCCAGCCACAGTGACTCCCACCAGCTTCCCAGCAGCAATGCCTTCATCTTTGATGCACAGGAAGACTCCTCTCCTCCACATATAGGCAGACAGTTCTCCTGTGTAAGAAAAATAAAGCTCCATCAATCTCTCAGTAGCTCCTACATTCTACATGCTCACCACCTCTGTCTAAACTGAGATGTTATTCTCTGCAGGCAGGCCCTAAACATTCACTTTAAAAAAGTGATTAGGCTGAACACAGCTCTGGGATCAAGTCTTGAGTACAGGTCCCTGGTGGGTCAGGTAATTTGCTCTATTCCTGTCCTCACCTCAGTCCCTCTGGCCCCAACTGGTATCTGCAAGCTGGTATACTCAAAGCAGGCCAAAATGGAGAGAGCGAAGAGATTATGGTAGACTCTCTGCCACTACTGCTGCACATGTACAAATCCATTTAACATATCTTCTTCTTTAAAATGGGACATCTTATCTTTCCTGAAATATATATATAGAGAGAGAGAGAGAGAGACAGGGTCTCTTGCTCTGTCAATCAGGCTGGAGTGCAGTGGCATGATCTCGGCTTACCACAACCTACAACCCAGGGTCAAATGACCCTCCCATCTCAGCCTCCTGAGCAGCCGAGACCACAGATGCATGCCACTACTCCCGGCTATATTTTTGACTTTCTGGTAGAGACAGGGTCTTGCCTTGTTACCCAGGCTGGCCTCAAACTCCTGAGCTCAAGCAATTCACCCACCCCTGCCTCCCAAAGTGCAAGGATTACAGACGTGAGCCTTCCTGAAATATTCTTGATAATTATAGCTCCTGAACTGTTTTCCCAAGCTCTTCTAGCCATCCAAAGAATGTTGGCAGCCTTGTCCATATGTTCGGAGGTGCAATTATAATGGTTCCTGGGTTTCAAGCTCCAGTATCCATCTCCCCTCAGGTGCTTGCTTTCCCATAAGGTTCCATCTGACTACTAGAATATCAGGGGATTTCCATAAAGACAAGACTTTGATCTTGGCAACCCTTTGGTAAACAGCCAGGGTTCTCAATCTTTGTGCAGCACCAAGGTATTTTCAAGATTGCTGTTAGTTTAGTCTCAGTGTTGTAATTCAATCTAAATAAACAATGAGGCTATCTGCTGGAGAAAAGGCTGAATCTAAGAGTAATGCCACCAGCATGCCCTCTTCCCAGAATAACTCCATACTAGCCATTGGAGCTTCATTAGGTATATAAGAGCCCTTTGGGTTGGTAGCCTCACTGGTGTGAGTATAGATTAAAACCTTGACCTATATCTCCTCTCCCTTACTTGAATGTTTGACTTTACTTTGGGGGCAAAAGTTTGGATTGTTAGGGGACTATATGCTATATATGCTCTTCTACACAATAGAAAGAGATTATATTAATTCACTCATTGAGCTTTCATAGTAATATAAACCATATTAGGCTTCTCATTTTGTCAGTGATGGGTATAAGTATATGGCTTTTATGACTCATACCATCCTCTGACAAAGGCATCCTTATTTCTCTCTCTAATTTCACAATAAGGTGCAGAAGAAGGTCTTTACCATCTGTTAAAGATGTTCAGGACCAGGTACGGCACACCTAAAATCCCAGCCATTTGGGAGGCCTAGGTGGGTGGATCACTTGAGGTCAGGAGTTCAAGACCAGCCAGGCCAACATGCTGAAACTACATCTCTACTAAAAATGCAAAAATTAGCCAAGCATACTGGTGCACACCTTTAGTCTCAGCCACTCGGGAGGCTGAAGCATGAGAATCCTTTGATCCTGGGAAACAGAAGTTGCACTGAGCCAAGATGGTGCCTCTGCACTCCAGCTTGAGTGACAGAATGAGACTCTATCAAAAAACAACAACAAAAAAAGATGTTCAGGAGAGAGATTTTGTAGAGAGGAAGATATTCCCTAGTACCTATAAGTCATCTCAAGGAGGTGGTCATACCTTTCCTAGTGCTAGAAAAGCCCTACTCACAGACCTTCAGCGTTTTTCTACCTCCTCTCAACCTGCCTTATACTTCCCATATCTCCATGTGGGAGGCATCCCTGTGGAGTTTGCTTAACACTTGGCCATGCTTTGTTTGAAACCTTAAAAGATCTTAAAGAAAGTTGCCTTATGTTCCCTGATGAGAAGATGAAGTTGGCAAAAGAATGGTGAAAGGCAGGGATCTTGATGACAGACCCCTGACTACCCCTTTAGTGATCAGCATTCTTTATTTCCCATCTCATTCCATGTCCTGGTGGAATGGCTGCAGAAGATGAGATCCAGAGCCCGCGGCAGCACCTGAAGGAGACCCTTTTCATCAACAACTGCCTGTGAGAAAAGCTGGAACGTCATCTCAGCAGCTTTGATGAAAAAAATGGTAAGAGAGGCCCAAGTTGGCCTGCTTCTGGCAATATATATTTTTCTAAAGTCATGTGACTGGGGCAGTTTTATAGATTTCAAGCACTTTGACATACTTTACTTCACTTATTCATTACAAATGTCCCAGCTAGAGAGGTAGGGCAGCTACTATCATTCCTATTTATAGGTAAATAAATAGGCTTAAAGGTTTGCCTCCATCTAAGAAGTATCTACCTCTAAAATCATTCTTGTCATTCCTAGGCTGTCTGCTGTCTTCTGTCTGCTGCTGTACACTGCCTGCTGTCTCTCTGCTTCTTATGTGACTGGCATTCAGTAGAACCCAGGTTTCTGAGCACCTCATGTAGCAGAATGAGAGTCTCCTCTGCTGCCATTCTCATCAGCTTCCCTTATTTCTTGGTTACTCTTCATTTTACCACCCAAAGGTGGTTCTCTCCAACCCCCCTCCTCTTAGATTGCTCTCACACAGAGGCCATCATTTCATAACATTGTGCTGGGCCAGAAGAACCATAACCAGGTCCCTTCCCATACCAAAGCAGCAAATATTTCAGAAAAGCCTCCTTCATATTGCAGCCATTGGACATGATAATACATGTGATATGCTGGCATTTGTTGAGAATCATGAGAAAATTAAGCTTCTGCCCCATTACACTAAAGTTCCTGCCCTGAGTCCCCATGGTTTTCTCCCTAGGCTAGGATAGAGAGGAAGAACATGAAATGTGCAGAAAGCATTCTCTTAAGCAGACATGTATAACTTGCCTAAATTGTAATTATTTCCTGGAACAGAATGCACCTCTAACCTCTACAGGCAGATCATAGATTCCATTTTCCAGCTGCATAATGAAAACAGAATTCTCAGAGAATACCAGAGACTTCCCCGACTTGCCTGAATCAAATTTCCATAGGTAAGTGGTGAAAGGCCACAATATGAAGTCACTCTCAGATGGGTCCCTTCTCTTGTCACACTCCACTGTAGAAACAAAAGAGGACGGGGAGGCCAGAGCTGCTCAAAACCTTATAACCCACAATTCTCATAGTCATTCTCAACTTAGAGAGGGCTGCTTTCTAGACACACCCACTCCAGGCCCCCAGACTGCCAGTCTCCAGGAATAAGTAGCTCTGAGAAATAGAGTATTTCAGTGCAAGCCACACTCCACTATTGCAAATTGGAGAAGAGAAGGACAAATTTAAAATGTGAAAAGATTTAAGAGAACAACATGGTGAAACCCCGTCACTAATAAAAATACAAAAATTAGCTGGGCATGGTGTCACATGCCTGTAGTCCCAACTACTCAGGAGGCTGAGGCAGGAGAATCATTTCAACCTGGGAGGCAGAGGTTGCAGTGAGCCAAGATTGCATCACTGCACTCTAACCTGGGTGACAGAGCAAGACTCCATCTCAAAAAAAAAAAAAAAAAAAAAACAAGAAAGAAAGAAGAAAACAATTATTTTAATTGAATACAATTCATCAAGATTAAATCAATTTTCCCCTAGAGTACTGAAAGAATAAGCAATCATAATTTAGATTCTAAGTTACTGGTCTTTCAGAAAGTGTGAAAACCAAAACGGTGCCATAAGCCAAAAAAGGAGCAAAAGTCCTAATTTTCAAACTGATGAAAATAAAGTACTAAAAAATTGAAATCATCATAGTTCGTCTTGGTCCTTGGCAAAATACAAATTTATTGATTGAAATTATAATATCCTAGCTACCTTATTGTGCCTAGCTCTTACCACTGAGGAGAAAAACCAAATGCAAACAAAAGTATGTTCAAATTGGCAAAAATGTTTACAAACCTGCAAAATCTCTTCAGCCTATCCCTTAAACTCCAGACTTGGTATTTACTAAGCTCTGCTGTGTACAATACCCACCTTAATATCCATTCTTGCACAAGTGCTGTTAGGTATAAGCCAAGATCACATGGGATTTTTTTTTTTTTTTTTTTTTACCCTCTCATGCCTATGGTTTGCTTTTGCTTCCAAAGACCCTTCTGAGTAAGGACTGTCCTCAGACTCCTGGAGTCACTTAGTCACAAGCTTGCCTGAGGCTCAGAGCTGGCAATACCTGGGAGTTTATGTCAATCCCACAGCACCCAGCAACCCTGCCTGCAAAGTATTTACCCATGATTGACAGGTGCAGGTGTATGAAAGCCCAGCTCCTTGACTTGAGGGGTGCCTTTGTGGTGAATTAGCTTTGGGAAAAGGGAATCCAGAGGCCAACTTTGTAAAAATCCAGATAGGTAAATGGAAAGAAATCTTTGCCTTGGAAGTCCAATTGAGAAAGATACTGATTTACTTGAGACTGTGAAAAGAGAGACTAAAATCTTTACTTTCTCATGGGAAAGAAGCCTATGGTGAAAGAGAAACAAAGAGAATGGTGGGAAATAGGGTGGGTCTACTCAGCAGCTTTAGATCATTCTGTCATATTATAAAGCCTGGTGAGGTTTTAACTAACACAAGTGCCAGGACTCTACACATAGAGATACTGATTTAAATGCTTCCAGGTCGGTGGAAGCCATTAGTAGTCTTAAAAAGCTCCCAAATAATTTTCACATTTGGCTAGAGATGCAAAGGACCATCTATCTACTAGCATGCCAAGTCGCCAGCATAGGAGTGTCCCAAATGTGCAGCTACCTCATTGAAAAGGCTTAACACCACCCATTGATGGAATTTGCCTTCCTCTCTCCATGGTCTTGTTTGCATAGCATGGAGAAAAAGAGAAGAGAAAAAGAGGTAAATGGATAGATTGAGCCTATAATTTGCCTATGTATAGCAGTTTCTCAAACTTTTCTGACCACAAGATGCAGTGAGAAATATACAATTCTTTGTGATCAGTTTTAAAAAAATCTTTTACTATGTGTAATCCACCCTACCTAGTGTTTAAATAAAGCCTGTAGTAGTAAGCAGTCCACTATATTGATTTCACAACCCATAAGTTGTTCAGAATTGCAATTAGAAAATTTTTACTTTTGGCCAGGTGTGGTGGCTTGTGCCTGTAATCCCAGCACTTTGGGAGGTTCACCTGAGGTCAGGAGTTTGAGACCAGCCTGACCAACATGGAGGAACCCCGTCCCTACTAAAAAAAAGAAAAAAAAATTAGATCGGCATGGTGGTGCTTGCCTGTAATCACAGCTACTTGGGAGGCTGAGGCAGGAGAATTGCTTGAACCCTGGGGGTGGAGGTTGTGGTGAGCCCAGATTGCATCATTGCACTCCAGCCTGGGCAACAAGAGTGAAACTGTCTCAAAAAAAAAAAAAAAAAGAAAGAAAGAAAAAAGAAAAAAAATTTTTTTCATTTTTGCTCAGGCTTTTTATCAAGCAAAATCCAAAAAGAATATTTACTGTAAAAGAATATTGACTATAAACACCTTTCTATGAATCCTTATTTCTGTCCCAGCCACCAAGACCCAATAATCTCTAGAGCCCGTTAGTGTTCTCCAGATTGAGGCCTTCCCTCTAACTGCTCCTAAACTCTGTGATGTAGTGGAAAAGTTTTGAGGCCTCGATTCACATCCCAGGTTTTTCACCTACAGATCATATGGCCTTAGCCTCTTGACACCATTGTCTCCTTATGCCAAAGATTGACCTGTACTTGGTGGTATCTGAGCACCCTGTTGGCTTTGACATTCTAGGGCTCTTCCCTTGGCACCACTCTCTTATTTAAAAGGAATAGGATGTGGACTTAGGAGGGTTATTTCTCTGCAAACTATCCTCTCTTTCTTATGACAAGCTATTTCTGAATGGGCGTATTTGAGGTTAACAAAATCCCTTCCCGGGAGGTGTGAAAGATCTTTATTTCTCTCCAAAGGAGTATTATGGAGAGTCAGTTGATGCTGAGGAGGTGGTAGAGACCTAGCTAACTCATCTGCAGTGGCTTTGAGCAAGGCTATTGGAATCATAAGTTGGCTGGGGTCCTGTGTCCTACACCACAGGCCAGCTAGTTCATTTCAGGAGACTTTCTTTTCAATCTATTATTACTATCTTCTTCTAGACTGTAGTTCACTACCAGACATTATCCACTTAGCTGCATTCAGTTTGCACCTGGCCTGTATCACCACTTAGCTCTCACTCTACCCTCAGTTAGGTATCAACAAGACCTCACCAAAGATTATTGTTTCGTTGTATGTGTGTGTGTGTTTTTGTTTGTTTCACGTAACAACTAACGTTGGAACTATGAAAAGCTCTTCTCTACTTTTAACAAAGCTTAGTCACAAACAGTTTCCCAGTTGATGAGAAAAACTAAAACAACAGAACAACTGAAAGTCCAAATCTGAAAGCTCCATCTCTGAGAAGCAAATTTTACAGCCACTCCAGATTTGTATTCCAAATGGATAGTTTGATTGTAGAAATCACATCCCTTCAGCATGCAAATGTGATAACTGCCTAAGAGACAGTGATGCCTAGATCCATAGATAATCCCCTTTCCCCCATCCTATATATAACTGGAGTCAACAGCAGCTAGAGGAAAATGGCAAGGACTTGGAATCAAGATTAAGTTAGAATAACAGTGCTGTAGACTGCTTATCAGCTCTTCAGCATATGTCCATTTTCCTTGAAGAATGAGCATTTAGAAACCTCTGACAATAAAGTTTATTTTACACACATTCTCTTGCCTGATTTTTTTGGACAAATCACAATTATAAAACTTTCTTGCTCCAGCTAAAAGCAGGAAACTCAGTCACATATGTGTTCACCACATGTATACCACAGAATGGTAGCAGCCAGTCTGGTTGCATCACTTGATTCCAAAATTAAATGTTAGCACTCAGTAGTGAAACTACATGTATCTCCAACTCTGGAAGCCCCAGGCAAGATACTCCTGTTTCCTGCAAGGAAACAGATCTATAAGCAGGGCAGCAGTCTCACACATGTACATTCCTGGGAAACCCAAGGAAACAATGATAGTGATGCAGGACAGGCGAGCCCCAAAACTGCTTTGTAGCCTGAGAAATTTTTTGCAGACTGTAGGTTCCTTGGCTTTGCCAAGGAAAGAATTCAAGGGCAAGCCACTGGTGAGAGAAAGCAACCTTTATTGAACTGGTGCTGCTTTTTGCAGAGCAGGGCTAACTCATAGCTAGCAGCCCAGAATTGGTGCCTGTGGGCTGCTAGCTAGTTGTATTTAGACCCACTTTTAATTACATGCCAATTAAGAGGTAGGTTATTCAGAACTTTCTGGAAAGGGGGCAGGGAGTGTCCAGAACCATATAAAGTAACTTCCAGGCCATTGCCAAGGTGTGTTGCCATGACATTTGTAAACTGACCATGGTTCCAGTGGTAGCGTCTTTATGCTCATAAGCAGTGAGGGCAACTAGAGGTCACTTTCATCATCATCTGCTGGTTTCAGCAGGCTTCTTCATGGTGCCCTGTTTTGACCAGATCCTGCTCTCTTCAATGGGATTGTGACTGGAAAACAAGTCCTTCTGGTCTCTTATCTCTTTTCCCCATCTGAGATTATATACTCCTTACTCTTAAGGGGCTTGCAGAAGGGTGGAGGTTCATCTTCTGTAACTGATTCCTGCTGATGTTATGGGCATAGACCCTGCCTAGCATTGGAGAAGTAAATTCTCCGGATACCTGTTCTAAAAGGTCCAAAGGCAGGATGTCTTTATTTTCTGGGTCAGAAGAGGGGATGGGTTGAAAGCCTTGTGCCAGCATCATCTTTACATGGAATTATTGTAATCTAGAAGACACAAACTTTACAAGGAGGTTAAATAAGCAAGGACCAAAGATTAGTAATAACAAAATATCTGTTAAAGGTCCTAGGAAGGGTAAAAACCAAGTGTCTGCTGGTAGAGATTCCTTTATTGAATTCCATCAGCAGGGCAAAGCGGTAAGAGAGAAAACATTATAATTAGGAGTAAGAGAAAAACTTTCATGTTCATCCACAGCATCATGTTATTAATATTTATCTGTTCGTTTGCAAAACAATAGCTTTAAGTCTTCTGGGAGTTTGCACGTATAGGTCATGGGATCTTGCTCTGACATCTGTGAGGACTCATAAGAATCTTTGAGGCTGGGCACGATGGCTCATGCCTGTAATCCCAGCACTTTGGGAGGCTGAGGCAGGCATTTCACAATGTCAGGAGTTCAAGACCAGCCTGGCCAACATGGTGAAACCTCGTCTCTACTAAAAGAACAAACAAACAAAAAAAAAATTAGCCAACCATGGTGGCACGTGCCTGTAATCCCAGCTACTCAGGAGGCTGAGGCAGGAAGACTGCTTGAACCCAGAAGATGGAGGTTGCAGTGAGCCAAGATGGAGCCATTGCACTCCGGCCTGGGCAACAGAGCAAGACTTCATCTAAAAAAAAAAAAAAAAAATTAACTTTGGAGTTTAACAGCAGTGGGAGTGCTTAATAATGCCTGATAGGGGCCCTTTCCATTTTGGTTGTAATTGATTCTTCGGGGATCCTTCTTTCTAAGTTTTTAGTAAGACTAAGTCTCCTGGTTGAATGGGGGAGTTAATCCTTTTCCTTGTGGGAGGTTACGTTTCATTTCCATATGATCGAAGGGCCTTTTGAACCCGGCCAAAGTTGATAATCTATGTGTCTCTTCATCAAACAGAAGGTCTAAAGTTAAAAAGGGCCTTCCGAGCTGTTCAGGCGACCCAGTGCTCGGCTGGCCCGGACCGCGCTTAACTGTTGGGAGCCCAGGCCATGGGGCAGCCCGGGCCTTCTGCAGCATGAGGCGCCGGGACTCCCGTGGCGCTCCGCTGATGGGCTGCGGGAAGGCAGGCTGGAGGCTTAGTGTGGGTCGCGGTCGCGGCCCCCGCCGCCGGCCGTGGCGGCGGCATCATGAACATAGACGTGGAGTTCCACATCCGGCACAACTACCCCTGGAACAAGTTGCCGGCCAACGTGAGGCAGTCATTAAGTGGAGATGGCTCATCATGGAGGTCTTCATCTTTGTCTTCACATCAAGTAGGCTGAGGAGGAGGAAATACAGGAAGTCTTGGTCTTGCTGTTCAGAGTGGCAGAGGAGAAAGAAAATCCCAGCCGTCTTGGAAATTCACAGAGAGAATATGAAAATCAGATTGTCCTGTACAGTATCTGCAATCAGTTATGATACAGAAACAACTTAAACCTGTCAAGAAAGATGAACGCAGATACTATGAGGAACTGCTAAACTACAGCCGAGATCATCTCATGCTGTACCCTTACCATCTATCGGATATTATGGTGAAGGGCTTGAGGATAACACCATTTTCATATTACACTGGGATTAGGGAGGATATTATGAACAGTGAGAAAAGTTATGATTCATTGCCCAATTTTACTGCTGCGGACTGTCTAAGGCTTCTTGACATAGGAAGAAACCAGTATATTGATCTCATGAATCAGTGTAGATCATCAAAAAAATTCTTCAGAAGGAAAACAGCCCGTGATCTTCTACCAATAAAGCAAGTGGAAATTGCCATAGAGATATGGTGGGTGGTGCAGGCTGGATATATCACAGAAGATGACATCAAGATATGCACTTTTCCTGAGAAATGTGCTATTGATAAGATCGTCGATTCAGGCCCTCAACTCTCTGGATCACTAGATTACAATGTAGTACATAGTTTGTATAACAAAGGATTTATTTATCTGGATGTACCAATGTCTGATGACAGTTGTATAGCAGTTGCACCTCTTGAAGGTTTTTAATGAATTGAGTGCTTATTTTGATTTTTTTTGAAACTCTACTCTATAAGATTTGTTTCAATAGATGAGCACACAAATGTGCCAGAGTTTGCAAATGTCCTTGAGATTGACTTATCCCTGGTTAAGAATGCTGTTTCAATGTATTGCCTATTGGGCTTTGCCCATAAGAAAGGACAAGTAATAAATTTGGATCAACTTCATTCATCATGGAAGAATGTTCCATCCATAAACAGATAAAAGAGTACCTTAGATCCATAGAAGATGCTCTTGTCATGGGATGGAGGGGAAAGTAGGAGGCCTGTACAAGAAGCTTCATCGGCAACTGACACTGATACAAATAGTCGAGAAGATCCAGCTGACATAGCCAGTGTAAAATGCCTGAGTCTGTCTACAGGACACACGAAGCGCATGACATTCCTGTTTGACTCCACTCTTATTGCCTTCTTAATGATGGGAAATCTTTCACCAGTTCAGAGCACTGGTGAAGGAGAAGCACAGAGATGTTTTGATCATGCACTTACTCTGAGAAATAAAATACTGTTTCTGCGTCATAACAAAGATCTAGTTGTGCAAACTGCACAGCCAGACCAACCCAATTATGGTTTTCCTCTGGATCTCTTATGCTGCGAAAGCCTTCTTGGTCTGGACCCTACAACTTGCAGCAGAGTTCTAAATAAAAATTACACGCTACTTGTTTCCATGGCTCCCCTCACCAATGAAATCCGGCCTGTCCGCAGCTGCACCCCTCAGCATATTGGACCAGCTATCCCAGAAGTCAGCGCTGTCTGGTTTAAACTGTACATTTATCATATCACTGGACAAGGACCACCATCCCTTTTCTTGTCCAAAGGTACAAGACCTCAAAAACTGCCAGATATATTTCAGAGTTATGGTCGATTGCTAATAACATCTTGGGGTCATGATCCTGGAGTAGTTCCTACCTCAAATGTGCTCCCGATGTTGAATGATGCTTTAACACATTCTGCAGTTTTAATTCAGGGGCATGGTCTGCATGGGATTGGAGAAACTGTCCATGTCCCAATTCCATTTGATGAAACAGAACTACAAGGAGAGTTCACTCTTGTCAATATGGGTGTTCATAAAGCATTGCAGATACTAAGGAACAGAGTGGACTTACAACGTCTCTGCGGATATGTCACCATGTTGAATGCTTCCAGCCAACTTGCAAATAGAAAACTCAGTGATGCTTCTGATGAGAGAGGAGAACCTGATTTAGATTCTGGCCCAGATGTAAATGGGAGTACAGAGTCATTTGAAATGGTCAGTGAGGCAGCAACTATAGATTCAGCAACAAAGCAAACCTCTGGTGCCACAACAGAAGCAGATTGGGTTCCTCTCAAGCTGTGCTTTGGAATTCCACTGTTCAGTTCCAAATTAAACCGGAAAGTTTGTTGGAAAATTGTTATACATGGCCTTTGCAGAAAAGAGAGGCTTCAAAACCTCTTACATTCCAGTAGAAAACTCTCTCTGCAAGTCCTTAACTTTGTTCACTCATTCCAGGAAGGTGCTTCAACACTGGATATTCACACAGAGCCCAGTTTTTCAAGTTTGCTTTCACAGTCATCGTATGCTGACATGGGTTTTCCACTTCCTGCAAAAAACTTAATATTTAAAGGTGGTGTCTTATCAGAAGGGAGTAGATGGTCACCTTCCTCACTTCTTATTGCTAATCTCCATTTGCAATAATTTGGTTACACTGTTTGTTGCTCACATTTTCTGCCTTTTTTCTTTCTTAACGTTAGCTTTATAGTGTCAGCCACCAAAAAGCATCCTGCTGCTGTGGAGCAATTCTTGCTTAACTAATATTAAAAGTTTGGGGAACATATTCATGTTTTCTGAAGTTTTGCTCATTATTGCACACTTTTTTGCAACAAAGTGCTTTTTAGCAGCCAGCACTGTATTTTTTACCTTGAGACAATCTACATTTCTTTTATAAAACTAAGTATATACTTTATAGGTTTTATGTTGACTCTTATATTTATAAGCAATCACTATGAAAATTGCAATGATAATTTTATATGTTAGTTTATCAGACATAAATCTTGTTTAACTTTTTATTTTGTTACCAATACTTTGGGGGATCAGGGGAAGAGATGGCACTCTTCCTCTGAAAAGGCTTCTTGGTACTTAAAGTAGTAAAACTATAAAACAATAAGCATCCAGTATTGAGAGGTGATATGATAGGGCATTATGAATTCCTAAGGGTGTCTAAATAACGTATGTCAGCTGGACATTGTAGAAGGTATGTAAATCAGCATAGTTATGTACAACTTAACCTTGGTTTATAAGGTCTTAACTCAGATTATGACTATTCATTGACATCTCATGAGAAGCTTTAGAAAACTTCCTATTGTTAAACACCATTTATATGTGGACTTCTGTTGTCACTGACTTGGGCTTTATATTTTCATAGAGTCTTTATTGAAAAAATAGAATTTATTTTCCACTCTTGTAGCTATAGCTGCTGCACATTTTCACCCTGATTTTTTTTTTGTTTCTTACCTTTGATGTTTTCAAACCAACGATTGTGATTTTAGGTTAGAATTACATATTAGAAGCATTAAGACTATGTCTTTGGATCAGAATGCTTTAGTGATAAACCTACTCTGAAGACATACTCTTAAGCAATCTAGATCTTAAATTTATGTGAATACTTCTTTAGAAAATGATAAAGAAAAATGGAATTACTTCAAAGTATTTCTTGAGTCATTGATTCTTTTAGCATCTCAAATGTTAATTAGAATAATTGGAATCACTTTTTAGACTTTTCAAGTCATCATCCTTGGGAAGTTTTTGTAGTATTACAGTTCAGTTTAGCTCCTCTTATAGGGTAATGGTTTGCTGGTTTAAAACTGTAACCAAACAAACTGGTCAGACAACTTATATCTAAAACACTTAAAACGTTAGAAAGTTTGGGAATGTTATAACCTAAGCATTTTTGCTGATAACTTTTTGTTATTTATAGACATTTGTGTATTTAACATACTTACTTCTGGAAAATATGCCTTTCCTAAAACTTAACCATACATCCACTACCATGGCCTATCTATAGAATTGAATATTTTGGACCATGTTATCTGTGGCACAGTCAGTGCTGTGTTTGAGGTAAATGCAGTAATGGTTAGTTTTCTACTTTGTCTTATAGAAGGTAGAAACCATGTGTAGTTAGAAAAAATACTTATATTAAATAATTTCTTATGACTGTGACTTACTCACTTATTTTTCCAATAATTGATATTGTACATTCTTAGTGCCATTAGGTATTTATGTATGTAACTTTTACAGTTTTTCAGCTGAAAGTTGTATTTTTTTTAATCAGGGCTCTTTAATCTCATTTTAATTTCCTTTGTTTGAATGAACTGTAGTTATTTTCTTTATTCCTATATTAACCATCTAAACCAACTCTAATGACATGTACACTAATAAAGAATTGAACATTTGTAGTTGTTGGCAGTGAGCCCAGTTGCTGGTGAATTTAAAGCTTAAAATATGGGAGTGATTTGCTGCTATATTGCTTTTGAGAGATAAAGGAGGAAGAAATGGAACCTAATAGTGATCATGAATTTTAGGGAAAGTACTGAAAAACCATGGGGTTCCCTATGATTTCTTGTGTTGAAAGAGGCAAGAGTAATCATCTGATTCTGAGCTAAATACCTCTCATACTCTTAAGGAGGGAGAGTGCATTTTTAGAGCTTTTACCAAAATGTGAAAAGCTGATGTTTGCACTTTGCTTTGTGAATTTAGCTTCACTTTACTTGCACATTAAATCATGTAATTCTTAAATCTTACAAGTATTCATCCATTTCAACAAAAACATAAATTTCAAATGCAGACTTTGTTATTTGCCAAAAAAAGACTCATGAAAAATTTATCCAATTATTTTCCAAATAGTTAATTTCATTTGGCTTTTTTCCATGTTCCTTCCTTTCTTTCCCCACTTCCTTCATGTAATTTAAACATTCTTTAGAAACCAAGAGAAAAAAAGAACAAATAACAAAAAAGACATAGAATTTAATATTGTACAATTTCACATCTAAAATGGGTTTGAAGAAACGCAACTTTACATCATTAAAAAATATGATCACCTGATTTCCTTTATTTCTTTTTTAAATTATGTAATCAGATGATTTTATATTTTGGGGGGGGCAGAATACTGGTTTCTTTTACTTGATGTTTTCAGTTTTCTCTGGCATTCAAGTTTCTTTTTTGTGTTCAGTGTTACAAATACAATTTGTACTTAAGAATTTTAAAATACCAAACTGGAAATGAGTACAGTGGATCATTTTCTGTTAGGATGTTAATATTATACAATGAAGTCTATAAAGTGTTGTCAATTTGATTATTGAAACATATAACATGTTTACAAATAAACTGTGGTGTTGATGAAGTTAAAAAAAATGGGGGGCCTTCCATAAGTCATTTCAAATGGACTAAGCTTTAAAATTCCCTTTGGAGCCATCCTTACATGCAAAAGGGCTATGAGTAGGAGAAAAACTCAGGCCTCTGAGGTCCCCTGAAAGAGTTTTGCTAATGTCACAACTGGCTTTCTATGTTATCTGAAGATTGAGATCTCCATGAGGAGTGAAGATAGGTAACGCTTACGGCTGAGGCATTACCTCACTGGGTCACCTTAGCTGGAAAGGGAGGTCAGTTATCCGCTTGCAAACCTTTTGGTAATACAAATCTTGGGATGATTTGTTTAATAAGAATTTAGACACTTCCAGTTCTTTTCCTGTCCTTGTGGGGAAAGCTTCTATCCACCTGGCAAAAGTGTCTATAAATACTAGCAAATATTGTAGTCCCCTGTAAGGTGACATCTGGGTTAAATCTGTCTGCCAGTTTTTGCCATGGTATGTTCCTTGGTGTTTTACAGGTTTAAGCAGGGATTGGGGTATGGGGTGGCTTCCTGATTGGTAAATCTTTTCATAGTTTGGAACAGTCCCTTCCCCAAGAATATTTAGGAAACTAATTTGAATGGAAAATCCTGTCCCAAATGTGAGGAATCATGAAAATATTTAATTATTTCCCATTTGTCAGCCTCAGGAATAGAGTTTGTTCTTTTCTAGCAACCATCCAGAGGGGTCTCACTGGAAGCCTTTTACTCAGTCCCTTTAATTTCCTTAGGGGTATAGTATGGTGCCACTGACATGGATGGAATACCTGGTAGTAGCGCAGCAGCATGAAATAGCAGAGTTTCCTTAGCTGTGGCCTTAGCTGCGCTTTCCAAAAGGGAATTTCCTCTAATAAGAACAGTGTCTCCCTCTGGTGTCCCCTGCAGTGAATACTTATTATTTCTTTGGGAGTTGGACAGCATCTAAAAGTTCCAAGATCTGAGTAAATTTGTATGGGGGATCCCTTGGCTCATGATATTCCTCTTTCCTTTCCTATGGCTGCATGAGCATGAAGCAACAGGAGCCCATATTTAGAGTCAGTAAACACATTGACTCTTGAGGGTTTTTTGTTTTTTTTTTTTTTTTGAAACGGAGTCTTGCTCTGTCGCCCAGGCTGGAGTGCAGTGGCATGATCTTGGCTCACTGCAAACTCTGCCTCTCAGGTTCAAGTGATTATCATGCCCCAGCCTCCCATGTAGCTGTGATTACAGGCACCCACCACCATACCCGGATAATTTTTGTATTTTTAGTAGAGACGGGATTTCGCCATGTTGGCCAGGCTGGTCTTGAACTCCCAACGTCAGGTGATCCACCCACCTCGGCCTGCCAAAGAGCTGGAATTACAGGCGTGAGCCACCACACCCAGCCTTAAGTCTTTTCACAGTTGGAAGGCCCTGATTAGAGCAGCTAATTCTGCTTTTTGAGCAGAGTCTGAGAAGGTAAACCCTTGGCCTCAGTGACTTCTTGTTAGCTAACCTTCCTTTCTTACTCCTTCATGAATAAAGCTATTTCCATCTCTAAACCACTCAACAGTCGGATTAGACAACAGCTTGTCTTCAAGGTTGGGCCTTCTAGAGTAGATCTCTTCCATGGTTTCCACCCAGGAGTCAATGAGTTGGGGATCTGTTTCTTGGGACATGAGGTCCAGCAACAGAGTAGCAGGGCTTAAAAATCAGCATACTTTAAGGGTAACATCTAGGGTGTCAGGCAGAAGAGCCTGATATTTAAGTAACTGGCCCCATGTTAGCCATTGGTGTACTTTTGCCTTTAGGACCCTCTGTACTGTACTTCATGGGGTGGTGTGGGGTGGGGGTGGTATGGCATCTACTTTTTGTCCCAAGGTAAACTTACTGGCTGCTTCTACCAATAGAGTGATGGTAGCCACAGATCTCAAGCTTCCTGGTCACCTGGCTGCAACCTGGTCTAGCTGTTTAGAGAAATAAGCCACTGGTCCAAGGTAATTCCTAAGCCTTCGAGTTAGAACATCCAAAGCTGTCCCTTGTTATTCATCCACATAGAGGGTGAAAGGTTTTTCTAAGTTTGAGAGTCCTGAAGAAGGGGCTGTCCCTGGCTTTTCTTTTAAGGCTAAGAATGCCTTTTGACAGGTTCCATTCCAATTCAAACGTTTGTGACCAACCCCTTTTGGAGGTTCATAGAGTGGTTTTGCTATGAGCCCAAACCTGGGAATCCAAACCCAGCAGAATCCAGCTATTCTCAAAAAGGCTTCTTAATTTGAGGGACCTGGAGTGCCAGGATGGTCTCTTTTCATCCCTGGTTCAAGATCCTAGTCCCAGGAGTGAGCATGTGTCCCAAATATGTGACCCTTTGGACAGAAATTTGGGCCTTTGGGGGGACACCTGATACCCTTGTTTTGTTTCAAAATTAAGGACTTGAATCATATGTTTCTGAGTCTTCCCCTAGTAGGGCTGGAAATTAATAGGTGATACACATATGGTAAGAGGCATCCATTAATTTACTGTAGTTTCCTTACCTCTTTTGCCAATGCTTTGCCAAAGAGATGGGGACTATCCTAAAGCCTTGGGGACAGGACAGTCCAGGCAAGCTGAGATGCAGCATGAGTATCTGGATTAGTCCATTCAAATGCAAACATGTATTGGGTATCCAGATGTAAAAGTATGTAAAAGAAAACACCTTTTAAATTGAATACTATGAACCAATGAGCATCTTCAGGGACTTGAGTTATTATTGTATAAAATTAGGAACTATCAGGTGACTGGAACTACTGCCTCATTAACTGCCCTAAGATCCTGAACAAATCTATATTCCCCATTTGGCTTATAAACAGGAAAAATGAGGGTGTTACATTGTGACTGATAGGATTGTAATAATCCATACTTCATTATCAGGGGATGGATGCCCCTCAGAGCCAAAGGTCTAAAAGGATACTGGATTTTTTTTTTTTTTTTTTTTTTGAGACAGAGTCTTGCTCTGTTATCCAGGCTGGAGTGCAGCGGCCCAAGGTTCACTGCAACATCTGCCTTCTGGGTTCGAGCAATTCTCCTCCCACAGCCTTCTGAGTAGTTGGGATTATAGATGTGCACCACCATACCTAGCTAATTTTTGTGTTTTTAGTAGAGATGGGGTTTTGTCTTGTTGGCCAGGCTGGTCTCAAACTCCTAGCTTCAAGTGATATGCCTGCCTTGGCCTCCAAGTGTTCTGAGATTACAGGCATGAGCCACCACACATAAAAGGATATTTTTTTTCCCATAGATAATTAACACTGGGTTTCAAAATAACCTGGACTGGGAGAACATTTGCAGTTCTTCCAGGAACTTCCATGTCACAAGCAGACGGGTCTACTTGAGAAGTAATATGTGGTGGAGGGAACGTCTTTTCTTTGTCTGTGTTAAGACATGAACTTAGAGCTAGGAGAGGTGTCCCTTCCCAGCCTGTGGCCTTCTCTTGAGGTGCTCCAAATTGAACTGCAGCCTGTTATTGGGAAAGTAAGTCTCTTCCCAGTAAAGGCATAAGGCACTCAAGACTAAGCAAAAATCTGTGGGAAAACATATGGTTCTCCACAGTGCAACTAAAAGAATGGGTGAATCTCCTCACTTTTAGCTGGTCACCAATCCTCATTACAGTACAGGAGTGGGAAGACAGCAGCCCCAAGGATGAAATCAGAACTGAGAAGGTGGCTCCCGTATCCAATAACTCAATATTTTTACCCACCAAGTCAAGAATTACCTGAGGCTCTTCTGTAGAGATGGCAAGGTGTCTGGTGGAAGCTGTAGGGAATCTTGGGCCCTGTCAGTCCTCTGTTCTCTTAGCCGTTAGGGGTCCGGGGATCTCAGACTCCCTTTGGAGACTGAGGCAGTCTTTCCTCCAGTGGCCCTCTTGCTTACAGAAGGCACACTGATTCCAGCCCAGGGGATGATGAGCTGGCTTTTGTCTGGGCATCCCAAAGCCACTCTTGCAACACTTTCTCAGGATGGGCAGCTCAAAAGCAGTAGGAGGCTGAAAGCAGCTGCAAACAATTGCACTTTTTGGCTATTTCCTTTGGTTTTCTCCTCTTCCTCTGCCCTGTCCCTATTGTTGTAAACTCCAAAGGCCATGTTTAAGAGTTGGCCCATGGAGTTTGGGGTCCCATTCCTGCCTTTTGCAACTTCCTCCTAATGTCAAGCATAGATTGAGTAATAAAATGCATGCCCAGAAGAGCCCACCCTTCTGGGGTGTCTGGGTCTACATTAGCATATTTCCTGAGTGCCTCAACCAAGCAGCCCTAAAACAGAATGGGATTTTCATCCTTCCACTGAGTTACTTCTCTATCCTTGTCATAATTAACTGGCTTAATCACACACCTTTTCATACTTTCTATTAAACAAGTTAGCATGTCATTTCTATGTTCAAGTTCTTGGGAACACTTCTGGTAATCCCACGGAGGGTGTGTATGTGGAACTGCATCTCCCCCTACATAAATGGCATGACCTTGGATATGAGCAGCTACCCTATCTGCATATTCACAGACCAGTACCCAGAATCCCTCACTTCTCCTCCAGTACAGCAAGTGGACAATAATATTGGCAAGTTGTGCCAAGTTAAATCAAAGGACACAATCAACTTAACAAAATCCTCTATAAACTTCCTTAGATCCTTCAAAAACCAGCCACATTTCTCCTTGAACAAAGCCAATTTAGACATAGGAAATGGCACATATACTCTGATTGTTCCCCTATCTCTGCTAGCTACCTCCCGCAATGGACACAGATTCAATTTCAGGGGCTGATATAGAGCTCCACTCCTGGTGGTTCTGGTTGGGCTTACTTCCTTGGGCAGTGGGGGATATAGGCTGGAGCTAGCTCAATAAAAGGGAGGGTTTCCTGATGACATTGAGTTGGAATCCTGCACTGGAGAACTGGCAGGACCCCTTGCAGAACTGGGCAACTGAGAAGACCCTAGGGAGGGCATAGGCCTTCCAGGGGGTGCCACTAGGAAGGGAGCATCAAGGATATCCCACGCAGTTTCTTGGTGCCTGGAAGTAACACGAGCCAGACACATCCAGCAGTTGACTCTTAAGTCAGAATTCTGGTAAGGGGCCATAGAAGCCTGGACATAAGGAATTTCTCCTCACTTCCCTTCCTTTTTACTGAATAAGTCCAATTGTAAAATAGTATGATAAGGTAAAGAACCAGTTTCAGGCCAAATTTCTTCTTCTCCCCAGAAAATTGTTTCTTTTTCTTTGAGCCATCTCATTTGAATTTGCTCCAATTGCTTTAAAGACACCCTAGTGGAGAGTCCTTTGGGATGCTCACTGTTGTCCCCATGTCTGACAAGGTTCTCTCCTACACCCAGAAGTTTTTCTGAGTCTCCCAAAAGCTCGGTTACTTTCCCTTTCAAATTCTCACCTCCTGCAGAGAAGATGTAAGTACAGGTAGCAAAGCGTTATGAAAGTAGATTATGAAATATGAATGTGAAGTAAAATGATGGGTCTGAATTCCACAGAGAGTGAAGAAAGCATTTTAGTTTGGGCAAAGAGGGGTTAAAAGAAACAAAGTGATCATGGAAGGGCAGAAGGGAAGGCATGAACAGTGTTGTTCGCTGAGGTGCCAGAAAATCTATCCAGCAGCCACAGAGACTGAAGAAAAATATTTGGGCAAAATGTTTGGGTGGCTGCTGCTTGCCTGCCACTATGGGTAGTTGTCACTTGGGTCAGGAGTCCAGGAACCCCTGGTTCCTGTGACCAAGAGTTCAATATGGGCTTGAGCAAGGTCCCATAGGAGGGGGCCTGGCTGTAATGGAAAATTGTAATCTTTTAATTTGAGGGCAGAGAAGATGACATCGACACTCCTCCACGGAGGGGCTCTAATCCACAATCCTATAGGGAATGTCAATGCTGAAAACCACAGAGCATCCAGGGAGAGGTCAACAGTGACAGTAGAACTCTCACCACAACAAAAAGCCAAAAACCCAGAAAACGCAAGTGTCAGCCAGTGAGGGTCCCCACACCAAATGCTGAAACCCTACAGGGTAGCCAATGGTGAACCCCAAAGGCCAACTTGGGGGCCACTGAACAATGTGACTTTGGCATCTCGGGGTCAACACAGTAAGGGACTTTCCACAACCAAGTGTCCTGCCTTAAACACTTCTTGACTGTCCTGTCCTGTCCCGTGTCATGTCATGTCCCATCCCATCTGGTCTTGTCTTTGTGGTCACCAGACAATGCAAGGAAGGACAACCCCAAAATTGGGGCTTAGCCCAGGAGAGTTCTTGGCTTTGTCCAGGTAAGAATTCAAGGGCAACCCAGTGGTGAAAGAAAGCAACTTTTGTTAAACTGGTACTGCTTCTTGTGGCACAGGGCTAACCCATGTGCATTGTGTGGGTTGCTAGCTAGTTGTATTTATACCCACTTTTAATTAGATGCTAGTTAGGAGGTGGGTTATTCAGAACTTTCTGGAAAAGGGATGAGGAGTTTCCAGAACCATATAATGTAACTTCCTGGCCATTGCTATGGCATGTTGACATGGCATTTATTAACCGTCATGGCACTGGTAGGAGTGTCTTCATGCTAATGAGCAGTGAGGGCAACTAGAGGTAGCTTTTGTCTCCATCTGCTGGTTTTAGTCAGCTTCTTTACTGCACCCTGTTTGGACCGGATCCCTCTCTGATCAACCGGGCCACAACTGCAAAATAAGTCCTGCCACTTTCCTACCTCAGTAGAATCTCTGCCAAAGAATGATCTTGAAAGTTTGCTGTTTACTCATGATCTGGAAAAATCTTCCTGTATAAGTCAAATTCCCACCCTTGAGATTTCTGAAGGACCAACAAGTAAAAACAATATACCCCAATGGGACTCTTAGGTTTCAAATAACTTACTCTCCTTTGGATTTCTTTTTCTGAAAACAAATTCTTCATACACATTGACTTGTCTTTTGCAATCCAATGTAAAATGGGACATCTTCCAAAGCTTTGAAACATACAAATTAGCCTCAAACTTTCCTACCAGACTTCCAGGCTAGAAGGCTGATTCATGTAAGAAGGACAAAGAAGACATTTCACCCATATCCTGGGTAACAGGAGGGGATCCTTTAGATAAGTTTGTACACCAGACTGGTAACCTACACTTTCTTCTAGCAGTGAGAGGTACTGAGATCCGTCACCCCCTCCTGCAAGTCCGAGACCCAGAGAGAGCCAAATTCTAGCCTAGAACTCAGCCAGCTCTTCACAGACTCCCATGTTTTACATTTTCCTCCACAATCATTTACTTTGAAAGATTTCAAACCTACAGAAAAGTTGGGAAAAAAAAGAACAGCTCTACACCGTTCCCCAAAGTTCAACAATTAACATTCCGGTACCTTTTTTCTCTGCCTACACACACCTACACGCACATTCATATTTCATAGTAAATGCAGACCAAAAAAAAAAAACTTCACTTCATCCCTAAACAGTTCAGCATGTATTTCATCAGATTAAGGACTTTATCCTATATAATTATATTACAATTCAATTATCAAATCTAAGGATATTAACATTTATTCAATAATATTATCTAATATATAGTCCAGATAAAAATTTTCTAATTGTTTAGAAAATGTCACATCTATACGCATATATGTGCATGTATATAGATATTTATGCATATATAATGTGTACATGTGTGTCTGTATGTGTATATATAACACATATGCACATTACATATGCATAAATGTCTTAATTTAATGATATTTATATGCAACAATATCTTAAAGATATATACATATCGTTAGCTGGAAGCTGCCTCTATCCATATTTTAAAAGTTTCTCCATATTTAGTGAACTGTAACCTAACTGGATGTATAAACAACCTGTAACCGACTCTTGTGCCAATGACTGAGTTTTAGGCAATCAAAGGTGGCCAACTCTTCAAACTGGGTTCAAATAAGACAAACTCAGAGCTGTAGCCAATCCGATTATTTTTGTACCTCACTTCTGTTTTCTGTAAGTCACTTTCCCTTTTCCATCCATAAATCTTCTACCACATGGTAGCACTGGAGCCTCTCTGAAACTATTCTGGTTAAGGAGCTTTCTGATTCAGGAATTCTTCTTTGCTTAATTAAACACTCTGTGTGTGTGTGTGTGTGTGTGTGTGTGTGTGTGTGTATTTTATATTATATACACATGTAATATATATATGTATGTGTATGTATAATATTTCTTTAAGAGAGTGAGAGAGAAGTGACTTGTGGTACTGATGTTGCTTCCCCAGGTTCCAAATAAAGTTCCTCAAGTTCCTCAATTGCACTTTACCTAACTAGAATTGTCCCTCCATTTCTTTGTTCTTGTTGCTAAGTTTTTGAAGTGGATAGGCTAGTTATCTTTTTCAATATCCTGCATTCTGGTCAAACTAAACATCTTTGGAAAGAACGGAATGTAGGAATTTGTGCTTCTTACCACTCAACTTGTCAGAAAGCAAGTGATGCAAGAACAAAATATTGTGAATATTTTTACATTGAAAGTATTAAAGAAAACTCAGCATCTGCCAGCAAGTTCATGGTGTGCCATGGTGGTATAGTGATTGGCACTTTGTGTTGTGAATGCAGAACCTTGATTCCAATCCGAAATGGCAGTGTGTGGCATCTTTTTGGGTAGAAACTGAGCTGTCTTTTGGGTTGCTTTCAATCCATGCACTGACTAAGTCCTTTAGCAGGATTTACCACTGACTCCTGCAATGCAGTGCAGTCAGGCAAAAAGGAGACCCCACATTGCACACATCTAGGGCCCAGGACATGCCCTATATCTCACCATGGAGCAGAAAATATCCCAAAGGGTAAAATGCCACCTTTCAATCCACCATGTTGATAGCTTCCACTAATGCAGCGGTGTGGTCATAACTGGTTTTTACTGTTTCTCACAATGGCTGCAAGCCTTATTTGTGACTAGAGAACAAGGTTTACCACTGACTTGCCAGCGTGATACAGCCAGGGCCATCAAAACACACCTGCACTAGGTCATTGGGAACTTTGGAGGTGCCTCACATCTGGGCATGTGTTGAACCACCCCACAAGGTGAAACGCCTCTTCTCAAGGAGACTTGTCTGTAGTTTCCACTAATGAAATTGTGTTGTCATAGCTGTTTTTCTGGTTGAGATATTAGGAGGGATTTTGTGAGGGGTGAGTGGGAATGAAAATGAGCTTTTACTGAGTTTAAAATAAAATCTAAACTCCTTGCCATGGTCTACACTGGCTTGTCTCCATCTTCCATCCTCCACCCCCCATGTTTATGCTAAAGAGCAGACTATTGAAATGTAATTCACACAGTGTAAAATTCAAACATATTAACTAGGACAGGTTATTAAATACTGACAAATGAAATCATCACCCAGATCAAGTTATAGAAAATTTCCATCATCCCAAAAAGGTCTGTAGAGGCCAGGCACAGTAGCTCATGCTTGTAATCCCAGCACTTGGGAGGCCGAGGTGGAAAGACTGACTGAGCCCAGCAATCTGAGACCAGCCTGGGCTACACGGCAAGACCCCCAACTCTATAAAAACTTTTTTTTCAAATTAAAAAAAAAATTTTTAAAGGTTCATAGAGTCCCTTTCCTGGCAATCCCACCCTTATCCCCTTCCCTTTCCAGGCAATCCCACCCTTCTCCCCTTAGTTAATTACTATTCTGACATTTATCATCATAGATTATGTTGCTCTCTTCTTGAAACTCACATAAATTCACTTTTTGTGTTATGCTTTTTCTTCATGTCTTTGAAATGCATCCATATTTTTCTATGTATCTAGTTTATTTGGGTGTTGCTGGTGAGTGTTATTCCAATATGTGAATACACCACAGTTGATGGACAATTTGGTTATTTCTAGTTTGGACTATTATGAAGAAGGCTGCTGTGCATGAATATTCTTGTACAAATCTATTTATCAACAAATATTCTGTGTTTTCTTAGATTTTGTATTTGTCTCTATTTGGCATCTATTCATCACAGGACAATTATAATAACTATATATTCTTATTTTCTTTATTTTTTTCTTAAAATAATTTATAGATGTATGCTTGGTATACTAAAAGCTGTACATATGTAATGAACACAACTTGCTGAGTTTGGATATAAGTATAGACACATTAAATCATCACCACAGGTCAGGCGCGGTGGCTCATGCCTGTAATCCCAGCACTTTGGGAGTCCGAGGTGGGTGGATCACGAGATCAGGAGATTGAGGCCATCCTGACTAACATGATGAAACCCCACCTCTACTAAAAACATACAAAAAAAAATTAGTCGGGCGTGGTGGTGGTCACCTGTAGTACCATCTGCTCAGGAGGCTGAGGCAGGAGAATGGTGTGAACCCAGGAGGCAGAGCTTGCAGTGAGCAGGGATCATGCCACTGCACTCCAGCCTGGGCAACAGAGTGAGACTCCATCTCAAAAAAAAAAAAAAATCATCACCACAATGTATACAATAAAACTATTTAGCTGGGCACAGGAGCTCACACCTATAATCCCAGCACTTTGGGAGGCCCAGGCTGGTGGATCACTTGACGTCAGGAGTTTGATACCAGCCTGCCCAACATGGTGAAATGCCGTCTCTACCAAAAATACAAAAATGGTCAGCATAGTGGCGCACACCTGTAATTTCAACTACTTGGGAGGCTGAGACACGAGAATCACTTGAACCTGGGAGATAGAGGTTGCAGTGAGCTGAGATCGCACCACTGCATTCCAACCTGGGCAGCAAAGGGAGACTCCATCTCAAAAAAAAAAAAAACTATTTACCACCTCCAAAAGTTCTCTCCTGACCTCTTTGCTTACTATTATTATTATTTTGTTTTATATTCTAATTGACACACAATAATTATTCATGTTTATAGGAGTACATATGATATTTTGATACATGCCTACAATGTGTAATGATCAAATCAGGATGTTTAGGATATCCATCATCTCAAACATTTTATCATTTCTCTGTGTTGGGAGCATTTGAAATTCTCTCTTCTTAGCTCCTTTGAAATGTACAATATACTGCTCGTAGCTGTAGTCACCCTACTGTGCTGTTTCTTTTCTGAGATTCCACCTAACCCCTTGATGTTCCAACTGCTGTGGTTGTCTAAAACTTTGTCCTCTGTTCCTTTAATCTAGGAAGACAGTTTGGTTTTGTATTGTAATTTAGCTAATCCAAGTAAGGGGGAGCAAAGTTTGTTCTATAAACTAAAAATAAAATCCTAAGTCCCCCAACTGACTAAATGGAACCCCCATTGGCCAACGGGACCCTAGGCAAACCTTATAAACTGAGTCCCAGGCCAAGAAGGAACAGGAGGCCAGACAAGCCCCATTATATTCCCACCCTTTTGCAATTTAGACAAAACTGACCAACATTAATGTTATCACAGAGATCATAAGACTGACGGAATGGACTCTTTATGGCAATAAGACACCAAATTATAAATAGGACTTAGGACCATTCCAGGCAAGGATTGATTAACTCACACACCCCGTACATGCAAAGAATAAACTATGTTCTAACTGCTACAAGGCTTTTTTTCTAGCAGCTAAACAAGCACTGGCCTTGAGAATAGGGAGTGCTGAAGCACTTGCTGCTCACCCCTCACCAGATACTGAACCCCACTGTTCCACAAGCCAGAACTACAGCCTTGACTGACAAGAGACTGATTTCAGTAACTTTCTTCTGATGAGAAGACCAGCGACCATGGACTGGTTCTGTCAGTTTTACAGTATCTGTGCATTTGAGTGCCTTTGTGTCCTGAAAAGACCTTTGTGTTAGGGCCTGATTGTAATGCATTTAAATGCTAAGTATCCATAACAAGGTGAACAAGGTTGTATATTACATGAATGTTTGTTCAATAAGCATGCATCAGGACCCCCTTCATAAATATTCATGAATCCTCCTGTAACTTGTTGAATATGTTAGGCCAACCCATTCAACTTAAATTCCTGTCTTGCCCCTCTCTCCCTCAAAGTGCCCGCTCTGGGCTTCCTGCAATTCCCAGCCTGTCAGGATGACCACCTCACATGCTGTAACCCTTTATAAGAAATAAATTCTCCTCTGTAACCTCACAAATTGTATGGTTTTTCAGTTAACAGCTCTCTGCTGAAAGTTTGCAAAATGGGAAACTCACTACATGCCATTCTTCCACATGTCAGCCTGCTTTTTGTTCAGTCTTCCGGAACCTTCAAATTATATTTTTATATATATATATGAAATAAATTTTTCTAGTTTATAGTCATTATCTGTGGGAGAGTTGCTCTGGAAGCAGCAAACAGCCATTACCAGACACAGAACACATTCTGTCAGTAATGGCAGCCCAGCAAATAGGGCAGGAGCCCCACCCAGGTGTGGATTGATACATGGCTGTATAACCTTGAGCAAGCTGCTTAGTCGACCTCTGAAGTCAGTACTGCTGTATGAGAAATGGAGATATGAGAAGAACTAGGAGTGCTAGGGTGCCCAAGGGAGAAAAGAGTAGGTAACAAGATTTTTGGTCAGGAGCATGAGAAACAGGCAGAGGGTCGCCATTAACTCCCCTTCTTCACCAGAGTTTTCTGGCACCCAAGACTACAGAAATTCTCCTGCAACTGGGCCTTGGGGCACATCGCAAGTTCCAGTAACAAGAGCTAAGATTGCCTGTTTTGGATGCCATAGAAAACATATATTCCCTGACAGGGAATTGAAACTGGGTCACGGAGGTGAAAGGGCTGAATCCTAACCAGTAGACCACCAGGGAAACACCAGCAAGTACTTTTCATTCCTCTTTCTTTCCAAAGGTTTCTCCAAAAGGTGAACCTGCCTGCAATGCCCAGGAAGCCTGCCAGATGCACAAGTCAAAACTGATCTAGAGAAGTATGCTGTGCTCCCTGAGAAGTGCGGAGCCACTGGAACCACAACCAGCTTCAGACAGGAGCCAATGAGGCCATCAAAACCCTCAACAGAGGCATCTGTGAGTTCATTTTAGTGGCTGCAGATACGACGCTGCTAGAGAGCATTCTGTACCTCCCACTGCTGTGTGAAGACAAGAATGTGCTGGGCCTGCCTGGAATGTTTGCACACTCCAGGCAGGCCCTGGGGCGGGCCTGTGGGGTCTCCAGTCCTGTCATCACCTGTTCTGTCACCATCAAAGAAGGCTCACAGCTGATCCAGTCCATTCAGCAGTCCATTGAAAGGCTCCTAGTCTAAACCTGTGGCGTCTAAACCTGTGGCCTCTGCTGCACAATCTCTGCTGACTCCTCCCCCTGAGGTTATTTTCAGCTACTTTCTATTGCTATAAAATATTATAGTACTAAATCTGGTTTCTGGGGTTTTGTATAGTTTTTGTTCTGTTTTACAGGGTTGTTTTCCCCCTTCTCCCTGCCCACCCTCTCTCTGCCATCCTTCATCCTCTTATCCTCTCTATTGAAAAATGAACAAATGTTCAGAGCAGAGGAAGTTGAGTGGTGGCACCAACAAAGGCAGGAAGAGCCAGGAGAACATGATGGGAGTGGGGATACAGACCTGGTTCTAGCTGCCAGTCACTAACTTTCTACTGTGTGCAGGGAGCGATGCAAGTAAACACCACCCACTATATATCCCCTGTGCCTGGCATAGAGAATCATTCATACATGTTGAAATGATCGAGGGGTTTGCTTCTAGGGGATTATATATCATTTTGGGAGGAAGCAGGTCTTCTGTGAGGCTCTTTGGTTTATGTCCAAGTGTCATTTATTAATGTAGCCCTGCTGTTTGCTTTCAGTATGTATGTTCTTCCTCCACCTCACAATTGTGCCCCCGATAGTGGCCAGGCAGCAGCATACCAAAGAGATGTGCTGCAAGATTTCAGAGGTGGGTGAATGAGACACAGGAAAGTGGACTCAGGTCTTGAAAGATCCAGGAGTGGCCAGGGCAAAGAACATGAACTGGTGCTGGAATGAAGGATTCTGGGAAGGTTGTGGAGACCTGGCTGGTAGCTAGAGCAGAGATGATGCAATCCAAGGAAACATCTCTCTGGTGAATCAAGATTTCTTCAGTGGATGCTTAGTCCCAGCTCTGATAGTCCTACCCCTGTTTCCTGTCACAGTGCAGGTCATATGTATTCTTTATCACATGAGGAGATTGCTAATTAATGTGTCATTTATTTTGTGAGCATCCTAATAATTATATTCATATTCCAATTTAATAAAAAAAAACTGATCTAGAGATGCCCCTTTTCAAGGTGACAGCATGGCTCTGGAGAGATGGCCACAGGAACCATGGCAGTGGACCAGGTTGCTGGGAGAAGGCAAAAGGGGAGACACCCAAGCTGAGAAGGGGCTAAGCATCAGCCCCTGAGACCACCAACAGCAGGCCTGAGACCCATACAGGAAACCAGACACCCTGGATGAAATTTCTTTCAAGCAAGGCCCGTGGTCCCTGACAGAGCACCAGATTTTTCCCACTAAAACCTTTCGCATCTGCCCTGGTTCCATCTTAGTTGGAACTCTTTGTTCTCATCCTTGCAATACACAGAGGAAAAAAAATCACAGGTTTTTGATTGTTTTAAGATAAGGTCTTCCTCTGTCACCCAGGCTGGAGTGCAGTAGCGTGATCATGGCTCCCTGCAGCCTCAAACACCTGGGCTCAAGTGATTCTCCCATGTTAGCCTCTGGTGCAGCTGGGACCAAAGCTGCTCCACCACAGAGACATGGTTTTGCCGTTTTGCCCAGAATGGTCTGAAACTCCTGAGCTCAAGGGATCAGCCTGCCTAGGCTTCCCAGAGTGCTGGGACTACAGGCATGAGACACCTTGCCCAGCCAACCAGAATTCTTTTTGATGCCGATATTTTACTCAGACTCCACATCTAGGTAGGAATTCATGTTTTCAAGTAGGGAGGTTGCTCTACACAATCCTGTCCTTTCCTGATCACTGAATTAGAGTAAATCACTGTCCTGAAGAAGGTACTCTTGGCAGAGTGGGTTGGCCTGTCTTTCCACCCTTTCTTGACTCTGCCCTCACCTTCAAGCCTCTTTCTGGCCTGTGTTCAAGGTCCAGAAACATGCTTAAGACCTCTCTGTGTGGCTCCTCTTGAAGAGTCAGGAAGCCCATACTTCCTGTTCAGCGGGCAGAGAAGCTTCAAGCCGCACAGTTTTGGGTATTCTAGGATCCCACAAGGCACAAATGTGCAGTGGCCCACGAAGTGAGTTTGTGGGTCTCCAGATACCTGCAGCCCTTTCTGCTCCTGTAGAGTAAAGGGCAATTGCCTTTTTTTTCTGTCCAGGAAGGACATCAAAATGTTCTGACTCAGAAAGACAGTGAGTCCTCTCCTCTGGGTCAGTGGGGAGGGAGAGAGAGAGAGATTTCAGAAGGAAGAAAGCAGAAAAAGATGTCACAAAATTGCCTAATCAAAAGTTACCATGATGCCTGCCTCATGTGGAGCTGGTCTCCCAGTCTCTAGTGAGGAGACATAGTCCAGTCCAGTCCCAGTCTCCAGTCTGAGCCAAAGCAGAACAAAGCTGGACACTGCAGCCTGACATCCAGCAAACATTTTGTCACTTTCCCCAGGGTGGGAGCCTTTGAAAACTTTGGATGTGAAGGAAACATGGTAACCACTGCAATAAGAAAAGCAACTGCTGGAGAAAATGGCACTTTATTCCCCAAACTTGTTTTTACACTCATGTCTAAGAAACACCTTAGAAACAACATCAACATCTTTCAGCAAAAGGAAATTCTGCCTGTTGACCTTTTGCTGTGAGACAAACTTGAAAACTTCACAGACACTGCCTTTCTCTGAAAACTGCCCTTACCTCTTTGTTATAATTCACTTCAAGACCTGTTGAGTAGGAACATTAAAATGGCAAACAAAAAGATTCAAGTATTATGAAAGAATGCAATAGAACTGCCCTTAAAAAAAAATCTCAAGATGGAGGTGGAGATCCTGCGATCACGAAATCTAAATAGGCTGCTCCTGTGTCCTTCAGTGGTGATGGCTCTGAAACCCTTGTGTTTTATAAACTTAGTGGCCTGGTCTTCAAATGAATTCAATGCAGGCCAAGAAGCACAGTTTGGCCTGGGTTGGATGTTCTACATTTTCAAGCAGTCAAATGCCTTGAGACACAGCATTTGCTACAGTACCTGCTAAAACTTGAACGTGTGAATAAATATAGCTTAAATTGAGTTGAATAAACTAAGCGAGAGTGGCAGTGAAGGATGCCCTTTGGAAGACTTCGAGGTGCTGAGGCTGAAGGGCTGGCAAGGAAATAGCATATGGGTCAGGCCCCTCGGCCTGGGGGAAGCGCTGGCAGGGAGGGTCCTTTGGTTCCTGGGAGGACCCGAAGCGTGATCGCCTGTCAAGAGCCAAGAGATCTGATGGCCAACGCTGGGGAAAAGGCTCCCAAGGCTCAGTCAGCAGCCCTGCAGGGGCGGCGTCCACACTCCTGTGCGGCACAGGGCACTCAGGGCTCCGACGCTCAAAACCCACCAGCTCCTGAAACTTCTGGGAGCCGGAGAGAGTCAGCTGGGAGAATCCCACACAAGGGCACTCCATTCCTGGAAACCCTGCATAAGATGCAGGATCCCAAAGCCAGATTGGGGGTCCCTAGGGTCTATGGTTTCAGGGCTAGGCATGGAACCATAAATGAGGGTTCAGCCTGTCTGCCTGAGGGATTGTGTTTCCTGGCGTCTTTTCCACTGAAATTTTGAAAAGCCGTCGAATTTCTTATATTGGAAATTCTAGTAGTTAAAAACAGCAGGCATTAACATTTTCAGGAATATGACTTCTGCCAGGAACTGAGGGGTTTCTGTGGTGTAGTGATTACATGTTCGCTTCACATGTGAAAGACCCCCAGTTTGAAATCGAGCGGCAACACCCTTGCTTTTCTGAAGGTTGGAAATCCGTAGGTGATTCTCAAGAAACATGAAAGGAATGCGATTACTAATCAACAAATCTGCTCACAGTGAACCACACCTCATTCCTTGTCCTGCTAGTCAGAGTGGTGAGGAGGGAAGGGCACATTTGTCACCGGGCAATCATTTCAGCAAGGGAGGTTGAGGGCAACACAACACTGTTAAGTTTTAGATCAGGAAATCTCACAAAGTTCTCTTCATTCTCTTCTAATGCCCGAATTTCTCCATGGGCTGACAATGAATAAGTGATTACATCTTTGATAGCTCAGGAGTTATTTCCTGGGGGTCCTGCCTGGCTGCCCTCCTTCTAGGAGCACAGTTGTGGAACAGGTTGATTTGCCTGAGAAAACCAATCTGAAGCTGCATCTGGACCTCAAGCCAAGGATATGGAGTCAATATTCCATATTCACACCAATGAAGAATAGATAGATAGATAGATAGATAGATTTTTGTTATTGTTTTTCTTTTTGTTGTGTTTTTTTTTTTTTTTTTTGGAGATGGAATCTCACTGTTGCCCAGGCTGGAGCACAGTGATGCCATCCTGGCTCACTGCAACCTCTGCCTCCCAGGTTCAAGTGATTCTCCTGCCTCAGCCTCCCGAGTAGCTGGAATTACAGGTGTGCACCAACATGCTTGGCTAATTTTTGTATTTTTAGAAGAGATGGGGGTTTCACCATGTTGATCAGGCTGGCCTCAAACTCCATACCTCAGGTGATCCAGCCACTTCAGCCTCAGAAAGCACTGGGATTACAAGTGTGAGCCACTGTGCCCCACAAAAGTAATATTTTTAGGCTGAGCTCTGCAGCTCACACCTGTAATCCCCGCATTTTGGGAGATGGAGGTGGGTGGATCATCTGAGGTCAAGAGTTTGAGACCAGCCTGGCCAACAAGGTGAAACACCGTCTTTACTAAAAATACAAAAATTAGCCAGGCATGTTGGTATGTGCCTGTAATCCCAGCTACTCCAGAGGCTGAGACAGGAGAATCACTTGAACCCAGGAGGGAGAGGTTGCAGTGAGCTATCATGCCACTGCACTCCAGCCTGGGTGACACAGCGAGACTCTGTCTCGAATATTTTTATATTAACAATGCTTACATTTCCCTACCCCCAAATAACCTTTCTCAGAAAACTGCAATTGCCCAAACCACTCTCCACAGGCTTCAGGAACCAACAGTTTTAATAGACACAATTCCTGATGTGTGGTGTACAGGTCCCGGAAGGCTCTCACCCACTTTCCCACCCTTGTCTCCTGCTTTTGCCTTCTATTCTCCTTGACAGGTTTGGGGTCACTGCATCCAGGGCTTGCTTTGCCTTCTCTTCTCTGGAGGGAGCGCTTAGGCACTTAGGTGCCAGACTGCTGCTTGGAACCAATGAGTGACCAGCATTGGTGTAGCTGCAGGCCAAGGCATCTGAACCGTCAGGGATCTGCCTTTTACCCAGGTCAAAGGTCCAAGGACTCTCCTCACAGATTTCTGCCAGCCCACTCCAGATATACACATCTTCCTGCAGGTTCAGTTTCTGCTCAAGGCCCAGCACAAATGTCATGGATCAACTGTGACTTTATGATTTTTTGCCAGGACTTCATGGATCCACCAGGAGTATAGACAAATGTGAAAAGATTACTAGTTCAAAGATTATAAACCCATAGAAACACACCAGAATTTACCTCCCACTCTGGAAGGTGAGTGGGGTGGCTGTATGGGTTGTTGCTGCACTTCAGGCCAAGCACTAATTCCTTCGGTATCACAACCCCGCCCCCAAGGCAGACACGTTGATGAGGAGAAAATGTATTACTATCTTTTATTCGAAAAACACCAGTGGGGCTGGGTGCGGTGGCTCACGCCTGTAATCCCAGCAGCAGAGGCGGGTGGATCACCTGAGGTCAGGAGTTTGAGACCAGCCTGTCCAACGTGGTGAAACCCTGTCTCTACTAAACACACAAAAATTAGCTAGGTGTGGTGGTGGGTGCCTGTAATCCCAGCTACTGGGGAGGTTGAGTCAGGAGAATCGCTTGAACCTGGGAGTCGGGGGTTGCAGTGAGCCGAGGTTTCACTCCAGCCTGAGTGATAGAGTGAGACTCCTCAAAAAAAAAAAAAAAAAAAAAAAAGGCCAATGGGATTTTTCTTTCCCACATTTCCTCAGCTCACACTGGCCCTGCTCCTGGCTGCTCAATCTCTATGTAGACCAGGCTCACTAGGTGAGTAATAAAGACTCCAACAGATGCAACAAATGAGGTTATGTTGACAGTGAGAAACTGCATGTTTTGGCCAGAAACTGAACCTAGGGAAGAGGAACAAATTCCACCTGAATCACTAATGCTGTTAGTTTAAAAAAGTCTGCTTAGCTTATGATACATTCAATACTTCTAGATCTGATTTTGTTCACCATTCACATTAGGCGTAGGGTTCATTTTCCAGACTCCTTTACAGACATGCAAATCAGCTGGTTCAAACTGAATGCAATGGCTCAATTGTTTTCAGTTGAAAACCCTGAACCCCTTCATTCTTCTGGAGTTCCATCTGGGATGGACGGGAATGCCAGCCTGCTGCAGAATTGTTTCCAGGCTAGGCACAAAGAAAAGGATTGGTGGCAGACTCCCTGAATTGAGGAAGTGAAGCTAAGTGTCTGGGGAGAGCAAGAAAGAGTTCATAGTACAAAGATCCAGTGAGGAGAGAGCTGAGCAGAGAGAGAATCTGGGCATATGTACAGTTTCTGCCACCAGTATTCAGCGGAGCACTAGCCAGTGCATGATTGTGAAAAGAGTAGCTGACTACTGCCAGGGAAAGAAGCATCCAAGAAAATCATGGAATTGCATCTGATACTCACATAGCACAGAAAACAGTATCTGTTCACACCAGCCAGACTGGAATTATGCATAATTCATAAAGCTTTCATAATGGGATATAATCAGCCTTGGCCTGAGCACTACTCCTGAACCACATAAAAGTTCATAAAAACAAGATCCAAAAATGTTTACAGGTCATTTAGGTGCACCCCAGAAAAAATTCAAGATGATTTATAGGAATTATAAAATATAACTTCCTGCTCACAAGGGAAAAAAGAAGGAATTTTAAAATAGCTAGTATGCAAGAAGGTAAACTTCACAATGTCCAGTATCCAATTAAAGAATTCCAACTATGCAAAGAGCCAAGAAATGATGACCCATAAAGAGGGGAAATAATCAGTTAATCAAAATTGAACCAGACCTAACATAATGTTAGAATTAACAGAGAGGACAGCCAGGCATGGTGGTTCACGCCTGTAATCCCAGCACTTTGAAAGGCCAAGGCAGGCAGATCACTTGAGGTCAGGAGTTCCAGACCAGCCTGGTCAACATGATGAAACCCCATCTCCAGTAAAAATACAAAAATTAGCTAGGCATGGTGGTGCATGCCTCTAATCCCAGCTACTCGGGAGGTAGAGGCAGGAGAATTGCTTGAACCTGGGAAGATGTTGTGGTGAGCTGAGATCATGCCATTGCACTCCAGCCTGGGCAACGAGAGTGAGACTGTCTCAAAAAAAAAGAAAAAAGAAATGAACACAGAGGGCTTTAAAACAGTTATTATGACAATATTCTACGGGTCCAAAGAATTAAGCAGAGGTATCAAACATATAAAAATGGTCAGAATCAAACTTTAGAGATTAAAAATTACAACATCTGAGATAATAAATTCACTGGATACAATTAACAGCAGATTAGACACTGCAGAAAAAAATATTAAGAAACAAAAAACCATGAATGATTGAAATATCTAAAATACAACCCATGGTAACAATTTTTTTTTTTAAATGAACACAGCATCAGTGAATGATAGCGCAAGTTTAAGACATCTAATAGACAAATTAAAGGAGTCCTCCAGGCAGAAGGAAACTGACACAGGATGAAAATCTGGATGTACAAAAAAAAAAAAAAGAACACTAGAAATGACATCTACATAGACAAATATATAATTTTAACATCTGACTGTTTAGCCCGGCCTGGTGGCTCACACCTGTAATCCTAGCACTTTGGGAGGCTGAGGTGGGTGGATCACTTGAGGTCAGGAGCTCGACACCAGCCTGGCCAATATGGTGACCGCTCCCCGCCCCCCACCCCGGCACTCTACTAAAAATACAAAAATTAGTCTGGCGTGTTGGCCCACGCCTGTAATCCCTGCTACTCAGGAGTCTGAGTCAGAAGAATCACTTGAACCGGGGAAGCAGAGGTTGCAGTGAGCTAAGATTGTGCCGCTGCACTCCAGCCTGCCCGATAGAGAGAGACTCGTCTTAAAAACAACAACAAAAACACATCTGACTCCTTAAACAAAAGTAATAAAGATGGATTGTAAGGTTTATAACACGTGTAAAGTAAAATGCATGACAATAGCATAAAGGCAGGGAGAGGAGTAATGTGAAGAGGTATGATACCAGTTGAAGGCAGACTGTGATGGGTTAATTTTTGTGGAAAGCAAGGCAGAATTTTTGAAGTTTCTTTCTTCATATACTTTCAGGTTCCCATACAAACAACCTAGTTTATTCTGGAGGGATCTTATTTTATAGGAGGCTTGGAGGGGGACCTTTTGCTTTGTGTCCTCGTGGGATGCACAAGACACAAGGATAATGGAAGAGCTTTTCACTTTTAAATATAGTGATGGGCCTGAGGAGAAACAACTGCAATTTTTTTTTTTTTTTTTTTTTTTAATGAGAGGGGATTCTCACTGGTCTTGAACTTCTGAGCTCAGGCGAGGTTTCCCCTCTTTTAATAGGCGTGAGCCACCGCACCTGGCCACAGCTACCAACATTTAAAATCACGTCCCTGGGTGGGCTCGAACCACCAACTTTCCGGTTAACAGCCGAACGCGCTAACCAATTGCGCCACAGAGACAACCTCAGTTGGTCGCTTTCATCTCCACATAGATTAAGCAATCACTAAACTCTAGAGGTTGCCATTCGCTTTCTGCAGGACAAGTGTGCAGACTAGAAAGCTTCGGAAAACCGGAGAGGCTGAGTCGACTAATCCTGTTGTTGCACGTTTGAAACGCGTGCATTGCCTGACTCTGAAACCAGAAGGGCGGCCGAATGGCCTTCACCCTCCGTTAACCCTCGCCTGCTTCAGAAGCCAGTGCCTCTGGAAATGCCTGGATCTGCGACCCCAGCCTGCGCGTAGTAGGGCCCAAGGGAAGCTGAATGCCCCGACGGCTCTCATGGTAGCTCTTTCTATTTTTTGCGCCGCCTTCAGACAATCATCTACTCCACTTGCTCTCCCCTCACTCAGCTCGGCTTCAGTAGATGGGGTCGGTGGGGCGGGAGCGGGAAAGAGGCAGGGGAGTCAAAAGGGAAAACGTGAAAAGGAGGAGGGAGAAAGCAGGGGAGACCAGGACGAGACAGTGGGACAGCCCAGGATGTCCGTGCAGAGGGCACCGGCTGGATGCAGAGAAGATGGGATAGGTATCAGAATGGAGAGGGAAACGGGGAGAAGAAGTGAGAGAAAATCACAAGAACCTGTAACTGTCCAAGAATAAAGAAGTAAAAATCGCATAAATGTTTTTACATTAAAAAAATAGTAATAATCGGGGGATCGGGCGCGGTGGCTCACGCCTGTAATCCCAACACTTTGGGAGGCCGAGGTGGGTGGATCACTCACCTGAAGTCAGAAGTTCGAGACCAGCTGGGCCAACATGGTGAAAGCTGTCTCTACTAAAAATACAAAAATTAGCTGGGTGTGGAGGCACAAGCTTGTAGTCCCAGCTACTCGGGAGACTGAGGCAGGAGAATCGCTTGAACCTGAGAGGCGGAGGTAACAGTCAGCTGAGATGGCACCACTGCCCTCCAGCCTTGGCGACATAGCGAAATTCTGTCTCTCAAAAAAATATATGCAAATAAATAAAAGAGGGGTGGGGAATCAAAACAACTGCAGTAGGTGTGGGGCGCGTTGGGATTCTATAGTGGTTAGTACTCTGCGTTGTGCCTGCAGCAACCTCTGAATGGAAAACGGGGAGTGTGCCCAACTGCTTGGTAGAGTGTAGACATTGTGCTATTTGAACTGTGGTACCATCGCTTCGACGTCCTAGTGCTGATTTTTACACCTGCCTTTTCTGCTTAGGGCACCGGCCACAGTTTTCCATTTGTGCCCACTCCACCTGCTGTCTTTGTTGGGTCAGTGAACATCGCCTCCCTCTACCGCTCAATCAGCAAACCAGACCGCCCTCGAGGACCTCACCCGCAGTTCACCCTCCTCCCAACTTCGCGGGCGTAGCCTCCAGTCGCCTCTTCCGAAGGCCTAACGAGCATGTTAGCTGTGAACGAAGGTGAGGAGTCTCCGCTGACTAGCTGGTGCCCGTGTCCAGGGCACGCCCAACCGCCACGACTTGGCTTGGCCTCTCTCTTAGTTATTCGCAGCTCAGCCTGATAGGCGCCTGCGGGACGGCGACGGCAAAAAGGGTGGGCTTATTAGGTGCAGCTCCACAGGGGCTGGCATCTCTGCACGGCTGTGTACACTTGAACGAAACGCTCAGTCGCTCTCTAAAGCCGCTTCTGCGGACGACGGACACGGAGATAAATAGGAGCCGTATGTCGTGAGAGGTGATCCACCACGACTTGTCCTCCTTCTCCCCGGGTTTGCACCTCTCTGTGGAGACCATTCTGCATCTGGCCCTTGGAGCAGGCCAACTGACAGCGTAGTAAAGGGAGATTCCTGCGGGAGGGCGGCCAGTGCAAAACAATCCCTGAGCGGGAATCGAACCCGGGCCGCAGCAGTGAAAGCGCCGAAACCTAACCACTAGACCACCAGGGAGATGAGGAGGGTTATTTTCTCTCCTTTCTTCAGTATGAATGGACAGTTTCCCTGTGCTCTGGGAGGACTTGGGCCTTGTGAGTGTCGCTCTTTGCTCCTGGAGTCCTCTCACAAGGCTGTTCCCTCCCTGCTTTCTTCAAAAACAGCCTGCAGGCGACACACCGAGGGCTCCTGGAGGGACACCAAGGCCATGAGTCCCGAGTCCTGGAGCGAGTTGCAGCCACCCGGCCGCAGCTCACCACTGGCCTAAAGATGCGCCTATGCGAGGCGGCAGCAACTGACAAGACCGTCGCGGGTCGCCAGGTCCAGAGCCGCGCACCAGGTTGCCAGAAGGAGGCAGGAGCCGGGAGGCACCCGGGGTGAAACGGAGGCACCCTCTGCATCATAAAGGAACCAGACCCTGGCACCCTCAACATCATAAGGAATCAGAGAGATGCGGAAACCGAGACGGGCTGGATGGGAAACTCTTCTCAGGAAGGCTCCGGACCCCTCACCTGGTCTCCGACCTTCCCCTGCAACCTGTGACACCATTTTCCCATCTTAGGCGATGGCAACGCTACCCTTCCGTTTGCTCCGGGCAAAACTTTGAGAGTTCCCTCTGATGCTGGAATTTTTTCCTCAGATCCAAGATCCAATTGGTCACCAATTCGTGATTTCCCATCGGCCAAGTGCGCGGGCATTGATCTACACGCGAGTTTCTCCACCTCCGCGGAATGGCTACTTCGGGGTAGGGGAGGGGCCCTCCCGCGGTGGATTGTAAGGTGTTAGGCAGCATCCTCGCCTCTGCTGACTAAATACATGCCAGGGGCTTAACATTCTCCCTCCCTGTTTCCCCCAATCGTGGCCTAGTGTCCCAGCGGGGATGGGAGACGCGTGTGAGGGCGAAGTTGCCGCCTGTTGAGAACCATTGCCGCCCACGGTCCTGCCCTCTGAATTTGTGCGGAGGACTCTCCAGGTGAAGGCTCAAGGGTGGATCCAGCTCGAGACACCCTCGCTCCCCCTCACAGTCGGACCTTAAGATTTGAGGCTTTTAATATCTCCACATCATGAGATTCGAAACCTTTAGGTCTTTTCTTCTGTTCTGTTCTCCAAATCAGCCTCTTCCGAGCCTGTTGACAAGGGCCAGCCAGGCAGAGGGCTGGGCTCGCTCAACGAGGCTCCTCTCGCCCCTCCTGGAGCTTCAGGCCTCTTTCGGTTGCAGAAAAGCTTTACGGGCCAATTCGTTCGGCATCCCCGGGGGCAGGTGCGCGGTGCACGAGGAAGAAGAGGGTTTGACTGCGGTTCTCCACCCCCCGGCGCCCAACCTCACCCCAGTGCGCGCGCTCTTCCAGGCTCCTGCTAGTCCCACTCGCCGGGAGTTAGGTCTCGGGTCAGCCTGAGCTGCCGAGACGCCCAGGCCCGGAAGGACACGAAGGGGAAACCAGCCGCTCACTTCGGTCTTGTCCGGAAGGGATCCCTTTCTGACGGGAAAGAAGGGCGGCGAGAATAGACTCCTTACCGTAGTAAGATACTATATTATAAACAAAACCTAAGGCCATGCCTGGCAAGGTTAAGTCATGCACCCCTGAACTTATAAAATAAACTATGTTCTAATTGTCACAGTTTTTTTTTTTCTTCTTCCTTTTTCTCTCTAGCTAAACAAGCACTGAGCTTGAAATAAGCAATGGTGAAGCACTTGCAGCTCACCCATTTACCATAAACTGACTGAGCCCTCCCTACACAAGCCAAAACTACCTCTTTGATTGGACAAGAGACTGCTTTCAGTAACTTTCTCTTGATAAGAGACCACTGGCTGTGGACTGCTTCTGGACAGTTTACAGAGGCTATGCACTTGATTGTCTTTGTGTCCCTGCTTCACTTTTTGAAGCATAGGGCCTAATTATAATGTATTTAAATGTTGTCTCCACCCCAAAGTGAACATGGGTTGCATGTAACAGGCATGTTTGCTCAGCATGCATGCAGCAGGATCCCTTCACGAATATTCAGAGCTCCTCCTATTCCCTGTTGAATATGTATATGTGGCCAACCAGATCAACATAAATCCCTGTTCCCCCCACCCCTCCCTGGAAACCTACTTTTCGGGTTTCAGCAGGAGGGTATGCCTCCCAGTCTGTCAGAATGGCCACCTTGCAGGCTGTAATCCTTTATAAAAAATAAAATCTCCTTTCTAAATTTATAAATTGTGTGATTTTTCAGTTGACAGCTTTCAGTTGTCAGTCAAGTCACTGACTGGGAAAAGTCATTTGCAATATATTTATTTGAAAAATGACTCAATTCCTGAATATATAAGAGAACTTTCATAAATCAGTAATATAGAGCTAAGCCAAATAAAATCGGGCAAAATATTCAAATAGGCCTTTGCAAAGGACAATTTCTTATATGCTGGAAGCCATAAGAAAATATGCTTCATAGTATTGCTCATTAGGCAAGTACAAATAAATTCCACACTGAGATACCACTAACCACTCACGAGTGTATGGCTATTTTTTTTTTTTTCTGAGACAGGGTCTCACTCTGTCACCCGAGCTGAAGTGCAATGGTGTGATCTGGACTCACTGCAACCTCCCCCTCCTGAGTAGCTGGAACTACAGGTGTATGCCACCATGCCTGGGTAATTTTTGTATTTTCTGCAGATGGGGTTTTGCTATGTTGGCCAGACTGGTCAGAGAGCATAGCTACATTTAACAAAGTTAGTACACCAAATGCTAACAAGAATTTGGTGCCACTTCAACTGTCATTGCTGGTGAAAAACATTCTAGAAGACTGGCAATTTATACTAATGTTAAACTTACACTCAGGTCATGACCCAGCAATTGAAGTACTTCCATGAATCTCAAGTGCACAAAAAGACTGCTATAAGAATATTCATCACAAGAATTCAATAACACCAAAATTGAGAAGTGACCTATGAAACTACTTGGATATGTCTCATGAGCATAACGAATATAACTGCAGAAAAAAAGGCCAGATACAAAAGATATGTCCATTCACTCATGTGAACTTTAAGAACAGGCAATTGTAACCTATGGGAATAGACATCAGAATAGTGATTAACTAAGATGACACAGGGTGGGAATTGCCTGGAAAGGGGCTCTAACAGGCCTTTCTCAGATGATGGCAATTTTCTGTAACTTGAGCTGGGTGGTGATTACATTTACCAAAATTAAACAAATTGCACTAAAGATTTGTGCACTTTATGTGAACTGTAGTTTATTTACTGTTCTCATTGCTTGAACCCAGGAGATGGAGGTTGCAGTGAGCCAAGATTGAGCCATGGCACTCCAGCCTGGGTGACAGAACAAGACTACATCTCAAAAACAAGAATAATAGTAATAATTTACTGTTCTCATAAAAATTAACGGATGAGGAATGGAGGCAAGCCAGTGTAGACCATGACAACTAGTTTAGATTTTATTGTAAACTCATTAAAAGCTCATTCTAATTTTATGTTTTTAAAAAATCCAACTGATACAGCCGTTTTCCCTACCAAAAAAGACTATAACCGCATTATTTCATCAGTGGAAACTACAGACAAAGGGCCCTTGAGAGGCGGCATCTTCACCTATGGGAATTTTTTCTGCTCCATTGTGAGACAAAGAGCATGTCCAAGTTTTCATTTTGGCCAGGCCACCCCCTAGTTTATGCACTGTGGGCTAAACTCCAGAAGCTGGCCCCCTTCTGGGCCAGCGGTTTACTCTGCTCTCTGGAGGCTTCTAGGATTAAAGGCAAAGCAAACGACAGATCTTGTAGCTACAATCACAGGATAGAAAACACTCCTGTGACTCAGATTAGAACCTAGGTTGCGGCAACCACAGCTACAAGTATTAACCACTACATGACCACAAATCCTGCGGACAACCATTGTACTTCTTATTTTTTTTAATGTAAAAACACTCACACTATTTTCTCTGCTTTATTCTTGGATGTCTGCAGATTTTCGTGCTTTTCTCTCTTTCATGTGTTTCTCCTTTTCTCTCTCCTCATTCTGCTACATAATTTTAAAAAACCTCATCTCTCAGGATCCGGCTACTGCCTCTACAACAAGCCTCCTGGGAGGTCTCGTTGTCCCAATAACACTGCCTTCTTTTGCTCCTTTTTTTTTTCTTTTCTTTTTTTTTTTTTTTTTTTGACGGAATATCGCTCTGTCACCCAGGCTGGAGTGCAGTAGCCTGATCTTGGCTCACTGCAACCTCTGCCTCCGGGGTTCAAGCGATTCTCCTGCCTCAGCCTTCCAAGTAGCCGGAATAGCAGGTGCATGCCACCACATTCGGCGCATTTTTGTATTGTTAGTAGAGATGGGATTTCTCCATGTTAGCCAGACTGGTCTTGAACCCTTGACCTCAAGCTATCTATCCGCCTCTGCCTCACAAAGTGCTGGGATTACACGCGTGAGCCACCGTGCCCGGCCAAATTTCAGGCCAACACCTGTTGATACACATTGCCAGACACACGGAATCTCTCGCCGAACACCGATGGGCCCACAAAACACGCGGAGGCTGCAGTTGCTGAGGATGCTAGCAAATTCGGTTCACGGTGTCTGGGGTACAGTCCCAAGGGTCTACTGGCCACCTCTGTGCAAGGACCAGTCTCTGCCACTCCCCTCATCTCCACGCAGATTCTTCCCCACGCACCTCTCTTTTCTTTGGGCCGCTGAGGCCTCTTGGACCTCTGAGGTGACTGCCCCGTCCCCAGCTTCTCTCCTTCCAGGAGCTTCATTTCTTGATCCTCTCCATAGTGGCTCAGCGGTAAGCCCAAGGTCCAGCACGCAAATCAGAAACCTGATGGTTCTTTGGGTTTGCAGGGATCCGCCCAGAGAATAGATGAAATTTAACAGGTACCAATATCAAAACTGCAGTGACTCATCAGAAACACTTCGTGCTTGCCACTTTGCTGAGCGGTTTGCTGAGTCCAACAACTGCACGGGTCCTGGGTTAGTCTCCTGAATGTCTTTTGCCCCTACTTTGGTAAGTGTTGTCGTCACTTTACCTTGTGGTAGCCAAGCCCCTAAGTGCGCTATCACTTTACCTTGTGGTAGCCAAGCCCCTAAGTGCGCTATTAGCTCACGCAGTATAATTTTGCAGGGAAGACGGGTAAAGAGCCATAGTGAAGTGAAGAACTCCTATTGCATTGGCCGGGAATTGAACCGGCTCTCCCGCGTCGGAGGCGAGAATTCTACCACTGAACCACCAATACCTCTGTCTAGCAACTCGCTGGAGGGTTACTGAAAAGAGTACCCAGAAAGACTTAGAAAGTTCCAAGTGGCCTTTTCAAGTGTCGACTAAAAGCTAACAAAGACATCCAAGCCAAATGTTTTTATAGGAAACTTTTACTAAACAAAGTTATAAATATCAAAATAGCTCATTTGTCGGATCAAACTCTTAACTCTGAAAAAGGTCTTTCTACCTGCATTACAAACCCCTATAATAAAACATCATAAATTCATTCATTTTTTTTTTTTGTCTTCTAATTCTAAATCTTCAATTGTCAACCTCAAACTGCTGCCTTAGTGGTTCTGAGAAGGTAACCTAACTGGTAGTTTAGGTAAGTAAAGTTCAAATCCAGGGAGCAAATCAGCAGAAGCAGAATTAGAAGAAAGAGGAAATAAAAGGACAGAATCAAGGTAGAGATAATGAAGAAACAAAGGTTGGTCCACTGAGTTAGTCTTTTGTCGCTGGTTTTTTTGGCAAAAGAGTAATGATTGGTCTTGTAATCATTATAATACTATTATTTGTCTGCTTCAAGATGTGTGAAGCATTTGAAGGAAATGTGATATAAAAGGATTAATAATGCCTGCAGTCAATATTTCATTGTTAGGGAGAATCCAATTTCCTAAGTTAATATGCTTTGATGTATTAGCTATGTAAGTAGTAGACTAATTTAAGGAAATATTGACGGTCAAAATATTAACATATTAGTCTTTTGATGAAGTTCAACTAGTAGAGATTTATTTCCTCAGTTTCCTGGAGAGATTAAACTGAAAAGAAAAATCCAGAGTTTGCCCCACCTGTTGGGACTGGGAGTCATTATGACTTTTTCAAAGATAGGAGCTGTGTGTGACATGGAATCATGCTTCTTCTCTAGCTGAGAAGCCAAGCTAGGTCCAGGTTGAGTCATAAACTTGAGCCCAAAAAGGAAATCACCCTTCACATTGACCTCGCAGCACAGCATCTCCCAAAGAGTAGTGCACTGTCCTGGGTGTTTCAACGATCACTAAAACCTGTTTCTAGCCCTGCCTAGCACACTTAGGCTTGCAGACAGCTACCTTCTCCTTCTGTCCTCGCATGGTGGGGAGAGAGAGCGCTTTGGTCTTTCTTCCATTTCTTGTAATGACACTGATCTCATCATGGAGATCCCATGGTCATGACCTCATCTAACTGGTGAGGACCACCATCCATCCTATTTGCCAAGCCAGATCTTTCTTTGGATAAACTCTCTCATTTTCACAACACAACAATTTCAGTTCAATTCAAAAAATAGTGTTTAAGTTTATTGGATACTCCACCAGCTTACTGCCAGTTTATTACCACACTTTTCCATCTATCAGCTCTTGTGTTCACTAACATAAACAGACAAAAAACTGGACTCCCAGCCAGGTGCGGTGGCTCAAGACTGTAATCCCAGCACTTTCAGAGGCTGAGGTGGGCGGATCATGAGGTCACGAGATTGAGACCATCCTGACTAACACGGTGAAACCCCGTCTCTACTAAGACTACAAAAAAAAAAAAATCACCTGTGGAACTTAAGTAAAATGTGGATTCATAGGCCTTAGCTCTACAGCTTTTTAAACAAGCACCTTATGGGATTCTGCTGTTGGTATTTCTCAGGTCTGCAGCTAGTACAGCAGGGATTGAATGACTTCCCTGTTAGACCCTGAGCTAGCCTTACCATATATGCAATTTCATTTAAGCATCTGCTAACTCCACTAGGTAAATGTTATCATCCTTATTTTACATAAAAGGAAACTGAGGCTCAAAGAAGTTAAGTGAATAGACTTGTTATAGCCATGTTTGCCTTCACTCAAACCTAGTATGAGTTTGTTGTTGTGGAAAGAATTTATCTGGAATGTCTTGGTGAAAATTAGCTGTTTGGTCAATTTTATTTCTTCAACAAACATGAATGATTTATGTGGTAGGCACTTGCGTAGGCACTGGGGATACGGGGTGAATAGGACAGACACAGTCCTGCTCTCAAGAAGGTTATCTCTATTATGTGAGCCAGACATAAAGCAAACAATTATCTAAGTACATTTTGACTGTATTAATAGTCCTGATTAATGTTATTTATTTATTCTGTATTCCTAAGTCCCAATGGTTTGAAACTGACTGATGATAAATAATAGAACTGCAAAATTTATAACAATAAATTTGTTTAAAAAAAGGTCTTATTTTTTAACAGTGTAAGTACTCTTGTTTATTCCAGAGGCTACTAAAAATTAGAACATATGAGGCTGTGTGGCACAAGTAAAGAAAACTAGCCTGCATGTCTTGAGACCAAGGTTTCTAGTGATGGTGCTGCCACCAAGAAGCTGTGGAAGTTTGGGCAAGTCTCTTACTCTTCCTGAGCTGTGGCTTTCTTGTATATAAAATTAGGGAGCTGTTGTAGGTCTCAGGTTACTTCATGCTCTGGGGTATGTCTGAGTTTATTGTGGGCTGAGATGTCGGTAAGAGGTACTATCAGGAACTGTTGTCAGGACCAGACCTAGCCCTCAATTATGTGTTTCCTGCAGGAACACCATGCTGAGACTTTGCCTTGAGAACGCAGAGCTGAAAGAGCAGATGGGAGAAGCAATGTCTGATGGATGGGAGATCAAGGAAGACAAGGAGAAGGGCAAGGTGATGGTTGAGACTGTGGTAGCCAAAGACGGTCTGAGTGAGAGTAGCCTTCAGGATGAGTTCAGAAAGCTCCAGGGAAAACTGAAGAATGCCTACAATATCATCAGCCTCCTCAAAGAACAACTTGTGCTGAGTAGCAAGGGAGGGAATAGTAAACTTACTCCAGAGCTCCTTGTGCATCTGAGCAGCACCACCGACAGAATAAACACAGAACTGGTTGGTTCTCCTGGGAAGCACCAACACCAAGAGGAGGGGAATGTGACTGTGAGGCCTTGCCCCAGACCCCAGAGCCTTGACCTTGGGGCTACCTTCACAGTGGATGCCCACCAAGTAAGTGTGGGCTTAGATGGAATGGAAAACAACTGGAGAAGGGCTCAATATGTCAGTGTTTACCATAAAAGTTTCTCCCATGTGAATCAGGAGGTACCAAGAGAAGGGTCTCTTTGTACCACAAACAATAGTAATAATATTCTGCCTACATTCAGATTTTAGAAAGACTTTTATAACATAAATATTTCTTGAGTACTTAATTTTTCAGATAACACACTAGGCATTGGCATGGGGCAATAAAACCAATGGCTGCCCTTGAGATACTTAATATGGTAAGGAAAGATGGCACACAAACAGGTAATTTTAACAGGATGTTGTAACTGCTGTAACACAGGGATGCATCAGTTTATGAGGCAGCCCAGACAAGTGGTATGTAATAACATCCCTTCCTTATCACTGCCATTTTTTTGTCAAAGCTCATCACAAGTGTCTGTTCCTGGGCCTCAGACAGATTATTGGGATCCTCTCTAGGCAAGGAGCTATGCTGAAGATTCAGTAAAATGGAGAATACAGAGATTCTGAGAGAATCAGTGGGACACAATGTGAGGGGAGATGTGTGGAGGGTTCCACCCCTTCTCTTTTTGACCACCGAGAAAACATTTCCTGAGAGCTCCTCTGTAGACTTGACTGGCACTGTGCTGTGTGCTGTGGATACAGATCTGAAGAAAACATTATCCCAGCGCTCCAGGAGCTCCATCTGGAAAGCAAGTCACTGCCAAATGGTATCAGAAGTGCTGTGACAGACCTGAGTAAAGTCCACAGGGTTCAGAAGGGGCGGTGGTCATCACTGCATGGGGGTGACCTCAGACTGTCCTGATCCCTTTCACAGTTGGATAACTGGTCCCAGCCTCATGACCCTGGGCCTCAGTCAGCGTTTAGCCTACCAGGGTCCACCCAGCACCTGCGCTCCCTGCTGTCACAATGCAAACAATGCTATCAAGATCTCCAGGAGAAGCTGTTGCTATCAGAAGCCACTGTCTTTGCTCAGGCTAATGAGCTGGAGAAATACAGTTATACTTAGTAAGTAAATATGACTTACTAGTAAAGAACTAGCCTGTGTGTCTTATAAGTTCTGTATGTTCTATACAAACATAACGTGGTTATTGAGCACATGAAGTATGGCTAGTGCAACTTGGACATTTGGTTTTATTTAATTTTACTTAATTTAATATAAAGTGGTCCTATGTGGCTACTAAGTACCTTATTGGACAGTGCAGGTCTAGGGTCTTGGGACTCTAAATTAGTTTAGCTCCATTCAACATTTATTGAACCCCTGCAGATAAAGCACTTGCCAGCTTCAATGGGGCTGCTAGAGATGATAGTGTACAATCCCTGACTTACAGATATCTGGTCCCCATTAAAGCCTGGGTTATCAGAAGGGGAGATTATCAATGGCAAATGGAGGCTCCTCTTGTGGAAAGAAATTCTGCTTCCTGGAGCTTGTGGTCCGTTCTCCCACCAGTTCAGAGAAGATTCTCTCCCACTGTGAATCTGCCCTCCCTGCCCCAAAAGGTTAGGTTATGTGCCATTGAGTCTGAGGGCATATGTGGGAAATTCAGACATTCTGTAACACCTGCTGTCTCTTCCCAAGCAGGTGAATCCTTGGTGAAGCAGGACAGCAAGCAGGTCCAGGTGGACCTCCAGGACCTGGGCTATGAGACTTGTGGCTGAAGCAAGAATGAGGCTGAACGGGAGGAAACCACCAGTCCCTGTAAGAGCACAGGATGTGGGGCTCACCCCTCCCTGGAGTCAGCTGTCACATTTGGGTGCTGTTGGCCAATTCCACACCTGACAAGTAGCAGGGAAGAGGAGGACAGGAGGTTAATAGGAGAACTCTTGCCCAAAATGAGGCTGAGTATAAGCTTGAATTTCTACAATTAGTTTTTGGCATACTGCTAATAACAATAATAATAATAATATAAAGTTCCATCCAACTGATTATTATAGAAATACTAAGGCCTACTTAGAGACCAGATGAGGTTTTGGAAACATGCAAACCCTAAGTTAAAAATAATTTTGTTTTGCATTATAAAAAGACTACAACTATAGGGCCACCCAGCACATTGAAAACCAGAAGAGAAGAAAAACACAATCTCTCTCATTCTTGAGGCAGTGTAGTTTGGCAGTTAAGAGAAAAGATCCTGGGGCCAGACTGGTTGGTTCAAATCCCAATTTGTAAACTTTCCTATGCCCCAGTTTCTTCATATGTTAAAATAGTAATAAAGGAACTACCTACCCCGTCAGGTACTAATGTCAATTAAATGGGTAAATTCTCATAAAATGCTTTAGAACAGTGCCTGGCATCTGGTAAAATGCCATGGATTAGTTCTCATTCTGACTACCACTGCCCTAATACACTGATGTTAACATGCTGATATATTTATTCAAAGTCTTATTTTCCTATGGCTATTTTTTCACACAGTTGTAACCCAATACACTTTTAAATTATAGTAAAATTTAGAGAGCATTTAACTTTCAGCATGCAGGAATAGCTTGTCCTACATACTTGTGGCCATCCTAAATAGACAAGTCCATGTGAATGTCTTAAAAAACATCAGTGTGTGTGGAAGGAACACAGGACATTGGAGGATTTGAATTCTGTCTTTGCCATGTGCTAGTTTGAGTGATCTAGAAGAAGCTAGTTTACCACCTCCCTTTAAGTTTTGGTTTCCCCAGTCAGTAAAATAGAAAGTGATGAAACCTAACTTGTAAGTATAAAGAGGATAAGAAAATTTGTATTTGAATGCCTACTACAGTGTCAGGGTTGAATAAAGTACCACTTCAACTTTTCCCTAGTGATTATTGTCCACATGACCAAACCTGCCTCCTCTCAAAGGCAGTGGCCACAACAGCACATCCAACCTTTATTTAGGAAGACATCTTTGTCTTTTTTCAGAGTGTGAGGAGCACAACAGCCTCAAGGAAATGGTCCTGATGGAGGGGCTGTGCTCTGAGCAGGGGCACCAGGGCTTAACGCTGGCTAATTCCTCTGAGAGGAAGCCATTGGAGAACCAGCTAAGGAAGCAGGAAGACTTCTGGGTATATGGAAAGTCAGAAAACATCTCGGTCCTATGAAATGACATCAAAGATCTGAAGGTCCAGCTGCAGAATGCCAACAAGGTCATTCAAAACCTCAAGGGCTGGGTCCGGTCTCTCTCGGTTACAAGTGATTATTCATCTAGTCTGGAAAGACCTCAGAAGCTGAGAGCTGTTGGCACCCTGGAGGGGTCTTCACTTCATAGTGTCCCTGATGAGGATGAGGTGTGGCTGTCTGATGGCACTGGGGCTTTCTACTCAACAGGGCTTCAGGCCAAAAAGGACCTGGAGAATCTCATCCAGAGAGTACCCCAGCTGTAGGCCCAGCTCCCAAAAAATGGACTAGAAGGGAAGCTGGCTGAGGAGCTGAGATCAGCCTCGTGGCCTAGGTAAGGATGGCACTGTTTGGGCACTTTTTTGATTGAAAATGTGTAAGTTCATGCTTGGCATAGGGTAGCTCAGGCAGTTGGAAGAAAGAACATGTCTGGGTATTCACAAGGACACTGATTTAAATGGTAGATGTAGGTCTGCAGAAAAGACAGGTAGGCAAACAGGAGGGCATAGGATGATGTCTCAGTATCTGGGAGATACCAGGTCTCAGGGATTTCCTCTTAGGGATATATTAGTAAAGTAATAGTATACATGGTATAGTATAGTAGTAATACTGGAATCAGACTGCCTAGCTCTCATGCTTACTACCCAGGCAACCTTCTTAACCTTTCTGAGACTTTGTCCTTACCTATTAAATGAGGATGATAAGAGAACCCACCTCAAAGGGTGGATATTAGGTTTACATGAATTAATACAAGTGCTGGCCAGGCGTGGTGGCTCATGCCTGTAATCCCAGCACTTTGGGAGGCTGAGGCCGGAAGAACACCTGAGGTCAGGAGTTCAAGACCAGCATACCCAACATGATGAAATGCTGTCTCTACTAAAAATACAAAAATTAGCTGGACATAGTGGCACATGCCTGTAATCCCAGCCACTCGGGAGGCTAAGGTAGGAGAATCACTTGAACCTGGGAGGTGAAGGTTGCAGTGAGCCGAGATGGCACCACTGCATTTCAGCCTGGGTGACAGAGCAAGGCTCTGTCTCAAAAAAAAAAAAAAAAAAAAAAAAAAAAAAAAAAAACTTAATACAAGTGCTTAGAGTAGTGCCTAGTATATATTAAGCTCTCAATGCTATTTGCCATAGTTATAAGTGTTATTGATACTTTGTGTTGAAAACACAGACATTCATCTTGGTGTGTCCTGGTTATCTATTGCTAAGTAATAACCACTCTAAAACTTAGTGACTTCAAACAACACTTTATTATGCTTCATGGTTCTATGGTTTGACTGGGCTCAGCTGGGTGGTTCTCACCTAGGGTCTCTTGTTTTGGGTCCCATCAGTTGATGGTATGAGAGTTTATGTGATGGCCGTCATTGCAAAATACAGTCAGCCACAGTATCATAACATAGAAGAAATTCAGGCATCAGGTGGTGGTTAAAACAGAAGACATGAAAGGTTCTCTCTAGACTTAGGATGAAATGATTCTAATTATTCATTGAGTAACAGCTGTGAATCTCTGTGATACTGATGCTGTAAGGGATTAAAATGAAGAACTATCTTTATTCTCACAGACTTTGTGATTTATCTAGGGACACATAATTTATATATATTATTAATATATATAATATATTATAATTAATTAATTAATATATATAAATAATATGTCCCTAGATAAATTATAACAGTTGAAGAACAGTGGCATGGTAAATTTTGTTGTTGTTGTTTTGTTTTGTTTTGATACAGAGTCTCACTCTGTCACCCAGGCTGGAGTGCAGTGGCGCCATCTCAGCTCACTACAATTTCTACCTCCCAGGTTTAAGCAATTCTCCTGCCTCAGCCTCCCCAGTAGCTGGGATTACAGGCATGCTCCACCATGCCCAGCTAATTTTTTGTGTGTTTTTAGTAGAGGAGGGTTCACCATATTGATCAGGTTGGTCTCGAACTCCTGACCTTGAGATCTGCCTGCCTCAGCCTCTCAAAGTTCTGGGATTACAGGCGTAAGCCACCACACCTGACCCATACTAAGTTTTTTAATGCAATACTTTATCAAGGTAGAATTTACTCTTAAATACCTCCTATGGCTTATGTGCCAGAATTCAGCTTGGGGGAGTTCCTTAGAGATGTTCTCATAGAAATCTCTACAGAAGCCCCCATAACTCCATAACTTAGCATCCACTCTTTCCATACTTACTCTTTCCTCTTCTGTCCTGCATTAGGAAATATGATTCCCTGATTCAAGATCAGGCCTGGGAACTGTCTCACCTACAGCAAAAAATACAAGAAGAGAGAGGTATTTGTTATCTTATCACCTGGCATGCAAAAGATACAATAAAATCTTCTGAGGATCTCCTAAGGAGCAATGACATTGACTACTACTTGGGACAGAGCTTCCGGGAGCAACTCACCCAGGGAAGCCAGCTGACAGAGAGGCTCACCAGCAAACTCAGCACCAGTAAGTTGGCCACAGGGCTTTGGAATACTGTCAGTCACCCCCACAGTTCCAGCCCCTGGTGGCCACCACATCTCCACTGCAACTTTTTAACCTAGGGTCCTGTTTCTATTTCATTTCCTGGGGCTAATACAGGATCAAGACTGCTCAGTGGGGAGCATGGAGAGGAACACACAGGGCTGGAGATGCCATGGTTACAACTATAGAAACTTCACCACTCGTGGAATGTGACCTGTGGGGCAGGGGCAGCATCTATGTGATGCTAAGAGGGAGTAGGGGACATGAGATGGAAGGGCCTTGTTATAGGAGGAAGAACCCTGAACTAATAATTGCAAGACCCAAGCTCTAGCCTGGATGCTGCCACCAACCAGCTAAATGCCTTATCCTTGTGGTGTCTCCATTTATGGCATGGCAGTGTACGTGAAGGTACTCCATATATGGATAAAGTGCCATGCTCTTTTATACATGGTTTAGGCACTGGCTGCAGTAGTTCAAGGGCTACATTGGTTATTATTGGGGTCCTCTACTCAGAATTTCCAGAGAATATCCAAAGGAGTAAAGTAGGATCAGACTTGGGAGCCACCTAGCCCACCTCTTGGTGGCAGATGCAGAGGTGGGGCAGGGCTTCTTATCATCTCCTCAGAGACCAGTGCAGGCTCTGCATGAAAGCTGTGGTGGGGCATATGCATTGGGGAGCTAGTCTGCACCAGGACACGGAGGCTGGAGTGTCCCACAGGGCAGCTGGGCAAGGGCCTCATGATTAATGGAACAAAAGACATTTTAAATGTTTTACCCTGATTTAGGGCAGAGGAAGTCATGACGGTGACCTGCAGGTCAGGGACAGTGGGGTCACTTCTCTAGAGACACAAGCTGAGGTCTCCCAGAATAACTGTTCTGGATGCACATATGAAATGCTCACTACTCTGTCTCCAGATAGGCTCCTGCGTTTGTAATGCGGGAAGTGGGACCAGCCTAATTTCTTATTGTTTCTTTCTAAATTTGGTTTGCAGAGGATCATAAAAGTGAGAAAGATCAAGCTGGACTTGAGCCACTGGCCCTCAGGTAATTCAGAGGGTAATCTGGGAAAGAGATTGGGACTGAGGCCCAAAGGGTCAAGGGTGGCGGCAACTCCACAAATCAAGGAGAATAAAGGAAAGTGCTGAATGTATTGAATTCATGCATTCATTGAACAACTCACTGTTGTTTTTAACTAAATTCTTTCTTCCCTTTTGGTTTAATCACATTGGCACATTAATTCTCCAGGCTTAGTAACCTAAAAACAGTCTGAGCTAAAAGTGAACTAACTAGGTTTCACGAGTCTTCTGCCCCACTAAGGGTCCCACTTTCCTGCTGTATGTTTAATAAGTAGAATGAGCTTTTTGCGAAGTTGGCCTGCCCCAAGTTGGGTTGACAGTTAGTTTAATAGTCACTCAATTGCCCTTGGGGAAAAAAGGAATTATATAACAGGACCTGGTGAAAGAGACCTAGATGGTGTAGATCACCAGGAGGCTGGAGTGCCTCAGGACCCAGTTCTCAGTGAGTTGCTTCATATAATGATCAATGAAATATGGGCTCAGAGTCCATTGTAGCCACTAGTTGGGGTTCTTTGTGTCATGCTTGTGTCTCAGACTACATAAATGCTTCTGAAAATATCTGTAGTGAAGGACACAGTGCTATTTTTTGTTTTGTTTTTATTTCTAATCCATCATAGAAACATACATGGTCTGAATTCAGTTAACTACATGATTCCATTTATCACGCTCTTGGATATTGGAACAATGGTTTGCTCTGCGTTTCTCAATGCTTGCTTTCAATTTTTATAATTGTCTTGTTGGAGATGGTAACAAACAGTTCCCAGGCTGCAACTGTTCCAGGGATCATACTTTAAGCAACAGTGCCTTAAAAGGTGGGCTAGCTATGTCTTTGCTTGTCCTCAGCATATTATGTGGCCAAAGCACTGGGTAGCTATTCTTTCTCCATCTACACCCCACCTATGCTCCATCACTAAGCAAAGGTGGGTTATTTCCATTATTCTCTGCAGGCATGGTCCCCTTGGCTTACTTGGATTTTCCTATGAGCCACAGTCAGGACAGGTTGGTTTGGGTGAACTTGGTTTTACCTGTTGTCCCCCTTCTCCCCACCAGGCTCAGTAGGGAGCTGCAGGAGAAGGAGAAAGTGATTGAAGTCCTGCAGGCCAAGGTGGATGCTCGGTCCCTCACACCCTCCAGCAGCCATGCTTTGTCTGACTCCCACTGCTCTCCCAGCAGCGCCTTTTTCCTGTCTGATGAGCTGGAAGCCTGCTCTGACATGGACACAGCCAGCGAGTACACACACTATGAAGAGAAGAAAGCTTCTCCCACTCACTCAGGTAGCCTCCACTTTCCGGGTGGTACCATCTTTGTCTAGACTGAGTGGAGACCTCAGGAAACAGGCCTTATAGCTCCACCATGGTGTGTATCAGGCTGAGCATGGCTGTGGGGCCAAGTGCCATGCACAAGAACCAGTGGATCAGGATCTTTGCTCTGCTTCTGACTCTACAAGTTACCTCTGTCACCCTGGCCTCCATGGGCATGTACATGCTGTTGGGAACAAGGTGAACCATTGTGGGGAGAGTGAGAAGATCACAGCCGACTCTTCTTCCTCAGTGACTCTGTCAGATAGATCTTCTTTAAGATGGAAAACCTCCTTCATCTCTCCTACAATGATCTTGCTACTTATTCCTGAGCAGTGTTCCCTAAATATATGTGGGTGTCCACAAATGCTGCTAGTCTTGCCTGATAATTTTGGCATTGCCATTTTCATGTTCCAGAGCTCAGAGCACCACTGTCATCCCTAAGGTGGTTTACCTCACTATAGGATCTGTCTGCAAGCAAGAAAATTAACACTGCTAACCGTGCTTGTGCTTGGTTCTTTCCCTGAAAGCAAGACTCTAGCCCTGGTACCCCTGGCTAAATATAAGGCCAGGATTCCAGTTCTCTGTAGAACATCAAACATTTTCTTTCATTCATGGGTTTTATAGATTCCATCCATCATTCGAGTCATTCTGCTGTATTGTCTTCTAAACCATCATCAACCAGTGCATCTCTGGGGGTTAAGGCCGAATCCAGCAGCAACCCCATCAGCTTGCCAACTCCCCAGAATCCCCCCAAGGAGGCCAACCAGGCCCATTCATGTATGCAACAGCCAATGGGACAGAAGCTTCATCTCCTCTTTCTCTGCTGCCTGTTTGATTTTTCTTCAAGGACAGAGGTTTGGACTGTTAGGGGCCTAAATGCATCAAAACCTAGACAGAATCAAGAAACCACCCTCATTCACCAATTGTGTCTGATTTAAGAAAATATTTTAGAAAATAAGTAATCCACATGAGGTTTTGATCCGCACACCAGCTTTGACCAGTAGTTGGCTTACCATTTAAAAAGAAACATTTTTATTGGTTTTCTCTCATTTTATCCTGGGAGCAAAGAGGAAAAATGTTTCTCCCAGGATTACAACAGCCATAGGATGAAAAGAAATTCACACCTACTGATCCACTGTATGTGTTACCCATTAAATCTCCATGGAGATCCTCTCCAAGAGATAGTGCTACTTATTTCATAGCCAAGGACACTGAGAACAGCCTCAGACAAGGTTCTGTTCATAGTACATTACCATTAATGGATGTATGAATGGATTGGCAGTCCTTGATATGTACATAGTGCATATCTTGGGGGCAGTTAAAAGGGTGCATTTCATTTACAAGACCAGCTTAGTTGCCAGAGGGTACACTGCTCATTCACAGCCCTGTACCAGGGATGGCAAGGAAAAGGCAAACCTTGTCTTCACCTCCTACCTCCTACCATAGCTGGCTGGCTGCCTTCAGTGTGGTTTGTTGTGAGGTTTGACTTGAGTAGAGGTGCTCCCAGAAAGCACAATGCTTTTTTCTGCTGCCTTCATTTCCCTGAGGGCAATTCAACCAAAATCTTAAGGAAGAGGAACTGTTCCAAAGCTTCCTAAGCCTGGTTTCAAAGTTTCTAGGCCAGAGTGGGCAGCAGCTGGACCAGAATCATGAAGAAAAGCTGTGCTTCCAGAATTGTAGACATCTGCTTAAATGTTTTGGGTTCGAACAGAGCAGAAGATGAAGAATGGAGGATTTAAAAATCAGAATGCCTCCTCAAAGAATGCCTGGGCTGTGTTACCTGGCAATTTGAGTGTATTTGCAGTTTTGATCTGAAATGGTGTCAGCACCATTGGGTTTTGTTTTAGGATGTAATCATTGTCTTCTACATCAGACATTCTCTATGGGTCAGCCTTGGTTTCTGCCCCCCCTCCATTTGCTACCTGCCCTTTAATTGCTTTTAGGGAAGAGGAAAAAATTTTAAACATTGAAACTTGACAGGGCTTCTAAAGATCTATCCGACAGCGTCACCAAGGAAAAAGAGTCTGCCGTGATCTTCTCACTCTCCCCACAATGGCTCACCTTGTACCCCACAGCAAGTACATGCCTATGGAGGCCAGGGTGACAGAGGTAACTTATAGAGTCAGGAGCAGAGCAAAGATCCTGATCCACTGGTTCTTGTGCATGGCACTTGGCCCCACAAGGTTTCTAAAAACCTGTCTGTAGGTGGGCTGCCTAAAGATCACCAGGGAAGACTTCTTTTTTAATACAAATTTCCTGTTCCAAGAATTTATAATTCTGTAAGTCTACATTAAGGCCTAGACAGAATCCAGAAGGCCTAAAGAATCTACATATATTAAGAGTTTTTGCTATGTGATTTAAATGCCCAGAAGGTTATGCAAGCCATTTTGTCTAAGCCACTCTACCAAGGCATCTATTTTTAATTTGGTGATTGAACATGTTGATTTGGAATTCTGAAGTTTGTTTCCATCAGAGTCCTGAACTGCATGCACTAGTAATGAAAATTTCCCCACAGCCTTTGTTCATCTCTCTCCTACTCAGGATGGGACCTGATACCATCAGAGAGGAGTTCTAGGTGGAGAAAGAGTCTTGTCCCAAGGCCAAGGACTGATACACACTGGGAGCAAAGCCCCAGGGGCCCTTGAGAGCATTCAGGCTCTCTGAGTTATCCATGCCCAGGGTTGCTGGCATGGGGCTCAATAATCCCACCTTACCTTCTTTAGCCAATTGCTTTCAAGATGAACGCAGAGGTTGTATGCAGGATAGCCCCGGCAGGGAAGAAGACAGAAGGTCAGCCAGGCCAGCCTCTCTGGTAGCAATGGTCACTCTTGGCTGTCTCATCCTGTACCACACTAGGTAATAGCCACTCTGCAGGGTGATGTCTGGTTCTCAATCTTTTGCTCATTCTTTTCTCTCATTTTGATGATGTGTCTCTTTTCTCCCTAACTTTCTGTTTCTAGGCATTTTCACTCCACACCCAAGCTGACTAGCCTTCCTCAGGCACCATTGCCCTCAGCTCCATCCAGCTTCCTGCCTTTCAGCTCACTGGCCCTCCACTCCTTGGCTGCTGTGAGACACCAGTGGTCTTCTTGGCTGAGGCTCAGCAGGAGCTGCAGAAGCAGTTAGGAGAAAGTGAGAACTTCTGCATTTGTGTGCTTGTGAATGGCAGCCCCACACTGTGTTGCTCTGCATGGATTGGGCTGGATGGCAGGGTTTAAAAAAACAAAATGGGTACATATTACAAAGGGAAGACTGAGGGAAAGCTCTGCTTGCTTATTTTTTGGAAATGCATTTCCTGTTATTTCTCTGATGTGTGTGTCTCATCAGTTAACAGGTAGACATGTTCACGAGGCTCTAGACCTGGTGCTCTCACACTGTAGACAGTGTAGGATACCACCAAGTATGCTGAATCCCTGACAGACTGGTGGACTACTCATTGGTAGGGGATGGGAGAGAGATGTTATGCTTTGCCTATGCAGGATGAAGTGGCCAAGAAAAAGATGGCCACATTCAGTGGGCTCCTTTGTGTGGCTATTACAGTTTTCTGCTGTGAAATGCTGTTAATCAAGTTCAGTTCCTAACATCATTAGGTTGGAGCAAAAAGGGTAATGGTAGAGGGATTCAGAAGAGGAAATGATGAGCCCCTTTTTCTACTGCACAGGGTTCATCCCTGCCCTGGGACAGGTGACACATAGGCAGCTTAGAACCACAGTGCCAGCTATGGCATCTGACTGTGAATCCTATCTTCTGACTCCCAAAGATAATTGACCTTATATAGTTATGTAGACTGTGGACAGTCATCTTTTAGAAAATGCTTTGATATATTTGTAGGCTGGATGCTCATCATAAATTTAGTGTGCTGATGTTCACTGATAGCTTAGAAAAAAATGACAAACCTTCACATGAATTTGCTCTCTCATAGCACCTTAAGCACAACAGTTAGAAAGCAGTTTGAATGAACTTAAACTCACTTGTCAGGCACTTTTTGTGCCTGTAAAGAAGCTTAGGTGAGCCAGAGACTGATAGGGTCACCATGCCAGCAGTTTCTAGTGATGCAAGACAACAGCCAAGAATTTGCATCCCCCTCCCTGTAGCCCCAAATGTCATGTGGACAAGCCTATTTCTTTCCTTCTTCCTTTTTTATTTTTATTTTTTTTTTTGAGACAGGGTCTCACTTTGTCACCCAGACTGAAGTGCAGTGGCATGATCTTGGCTCATTGCAGCCTCGACCTCCTGGACTCAAGCGACTCTCCCACCTCAGCCCCCCAAGTAGTTGGGATTACAGGTGTGTGTCACCACACCTGGCTAATTTTTGTATTTTTTGTAGAGATGGGGTTTTGCCATGTTGCCAAGACTGGTCTAGAGCTCCTGAGCTCAAGTGATCAGCCCACCTCAGTTTCCAAAAGTGCTGGGATTACAGGCATGAGCCACTGCACCCAGCCTAGCCTATTTATTTTGTCAACCCAGCAAATGGATACTTTGTCTAGTGCAGGGAACTCTAAAGCTCAGGGAAGTGAAGTTACTTGTTCAAGGTCACTAGTAAGTGGGAGAGATGGGCTTGAATCTGGACTTCTGCTCCAGGTTTCATGTTTCTGTTATACCTTTTCTACTTAGGATGGCTTTGTCATCATCCTGCTTAGAGTATGGGGCTGAGCTCAGCTGATCAAACTCTGGGGAATCCTTGCAACAACTTTTTCCCTCTCTTTAGAGACCACTAGGAGGTGCTGGTGTTTCTGACCTAAAACTTGTTACTTTAGCAGTTGTGGCACCAGCAATGGATGGGCAAAAATGTGCCCCAAGACAAATGGCAAGAGTATTTTCTAGCTTCCATTTCTTCCCCTTGCCTCCTTTTCCTTTATCTATCCACATTTGTCCATTTGTCTTTGCCCAAAGGGAAGGATGGAAGGAGAGCACTGTCCATGAAAAAGGGTCTATTGTTTTGAGTTAAATTTGAATTACATCAAGTCTGAGGCCATTGACTGGAGTTCAAATGGTCCCAGCCTAGATGAGGAAGATTGTAGCCCTTTCTTTCTCCACCTGAAGTCAAGGTCCTCTCCAAGGGACCATTGCTTATCCAAGCTCACTGTTTGCTTTGAGCCAATTTTCCATGTGGACAGAGGTGCATGGTGGCCTCTCAGGTCCCTGGGTTAAAATCTTGTGCAAGACTGTATGGTATCTTTGCATGGTTTAGAGCATGTACTGTGTATTGTGTGGCCAATGGACTGGAACACGAGAATACCGATCATTGTTACTGATAGACTTAAAACCTCACATGGCCTTGATTAAAAAGTAAGCTGACTATCTACAATCACTGATTTCTTCCTTTGCCTTGTGTTTGGATGGGGTTGAAGGCAGTTTGAAAGAGGCAGGAAATCATGTATTTGTTGCATCCCTTCAAAAATGTAGCTGCTTAAATTTTTAATCTTCTTCCTTAACTAAGTGATCCTGATGAACATCTAGTATTTTGCAAATTGGAGGAGAGACTCATCACAAGACTTCTCAAACTTCTGCCTATTAGAATCACCTAGAATACATTTAAAACATCCATTATTCAAGATGTATCCCATATTGATTATGGCAAAATCTCTGGAATCCAGGAATCAGTATATGTTTCCATACTTTCTCAGGAGATTCCAATATGTACCAAAATTTGAGAACCAGCTACAAATGGGGCTAAAAGCTGGCAACTGGCAATTACACTAACCCCTCTGAGGAGTTTGGCTTGGTTGGAAGAAACAATGACCTCACTCCTGTTGCTTAGGGGGAGCTACCTGTCTATTCTGTTGCCCATGTTCATAATCCCTGAAAGAAAGCAGGCTTCTGAATTTTCTCCTAAATTGCATCTCTGCCCACCTCTTTCCCTATCTCCTCTATGCTGGGCTTCTTTTTACAGAGAAGTGGAGACGAAGGGGCTCAAGGGAAAGGCCTATGATTTCAAAAGGTCCATGAAAGTACCAGCCTATGAAATGAAAGTCCTACATGCCTCTGTGGAAAAGTATTCAATGATTCTTTAGACAGGAGTGATGACATTTTGCAGCTCTTTGAGTCAAGTTGGATGGGATCCAAATAAATACTTGCCTTACATAGGCCCTTCCCCAGCCTCAGCAAAGAGTTCTTCAGTCTGGAGGAATTAGAGCCACCATATCCAGCTTGACTTCATGTCCCCTTTCTCTTCTGAAAAATTCCAAGGTGGAACTGACATATTGACTGGTTAGTTTCAGGGGAAGGCAAGTACATGTAGACAAACAAACATTCATGTTCACAGGTAAGCTCAATCCTGTATGCCATTGCACTCACAACTTGTAACTGTGGGAGTGAATCCTACTTTTAGAACTTTCCTTGTTGTCTGTCATGAAGGGTTGTAGTAGAAGCCAGGAGCAGGGCCACTGGACTTTTCCATTGTGTATACTGATGACTTTAAGATACTTTATTCTCTACCTCTTGTGTCTCCTGCTAGGAAATACAAAAAGTGAGAATTACAACCTCTAGGTTACAAGCCTTAGTCTAATTGGTATACCACAGTGAACTGGGATCTCTGACATTCCACAGGTCTCCTTTTAGTCTCTATTCTTAGTAATCACACACTTCCTTGCAAATCCTTCCCTTCTGACACCCCGTTTGCTTCTTACTCATGTTTCTTTCTGCCCAGATGCCAGCACTATTCCTCCTGCTTCCACAGCTACATTGCTGAGCAAAGACTTGGAAGCTGGCTCTTCCCACTACCTCAACTCTGCCAGCCTGACTCTTCTCCAAGAAGCACCATAGAACTGGGAAGAATCCTGGAGCCTGGATACCAGGGCAGCAGTGGCCAGTGGGACATGATGAGGCCTCAGAAAGGGAGTGTATCTGGGGACCTCAGGCTCCTCTGTGTACCAGCTTAACTCCAAACCCACAGGTAAAGCACAAAGTGGAGATGGCAGCCTTTGAAAAGAAGTCTCATTCAGAGTCTACTCTTTTCCTACCCAGGCAGGACTGTTTCATCCCTCCTCCATCCCTGGCTCACAGAGTGGGGAGTATAAAATGCAAGACCTGGATCAGGGCTCAGTCCTTTCCATGTACATTTCTTCATTCTCCTGCCCAGGGCCTCAGAGCTCTGTAGGGATATGGGAAAGTCAGGGAGCCACCTCTTGTGCTCTCATACTCATGTCCTTCTGTCTCTCTGCAGCCTGGCCTCTTTGCAGCCCACTCTCTTAGACCCCTCCAGAATGCCAGGCATAGATGGGACTTTATTCCATCAGTCAGGAGTTGTCACAGGAAAGGATGCAAGGGTGCAGCTCCCCAACCCTGCACATATATCCTGTGAACAAAATTCAGTCACAGCAAGTGGAGAGGTATAGCTAAGCTCATAAATGCTGGGATGCCACTCATTTCCAACAGTAAGACAATCATAATTTTCAGGAAAAGACTGAGCCCAAAGCAAAATGGTTCAGTTAATATCTGATGTAAGCATCCCTCTGACTTTTCTGCATCTTTGTCCTTTGTTTGGCAGGGGGAGGGGGGTGGTGTCATCCCCTGTCTAATCTGTCTTCAGATCTCTAGATCCTTCCAGGCTATTCTTTCATCTTCCATATTAAAAGTGATTTCAGGGAAGCATTCAGTGTCAGTCATTAACCACATAGGGTGAGCGTAAGATCACATACTTTTACTTTAGGCCTTCTTTCTAAGGGTGGGAGGAAGGGCTTTGTTCCTTGCTAAAGAATGCTCACTCATGTGTCAGTAAGAAGAAAGGTAGAGTGAGGTCTCACCTATCATCTCATAGTCACACCCAGGAGGTGGCCATACCTTTCCAGCTGCTAGGCAGGTCTTGTCCAGAGCCCTCAGTTATTTTTCTAAAACATGTGGAACTCTCACAAGACCCCTGTGTGGGAGGAGGCCCATGGAGATTTTTTAGCAAGTGACTGTTATGTGTTTGAAAGCACATTGACTGTTTAAACAAAACTACCATTCCTTTGGGTGTCCATATGAAAGCACACAGTTGGCAGAAGACTAGTGATATTTACAGGTCTTGCTGCAAGGCCCCTGGCTAAGCCCCGCACCCATCAGTAACCAGGATTCTCCATCTCCACCTCTCTCCATGTCCTGTTGGTTTGGCTACAGGGGCTGACCTGCTGGAAGAGCATCTTGGTGAAATCCAGAACTTGTGCCAGCACCTGGAGGAATCCATCTGCATCAGTGACCACCTACGGGAGCAATTGGAACACCAGCTGAGCTCTACTGCCCATTGAAGCAGTAGGAGAGGCCCAAACATTCCTGTTTCTGGCTCTATTTAGGGACCTTTAGGCAGAGCTTCACAGATATTCTTTACTTCACTTGCTCCTTATAAACAGTCCAGCAAGGGAGGTGGGCAAGTACCGTTATCCCTACTTTCTGAATATATCTGAGTTTAGAGAGTAACTCTCTTTAAGGCAGAACTAGGTCTGGTCCCCAGAGTCACCTGACTTCTCACCCCATACTTAATCTGCTTATATACTGCCTGCTGCTGTCTGTGCCTTTGTTGTGTGATTGATAAGTGGTGGAGCCAGGTCTGTAAGGGTCCTCCCAACTCCACCCCTGGCCACTTTACTGAGGTGGCCTTTCTCCTTATACTCTCCTTCCAAGCTACTGTCACATGGAGGCCAGTCTTTCCATATGTTTTTATCCTGCCTATACCATAGCAACAGCTGTTTAGGGAGATTGAGACTCCTGCACCATTGCAGTTATGGCACATGATGATGCACGCAAAGAATCCACTAAGAAGAGGCACACAGAAAACATGTACCCAGCCCTCCATGCTTCATTCAGGGCCAGGCCTTGAGTCCTTGGGGTTTTCTGCTGGGTTGGGGCAGTATCTTTGAGAGATAAAGAATTGGAAACTTTTGGAAGCTTCTGTTACCTGAATGTGTACTTTCTGGGACAGGATCCACTTCTAACTTCTACAGTCAGGGCCTGGAGTCCATACCTCAGCTCTGCAATGAGAACAGAGTCCTCAGGAAAGAAAATCGAAGACTTCAGGCCAACTGAGTCATATTTCCAAAGGTACGTGGTCAAAACCCACAAACTGTGGTCACTCTTAAGTTTCTTTCTTCCCTGGCCACACTAATCACCAACTGGAGAAACAAATAGAAGAAGGTAGGGATAACAGAGCTACTCAGATCGACCAACCCAAACTCACAGCTGTTCTCAGTCTACAGAAGGCTGCTTTCTAAGATGTCCCAACTATGGGCCCCTCAGACTCCTAGTCCCCAGGAGTGAAGAGCTCTAGGAAATCCATCATTTCTGTACAACCCACCTGCATATATCCAGAGTCACCAGCTATCAATCTGGATACCAGTCTGGTATCTGTTCTACCTCCCTTTACTCACAACTGATTTGGAACCAATAAAGGAGGGAGTGCAAATGCCTATCTTCCCTCTCAAGTTTCTCCAGACTTCATTGCAGCAGCGTGTGTCGCTCCTGGCCCTGCTCTGCCAACCCTCTGCCTCCTCACCACATCCCTCACTCATAGACTCAGGGCTCCTCTCTGATCAGTACTCCTATGACTCCATGCCAAGTGGCACCAGCAAATGCCCCCCAGCACTTTCCCAGCCCTAGCCAGGGGGCACTCACAGGTGGGCATCATTTCTTGTGTGGCTGGGAGACAGCTGACCTTGGTGTCCGTCTACTTGATCAGATCAATGTATTATCGATAACAAAGTATTTTTATTCACAAATATTCATTGAACCACCATAAAAAGACTGAGAGTAGTAACCAAAAGGATTAAGCGCAGAATGAAGGAATGCTTGCAGAAAAGGAAAAAGCCACCAAGAGATATTTCTAAATTAGCCACCTAAATTAATTAATTAATTAAATTAATTGATTTCTATATTAGCAAGAAAATTTGAAAGGAAAGATCACTGCTGGGGGACGATAACAAAAGTTAACAGATAAGAAAGAGGGCAGAACTACTAAGCTACCATTGCATGCTTGGAGAGAATAGAAGAGACCCCACAGGTGAGAAGACAGTAAGAGATTTAAATGGGTACAATTTGTCAGGCTCAGGTGAATCTTTCCCAAGAGGACTTACTGAGCCTGCAGCTGTATTTTTAGAGTCTCTTCAATAATCTTTGACAACTTGTGAAGATCAGAGAAGTGCTGCAAGCTCAAAAAAGAACAAATATCCCAGTTTTCAAAATAATGAAAATGATATATTCCAAAAAGAAATCTTGATGTTGATCTTTGTCAAAATTCAAGAATGGATTATTGAACAGATGGTATGTGAGCACTTGGAAAATGGTGAACATTAGAAACCAGAATTTCTCTAAGAGCAAGGTAGGAGAGATCAAGTGGGATGAAAGGTTTTGCAAAGAGAGAGATGCACCATTCTCCAGGCTGTGGGGGATGTTGAGCCAGCATGATCTTCCCCACCAACATAAGGCCTTCCTTCCCTGCTCCTTAGCTGTTTGTCAGGGCAGATGTGCTTGGGGTCATCTTCCTGCTGAGGTCTGACCCCATGATAATAAATCAATCATCCATGTTCCTCTCACCAGAGCACTCCCAGGAAACAGAAAGCCTGAGGGAGGCTCTGCTGTCCTCTCGATCCCACCTTCAAGAGCTGGAAAAGGAGCTGGACCACCAGAAGGTGGAAAGGCAGCAGCTTTTGGAAGACTTGAGGAAGAAGCGGCAAGAGTTCTTGCATTTCAGGGAGGACCGTCTTTCCCTCCAGGAAAATGACTCCAGGTAAGAGGGGACCCATTGACAGAGTAGATAGAATTCTTCATTCTTACATTCATTCTTACATTAGAAGAAGGGATATTGGCAAGAAAATTGATGTCCTCTTTTGGAAACCTCAATGTTCCCTCTGCTATTCCTGATTTTTGTGTGTCAGTTGTTGGATGGGAAGGCTTCTGCTTTGAGCAGAAGAAAGTTCTTCTCTGGGAATGCCTTGTCACTCCCAAGTTGAGAGAGTAAAACTCCATTATAGAAATCTTCAGTATATCAGAGACACGACAAAGAAGGGTTCCCATGCTTCCAATTAGGTATAGGACATTAGTCTCACCATCACCTAGGAAGCTTCTGTACTGGCTGTGATGCTAGGTCCCAGCATAAGCCCTGTAACTGCTTGTCAGAATACAAAGAGCACTATAAGAGCAGTAAGGAGACTGTGCTGGTGTATCTGTTCTGCTCTGAACTAATGTAGGTAATGGTGTGTTTTTCAAGCAAAATTACTTGACCTCCCTCAGCCACCATTTCCACATCTGCAAAATAAAAGTGATGGTCTTCATGACCCCCTGAGTTGACATCTGGGGCTCAGATGTAACCCTACCCATAACCCTTTATGAACCCCTGGGTTGACATCTGGCTCTCAGCTTATTGCTCCTGTGTGACTGAGTGGCCCTGCCATTTCAGTGGGCCTTGCCACTCCCTGGTCAAACTGCAGCACAAGCTGGTCCTCCTGCAGCAACAGTGTAAAGAGAAACAGCAGCTTTTTGAGTTCCTCCAGTCAGAGCTACAAATCCACGAGGCACTTTATGGCAATTCCAAGAAGGGGCCGAAAGGTATGTGTTCTTCTCCCCTTACCCCATGAACTTTTTGCCCTTGCATAGGATGCTAGTGAGCTCTTTCCACTGGGAGTTGTGGAGATCATGGGAAGTTACAGAGTTCTGTCTCAGAAACCCCCACCCAAGCCTGGGGCTCCCAGTAGGAACTCTCATGCACAAAGCCCAAGGGACAGGTTGGTAGCATGAGCAAGATCCAGCCTGATCATTCTTAATTACTTTAAGAAAATCTGGACATTCCTATTCTAGACATTCCTATCTGTGTCTAGATTATAACTTTTTTTTTTTTTTTTGAGATAGAGTCTCGCTCTGTCACCTAGGCTGGAGTGCAGTGGCATGATCTCGGCTCACTGCAAGCTCTGCCTCCCAGGTTCTGGCCATCCTCCTGCCTCAGACTCCTGAGTAGCTGGGACTACAGGTGCCCACCACCACGCCCAGCTAATTTTTTGTATTTTTAGTAGAGACGGGGTTTCACCATGTTAGCTAGGATTGTCTTGATCTCCTGATGTCATGATCTGCCCACCTCGGCCTCCCAAAGTGCTGGGATTACAGGCGTGAGCCACCGCGCCTGGTGATTATAACATTTTTTAAAGCAAAAGAACTGTCCTAATGATATCATTTGAAAAGGCCTTTAATATTGTCAGTGATACATACTGACAACCCATTCAGCCCAGTGTAGCAGGCAGTATGCTCCCACCTTGACCCTTTCCCTACTGACATCTGGCTCTCAGCTTATTGCCCTTTCATTTAACTTTCATAAATCCTGATTTAGTTTCCTGATTTTCTAAAGAGAAGGTGAACTGGAATTTGAAGAAATACAGGGCCTTACCAGACTCAGTGAATAGCTTAAGTACAAAGTCATGGTGAGTGTTGAGTCAGTGGGGACCAGCCTGCCCACAGGAGAAAATTAAAAGACATGAAAACAAAAAAACCTTATAGAAATACCACTAATAGGACCTAAATTTCAATCCTGGATTTAAATATTAAGGACATTTATTGAACACTTTGCTGCCTGCTGAAATAATAATCTAATATTTGGGAATTTTGATATATTTCTTCATTCTTCTTTAAATGGAGAAAAGTACTCATAACATAATGTTAATAAGTCACAGCAGGCTGGGACAGAGGGCTGACATCAATGTCATGAAATTAAGCAAAGATAAAAAGCAAAATCCTGAGCTCGATTAAAAATATCAGTGGTAGAAATATAGGACGAGTGTCGAAATATATGACAGGCAGCCATTCATGGACTTCAGGGTTTGGGGTTTGGTAGAAACATGTTCACACAAGTACGGCATAGGCAAAATGATGCTAGAAATACCAGCTCAAAATAACACTAGAGTAGTGTAAGTGTGATGTTCACTTGTGGAGACTATGTCTAAAATATTGTTAGATTATGGGGCACCATCTTTGAAAAGGGCATTGACACACTAGGGAACATAATGAAGACAGGGTGCACAATGGTGTGGACCAGAAATCTTGAACTGGTCAAAGAAACTAAAGAAATTTAGGCTTTCAAAAGATCTTGAGGACATGAGAACTGGCTTCAGATATTTGAAGAACTGTCAGGTGAAAAAGAACTCATGTATTTTATGTCCCTCCAGAGGGCTAAACAAAGAGTGAAGGGCAGTGGAATTTAGATTGGAATTATCATAAATCCTGATTTAGTTTCCTGATTTTCTAAAGACAAGGTGAACTGGAACTTGAAGAAATACAGAGGGGCTCACCAGGCTGGGAGAATAGCTTAAGTACAAAGTCATGGTGAGTGATGGGTCAGTGGGACCAGCCTGCACACAGGAGAAGCTTGGGGTTTGGGGAGTGAGAAGTCAGGATGGTGGAGCAGAGTCATCAAATCTTGAAAGCCCACAGGTCAGGGGGAAAGTTGACATTCTGTATAGTAGATAATGAAACTAAGTCTGTTCTTTTTCAAAGAAGATAAACATATGATGAAAACAGAGCTTTAAGAAGTTAAGTCTCAGGGGATGTCCTGGAGGTGGGAGACATTAGAATCTGGGAAACCTATTGGATGGGTCTAGTGATATTCTGGCACATTAAGAGATGACAGTCTAATATAAGGTGCTATTGGGAAGATGAAAGGGTATAGATAGATTTAAAAACATCTCTTTAAAAAATAAGCGAAATTTAATGAGAACTTGGATCGAGAAAGAGAGAGAGAAACATCACAAAACTTTGGGCAAAATTCAAGAGTAGATTATTTACCAAAGTCTCTAAAACTACTTCATCCTGAGCTACCTTTCCTTTCATGCTTTTCTCCCTGCCTTTTAGGACTCATTTCAAAGCTACAACCACTAAAGCTCCATAATCTCTTATCTGTAATTTCAAAATCCAGTAAGATCTACAAATTAAATTTTTCAAATAGTCATTTAGTGACAAAATCTAGATGAACTGACAAGAGGATATTCATAAGTCTTTATTTATCTACTTGGAATATTCACATAGCTCATTGCAGAAATAGTTATATGTTTGATTAAGGACTGCGGCTCACCTGCAACTGGGTACATGTTATATATGATATACGCACCCTGTTGCCTTGCTAAAAACTAAAACAAAATTTACCTTTTGAGATACATTTGGCCTTAAGGCTTTCAGATAAGGGATTGTGGCCTTATAGAATATTTCTTAGATCTCTTCATCCCCAATACAAAGAAATAAACTACATGTGGTGAATGGAGGTAAATATATATACACGTATATATTTATATATATGTGTGTATATGTGTGTACATATATGTACATGTAGATATACATATATACACATATATAGTATGTATATGCACACAACATATATATATACACACTATATATAGGTGTTTATATGAACACACACATACATATATACATATATACATATATACATGTATACATATATACATATATACATATAACATATATACATGTATACATATATACATGTATACATATGTACATATATACTTGTATACATATATATATATACATGTATACATATGTACATATATACTTGTATACATATATATATATATATATACATAAACACACACACAGAGAGAGAGAGAAGTTGAAAAACTCACTTAGTTATCATCCCTGGTCTACGGTGCCCAACTCATATCCTCACATGCTACCAAAAGGCCTCCTCCTTCTCCTCTTTCATTTTTGAGAGTGCCGACTGTCAAATCTCTTTCTCCTTCATCCCCTACCCTTCTCTAGCTCAGTGCTGACCTTCTACCTTGGAGGATCCTATACTTTAGCCTACAGGACTAAGGTTACTATGGAGATGAAATATGGACTTATCCTCATCTTCCAATCAAATGCTCTATAGGTGCATGTGTGTAACTTAAACCACAGGGAAGTTTCAGACTGGATGTGTGCCAGCTCAGTGCCGTCCCCAGACCACACACAGAAATGGTGACATCTCCATCATAGATGGGTTGCATGAGACTCAGATGATAGTGGGGTCCTTGGCAGAAAAGAATGTCACAGGGGAGGGTTCTGACAAGTGCTTGGAAATACTTGGGTCAATGTTACCAGACTCCTCTTCTCTCTTAGCTTACAGCCTGTATGCCTGTCACCAAATCCCTTTGAGCAGTGACCTGAGCCACCTGGTGACAGAGGTACAGGCTCTGAGTGGGCAGCTGGAGCAAAGCATTCAGGGGAACAATTGTCTGTGACTGCAGCTGCAACAGCAGCTGGATAGCGGTGCTGGCAAAGCCAGCCTCAGCCCCTCCTCCGTTAACCAGAACTTCCCAGCCAGCACTGACCCTGGAAACAAACAGCTGCTCCTCCAAGGTAGGAAGGAAAAGGGACTTAGAAAGCCCTCAGCCAGTGGGGAGATCACCAGGATGTCTGCAGCAGAAGGTGCAATCTGCCTGGTCTATGCTCCTTATGGTCAGGTTGAAATCAGAGTTGCTCTAGTCTAGCAGCCTGAGTGAAAGCGTGGGATTTAGGCCAGACCAGGCTCCAGATTCTGAGTTTACCACTTAAAGGTCATTTGATTTGGGCAAGGTGTTTAAAGTCTCAGAGGTTTAGGCCTTAGTTTCCTTATATTTAAGATGAGGATAATAATATATACCTTATATGATTTTGAGCATTAAATGAAATCGCTTACAAATGCTTGGCACACTAAGAATTGCTCAATAATTAGCAGCTGTATATGTTCGTATCTTTTTCTTGGATTTGCTTAGTGCTTTAGTATTAGCCAAGTGTTTTCACATATAGAATTTCATCTGAAGTAAAGCAGGTTTTGCTGTCTCTGTTTCACACAAGAAAACTTAGGTCTTGAGATATTAACAGACAAGCAAGGGTTTAGAGAGGTTATAGACAAAGCCAGGATCAGAACCAGATGTTGTGATTTTCAGTCTGTGTTCCTTCCAGCTCACTGTGTTCTGTCTCAGTATTGCCGATCTTCCCAGATTCTCTAGTCCCCCTTTCCCTCACAGGTGGGCAACTCAGTGTGTGGCAAAATGTTCCTGCCCTTACAGGGCTCTGGGGAAGTTCTGGATGGTGGGCAATTTATTTCGGGTGGCCATCGTTCACTTTCTCTACCCCATCCCTTGCCTGCCTTTTCATATAGGCATGTTTGACCAGGACCCCCTTCTCTTCTCGATATCCCTCATCAATCTCACTTCTCCCAGTTTTAATTGAAATGTCAATGGTGTCCCCCTAGTCTTAAATCATTCAATTTCTACTTCCTCTGTCTTTTTTTCCTTTTGATACACCATTTAGTACACCATCTCACCTCCTTGGCCATACCTTCAATTTTATTCAAATCAGGAACCACTTCTGTTCGGTTTCTCCAAAGCTGAGCTTTCACTCTCCTGCCAGCTATTTCTTGGTCATGTTAATCTTTATTTTTCTCTGGTTCTTGTAGATGCTTATTTATCTGACAGTAACCTTATTTGTCAAATGAAGGTGACAATAACATGATTATGCTGTTTTGGCAATTCAATGAAAAAACACATGTGGGCCGCCACGCAAACCGCCTGGCTGCCAGGAACTTCTCAGATTACATTAGGTGGATGCCTTGCCCTCCTCTGGGCTGTGCTGATGGTTGTGGTGTTCAGTTATGTCTCCAACTCTTCCTTCTAACCAGACCTTCCCCTCTCACTGCCTTCCCATACAGCAGCCAAGACTCAGCCCCACTGGCACAGTCCCTGCCTCTCTTTCTCTAGCACCCCCGAGGCCTGAGCCAGAAAGCAGGCACTGGGCAACACTTGCCTGAGCAGGACCTTTTCTACCTTCTTTGTGGTATTTTCCTATTCCTCCACCATAGGGTTGCTTTTTAGTCTCCAGCAAGACAACGTTAACCCATCAAGCCTTCCATCTCCGTTATTCTCACACAAGTACATTTTTTTCAGTATTACCTCAACAGAATGATGGCTAGAATGTTGAATTTAGTCCCCCATGAATCCATTCATTATTTGATTCTACATTTTAATATGTACTATGTATATTTATACATATTACATTTAGTTACAAGGCATCATATTAGATACCACACACAGATTATACTCAAGACTTGGTTTATAAAAATACACCTAATAATTTTTCAAAGTAGAGGTTACTTTCTCATGGAACATCCCTCAATTAAAGGAATATCTTTTTGTTCTGAAGAATGGAAACATTCTGAACTCAGTGACTCGTGGGTTTTTGCTTTTGCTTGTGGGGTATGCATAATTCTGTAAGAGGAGAGTCCTGCCACCTTAGGCCTCAGTAGGGATGGCTAGGTGTGCATGTGCTTCACGTGCAGTGTGTTCCAGGGCTCCTGAAAACTGTGGTTGCCTTTACTCCCTAGATTCAGCTCTGTCCCCTCCAGTCTGGGATGTTGGTATGAATTCCCCAGCTCTGGTCCTCCCCAGCTCTGCTTCCTCTACTTCTGGCTCAGAAACAGCCATAATCAACAGAACAAATGCTAAATATGGCAACTAAAGGGCCCAGGGACTGATGATGGAAAGTGATTATGCAAATAACCTTTTGTTGTCTCTAAACATATTATCTGTATTTAGAGAGTTTTCTCTGCATGCCCCAAGGCCTTTAGCCCAACTCACTGTGCCTTCTGTGGCTGCCTTTCTCACCATTATTCATCCTCCAATAGTTTTCCTATTGCTGTTTTTGCTTCATTGCACCATATCTCTCCATTCTTGAAAATGTTCTCTGTATCCAGCTTGATTTCCTTGTCTGTGTCTTCTCTACCCAGAAACTTATTATTTATTATGATTTGTCCTATTTCATTTGCCAATAAGGAAAAAATTGTCCCTGGAAAATTTGTCATTAAGATATAATGTAAGAAAGATAATAAAAATATGGAAGCCAGAAGATCTCTATGGACTTTACCCCACCCTTGCACATTCCAAGGCTTCCTTTCTTGCTCCCAGCTTCTTCCTTTTCTTGTTCCCTACCTCTTTTGAGTTGGAGCAAACTGAGGATAACATTATGAATAACAGAAGATTCCATTGTGTTGTCATTTTATTTTTCAGGCTTGGATTTGGATACTTCTCCAGTAATGAAGACCGCTCCCAAGATGGAGGGTGATGCTACTGATGGCTCCTTTGCCAATAAGCATGGCCACCATGTCATTGGCCACATTGATGACTACAGTGCCCTAAGACAGCAGGTTGCAGAGGGCAAGCTGCTGGACAAAAAGATAGTGTCTCTTGTGAGATCAGCATGCAGCTTCCCTGGCCTTGATGCCCAAGGCACAGAGGTAATCACACCTGTAGCTTTAGGTGCACTCCTTCCTTGTGCTCTTTATTCCTTCGATGTTAACTCCTTCACCCACTATCTTTGTTTTTTTTCATGCTTTGCCTTCCTCTTCCATGTATAGCAGCCAGGCCCTTTCTTCTCTATCTCCTATTTTCACTGTAAGTTCTGCTCTGTTCCAGATGTAGCTGACTGGATATTTCCCCTCAGCCCCACAGAAACACGTGGCATTGCCTAGCAGCCTTTGGTAGCTTATTATCTACCACAGTCATGCAGGCACATGACCATCTGTGGGCAGAGTTGACTCAATGGGATGGACAGAAACTGAAGGATTTACAGGTGTATGGCCCCCATATGTGGAAGATGTGAGAAGTCTACCAGCCATGGCATTTCCTTGTGCAGACTGCATAGGGGGAGGGAAGGCAGGCAGCAAAGCTTATAAGAGCACCTTGCCAGTGAGAGAGACCAGGAACCAGTGGCTGTGCTGTCTGAGCTGCTGGGGACCCATGGATGCATAGGAGCAGCCCTGCCTCTACGGAACCCCACACTAGAGGGCAAGACACACACCCAAGTAGATAAGCACAGTAAGGGGCTACAGGCACAGTATGAGAAGTCATCCCTGTGCTGTGAGAGTGCTGAGGCAAATGTGGTCATTTATCTCAGGCAAGGAAGGTAACAGGTTCATAGAGGACATAGCAAGTGGGGTGAGTTTTGAAAGCCTTGTGGGTTCTGCAGGTGGAGAAAGGCATGCCCGGTAAAGGGAGCAGCACCTTAGTTCTGAGAGCTGCAAATGTTTGTGCGAGGGCTTCACAGGTTCAAGCAGGCCCATGTTCTGTGCCTCACTCACAAAGGAAGCTTGAGCCCATGCAGGGGGAAGAAAGTAATATCTCCACTTCTGTGGTGTTACCTTTCCCCAGGTGTTTGGCAGCAAAGGCATTCATGAGCTTCAGAGCAGCACCAGTGCCCTGCACCATGCCCTAGAGGAGTCAGCTTCCCTCCTCACCATGTTCTGGAGAGTGGCCCTGCCAAGCACCCACATCCCTGTGTTGCCTGGCAAAGTGGAAAGATGTCAGTGTCCTTTCTTGGTTCAAACCCTGTTCTCCTGCCCTCCACTACTGTTCTGTCTCCTCAATGTCACAGCTTTTCCAGAAAATCAGGAACCACCCAGTGAGTTGGGATAGACAGGAACTTAGAGGAGTGTCCCTGGAGGGACATCTCTGGCCCATGGTGGCTGCTTTCATTACAGCTCTAAATACATCCCAATCCCTGCCAGCCCCCTGGCCCCTGGATAAGAAATCAAAGAAGAATAGGAAGGGGTGTGGAGAAGGTGGAGACATCATAACCCTGGCAATCCATAATTGTTCAATTTCTTTAACTCTCTGAAATTTGGCTGAGATGAAATTCAGTGAAAGCTTCAGCACCCATCTCCCACCCCTCAGGTCCCATGGTCAAATGATCACAGAATGCCCCCATGAGACTGAGACTTTTTAGCCACTTCCTGGAATCCCTGCATATCACTTAAGCTGGCATCTCTGGACCAGGCCTGGGGAAATTCAGCCACCCCTCAGGATCTGCTCAGAGCTCAGGCTAACGCTGATTGGCAGAACCTCATGTAGGCAGTTTCAGGATCCCCTCCCCAGGGATTCTAACTCCAGATCAATGTCACCAATACCTTTTGGATCCAACTATGCTAATTCCAGGGAGAGGGTGTTTTGCCATCTTCATGTTGGCACAAATATTTACAAACTTGCAAACTTGCCTGAGTCCAGATCTCTCTCCCCGGCATAACATTTCTGAACTCTCAATCTTACCTGTGAAGGGAGAGTGACAGAACTGATATCAGGATTAAAGCAAGGTCCTCTTCAGATTTGGGAGTTTTATACTAGCCTGAAGTGAGGTTCTCTTAAGCTACAGGTGTGTAGGCCTGTGCTAGTCTGCATAGGGAATTCCAGAGTCTCAATACTCCTGCTTAATGGCCTCATCCTTAACTGTCCTCAGCTGGAAGTATTCGAGGCTGTGAAGGAGGAAATCCATTTCAGGAGAGTGAAGAAGATTGTAGAATCCTTCTTTTCACTGGAAAGAGCCACAAAGCACAAGGCACTTTAGGCCTTCTGCCTGTTCAGTAAGAGTCTGTTCCCCTTATCCAGGGAGAATCAACAGAAAGGGAACTTCTGTAACTGAGAACCAAAGTATCCAAACAGGAGTGGCTCCTTCAAAGCATAGCTGAGCATCTGAAGACCGCCAACCAGCAGAAGGAGAGCATGGAGCAGCTCATCATCAGCCAGCATAGGTTCCCTGAGAGGGAATGGGGGAAGAAACAGGCAGTCTTCCCAATGCCCCACTTGTGCTGCAGATGAGCAGTGACCAGGGGGGCTTGGAAATGTTGAGAGTGGAGACTGATTTGATGTCCCCAAACCTCCTGTGCCATGAGCAATTGTGGATACAGAGGAGGGGAGGATGGGGTGGATAGCAGGAGACTCCAAGCTGAATGGCCAGAAAGAAATAAATGCTTTAGAATTCTCATGCTAAGCAAGTAGGGTTAATTTCTGCTGGTGATTTCTACTCTGTGGTGCTCTTTTGTTGCTTCAGTAACCAGAACACACGATGTTTTAAAGAAGGCAAGCACTAACTTAGAGGTAGGGAAACTACTGCACCAGTCAGAGGCACCAAGCCTGTCCCCAACCCATCACCATCCATTAGCATATCTTGTAGGTGACCCTTGGGCCTGCTTTGGCCTTCCAGGAGAAGATTTTGGGTCCACTTGCAAGATCACAGGTCCTCAGTGAGCATCCTGCTAGTTTCTGTTCCCATCACTCTCCCACCCCATCAGCTCCTGCCCCAGTATCTTGGTTCACTCTCACATTGTCATCATCTCTCCTTTTTACTCCAATTTTTCTTCTTTGATACCAAGTCAGGAGACTGGAGAAATGCAATTCAGCTCACTCTCAAAGTCATTAGACATTCAGAAGTCTGCCTCTGAATGAGCTTTTGGTAGAGGGATCTTGAGGCCAGTTATGTGGTCTACTCTTCATGAAAAAGTAAAAGCAATTTGCAACCTAATAAACTGATTTCACTGCACACTCCTGTGTTAAGAACAGCAATTTGATTTTGATATATCTTTAAGTAACATGACAAAAGAGATCTGTTGGGTCTCATTGGTCTAAAAGAGAATTTGTTAATAAATAACAACTGAATCTTAAGGGGAAAAATGTTATATATGTACCAGATATTATCTACATTTACTTAAAACACTAAGTGTTAACCATTCCCTAGGAAGTGCTTTGAAGAAAAACTTGAGGTATATGAATGGTTTAAAAATCAGAAACTAAACCTTTTAACATGGATTTCAAAGCTTTGCCATAAGCAATTGAGCATATTCCTAGAAATGTTTCTAAACCGTAACCTGAGAGAATGTTGATCTCCATAGTGTGAAAATGACTTGGGCCAGTTTAACTTGCTCTTTTTTTTTTTTTTCACTAACTCCCTTTTGTTTTTCTCTGATAATTCTTGTCTTTCCTAGGCCTCTTTAGAGCAACACTTACAGGATTGCCTCTGTAAAGCCTTATTCTTGTCCCTGGAAAGGTAACCCAAAAAGTCTCTCATATCCACTAAAAGGTAACCCAAAAGTCTATAGTATCCACTGGCTTTCTCCAGTGTGGAAGCTTTCCCCTCCACCTCCCATAGATCACTGGAAAGGACCTGAGGCCTCGGTTCTAATCCCTGGCTTATCACTAACTGCTGTGTGGCTTTGGCTTGTCCTTTAATCTCTATGAGACTGCTGCACCCTCATCTGCCAAAGATGGAACTGGACTTAGTTGAGCTCTGAGGTCCCTGTGGACTTGCCCCTCCACACCCTCATTATGGCAACTGGACATAAACTTAACAGAGGACTTCCCTGCAAAATGTCCTCTTCTTCCTACAACAGGCTGTTTCTATATGTGCATGTTTCATGCTAAGCACTTCTTTCTTGGGTGGAGATGGCAAAGGCCTCTTTCTGCTGAGACAAAGTGATTTGGAGAGTCACCTGGCCCCTGAAGAGGGAGTGGTAGGATCCAGCCACCCAGTGTGCAGTGAATTGGAGCAGGGATCTCAGCACACAAGGAGGTGGGGAGGCTCCCCTTAACCTCGGGCACCTGTTGCTCTTCCAGACTGCAGTGCACGTTCTTAGCTCATCCTCTTAACTGGCTCTCACCGTGCTCCTGTCTTTGGTCACCCTGTAGCTCTCACTCCAGCTTCAGGTAGCCATCAGTAGGGCCTGGCAATATACACTGATTTGGTTTGTTTTATTTTTGTCTGCAGGTGAAATCCCTAAGAGCTCTGCCATGTACTCCTTGTGACCCTTGCCTTCCAGGAACCATGCAAGAAGCTCTCCACCAGAAGTCCTTAAAACAGCAGGAAAGGTGGGCCTGTCCCCCTTTTGTGCAGCTACCTATCTGCTGAGGAGCTTCTGGGCCTCATTCCTCCAAGTCCACTGGAGGGTCCAGAAGAGGGGGTCAGAGATGTATCCTGGTGGAGCTGGGAGAAAGCCAGAAAGCCTTTCTGACAGCTATGGAATACCATTAGCCAAGGTCCACTTGGCCCAGCACTAAGCAAAAGATGCATAGTTTGCATAGAAGGTTTTGTGATACTGCTTCTCAACAGCCCCAGCAGCTTGGGAACTAGCAACAGCACATTTCTTGCCTCATCAGCTGTCCTGAGATGGAAAACTCAGTGGATATAGGACCCTGATTCTGATGAATGGGGCACATGGTCCCAATGCTGGAGTTCCTCTGGCAGGTTCTAAAAGCACACTACTGAGCAGCATTGCCCTGCTGGACACTGCTGGCGGGGGCTCAGTGAGCACTACTCACAGATCCACACCTGACCCTGTTGGGTTAAGTCAGACTGGGCCTTGGTCTGCACTGTAGCACTTGTGTTCTTTGAGTTCACATCACGAATGTGGTGACTTCCCAGATACCATCTCAGGCTTAACCTAGCACATCCTATTTCTTTTCTTCCATGATATCCAAATTAGATGGACCTCACTTCAAATACGCTGTCCCATTTTGTCACCCTGTCTTACCTCAGAGAAATTGGGGACTGATGGCCAGACCAATTCTGTTGAAATTCTTGCATACAGCAAACCTGTGCTGATTTTTAAGTGGCATGGGATAGGCCACCAGCCACAGTAAAGCCTAGTCTGTGTCTTCACAGTGTTGAAAGAATGTGCTTGTGTGTATAAATGTATGATATAGATTTATATATGTTGCTATCGCCATATATTGAAGGCCAGCATAACTGGTGGACAGGGTAGGTGAGAGAAAATGAAAGTCTTTTTGGTGATTATTAAAGCAAAATGTGTATAAAGAAATAAATAGTTTTTCTTTCACTGCTTTGTTTCCCATTTCTGCACCAATCCCTTGACAGTATAAAGAACTGGAAAGAGAAAATGGGAAAGACAAACTGTGTTTAAGAAGTGCATAGTCTAATGCTTGAACTCTGACTTTAAAAGATTAAGGCTTTCCTTCTTTGTCATTTTGTAAGAATCCCCAGTCTGAAAATATGAAAGAATGATTCTTAAACTGGTGTACCTTAGAAGCAGCTGTGAAGATTACAGGAACTACCTCCTGGTCTCCAATCCCAGGAGATTTAGTTGGTGTGAGCCCTAGGATCTGCATTTTTTAAATATAAGCACCCCAGGTGATTCCATTACATGTGGGCTGCAGATCACAGTTTAAAAAAACAGTGTTCTATAACATTGAATCAAAACTAAAACTACATTTAAGAATCTTAAATCAAAATATGTCATTCCATTAACATTTGTATAAAAATTTTAAAATATTCCTTGGGAAAAGTTCCTAGCTACATGCTTTTGATCCCCAAGATTAAAATAAAGCTATCACTTCACAATTATTTACTAGAAGCATTTAAAAAATAAACAGGTAGAAGGTGGAGTAAGATGGTAGAATAGAATTCTCCAGCAATGGTCTCTCTGAAGGAACACCAAATTGAACAACTATCTATGTAAGAAAACAATTTCACAAGGGCTAACCAGGTGAGAGATCATAGCAGCTGGTTTTAACATGATAACAAGAAAAGATGCATTGAAGAAGGGAGGACGGACAGTTTTGCATTGCCTATGACACCTCTCCCCCAACCACAGGAAATGCATCTCCGAGAGAGAATCTAATGGCTTGGGGACAAGGAGGAAAGTGTGGGACTTTATACTGAAACTTAGTACCAGTCTTGCCATAGTGACACACGGCACTGGACAGAACCCCACATCACTTGATTCCAGGCTGGTGCCCACAAAAGAAGCATTTAGACCCACTCTGGGCCACAAGGGAATCAGATGCCCCAGCAGGAAGAACCTACCAAAGTTCTGGCTGGCTTTATCTCTGGAAATTTATTGGGCTACAAATAAATTTCAGTGGCAGCCAGGCTGTAGTTCAGAGGTGACAGCATGCTGGCAGCCCTCACAGCCCTCGCTCGTTCTCGGTGCCTCCTCGGCCTCGGTGCCCATTCTGGCCGCACTTGAGGAGCCCTTTGGCCCGCCGCTGCACCATGGGAGCCCTTCTCTGGGCTGGCCCAGGCAGGAGCCGGCTCCCTCAGCTTGCGGGGAGGTGTGGAGGGAGAGGCATGGGTGGAAACCGAGGTTGCGTGAGGCACTTGCGGGCCAGCTGGAGTTCCGGGTGAGCGTGGGCTTGGCGGCCCCGCAATCAGAGCGGGGCTTAGCACCCTGGGCAGCAGCTGCGGAGGGTGCGCTGGGTGCCCCAGCAGTGCTGGCCCACCAGCGCTGTGCTCGATTTCTCCCCCGGCCTTAGCTGCCTCCCGGCGGGGCAGGGCTCGGGACCTGCAGCCCGCCATGCCTGAGTTCCCCACAATGGGCTCCTGTGTGGCCTGAGCCTCCCCGAGGAGTGCTGCCTCTGGCTCCATGGCGGCCAGTCCCATCAACCGCCCAAGGGCTGAGAAGTGCGGGTGCATGGCGTGGGACTGGCAGGCAGCTCCACCTGCGGCCCTGGTGCGAGATCCACTGGGTGAAGCCAGCTGGGCTCCTGAGTCTAATGGGGACTTGGGAGAACCTTTATGTCTAGCTAAGGGATTGTGAATACACCAATCAGCACTCTGTATCTAGCTCAAGGTTTGTAAATGCACCAATCAGCATCCTGTGTCTAGCTCAGGGTTTGTGGATGCACTCTGTATCTAGCTAATCTGGCGGGGCCTTGGAGAATCTTTATGTCTAGCTAAGGGATTGTGAATGCACCAATCAGCACTCTGTGTCTAGCTCAGGGTTTGTAAATACACCAATCTACACTCTGTATCTAGCTTATCTAGTGGGGACGTGGAGAACTTTTGTGTCTAGCTCAGGGATTGTAAACGCACCAATCAGCACCCTGTCAAAAGGAACCAATCAGCTCTCTGTAAAACAGACCAATCGGCTCTCTGCAAAATGGACCAATCAGCAGGATGTGGGTGGGGCCAGATAAGGGACTAAAAGCAGGCTGCCCAGCCAGCAGCAGCAACTGGCTCGGGTCCCCTTCCACACTGTGGAAGGTTTGTTCTTTTGCTCTTTGCAATAAATGTAGCTGCTGCACACTCTTTGGGTCCACACTGCCTTTATGAGCTGTGACACTCACTGCAAAGGTCTGCAGCTTCACTCCTGAGCCAGCGAGACCACCAACCCACCAGAAGGAAGAAACCCCGAACACATCTGAACATCAGAAGGAACAAACTCTGGACATGCCACCTTTAAGAACTGTAATACCCACTGTGAGGGTCCGTGGCTTCATTCTTGAAGTCAGTGAGACCAAGAACCCACCAATTCCGGACACATAGTGGCCACACTCCTTGGGCAAGTCCCGATGCTGCATAGGTCTGGAAGACCCTGGACTTGAGGTGTAAGCCAGAATGAGGGCAGCAGGGCAGCAGCTATGGGAATGCCTGTATCACCCCTCCCCACACTCCAGGCAGTGCAGCCTGAAGAGGGATTCCTTTTGCTTGGGGGAAAGAAAGGGAAGTAAGCTAGAGGCTTTACCTGGGAATGTAGAGAACAATCCCTGAACTTCCCCAAGTCCACAGGGCTGGGGACCTAGGAATCTATAAGAATTGCAGTGTACCTGGGCTTAGGGTGCCCTGTAGTACAAGAGTGGCTGCAGTGATCACCAGCTTAGGGAACTCATCAGCCCACTTTGAATTCCTGGAAGGTCCTCTGAAGGACAGGTACAAACAAGACCTGACTGCAAAGGCTGGAATAAATACCATATTCTTCAATGCCCAGGTATTGACCAACATCTACAGTATCAATAACATTTAAGTCAATATGACCTCAACAAATGGACCAAGAAAGGCACCCAGTGACCAACCCTGGAGAGATGGAGATGTGTAACCTCTCAGGGAATTCAGAATAGCTATTTTGAGAAAGCTCAATGAACTTCAAGAAAACACAGAGAAACAATTCAGAAATATGTCAGAAATTTAACAAGGATACTGAAGTAATAGAAAAAAATCAAACAAATCCTGGAGCTGGAAAATGCGTTAGTGGGTCTCAGTAGAACTGATCAAGCAGAAGAAAGAATTAGTGAGCATGAAAACAAGCTATTTGAAAATACAGTCAGAGGAGGAAAAAGAAAAGAATGAGAAGGAACACAGAATGCTTAAGAGATCTAGAAGAGGGCCTCAAAAGAGAAAATCAAAGATTCATTGGCCTTAAAGAGAGGGTTGAGAAGGAGCAAAGAGTAGAACCCTTACTCAAAGAAATAATCTTTTCAAAAAAATACTTTAAGTTCTAGGGTACATGTGCACGATGTGCAGGTTTGTTACATAGGTATACATGTGCCATGTTGGTTTGCTGCACACATCAACTCGTCATTTACAGTAGGTGTTTCTGCTAATGCTTTCTCTCCCCCCCAGCCCCACACCCCACAACAGGCCCCACTGTGTGATGTTCCCCTCCCTGTGTCCATGTGTTCTCATTGGTCAACTCCCACTTAAGAGTGAGAACATGCGGAGTTTGGTTTGCTGCCCTTCTGATATTTTCCTGAGAGTGATGGTTTCCAGCTTCATCCATGTCCCTGCAAAGGACATGAACTCATCCTTTTTATGGCTGCATAGTATTCCTTGGTGTATATGTGCCACATTTTCTTTATCTAGTCTATTATTGATGGACATTTTGGTTGGTTCCAAGTCTTTGCTTTGTGAATAGTGCCACAATGAACATAGGTGTGCATGTGTCTTTATAGTAGCATGGTTTATAATCTTTAGGGTATATACCCAGTAATGGGATTGCTGGTGGATCAAATGGTATTTCTAGTTCTAGGCCCTTGAGGAATCACCATACTGTCTTCCACAATGGTTGAACTAATTTATACTCCTACCAACAGTGTAAAAGCATTCCAATTTCTCCACATCCTCTCCAGCATCTGTTGTTTCCTGACTTTTTAATGATCATCATTCTAACTGGCATGAGTGGTATCTCATTGTGGTTTTGATTTGCATTTCTCAGATGACCAGTGATGATGAGCATTTTTTCATATGTCCGTTGGCTGCATAAATGTCTTCTTTCGAGAAGTGTCTGTTCATATCCTTTGCCCACTTTTTGATGGGGTTTTTTTTTCTTGTAAATTTGTTTAAGTTCTTTGTAGATTCTGGATATTAGCCCTTTGTCAGATGGATAGATTGCAAACATTTTCTCCCATTCTGTAGGTTGCCTGTTCAGTCTGATGATAGTTTCTTTTGCTGTGCAGAATCTCTTTAGTTTAATTGGATCCCATTTGTCTATTTTGACTTTTGTTGCCATTGCTTTTGGTGTTTTAATCATGAAGCCTTGGCCCATGCCTGTGTCCTGAATGGTATTGCCTAGGTTTTCTTCTAGGGTTTTTATGGTGTTACATCTTACATTTAAGTCTTTAATCCATCTTCAGTTAATTTTTGTGTAAGGTGTAAGGAAGGTATCCAGTTTCAGCTTTCTACATATAGCTAGCCAGTTTCCCCAGCACCATTCATTAAATAGGGAATCCTTTCCCCATTGCTTGTTTTTGTCAGGTTTGTCAAAGATCAGATGGTTGTAGATGGGTGCTGTTATTTCTGAGGACTCTGTTCTGTTCCATTGGTCTATATCTCTGTTTTGGTACCAGTACCATGCTGTTTTGGTTACTGTAGCCTTGTAGTAGAGTTTGAAGTCAGGTAGCATGATGCCTCCAGCTTTGTTCTATTGGCTTACGATTGTCTTGGCTATGGGAGCTATTTTTTGGCTCCATATGAAGTTTAAAGTAGTTTTTTTTCCAATTCTGTGAAGAAAGTCATCAGTAGCTTGATGGGGATAGCAATGAATCTATAAATTACCTTGGGTGGTATGGCCATTTTCACGATATTGATTCTTCCTATCCATGAGCATGGAATGTTCTTCCATTTGTTTGTGTCCTCTTTTATTTCGTTGAGCAGTGGTTTGTAGTTCTCCTTGAAGACGTCCTTCACATCCATTGTAAGTTGGATTTCTAGATATTTTATTCTCTTTGAAGCAATTGTGAATGGGAGTTCACTCATGATTTGGCTCTCTGTTTCTCTGTTCTTGATGTATATGAATGCTTGTAATTTTTGCACATTGATTTTTGTATCCTGAGATTTTGCTGAAGTTGCTTATCAGCTTAAGGAGATTTTGGGCTGAGATGATGGGGTTTTCTAAATACACAATCATGTCATGTGCAAACAGAGACAGTTTGGCTTCCTCTTTTCCTAATTGAATACCCTTTATTTCTTTCTCTTGCCTGATTGGCCTGGCCAGAACTTCCAATACTACATTGAATAGGAGTGGTGAGAGAGGGCATTTTTGTCTTGTGCTGGTTTTCAAAGGGAATGCATCCAGTTTTTGCCCACTCAGTATGATATTGGCTGTGGGTTTGTCATAAATAGCTCTTATTATTTTCAGATATATTCAATCAATACCTAGTTTATTGAGAGTTTTTAGCAAGAAAGGCTGTTGAATTTTGTTGAAGGCCTTTTCTGCATCATTTGAGATAATCATGTAGTTTTTGTCATTGGTTCTGTTTATGTGATGGATTACGTTTATTGATTTGTGTATGTTGAACCAGCCTTGCATCCCAGGGAGGAAGCCGACTTGATAATGGTGGATAAGCTTTTTGAAGTGCTGCTGGATTCAGTTTGCCAGTATTTTATTGAGGATTTTCACATCGATGTTCATTAGGGATATTGGCCTAAAATTATCTTTTTTTGTTTTGTCTCTGCCAGGCTTTGGTATCAGGATGATGCTGGCCTCATAAAATGAGTTAGGGAGGATTCCTTCTTTTTCTGTTGATTGGAATAGTTTCAGAAGGAATGGTTCCAGCTCCTCTTTGTACCTCTGGTAGAATTTGGCTGGGAATCTATCTGGTCCTGGAATGTTTTTGCTTGGTAGGCTATTAATTATTGCCTCAATTTCAGAACCTGTTATTGGTCTATTCCAGGATTTGAGTTCTTCCTGGTTTAGTCTTGTGAGAGTGTACGAGCCCAGGAATTTATCCATTTCTTCTAGGTTTTCTAGTTTATTTGCATAGAGGTGTTTATAGTATTCTCTGATGGTAGTTTGTATTTCTGTGGGATCGGTGGTGATATCCCCTTTTTCATTTTTTATTGTGTCTATTTGATTCTTGTCTCTTTTCTCTTTATGAATCTTTCTAGGGGTCTATTTTGTTGATCTTTTCAAAAAACCAGCTCCTGGATTCATTGATTTTTTTGAAGGGTTTTTTGTGTCTCTGTCTCCTTCAGTTCTGCTCTGACCTTAGTTATTTCTTGTTTTCTGCTAGTTTTGAAAGTGTTTGCTCTTGCTTCTCTAGTTCTTTTAATTGTGATGTCAGTGTGCTGATTTTAGGTCTTTCCTGCTTTCTCCTGGGGGCATTTAGTGCTATAAATTTCCCTCTACACACTGCTTCAAATGTGTCCCACAGATTCTGGTATGTTGTGTCTTTGTTCTCATTGGTTCCGAAGAACATCTTTATTTCTCCCTTCATTTCGCTATTTACCCAGTAGTCATTCAGGAGTAGGTTGTTCTGTTTCCATGTAGTTGTGCAGTTTTGAGGGAGTTTCTTAATCCTGAGTTCTAATTTTATTGTGCTGTGGTCTGAGAGACAGATTGTTGTGATTTCTATTCTTTTACATTCACTGAGGAGTGTTTTACTTCCAATTATGTGGTCAATTTTAGAATAAATGTGATGTGGTGCTGAGAAGAATTTATATTCTGCTGATTTGGGGTGGAGAGTTCTGTAGATGTCTATTAGGTCCACTTGGTCCAGAGCTGAGTTCAAGTCCTGGATATCCTTGTTAAGATTCTGTCTTGTTGATCTGTCTAATATTAACAGTGGCATGTTAAAATCTCCCATTATGATTGTGTGGGAGTCTAAGTCTCTTTTTAGGTCTCTAAGAACTTGCTTTATGAATCTGGGTGCTCCTGTATTGCGTGCATAAATATTTAGGATAGTTAGCTCTTCTTGCCGAATTTATCCCTTTACCATTATGTAATGGCCTTCTTTGTCTCTTTTGAGCTTTGTTTTTTAAAGTCTATTTTATCAGAGACCAGGATTGCAACCCCTGCTTTTTTTTGCTTTCCATTTGCTTGGTAGATCTTCCTCCATCCCTTTATTTTGAGCCTATGTGTGTCTTTGCACGTGAGATGGGTCTCCTGAATACAGCACACTGATGGGTTTTGACTCTATCCAATTTGCCAGTCTGTGTCTTTTAATTGGGGCATTTAGCCTATTTACATTTCAGGTTAATATTGTTATGGGTGAATTTGATCCTGTCATTATGATGCTAGCTGGTTATTTCACCCATTAGTTGATGCAGTTTCTTCATAGCGTAGATGGTCTTTACAATTTGGCATGTTTTTGCAGTGGCTGGTACTGGTTGTTCCTTTCCATGTTTAGTGCTCCCTTCAGGAGCTCTTGTAAGGCAGGCCTGATGGTGACAAAATCTCTCAGCATTTGCTTGTCTGTAAGTATTTTATTTCTCCTTCACTTATGAAGCTTTGTTTGGCTGGATATGAAATTCTGGGTTGGAAATTCTTTTCTTTAAGAATGTTGAATATTGGCCCCCACTCTCTTCTGGCTTGTACAGTTTCTGCTGAGAGATCCACTGTTAGTCTGATGAGCTTCCCTTTGTGGGTAACCCTACATTTCTCTCTGGCTGCCCTTAACATTTTTTCCTTTGTTTCAACTTTGGTGAATCTGACAATTATGTGTCTTGGGGTTGCTTTTGTCAATGAGTATCTTTGTGGTGTTCTCTGTATTTCCTGGATTTGAATGTTGGCCTGCCTTGCTAGGTTTGGGACGTTCTCCTGAATAATATCCTGAAGAGTGTTTTCTAACTTGGTTCCATTCTCCCCATCACTTTCAGATACACAAATCAAATGTAGATTTGGTCTTTTCACATAGTCCATATTTCTTGGAGGCTTTGTTCATTTCTTTGTACTCTTTTTTCTCAAATCTTGTCTTCTTGCTTTATTTCATTAATTTGGTCTTCAATCACTGATATCCTTTATTTTGCTTGATCCAATTGGCTATTGAAATTTGTGTATGCTTCACGAGGTTCTCATACTGTGGTTTTCAGCTCCTTCAGGTCATTTAAGCTCTTCTCTACACTGCTTATTCTAGTTAGCCATTCATCTAACCTTCTTTCAATGTTTTCAGCTTCCTTGCAATAGATTAGAACATGCTCCTTTAGCCCAGAGAAGTTTGTTATTACCGACCTTCTGAAGCCTACTTCTGTTATGTTGTCAAACTCATTCTCCATCCAGTTTTGTTCCCTTGTTGGTGAGGATTTGTGTTCCTTTGGAGGAGAAAAGGCATTCTGATTTTTGGAATTTTCAGCCTTTCTGCTCTGGTTTCTCTGCATCTTTGTGGTTTTATCTACTACTTTGGTCTTTGATGTTGGTGACCTATGGATGGGGTTTTGGTGTGGATGTCCTTTTTGTTGATGTTGATGCTATTCTTTTCTATTGGTTAATTTTCCTTCTAACAGGCAGGACTCTCAGCTGCAGGTCTGTTGGAGTTTGCTGTAGGTCCACTCCAGACCATGTTTGCCTGGGTGTCACCAGCTGAGGCTGCAGAATAGCAAATATTGCTGCCTGATCCTTCCTCTGGAAGATCTCAGAGGGACACCCACCTGTGTGAGGTGTCTGTTGGCCCCTACTGGGAGGCGTCTCCCAGTCAGGCTATATGGAAGTCAGGGACCCACTTGAGGAGGCTGTCTGTCTGTTATCAGAGCTCGAATGCCATGCTAGGATAACCACTGCTCTCTTCAGAACTGTCAGGAAGGGACGTTTAAGTCTGCAGAAGCTGTCTGCTGCTTTTTATTCAGAGGTACTTTGCCCCCAGAGGTGGAATCTAGAAAGGCAGTATGCCTTGCTGAGCTGTGGTGGGCTCTGCCCATTTCAAGCTTCCCTACCCCTTTGTTTACACTGTGACCATACAACCACCTACTCAAGCCTCAGCAGTGGCAGAACCCCCTCCCCCTGCCGTGCTTCAGTGTATCAGGTTGATCTCAGACTGCAGCACTAGCAGTAAGCAAGGCCTCATGGGTGCAGGACCCACTGAGCCAGGCAGAGGAGGAAATCTCCTGGTCTGTCAGTTGTGAAGACAGTGGAAAATGCACAGTATTTGGTCAGAAATGTATGGCTTCTCCAGGTACAGTCACTCACAGTTTCCTTTGGCTAGGAAAAAGAAATCTGCCAACGCCTTGTGCTTCCCAGGTGAGGCAATGCCCCACCTTGGTTTGTCCTCCATGGGCTGCACCCACTGTCCAACCAGTCCCAATGAGATGAACCAGGTACCTCAGTTGGAAATGCAGAAATCACCCGTCTTCAGCCTCACTCTCACTGGAAGCTGCAGACTGGAGCTGTTCCTATTCGGCCATCTTGGAAGCAACCCTCTTTTTTTTTTTTTTTTTGTATTTTTGGTAGAGACAGGGTTTCACCATATTGCTCAGGCTGGTTTCAAACTCCTGAGGTCAAGCCATTCATTAAAACAAACCTATATTTGTTTCATCTGAGTTTCTTCCTCAGGAAAGGACTCTCAGGCCTCTCAGAAAGCATCATAGACCTGAAACTCAGCTGATCACAGCCTCTAGACAATGAGATGTCAGAACCCTCACTCATCATGAGTGCTTCCTCACCACTCCCTAGTTCCTCTTTTCCCACACACAGTTACATTTCTTCCCTGCTATATAAACCCCTAACTTTAGTCGATCAGGGAGATAGATTTGAGACTAATCTCCCATCTCCTCAGCTGCAGCACCTGATTAAAGCCTTCTTCCTCAGCAATACTCAATGTCTCAATGATTGGCTTTCTGTGTGCTGAGCAGCAGGACCTACACTGAACCCCTGGGGTTTTGGTAAAAATACATGTGCCCTTTTAAAAACTGCAATTTATGGGTTGTGGTATGTTGAGAAATTGGAATGGTGTCAACTTGGCCAATTCTGAGAAAACACACTGTGCTTAAGTGTCAGGGCCCTGCCTCCTGACCTCGACAGTATGTGGTTGATTTTGAGTCACAGCAGGGGTGTGTGGCCTGGTTTGAGTGTTTTATAGAAATGTAAATTATGACTGATTTCTTTGTATTTTAAATCCAACAAATCTCCATTTCTGGTGAGAAAATCTTGGCAATACCGACTGAAAAAAGGCATAGAAATATATGAAGAAGAAAATAAAAGACTCCCTGCCTCCCAATCCCACTTGCTTGGTGTCAGCCATTATTTGTTACATGGAGGAAGGTGGCAAGGCACCCAGGAAGTCCCAAGTCCTGTTCTGACAGTCATCTGGCCTCCCTGGATAAAGGGAAAAGAGGGAAGGTAAAAAGAATATAACACTACAGTTTGCAGAAATTTCCCCTTTGTACAGGAAATGCTGGTAAACTGAGAGAGTATGTTTTCCAGGAGGGAGGCCTCAAAGGGCTCTTCTCTGGCCCTAAGCCCAAACTGGATTTTGCCTCATTTTCTGAGGTGCAAATGAAATGATAAAACTTGATCAAAGGAGAGGGCAGAGAGAAAGAAAGAGGACGACTCCTGTCTCTCAGGTCCACCTTCCTTGGTGCTGCTTGAGGGATCAGAAGAAATGCCTTAACATAGGTGCATGAGAACTATGGCTGCTAAGTGTGAACTTAGTTACCTCCAGTTATAAGCTAGTGTGATGTTCCATGGTGTAATGGTGAGGGCTTTGGACTCTGAATACAGTGATCAGAGTTCAAGTCTCAGTGGGACCTTTCCGTATAATTCCAGTGAGGTTCCTCTCTATTGCTCCCTAAGTGGAATGGGGGAAATTGCCCCAATCGTGGTCGTGGACCCTCCAGGTGACTGGCTATATGCAATTGGAGTCCTGGACCCAGTGACCCAGCAAGAACCCTCCCCTCTCAGGGTGACCCTGGGCCTCCAGGTCAGAGGTCTCCTCCACTAAAAAGGCTGCCTCCCCTCAATCCTACACCCCGAGTTTTCTTTTACTCATGTCACTGGGCCACTGCCCTGTGTCTCTTTGGAAGAAATTACCTACATGAAAAACTTTACTTCCAGGATTCCCTAATTCCTTCATCCCATAGGATGGTGCAGTTTTTAATCTCCTGATATTGGGTCCAGTTCTAATGCGCACGTTGCTTTTTATTTTCATGGGATCCCCTCCAACCAGTTACCAGTGGATTCCTGTCTTGGGGTCTCTGTGGATGGCAACTAGATGCTGCTCTTGTCTGAACTCCTGACACCTCTCTCCAAGGAATTGCCTCCCTTAGCCTCCTAAATCAGTCAACATTTAGATTTGAGCCTGGAATCCTGGCATCTGTGGAGAACAGAGGTTCCTCATCCCTGGCCAGCTCTCCCACAGTGAAGGGGGGAGGAGGAAAGCAGCTGTAAGGGGCAAGTCTGGGGCCCTGGGCAACCCCCTTCTTCCTGCCCAGACTCTGCTCCAAGGAGAAGTTGCCTCAGGACCAGATCAGATGGAAACTCTTTTGTTCTCTTCTCATCAACAGAAAAATTTAGACAAGAACTCTGGAGGACCTTCCTAGCTCATACAAATGGTGTGGCCAAGTCTCTCCAGTTTTGGAAATGTCCAAGGTTACCAAGTGTTTTGAGGTCTCACTTTGGAGCCTCTGAAAAGGAGGGGTTAGGGCCCATGGAAGGTACCTGAGGGATGCAGGGGAGAGAGGGGAAAAAGCAGACAGAAGGGAGGAGAGAAGGCGGGAGGGGGAGAAAGGGTGTGTGAGGGCCAGGAGCCAGGATTCACCCTGACAGTTCAGTGACTGCTCCCTGCCCCCAAGGTTCCCACTGTGGCACCTTCCAGCAGGTGGTTTCCATCTTTTATTTATATCCCAAGAACTTGGCTTTACGGAACAGTCCCACCCTATTTTTCTAGCATGAGTCCTGGCAAAGTTTCTTTTCATCATTTGGGGGATGAGATGGGGGTATATAGGTTTGCAAGTGACTAGGAGCTAAGTCAGGACCTTGTGAAGCTGCTCAGTGTTAACTGTCTAGTAGCCTCCTTTCCCCCTTCCCTTGCAGGATGATTGCCTGCAAGACAGGACCTGGAGGAGGCCAGGGCACCCAAGGCCACAGAAACACCCAGGGATGAGTCCCAGCTAGAGATGCCTTGGCTGAGCTCACTGTGCACTTCCAGGGCTCACAGGGGTCTGTCCAGGAGGCTAAGCAAGGGGACCAGGGAGGTTATGCAGAAGGCTTCTGCACAGCAAGGCAGACATTCTTCTTGGAGCCCCCAACCCAAATCAGGTCTTCCACTTCCTCTTCCTAAAGACCCTTTACTGCAGCTATTCTTTTACTAGAACTACAAGTTTATAGGACATAGATTTCAGTGCCCTCATCTAGCCAACCATCTTCAGGTGCCAATGCCCAAGGTAACCTCCCTCCCTACCAAGACCTGACTCAGGACCTTACCTTAAGGAGAAGATGTCCTGTTCTTTCTTTCCCACAAGAACTGCCCTGGCCCAGACTCCATTTCTGTCTGGTGACCAGGACAGTCCCCTCACCAGTCTCACAGGTTGGGGAGGGCAGATTCTCCTCAGCTCCCTGCCCCTGAGAGACCCGAAGAGTCTTGTGTGGCTTCAGCCCACAGAGGGATATCCATGGCCCACATCTCTCAAAACTCTCCCCTCCCACTCTGAATCCACCCTCTACTGCATGCTCCCCTCACAGAACAGACATGTTTGTTTGTTTGTTTTGCCTGTCCTTGTTTTGCCTGTCCTTGTTTTGCCTACCCATATCCCAGATTGACTTTTCTGTCTTAGAACTACCTTTCCCTCTTTGGACAATGTTTTCCTGGTACTACACATGAAGATATCCCACTCTCCCCTGTTCAAGGAGAGAGTGCCTGACCTAAGCTGGGCCCATCAGATCCAGTACTTACCTGGAATAGGGAAAAGATGGGGAGAGTGACCAAAGATTACAAAAATCTCTGAAGCTTATCCACTTGAGAGAGAGTCCCTGAAGATACTGGCCTTTCATTCCTGCTATGTATATCCAATGTGACTGAACTCTGAATAACATATACAAGTTATAACAATGTAGTAATTGACCCAGCAAACTAGGACATAAGCACGCTAGAGGGTAAGGTAGTGAGAGGCATGTTTGGGGGTGGTGGTGATGAGTAAGTATGTGAAGGAGAGATAGTGCCTAAACTTGAAAATCAAAAAGTAATAATATATATTTAAACATAAGGAGATAAATAACTAAATAATTGCTTCTATGTGATGAAACTCTGGGAGTACACAAAGGGACTACTGTTGTACTAAACAAATTTTCAAGTATAAATAACTTTGATAAAGTATCCAAATAAAAAAATTCCTTTCTCATCTATGTATGTGTATATATATATACATACACATATATATTTGCATTCTTTTTATTTTGAATATAAATTTTTATACAGTCATATTAATCCCTCTTTTCATTTAAGGATTTGAGTTTGATGTCATGCATACAATGTGATCCCACTGTATGACTACAGAAATGTTGGCAAAGTAAGTTCAGAGGAAATGGTAGGCAAATACTTCCCAGTTTTGGCCAGAAGATGGAGAAGAAAAGAATTCTCATAAAATGTTAAAAGTATGACTTGTTATATCTTCTTTTCACAGTAATTTAGACAGAAATTAGCAAAATCAGAAATGCATAAATACTTTGGTCTGACAGTTCCATCTCCAGGTGTCTACGGAGAAATAGACAAGCGATGCATGACAGATACATGTGTCAGTCTGGTCCCTGCAGTTGTATTTGTAATAATACACATTGGAGCAATTTCATGGCCACCGGTTAGAGAATGTTTGAAGAATGATCCATTCATATCAAGAAGGACATTTCAAAGATCTAAGCCTGATGGAAATGCTGGAGGCCATGACGCTGATAGGAGCTCAAGCGTGTTGACCAATTACTACGTGACAAGCATTGGCTCCACGCTCATTTAAACTTTGAACAACCTCAGTGTTCTGATTTAGCCTATTGGACAGCAAATTTGACAGAAATGGAGGCATAGAAAATTAATGTGTTTAACTTCAAACCCTGGCAGATTAGGTTTTTCACCCAGAGCCTGTGGCTTCACCATAGTTGTGATTCAGGTTCCATCATTTTCCACTTTAGGAATTTCCAGTATTCCAAATATGAGAAGCTGAGAAAACAAACAAACTCAAAACGCTAAAAACCAGGATAAGTAAGGGTAGATGTTTGTTGGGTGTGGTTTAAAAATGGACTTTTTTTGCCTCAAGCAACAAAAAGGAGCCTTGGAAAATAGACAAGAGACAAGAAGAAGAGAAGATTTAAGAGATATTTGGTCCAAGGAAGAGATTCTTCAGATGGAAGGTCATGTCAGCTAGAAACATTAATGTGACTGGATAGGCTCAAACCACTGACTTTTCAGTCAACATCTGACAGCACTAACCTAGTGTTCTAGAGACACTGCTTATTAAACAGTGAAAGCTGCTTCTCAATTGTGTCATCCATAATTGTCAAATATTGCCATTTAGTAGCATAAGGAAGTATTCTCTGTTGCCAGGCTAGAGTACCCATAACTCTTCTGTTTTGTTGAACACTCTTCCCCACCACAAACCCTCTTTAGAAGACTGGGGGCTCCTAAAATATTGAGGCTGAGAGTCCTGTCCTTGTGAATGTTTGGGCATTGACCCAGGGCCAAATCAGTGGGAGACTCCTCCACGCATACGCCAGGTTCCCAGGTGACAACTGCAGTCTCTGGATCTGAGGTCATCCACTTTCCCATTCCTAGCTCACCTCGCCCATCGTGAAGCCTGGTTAGTATTACCAAAGACCCGAGTGGGCAGATGCCCGCAACAAAGACAGAACCTGCCGTGTGCCCATCTTGCTGATCCCTCCATCCTTCTAGACAAAGGCTTCATGAGCCAGGGACCTTGGGTTTGCTCACAAGACAGCCCCTCACCTAGTATGCATTAGTTCATTATGTATATGTATATGTATGTGTACATGTATATGTCCTCAGGTTGTATTCCTTAAATATATATATGTAATTCCTTAAATATATAATTTTAATACAAAATTTTAAAAAGATTCCTTTAATACACATTTACAATAACATCAAGAAATATAAACTATATAGCAAAGATGTGAAAGCCAGCCAGGCTCTCAATAGCATCAAGAAATATAAACTACATAGGAAAGATGTGAAAGCCAGCCAGGCTTGGCTTCAAATCCCAACACTTTGGAAGGCTGTGGCAGGAGGGTCACTTGAGCTCAGAAGCTTGAAACTAGCCTAGGCAACATAGTGAGAACTCATCTGTATTGAAAATCAGAAAAATTATCCCGCTGTGGTGGTATGAGCCTGTAGTCCCAGGAACTCAGTGGATGAGGCCCTAGGATGTCATAGTCCTGAGAATTCCATGCTACAGTGAGCTGTGATTGTGCCACTGTACTCCAGCCTGAGTAAGATCGTGTCTAGAAACAAAAGAAGAAAAAAAAAGATGTGAAAGCCTATATATTGAAGACTAGCAAGTATTGTTGAGAGCACTTAAAGACCTTTGGAATAGAGAATGCTCCTTCTTACATTTCAAGATTGCTTTTGTTTTGGGGGGACACTTGCTATTTTTTAAGAATATGAAGTTCTTCTTAGGCATTCCTGTAAAAAAGGCTACTTTTTGATAGGATTGTATTGAATCTGTGGATTGCTATTCATTGTATTTTTATCTTAACCATGTTACAACTTCCAACCAATGGACACAAGATATCTTTCCATTTATTTAGCTCTTCCTTAATCTCCATGAGCAATGTTCTGTAGCTGTCTGTGTACAAGTACTGCACCTCCTTGAAAAAAATTATTCCCAGGCATATTATCCTTACAGGTGCTATTATAAATGAAGTAATTGTGTCAATTTTCTTCTCAGATTGTTCATTGCTAACACAACTGATTGTTTGCTGAAAGTTTGCTGAATTCACTTGCTAATTCTGGTAGTGTGTGTGTGTGTGTGTGTGTGTGTGTGTGGTCTCTGTGTGCATGTATGTGTGTTTGCATTTGTATGTATTATTTGGGATTTTCTATACATAGGATCACACCATCTGCAAATTGAGATCATTTTGTTTTCTGTTCAAAAATATGTTTTCTCATGTTTATTTTTGAAAGATAATTTGGCCAGGTGTAGAATTGTAGACTTCAGTTTTTTCTTTTTTTAAGTACTTTATTGCAAACTTCTTGTTTGTAAAGTTTCCTATGAGAAATCTTATGTCATCCTTATATTTAGTGCTCTGTATGTAACATGTTCTTTCCCCTTTTATTCCTTTTAAGATTTCCTTTTCATCACTGTTTTGATGGATTTGATTAAGGTGTTCCTTTGTGAAGTTTTCTTCATGTTTCTTCTTCTTAGAATAATCGTATTTCTGTAATATTTGAAGTTTGTAGTTTCCATGGAGCTTCTAAATCTTTCATCCAGTATGTTTTAAATATCTTTGTTTCTCTTCTCCACTACACGCCCTTCAGGGATTCAATTTAGCCTTACACTAGGATGTTTAACGTTTTTATGCTGATGGTCTTTTTATGTTTTCAAGTCATTTGTTACAGTGTGTTTCATTTATGTTAGTTTCAACTTCTATTCCATCTAGTTCAATAATCTTCTCTTCTGCAATGTTTAATCCAGTGCCTTCTTCCATTTCAGACTGTAAATCATGGTTTTTATCCACAGAATTTGATATTTAAAAAATCTTCAACTGCTCCATTTAATTAAAATATAATTATACTAACTGCTCTAATGTCCTTTTCTTCTATTTCCAACATGTGTCAATTTCAACTAGATTATTAGATTCTTCATTATGTGTTATGTTTTCCTGCTTCTTTGGCTGCTTGATATTCTTTTATTTTTGTTTATTTTTTTTTGGTGGGGGGAATGGAGTTTCACTCTCATTGCCCAGGCTGGAGTGCAATGGTGTGATCTTGGCTCACTGCAACCTCTGCCTCCCAGGTACACAAGCGATTTACCTGTCTCAGCCTCCCAAGTAGCTCAGATTACAGGCACACTCCATCATGTCCGGCTAATTTTTTTGATTTAGTAGAGATGGGGTTTCACCATGCTAGTAAGGCTGGTCATGAACTCCTGACCTCAGGTGATCCACCTGGCTGCTTGATATTCTAAGATTTGATGCTGCAGCTTTGGTGTCAATGCTCAAAAGTGCCCAAAGACACCACTTGACCTCAGTGTCTATGCACACCCAAGCTTTTGCGACAGGACAGGTAGAGAGGGCAGAGATGAGTGTGCTACAACATGCTGGTAGAGGGCACCTCAATTTTGCTTGGGGCTTTCCTATGCTTCATACAAAAATGTGTCTTCCTTAATTTTTCCCATAAGAACCACCCTACTTCATGCCCTGTCATTCTGTCAAAACACCAGGACAGTCCTCTCACCAGTCTCAACCACCCAATGGATTGACAAATGTCCAAATATGATTCAGTGGAGAAGGCATTCTCTTGTCAACAAATTGTGTAGAAACAACTGGACATGCATATCCCCAAAGGAAAAAAATTCACCTGAACCTCAATACTAACTCAAAAACTAACTCAAAATGGATTATGCAACTAAATATAAACTAGAAAACTAGAAAAAGTATAGCAGAAAATATAAGAAAATCTTCATGACACAGAGGCAAAAGTGTTCTTTGTTATCAATAAACACAAACCATTAAAGAAAACATTGATAACTTCAACTTTATAAAAATTAAAAGTTTTTGCTCAACACAAGACAGTAATAAGAGAACAAATATAAGCTGCAGATTGGGAGAAAAACAGTGGAAATCACAAATATGACAAAGGGCATGTGTGATAGTTACTGGTACTTGTCACTGTGACTGAGCACCATGGTACCGGGACATTTGGCCAAACATGATTCTGGTTGTGTTCCAGAGAGTGTTTCGGATACAATTAACATTGGGATGGGCAGAATAAGTGAAGCAGATTACCCTCCTTAATGGGGGTGGGACTCATACAATCAGTCAAATGCCAGGAGAGAATTAAGAGGCCTAATGGAAAACAAATGCTTTCCTGGGTATCCAGCTTTCCTTGCATCTTTGGAATTTCAGCCTCCATAATCTCAGAAGCAAATTCATATATATATACACACACACATATACATTTCATAGGTATGTGGCTAAGATTGTATTTTTAAAAGTTCAGCCATGAGATGATTGGTGAAGCCAGCCAATGAATAAGGGTGTGTTCTATTATACGATTCAGTCTTCTTTTGTGCACAATTGAAGTTCTGCATTTGAAGTAGGAGGATGGGAGAGAGTAAGTCCACCTAGGATGATAACAGCTGAATTTCTCAACATACACTTCAAAGCCCTAGAGGTTAACTTAGAGAGTCAAAAATTCCATCCATAATCCTGCCTCTACACACTAAGGTTAGGGAACACTGTGGCTCTCAGGTGACTTTATTTAGCCAGGTCTGGGAGCCACACAACAGCAGAGGGAGCAGAAAACACTATGCAAATGGAGGCCAGGACAGCAGTGAGGGCCTGTTAATGACAGAATACAGGTAAGACTATCCTCAGAAGCAAGTGTGGAGAAACACACATCATGCCTGAGACCTGGTGGATTAAAGCACTGGCTACTGGGGAATTGAAAGGCAGGGGCTTCACCATGCAGAGGACCAGAAGTGCCAATCTTGGAAATGCAGAACTGCTGGGAGATGGGGAGGAGTGGACCATGGAAGTATCCTCTGGAGACTCGTGGTGAAGAGAACAAATGAATGAAGTAACTGGCAGAAATTAGAGTTCCTGGTAGAACAAAATAGAATCCCACAATGAGAACATACACCATGTATGTCCCCCAAGGAAGACAATGTTTCCTAAAAACTCAAGAAAAATCATTTTGGGCAAGCACCTTACATCCAGTAATGTGATCCATGTTTTAAGACCGTGAGAAAAGATTATTAAACATGGTAAACTCAGTGAGACCCAATTCCCTCAGGAGGACTCTGTTAAGGATGAGTACCACTCAGCAAGTGATGACTGTGACATTCACTTTTGAATAGCTCATGAGCATTAATATATTTAATTGTGGATCTAAACTAAAAACCAAGGTGGGGACAAGATGACAATCACAGAATGTCACTGGTATGTGTTAAGTTCAAATACTATGATGAGAAGTAGCAGGCAAAGAAGGTAGGAAAAAGAAAACACATTCTGTAACTGTCATATGGAAATATTTGATGCTGAAAGTTATAGCTTAAAATGTATAAACCAAATATTAGAAGTGTGTCTAGTTCAAAGGGGGGAAAACTATCAAAAACATTTTTAGCACAATATTAAACATGAGCTCTACAACCCTTCCTAAATGCCAGAGGCACACGCAGACACACACACACACACATTCACAAAGAATATAAATAATTGGAACCAAGAAAAGTAGTAAATACATTCTGCTACATACGGTAAACATAGCCTACAATGTGGAAGAGATTAGAAAATAAACAGGGAAATGAAAATGTTTTTATTAATTCACATCAGTACCCATGAAAAACAATCAGCATAATAAAAGATTATAACACTGAATGTAAAAAACAATCCAGCAGTCCAGAGTGATAGGCAAAAGTTTTTAATTGTATAGATTAAAATTAACTTTGGACAAAAGTTAAAGCTCAGGCAGAGAATTTTTTTTCAACAACAGACACTAGCAAAAACAAAGGCACAGTAAAAATTGAGACAGAAAATTTCCAGTGTAGAGATATGAATCTAATGATAGACATAGGCAGGGATGATTAATAAATGATAAAATGTTTAGAGGATGATCATTAGAATACAGGACATTTATACTTTCAAAAACCACTTTCCCAAATACTTCATTATAAGTAAGGTGTCTCTAAAAGGGGCAGATCTCCTAGACCCCTCCTTAACCAAGTAACCAGTCCTGATGTCATGATAATGGTGATGGACAAACTAGACCTCCTCTGCCCGCAGATGGGCTGAGGTTGGAAACTCACAGCATTGACTCTGCAGTGTTCCTGGCAAAAGGTTTAGGCTGAATTTAATCATGAAGACATTTTCAGACAGCTTCAGAATGTAGACCATTGAGCCAGATGGCTGACCTGTCCTCTACAAAAAAGTCCATGTCACCACAATCAATGACAACAACAAAAAGATGAGGAAATATTTGGGGTTCAAAATAACTAAAGAAATGTAGCTACATTATCTTTTTACTTTTTTTTGAACCCAAAATGTCTCTTCTCCTTTTTGTTGTGTGATTCGTGGTGACATGGACTGTGTGAAGGAGACAGGTCAGTTGTCCTGCTCAGTGCTCTACATTATGCAGTTGTCTGGTGATTACCTCCTATGAAACTCAGGCTAAGCGTTTTCTGCAAGAACATGGCATTGTTCACATTCTGCACCGGCAGATTCCGAGGTAACATGCTGTCTCCTGCCAGTGGCTCCTGACTCCTGTTCTCTACAGGATAGGAATTGAGAGGAGCATGGCTACAGCCTCTCAATGCTGTTTGTCCATCTAGCTGTGGTCTTTCTAAGTATTGATATCAATTGGAGGCTGAAGGACTGTAGCTTCTCTCACCAAAGGAGCCTACTGGGCTACAATTGTCAAGAGCAGTCAGTGGTTCTGAAATACAATCCTCAGCCAAGGATCCCTCCTCTGTTACAGATGGATCAGCTAAAAGAAACCAGTACTGAAGATACAAAGAATGGGGTTAGGTTCACTGAAACTAGGGTAACACCTTTGGATGAGCTAAACACAAAGATGACACTGACCTTGAGCAGGTATAGAAGGTCAGAGACATGCCTGCAAAATGAAATCCCTGAGGAGTTTTGTAGCTATCCAGAGATATGTGGTTCAATTTAGAATGTCTGACAGATCACTCCTGGCATGTGCTGCATAGTTATGTGAACATGTCACACCTAACTTGGGTCCAATGTCTTCAGACTTAGCACAGGTTGCCACTGGCATGGTCTGAGAATAGGAATAGAGCCATGCCCACTGACCCATCCTATGCCTGGGCTTTGAAATGGAACTATAGTTTCATTCAAATCTACATGTGCCCATAGGTCCTGCCTGCAGCAATGACATCTCTCAGTTTAGTAAGGGCTGCTTAGTGCGGGAATATGACTCCCATCTGGAAGACCAGGTGGAGTCTTATCACCATCAAAGTAAAAAACCTATTGTCCAGGTCAAGGGCCAAGCTGCCGTGCTGTTTCTTAAATGACTAAAAGGCACTTCTCTGGTGCTGGAATGAGTCAGGTAGTTCAAAGTTAGTTGGAGGAGTCGAATAACATCTATCCAGTGAGTCCTGCAAGACTTCAGGCCCTTCCACTTCCATCAGCACCCCATTGAGCCTGGAAAAGGAGACAAAACTAAAGAAGCAGCCAGGGAAAATCAGACACCACAGAGCCCCAACTAGATTTCAGGGGTAACATAAGGAAGTGGTTAAAAAAGAAAAAGGATAGATCCATTAATGAGGTAAAAATTTATTGCCTTTATGTTGAGATAGAACAGGGACTGGTAGAAAACAATGAAAGAGAAAGACAGAGAGAGAGAGACAGACAGAGAGAGATAGAGAGAGAAAGTGAGCTCAGTGAATTGGCCAGGTGACACACTGATAAGGGAGTAAAAGGACATTCTGAGTTAGTGCCCTCATGACACACAGCAAAAGAGTGAGCTCTTTAGTTTTCCATAAAACGTGCTCAAAATTTGATGCAGTCACCGTGAAAGTACAACTTTTGAGGTATGGTTAACCTATGGTACATTAGTAAATGATAAGGGGAGGAAGAAATGAAAACCTAAATGTCTACTACAGTGAAAACCAACGGCAATGACAGTAGGAGTAATTCAGCCTTCGTTGAAAACATGAAATTAAACATACCCTGTTTTCCCTGGATCTGTCATCTCCAGGTGTTAACACAGAATTAAGCGTCCACAATTGCTAAAAGTTACCTGGGGCATGGTGGGTTCTGATCTTCTTCCTCTTCTTGGTATTTTTCAATTTCTGAAATAAATTCAGACATGGACAGACACATTAAGCTGATTCCCCTACACACATAACAATCCACTGTCTAATCCTCACACAGGGACTTCAGGCTCCTCAGCATAAGAATAGGACACTGTGGAGATATATTTCAGGAGGCCTGAAGGCTGCTCATGATAGAGATTCCTTGATTTTTGTCCCAGAAACTAAGGGTAAAATGTCCCTATTCTGGTAGATCGTTATCACAATATCATTTGTCCCAAATTTGTGCAAATGGTTATGCCATATCTTTCCAATCAATTTAAAGCAAATGCCCTCAAATGATTTCTAGGAGAAAAACTGCAATAATCAGCCCTGTTTCATCAAATACTCAGGTTGTTCATGGTTGTGAGGATTTTGACTGAAAAAGGAAATCTACAAACCCTTGAGTCAAAATCATAGTTCTCTGAATTTGTCACATCTGCCCAGGTCCAATGTCTTCAGAGTAGAATCAGAGTGCCACAGGCATGGCCTGAGATGAGGAAGAGAGCCATGCTCACTGACCCATCCCATGTCTGGGCTTCCAGGTAGAACTAGAGTTTCATTCAACCTATGTGCCTATAGGTCCTCACTGCAGCAATGATATCTCTCAGCTCAGTAACGGCCACTTGGAGCAGGAATATGAACTCTATATGGAAGACTCAGTGGATCCTTATTGCCTTCATAGAAAGATACTTACCATCCACATCAAGAGAAAAGCCAACATGTTGTTCCTCCAATGAGGAAAAGGAACTTCCATAGGGCTGGCATGAGTCAGGCAGTTCAAGACAACTAGAAGGAGTCAAATAACATCTATCCAGTGAGTCCTGCAAAATTTCAGACTCTACTACCTCCAGCAGCTCTCTGCTGAGCTGCAAAAGTAGAAAAAGTAAAGAATAAGCCAGGGAAAATCAGACACAACACAGCCCCAACTAGATTTCACGGGTAGCATAAGGAAGTGGTTAAAAAAGAAAAAGAATAGATCCGTTAAAGAGGTAAAAATTATTGCCTTCATGTTGGGTCAGAACAGGGCCAAATGGAAAAGGATGAAAGAGAAAGACAGACAGAGAGACAGAGAGAGAGACAGACAGAGCTCAATGAATTGTCCAGGTGACACACTGATGAGGGAGTAACAGGACACTCTGAGTTAGTGTCCTCAGGACACACAGCATACAGTGATCATGAAAAGAATGCACTCAATAATTTTCCATAAAATGTACTCAACTTTCCATGCAGTCACCATGAGAATACAACTTTTGAAATATGGTCGACGTACCATAGGTTCGTAAATGATAAGGGGAGGAAGAAATGGAAACCTAAATATCTACTGCAATGAAAACAAACAGCAATGTTAGTAGGAATAATTCAGGCTTGGTTGAACAGACGTAGTCAATATTGTCGGCCCGCTCTGTCTTCCCTGAACAAAGAGTCTCCAGGTGTCAACACAGAAGTAGCTGTTCACAATTGTTCAAAGTTACCTGGGGTATGGTGGGCCTTGGTCTTCTTCATCTTCTTGGTCCTTTTTAATTCCTACAATAAATTCAGACAGGGATAGACAAAATAGGCCAATTCATCTACATCCGTAACAGTCCACTGTCTAATCCCCACACAGGGACTTCAGGATCCTCAGCATGAGAACAGGACAATGGGAGAGATATACTTCAGGAGGCCTGAAAGCCGGTCATGATAGAGATTCTTCAGTTGCATCTCAGAACCAAGGGTGAAATACCACTATTCTGGTAGATCATTATCCTAAAATCATTTATCCCAAGTTTGTGGAAACAGTTATGCCTTATTGTTCCCATCATTTCAAAGAAAATGCCCCAGATGATTTCTAGGAGGAAAACTGCAGTATTCAGCCCTGTCTCATCAAACGCCCAGCTCGTTCGTGGTTGCAAGACACTGAAATTAGAATGAAGGAGAAAATCTACAAACCCTTGAGTGCAAATCATAGTTCTGTGAATTTTTCACATCTGCCTGGGTCCAATGAGCTGAGAGTGGGCTCAGGTTGCCACAGGCATGGCTGGAGACTAGGAATAGAGCCATGCTCACTGACCCATTTCATGTCTGGGCTTCCAACTGAAACTACATTTCATTACAAGCTATATGCGCCCATAGGTCCTGCCTGTGGCAATGACATCTCTCGGATCAGTAAGGGCCACTTAGAACAGGAATATCACCCCTATCTGGAAGACCTGGTGGAGGCTTATCACCTTCATAGTAATGTACTCACTATCCACATCAAGAGCCAAGCCAAGGTGCTGTTCCTCCAATGAGTAAAAGGCACTTCTGTAGGGCTGGCATGAGTCAGACCGTTCAAGATAACCGGAAGGAGTTGAATAACATCTATCCAGTGAGTCCTGCAAGATCTCAGGCTCTTTCTTGTCCAGCAGCTCCCTGCTGAGTCTGGAAAAGTAGGAAAAAGTAAAGAATAAGGCAGAGGAAATCAGAAACCACACAGCCCCAGCTAGATTTCATGGGTAACATAAGGAAGTGTTTTTTTAAAAAAAAAGAACAGATCCAGTAATGAGGTAACAAATTATTGCCTTTATGTTGGGATAGACCTGGGTCAGGTATAAATGGATGAAAGAGGAAGAGAGAGAGAGACACACACACACACACACACATGCACACACACACACATGCACACACACACATGCACACACACACACACACATGCACACACACAGAGAGAGACAGAGATATAGTGAGCTCAGTGGATTGGCCAGGTGACACACTGATGAGGGAATCAAAGGACACTCTGTATTTGTGCCCTCAGGACACACAGCAAACAGTGATCATGAAAAGAGTGGGCTTAATAACTTTGCACAAAATGTGCTCAAGTTTCCCTGCAGTCACTATGAGAATACAGCTTTTGAGGTATGGTCAACCTTCACTAGGTTAGTAAATGATAAGGGTAGGAAGAAATGAAAACCTAAACATTTAATGTAATGAGAACCAAAAGCAATGTCAGTAGGCATAATTCAGACTTGTCTGACAAGATGAAATCATTTTTTTCAGCATGTACTGTTTTCCCTGGACTTGGCATCTCCAGGTGTCAACACCAAATTAACTGTCCACAATTTCTCAGACTCACCTGGGATCTGTTGCCTCTTGGTCCTCCTTTTTCACTTGATCACAACGATGTCCTGCAAATAAATTCAGATGGGGCCTCTTACATTAAGCAGTTCTTCCTTGCACACAGAAACCTTCCTCTGTCCAATCCGAACACAGGGACCTCAGTCTTCTCAGTGTGAGAACAGGAGACTTTGAGAGAAATATACCAGGAGGCCTGAGATCAAGTCTTGAGAGAACTGACTTGGTTCCTTTCTTGAGCCTTGGGCAAAATTCCCCTGTTTTGGAACGTTATCTTCCCAATGCGCTCTGTCCTAGGTTTGTGTACACAAATGAGCAATATTTCTCCCAATAGAGTTTAGCCAAATAGTTCTAACACCTTGTAGGAGAGATACGGCAATATTCAGGCTTCTCTCATCAAATACCCAGGACTTGATAGCTTACGAGATTGTGGACACTGAGATTTGATGGAGGGGTGCAATGTACCAGCTCTTGAGTCAAAATGAGACTTGGTTCTACACAGAAGCATCAGCTATTATGTCTTTTGTGGGTGAAAAGTCAGCCATTTATCTAGAAAACATACCAGCAAGATGATGGACAGATGAGCTAAAACAAGCCAACTTAGAAGACACAGAAAATGGGGATAAATTCTGTGAAATCTGGGTCACATCTTCCACTGAGAGGTAGAGAAGAGTGACACTGGCCTTAGGCAGGTAAAGAACTGCACAGACATGCTTTGGGAACAAAACTCATAAGGAATTTCATAGCTGGCAAGAGACATTTAATTCAGATGAGCTGATCTGACAGACAACTCCTGGGCATGTGCTGCATAGCTTGGTGTGAGTTTGCCACACCTGCCTTGAGTTCAGTGTCCTGACAGTCGATCCAGGGTGGCATGGGCATGGCCTGAGACTAGGAAGAGAGCCAAGCTCACTGACCCATCCCATGCCTGTGCTTCAGACTAGACTCCAGAGTGATTGAAATCTACATTGATATATAGGTTCAGCCCACAGTGATGGCAACTCTCAGCCCAACCAGGGGCACAAGGCCCAAAGATTATGGGGTCTACCTGGGACATGAACTGGAGCTTTATCACCTTCACAATGGAGTACTCACTGCCTATGACAAGAGCCAAGCCAACTCGCTGTTCCTCTAATGAGTGAAAGGTGCTCCTGTAAGACTGGTACGAGGCTGACTTGTCAGGAGGAATTGAGAGAGTCTAATAACCTTCATCCCAGGACTCCTGAGGGGCTTCCTCCTCTTCAGACTCCTGCAGATTCCTGACGAGCCAGGCAGGACAGGGATGACAGAAGATTTAACCAACAGAGATTAGACAACAAAACCTCCCAGATGTTATGATGGGAGACAGAATGGAGTGGTCACAGAAACCAAAGACATTTTTCCTTCAAGAGAAATAAAACTATCCTTCTAAATGCAGGGTAAAGGGTGTCTGCTCTGGGGACAGAGCAAAAATGGGCAGCACGTGCTCGGTACATTTGCCACAGATAAGCCAATGTAGGGCACCCAGACTCTCCCTGTAAACTACCATCATGACTTGCAGCACAGAGAACTAACACTGGGCTTCAACTACTTTGCATAAATTGGATTGAATTTTACATGCAGCATTCAAGTGAACACAGCTCTTGAGGCAGTGCAGACACAGATCTTGTTTATTAAGGGCCCCATTTTTCCAATATTTTGATATAATACATTTATTTTTTCAATTTCTTTTCTTGCACAAATACTAGCAAACATACTAACAAAAAATGGGCAGAAAGCATATATACATCTCTCCCTGGATTTAAACACTCGGGAGAGAACAGGCAACACCAAGAAATCCCTGTTTGAGGGTCTGGAGTGGACTTCCAGCAAACTCCAACAGACCTGCAGCTGAGGGACCTGACTGTTAGAAGGAAAACTAACAAACAGAAAGGAATAGTATCAACATCAACAAAAAGAACATCCACACCAAAACCCCATCTGTAGGTCACCATCATCAAAGACCAAAGGTAGATAAAATGACAAAGATCGGGAGAAACCAGAGGAGAAAAGCTGAAAATTCTAAAAACCAGAGCACCACTTCTCCTCCAAAGGATTGCAGCTCCTTGCCAGCAGTGGAACAAAGCAGGGTGGAGAATGACTTTGATGAGTTGACAGAAGTAGGCTTCAAAAAGTCAGTAATAACAAACCTCTCTGAGCTAAAGGAGGATGTGTGAACTCATTGCAAGGTAGTTAAAACCTTGAAAAAAATTAGACGAATGGCTAACTAGAATAAACAGTAGGGAAAACCTTAAATGACCTGATGGAGCTGAAAACCATAGCACGAGAACTACGTGATGCATGCACAGGATAAGTAGCTGATTTGATGAAGTGGAAGAAAGGGCATCAGTGATTGAAGACCAAATTAATGAAATGAAGTGAGAAGAGAATTTTAGAGAAAAAAAGAGTAAAAAGAAATGAACAAAGCCTCCAAGAAATATGGGACTATGTGAAAAGACCAAATCTACATTTGATTGGTGTACCTGAAAGTGACAGGGAGAATGGAACCAAGCTGAAAAACACTTTTCAGGATATTATCCAGGAGAACTTCTCCAACCTAGCAAGGCAGGCCAACATTCAAATTCAGGAAATACAGAGAAAACCACAAAGATACTCCTCGAGAAAAGCAACTCCAAGACACGTAATTGTCAGATTCACCAAAGTTGAAACAAAGGAAAAAATGTTAAGGGCAGCCAGAGAGAAAGGTCGGGTTACCCACAAAGGAAGCCCATCAGACTAACAGCAGATCTCTCAGCAGAAACAATACAAGCTAAAAGAGAGTGGGGGCCAGTATTCAACATTCTTAAAGAAAAGAATTTTCAACTCAGAATTTCATATCCAGTCAAACAAAGCTTCACAAGCGAAGGAGAAACAAAATGCTTTACAGACAAGCAAATGCTGAGAGATTTTGTCATCACCAGGCCTGCCTTACAAGAGCTCCTGAAGGAAGCACTAAACATGGAAAGGAACAACCAGTACCAGCCACTGCAAAAACATGCCAAATTGTAAAGACCATCAATGCTAGGAAGAAAGTGCATCAACTAACAGGCAAAATAACCAGCTAACATAAAAATGACAGGATCAGATTCACACATAACAATATTAACCGGAAATGTAAATGGGCTAAATGCCCCAATTAAAAAACACAGACTGGCAAATTGGATAGAGTCAAGACGCATCAGTGTGCTGTATTCAGGAGACCCATCGCATGTGCAAAGACACACATAGACTCAAAATAAAAGGATGGAGGAAGATCTACCAAGCAAATAGAAAGCAAAGAAAAGTAGGGGTTGCAATCCTAGTCTCTGATAAAACAGACTTTAAACCAACAAGGATCAAAAGAGACAAAGAAGGCCATTACCTAAGAGTAAAGGGATCCATTCAACAAGAGGAGCTAACTATCCTAAATACATATGTACCCAATACAGGAGCACCCAGATTCATAAAGCAAGTTCTTAGAGACCTAAAAAGAGACTTAGACTCCCACACAATCATAATGGGAGAATTTAACACCCCACTGGCAATATTAGACAGATCAATGAGACAGAAGCTTAACAAGGATATCCAGGACTTGAACTCAGCTCTGCACCAAGAAGACCTAATAGACACCTACGGAACTCTCCACCCCACATCAACAGAATATACATTCTTCTCAGCACCACAACACACTTATTCCAAAATTAACCACATAGATGGAAGTAAAGCACTCCTCAGCAAATGTAAAAGCATAGAAATCACAACAAACTGTCTCTCAGACCACAGTGCAATCAAATAGAACTCGGGATTAAGAAACTCACTCAAAACTGTGCAACTACATGGAAACTGGACAAATCTGCTCCTGAATGACTACTGGCTAAATAACGAAATGAAGGTGGAAACAAAGATGTTCTTTGAAACCAATGAGAACAAAGACACAATGTATCAGAATCTCTGGGACACATTTAAAGCAGTGTGTAGAGGGAAATGTATCACACTAAATACCCATAAGAGAAAGCAGGAAAGATCTAAAATGGACACCCTAACATCACAATTAAAAGAACTAAAGAAGCAAGAGCAAACAAACTCAAAAACTAGCAGAAGACAAGAAATAACTAAGATCAGAGCAGAACTGCAGGAGACAGAGACACAAAAAAAAACCCTTCAAAAAATCAATGAATCCAGGAGCTTGTTTTGTGAAAAGATCAGCAAGAAATCCCTGTTTGGCTAGTTCACCTGGCTCATCTGATTGCAAGTTCCTATCTTGACAGGACTACAAAATTAAAACCAATACAAGGGCCACAAATAACGCACAACATTGTTAATAAGGACAATTTGTAGTTGGGTGAAAAGAAGAAATAGTTCTATACATCACTTCCCCTTTTTCTCTAAATCTACAATCTCCCGGTGTCACTATTGAATTAACAGCCCACAATTCCACAGCATTACCTGGGAGACACTGGCCCTTTTTCTTCCTCTTTCTCATCATCACTTTCATTTTCTGTAAATAAATTCAGAGAAGCAGGTCACATTAAGCAATTCACACTTCACATATAACCAAATAAGTGTTCAGTCATAGCACAAGGACATAACTATTCTCAGTGCAAGAATATGGATTCTGATAGGAATATTCTAGGGTGCTCTAGATTAAGTCTGATGAGAAGTAGATGACCCTGCTTTCCAGACCCACAGGCCAAAATCTTCCTCTATGGGTAGACCATAATGCCATATTCCCTGCCTGAGTCTATGCAAAGTTAAACAAAACTTTTCCCCAAAACATCTCCAAAAATTGCTCAAACAATTTTCTAGGAGTGTTGCTGCAATACTGACTTATATCCCCAGGTAACACGGACATTAAATGTTTAGAGGCATCTATACATGAAACTTGACTGACAGATAAATTTGGACAGCTCTTGCTTTACAAAGAATCTGTGATTTGGGAGGCCGAGGCAGGTGAATCATTTGAGGTCATAAGTTCAAGACCAGCCTGGCCAATATGGGGAAACCCCATCTCTACTAAAAATACAAAAACTAGCCATATGTGGTGGTGTGCACCTGTGGTCCCAGCTACTCAGGAGGCTGAGGTAGGAGAATCACTTGAATCTGGGAGGCGGAGGTTGCACCAAGCCAAGATGGTGCCACTGCACTCCAGCCTGGGTGAGAGAGCAAAACTCCAAAGCAAAAAATAAAAAAATAAAAACATAAAGAATCTATGATGCTACAAAGAAACATTGGATCAGCCATTGCATTGATGGGGTGGAGAACCAGGGTCCAGCCTTGCTTTATGGAAATATATCAGCAAAGTAAAGAAGAAAGTTTCCTTCCCGATTTCAAGATGACTGTGCAAAGTAGCTAGGTAAGCTGACTTAAAGGAGATCGAGATTAAAGCTGAGAGCAGTGAAGCCTGCAGAACAATATTTTCAAATACACAGGAAAAGCTGCCAGCTTCCTTAAAAAGGCATAGAAACTCTGTGTACATTGTTTAGGGACAGATGACCTAATCACAGGTGACAAGAGATACTGAGTCGAAGCTAGGAGGCCTGACAGATATTTCCTGTGCTCCTCCTGCACTCAGGTGACTATGAGATTGTCACACTTGCTTGGGGTCCAGTAACTTGATACTGGGGACTGGCAGACAAAGGCATGACATGAGCTGAGAAGGACACAAAAAATCCCTGATATCTGTGTTTAGAATCCAATCGTAGTTTTTTATTCAAACCAATTTGTGTATATAGAGCCTGTCTTCAGAGTTTATCTTCCTCAGCCTAGAAAGAGGTATGAGACACAAGGAAAATAGAGGCTACCTGGGAAAATGTGTACAGCATCCTCTCATTCATCATGAGAGGATGAGTCAGTGAGAGTTGGATCGACTTTGTCTTCCTCAAATGTGATTTTGTTGTTCCTGTGAGGCTGGTTGGAGTCACAAGGGCCGTGGCCATTTGAACAAGTGATGGCACATTCCTCCAGCGAGTCCTCAGGGACTTCCTTTTCTTCAGCCTTCTGCACCTCCCTGATGAGCCAGGTGGGATCGAGATGACAGAAGATTAAACGCAGAGGGATTGGACCCCAGGGAGTCCTAGCTGGTTTTGACAGGAGGCATAAGAGAGTGGTCCCAGAAAGCAAACAGGAGGTTCCCTTTAAGAGGGAACAGGCAAACCTCTTCTCTCTGCAACAGAGCATGGCTGCCAAAGGAGCCAGGGAGGAAGAGAGCAGCTGGTGTTCACTGCACTGGACAGATAGGAGCTGAGGTGGATGAAGACTCAGCTATCCCTGTACGGTACAGACATGACACTTGGCACACATAGAGAAACATGACAGATGCCACATTCTGTGTCTAAGCTGGGTTGAATTTAACATACTATGGCCAAGGGAATGCAGGCTTTTGGCCCACTGTAGATGCCAGAGAGGGTGTGCCTCCTAGACCTTTTTCATATGTTACCACCCATTACTTGCTCCTGAGTATTCAGTGTTACCTGGGGACACATGATTCCTGTACTTTCTCAGCCTCCTCACCTTCAACATCTTCATCCTCATCTTCATCATTTTCTGTAAATACAGAGGTGTTCATTCAGATATTTCCCACTTCACACTCTGCAAGCACAGTCAGCCCAATGTACACAGAGACATGAACATCTAGGCATGGGTTACCGTTCAACTGAAAGCTCTCATGTTTTATCTTTAACAAAATGCCCTGGAACGGTTTCCTGATCCATCAGGCAATGCATTTCTGATCTGGAGGGCCACCATCAAGATGTGGCCAAATATTGAAAAGATTTTTTGCTCCACATATCACTGGAGGCTTGTGCAGCCTCTCTCTGGACTTCGGCGACTGTTTCCCCCATCCCACCACAGATCTGATTCCCAAGCACAGGCTTGGTGTCCTGTCACAGTTCGCATTTTGAACCTAATTCTTTCTCTTAGGAGAGGACAAGCTTGTCCCACAGTGCTCTATGCATCAGGAGACTTCGCAGGCCCTCCACGTGGCTTCTGCATTTGACATTCTCTCCATGGGGAGTGCTCCAGTCTGAAGCACTTCCTACCACCAAAAGCCCCTACATGAAGTGCCTTCTCCAACATGACAAGGTGAGGAGCTTCATCTCATTTTGAAAAGCAGTAGTAAGTGTTCCCACATTTGGATGCTTCAGTCCCTAGCAAGAGACAATCTGTCTGCCTTTGCAGATGGAGAGAGACAAACTTGGGAAGGATAAATCACTCACTCACTGACAGTTACTAAGAACATTGCTGAAGAGACAGCATGGGAACCTTCATTCTTAGTCCAGAGCTCTTTTCACTCTAACAAGCGCCCTCCAGTCACAGCCTCCTTCCTGTCCTTTAAAACTAGATAGTTGCTGCCTCTTGCTCTAAAGATCACCTTCCATCAAGGAAGGAGGGACAATTGCAATACTGTGACCTCCAACCCCATGGGTTTCCCATCTCTATTCTTACCCAGGAAGTCCTCGTCATGTCATGGCCACGTATGTTTAGTGGAAAAAAACACCACCGATACAACTGTCCTTGGAAGTATGGAGGTCTGGAGTCTCTCATAAGCCTGGGGTTTTGGGTCATCAGGGCCTATGGCCACCTTACCTGGGATGAGCTTTTGGACAAGGTGCTGTGCCAGCCTACACCCCTCAGCCAGCTGTTCTTGGAGGTACTGCCCCTGGGAGTTGTCCAGCTCATCCGGAGTGAGGAGGGACTGGAGATGCTGATTCAATGAGTGGGAGGCATCTCTCCCTTCCTGTAACTTCTCCTGTAACGGGGTCAGCTCTCATTCCTGAGAGTGGACTGGGACTTTGTATCACCTAAGGTTACATAGTAGAGAAATTTTTTTTTTTTTGAGAGATTCTTTAAGAATCTTTAAGAAGATTTTTTTGAAAGCAAATTATAGTAATTAAAGAAAAAAGAAACCCTAGTAGTAAATGTGACAAAGGATATAATCAGAAAATTTATAATGGAAAAAAGTTTCATTCATTCATTCATCTTTTTTTTTTTTTTTTACATATGTATACATGTGCCATGCTGGTGCGCTGCACCCACTAACTCGTCATCTAGCATTAGGTATATCTCCCAATGCTATCCCTCCCCCCTCCCCCCACCCCACAACAGTCCCCGAAGTGTGATGTTCCCCTTCCTGTGTCCATGTGTTCTCATTGTTCAATTCCCACCTATGAGTGAGAATATGCGGTGTTTGGTTTTTTGTTCTTGTGATAGTTTACTGAGAATGATGATTTCCAATTTCATCCATGTCCCTACAAAGGACGTAAACTCATCATTTTTTATGGCTGCATAGTATTCCATGATGTATATGTGCCACATTTTCTTAATCCAGTCTATCATTGTTGGACATTTGGGTTGGTTCCAAGTCTTTGCTATTGTGAATAATGCCGCAATAAACATACGTGTGCATGTGTCTTTATAGCAGCATGATTTATAGTCCTTAGGGTATATGCCCAGTAATGGGATGGCTGGGTCAAATGGAATTTCTAGTTCTAGATCCCTGAGTAGAGAAAATTTAACAGTGGAATTGGATAAGTGATCAGTTCTAATATTATGACAGAGATTTCTGAGACAATGTCCTCAAGGAGACCTCCAAGCAGAAGGTCAGCATATGTTTAAAGAAATGTCTGTGGCCAAGAGAAAGAATAAAAAATGGTTTACAGGCTTCCTCTATATCAGAGAGGGCTCCTGTAAGATCCTCGATGACATTCCATTCATCTTTCTCTTCTGTAAACAAAAGTAGGTGTCTTTCTAATTCGGTTTCAAAAAAACATCCTTTCAGTTCCTTACTCTGGCCAGGGACATCTCCATGTGAAAATACACATAGTGTATCTTGTGGCGACTAGATACAAAGCCATGTACAGAAATGAGGCCAGGTGCAGATGGGGAGAATTGAAGAGACGAAAGAAGAAAACAATGACAGGGTTGAGAAGGCAACATTGATTGAGTGAAAGAATGAGAAGGAGCAGTCAGGAGGTGATTCTCACTAAGGGTAAGTGGGGTGGTGATGGCACATGATTTTGAGTATACTGAATGCTGCTGGGTGGTTCCCACTCCTTTGGTTAATTTTGTGTTATGCAAATTTCCCCTCAACAATTACTTGTTTGAAAAAGAGAAAACAAGGCTCTGAGAAACAACTGCAACCCATAATTTATTGTTATCCTTGTTCTCTGTTTGATAAATATTTGTGTGTCAAGAGCCTACCATGGCAATTCCTGCCTTTCCCCTGGCCCAGCTTAGTTCTTACTTCTCCCTGCTGAGCGGCTGTACTTCAGAGATTTACACATCTGCCCACCTGCCTGCCCCCACCAGGCCCCCTCACCTGAGCTCCTCAGCTTGCCCGAGCTGATCTGCAAGCTTCTCCTCCTTGAACTGCAGCTCATTCCTCAGCATAGATTTTATGTGGTCTTTGCACTCTTCACATTCTGAGAAAAGACAGACATGCCTGCCTCAGTGGAAGGCTGGACATGCTGCTGTGGTCACTGCCTACAGGGCAGGAGCCAGGTCCATCCCAAGGACAAAACTGTCCCCAGTACCAGGCTCTAGGCAGGGATTTCCACATATTTATTCTTCAGTCTCCTGACTTTCTGGCATCTGATCCTCCAAAATTTAGGGACGAAGAAAGAGAAACTCAAGGGCACATCAAGGAAGTTGACAAGATGATTCAACCACAATGAAGTGGAGTCAGAATTCACAGCCACAGAGGTTTGACTCTGAATGCGGGACCACTTTCCCAAGCCTTGCAGCCTCTCCTCTAAAACACTGCACTGGGGCATGAAGTAGTGATTTCTTGTACAGTCAGGAAGGCCCCCCAGGACTATGGGACTGATGGTTTCCCTTTTACTGGGAATTTCAAGGACAAATATGTCAAAGATTTTTAAAATCTTTGATTTTTAAATCATATCTTCAGATGTGATTTTAAGAATCACATCTGAAGCATAAAGTATGAGGCATAAGACCATAAGGCCATGAAGGGAATATGCCCAAATGCTAATAAAGTTTGTGTTAATTTAGAAACAGTGGAATGAAGAACTAATTGATAGTGTTTACTCTGTGCCAATAAATGTTCTAGGAGATTGGCAAGAAATAGCTCATGTAATTCATTGCAGCAATTTACAGAGGTAGGTATTATTGTCGTACCCTGTGAACAGATGAGGAAACTGAGGAACAGACTGAGGGACAGAAAAGACAAGCAACTTGGATGGAGCCCAGGAGACAGGCCCAGGGTCCCTGCTCTGCACACTGTACTTCTACTTCCACACATTCTCGGGTGCGATCCTCTTTGGGAACAACAGCCTGTGCCCCAGGAAGAAGGACTTCCCTCTCAACAGGGTACTCTCTACTTTTTTTAAATTATATATTTATTTATCTATTTATTTATTTATTTATTTATTTTGACGAGTCTTGCCTTGTCACCCAGGCTCAAGAGCAATGGTATGATCTTGGCTCATTGCAACCTCTGCCTCCTAGGTTCAAAGGATTCTCCTGCCTCAGCCTCCTGAGTAGCGGGGATTACAGGTGCCGCCACCACGCCCAGCTAATTTTTGTATTTTTAGTAGAGACGGGGTTTCTCCATCTTGCCCAGGCTAGTCTCAAACTACTGACTTTGTGATCTGTCCAAGTCAGCCTCCCAAAGTGCTGGGACTACAGGAGTGAGCCACAGTGCACGGCCTCTACTCCCTGCTCTTGATGCTGTCACTTATATATACCACATGTTCTATTAGGAGCAGACTGCTCTTGAAGCCCTTCAGAGCGGGTACTGGGTACTATCACCAAGTTTCCCTCAGGGTCACTAGAACAGAACTTTGCCTATTGGGCCTCAACAGAAGCTTGAACTGAATAAAAGTTCACTTGTCCAGACATTTAGAACAACAGACTAGATGTTATTTGTCTGCAGGATCTTATATAGTACAGAGAGGATTCTTGAAAACATGATTTAGCCTCTTGGAGAAAACAGGTCATTTTGTGCCTGTGTCAGAAATCAACAACTGGGATTTTAACTCTAGTCCCACCCCCAGCTGACTGCAAACATGGAAAACATGCTAAATACTTTGGTACCTCTGTCTTCCAACTTTAACAAAATGTTAAAATACCCATTTCTATTTTCTTAGATGTACGGGAAGGATGAAATTATTTTGATGGAGACAGCATTTAGTTCCTCAGAGAGAAGATAGGACATCATTCATCACTTTTGGGATGGTGAGCCTATAGAATTTATGGTATTTGTTCTGCTGGTTGGCCAGGAGTAGGCCACTTGAGTTACAAGAAATTTCTCTTTGATGTTTCTGAACTGCTGTTTGTTCTCTGCCAGCTGGGGGCGCAATTTCTCATTGATTTCTAGAATGTTCTTTTCTGCCTTCTCACTAGACCAAGGGATGGCAGATATCACCATGCTGATGTTTGTGGCAGAAGAGGTGGAGCCAAGGACTGGGGAGAAGAAATCCAAACACATGATAGGTTAAAAACTGGTGAAATCCAATAGGTTTAATCAGGACTGAGGGATGTCAGTAAGTGAAATTCTTAACTTACTATTGAGAAAAACGTGATCACTCCCCACAGCACTTTAGGATCCTTCACCACAAAAACAAGGTTCGAGGTGCCTGAACTCAGAGCTGAAGGCACTCATTACCAGTAGGTCAGACTCTGACAAGAGTAAGGAATATTGTGGCCAGCATGCCAGGTAACCGTCTGCAGTTGCAATAACAGAATTAGAAGATGAGGGTGTCATGGAATCTTAGAAGCTCTGCGTTGCAATTGCCCAGGCTTTGCTGAAACACAGGCACCCTGGTCTCACCTGAGGGTCACCACCAATGGGGATTATTCCTTCAGCATTCACTCTCAGTATTCGTGTACCCTTGTGACAATGCCACAGACTCATCTCTTTCCCAATACATCTAAGCATATTCCTCACTCTTTATCTCTTGTCTGTACAACATCATCAAGGCAGAAACAGTTTCCCAACAGGTTATATTTTCTTAATGGTAGTCATGAAGTCACCCCACCTGCTCTAAGTTAAAACAGATCTTAAGGATTTTCCACAAGTCTAAGGTATCAAACTTTTAGCCTGCCCTGATGTCCTCTGGATCTTCTGCAGTTTTTTCTGTATCCACTAGAAAGTGAATGAATAATTCATTTTTTAAAAATGTTTTCTTTCCTGTCTCAGTATTCTTCTTGCTGCATCCAATTGTTACGTTGATTTCTTTTTTTCTTACTGGGGCACCATCCTGGCTTTTCATTACACTCTAGACAAGTATGACATCCCTACCTCCAAAACTCTTCCTCTATATGGGGTGATTTGTTTTTTAATGTCACTGAGCACTACATTTTATATTTGTCACTTATGGATGTCATTCTAGTGCCACAAGAGCTCTTTTCAAGGTATCAAGTGATCAAAATCATTTATATAGGGATCTCCTGAAAACATGTGTGACCATCTATCTTGGGAATTTTTGTAAACCTGATGCTATTTTGTTGTTTCCGTTTTGTTTTCCCATATACTGAAAAGAACAGGGCCACAAGTAGTTCTTATGGAATATGGTTTGATATATATTTTGTTGAGTTGGACTAATACCATTGATTTTTGGTTGCATTCCACTAACAGAACATGGCAAGATCAAGGTTATGGTCAGGGTTGCTTGCTGATCCTCACTGTTGCTGTGCAGTAGAAGGTGAGTTTGAGGTGAGAGGCATGAGTAGGAAAGAGTGATCCCCTGAACCACCTCCTCACTTTCTCAGCTTTCATCCCACCTAGGTTTTGTGAGCCTGGAACTTGGGAGACTGTTCTGTAGCCCAGGTCTCCTAAGATTGGCTGCTGGACTTGCCTGAGTTGAGGGTGCAGTGGGTGTGACCCTGGGCTTCCCAGCATTCATGTGGAAGTGAAGGAAGGAAGACTGGATCAATCCCATTTGAAAGCATCCCTCTCTGCAGCCTGCACCATCCTCCAATGACACTGTAAGGACACTGCTTTGAGATGTATCAAAGGCTTTAAGTCAATGTATTTTCTGGGGTCTGGGAGACCTGACATTCTGTTTCAGAATGAAAATCTGTCAAGTTTATTCATTTTACAAATGATAAAACTGCAGGTTCACAAAGTTACATGGCTTACATGAGGTCACACAGGGATGAGTTTTCAGCACTGCCAATAAAAGCAATCACAATAATTATTCCGTAATTATTCATAGAATCCATATAACTCAGTAAACATTCACATAATTATTTAGTAATTATTCATTGACCAATCCATACAAGGCATTTTGCTCAAAACTGTGCTCATATTTGGACATTGTATCTTCACCATAATCCTTAAGGTAATGCTATTATCCATAAGTAACAGGTAAGAAACCTGAAGAAGAGGGATAGCAAATCATGTATTTGGCCATATTTCCATTTTTTGGTTTTTGTGATGCTGGAAGAATGACCAGAATGAGTCATGGGAAGAGTATTCATTCCTGTATTATTTTCCAGGACAGAGGTGTGCCCTCCTAGAGTACTGGGGCCAAAATTCAGAAGTGTCTGCAACCTTGCTTTAACAGTATGGGAAATAACCTCTATCACCTGGAATTTCCCTGGAACTTTGGAATGTACAAGAGAAGTATGAGACTTGGGTCTTCCTTTGGCTGTGTTTAATTCACTCTTCTATGGAAGATCAATGATTCTCACTAAGACTTCTGCCTTTTTATAACCACAATATATGTTTTATGGAGAATATTTTATACTTCGCTCTATTTAGAAAGAATAAATATGAGCAATTGTTTAGGTTTTATGTCATGGACTTAATATTTTTCTGATTTCTGTTTTGAGATTAAATTCTCATGTAAATAGAAAAATACTTATTATTTCTTATAAGGCCAAGTTTGTTATTAGTTTGAGTTTTTGAAAATGAAGCACAAACTTTTGATTTTATCTTTGTCCCCAACAGCACCACTCATTGTCTATCATTATGATCTGGACTTGCCCCTGCACTTAACCTAATCCTGCTGAGCCATCTCCATGCACTGTCCAATTCCATCAGTGATTCTGGCTCCTCCCAACGCTCCCTGAAATGGATGCAGGGATCAGGACATCAGACACATTCCAGACACAAAGGCAACCCAGACTGTAGAGCGGGCAGCTGTGTTCCCACTCCCCTAATGTTCCAGTGATGTCCTAAAACTGAAAGGAACACTTTCCCTTTTTAAGGTTGTGTTCTTCATGTCTCAATGCCTCTGATCTAGTGAACACAACTGTCCTGTAAGTGAAAGAACTTGCTAAATTTCTGGATTCTTGTTAGGTGGCTAGAATAGGTTTATAAGACTTCCTTACTTACCCATGACTGATAAAGTCTGAATTCTTAGCAGTATGATTCTTTTTCTTGTAAGATGAGCAGCTTAGGAAAGATTGGTCATGTTGCTCTGCAAAAAGAGGTAAACAATTTCTACTCAAAGCATGCTTGAATTTGAAGCTAGGGCTTCCGTTCTTCCAAAGTTGGACTGTCACTGCCTCAGGCATGTGTCCCGAAGTGCTTGTGTCTCTGCTGTACTCAAAATAAAGTTTAAATGGAGCCCAGCAAGCCAGATCTCCTTTACTTCTAGGTTCCCACAACAGTTTCTCCTCTGCTTTAGAGACTGCATTGAAAATATTCTTGTTCTGCTGTTGTGTTTTGGCTTTGGAATGATGTGATGCAGCTCAGTGGGTCCTACACCCAAGTTGATCAGAGTAAGAAACACCTGGGAAAGTCAGCGCAAATACAAGTTCATTGTCCTCCTTGCAGGGATTTGGATTCAGAGGGCTCAGGTGGGGCCTGGAATGTGTCTGTTAACATGACTCAGATGTGCAATTTGGGGACCCACTGATAGCATCGACCTTACAGTTTATGGGATGATTCTGTTTTGCTGATGAAAAAACTGAGGCATAAAGAGTCTGTAACTTTCCCAAGTTCCCTTTGCTGTAAGTCCTGGAGCCAGATCTCAGGTGGAACAGCCTCTTCCCCATCACCTTCCCACATTTTCAGCTGGGTTAGTTCTTTCCAAGTATGTGTTTCTCTCCCCTATATCTCATTTCTGAAAAAAGGAAAATTTCTGGAATGTAATTCTTTCATCTAACACATTTCCTCACAACTTGCTGCCAGCATCATATTCTGGCCACTTACTGTTAAAGCGAGATTCCCTTTTTTTTTTCTTTTTTGAGACAAGGTCTTGCTCTGTCATCCAGGCTGGTGTACACTGGTGATTATAGATCACTGCAACCTCGAACTCCTGGGCTCAAGCGATCCTCCTGCCTCAGCTTTCCAAGTAGTTGGAACTCTAGGCACACATCACCATTTCTGGCTAATCTTTTATTTTTCATAGAGACAAGGTCTTGCTCTGTTGCTCAGGCTGGTTTTGAACTTCTGGCCTCAAGTGATCCTCCCACCTAGGCCTCCAAAAGTGCTGGGATTACAGGAGTGAGTCACCGAGCCTGGCCCCTGAAATGCTTTTTTTTTTTTAATTTTTTTTTTTAATGAAAATACAGGACATGGAGATGTGGAAAGACACCTTGCTTTATTACTGTTATTATTATTTCTACAGTATAATTCACATATCACAAAATTCACCATTTTTAAGCATACATTTCAGTGTCTTTTACCATATTCCAAAGTTTCACAACCATCACCACTACCTAATTCCACAATATTTTCATAATGCCAAAAGCATGCCTGTATGGGCAGTCACTCTCCAATTCCCCCCTTCTTGCGGTCTCTGACAACCACTAATCTACTTTCTCTATATATAGATGTACTTGTTCTGGGCACTTCCTCTATATGGAATAACAAAGTGTAGTGTTTTCATCTGGTTCTTAGCATATTGTTCTCAAGTTTCATCCTTTTTAGCCTGCATTAGTACTTCAACTTTTTTTATGGCCAAATAATATTCCACTACATGGTTATACCACATTTTGTTTATTCATCAACTGATAGTGGTTTCAGATGTTTCCACTTAACTATTATGAATAATGCTGCTATCAACACCTTTATACATGTTTTTGAGTGAACACCTGTTTTTCATTTTCTTGGTTGTAAACCTAGGAGTGCAATTGCTGCATCATATGTCACTTTATGTTTAACTTTTTTTTATGTTTAACTTTTTGAGGAACTCACACACTGTTTACCAACTTCAGTAGCTATGCCATTTTACATTCCCAATAGTAATATATGAGAATTTCATATTCTCAATAACTTTCCAAACATGTGTTATCTTTGTTTTTTCCTAAGTCATACTAGTGGGTGTGAAGTGGTATCTCATTTTGGTTTAAAATTACATTTTCCTAATGAAAAACATTGAACATCTTTGCATGTGCTTCTTGGCCATTTGTGTGTTTCCTTTAGAGAAACCTCTACTCACAGCTTTTTTCCCATTGTTAAATTTGGTTGTCATTTATTGCTCAGTTATGTGAATTTCTTATATACTCTGGGTACTAGACTCGTGTCAAATACATAATTTGGAAATAGTTCTCCCATTATGTGGATTATCTTTTCACTTCCTTGACAGTGTCCTTTGAAGCATGTAAGATTTTTATTTTAATGAAGTCCATTTATCTATCTTTGGGTTGTTTGTGCCTACTTAAAAAATGTCTAATCCAAAGTCACAAAGATTTGTCCATATGTTTTCTTCAAGACATCATTTTTAGAATGAGAACTTTCCTGGCTTTTAGTGGAGGGCAGACATTGTTTATGCCTCCTGTCCATTACCGATGTTTCTCCTGATTGTTATTCATATGCTCACCACCCCTCCATGGAGCATCCCATGGCCTGTGACAGAGCTCTGGGGACTGATATCCTTCCACTGACTTCGGCGCCGGTGAGAGCCCTGGTCATGTGATTCAGCTTAGACTTAACCCGACCCAGTTGCACATATTCCTCAGGGCCTTCAGAGTTGAAGTCAAGAGGCTCTCTGAGAACGCTTGCCAGCCCATGCTCTTTTAAGGCTGGAGCAAACTTCCTCCATCTATTCCAGACAGAGGGGACTGCAGGGGTAGGAGTCAGTCAAGACATCTCTGGTGTTAGAAAGTAGAGCTGTTTCAGGGTGTGGGGAAGGTTGTTCAATTGAACTAGGTCCTCTTTGTTTTTACTGTATGTGTGACTTCTTTCTAGAAAAAAAGGAAGAATATTTATGTTAGAACATTTTGTCTATTCTTTGTCAATTGTTTGTCTACAATTTTAACCCAGATAAAGGAGAGCTCAGTGTAAATGTATTCTTAAAAACTAATTATGGTTCATGTCCACTACCATGCGATCATATTTAAATCTATGAACTATCCTGTTACTTAGGTATTATCCTGCTCCTGATGAGAAAACAAACTCAGAAAGATTGCAAAATTTCACTAGGTCACAAAACTAGTGAGGAGAGGAATAAGAATTAGAAACCAGTTCCTTTTGGCCTTCAAAGCTAACCATGTACCATTAGATCAAACTGATTTACATACTTTTGCTGGAATTAGTCTCAGAGTTCATGGTTCTTGCTTGATTTTCCCAAGGAAACTGTGCCATTTTAATATCATTTCACACTTTGAAATTTAAACTTTTTTATTATACTTTTTTGTCTTTGTTCTGTTCCATTTCTTTTGATTTCTTCTCAATGGATCCCTCTTATTTATATGCTAAATATCTGTTACCTATTTTCTGTCAATTTTCACATTTTTGAGTGTTTGTTTTCTCTCTGTTGTATGCTAACAGTTCTTCACTGAGATATAATTTGCATAGAGAATACCGCAAAAAACCCAAAAGTACAGCTTTATAAATTTTAATATAATTATACATTGTATAACAACACCCAGTTAAAGACAAAGAACATGTTCCCCCATGCCACAAGGTTCTTATGTGGTCCTTGCCTGTCAATACTCATCCCCCAAATGAAGAATATATTCTGAATGTTGTCACTGCCTTAGTCCCTTTGTGTTGCTGGAAAGGAATACCAGTGGCTGGGTAATTTATAAAGAAAAGAGGTGCATTTTGCTCATGGTTCTACAGGCTGCACAAGAAGCATGGCACCTGCATCTGCTCCTAATGAGGGCCTGAAGCTGCTTCCACTTGCAGCAGGTGAAAAGGAACCAGTGTGTGCAGAGATCATATGGTGAGAGAGGAAGCAAAATTGAGTAAGGTGAGAGGCACTTTTTAATAACCAGCTTCTACAGGAACTAAGAGAGTGAGAATTCACTCACTACCTTCTCCCAGGGTGGGGATTAATCTATTCATGAGGGATCCACTCCTGTGACCTAAACACCTCCCATTAACCCCCACCTCCAACACTGGGGACCACATTTAAACATGTGATTTGGAAGGGACCAATATTTAAACTATAGAAGTCACCAAAGATTAATTTTGCTTATTCGTGTGCTTCATGAAAATGGAATCATTTTGGCCAGTCCTGGTGGTTCACGCCTGTAATACCAAGACTGCGAGGCTGAGGTGGGCAGATCACCTGAGGTCAGGAGTTCAAGACCAGCCTGGCCAACATGGCAAAACCCTGTCTCTACTGAAAATACAAAAATTAGCCAGGCGTGGTGGCAGGTGTCTTTAATCCCTGCTACTTGGGAGGCTGAGGCAGGGAAAGTTTGTTGAACCTGGGAGGCAGACCCAAGATCGGGCCACTGCACTCCAGCCTGGGGAACAGAGTGAGACTCCATCTCAAAAAAATTAAAAAATTGAATCGTTTAGCATGTTCTCTTGTTTTGACTTCTCTTACTCAGGTGGTTATATATGCCACTAGTTTGTTTGATTGTGTTTTTCCCTCATTTCATTTTGTTTTGGCCAAGTAATATCCTATTGATTGTATGATTATCACACAATTTGATATCCATTTTTCTGATGGGAGACAGGTTTACTTGTTGGCTGCTGTGCACAAGTAACGATGAATATTCTCATACAATTATTTCTGTGAAGATACATAATTATTTTCCAGGGTATCTATAGCTAGGGATAGAGTTGCTTGGTGAATGTGTAGAAAATGGACACAGAGTTTTGCAAAGTAATTGTATTATTTTACATTTCTATGAAAGATGTAGGCCATTTCCAGTTGCTCTACATTCCCACACACTTAATATTTTCAGTCTTTTATATATAGCCATTCTACAAGTGTGTAGTGATATCCTGTTTTGGTTTTCTCAGGCCTAATGTTCATTTAGATATCTTCTTATGGAAAATATCTTCTCAAATTTTTATGTTTGTTGATATACTGGGGTGTTTGTCATTTTCTTTGTAATCTATAGCAATTCTTTATATATTTTGAATGAGTCCACTTATATATACATATTTTTTTGCTATATTACATTGCAAACAATTATTCCTGATCTACAGATAGCTTTTAAGTTGTTAATCAACAACATAATAAGTAGAAGGTTTTTAAAAATGAAGTGCAATTCGCTTGATTTCTTATTGTGGTGAGTGCTACAGTATCTAGTCTAAGAAATATTTTCCTACGTCAAGTTCACGAAACTATTTCCTATTTTTCCTTTACAGGATTTCTAATTTTAACTTCCACATCTTAAGTTAATTTCAATGTATGATGGAGAGTCGTTGTTAATATTAACTTTTTAAAACAACAAATATTATTTCACTCAAAATCGTTTTACTTAAAAGTCTTTCATTTCCCAATGAAGGGCATTGGTGCCTTTGTTTTTAAAACATTTAGAAGAGGCGGTGCCAGCATGTTCTGACTCATGGGTGGGAATTGAACAATGAGAACACTCGGACACAGGGCAGGGAATATCACACACCAGGGCCTGTCATGGGATGGGGGGCTGGTGGAGGGATAGCATTAGGAGAAATACTTAATGTAAATGATGAGTTAATGGGTGCAGCAAACTAACATGGCAAATGTACACCTATGTAACAAACCTGCACGTTGTGCACATGTACCCTAGCACTTAAAGTATAATAAATAAATGAATAAATATATATTTTTAAAAAGTGGCAGTGCGAAGGCTGCTGCACAGCTAGCAGAGCCGTGGTGAGGAGGGCAGCGCCTGCCCCGAGCTCTCCGCCTCCCCTGCCCGCCAGCCCAGGCGGCCCCAGCAGCAGTGACCAGAGGAGCCCCTGCAGCAACGCAATGGCCAGGTGGATGTCTCCATCTACAGCCTTGTGGCGGACGGGACTTGTTAGGACATGACCATCATGGGCAACAAGGACTTGCCCTCCAACTGGGCTGCCGTCTCAGGGAAAACCTTCATCAACATCACCCCAGCTGAGGTTGGTGTCCTGGTTGGCAAAGACTGGTCAAGCTTTTTCATGAATGGGCTGACACTGGGGGGCCAGAAATATACTGTGGTCCCGGACTCACTGCTGCAGGATGGGGAATTGACCGTGGATCTTCATATGAAGAGCGTCAGTGGAGCCCGCACCTTCAATGTCACTGTCACCATGACTGCCAAGACGCTAGGCCTGCTAATGGGCAAAGAAGGAGTCCACGGTAGTTTCACCATTTCATAACAAAGAAATGTTATGAAATGGCCTCCCACCTTCAGCGTTCCCAATACTGACCTCCTTTGTTCCTTCCCCTCCACCACTCCCTACAGCTTTGCCCCACTTTCCTTCTCATACACACACCATTTTAATTTCGGGGACCATTACCCCACACACCTTATTGCTGCCAAAACAACATGGGCTGGGGGCCAGGGATAGATGGACAGACACCTTCCCCTACCTATACCCCTCTTGTGTGTGGTTGGAAAACTTTTTTCTTTTGAGGGATTTTTTGTGAATAAAAAAGATTCTACTAAAAAAATAACTGTACATATGTTTGAATGTATAGTTTGAATCTGTATTCTTTTACTTTGATATATTTATGAATACTTACAACAGTACTACCATTTTTAAATTACTTTAAAATCAGGTTTGAAATCTAGCAAAGTGCTCCAACTTATTGCTTCTTTAAGACCAACTTGCCTATTATAGGTTCTTTGATTTTCAAATACATTTTAAAATTAGCTTTTAAATTTCTCTAAAATCTCCTACTAGAAATATTAATCAGAATTGTGTTGATGTAATATGCTAATAAAATTGAGTCTTCCAATCAATGAACATATCTATTTCTCTATTTAGTCTTCTTTAATTTTTCTCACCAATTGCTTTTAGGGGCCTTGTACCTGCTTCATTGCATGTATTCTTAAGCATGGAATGATTCTGGCTATTAATCTCTATTACGTTTTATTGAATTGCATTTTCTAGCTGCTAATTGCTAGTACGGAGAAATTAAGGTGACAAAATCAACTTTATAAATGTTTAATTTAGGTACAACAGACTGCACCACTTTAAAATGCATAATTCAATGCATGTTTACAAATGTATACACTAATGGAACTACTGCCACAACCAAGATAGAGGAATTTATGCCCCAAAGTTTCCTGTACCCCTTTGCAGTTCATCAGTCTTTCAACCTTCGTACCCAAGGAGCCGCTGTCACTTCAGGTCCATTTGCATTTTTAACCATTTTCTATAAATGAAATTATACCTGCATTCTTTTGTATCTGCCTTCTTTCATGCATCAACGTAATTTTAAAATCCATCCATATGAGTATTTGCATCAACAGTTAATGCCTTGTAATTGCTGAGTAGTATTCCTTCATGTGGCTATACCATGTTTGTTTATACTTTCACTTGTGATTGGACATTTCTATCATTCCATGTTTGGGCTATTATGAAGAAACTATCATGAGCATCCATACGTGGCAGGCCAGATCTCACTAACACAGGCCTCCCTAACAATTGTTTCAGTACCGACTGAGTGGTTCAGTTAAATATTAAGAGGAAGGAGAAAAAAAAGCCAGTGCCCTTATACAAAGGCTGGAATGTAACAAAAGCCCACCAAGAGTTTTGCCTAGGCTTTTCCCGGACCTTAAAGCATGACAAAATAATGAAGGCATTCTTAACAGAAGTCATTTAGTATTAAATAAGTTTTATTGGGGGTCTGAAGAAACTCCCCAGGCCTCCAGAAACAAGTTTATTGGAGGTCTGAAGGAACTCCCCAAACCTCTGTGATTTAGCAGGAGACAAGATAAGGGTCCCCAGCACCTAGACCCATTTAGATTAAGTGAATTTACTGAGGCTCCAGAAGAAGGTCTTCAGGACTCAGACCTTAGTTATAGATTAAAAGAAGTTAATCACTTATGTATTTAGATGAATGCACACTTCCACATACACATATAGCTTAGAAGGTACATAAGCTCAGGAAAACTTTGTAATTTTGAGTTGGTTTGGTGATAATTTCCAGGCCTTTTCCCTGTAACCAGTTGCAGAAGTAAAAACTCTCTTCCTATCCAGTTCATCAGCATCTCATTACTGGGACACAAGAAATAGCAGCCTGCCCCTCAGTTTGGTCTGGAAACACACACACAGATCATTGTGCAGACACAGTGTGTAAGTTCCTAGGAATGGAATGACTGTCCATCTGATTGGTACATGTTTAACCTTTAAGAAACTGTTAGATTTTCAGAGTCATACCATTTTTCATTCTTACAAGTATAAGACTTCCAAGTGCTTTATATCCTCACCAACATGTGCTATTTTCAGCCTTTTTAATTTTAGCCATTCTCATGGATATGTAATGGTATCTCATTGTTTTATTGATTGATCTCCCTGATGACTAAACAGTAGAGCATCTTTTCCTATGTTAATTGACCATTCATGTATCTTCTTTTCCGAAGTATCCAAGTCTTTTGAGAAATTATTTCATTGTGCTGTTTATCTTATCAGACTGCAATATATACTATATATATGCATAACATATATAGTATATATATAATGTATATATATAGTATATATATGTGTGTGTGTATATATATATATACACACTTTAAAAAAACCTTTGTTGGAGATAAATATATCTCCTATATTGTGGCTTCTTTTTATGTTCTCTTAATGTTCCCTATTAGGAGAATGATAGATAATCTTCAAAAAGGTGAATATATATATACACACATATATGTGTGAGTGTGTGTGGGCGGGTGGGTGGGTATGTACACATATATATATCTTAAGAATCATTAATTAGACATATATGTGAGTATCTATTTCTGGATTCTCTCTTCTCTTCCACTGATATATATTCTATTTTTTTTCAACAAAACACATGATCTTGATTTTCATAGCTGTAGAGTAATTCTGGAAATAGGTAGTGAATTCATTCACCATTATTCTTTTATAATATTACCTTTTATTACTCTTGATCATTGACATTACCATATAAATGCTAGAATCAGCTTGTAAATTTCTACCAAAATGCCACTTGGAATTTTTACTAGAATTGCATTGGATCTGGAGATCAATTCATGAAGAACTGACTTTTTAAACATAACAACTCTTCTGATCCATGACAAGGTTTATCTCCCCACTAATTTAGTTCTTTCATAATTTCTCAAAGCAATTTTTTGTAGTTTTTGGTGTACTGGTCTTACATAGATTTTGTTGACTTTCTTTTTTTTTTTTTTTTTTTTTGAGACAGAATCCCACTCTGTTACCCAAGCTGGAGTGCAGTGATGCGATCTTGGTTCACTGTAACCTCTGTCTCCCAGGTTCAAGTGATCCTCCTGCCTCAGCCTCCCAAGTGGCTAGGACTACAGGCACATGCCACCATGCCCAGATAATTTTTGCTATTTTTAGTAGAGACAGGGTTTCACTGTGTTAGGCATGATGGTCTCAATCTCCTGACCTCATGATCTGCCCACCTCGGCTTCCCAAAGTGCTGAGATTACAGGTGTCAGCCACCACACCCAGCCTGTTGAATTTATTTATAACCACGTTACTTTAAATGAAATTGTATTTTTATTTCATTTTCCAAATGCTCATTGCTAATATACAGAAACACAAAAGACTACTTATATTGAGCTTATATTCTGTAACACTACCAAACTCACTAATTAGTTTTGGTAGATTTTTGTAGATTTCTAGGATGTTAACACACAGAGACATTATCTGTGAATAAAGACAGCTTCAATTCTTTATTTTCAACCTTTTCAATACTTTTATTTATTTTTCTTTATTGCATTGATTTAGAGCTCTAGTATAACGTTGAATTGAAAGAGTAACAACAGATATTCTACTTTTTTCTCTGATTTAATGGAAAAGCATTCAATCTTATGCCATTTAATATGTTACCTGTGGGTTTTTCAAATCTGCCCTTAATGGGGTTGGAAGTGTTGCCTTCTGTTCTTATCATGCTGAGAGTTTTCTGGGGTTTGTTTTTATAAATCATGAAAAAAGTTTTCAATTTTGCCAAATGCTTTTACTGTGTAAGACAAGGCAATCATACAGTTTTTCTCTTTTGCCCTGACAATATATAAAATTATATTTTTTAAATATAAAAAAAGATTCCTTGAATCAAGCTAGGACAGTTTTTTAATTATACATTTTTAACAAATATATTGAAATATAACTTACATGCAATTGAGATGCATTAAAGTGTATAATCATTAAAGTGTATAATTAAAGAGTATAATTTTAAGAGTTTGAGCACAGTATACACGAGTCAAAGAGAAAGGACAGAAAATACTAAGTATGTCTCAGCATATGTGGTCTATCTTGGTGAATGTTCTATGTGAGTTTGAGAAGAGTTATTTGTTAGCTGTTCTTAGATGTATTTTGCTTAGTCGACTTGGCTAACTTGTGTCATTGATTGTGTGAATTAATTTTGTTCTAGTGGGCAGTAAAATTACTGTCTGATCACATTGGACTTATGTGGATTTGGTTTATATTTTATTAAAGTGGATTCATGGAAAGCCAACAGCATTTCCCAAGACTCTCTAATTTGGTAGGACTCAATCACCAATCCACCCCTTTGTGGATTTTGTCAGGGTTTGGTTTTAGGCTTTACTAGGGCTGGTCTAGAATAGGCCTTATTGTAAAGTATGACACTTATTCCTAAAGCACAGTCTTTCTAGTGTCTCAGTTGGATACCTGGATGCTAATGAGGTGTGCATGAGTTCTTCCCAACCTGGATGGCAGGAACTCCATCATCCATTCCCCAACCCTCCTCCACCACAAGTACCTCTGGTCCAAACTCAACTTTATAGCAGCCACTCCTATGTTAAATCTGTTAGTCTTTTCCTTGTGCAGGTACAGTCCAGTCCTTGATAAGTATGCACATGGAACCCTACATGGACTTCGAGAGCTGCCCCTCTGAACAGCTGCCTCCTATTGGTGCCCTGCCCTGCAGATTGCAATTTCTTCAGTGGCCTTGAACTCTGATCTCTGCCTTCTCAGCTCAGTGGGGATGCCCTGCTCTGAGAGGACTCTAGCCTATTGTGCAGCTGCTGAGAAATTCTCCCCAGACGAAAACTAGGAAATCATGGGGCTTCCCCCTGAAGTTTCCTGTTGTACTGCCTGTTGTCCACTGTCTGAAAACAATTTTATGTTTGTTTATGGAGGCAGTCTGATATAATTTATTCTAACAGATAGAAGCAGAAATCTGTTATAGTATTTTAATTACTATGTCTTTATAGTATTATGGTAGGCAGAATCCTAAGATAAGCTGCAGTGATCTTTGCTCTTTTATAATCACTTCTTCCGGAGTGTAGACAAAGCCAGCGATGAGATATCACTCCTGTGATTGTGTTACAATTTATGGAAAAAACAAGTTAGCAGATGTAATTGAGATCCCAAATCAGTCAAATCTAAGATAGCGAGATTATCTTATGAGCTTGACCTAATGAAGGTGAGTTCCTTGGAGGGACTGAGGTCTTCCTGGAGAAATGTGAAGTGCCGGAGGGTTTCCATGCAGGGTGATTCTCCTCTGCTGGATGGAGAAAGCATGCAGTGGGAATGTGGGAGGCCTCCAGGAGCAGCAAGAGGCCCCTGGCTGACAGCCAGCAAGAAAACAGAGATCTCAGTCCTGCAGTCACAAGGAACTGAACTCAGCTGACACCCTGAGGAAACTTGAGAGGAAGTTCTTCCCCAGAACCTCCAGAAAGAAACCCAGCCTAATTTCAGCCTGTGAGGCCCTGAGAAGACCCAGCTAATCCAGGCCTGAACTTCTGATCTGTGGACACTGCAAGAAAGTAAATCATTGTTATTTTAACCCTCTAAAGCTTGCAGTAATTTAGTATGCAGCAATAGAAAATTAATACAAGTAAAACGGAGAAGACTTTGGAGTGGGGACAGAATGAAACGGTGGGAGAGGGATGCCTGTATACTGATATGGTTGACGTCTGTATGGTTGAATTGGGTCTACCATTCCTCATCTAATTAGCTATGGTCTATTAAGGTGAGTAGCTATACACGAATATTGGTACTAGGTGAATCCAGAGGAATAAGATATTGCATTCTTGAGAGTAGATGAGAACACCCTGAATTGGTGGTCACCATATCATATGTCATATATCAGGTCCCTCTGGGAAGGCCAGAGGAAGATTTACAGGATACACTTGTGACAACATTGAAGGCTTCTTTCTTCCCCAAAGGGACCCAATCTCCCCTCAGTCAAGAAGCTCCAAGTCTCTGAACTGGATGCCAGGTTATAAATTCCCACTATACTGACTCCATCAAGCTTCTGTCCTCAGAACTAGAGTTTATCAGTAAAAGATAGACTCATGGGAGTCTAGGCATTTATTCTCTTATTTTATATAAATCAGCTAATGTACACAAACAAAACAGACTTTGAAGAAAGAAAGTCACAGTTACCACGGGAAAACAGCTTCGACATCCTCACGAGTCATCATGGGTGTTCCACTGGGAGGACTTGATATGAGGCTTTCCTCCTCATGGGCTAGTACAGATATGGGGGAAATGTCATCAAGTACTCAATTCAGAGTGTAGCAGCTGGGGTTGTTGATTCGTTAGGCCTCCTACAGCTGGAGATGCAAGTAGTGCATTTTCATGGCCACCACAGGTGTCTTCAGGCTAGCATTCTTCAGAGCCAGAATCCAAAAAGCCACAGAAGCTCTGAGTATTTCCCTTTCCTCGGTCACCCACATAAATGGCTTCAGGTCCTTCTGGGGAAGGCCTGGAGGAAGATTTACAGCATACACTTGTGGCAGCATTGAAGGCTTCACTCTTCCTCAAGGGATCCAATCTCCCCTCCATCAAGAAGCTCTAGGTATCTGAACTGGATGCCAGGTCATAAATTCCCACTATGGTCTCTGTCCTCAGAACTAGAGTTTTCTAATTATTACATACATTGATTTCTTAATAGATTTCCCATCCATTACATTCCCAGACACCTCATGATGATTAGTAACCACCACAGGTCCCTGCCTCTCAAGGAAATCCCTCCCACCTTGTTTCTAGATGGCCGAGTACCATGGCCTGTCCTCTAATCTTCCAGAACCCTATTGTTCTCACTGCCAGCAGGGAAGGCAAATCCATGCAGCATCTCCCGCCATGACCTCCAGCCTGCAGAGGAGAGGTGCCACAGGACCTTTACATGCACGCCGCTGTTCCCCTCACCTGTGCATTTCTTAACGCCTTGGTGAGGAGAATGTCTCTGGATCTTCCTTGGTGGGAGCTAAAGGAACAAAGGTAAATAATGCTATGGGACCCACTGAGAATTGAGGCTGTGGAAAAGTGGCCACTGAAGTAAGACAGATGCAGCTATTGTCAGATACTCAGTGCCAGAGCAGGGAGGGAGAGGAAAGAAATACAGACCTCACCTGCCTCTCACTTCCAGGCTCCATCAGGTGCCCCCCATTGCTAAACCTAACTAGAAGTGTGCATGCAGGGGAGCCAGGGATGCATTTTAGAAGGGTAAGCCCTGAGTGGCATAAGACAGGATGGAAATGAGTGGAAAGTGGATCTGTGGGAAGGAGGAGGGGATGTTATTGGGAAACAAAAGGAGAATACTAGCTAATAATGCTAGGTGACACTAATATTCCAAAGTCTGTGCTCATATTTGGAAAAGAAAGTTTAGCAAAAAGCACTAAACCAGGAGTCAAGATATTATATTTTCAACTGTTGTTCCAACAGCTGTATTATAAAAGACCAGTTTATTTCATGCCTTTCTAATTTGACCTAAAGTGCCAGGTGGCATTGGGGCTGGCACAGCCTTGCTCAATTATGTGTTGAAGAGTACACAGAGACTGCCAGGCTGAGGGAAGATGCAAAAGAATAGAAGAGATGCTCTCAGGGAACAAGAGACCACACAGCCCCAGAGTCAGGGGCAGCATCAGCCACTGTTGGCTGCTCATTTCCCAGACAGAGCCCACAAGCCTCAGCCATGCTTTGCTTCTGCAAGATGCTTCTTCACCTTTTCAATAAACCTGCCTGAATTTAAGCTGATAGGGGTTTATTTCTCCTTCATCATAAATGAAATTTTTCACTGCAACAATCTCCAATGAATTGTGGGCACAGCAGGCAGGTGCATCCCTGCTTCTGTTTCACTATCTCCCTTGTAGGTGGAAAAGGAGGAGGTACTGAATTACCTTGAAATGTTCCTCTCGCTCTGATATTCTGTGATTCTGGTTTCTTTTCAGCTACTTTGTTTTTGGAAGCATGTATCCTAAGGCATCCAGTTGAACAACCTTTGTCTACTGTGTCCAGGCATTCCTGGTGGTATTTCAGACAAGACTCTCTGGGGTTGCTGCACTCACAACCACTGAACCAATTCTATGACATCCATTTCATGGCCACATGTTTGCTCATTTTGTGTGTACATAAAGGGAGGGGACAGACAGCAAACTTGCATGTTATAAATTGTATCATCTTAAAAAGGAAACAAGGCAACACTTTGCAATAAAACCTTAAGATGCATTAAACTTAAGCCTGATGCAATAAAGAATGCCCATAAAATTCTTATCTAAAGAATGCTTAGAAAATTGTTGAACAAGGAACATCATCATTTAAAGTGATATGAAGAAACCTTCTTAGCTAAGCATATGGCTAGATTAGAGAGAAAAATAAAGGACCCATCTCTTCCCTGGAAAAACTACTGATAGCATCTTTCAGAAAGCTCTCTGTGTTTGAGTACGCACCTTGATCCATAGGCTCACATTTGATCGCAACTGGTGGCTACTTCTTGGCATTGACATTGGATTCCCAACTAGTAAATCTTTCCAAGATCTGAGTTTCTGCAGATATGATATTATTTTTTTTGACCATCCTTATCTTCAAGGGCTACCAAAAAGGAACAAAGAATTTATTTACCTCCCCAAGGGAAAAGGTTTTACCAATGAGACACTTTCTTACCATGACCCCAGGGCCCCCTATGCCCTGTTCACTTGAGTGCCCTGTGTGGCCCGACAGAAGCTCATGCTGCTCACAGGATTTGTTACATAATTAACCTCCTTCCTGAATCCCAACTTCATGGTGGTGGTGATGACAGGTGTCCTGTATCCCAGGCTCATGTCCCTGAAGTCATCAGCCTGTCTCCAGTTAGAAAAAATTACATGTATATAGAGAGGTCTCTTTGGAAGTAGCAAAAGCTTTCTCACCTTCATACATTAATGGTTGGAATGTAAAATAGTATAAACACTTTGGGAAAAAATGTCTGGCATATTCTTACAGAACTAAACAACTACCTATTCTATGACTCAGTAATTCCTAAGCATTTATCCAAGATAAATTAAAACATATGTCCAGAAAATGATTTATACAAGAATTTTCATAGCAGTTTTATTCACAATAGGAAAACCTGGAAACATTCAAGTATCTGTCAATACAAGAACGGATCAATAAACTGTGACACATTCATTCAATGGAATGGCTAAAGGAACAAACTGTTGACACACAAAACAACATGGATGAATCTCAAAAACATTTTGAGTGCAATAGGAGCCATATGCAAAAGAGTGTGAGAAAAAAGATAAATAATAATGGTTTCAAGAAATGCAGAGCAGAGAGCCCAGAGGCAAAGACCCACAGGATGGCAGGTTGGTCCCAGGCTGTGGATCCTAATTAAGAAACTCCTGCTGGATTTTGCCCAGCTCCATTTCCAAACTATTTTCAGTCAGTGACTTATTTATCCCCTCCATGTTCCCTCATTTTGAACTAGAATCACTGTAGTTGTTATTCTATGTCTATCCCATCATTTCAAATCAGGCGCAGATAAGCTATTTGTTCAGTTTCACAGGTCAAAGGAGGTAAAGGAATTATGTCAAGGATCTGTACTCAGAGAAGGTAGGAGCTTGAGAAGGACTCCATGAGTTATTATTGGTTGATGATGGAAAAGAGAGGTAAGGAGGAAAGCAGGTGGCCTCTGGAGTCAGAGTGTCTCCCGGCTGACAGTCAGCAAAGACAAAGGGCCCTCAGTCCCCCAGAAACAAGAATAGGAAGTCCTTCAGTATCTGTAGTGAACTTGGAAAAATAGCTTGAGCTCTAGAAGGAAATACAGCCAGCCCATTCCTGGATTTTAGCCTCACATGACTCTCATCAGAGAACCCAGCTGCTTCATTCCAGACTTCTGTGGTTTCAAACCACTGGTTTGTGGTAATGTGATAATAGGCAGCAAGAGAAAACTAGTACAGGTGCCTGTGTCTCCTCTCGAATTTCAATTTTAGATACATGGATGCTAACCCCTCTAAGAGAAAAAAATTTAATCAACCAATCAATCAATGAAAGAACTACAGTAAAAATATTGCCCTCACCTTTATGTGGCTGTTCCAGAGCCCTTGCCACCTGAAGAAGACAATGAGGGGTATTTCAGGCATGTGAAGAGTGTGGCTTTACTGTTATCAATCACATTTCTGAAAGAATAAAAATGGTTCAGTTCAGGCCATGGCTCATGTCTGTAATCCTAGCACTTTGGGAGGCCAAGGCAAGTGGATCACTTGAGGTCTAGAGTTGGAGACCGACTTGGCCAATTGGAGAAACCTTGTCTCTACAAAAATACAAAAATTACCCAGGTGTGGTGGCGGGTGCCTGTAATCCCAGCTACTCAGGAGGCTGAGGCAGGAGAATCACTTGAACCCAGGAGGTGGAGGTCGCAGTGAGCTGAGATCGCACCATTGCATTCCATCCCGAGGAACAGAGCAAAAACTCCATCTCAAAATAAATAAATGAATAAATAAAAAATAATGATGGTTCATTACTTAACTCCACATATTATTATATGAAAACGTATCACCTTGATTTTAATAGCAGATTTTTTAAGATTCCTTTTCTTGCACTCACCAGACAAGGTTTGGTAGCAAATACCAGTCACCAGCACAGATGAACCAATTCAAGGAGAGCCATAAACAGGACTACCATTATGTTCCCCCCAAAACCATCCCTAGAATGCAATCTCTTCTCTACTTGTCACAAAACGAACATAATAGTCCACTACATAAAGTCCCAAACACAGGAAAATGTAAATACAATGAAGTCTGCTTTCCAAATATTTATTCTATTCACACCCAGTCATGGGGACCAGGGATTAGGAAATGACTACAAAGAGGTTCAAGGGAATTTAGGAAGTGACAAAACGTGCTAAAGTAGAACTCTGCTGATGGCGGCACAATTCAATAAATCAACTTAAATCATTGAGTTATACATTGACAATGGGTGACTTTTATAACAAGGAATTCTTTAAACGAATTTTTGGTTTCTATTCCAACATGGAAAGAGCTAGGCGGTCATGACTTGTCCTCACAGCTAGAAAAAAGCTGAATGAACTGAAAGTCAACCCTTCTAGGGTGGACCAGAGAATTGAGGTCACAGGGAAAACTGCCACCTGAAAAGTGAGAAAGACAGGCTAACACACAAGGAGTCACAGCTCACAGGGAAGAGAAGCTACTGGGGACAGCAAGTGGGAGGAGCACTTAAATGGTATTGACAGATTACTAGAAGCTCAGAGTGGCCTGGCTAGAGCACTGAAAACTCCTTGAAAACCAGACTAAGGGGGAATCTCACACATTTCCAAGTTTTACTACAATGATCTCAACCAGGTTCTCATCATGAAGTTCAGAAAAACTCCCTGAAGTTCGGCACTACCAACTTCAGGACTTATATTAAGCTACAGTAGCCCAAATAGGGTGAAGTTGGTGAAAAGAGAAAACACACACAAATAGATCCATGGAAAAGAATACAGAGCCCAGAAACAGACCACTGATCTTCCATGAAGGATTAGAGACAACTTAAAATAGCAAAGATAGCCTTTCCAACTAGTGGTGCTAGAACAGCTGGACAACCACATGCAAATATATATATATATCCAGGTATGCATGTTCTACCCTTTATAAAATAAATCTTACATGTAAATGTAAGGTGCAAAACCATAAGAATCCTAGGAGATAACATAGGAGAAAATCTCAGAGATCTTGGGTTCGATGATGGCTTCTTAGATACAAAACCAAAAGCACAATCTACTAATGAAAAAAATTAAGTTGAGCCTCATTAAAATTAAAAACTTCTGCTCTGTGAAAGACACTGTTAAGAGAATGGAAAAAGCAAGTCACAGACTGGCAGAAAATATTTACAAAATAATCTGATGGATAAACTGCTGTCCAAAATATATGAAGAATTCTGAGAACCAAACAACACAAAGCAAAAAAAAAAAAAAAAAAAGTAGGTGAAAGATCTGAACACCTCATTAATAAGATATACAGATGGCAAATAAGCATATGAAAAAGATGCTCAAAATCATTTGTCGTGAGGGAATTGCACATTAAAACAACAATGAGATATCACTGTAAACCTATTAGAATGGCTAAAATGCAAAAAGGCGAACACACCAAATGCTGTCAAAGATGAGGAGCAACCAGAACTCTCCATAGCTAGTGGAAATCAAAAGAGTACAGTCACTTTGGAAAAGTTAAGTTCCCTCAAAATCTTGCACATAAGTACTTAGAGCAATTTTATTCATAATTGCCAAAACTTGGAAGTACCCAAGATGTCTTTCACCAAATGAATGAATAAACAAACTGTGTTGTAGCCATACAATGAAATCTGATTCAGTGATTTTAAAAAAACAAGCTATCAAGCCATGAAAAGACATGGAGGAACTTAAAGTACATAACGCTAGAAAGAAGTCAGTCTGGAAACCTACATACTGTACAATTCCAACTCTAGGACATTCTTGGAAAGTCAAAAAGATAGAAGTAGTAAAATGATGAGTGGTTCTCAGGGATGGAGGAGAGGAGGAGGCATGAAATGGTGAAGCACAGGGAATTTTCAGCAGTGAAACTATTTTGCATGATGCTGTATTGGGGATTTAGGATATTATGTAATTGCCAAAACCCATAATCTGTGAAACTCAAAGAATGAACTCTAATGTAAACTATGGACTTTAGTTGATAATGGTGTATCAACAGTGGTTCATCAATTGTAACAAATGGGCCACACTAATACAACATACTAATTAATAGGGGAAATTGTGTGCTGGAGGACAGGAGGGCCTAGGAGAACTCTCTGTACTATCCACTCCATCTTTCTGTAAACCTAGAACTGTTCTAAAAAATAATGTCTATTAATTTTTTTAATTAGGATGCAGCAGCCCCATATCAAGGTTTTGGTGGCATCCTGTTATTGTGTGGTTAGTACTTGGCATTGAAGTGCACCAACCTGGAGTCAGAGCAGTTGGAGATTTCAATGCCTGTGCCATTTACCTCTAACCCTGGGGTGCCCCTGGAATACAGCTAGCAGATCAGTTAGGTAGAAGCAGCCTCAGCAATCTAGACAGTGCAGGCTTCCAGTAAGGACAGGTACAAACCATCTGGGTGGGCAGAACTTGATGAAGACTAGGAACCACTGAGACTCAGCAGCTGCCTCAGTGGCACCCACAAATCAAAGGAGGGGGCTGGAAGGAGCTAAGGGCTACATGATGAGCTCCCTGCCTGCAAGACAGAAGCAGCTCCAGAGATTTTGGTAAATAATGTAGGTTTCAGTACAATGTGGTCTATTCAAAAAAGTAGAACAAGAAGGAAAGAAAAAGAGAGCATGAGAGAGAGAGAAAGAAAAAGGAAAGAAGAAAGGAAGAAAGGAAAGAATAGATGGAGGGAGGAAAGGAAGAAGGAAGGGAGGGAGGGAGGGCAGGTGGGCAGGAGGGAGGGAAAGAATAAAGAGAGAGAGAGAGTTGGAGGGAAGTAGGGTAGGAAGGCAGGAAGGAAGGAAGGAAGGAAGGAAGGAAGGAAGGAAGGAAGGAAGGAAGGAAATTAACAAATTTACATGAAGATGAGAACATCCAGGGGAACTTACACCACCAATATTTTCCATTAACAGGAACATGCTAACTAGTTATTAGAGAGAGACACACTACTATAAAACCATATACTGTTTCCATGGGGTACAACCCCTTCCTCCTCCTCTGAAACACAATCTGTCTCTGGCCCACTGTTGCCAGAGACACTGAGTCTTATCTTTGGATAAGTTCTGGTGCCCACAAGAATGAGATGAGATGGTGGACTCCAGAACACCAGGCCATGACCTTTCCTGCTGCTCCTTGTCCACTCCAGAAGCTACCCGGCTGCAGCTGGGGGCCTCAGCCTCTGGGTCTGACATAATCCATTTGCCATTCTCACTGGACTTCTCTCCTTGCACTGGCTCTCACTCCCCCAGGACCCAGTGGGTGACCATGTGAGAAGGACACAAACAGGCCATGCCCCTTTCTTTCTCCCTCTCTCAATGCCTGCAGTGGTGGGTTCCATTGGGTAGTGACCTGAGATTTACTCATTATGGGGCCTCTAGCCCAGACCAGGGCCTGGTACCTAATAGTCACCCCATGAATGCTCAGTGAAGGAAGGTGTCCACCACAAGGTCCTGGGAAACCAAGAATTCCACTGTGGCCCATAAATTCTAAGTCCTACAGGATTCTGGAATTAGAGATGGGAAAGGCCTTCAAAAGTGGCCATTCTTTTAACCTATTATACTGGCAAATGAGCCATGTTTCCCCATCCTGGACACATCTAGAGGGCACTGCCTAAAACCAGACACATCTCCCCACCCAGGACAGAGCAGGGGCCTTAGTCTGGGGGATGCGGATGGACAGGGAGGGGGTGAGCCACAAAAGCTGAAGAGGAGAAAGCAGGTGAAAGGGGACAGCAGGGTGGAAACACAGAGGAATGGAGGCAGAGAATGGAAGTTGAGAGGGGAAGAGACAGGAGAGGGATGCAGATCTAGCTACTAAGGAAAAGTCCTGGAGAGAACACTGTCATCTCCTGAAGTAAAATCACTTCCACCTGACCACAGCACTGCAGGTTGCAGGCAGCACAGGCTGTGAATATTTGTTCATTCATTTAACAAATATTTATTTAATATCAGTTTCATGCCAGGCAAGGCCCTGAGATGTTTAGGGACCTAGGCATCTTCCCTTCACATCTGAGTCATAATAGAAAGAGGACTCTCCGACCCCATCAAGCTGGCAATGCCTCGGGATTTTTACCTGTTGGATCTGGCAGCTCTTCATGTCAGCCCACACCGTGTGAGGCTGCTCTTGGTGCACTGAATGGGGAAGTCTCTACATCAGTGCCTCGGAGAGTCCACTGGAAGCCCTGGACAGTGGGAGTCGGTGGCACCCCAAGGGTGGAGGCCAAGAGCACACAGCACTGAAGCTCCAGACACCCTCAGGAGGATGGTAAGGGACAATCGGCTGGTGAGAGCCTGGGTCACCAGGAACCTTCACCTGGGTCTAAATAGGATTTGCGTTCAGATTGCCTATGAAATAAAAGAAAGAAATCAAGGTTAACATTGAGATCTGGGGCTTCAGCAACTTGAAGGATGGAGGTGCCATTTACAGAGACTGGGAAGACCCAGGGAGGAGTAGGTTGAAAGGTGGTGGGGAACTAGGGTTGGTTGGGTTTCTGTCATATGTAATCAACAGTCCTGACCACCTGTAATCCTAGCACTTTGGGAAGCCAAGACGGGCGGATCATGAAGTCAGGAGATCAAGACCATCCTGCCTAACACTGTGAAACGCTGTCTCTACTAAAAATACAAAAAATTAGCTGGGTATGTTGGCAGGTGCCCATAGTCCCAGCTACTTGGCAGGCTGAGGCAGGAGAACGGCATGAACCCAGGAGGCGGAGGTTGCAGTGAACCGAGATATCTTGTCACTGCATTCCAGGCTGGGTGACAGAGTAAGACTCCATCTCAAAAAAAAAAAAAAAAAAAAAAAACAGTCCTGACCAGCCTGGGCAACATAATAAGACCCTGTCTCTGAAAATAAAAAATGAAAAATTAGCCGAGCATGGTGGTGCACACTTGTTGTCTCAGCTACTCGGGAGGCTGAGGCAGGAGGATTCCTTGAGCCTTGAGTTAGAGGTTAGTGAGCTATGATGACACCACTGCACTCCAGCCTGCGGGGAAAAAATAAAGAGTCCTGACTAAATACTTGAGTAGCCAAGGAAGTTTTCACAAAGTATTTGAGGCAGACCTTAGTGAACAAGAATTTGATTATTTCTGTTAGGGAATTAAGAGAGTGTGGGTGTAGTCAGTTGATGCTTATTGAACTATCTTTGGAATCTCATCTATTGGCCTATCTGGTCTATCTGTACACGTATATTCTATACACTGTCTCACTGAGCTTTCACTAGGTTATGCTACAGTAACAAAAGCCCCAAAATCTTAGCAGCTACACATACAAAGGTTTATTTTTCATTGACATATACATTTTGGCAGGTTGACTATGATTCTGCTCTATACAAGCTATTTTATTTGTTAGATGGTGAAAATTATGATACTTGGAGATTGCTGAATATGGTATTAGTATGTTATTCATTCAATCATTTAACAAATATTTATTCAATATCTGTTTCATGCCAGGCAAGGTCAAGTACTGAGAATACAGTGGTGAATAAGAGAGACAAAATCTCTAATTTCCAGGAGCTTATGTTGAAAATGAGATTGAACACATACAAAATAATCATAATAACAATAATGAATACTATATTTACAAATAATAGCTGTAAGACATTTTAGCACCTGTTTTAAATTAGAAAAATATAAAAATTATTAAAACTAAAATGGCCAGATGTGATGGCTCACACCTGTAATCCCAACACTTTGGGATGCCAAGGTGGGAGAATCAACTGAGCCCAGGAGTTTGAATCTAGTCTTGGCACCATAGGAAGACCATGTCTACAAAAAATAAAACATTAGCAGGGCGTGGTTGTGCATGCCTGTAATCCCAGCACTCTGGGAGGCTGAAGCAAGCAGACTACTGGAGCCCAAGAGTTCAAGACCAACCTGGGAAACATGGTGAATCCCCATCTCTACAAAAAATACAAAAATTAGCCAGGCATGATAGCACATGCCTATAGTCACAGCTACTCAGGAGGCTGAGGTGGGAGAATTGCTTGAGCCAGGAGGTAGAGGTTGCAGTGAGCTGAGATTATGCCACCACATTCCAGCCTGGCCAATAGAGTGAGACCCTGTCTCAAAAAAAAAATGCAAAAACTAAAATAAAATTGCTACAAGGTTAATACAGAAAAATGAGTTCATATTCTTAGGCTAGGCGTTGATTTCTTTTGTCTTTCTTTCTTTTTCTTTCTTTCTTTCTGTCTGTCTGTCTGTCTCTTTTTTTGTACAAGACAGAGTCTTGCTCTGTCAACCAGGCCGGAGTGCAGTAGCGCAATCTTGGCTCACTGCAAACTCCACCTCCCGGGTTCAAGCAATTATCCTGCCTCAGCCTCCTGAGTAGCTGGGATTACAGGTGCCCACCACCACACCTGGCTAATTATTGTATTTTTAGTAGAGAAGGGGTTTCACCATGTTGGCCAGGCTGGTTTCATACTCCTGACCTCGTGATCCACCTGCCTAGGCCTCCCAAAGTGCTGGGATTACAGGCGTGAGCCACCGTGCCTGGCCAGGCATTGATTTCTTAAACAGGACATGGTAAGCAGTAACCATAAAGGAAAAGATTGATGAGTATATTTCATTAAGGTTAACACAGAAAAATGTGTTCATACTCTTAGACTAGGCATTGATTTCTTAAACAGGACACAAAATCAGTAACCATAAAGGAAAAGATTGATAAAGTATAATTTCATTAAAATTAAGAAACTCCGCCAGGTGCAGTGGCTCATGCCTGTAATCTCAACACTTTGGGAGGCCAAGCCAGGTGTATCACTTGAGCCCAGGAATTCCAGACCAGCCTATGCAACATGGCAAAATCCCATGTCTACTAAAAATACAAAAAACAGCTAAGCATGGTGGTGGTCTCCCGTAGGTCCCAGCTACTTAGGGCCTGAGGCAGGAGGATCACCTGAGCCTTGGGAGGTCGAGGTTGCACTGAGCTGTGATTGTACCACTGCACTCCAGCCTGGGCAATAGAGTGAGATCTTGTCTCAAAAAGAAAAAAAAATTTAGAGAATCTCCATTCATGAAAAAACACCATTAAAAGAGTGAAAACGCAAGCTGCAGTTTGAAAAAAGAGAAATGCAATTCATATATATCCTAGAAAGGATGCATATCCAGAATAAAGTATTACAAACCAACAGAAAATCATATCAATGAAAACTGGATAAAAAGATTAAACAGTCACTTCATAAAAGAAGACATATAAATGGCAATAAAAGATACTCAATCTCAATACCAGGAAAACGGAAGTTGAACCCACATTGATATATTACTGTACCTCTACTAGAATAACAAAATAATTTTTAACTGACAAGCATCAGCAAGGATGTAGGGTAACTGGAATATTCCCTGCTAATTGGTAAAACCACTTTGGGAAAATGTTCGGCAATACGTAATACTAAAGTTTTATCATTCATATAGCTCTAAAACCAACAATGCCACTCCTACATATATACCCCAATATAGTAATGTTCTATTTCTTAATCTGTGGTGGTTCATTTAGTAAAAACTCATGACCTGTACTTTTTTTTTTTTTTTTTTTTTTTTGAGACAGAGTCGCACTCTGCCATCCAGGCCAGAGTGCACTGGCACGATCACTGCTCACTGCAATCTCAACCTCCCGGGCTCTTTTGGCCACGCAGTTAATTTTTGTATATTTATTAGAGATGGCATTTTGCCCAGGCTGGTCTGGAACTCCTGGGCTCAAGTCATCCGCCCACCTTGGCCTCCCGAAATGCTGGAATTACAGGTATGATCTACCGCGCCCAGACCACCTGCACATTTAAAATTGTGAAATTCCTCTGTATTCTTCAGTAACTTTTCGAAGATTTCTTTGACACAAAGTTCTCAGAAATCTTAAAGCTAGGATTTTAGAATAGAAGAAAAAGCTTCTGGTTCACTGGTGAAATTTTACTAATTAAATTTAAAAAACAAAAAGAAAGTTATTAATGCACATCACCACCTCAGAACAAAGATTAAAAACTACCAGCACATCAGTTTTCTTTAACTTCGTGAAGCAGTGGGATTCATTCTTTTGGCAAAGAAAGGATGAACACTGTAACTCAAAGAAAAGATATCACTGCAAGAAAAGGCCTTTCTTTTTCTTTCTTTTTTTTTTTTTTTTTTAGAGGGAGTCTCGCTCTGTCGCCCAGGCTGGAGTGCAGTGACAAGATACCTCGGCTCACTGCAACCTCCGCCTCCCAGGTTCAAGCGATTCTCCTGCCTCAGCCTCCCGAGTAGCTGGGACTGCAGGCGCCCGCCACCACGCCTGGCTAATTTTTCGTATTTTTAGTAGAGACGGGTTTTCACTGTGTTAGCCAGGATGGTCTCAATCTCCTGACCTCGTGATCCGCCCGCGTCAGCCTCTTAAAGTGCTTCTTTTCGAAAGCAGCTCCACTAGCAAACGGTAGGAGGAAAGCGAGGAAACCATTCCAAAAGTCTTGGTTAACTCTTGGGTGAAAGGACGCCAAATGAGATGATTTAAGAAGCCTCAAGGAAGGAAAGACAGACAGGCACATGAAAATCACAGCAACTCTTTGGACTGCAAACACCAACACCACAGTCCAACCTACCAGAAATCCTGCGGTGAATTTGAGGCTTGCCCCGCTAGTCATAAGGTGATTCAGTGATGGCTACAAATGCTCCTCACGTGCATCCTGGACCTGGCACACCTGGCTTGCCCATCACCAGCCTGGAGACACCGCCAGAAGCACAATCCCTGAGGCCAATAAAGACCCCAACTTTGCAAGTCAGGGGCGCGAGCACTCTTGCCCCTCAGGTTCCCAGAAGGAACCGCCTCGCAGGTGGGGTGCGGGGTCAGTGTGCTCCACAGGACTTCCGAGGACGTGCCCCCGAAGCTGCTCCGTCCCTCCATCCCCTGGGATGCCACAGAACACCCGCCAGCGAGTTTCTTTCCCAGCGCCTATGAGGAGGGCTGCGGGCGGCAGCCGCAGGCGAGGAATCCAGCGCAGGGAAAGTAGGCCCCGGCGGGGCCCAGCGCGTCAGCCCCACTCGGGTGGCAAAACTTGCGGGGGCCCCCAAGCGACGCGCCTCAGCCCAGCTGTGCGCCCGCAGGTCCCAGACTCGCCGCCCGCCTGGCCTGGCGCGGCGCCCTCACCTCGGAACGCTGGGTGGACTTCGCAGTAAACCTTAACTTCCCATCCAGGCGGCAGCGGCGCGGCGGTGCCTCGGCCTTGCTCATGGCGCCGCAGGTCGCCCGTCCCGCGTTCCCAAAAGTACCAGGCTCACTCAGAAGCTCAGGCAGCCTCGCGACCCTCACCTATCCCTCCCAGCACCGCGGCTGTCTCTACCGCCGCCCAGAGCAGGCGTAGCAAGGACTTAAAAGGACACGGCCGCCTCTACCGCACAACCGGTTGGAGCAGGTTAGGGGCCGCAGGGGCTGAGAAAACAAGTAACGGAGGACGGAGTGCAGCGGGGACGGGGAAATCCCTCTCTCCCCTCCGCCTCTTTTTCAAAGCACCAGCCCTTGACCCGGCAATTCGCTGATTTCCCTGGCCACTGGAACCGCCCCTGCCAGGTTAAAGAGGCGGGAGACACACCCCCGTGGGAGCCAGGAGCTACCGGGCGTTTAGGACTCCAGGCCTCACGCTTCCGCATACTCTGACTTCCAGGCCCGGGCCGCAGACGCACAGGCTTCAGAAGGCAGCCCCAGCTACCCCGAGTGGTGGCCTTAGGTCACTCGCAAAAACAGTAACCAACGTGTCGATGGCACTTGTATTTTCTAATTTAAATTTATAACACATTTCGCAGATGGGCTTCCGCTGAAATAAGCCTTTGAGAAAAAGAAAAACTTTTTTTTTCAACAAGATTAGGAAACACCAAGACCTACGAAGTAAAGCCATGCCGTCCACCCAGCTAAAAACTTTCAAAACTTGAAATTTTATCTAAGGCAAATGTTTGCATAACTTTAGTTCGTGCCATTATTTAAAGTAAATTTCAATTAACAATTTCATTGCAATTGAATCCATCTTCTATAAGAAAACTAAGATACATCCCTGATAATCTACCTCTCCCCTCCTGTATTCCATCCATCAGCAAATCCTACTGGTTTTTACCTTCCAAATTTTCCTTGAATCTGTCCTCTTCTGTCTCCTCCATCACCACCCTAGTCTAGGCTACCTTCACCTGGGGAGTGCGGGTGGAGGGACTACTGACCTAGGCTCCCTGTGGTTTACCCATATCCCCTTTATCACCTCTCTAATCTCAACATAACAGGCATAGTGGCTTTTTCAAAATGTAATGTGAACCCTGTCACTTCCCAGCGCAAACCACTTAAACACCTTCCCATTCTCTTAGACAAAACCTCCTAACTAACCAAGCCCTGAATGGCCAGGCGCCTTGCCCACCTCTCCATCTCTTCTCACAGGTCAGACCAATTCCATTCTTTTCTCTCTGCTCCAGCCAAACTGGCCTCTTTTATTCCCTATTTACCCAGCTTCCTGGACTCCACAGAGCTTTTGCTCATGCTTTGCTCTGTACCTGAAGATTCTTCCAACCCTCATCCTTCTGACAACAGCTGTAGTCTCCACCTCTGAGAGGCAACTTCTGACCTCCCTACGGTGGTCCCTTACTCTTATCACATTGCGTAAAACTGTAATCGAGTGGTTATTTTGGGGAATTTTTTACCATCAGCTCCATAAGTCCAGGATTTGGTTTTGTTTGGCTCATGGTTGTATTTCCACATTTGTGAAATACATATTTGTTCATAAATGAGAACGATAGATGTTAGAAATTGAAGTAAATTTGGCATAAAGTCAGAGAAAGGTAAAATGTCACAATCTGATATTTAGAGTCAGAATCTAAAAACTTCAGTTATATTAAAACTGATTTTATATCGTTTTAGGCTGGGTTGTCACAGGGATTCTTTGGGTAATCTTTAAAACTGAGTTCTCAGAGAGCATTCTATAAACACCTGAATTAATAGTGATAGCCATGGGATGGTCCACATAAAACTAATAATATTGGTTGCTTCAAGAGAGGAAGACCGAGCCAGGCACAGTGGCTCATGCCTGTAATCCAAGCACTTTGGGAGGCCAAGGCCGACAGATCATTTGAGCTCAGGAGTTTGACACTAGACTGGGCAACTTCGTGAGTCCCTGTCTCTATACAAAATACAAGCAAAATTAGCTTGGCATGGTGGACACCTGTAGTCCCAGCTATTTGGGAGGTTGAGGTGGGAAGATTGCTTGAGCCCAGAAGGTTGAGAGGCTGCAATGAGCCATGATCATGCCACTGCACTCCAGCCTGGATGACAGAGCAAGATCCTGTCAAAAAAAAAGAGAGAGAGAAAGAGAAAGAATCTTGACTGGTGGCTACTGGTGGGAAGGAGGTTTTTACTACATCCCCAACTGGACCTTTTTATTTTAAAGTATCTGAAGATAAATAAATGACACAAAAGGGTGCATACCATCCCATTTATTTGAAATTCCAGAAAAGGCAAAATTAATCTGTGGCAAAAAAATCATAACAGCAGTTCCTTCTAGCAGGGGATTCACTGGGAAAGTACGCAAGAGAAATTTCTGGGTGCTAAAAATGGTCTGTCTTGATAGGGGTATGAATTACATAAGTGTATTCATTCATCAAAAACATTCAGTTAACATTTCAATGAATGTAAATGTTACCTTAAAAACTATAAACATAATTAAAAATTTAAAATCTAGTTGCTAACACCTAATTGAGAGCTCAATGTGTATGGGGATTGGCCAAAGCTATAAATACACAATTTTGTTTAGTCCTCATACTGTCCTCACAAGGTAGGTATTATTATCATAATCCCCTTGCATATGAAGAAGCCCAAATTTAGTAAATACTAAATAACTTGCCTTAACTTATGCCCCCTGGAAAATGGGGAAAGAGCTTTGAAAACCATCAGTCAAATGCCAGAAGTTATTAAACATTAGACCCTATAGCACTTCTCTGAAATTGTAATATTTTTGGTATATATATATATATATAAAACTCATCTACTAGATCAAGAGCTTCAGAATGATTGAAATCATAGTTTGTTTTTTGTTTGTTTGAGGTTTATGTGTTTATTTTATGTCATTATTTTAAAGACTGGGTCTTGACTGGGCATGGTGGCTCATGCCTGTAATCCCGGCACTTTGGGAGGCCAAGGTGGGTGGATCACTTGAGGTCAGGAGTTCGAGACCAGCCTGGCCAACATGGTGAAACCCCACCTCTACTAAAAATACAAAATCAGCTGAGTGTGGTGGCACATGCCTGTAATCCTAATTACTCGGGAGGATGAGGCAGGAGAATCACTTGAACCTGGGAGGTGGAGGTTGCAGTGAGGCAAGTTTGTGCCACTGCATTCCAGCCTGGGCCACAGAGTAAGACTCCATTTCAGAAAAAAAAAAAAAAGAAAAGAAAAAAAAGACTGAATCTCACTATGTTGCCCAGGCTGCACTTGGACTCTTGAATTCAAGCCATCCTCCTGCCTAGGCGTCTTGAGTAGCTGGGACTACAGGCACACACTATCATGCTCTGTATTTTGTCTTAAGTTTCTAAGCAGTCCCAACACTGCACAGTAGCTGTTCAGTGTATTTTGAGTGAATGATTAAAAACAAGCTTGGTGTTGATTTTATTGCTACAATTTATATTTACATGTGTAATATTTATATTATATGCTTTCTATATATTTATATGTGTGTATGTATATAATCGGCACCAACTTAGCATTGCTGTGCTTAAGTGCCTGAGATGTATCTCAAATGAATAGGCCTGAGGAGAGAAGCTTGTGTCATTAGCTCTGACCCTGTACCCCTTTCTTTCACTCACCCTGAGCACATCAATTTATTTGGTGAAAGAGCTTACACTTTAACATCTCACTGAAATAGCTCATTCCAAAGAAAGAGCTAATTCTAACCTCTCACAAGTGCTTGAGCATTTGCATAAGTGAAATTTCACTGTGTGAGTTTCACCCAACACCACCTCTGCTCCAGCTCCTACTACTCTACTGCTCATACCGTGGAACTCCACAGGTGGAGTAGAAGATGGAGGATGCATGGTGCAGTACACAGCAGCATCCTCCTCAGAGAAAGTTTTATTTGCAGTAAATTCGGTGTGCAATAGGCAAAGCAACGAACAGTCAAGGTGAAGCAGGAGAGCAGCAGAGGGAAGTGGAAGTTGGATAAAGGGCAAACTGAGTAGGAGCAGAAGCAGGTTAAAGAGGTGGGTGAGCCTAGAAGAAAACCTAGGCAATACCATTCAGGACATAGGCATGGGCAAGGATTTCATGTCTAAAACACCAAAAGCAATGGCAACAAAAGCCAAAATAGACAAATGAGATCTAATTAAACTGAAGAGCTTCTGCACAGCAAAAAAAAAAAAACAAAAACAAAAAAACAAAAAAAAACTATCATCAGAGTGAACAGGCAACCTAGAGAATGGGAGAAAATTTTTGCAATCTACTCATCTGACAAAGGGCTAATATCCAGAATCTACAAAGAACTCAACAAACTTACAAGAAAAAAACAAACAACCCCATCAAAAACTGGGCAAAGGATATGAACAGACACTTCTCAAAAGAAGACATTTATGCAGCCAACAGACACATGAAAAAATGCTCATCATCACTTATCATCAGAGAAATGCAAATCAAAACCACAATGAGATACCATCTCACACCAGTTAGAATGGTGATCATTAAAAAGTCAGGAAACAACAGGCACCGGAGAGGATGTGGAGAAATAGGAACACTTTTACACTGTTGGTGGGACTGTAAACTAGTTCAACCATTGTGGAAGACAGTGTGGCAATTCCTCAAGGATCTAGAACTAGAAATACCATTTGACCCAACCATCCCATTACTGGGTATATACCCAAAGGATTATAAATCATGCTGCTATAAAGACACATGCACACGTATGTTTATTGTGGTACTATTCACAATAGCAAAGACTTGGAACCAACCTAAATGTCCATCAATGATAGACTGGATTAAGAAAATGTGGCACATATACACCATAGAATACTATGCAGCCATAAAAAAGGATGAGTTCATGTCCTTTGTAGGGACATGGATGAAGCTGGAAACCATCATTCTCACAAAAAAAAAAAAACACCGCATGTTCTCACTCACAGGTGGGAACTGAACAATGAGAACCCTTGGACACAGGAAGGGGAACATCACACACCAGGGCCTGTCGTGGGGTGGGGAGAGGGGGGAGGGATAGCATTAGGAGATATACCTAATGCTAAATGACGAGTTAATGGGTGCAGCACACAAACATGGCACATGTATACATATGTGACAAACCTGCACATTGTGAACATGTACCCTAGAACTTAAAGTATTAAAAAAAAAAAAGAGGTGGGTGAGCAAGAGGCAAGATAAGCAGAAGTTGACCAGCAAAAACAAAAGTGAGATTGAGTAGTGAGTAAAAGCTTATGGCTGGCAGGATCCAGAGCAAACCAATAAGAGGCAGCTCCTCAGAGACAGGCATGGGTATGAGAGAGAAAAAGTAGCCTTAAAATGACCCCATATGATAATCAGCTCATTAAAGCTAATGCATATGGACTGCATATCATGGATGTATTTAAAATTATGGGATGGAGGTGACCAGGAAGCACACAGGGGCCAAATAACTAAGCAACCCACCTATCAATCAGAAGGCACATGCTGGGTAGAGATTAGGCAGCCCCAGAAAGAGGAGAAAAAAACATATATATATAAAATGACCCAAAGCCCAAAGTTCACCAAACTGATGCTGATCTCATTTTGCAGAAGTTAGCCCGTTCTCCCTTCTCTGAGAGTGTTACTGTGCTTAATAAGTCTTTTGCTGCTTTGCTACATGTGTGTTTGTTTGTCACGTCCAATTCTTTGTTTGAGACACCAAGAACCTGGGACTTCACAACACCAGCCAGTAACAAAGATATGTAAGCTTGGGAGGGAGGAAAGAAAGAAGGGAGCAAGAGGAGATTCAGACATGAGATGCATTCACCCTATGAGTTGAACCCCGGTCTCCAGCATGGGAGTTGACAATTCTATTACTGAACCATCAATGCTCCATGTGGTATAACCTTTCATGTTTTTTGTTTGTTTTGTTTTGTTTTTTCAAAAAGAGAATCTCTGGTGGTATAGGCAGGCATGAGGGGGCAGGGAGGATGGAGGTGGGAAAGTTCTATAATAGGCTTACACAGATATTTTTGGAAAACAGCTAACAAAGCAACAGGCACTTGAAGCAAAGGCTTGCCTTAAACCTTCCACTGTTTGCCAAGGGAAGAAATTTTGGAGTGAAATTTTCACTTTCTCTCTTGTGTAGATCTCTGTAAGACACAAACGTTTGGATGACAGTCATTTTGATTCTTGGACTTTACTAGAGACTCCAAAGACGCATCTGAGGAGAAAAGCTCTGGGTCCCTGGGATGACTATGCCACTTGACATAGCCTCCTGGAGTGGCCAAAGAGAGTGTGGCTGTAAAAAGAAATATTGGAGTGAATTTTCACTCACTCCCACTTTTGTAGGTTTCTTAAAAACATGAGTTTAGAAACAAGATACTTGGCTTTTTCAAATGACTCAAAAGAGGTGTAGATGAAGAGAAGCTCGATCATCCCACAGATCTTTTGGAGTAACCTGGACACATCCCTAAATCTCCAGCTCTTGGGTCTTTGAAAGCCGGTTTGTCTCAGGGTTGGGAGGAAAGTGTTTGGAAAGCACCAAGGCAGGCGTTGGCAAAAAGATTACCTCATCAGTGAGGAAATGAAATTTCCAGAAGTTTTCACCAGATCTGGGACCAGAGACAAAGGCCTGGATGAATTTCCTATGCAAACCTTTTTTAGAACCTCCGCTTCAGAGTTCTTCCAGAGACTCTTCAAAATTAGATCTGGTGAACCCACTCCTGGTGGTGGATTGGTAGTTCAGCAGCAGAATTTTTTTCTCCCACGCGGGAGACTCGGTCCGACTCGCGGCCATGCAGGCCTTCTTACCCTTCAGGCAGGAAGGGCTACTACCTTTCTACCCAACAAAGTTATTATATTACCCAGGCTGTACTGCATTTATGGACCTTGGTCGTGGCAGCTACAAGCTAACCTGAGGGGCGTGCCACCTCTGGAGCATTCTCTGTGCTGGAACTAATCCTGGAATTTACAGTTCCTGTGCTCGAAGCCTGTCCTTGAAAGTGAGGGGTGTTTCCAGTAGGTTGCTGTAGTTTTGAATACTGGGAATTAAAACCTTTGCTACTTTCATCTAGTCTCCGGGGCAAACCCCTGGGTAACCCAAAGGCCATCAGACGGATTCGTGTGCTGGGCTTTCCACTACCTTAGGCCACGTGTCACTATGGAGCGAAGATCAAGAAGGTCCAGGAAGGAGAGAAGCTGCGGGGTCCAGGGAGACTCTTTGGTGGTTGGTCGGAGAGACTTCAGCGGCCCAAGGAAAAGGGAAGCATGTGGGGAGGTATCCGCATAGAGATGAGGGCCTCGGCTGAGACAGTCTCACGCAGAGGTATGCCACCTTGGCATCCGTGCCTTCCGTGGGCCCGTGGGTGTTCCGGGAGGGATTCTGTGTCCCTGGTATTGTGTGTCGACAGGTGTTAGCCTGATATTTGTATTTTTCATGACAGAAAACGAACCACAGAATTTGTGAGTTTTGCTTTTTTTCTGGTTTTGCTTTATACCTCTTGGACGCTCCTTCCAAAGGATTCCGATCTGAGGGACATTGGGGTGTGACTATGGAAGACAAGGAGTGGTGAATTTTCATTCAAAAATCTTTGGCGGATTCCCTTGCTCTCCCGCTCCCCCGTCTAACAGTAGTTTAAAACAGAAGATCAGCAACATTTAGAGAGTTTTCTTTCTCTGCGTTCTAATGATAAACTTGATTTATTCAATTCCAAAAGTTTCCTTATGCTGAGGTTGTCTTTCTATATTTTGAGTATAAAACCATGGCCATACTATGTTGGACCCACCAAGGTTCTTCTCTTCACTTGTTTATTTGTACAGTCTCTTTGTAATCTCAGAGTTTCCTGAGTAAACTGGGAACTGTTATACATAATTCTGTGTTTTTGACCGTTCTTTGTAAACAGGAATCAGGATTGGGGGTGGGGAAGGAGGGAGGAGTAGAAGTGCTGATTTGTGTAAAGGAAAAATCATAGATTACTTATGTGACGGGGCAAAGGTTTTAAAAACTCTTAGCGTCCTCAGATTTCCCCTTATACTATTTGCTGAAGAAAATTATGTCCTTGACTCCCTTCCTTACCCTCTCCTGGCAAGGGTAGAGGTCCCCTCCCGCCTCAGGGTCTCTGTCCTCCTGGGGTTGGGAGAAGTGCATCCAACTCCCTCTCCAAGTGCTGGAGAGGAGGCTAAGCCTTTCCCATGGGCTGGGGGCCTTGCTGTCCCAAGGACGGCTGGGGAGGAAGAGGAGGCAGAGGCGGAAGAGGAAGCAGACTGAGATTTGTGAAGCAGCTCTTGCTACCGCGGGTAGAAGAGGGCGCGCGGGACCCAGGAGTCTCCGTGCGGAGCCAGGCCTCAGGAGCAGCCGCCTTGGTCCTGGAAGGGGTGCCTCCATCCATCTTGTCTCCAAAGACTGTAGGGAGACCTTCTCACCCGGTGGGAAAGCGACGTCTCCCATGCTTTCCCACCACGGACGCCTTATGTCCCTTTTCCTGCTAGTGTCTGACCGCCAGCCTGCGGAGGCTGCAGCTGCAACGGTTCCAAGCTGGGTGGAGGCTGCCTGCCCCCTAGCCAAGAGCCGCGCTAGGAGGCAGGAGTCGGGAAGTCGTGTGCAGGCCCGGAGGAGACCCAAGCTATGGGTCAGGCTTTTTTGCCAATAGCCAAATTCAGCGTGTAAAACAGAGAGCTCACATCTGTCTGTTTGTGAGCTTCGGTGAGAACAACAAGGAAGGCCCTCAAGATCCCTAGGAGGGCGGCGAAGGGTCTCTGGCGGCGATATCCGCGTCGGCGGTGAGCCAAGGTATGTCAGGAGAGAGTGCGAACCCAGCCCCCGGGTAGCACGAACACCACCGCAGACAAGGGCCCCGCGTGTGGGGAAATCGCAAGGGTCAGTGCAGCCGGAGTGCGGTGGACAAGCCTCATCCAGGGAGAACCCCCTTCCTGACCACTCTCTGTCCCCCGCCAGGTAAGAGGAGAGGAGGGACAGCACAGCCTCCTGTCCCGTAGCCGCACGCTCAGGGTCACCACCCTCCCCTCTGCTCGTCCGGCCCCATTCTTCCAAACCACTCTCCGCCAAAGATTCCACCGACAGTCACCCACAAGACAACCCAGCCGTCCTTTCAGCAGCGGATCCCGCCCCGCAGCCACCGCGCCCTCTCACCCCCGCGCTTCTACCCACCGCCTCTGCCCAGTCTGTGCACTTCACCTTCCTCGCTCCGGCTCCACCCTGAGCTAACAGTGGACAGGGAGTTCTTCCCCAACCCTTCTTGGGAGTACTGAATAGAAAAGGGGGGAGCGTGCGCAATTCCTTGGTAGAGCGTAGACAGACATTGTGGGATTTGACTGTGGTACCATCGCTTTGACGTCCTAGTGATTTTTACACCTGCCTTCTGTTTAAGACACCGGCCAGTTTTCCATTTGTGTCTACTCCACCTGCTGTCTTCGTTGGATGAGTGAACATCGTCCCCCTCTACCACTCAATCAACAAAAGGGCGGTCCTGGAGGACCTCACCCGCCGCTCACCCCCCTCCTAACCTCGCGGACATCGCCTCCGGTCGCCTCTTCCGAAGGCCTAAGAAGCATGTTAGCTGCGAACGGAGGTGAGGAGGCTCAGCTGACCGCCTGTGTCAGCTGACAACGTGTGACACGCACAAACGCCACGACTTGGCTTGGCCTCTCTCTTAGTTATTTGCAGCTCAGCCCAATCGGCGCCTCCGGGACGGCGGAGACGGCAAAGACGGTGGGCTTCTTGGGTGCAGCTCCACGAAGGCTGGCATCCCTGCACGGCAGTGAACACCTGAGGGAGACGCTCAGTCTCTCTCTAAAGCCTCTTCTGCGGATGACACGGAGATAAATAAGAGCAGTGTGTCATGAGAGGCCGTCCACCAGGACTTGCCCTCCTTTGCCAGGGTTTGCACCTAGCAGAGAGACTGTTCTGCCTCTGGCCCTTGGAGCAGGCCGGCTGACAGCAGAGTAAAGAAAGATTACTGCGGGTGGGCAGTCAGTGCAAAACAATTCCCTGACAGATAATCAAACCCGGGATGCGGTGGTGAAAGAGCTGAATCATAGCCACTAGACCAGCACGGGGACATGGGAGGGTCTTTCTCAACCTTCTTGCCTTGTAAGTGACTGTTTCCCTGTGCGCTGGGAGGACTTGGGCCTTGTGGGGGTCGTTGGTGGCTCCTGGAGTCGTTTCACAAGGCCTTTCCCTCCCTCCTTTCTCCAAAAGAGGAGCCCGGAGGCGACGCATCCAGCACTCTGCGAGGCCCACCAAGGCCACAAGTCCCGAGTCCTGGAGCGAGTTGCAGCGTCCAGGCTCCACCTGACCACTGACCTAGAGATGTGCCTTTGCCAAGCGGCAGCGCGTGAGAAACCGTCGCCGGTCGCCGGGGCCAGAGCCGCGCACCGGGTAGCCAGGAGCAGGCAGGAGCGAGGAGGCTCCCGGGGTGAGACCGGGGCACCCCGCACATCATAAAGGACTCAGACCTTGGCAACCCCGACATCATAAAGGACTCACACGGATGTGGAAACCGAGACAGGCTGGATGGAAAACTCTTTCCAGGGAGGCTCCGGGGCCCTCAACTGCTCTCTGACCTTCCCCTGCAACCTGCGACACCTGCCATTTTCCCATCTTAGGCGACGGCAACGCTACCCTTCCTTATGCTCCGGGCAAAACTCCTAGAGTTCCCTCTGACGCTGGAGTTTTTTCCTCAAATCCAAAATCCAATTGGTCACCAGTTCGTGATTTCCCGTCGGCCAAGTGCGTGGGCATTGATCTACACGCGAATTTCTCCACCTCGGCGGAATGGCCACTCAGGAGTGGGGGAGGGGCCCTCCGGTGGATTGTAAGGTGTTTAGCAGCATCCCTCGCCTCCGCTGACTAGATAGATGCCAGGGGTTCACATTCTCCCTCCGGGCTTGCCCTAGTCTGGCCTAGTGTCCCAGCGGGGATGAGAGAGTAGTGTGAGGGTGAAGTTGCCGCCTATTGAGAACCACTGGTGCTCATAGTCCTGCCGTCTGAGCTTGTGCAGAGGACTCTCCAGATGAAGGCTCAGGGGTCGATCCACCTCGAGACCCCCTCGCTCCCCCGCACAGTCGGACCTTAAAATTGGAGGGTTTTAACATCTCGACATCATGAGATTCTACCTTTAGGTCTTTTCTTCCGTTCTGTCCGCCAAATCGGCCTCTTCCGAGTGTGTTGACCAGGGCCAGCCAGGCAGAAGGCTGTTTTCGCTCAAAGAAGATCCTCTCGCCCTCCTGGAGCTTCAGGCCTGTTTCGGTTGGGTCTGCAGAGAAGCCTTAGGGGCCACTTCCTTCGGCATGGGGAGGGGGGGCAGGTGCGTGGTTCGCGGGAAAGAAGAGGGTTTGACTGCTGTTCTCGACCCCCGGCGCCAAACCTCCACCCCGGTGCGCGCCCCTCCAGGCTCCTGCTGGTCCCACTCGCCGGTAATTAGGTCTCCGGTCAGCCTGAGCTCCCGAGACACCCAGGCCCGGAAGGACACGTAGGGGAAACCAGCTACTCACTTTTGTCCTGTCCGCAAGGGATCTCTTTCTGACGGGAAAGAAAGACGGCGAGTCCCGTTCTGTTGAGTAAGCGGAAGAGAGATCAAAGGGAAGAGAAGAAAAATCCTGTGAGGTTTCAGGATCTAAAGTTACCATAAAGTCGACCTAACCTCGTCTGGAGGTCCTCCCGTGGCTGGCGAAGGTAAGTCGAGTCTCCGTCTTCAGTTTGTCAAAGTGGACAAAGCCTACGACAACGGCCAGTACCAGCTACTAGGCATCCACAGTCTTTCCAGTTGGTGGTACTGGAGCCTCCCTACCCAGGATTTCCGTGGATTCCAAAGGTACAACTAAACAGCTTTTGTTGTTGCAACTGCTCTTATTTGAAGAAAGGGCCGATCTGTTGAGAAGCACATAGGAAAACCACTTCCATAAGAGTATAGCTACTGTTGTTGAGACTGTCACATTCCCCCTCCTCTTCCTCCCTCTTCCTAGAAATGTGCAATGAAAATTAATCCCCACGATCAGCCTGTTGTACTTTCAATGTACAGTTGGCAGAACATAAGGTAACTCTAGGAGGTTCTGGGATGAATATTTGAAGTATGCCACAGTCATTTTTATTTACACGTGCATTCCAAAAATACATTGGACAAACACATCCAGTTCACCCGTGCCACACTTACAAAGATGGGAAAAGAGGGACTACATACAAACAAGTGAAAGATGTAATTGAATGGCTTTTAAATGTCTGCTGTTTCCACTGAAGGTCTTCTTCTCTGGATACACCTACCAGTGTCTTCTCTTTCTCCAAAATCAGACATTCAAGTGCCAGACCCTGAAATCAGTTTTCTGGTTCCAACTTGTTCTTCCCCATTCTGTATCTCTGCCCCTCCACTCTCTTCTTTCATATGCAGGAAAGTTCAGCTCTCCCTCAGTTTCTAATTTGCAACATCCCACTCGAAGAATGCAATGGCCAGCATCAAAAATTAGACAACTTCCATGGGACTCCATCTCTCTCTTAGTTGGAGCTTCTATAACAATGTACCGTAAATTGGGTGGCTCATCCAAAACAGACATTTCTCACAGTTCTGGAGTTTGCAAGTCTAAGATCAAGGTGCCAGCATGATAGGGTTATGGTGAGGAACCTCTTCCTGGTTGTAGACTGCCATCTTCCCACTGTATCTTCAGATGGCTGAAAGAGGGGGAAAGAGCTCTCTAGTGTCCCTTTTATAGGGGCACTAATCCCACTCAGGAGGACTCCACTCTCTGGATCTAATTACCTCCCAAAGGCCCCTCCTAATAATTTTAACACATTTCCTGGGGTAGGCAGGGGAAGGTTAGGGTTTCAATCAAGGTATTTTGGGGGGACACAAACATTAGGTCTCCTGTGATCTTTCTAGAAGAAGAAGAAATTATACATGACCCAAAGCTTTGTACATTTCACAGTTAGAAATAAAGAAAACTTTTTCTAAGATTTTGAAAGGCCTGAAACATGAGGCCAACCAACCCCATCACTAAAATCTGGACTCTATGCTGAGTGTTGTGGACTTTTTGCGTGTTCATCCTCCCTGCAGACAACTGAAGATTTATTCTCTCCAGCGAGTAGAAGAGAAGATCTCTTGAGAGAACCCACCCCCAATATTTCAAAGTAGGTTCTTTCTATTTTCCATAAGTGTCAGCTGGCTGAGAAATAAAAAGAGGCAGTACAAAGAGAGGAATTTTGCAGCTGGGCCACCAGGGGTGGCATCACATATCAGTAGGACCATGATGCCAGACTGAGTCTCAGACCAGCAAGTTTTCATTAAGAGTTTCAAAAGGGGAGGGGGTGTAAGAACAGAGAGTAGGTACAAAGATCACATGCTTCAAAGAGCAAAAAGCAGAACCACTGATAAGGGTCTAACAAAGATCACATGCTTCTGAGGGAACAGGGCAAAGGGCAAAAGCAGAACCACTGATAAGGGTCCAACAAAGATCACAGGGCAAAGGGCAAAAGCAGAACCACTGATAAGGGTCTATGTTCAGCGGTGCACATATTGTCCTGATAAACACCTTAAACAACAGAAAAAAGGGTTCCAGAGCAGAGAACTAGTCTGACCACAAACTTACCAGAGCTGAGTTTTCCTAACCCTAGTAAGCCTGAGGGTTCTGCAGGAGACTAGGGCTTATCTCAGTCCTTATCTCACTGCACAAGACAGACATTCCCAGAGTGGCTGTTCATAGACCTCCCCCCAGGGATGCATTCTTTTCCCAGGGTATTAATATTAATATTCCTTGCTAGGAAAAGGATTTAGCAATAAGTTTGCTACTTGCACGTCCATTTATAGGCCCCCTGCAAGAAGAAAATTATGGCTCTTTTTGCCCGACCCCACAGGCAGTCAGATCTTATGATTGTCTTCCCTTGCTCCATAAAAATTGCTATTATCCTGTTCTTTTTCAAGGTGCACTGATTTCATATTGTTCAAACACACACGTTTTACAATCAATTTGTACAATTAACACAATTATCACAGTGGTCCTGATGTGACATACATCCTCAGCTTATGAAGATAACAGGATTAAGAGATTAAGGTAACAGATTAAGAGACAGGCATAAGAAATTATAAAAGTATTGTTTGAGAACTGATAAATGTCTATATTAAGATGAAATCTTCACAATTTATGTTCCTCTGCTGCAGCTGCAGCTTGTCCCTCTGTTTGGGGTCCCTTACTTCCTGTAACAAAGATCCTTGGCCCCAAGGGGGCAATCAGCATAGATGAGCAAAGACTTGTGTCCCACACTGAAATGAGAGGGATGAAGTGACAGCATATCTTGATCTATGTGATGGTTACATAAGTTATGACCTATTTCAAAGCTTATTATGCTGTGTGAAAAAGAACAAAACCAGAGGACTTGCACAACCTGACATTCAGACTCACTCTAAGCTGTTATAAACAAGGCAGTGTGCAAGCAGCATTGGGAGACACAAATACATCAACAGACTGACTTGGGAGACCTGAAACTGACCACAGCTATAAGGTCCATAGGTTTTTTGTTCGTTTGTTAACTTCTTTTTGTTTTCTGAGACACGGTCTCACTCTGTCATCCACCAGGCTGGAGTGCAGTGGTCCGATCTCAGCCCACTGCAAACTCTGCTTCCTACGCTAATGCAATCCTCCTGCCTCAGCCTCCCAGGTAGTTCATACTACATGTGCATTTTAGTAGACATGAGGTTTCGCCATGTTGTCCAGACTGGTCTCAACTCCTGGGCTCAAGTGATCCACCAGCCTCTGTCCCTCACAGTGCTGGGATTACAGGCATGAACCACCATGGCTGGTCACAGGTTTTCAATAAAAGCAGCTCAATGGGGCAAAGGAAATAGTTTCAATAAATTGACTTTTATAAAGAAGAAGGGGGAGATGAACAAGGTTATTTCTCCCTCACACTATACTTGAAAGTAACTTGAGGCACATTATAAACCAAAACTTAAAAGCTAAAGATATAAAGCATTTTGAGGATACTTTGTGACTTGTTGGTAGACAGAGATTTATTAAACAGGGCACAGAAAAATATATGTATAAAGGAAAGACTTGATAAATTAGACTTCATCAATATTAGCCATATCTTCTCATCAAAAGATGCCACAAAGAACTTGAAGAAATGAGTCAGCCTCAGACAGGGAGAAAATAGTCACAAAACCTATCTGACCCCCAAACCCTGTAACTATAATGTATGGTGAGATCTTCTTACCTGGTAATGAAAACAACAACAACAAAACAAAAACAAAAAAACAATCAACCCAAGTATGCTAGAAGGGTAAAAGACTTGAACAGATACATAAGAATAAAAGGTACACACATGGTCAATAAAGCACATACAATATGTTTAGTTATCAGGAAAATGGAAATAAAAACCACACTGAGACGCCACTATAACTCCCAGTAGCATGGCTAAATTTATAAGGAGAGGAAACACCCAATCTTGGAGAAGATGAAGAACAACCACAACTCTCACACATCATTGGTGGAAATGTAAAATGACACAGCTACTTCGGGACAAGTTTTGTCATTTTTTATGAACTTGCACATATCCCACTCTTTGGTACCAGCAATTCGGCACCTAGGTTTTCCCCAAGAGACACAAAAACAGATGCCCTCAAAATCTCTTGTGGGAAGAAAGTTCAAACCAGGCTTATTCAGAATAGCCAATACTGGTTTATTCAGACTAGCCAATATCCAGACTCTCATTATCAGGGTGGGGTTGGGCGGGAATGGCAAACAAACTGTGCTGTTTCTTTGCAATGGGATACTACTCAGCAATGAAAGAGGAATGAACTTCTGCTACACTCAGCAATGGATAGAGCCAGAGACATTATGCAGAGAGAAAAAAGCATGTAGAACAGAGTAAATGCACCATGATTCCATCTGCTTGAAGTTCTAGAAGCAAAGGTAAAGTGAAAACAATCTGGAGAGTGATTGTTCACAAATAAGGCAGAGGACAATGACAATGATTTTTATAATTCTAGTGATTACATTGTTGATTGAGTAGTCACTAAATCCAGGCACATCTGACAACAGCATGTAAGGCAGAGTTTGCGAAGTGGCTCAACCTCCCATAGAAAAATGTTGAGGCACATAAAATTTAAGATACTTAAACAAGGTCAGGCAAGGCCTGACAGATTTCCAACACAGAACCTGGGTTCTTGGACATAGATTAGACTGGACCTGTCCACTTCTCTGTTTCAGGTGTCTCTGGGATTCTCAGCTGCACCAGAGGAGAGAGAGAAGGACAGAGATGGAGATGGAGGGAGAGAGGAGTAGGGAAGAAATGGAGGGAGGCACAGGGCCTGTAGCTGTTGAAGAGCAGAGAAGTAGCTCTTGCCAGTGTATTTACAGTATAGAGAAGTTTTCTGGCGATCAGGACATTAGCAGATGCTAAGCTTGCTGTGGTCAGGAGATGAATTTGATATGATATGCCATAGATTTAGAAATTAAAACGAAACCCTAAAATTATTGGTAGAGAATGTAGCAGAATACATTTCTGCCTTAAGAGATAACAGGAAAAAATAAAGCAAAGTAGAATTTAACCAAAGTTATCAACTTCTGCTCATCAAGAATCACCATGAAAAGGGAGAAGGTGAGCCACAGACTGGGAAAAGATAATTGCACTATGTTTACCTGAAAAAAAAAATAACTCAAATCTTGAATACAGAGAGTGCTTTTTGCAAATCAGTAATAAAAAGCAAAGCCAATTGAATTAGGGAAAATGCTTCAATAGCCTCTCTTCGCAAAGGATTGCTAAATGGTGAAAAGGCATTAGTAAATATGCTCAACAGCGTTACTCATTAAAGGAAACACAAATTGAAGCCATGATGTGGTACCGTTTTACATCCACCAGAACGGGTGTATTTAAAAGACAGTAAACACCACGTGCTGTCAAGGATGTTCAGCCAGTGGAACTCTCCTGGCTGGTGAGAAAGCATTCTGGAAGAAACCATTTGGCCATTTCTAGTAAAGTTAACATTACACCTACCATATGATTGAACAATTCCAGTACTTGGTATTCCTCAAAGGAAATGAATGCACGTGTCCACAAAAAGACCCCACACAAGAAGAATCTTCATTCACCTTGTCCAGCTAGTGGAATCTGTTTCTTACCAGCAGGAGTAGAAGTCTGAACATTTCTGGCCCCAGCCTCTTGGTATCAGAGTCGCCAAGGAAAATACAACGCAGTCAAGCACTGGACGGAAGAACAACACATTATTCACCCAGAGAGGAGACACAGCCGGGTATGGGCTCCGCTTCAGTCGTGGGCGTTGGTCCCCCATGGCCATCCGGTCCCTCCATTTGGCCTGCACACACAGCCTCTGGAGAAGCAGAAGAAAGGGCCCCGCCCCCTCCCCTCAGCGGGGAGCAGATACAGCAGCTGGCCAGGTGCCAGTTGATGCACATGTTTAAGTGGAACAAAGGGGTACACAGTCTGATCCGGGGAAAGATACTCCCACACAAGGAGGTGAGTCCAGCACAGGCTGTGAGGACTCCTTATCTCTTGGGAAGGAAGTGCTCCAGGCCCAAGACCTATTCCTACCCGGCAGAGTGGAGGTGGAAAGACCCCTGGCACGAGATTGCCTTTCCCCAAACTTTCCTGTTGGCATACCAACTTGGCGACGGGCTGGGAGACAAGCCATTGCAGGCCACAACAAAGAGTTTGGAGTTTAAAGTCATTAAAAGCTTGTTGTCGTTTCGTGTGTAACAGCCCCAGTGACTGGAAAACAGGTTCTGAGCACACCATTCCCTTCGTGTAAGCCACCAACAGGGCTGACTGGGTTACTTGCTGCGTGAGGCTCGGAAACGGAAGGAGCACGTCCAGGGCTTCCCCTGGATTCCTCGCCAGGTTACTGGGCTGTGAGGTCTCTTTTCTTTTCCCTGAGGAGCAAAAGTGAGTAGCTGACGACCTGGACGAACGACATTGCCATGACTCGGATTCGAACCGAGGTTGCCGCGGCCACAACGCAGAGTACTAACCACTATACGATCATGGCGAGCCACAGGCCAAGTGACGATGTCTGAGGTTGCTCTAGTAATTTTGACATCAACAGATTTCGATTATTAGGCGGCTTTATTCCTAGACAGCCACAGGGGGATCGCGCTTTTCTTTCTTTCGTGCCTGCTCTGCTTTTCCCTCCCTTCCTCCCAATCCTCATACGTGATGAGAACAATTATCTCCTCCACTTCAGCCTGGGCCTCTCTGCACCAGCCTCTCTCGGGAGGTCTCTCTGTCCTCGTCCGCACCTCCTTTACTTCTCTCCCGCCTCTCCTTATTTCTGCTTTTCACCCTTCCTCTCTCCCGCCGGACCTACGGAAGCAGAGGTGAGCGAGGGGACCGCAAGCAGCGTAGCGAGTCAGGTGAAGGCGGAGCCAAGAACGAGAAGAGCCATCACTAGAGCCCACGGGGCGTTCTGCTTGCTTCCCTTGGGACCCACGCGGCTCAGGCCCAGGGAGTCACGGACCCGGGCGTTTCCTGGGATGCTGGGTCTGATGCGTGCGAGGGGCAGGACGGGGCGAAGGCCATTCCGCTGCCCTTCCAGCTTCAGAATCACCCAATGCACGGGTTTCAACCGTAGCCGGCAAGATGCGCCTCTCCGGTTTTCCGAGGCTTTGGAGCCTGCACAATTGTTCTACAAAAGGCGGTGGCTCCGCCTAACGTTGGATGGATGCTTGCTCTGCGTGGTGATACGAGAGCGAGAGTCGACTGTTCCTGTGTCGTAGTCGGGTGGTGTGCTTGCTTCCAAGTCTGGAGGCGGGTGGTTCGAGCCCGTTCTATGGAACGTTTCTTGCATTTTAAAAATGCTTAAACCGCTGGCAACTTTCTTCTATCCAGCACACGCACTCATGGAAAGGCAGAATGAGACCAACTTTACCCTCCTCTCCTCAGCCTCTCGCGTACGACATGAGGACGTAAATCAAGGTTCGCTAGGATTCTGGGATCTCTCTCTCTCTCTCTCTCCCCCCCCCCCCCCCCCCCCCAGATGGAGTCTTGCTCTGTTGCCAGGCTTGAGTGCAGTGGCGCGATCTCGGCTCACTGCAACCTCCGACTCTCTGGTTCAAGCAATTCTCCTGCCTCAGCCTCCGGAGTAGCTGGGCTTATAGGCACGAGCCACCACGCCCAGCTAATTTTTGTATTTTTTTAGTAGAGACGGGGTTTCACCATGTTGGCCAGGGTGGTCTGGATCTCCTGACCTCGTGATCCGCCCGCTCAGCCTCCCAAAGCGCTGGGATTACAGGCGTGAACCACCGGGCCTGACGTTCTCTCTCTCTTTTTAAATGTCATTCATTTAGCCCTTTCCATACGCTTTTGAGGTTAAATTGGTTCTCTGATTTTACTATTACATATAACGCTCTAGTCATTCTTGTATGGGCATTTTCAGCCACTGGTAAGTATTTCTATAGGGTAGAGGTGCAATTACTATGTGAAAAGCAATTACTCTATCATAGTGTTCACACGGTTTTTATATCATTCCATTCTCTCTCCTCTGTTTGCTTATTAGATATAACTCTTTCTTTTGTTATTTTAGTAATTGCCTTAAGGCTTATAGCAAACCATTTTAACTTATCACAGTCAACCTTCAAGTGATATTATACCTCGCCTTCTGGCCTTGATGCTGTAGCTGACATGCACTTTGCTTTTACGCATGTTATAAACCCCACAACCCATTGTTATTGCTTTTGTTTAAATGGTCAAATTTTTACAAAAGAAATTTACAGAATAAAAGAAAACCTAGTATAGTTACCCATTTCTGGTGTTCTTCATTTCCTCGTGTAGATCCGGATTTTCCTCTGGTATTGGATTCTCTCTGCCTGGAGGACTCCTTTGACGTTTCTTGTAGTGTGGGTCGGCTGGTAGTGAATTCATTCAGCTTTTGTACATCTCTAAATGTCCTTATTTTACTTCCAGTTTTGAGAATTTATTTTTTCTGGCATAGTATTCTAGGCTAACTTCCCCTGCCCTCAGTACCTTAAAGATGTTGCTTCTATGTCTGCTCATATGCATTGCTGCTCCTGGTAGAGGCTGGCAAGAGCAGAAAGGAAGCTGATGCAATCCTCATCTTTGTTCCTGTGTATGTACAATGTCTTTTTCTTCTGGCCGGATTTGAACAATGTTATTATGAGGTATCTAGGAGTGGTTTTCTTCATGTTTCTTGTGCTTTGGTTTCCTCAGCTCCTTGGGTCACTGGATTTATAATTTTTGTTACGATTGGGGACTTTTCAGCTATTGTTTCTTCAAAAATTGGCCGGGCACAGTGGCTCACACCGTCGGGAGGCCAAGTCGGGAGGTGTTGAGTGAGGCCTGAAATTCAAGACCAGCCTGGGCAATGTACTGAGACCCCATTCCTAATAAAAATAACAAAGAAAGAAATAAATGTTTCCTTTCCTCCCTGCTCCTTCTCAGGGACTTCCATTACTCATAATTTAGACCTCTTAAGTCTGCCCTACAGTTCACTGATAATCTTTTCATTTTAAAAAAATCTCTTTTGTCTCTGAGTTTCATTTTGCATATTTTCAATTATTCATGGTTCCATGTTCCCTGATCATTTCTTCTGCAACGTCTAATCTGCTGTTGATCCCATCCAGTGAATTTATCATCTCTGATATTGTGGTTTTGGCGTGATATCAGCTCACTGCAACCTCCGCCTCCCAGGTTCAAGTGATCCTCCCGCTTCAGCCTCCCAAGTAGCTGGGACTACAGGCATGTACCACGATACCAGGCTAATTTTTTGTATTTTGAGTAGAGATGGAGGTTTCACCATGTTAGCCAGGATCATCTTCATCTCCTGACTTTGTGATCCACCCGACTAAGACTCCCAAAGTGCTGGGATTACAGTCGTAAGCCACTGCACCCGGCCCCCACCCTTCCTTCCTTCCTTCCTTCCTTCCTTCCTTCCCTCCTTCCTTCCTTCCTTCCTTGAGACAGGGTCTCACCCTGTAGCCCAAGCTGGACTTCAGTGGTGTAATCTTGGCTCACTGCAACCTCTGCCTCCCAGGCTCAAACAATCCTCCCACTGCAACCTCCTGAGTAGCCGGGACTACGGGCACACACCACCATGCCTGGCTAATTATTTGAATTTTTTTGGTAGAGATGAGGTTTCCTTATGTTGCCCAGTCTGGTCTGAAACTCTTAAGCTCAAGGGATCAGCCCACCTTGGCCTCCCAGACTGCTGGGATTACAGGTGCCTGTTTGTTTGCAGAGAGGAGCAGTGAGCAGATTTCAGGCAGGAGAGTAAATCGGGCATCCGTTACTCGAACTTTGCCAGGAGCCTAAGGCATCTCTTTACATGTTCTTAGTTTGACTTCAACAGGAACTGTGCCAATTTATCTTCCAATATATTTTTCCAACTCAATGAGAGAGCCTTTTCCTTCGTGCTCTTGCCAGCACAGCAGTTTCCAAATATCAGTCTGATGTACCAGTGACGGGGTGGTGCCCTGCCTGACTTACCTAAGCAGGAGGTGCAGCAAAAAGACATGGTGGACACTTCCCAGAGATACTCTCTGGCACGTGTTCCACAGCTAAACCTCCAAGATGTTTAGAAAGTCTTCCAATAATTGTAATTGTTTTCTCTGGTGATCTACCTAACTAAGTCCAGAGAAAACTGGCTGGAGGGACCCTGAACTGCTTCCTGTCAAGAGGCTTATCAAATAGGAGGGGAAAGAATGGCTCCTTCTGGAAATTTGTTCCTCTTCTCTTTACTTTATGAATTGCATTCTGCTTTTGTTGAATGCAAATGATCTACGGACTGTTCTCCCTCCTAGACAACGGTGAATTGGCATGCTAATAACTACCTCTGTGTTATTCCTTCCTTGATGGTGTTTGTTTTGTTTTGTTTTTCTGTAAAACTCATCTCACTGGAGACAAATCTCTGGATCCTGCACCTGACCATGCTTCTTATGCAGACCTGGATCCTTGGAGTTATTGGCTCCCTTTGCCTTCGTTCTTTTGTTGACTCTCTTCAGCAAAACTGAACTCCGACTTTTACACCCTAAATCTGGCTCTTGGACTTATAGGTCCTTTTGCTTTCTGACTCCTCCTTGACCCAGCCCTGCCTTTCCAACCTCTCCATCTGTATCTGTGTGCGTGTGTCTGTCTGTCTGTCTCTCATACCCCAGGCTGCCCCCAGTATTACCCACTTTCTTGTCCTCCTCTTCAATGTTCAGCGTTCACCTTCCTCTCTGTTTACAGAGTCCCACAGGCTGAGGGTGTGTTCCCTTACAGAGAGGGGAGCTTATTCCAGAAGGTGCCCTCTAGACTTGGAATAAACCTTACAAAGAACACCCAGGTTTGGAAAGCTTTTTCTATCTTCCCATTACCTGAATTATTCAAAGGACTAAAAGTGGGGAGTCCAGTAGAATTCTTGATGTCTCTCAGAAACCTGCATTGGAATGCCTTCATTCGCCGAGCATATATTGGATGCTCACGAGGTGTGAAGCCTTGCTCTAGGTGAGTAGCTGCATGGTGAGCAAGTCCTGCTCCACTGAGCCCACATCTGGAGGCATCAAAAGAGACCAGGCAGTGGGAACACAACCAGCTTGTGTCCTCTCCACAAGCGTTTCACCATTCGGGCACAGGGAACACAAGTGGTGAGCATGACAGATAAAGCATAGCGAAGGCTGGGGAAGTGGGTGACTTCAGACCAGGAGGCTATGGTGGTCATGTGCAATGGGGCCGCTTCCGACAGGGGAAGCACAGGGGGCGGTGTGGGCCAGGGAGAATGTCATGGATCTGGCATTCCTGCATCTTGCCCTCACTTACACGGTCTGGTGTCAACTCAGAAATATGCCCAACCACACAACTTCTGGCCTCCATGTCACCACGCCCTCAGGCATCTAGAACCTGTGCAATAGCACAAAGAAGTGAGGATGTGCAGCCTGGGGATGGGGGCATTTAATAATAGACAGGTGTCTGAGGCAGATGTCCTCAGATTTCCAGGCACCACATGCCTCTTTGTGGAGCAATCAGGGCAATCATCGGCAAAAAACTGAAACTACTCATCCTGTTCCATGCAGAGGCATAGTTAACTTTGTAACTATTCTTTTCTGACCTTTGTTCTTCCACGTCCAGATATATGGGGGTCTTTGTTGCCCATCTGCTTCAAGTTAGATGATGAAAATCCTGCCTGAAGGCTTAAGGGTTTGTTAGAAAAATAAATGCTGTTCAGAAAGGGTGCATTTTAGGCAAAAGCTCAGTTCTGGAGCTCCAGAACCTACCTATCCCAAGCCCAATACACACCTCCTTTCTCTCCCTCCCTGCTCATTGCACCTGCCTTCACTGATTCTTCAGGCTGCACATCTCTGAGAAGATGACAATCCCTAGCAGAAGAACAAGAGAACCTTGGACACTTCCGTCCATGAAGCCATAGGCATGAGCAGATAGCCTCATTCCATGGTGGTGTGACTCTGAAGTCACTCAGGTTTTCTGTGCCTCCATTTCTACATTATAAAATGGGCCCAATAGGAATGTGTTTCTGAATGGGTTGTTCCAAGTTTAAATAAGACACAACAGTAAAACATTGAACCCATGCCCTGATGCATAGTAAACGCTCCAAGAGCAGTAGCCATTATTACTATCATTATCATCGGTGGCCTCATCGCGGCTATTATCATTATCTACATCCATCTTTCAAATAATTGCATATCCTTTTAGGGTATGGAGGGATTGCAACATATAACAAATCCTAACTGGTGAACATTTCTTATTACAAATATTGCTGCTGGGAACATATTTCTGTATTTTAATCATCACCTGTGTGTTTCTCTATCAAATCTTCTCACACAATTTGGGGATGTTGCAAAAAGCCATTCCCTGACGGGGAGTTGAACCCGGGCTGTGGCAGTGAAAGCACCGAATCCTAGCCACTAGACCATCAGGGAAGCCGACAGAAGCAGCAATCTCCTTGTCAGAGGAAAAAAGAGAAGGTAAAGATTAACTTTCTAAGAGGAGGAGAGCCCCACTGAATGTGGCTCTCTGTGACCCAAGCAGGCTGCAGGACTGCAGGGCTCCAAAGCAGTCACTGCCCAGCTGCTCAACACCTCTCACCTCTGCCAGCCTGGCCACTGCTTTGGGCTGTATTGAGGACAGGCCACAAGAAAACTGAGCGGTGTTCCATTCTAGCCTAGCTGTAGCATGGTGTGAGGCAGAGCCAGGCACTTGCTCTCTTTCCGAGCCTCAGTTTCCTTGCCACCAAAGTGCGGACGTGGCTCTCAGATGGTGATGAGCCGAGTCCTTCTGGTTCCTGATCTCTGAACTGGCTCAAGGGGCTCTACCGATAAAGACATGTGTAGGGGTCCCCTTTCGCCCCCAACTAGCTCAATTAGTAGAGCATGACTCTAAATGGATGGGTCTTTGGCTCGAGCTCCAGGTGCAGATTTAGGTTCATTTTCTTTTGTTCCGCCACACAATTCGACCGGTTCCGCAACTGAGCTCGGGTCGCGAGGAAGCCAAGTGGGCTTCACAGGAAAGACCTCCTGGTTTCAGAGAGATTGTAGCTGTCAGCTTGAAATCTTCAGAAAGAAGATTTCGGCGATAGATGAGAAGACTGGAAATTTCTGGATCTAAAGCTAACATGAAGTCCACCTCACCCAGCGCCCTCGTCTGCCGATCCAATTCACGGCGGGCAAACTAGGCCTGTTCCTAGTGCTCAGCGAAGGGTTTCAGGTAGTAATGGAACTCCTCCCATGCTTCCAGAAGCTGCTGCAGCCGGCGGGTTTTGAGCGTCGGAGTCCCGGGCACGCAGTAGTGTGGACCCCGCCCCTCCAGGGCTGTGGGCCCCGCCTCGGGGCCTTATCCCTGGCGCCTGGCCTTCAGGGCTCTTGGCTTTGACAGGGTACGGACTTTGGTGGTCCTTCCCGGAGCTGCAGGACCCTCCCTGCCCTCCCTTCACTCAAGTGAAGGGGCTTCATCCCTGCGCTCTTTCCTCGCTTTGGGCTCTCCACTCAGGGTGTCAACAGAGGTAGGTCAGGTGAGAAACCTGGATTTCTACACACACCTGGCTACAGGGAAATGCCGCCACTCCCCTTCCCCTGCAGAAGCAGACTCAGAAAAAAGGTAATTAAAATAGAAGGTTTCAATAAAATCGAGAGTCTGATAACATAATACCCAAAAGTCCAAGTTTCAACTGAAAATCATTCATTACACCAAGAACCAGAAAATCTTATTCGGAATGAAAATAGACAGCAAATACACACTGGCAATAAGATGAGAGAGGTGTCGGCATTGTCTGACAAAGATTTTAAAGCAAGCAAGCCTGATGAAAATGATTTAGTAATTATGAGCACATTCGAAACAAATGGACAAATAGAAAGCCTTAGCAAATAAATACAAGACTTAAAGGAGAAACAAATGGAAGTATTAGAAGTGGAAAATACAACAACCAAAATAAAAAGTCCGGCACATAGGCTCAACAGCAGAATGGATGGTGCAGAGCAAAGAAATCCATCCACTGCAGATGAAAAAATAGAAATTACACAGTCTTAACAAGGAAAATATAGACTGGGTGAGAAAGTGAAGAGAACCTAAGGGACTTGTGAAACTGCCTCACAAGGTCTCACTTTCATGTTGTTATCTATGTCTGGAAGGGGAAGAGGAAGAGGACAAGGCTAAAAACATAAAGAAGTAAATGGCTAAAAGCTTGCCAGAGTTGGCAAGAGACAGAAACCTACAGGTTCAAGAAGCTGTGAGGACCCCAAATAGGATAAAACCCAAAGAGGTCTATGGCAAGATACATGAAAAAATAAAATGTAGGAAATGAAAGACAAAGAAAATATCTTGAAAGCAGCAGAGAAAGGTGACACCTTACCTAGAAAGGAAAAACAATTCTGGTGATGATGGATTTCTCATAAGAAACCATGGAGGCAGAAAGAAGTTGTGCAGTGCTTTTCAAGCCATGAAAGAAAAGAATTGTCAGCCCAGACTCCTCTCTCCAGCAGAAACATCTTTCAGGGATTAAGGGGAAGATCAAAACAGTTTCAGATTAACAAGAGCTAAGGGAATCTCTGACCAGCAGTTCTACCTTAAAAGAAAGGCTAAAGGGAGTTCTCTAGACAGAAAGGAAGCGATCACAGAAGGAACCCTGGGATATCAGAAAGAAAATTAAAAAAAAAAAAAGTAAGCAAAATAGGCCTTCCTTCTTCTCTTGAGTTTTCTAAACTATGATTGACAGCTTCAGAAAAAAATCATAGCATCATTCAATGTGGTTCTAACTCTCCATAAAGAAAATATTTGAAACAATTATAAACTGGGAGGGTGAAGAGACCTGTAAGGGAGGTAGCTCGTCTATCATTCACTCAAATTGGTACAACAATGACACCAGTATACTGTGTGGTAAGACATAGATGCACAGACATGAATATCTGGGAAAACCAAGAGGGCTATGCTAACAGATATACTCAAAAACACTATGGAAAAGGCAAAACACCATTCTCAAAGACGTTCAAGTCACCACAGGAAGGTAAGAAAAAGAAAGCATATCCAGAAAATGACACCAGAGAGAACAAACACAAAAGGAAAAATATAATGGCAGACTTAAGCCCTACCATATCCATCATCATATTAAATATAAATGGCCTAAGCACACCAATTACAAGACACAGATTGGCAGAGTAGTTTAATGGACATGACCCAACTACATTCTGGCTGCAAAGAGACTACCTTCAAATATGATGATACAGGAAAATTGAAATCAAAAGGATGGAAAAAGATACATCATGCAAACCTTAGACAAAGGAAAGCAAGACTGGCTATATTAATGCCAGATATGGTATATTTCAGAACAAAGAAACTAATCAGAGACAGAGAGGGACATTATATAATGAGGAAGCAACCAATCCACCAACTCTTCTCCTGACAAAAGTCATAAATGTCTATGCAACAACAACTGAAAGTACTGAACAGAGAACTAGACAAATCCACAAATATAGCTATATGCTTTGACGTCCCCCTTTCTTAACAATTTATACAAAAACCAGACAGAAAATCAACAAGAATATAGAAGAACCCAACAGCATGATCAACCACCGGGGCTTAAATTGACAATTTTAGAACACCCAATTTTAGAATACACATTGTTATGGAGTGCATTGTGCCCAGCCCCCCCAAATTCATATGTTGAAATCAGAACATTAGTAGCAGCTAGTAATATGCTAGTTAAAATCACAATGAGAAATTGCTAACATACCTATCAGAATGGCCAAAAGAGAAGTGTGACCACATCAAGTGCTGTCAAGGATTAAGGGAAAGCTGGATCACTCATACATTGCTGGTGGAAATGTAAAAAGTTACAGCCCACTCTAGAGAATATCTGTATAGTTTTTAATTTTTAAACTATATGTGCAACTACCATACCACCTAGGAATTGCATTCTCTGCATTTATCACAGAGAAATAGAATCTTATGTTCACACAAAATCCATGTACTTAAAGTTTATAGCAGCCTTGTTTTTAATAGCCAAAACTGGGGAAAAAATGTATAGATGACTTTCATGAGGTGAAAGGTTAAACAAACTGTGATATATATCCATAGCATTGAAGAGCCCTCAATAATTTTTTTAAAAACAACAAACTATTGATACCCACAATAGCCTGGATGAATCTCCGCAGAATTATGCTGAGTGGACAAAGGGTAATACCAAAGGTGACATGTAGGATTCCATTTATGCAACATTATTGAAATAAATAAATTATACAAATGGGGAATAGATTAGTAGTTGCCAGGGGCTAAGGAGGGAAGGAGGAGCAGCACTGAAGAGACAGGGTCATGGCTATAAAAAGGCAACATGATGAATCCTAGTGCTGTTGGAAATGTTCTGTACCTTGCTTGTATCAATGTCAATCTCCTGGTACTGTGGCATTTGCAATACATTTGCAATATTTGCAAATATTATCATTTTGGAAATATTACCAAGATGTTACCATTGGAGGAAACTGAGTAAAGGATACAAGGGACCTCTCTTTTTCTCTCTGAGTTCCTAAGATTGTATGTGAATTATTAAAATGTAAAAATTAACTTCAGAAATCCTAAGTATATTTCTCCTTTACTGATCACGCCTTTGCTTAAAAACGTTAAGGCAACAATATTTTTCCCAACACCCTTTATTTTCTTGAAGACAGTTTTAACAAAAGCTGTTCTTAGGGCTTTTCCTAAAAGTTTAAAACTTCCAGTAATCCTTACTGTTCTTCTTTGAGAACCCTCCAGAGTTTTGTTTTATTTATTTTATACCTTTCAAAAGAATAAAGACAAACACTGGCAACTGGCATATAATACTATATTAGTCTTAGTTCTCTAGGGAAAGAAAATGAGCAGGATATACACACACACACACACGTGCACACACACACAGAAGCAGAGAAGCCCAAGTTCTACTCTGAGTAAGCTCTAGACCTAGGAGAATCAAATATAGTTCAAGACCAAGTCCAAGGCTTAAGGCAGAAGACTGATGTCCCAGCTCAAAGACAGTGCAGCAGAAAAACTTCTTTCTTAACCCTTCATCCCTATTCAAGCCGTCCATGGGTTGGATGAGGCCCACTCACACTCGGGAGGAAAATCTGCTTCAATCAGTTTACTGATTCAAATGTCAATCTCTTCCAGAAACACCCTGAGACACAGTGAGAAATCATGTCTAACCAAATATCTGGGCACTCCCTGGCCCAGTCAAATTGACACAAAATTAACCTTCACAAATGCTCTCAATAGAAGTGACTAATAAATGTAGCATCATGTCCTGCCTATTTATCTCATAACAATTAATATATTCCAGCATAACATTGGCTTCTGTTCCCTTACTGTAGCAACACATATGAGTTTCATTTAATGTGAGGATAATTTTTACCTTATGGAGTCTCTCCCTACCCGTAACTACCATTGCCACTTGTGGATTGTCATTTTACCATGGCTTTCTTATTCATAATATCAATAAGCTGTATACTTTGCTAATGTAAGTTTGAATTTCATCCTGGCTGCATAAGTCACTTTCCATTTTGACAAAGCCTAGAAATACTTTTGTTTATCTCCTGTATATTGGTAACGCATACCTATTGTGGGGCCCACTCTCAATCTCATGGTTTTCTTTATTTTCATTCAGATCTCAATAGATATGCCTAGGCTGCTTGAACATCACTGAAAATGGCCCGTGGCCTTGTCCATCTATCAGAGTCCAGTAAAATCCTGGCCATGGAATGGGGGGATGGAAAGTGAGAACCACCAAACTCAATACACAAGGACTCAGTTTAAACCTCTGTGCTAAGAGATGACCAGACGCTATCATGGCTCCTAATAGCATAAGACCATGTCCCATGGATGACCCTAGGCTCCCATGACAATGCCTACCTAAGAAAGCTCAAGGCTACCAGGGGAACTTACTTTAGTTCTAGCCAATACCTGCTGATGATGGTAGGTTCTTTCTTATAGCATTTACTAAGAAGGGAATCCCTCCTCCATCCCTTTGAGATATGTGTGTATCTCCTAGGGACTCCAGTGTGTCTTTCCACAGGATTTGAAAGCCATTCCTTTTAGGTGTAGTCCTTAGGAAGGACAGAATTTCTGTCTTCCGGTCTCTGTGGGAGGTTAGGATTCTAACATCTAATATTGCCAGCTGGCAGAAACAGCTGTCCTGATGAGGCAGAAGCTTACAATGACCAATCTTTTGTAATGTTTCACTTGTGCCCTGACCCTGCCCTCTCCCCTGCCTCACTCTCTCATTAGAATGCCGTCACCTCTGCACATATGGGATGGAACTCAGCCCCTTCTGCTTTGGTCAGTAGTTACTGAATAAAATCTGTTTTCACAGCTTTGACTAATGTCTGACTTTATCTTTGACAAAATAAGTGCAAGCAATTGTTTTGAGCAACACAGCAGCTGCAAAGAGAGGCACAGACATGGTGGGAGAGGGAGGAATCATCTGACCCTTCTCATTTCATAGGCATCTATTCCTGCCTGGTGTTTATGAGCCTGAGACTTGGCTGGGCTGCCCTGGTGTATCACTCCATGGCTCTGGGGCAAGACTTGAATAGGCTGGTGGTGACACTTGGTGTGACCACAGCCACCTTCAAAGATGCCATTAAGGGTTCACAAGAAAATGAAAGGAAACATAGAGAAACTGATTTTGAAAGTTGTTGCCTCTCCTGCTTCCTCATACAGAGTGTGTATGATATTGCTATGTGATGTTAGTTGGACTGCAATTTAGCACAATAGCTTTTCTAATAATTGGCAGTTTCTCATTGAGTCAAGCCTACCTGAAAAGGAAGCACACTTACTTTTATTGATTACCCCCATTAAATGAACAATACATCCAACAAGGCTTCTACCAAAAATGTTCTTATTAACCTCAATTTTATACTAAGGAAAAACTGGGAACAACACAAATCTTCATCAACAGAATAATTTAATATCGACTGTTATATAGTCATAAAATAATCCCAGAAGTTCGCTGCAAATCATCAAAACCAGGAACCCACACTGATGCCACTGATGGCAGAAAATCTTGATACAAAAATAAGAGAGATGAGAGACAGAAAATGTGCTATAGCCATAGCAGTGGGTAAAAGCCAAAGAGCTTAGTTTCTACTCATGATATTCAATAGAAGAACAGAAGGAACATGAGCCAATAGCTCTAAGGGTCCAGGTCTGCACAAAGTGCCTGTTGGGTGCAGGGTTCTGTTGGCTCCAATGATGTATCTCAAATGGGCTAATTTTTATGGACATAGCCGCTGCAGAAATCTATCAAAGAATAATAAAGGGATAGCTATTTGCATGTTAATTTACCATTGTATAGGAGGGAGAACGGGCCTTAGATTGGTTTGGTCAAATAAAAGCAAAACCAAGATTTATGAAGAAAAGAGGAAAGGGGAGAGGAAAAAAATCATCTGGGAACTTTGTGATTTTGCTCCCCTTGGATAAGCGACTTGACAGAAAGCTGTCAAAGAGGTCACTGTGGCCCACCTTCTCCAGACCCACATGACTTGGTCACCACAGAAAACAATTACATACGTTGGAGGACTTTAAAACATCCTAGAAGTTTAGCAGCTCATCCTATGCCACAAAATATCTGTGTGTAATGTCCACCATGTCCTTCGGTTGTACACCCCCTCAGTTAAGCCAGGAGGATGCCTCTCCCCTCAGTGAAATATCATACATCGATGTGTAGAAAGTTGGTTGTGCCAGCAAGTAAATGACAAAAGGGACGTTGATAGAATTGGGAAACACATTGGAGTATGATTTGCTACTGCTCCCATGGAAGATAAATTTGCAGAATGTACTCAAATTAGAAGAATTAAATAAATGCTGTAATATAAAAATGGCACATCCTGTTCTCTACACTATAGAAATATCTGCACGAGTGACCAAAGATATGTGTACAAGAATAGTGGAGATTGCAGCTTCATTTGTGATCCTAAAGTCATGAAACCCACCTCATTTCAAAAATATCTTGAAAAGGGTTAAATCATGCACAAACAGAGGAAGAAATGCTGTTTTCACAAACAATGGCGAGGATCACCATGAGGATGACTGATTCCACTGGTCACATTATTGATAGAGCAATCAGTAAACCCAGGCACATCCTGAGGATAGGATATTACTGTAATAGCTCTCCTATTATTAAACATGAAAAACTCAAGGCACTTTACTCCCACAAGCCTTCCATGGGAGCAAAGAACATTTTTATCACACCAGAAGTGAGTTCCTGTCTAAGGTCTCTGGGATTTCTGAGTTTGACAGGTACAAGGCACCATGGGCTTTGCCAAGCCTCAGACCTAAGAAGGTGGAGAAGAGGACATGTGTGTCTCCTGATTAGGCTGGAGTTGATTGTATATCAACAGAAACAACAAAAATCAAATCATGAACTATTTTTCTATGGGGAAGTTCTGTTTTGTTTTGCTACAGGGTCTCACTTGGTCGCCCAGGCTGGAGTGTAGTGGTGCAAACAAGGCTCACTGCAGCTTCGACCTCCCGGGGCCAAGTGATATTCTTGCCTCAGCCCCTAAGTAGCTGAGAGGACAGGCGCGTGCCACCACGTCCGGCTAATTTTTGTATTTTTTGTAGAGACAAGATTTCACATGTTGCCGAGGCTCGTCACGAAGGGGAAGTAAGTTCTTTTTAAAAAGCATTTATTCCGATTGATTTCTCCGAATCCTGTGGGGCGTGCAAGGGGTAAGGCCTCCCATGGCCTCTCTTGCCACTGTGAACCAGGGAGCTGTGGGGACTCAGCTGCGTTGTTTTTGTGTGCATGTCTGGGGCAGGAGGCCGGGGCCGGGCAAGGGGTGAATCCAACAGGGAATTGCGAGGAGTAGGGCAAGGAAGTCGGTAGAGGTGTGGACCAGGGAAACTTCCCAGTAGCTTTGTGCAGCGGTTAGGACTGTACAAGGGAGAGATGAGAAGTGTTTTCTTATTGTATCAGAATGGGGAAGAAAGGGGAGAAAAACGGAGAGACACCAAGAAAGAACGAAATCTATGCGGACCCTTGGGTTTCCAAAAGGGAAGCAGCCCTGCATTAAGCTTAAAGAAGAAGCGCCGCGTGCTTCAGCTCCTGTGGCTTGCAGTGATCTTATTGTGGTTAGTACTTCATGCTGTGGCCGCAGCAGCCTGGGCTCGAATCCCAGTCGTGGCAACGTCCGTTCTAGGGTGTAGCGCTCTTCTTTCCCTTTCACCTCTAACCTCAGACTAGGCTGCGCCGTTGACCTGAGGCTAGAGAGGTCACAACTTTCCTGTGACTTCGGAAATCTCTGTAGTGTCGAGAATAGAAGGAACCCCTACCCTGCACGCCTAGGGGTCCGGTTATCTTGAAAGACTTTTGCCTCCTCTCTGAGCAAGTACAACACCCAAAAGATGAGGTGCCCCCTCTCAGTCAGCCTTATTGGAATCTTTTACTGTTAACATGATGTGGCCGTACCCATTTTTCTGGCTCAGATATTTCAAAAATCGGTGGGGCCTTTTTCAGGCCAAATCAGAAATGAACAAGAGAAGATAAGAGTTCGCACTCCAACTGAGTATTTTAAGTAAAACCTAAAGAATACAATAAAATCTAAAGTTCATGACTTTCTCCAACCCCAATTTTTAATTTTGTTTTTATTTATTTATTTATTTTGCTATCAGTAAATGATTGAAGTATAATCCACAGAGACCAAAGTGCACCAATCTTAAGTGTGTGGGCCAGTGCATTTTGACAAAAGAAACCACCACCTATGTCAAGTTATGGTACATTTTCAACAGACCAAGGAGTCATTAGAGCCCCTTTCCAGTCAATCCTCACCCCATCCCCATTTAGGCAATCACCATTCTGACTTCTATCTCCGTGATTTACTCTTGCTTCTTGTAGAAATCATGTAAAGGACTATGCTGATTTTACCTGTTTTTTTAAATGCAACATGGTATGAGATGCTTCCATTTTATGACATGTATCTCAGCTCTTTGGTATTATTGATGAGTGTTATTCCAACATGTGAATATACTACAGTTGATGGACAATCGGGCTATTTCTAGTTTTGGCTATTGTGAATAAGGTGTTTACAAATATTCTACTATGGGACTTTTTATGGGCCTTTTTATGGACCTGTGCCTTCATTTCTGTTGAGTATAAACCTAGTAATGGAATGGCTGGGTCATGAAGTAGGTGTATTTTTAACTGTATTAGAAACTATCAGACAGTATTTTAGAAGGGTGACACTATTGTATTCTCTCTCTCTTTTTTTTTTTGAGACAGAGTCTCGCTTTGTCACCCAGGCTGGAGTGCAATTGCAGGATCTCCACTCACTACAACCTCTGCCTCATGGGTTCAAGCAATCCTCCTGCCTCAGCCTCCTCCTGAGTACTTGGGATTACAGGAGTGCACCACCATGCCCGGCTAATTTTTGTATTTTTAGTAGAGACGGGGTTTCACCATGTTGGCCAGGCTGGTCTTGAAATCCTGACCTCATGATCTGCCCACCTCAGCCTACCAAAGTGCTGGGATTACAGGCATGAGCCATCGCGCCTGGCCTATACGCAAACTTTTGTATTAGAATAGAAAAGTTGAGAGGACAGTACACAGAATGGAGTAAAGAGGATGGAATGGGTTTTCGGAAACCAATTCACACTTTAAAGTTGTTTTAACACCCCAACCCCCAAGGAAAAATGTATATTCTCCAAAGACATCCCTTTCTTAAAATATGCAGAGAAAGTGTGGGATAAAAGAGCATATACTAAACTTCTCAGAACATGTGTCTGGAAGTGGACAGGGGAATGGGAGTGGGATGAACAGAGAAAAGAAGGAAAGACAGTAAGGGCCTTGCTGAGAGCAGCCACCATAATGTGCCCTGAGCTAAGGTACACGATTACCTTCTTCCTGTGCACCTGAGATCTAACAGAATATATTGACTAATCAGGGATATGGAATTTCAAAAACACTACAGGAAATCAAAAAATTTACCGAAACAGAACAGTCTAGTTAAGAAGGGCAGGAAGAGATTTTATAAACAAAGCAAAAACACAGATATCATACAATGAGGTGGTGGGAATGAGACTATGCGCATCATCTCCAACATAACACTAATTACTGCTAATTATAGTGGATTTAAGTATCTCATATTGGATAGAAAAGGAAATGCCAGCTCTAATGGTTTAATGGCAGAAAAGGGTTAAATATTCAAAGCAGTGCACATTATTATTGTTAGTAGTAGTAGTAGTAGTATTTTGAGATGGAGTCTAGCTCTGTTGCCAGGCTGGAGGGCAGTGGCTCGATCTTGGCTCACTGCAACCTCTACCTCCTGGGTTCAAGCGATTCTTCTGCCTCAGGCTCCCGAGTAGCTGGGACCATAGGTTGCGCGCCACCATGCCCAGCTAATTTTTGTATTTTTAGTAGAGACGGGGTTTCATATTGGCCAGGCTGGTCTCAAACTCCTGACCTGGTGACTCACACGCCTCGACCTCCCAAAGTGCTGAGATTACAGATGTGAACCACCGCACCAGGTCAAAAGCAGTGCACATTATTGTTAGCAAGCTAACCTAGAAACAGAAAACCAAACACCGTGTGTTCTCACTTATAAGTTGGAGCCAAATATAAGAATGCTTGGATACATGGGGTTCGGGGGTGAGGACAACACACACTGGAGCCTGTTGGAAGGTGGGGCTTGGGAGGAGGGAGAGCATCAGGAAGAGTAGCTAATGGATGCTGGGCTTAGTACCTGGGTGATGGGAAGATCGGTGCAGCAAACCACCATGGCACACATTTACCTATGAGACAAACCTGCACATCCTGCACATGTACCCCTTAACTTAAAGTAAAATTTGGAAATAAAAAATTTTTTAAAGTCAAGAAAACAAACAACAACAACAAAAAGAGTAGTGCAAATCTGTACCATGCTCATTTGTACCACCCTTTTGTTTGTACCACCAAACAAAAGAATGAGAGTGAAAACATGAATATCCGACAAAAGTAAACGTCAAAAGAACACTTTATGTTAACTAGAGGAGTAATACCCTAGCACCCACCTAGAATCAAATGAAACTATTTTTCCCTGAACTGGCCTCCTTGGGTGGCCGACCAGGGCGAGGTGAAGGGAAGAAATCGTGGTGTGAAATGTCCATTTCTTCCCTCTTGTTTAGGTCTCTGTAAAGTATAAGAAGTTAAAAGCAAGATCTGATCCCTGGCGTTTTCCAGGAACTGGAAAGAGGTGTAGGAGGAGGGAAGTTCAATTATCACCCTGGTCTCCTGGAGTATCCCAGGCACAGTCCCAGGAGTTCAGCTTTCCAAACTCCAGTTCCTGGGTACTGACAGCCTTTTTTGAGGAAAGTACTGATGTTTGTGTCAAGGTTGGGAGGAAAGGGTTTGGGAGGCACCAAGCAATGGGGAGGGAAAGAGAAGACATCAACAAGCGAGGCAAGAACTTTCCACAGGCTCACACTGGATACAGGACCAGAGACAAAAAGCTGGGTGAATTTCTGATGTTTTCCTACAGAGGTTTGTTATCCAGTTGCACAGAGCCTACTCAGAATAAGGCTTTTTCAAGTCAACTCTTTTAATGTGAAGCCATAACTTTGTGGTGTTGCCTGATGCAAATCTCCACTGTGAGCCTTTGCTCTGGGTGTCTTTTTTGTTAGTCACATCTTCCATAGAGAACATGGTGAAAATCTTGACTCCTTTCCTCAAGTCTGTGTCTTAACTGTTTCCAAGGCTGCAGAGCTCGGGGGTCAGGAGGCATTGGCGGTTCAGTGGTAGAATTCTCGCCTCCCACCCGGGAGACCTGGATTCCATTTCCTGCAAATGCAGCGTCCTGTCTTTGTGCCCTGTGGTTTTTACATTTACTTACTGTGCCACTCTAATGAAGAAAAAAAAGGAGCGGGGGGTGGGGGGAACCACTGTATAGTCCTCAGGTTCTTTCCGTAGTGGAATTTATTTTTCTTTTATTTATTTTTGTTTGTTTGTTTGTTTGAGACAGAGTGCAGTTGCACTATCCTGGCTCACTGCAACCTCCACCTTCCGGGCTCAAGTGATTCTCATGCCTCAGCCTCCCAAGTAGCTGGGATTACAGGCACATGCCACCATTTCCTGCTAATTTTTGTATTTTCAGTAGAGACGGGGTTTCACCATGTTGGCTAGGCTGATCTTGAACTACTGACCTCACATGATCCATCAGCCTTGGCCTCCCAAAGTGCTGGGATTACAGGCGTGAGCTCGGCCCCGGAGCGGAATTTACCTAAGCAGAGACTCTCTTTGAAGCAGCCTGTGGGTCTGGTTGGTCTCTGCGTTTCTACATATTTGGCCCTAAAACCGGCACGACTTTTATCGTCTCTGCTGTTGGATCTCTGCAGTACAAAGAGTCACCTGGTCACTTATTCTCTGCCTGGACCTTGGATAGACCACTGGGACACATCTCGCGATGGAGTGCGGCTCAAGAAATGACATTCCTGAAAGGAGAGAAGCTGTGGGGTTGGGCAGACACACGCAGTGATGGAGAATTGGGACCCACGGAAAGGGGAAGCGTGTGAAGAGGAACCCGCATGCAGATGAGGGGAGCTGCGGAGAGGGGCCTCGAACCTTCCTGTCGAGGAAGGCCCAGTTTTTAGTGGTCTCGGCAAAATGAAGGATTGGCCCCGAGTGGAGAGCAGCATATCCCCAAAACTCATTTCTATCAGCCCTGTTTGTTTTACACTCCACCAGGCAAATCTTCTGTCCACGGGATTCTTTTTAATGCTTCTCTTTAAGCAGCGTGGTGGGGAGGCCATGGCAATCATTAGCTCTGGAGGCCTGGGGAGGACAATCTGAAGAGGAAAGCCCTGCGACTATCCGGTTTCACCCCTGTTTTCATCTACTCTTTTCCTCAGCGAAGCTTATATGGGTCCCCTATGTCACATCACACCTGCTGCATTGGCGGATTAAGAGCCGCTGACAAATCTCTTTCGGGAAGGGGTAAGAAGCGCAGTTGGCCCTGAGCCATGGAGAAAGACGCAAGAGCAGAACCGAAAATACTTTCCTCCATCTTGTTCTCTCTCTGCTATCGGTGAACATCAACATTCCACACAAACCGGTTCAATACTGCCTTGGTCTCTACAGGAGGTTTACCAATTTTTACAGTTCCCGTAAACCATGTTTTCTTCTCGCTTCTACAATTCTTCCAGGGTTGAGTTTCAGGAGCTGGTCAGCAGTCCAGACTAGTACAACATCCTGGTTCAAAACCATTTGTCTCCTTTTGCTACTAGGGCGAAGCTTGCCTCCTAGACCAGAGTTAAGATGTGTTCCCTCGGCTTCTGTTTTCTAGAGAGAATTGGCATAGTTTCTTCCTTAAATGTTTGGTAGTGAAACCGTCTAGACCTGGTGCTTTGTTCTGGAAGGTTGTTAATTTTTGCCTCAATTTCATCAATAGATAGAGACCTATCTAGGTTGTCTATTTCTCCTTATATGAGTTTTGGTCAACTTTATCTTTCAAGGACTTGGTCCAATTCATTGAAGTTATCAAATTTGTGCACAGAGAATTGTGCATAATAGTCCTCTACTATCCTTTTAATGTCCACAAGATCTGTAGTGAGGGTCATTGTTTTCTTTTTCATATTAGTAATTTGTACCTTTTCTCATTGTTTTTTGGCTCACCAGCTAAAGGTTTATCAATTTTATTGGCCCTTTCAAAGAACACTCTTTAGGTTTTGTTGACATTTTTCTAATGATTTCTGGTTTTCAATTTCCTTGATTTCTCCTCTAGTGTTTATTGTTTCTTGTCTTCTACTCACTTTCGACTTGATTTGCTCTTGTTTTCTTTGAGTTTCCTAAAGTGTAAGTATGGATTATTGATTTTAGATTTTTATTTGTAACATTTAATCTTTTAAAATCCATTATTATTTTACTTTTTGTACAGTAATTCTTTTAGCGTAATATAATTTTGTTCTTGTAAAAATTTCAGTTTTATTTTCTGTACCAAGTGTACATGTGTAGGATTATTACATGGATATATTGGACCCAGGTAGTTCGCATAGTACTCAATAGCTAGTTTTTCAACCCACTCTCCCTCCCTCCCTCCCTACCTCATGGTAGTCCACAGTGTCTATGGTTCCCAGGTTTATGTCCGTGTGAGCTCAATATTTAGGTCCCGCTCCTAAGTGAGAACATTTGGTATTTCATTTTCTGATTCTGCATTAGTTTCCTCCAGATTATGGCCTACTCCTCTATCCATGTTATTGCAAAAGACATGATTTCATTCTTTTTTATGGGTGTATAGTATTCCATGTTGTATATATACCACATTTTCCTTATTTAATCCACCACTGATGGGCACCTAGTTTGATTCCATGTCTTCGCTATTGTGAATAGCCTGGTGATAATCATAGGAGTGCACGTGTCTTTTTCTTTTAATGATTTACATTTCTTTGGGTATATACCCAGTCATGAGATTACTGGTTGAATAGCAGCGCTGTTGTAGGTTCTTTGAGAAATCTCCAAACTGCTTTCCACAGTGACTAAACTAATTTACATTCACTCCAAGGGTTTATAAACTTTCTCTCCAGAGCCTTATTAGCATCTGTTGGTTTTTGACTTTTTAATAATGGCCATTCTGAGTGATGTGATGGTATCTCACTGTAGCTTTGATTTGCATTTCTCTGATTATTAGTGATGATGAGCATTTATTCTTGTGTTTGCTGGCTGCTTGGATGTCTTCTTTTATGAAGTGTCTGTTCATGTCTCTTTGCCCACTTTTTAATGGGATTTTTTTTCTTGTTGATTTTTTTAAAGTTCCTTATAGATTTTGGACGTTAGACTTTTGTCAGATTCACAGCTTGTGAATATTTTCTCCCATTCTGTGGGTGGTCTGTTGACTCTGTTGATGGTTTCTTTTGCTGTGCAGAAGCTCTTTCATTGAATTAGATCCTACTTGTGAATTTTTGTTTTTGCTACAATTGCTATTGTGGACTTGGCCATAAATTCTTTGCCACAGCTGATGTTGAGAATGATATTTCCTAGGTTTTCTTCTATGGTTTTTCTGCTTTGAGGTCCCAGTATATATTGTGTCATTGCAAATGATAACCAGCCAGAAGCTAATCATTACAAGCCAAGAAAGGGAACTTATTGGTGACCAGGAAAAATGTCCAACAAATGAAAATTAGTAAAAGAGATACCTGGGTGTCTTTTTCTGTAAAGCCTGGGGCATTGTTGTCTGCAGAGTTCACATTTTCTGTAAAGGGCCAGGGAGATAGGAAGTATTGTAGGCTTGTGAGCCAAGAGGCAAAATTAAGGATATTATGTAGGTGCACATATAACCAGGAAGAAAACAAATTTCTATACCATTTTCATTGATGAGATTCTAAACTAACAATAGCAACTGAATAGAACGTCTCAGGTGGTAAATGTTCTTTGCATTGAGAGCCTAGGCTCAGCTTTCCTAGGATCCCTGGTACAGCCCTCCCTTTCCACCCGTCACGCTGTTTCCTCCCTGTTTTCCTCAGAAGAGTTCCATACAAAAGACCTGCTACTCTGAGAAACAGTGAAGTACTCCTGGGGCCCACCAAAGCACACAAGTCAAGGAGTGGATGGCCTTGCCCCAGCTATGGCTCAGATCGCCTTTGCAGGATGACATCTTGTTGGGAGATTGTCATCAGAGCCAGGGCCATGGAAGATGCTGTCAGGAGGATGAGAGGACTGGTGCCCAGGGGGAGAAGTGGCCAAGCAACTCTGCATTCATCCTCACAAAAATCTCAAGGGGATATAGAAATTGGGACAGGGCAAATGGAAAACTCTTTCAAGCAAGGTTTTGGGGTCCTGAGCTGATCTCTATTTTTCCTCCTACAACCTGCCACACAGGATATTTTCTCACCTCTGTGGGTGGAAACTGCATCCTTCCATATGCTTAGTCCAAAAATATTTGAGTTTTCTTTGACTGCTGATTTTTCCTTCACACCCTATAGCTGTTTAGTCAAGAATTCACATTACGCTGAGCATCAGGTGTGCTCCTTAATCCACACCATCCTTTCACCCCAGTTTATAAAACTTGTAAAGTCATTCTCCTGATAAAGACAATCGGATTTCCATGAAATTGCACAATTTTTATCCTTCCTGGATACATGACCCATGTAAGAGCACTGCTGTTGTTTGCTACCATTTCCCCCTATTTTTATTTCATACCTGTTTGACCTGCATTCTTTCCCATAAGCCAGGCACTTCAGCTCAGGTGTGCTTTCCTAATCACAGAATTAGCAATAATAGCAGCCTTGCTAACAACTTCTTCCTGGCCCCACCACCAGGCAAATGTCACAGGCTTTAACAGGTAAAGAATCATAGGATTGCTGAGCGTGGTGGCTCATGCCTGTAATCCAGGTCTTTGGGAGGCCGAGGTGGGTGGATCACTTGAGGTTGGAGTTTGAGACCAGCCTGACCAACATGGAGAAACCCCGTCTCTACTAAAAATACAAAATTAGCCAGGCATGGGAGCACATGCCTATAATCCCAGCTACTTGAGAGGCTGAGGCAGGAATATTGCTTGAATCTGTGAGACGGAGGTTGCAGTGAGCCTAGATTGCACCACTGCACTCCAGCCTGGGCAACAAGAACTAAACTCCATCTCAAAAAAAAAAAAAAAGGATCAGAGGATCGCCCTTATTACTTGGTTTTATAAAATGAATTGTTTTCCCCTGAATTCATATGTTGAAAGTTTAACCCCCAACTTGACTGTATTTAGAGATAGAGTCTTTAAGGAGGTAATTAAGGTTAATTAGGCCATACAAGTAGGGTCCTAATCTGGTCAGAATGGTGTCCATATAAGAAGAGGAAGGGCATCAAAGAATCTCTCTCTTTCTCCACACAGGCACAAAGGAAAGGCTATGGGAGCACAAAGCAAGAAAGTGGCCTTCTGCAAGCCAGGAAGAGAGGCCTCCCCAGAAACCAACTCTGTGAGCACATCGATCTGGATTTTTGGCCTCCAGAACATTGAGAAAATAAAAGTCTGTTGTTAAACAACCCAACCTATGGTATCTTTCTATGGCAGCCTGAGCTGACTAATACCCTTTGTAGGTGGGTGGCATTCACCTTATTGGGCTACATGATGTGAAGTTAAAGTAACTTTAGCAATAGGCACCATCTAATTTCATTGTATAGATATTATGTCTTTTGCACTGATATTGCTTTTTTAGTTGTATGTATATTGATGCCTGGGCCTAGCATTACAAGACCAGTCAAAATGGGAAGAAAGAAAAGAAGGTGGGAAAGATACCAAGTTCCATAATTGCATCCTCTACCCACATCCAGTTCTTAGAATATTTTCCGCTGGAGGCTGCACCTTGTGTACATTCAAATTCAATCTGAGCACACAATCATTTAGACAACCAAGGCAACTTTTCCAATTTTCAGCATCATGCGCTTGAGGAAACAAGTATTTCATCACTAATTTAAATATTCATTGAGATAATTGTTCTCAGGTTGATGAAAAATGTGGTGTATCCATTTACTGTTGTCTTCTTCTGGATGAAGAATGTTGTCTTTACTCTGCTAGCTCACATTTGACCAGAAACTGGAGTCCCAGCAAATCTTAGTAGCCGCTTAGGAAGCTTATTTTAAGATAGTCACAATCTCAAACTTGTTCTAAGACTAGTATGCTGATTGAGGAGAAAGAGCCTCATGACAAAAATTCAACTAGAACTGTGGGTGACAGTTGTGTGTTTCAGTGCTGGTCTGGGCCCAGGTTTCCCATGAGCACCTAATGAATAGGCTCATTTGCAGGGATCGTCAAGGTGCTCACTATGTCTACCTCATAGCCTCAAAAGAAGTGATCGACTAAAAGAATTTTTGTAGTATCCTGAAGGGAAATTAGTCTAGAAATAGAGGAAAAGATAAGGATTTTATAAAACAGACATGTGATTCAACAGTTGTTTAAGATGTAGAAAGCTGCAAGAGACAGTTGTTCCCACTCTAATGACAAGAAAAAGCTGTATGGTCTGCAAAATCATATGTGTTTTGATCCCACCAGAGAGCTGAAGTTGCAAGGCCCCTGAGTCAGCTGAAGTCCAAAGCATGAGAAACCCCCCTACAGAAGGACAAACAGATGAAGTGTTCATCTTTAACAGATAATGGAAGGAAAAGATGGCAGCCATAAATGTTGGTTGGAGAAAAATCACTGAAGTTTTCATCATTTCTTTTTTTTTTTTTTTTTTTTTTTGAGACGGAGTCTCACTGTCGCCCAGGCTGGAGTGCAGTGGCGCGATCTCGGTTCACTGCAGGCTGCGCCCCCCGGGGTTCACGCCATTCTCCTGCCTCAGCCTCCCGAGTAGCTGGGACCACAGGCACCTGCCACCTCACCCGGCTAATTTTTTGTATTTTTAGTAGAGACGGGGTTTCACCATGTTAGCCAGGATGGTCTCGATCTCCTGACCTCATGATCCACCCGCCTCAGCCTCCCAAAGTGCTGGGATTACAGGCTTCACCATTTCTTAAAGGCCAAGTGTGAACTATTGTGACAGCTTAGAATCTCTGAGAGTCCCAGACACATAGCCTGTTTTGCCCATTTGCTGGGTCTTTCCTCCCATATGCTTAGTGCTAATAAGACACATGTAGCAGGGAAAGAGAATTTCTTGAGCTTGCCACAGTGGTGTAGACATATAAGTCATGATTGCATGATAGAGCACCACCAGAGCACAGGCACAAAACGTGGTCGCTTCTCTCACATAAAGCAAAAGGCATCTACCACTAATGTTGGAGCTAGGAACCTGTCCAACCCTTGGCCCCAGGTATAGGCCAGCTGCTGAGGTAGAGTTAGACACAAAAGCTGTCTACACTGGACAAGGGGAGGAGACCTGCTCTTGCCCAAGACTTCCCATCATTGAAAGGTAGAGTTCCACCACTCCCAGGGGATGTCACAAGAACACTAGGACTCAGGCACCCATGGCCTGAGGTTTGGTACACATTCAATGCAATCAGTAATATGAGTTGGTTTCAATCGATCATTTGAGTTGGTTGCAGACCCTTTCCTTTAGTGAGGAAAAACTGTGATGTGGATACAAAGTTTCCATGTTTAGGAAAGATTGGCCTGTCCTTAAGGATATTATATTGATTGGATTTCTCTCAACCTCCTTTAGTTGTGTTTATCATTATTAAAATTAAGTGACATTCACTTGGATGAAGTCGTAATAAAAACAAGTTGTGAGAATTTCTAGTGATTTTTGATCTCAAGCCTTGTATCACTGTTGGGCCTTTATGTGTGTACTTGAAAACAAAACATGTACAATTGTTGCACTGGTTTGGAGATTTTAACGGTGAAAGCAACCTAATCAGTAATCAGTACAGTATCTAGAAACCAATCTTGGGAATATGCGATTATGCTCTTTTAAAATAGCTGAAAAGAAGGCCGGGTGTTCTGGCTCATTCCTATAATCCCAGCACTTTGAGAGGCCGAGGTGGGCAGATCACTGAAGGCCAGGAGTTCAAGGCCAGAAGCCTGGCCAAGATGATGAAACCCTGTCTTTACTAAAAACACAAAAATCAGCTGGGGGTGGTGGTACACAACTGTAATTCCAATTACTCAGGAGGCTGAGGCAGGAGAATCCTTTGAACACGGGACTCGAAGGTGGAGATTGCAGTCAGCTGAGATCCTGCAACTGTACCCCAACCTAGGTGACAGAGGGAGATTCTGTCTCAAAATAAATAAATAAATAAAATAGCTGAAAAGAAATGACTGTGTGTTTATTCTCACTTTGTTCTTGTTTTGTTGTATAGTATTTAAATAAAAGAAGATTATTTATCCTCATACTGAATTTCCAAAACTGATATTTGCATTTAACATTTTGTTAAATGATGGAGAGAAAATTTAATTGTCTTACTTTGAAAAGTTTGGCATAGGTTCTGTCACATTTTTGATGCTTTCAATCACAGTCTGTCATTAGAATGCTGGCAACTAGTTACAGGCAAGGAGTATCCTAACCACTTTAATACAATGGTTTGAAGTGCTGCAGGCAGTAACTACTGGGCACCAAATCACAGTGTTTTTATTGGTGACATGTTAGAGAGAAATAGAACTTTCTGCAGCACAAATGTCCTATTAACTAATCCTTGTGCTATTAGCTTACAGGACTTTGACTCCTGGGTCTGAAAAAGGCATCTACTCCTGCTAAATCTTGAATATTAAACACCATTCAATGCCTCATCTTCAGACCCTGGGGAAGATGACAATCAAAATGAACTTCTTTCATGAGAAGCGGAACCAGAAATTGAAACAATTTAATCTCTTTAGACCCAACAATTCCACCTGCCCCCTTTTCCACCTCATGCCCCCTCTTCCTCCTCATGCGCCCTCTTCCTCCTCATGCCCCCTCTTCCTCCTCATGCCCCCTCCTCTTCCTCCTCATGCCCCCTCCTCTTCCTCCTCATGCCCCCTCTTCCTCCTCATGCCCCCTCTTCCTCCTCGTGCCCCCTCTTCCTCCTCATGCCCCCTCTTCCTTCTCATGCCCCCTCTTCCTCCTCGTGCCCCCTCTTCCTCCTCGTGCCCCCTCTTCCTCCTCATGCCCCTCTTCCTCCTCGTGCCCCCTCTTCCTCCTCATGCCCCCTCTTCCTCCTCATGCCCCGTCTTCCTCATGCCCCCTCTTCCTCATGCCCCCTCTTCCTCCTCGTGCCCCCTCTTCCTCCTCATGCCCCCTCTTCCTCCTCATGCCCCCTCTTCCTCCTCATGCCCCCTCTTCCTCATGCCCCCTCTTCCTCCTCATGCCCCCTCTTCCTCCTCATGCCCCCTCTTCCTCCTCATGCCCCCTCTTCCTCCTCATGCCCCCTCTTCCTCCTCATGCCCCCTCTTCCTCCTCGTGCCCCCTCTTCCTCATGCCCCCTCTTCCTCCTCATGCCCCCTCTTCCTCCTCGTGCCCCCTCTTCCTCCTCATGCCCCCTCTTCCTCCTCATGCCCCCTCTTCCTCTGGACAGAAGAGGTGGGCACATGAGAATTGTAAGGCCAGAGTTTGAGGGATAAGTTTAGTTCAGAGACTTTCTTTTCTTTCTCTTTTCTTTTATCTTTTCTTTTCTTTCCTTCCTTCCTTCCTTTTTTCTTTTCTTTTCTTTCCTTCCTTCCTTCCTTTTTTCTTTCTTTCTTTTTTTTTTTTTTTTTTGCATTTTTGGTAGACATAATGTTTCACCATATTGCCTAGGCTAGTCTCAAATTCCTAAACTCAAGTAATCCACCCACCCTGGCCTCTCAAATTCAGAGATTTTCTATAAATTAGACATTACACTCAGAAGCACACTGATGCAAGGCCAGCAACTGGCCCCGTGTATCGGAATGATGGGGTTTTCTAGAGCATTCGTCTGCTTTTTCATAGAAAAGTATAAAGGGTCATGAAAGGTTTTTGAAACTCTTACCTTATGATCAAACTGATTATAATTAAATTTGTGTATAAGGTTTTATTAAAATTATCTTTAACATTTTAATACACCACACAAAGGTAAAATTTAGTTTTCTCTTTTGATCAAAATGTTTGTGTAATATTAATAATAGATAAAATATTTTTGTTTACCTTTTGGCTAAATGATTGACTATTCTAAGGTGACCTGTGATCCTATTTTGTGATATCAAGTGTCTCAAAAATTTGATATCTGGCAAACTTTCTAAGAGTAAAATTTCTAAATTCAGCCCTTTGGACCTCAAATTAACTTTTTGGATATTAGGTTCTTGAAGTTCAAGAGAGATATATTAGGCTTCTTAGGCTTATTTGTTTTGCTAGAACTATGCATGAAGCATTGTCAAATCTGAGGTGGTGTTTAACTTCCTTTGGGTTCTATTGACAACAGATGTGTTGTTAATGTGCGTTCCAGGATTGTATGAGACTCCTAGAGTTCTGATATGCTGTCAGTAATAATTATGATTATTATGTTAAATTGTTGTGTGCCACAGAAACAACCAAATTCCCTTGTCAGCTGTATCTATAACTATGGCTGTCTTAAGGCTTTTGTCATCCACAATTGTTGTTTTGCTTTGATTCTTCTCAAAAAGTGACTTATAATCAGTTACAGTCCAGGCCTTGGTTTTTTGGGGAAGTCCATGAAAAGGACTCTTGGATGCAGGTTTCTGATAACTCTGTAGATCGTGCCATTGAACTAAAGAGAAAATTTCCAGGACACTAATAGAAAGACTGATGTGTTCATAGAGATTGCTAGCCCAGTATGAAGCAAAGCAGGAGATGACTGCATGGATTAAACTAATGGAAGACTGAAATAAGTTTTTATGTCCTTTGTTTGTTTGTTTGTTTGAAACATTGTTTATTCTTCAGAGTCTGGAGAACTTTTTTCCTTTTGAGCTATTTGTAGCCTGCAACAATTGAGTAGAATAGTCTTCTAAACAGAATTTGAGGCATATTTTTCTCTCTCTGCTGAATTTCTCCAGAATTTGTAAACTGAATATTCTTAATTCATGACAATGTGTTTGTTTGCATAAGTTCAATAAGATTCTGTTTTCTTGTATAACCTGACACAGGTGGAGGAATTGGTAATTTCCCAGGGCTTTGCCTGAAATGGCGTGTGAAATGTTCCAGCAAAGCCCATTTAGGAGAGCCCATATGAACAATGATTCTTGCTGCACTTTGTGTGGGTAATCAGGCCAAGTATATGGGACTGAAGCTTCTTTTGCAGGTAGGTTGGTCCTGCTGTGTTTTGTCTTTAGTGGAAATGGGGAACTGGAGAGAGGAAGATTGTATTTCAGGAGAAACTGGTATTAGATGAATGTTTGATTCCTGAGTGGCTATGCGGTCACCCATGGTTGTGGGGCTGCCCAGGATGCCCCTTCTCCACATGACACAGCCAGAAAAATGGATGACCAGATTCCCCATGATTGAGGAACTGACAAATAGAAAGTGGGGACTGAAATTGATGCAATAGTCCCACAGACAGTGTTTTTGGATAGATGTAGAAATGGACCCTTCTAGTCTTAAAGCTTGAAACTTACATTTGTTTTATCTGAGTTCATTCCTCAGGAAAGGACCCTCAGCCTCTCAAAAAGCATCATAGACCTGAAACTCAGCAGATCACAGCATCCAGACAATGAGATGCCAGACCCCTCACTCATCATGAGTGCTTCCTCACCCCCCCCAGTTCCTCTTTTCCTACTCACAGTTATGTTTCTTCCCTGCTACATAAACCCCTCACTTTAGTTGATCAAGGAGATTGATTTGAGACTGATCTCCCGTCTCCTCAGCTGCAGCACCCAATTAAAGCCTTCTTCCTTGGCAATACTCAGTGTCTCAATGATTGGCTTTCTGTGAGCTGAACAGCAGGGCCTAGACCAAACACCTGGGCTTTCAGTAACGATACATGTACACTTTTAAAGACCGCAATTAATGGGTCATGAGATATTGAGAAATTGGAATGGCATCAACTTGGCCAATTCTGAGAAAACACACTGTGCTTAAATGTCAGGGCCCTGCCTCCTGACCTTGACAGTATATGGTTGATTTTGAGTCATAGCAGGTGAGTATGCCCTGCTTTGAGTGTTTTATAGAAATATAAAATATGGCTGATTGCATTTATTTTAAATCCAAAAAATTTCCATTTCTGGTGAGAAAATTTTGTTAAAACCAACCAAACAAACATAGAAGTATATGAACAAGACAATGAATGATTCCCTGCTTCCCAATCTCATTTGATTGCTGTCTTCTGTTATATACTACAGAGAGGAAGGGGGCAAGGCGCCCAGGAAGTCCCATGTCCTGTTTTGAAAATCATCTGGCCTCCTTGGGCAAACAGAAAAGAGGCAAAGCATAAAGAAAATAACAGAAATTTTGCAGAAATTTCATCTCCGGTCTGGGCGCAGTGGCTCACACCTGTAATCCCAGCACTTTGGGAGGCCAAGGTGGGCAAATCACTTGAGGTCAAGAGTTCAAGACCAGCCTGGCCAACATGGCAAAACCTCATCTCTACTAAATATACAAAATTTAACCAGGCATGGTGGCCCACGCTTGTAATCCCAGCTACTGGGGATTATATTCACTTGAACCCAGCAGACGGAGGTTGCAGTGAGGGGAGATCGCCCACTGCCACTGCACTGCACTCCAGCCTGAGCAACAGAAGGAGACTCTGTCTCAATAGAAAGAAAGAGCAACAGAAGGAGACTCTGTCTCAATAGAAAGAAAGAAAGGAAAAGAAAAAGAAAGAAAGAAAGAGAAAGAAAGAAAGAAGAGAGAGAGAGAAAAGAAAAGAAAACAAGAAATGAAGAAAGGAAGAAATAAATTTCACCTCGGCACAGGAAACTATGACAGAGGCTTCAGGGGCTCTTCTCTGGCCCTAAACTAGCAGTGGATTTTTGCCTCATTTTCCGAGGTGCAAATGAAATGATAGAAGTCGATCAAAGGAGAGGGCAGAGAGAAAGCAAGAAGGATGGCTCCTTCCTGCAGGTCCACCTTCTTGGAGTGTTGCTTGTGGGATAATAGAAATGCCTTAACATGGGTGGGTGGGAACTATTGCTACTTATTAGAAATTCAGACACCTCTGGAAAATTCGCATTGTGAGGTTCCATGGTGTAATGGTGAGCACTCTGGACTCTGAATCCAGCGATCCGAGTTCGAGTCTCGGTGGAACCTTTCTGTTTAATTAGGACGGCAAGGCCGTGTTTTACTCCCTAAATGGAATGGGAATTCTGTTGATGTTCAGAAGCTCTGCGCTACGAGCCTCCGTGTCCCTTCTACTCCCTCTGTCTGAGCCTCGCGATGCACCCCGCGCTCCTCATCCCGTCTTCGGTGTTCGGGGTCCCAGAAACCGGGTTCTCACAGTGGCCCGGACCACAGCGAAATCGCCGAATCATCCATTCGGGGTCACCGAGCCTGGAGGGTCCCCTTTCAGGGCCAGCCTCCTGGCACCCAGCAATCGGAGGCCCGGACTCCCCCCGCCAGGGACCCAGCGACCCAGCAAGTCCTCATCCCCTCTCAGGGCGACCCTGGGCCTCGGGGTGAGAGGTCTCCTCCACTAAAAAGGCTGCCGCCCCTCGATCCTAGACCCCGAGATTCCTTTCATCCGGGAAATCTCATAATCGCATCCATTGTCATTTTGGTAAGTAAAAGGTGGCGTGAGAAATTTTGATGGGGTTAGCTCAGTCATTGGAGATTGTGTCTCAGTTTACGATCGATGGTTGGAGACCTAACTTGGGAGTAGCACTGCTTTATTCGCAAGGCCCATCCAATTCCGAATGTTAATTTATTCTGTTCTTCATATTCAGATTTTTATGCCGAATTTCTAGCTCCTACGTCTCTATTGCGGGCCCTAAAAGTCGCTGTTTCACTTAGCTTTGGAACCTGACTCCGGGAAATTTCATTCTTTCCTCCCAAGATCTCAGCCGGAAAGAGAGATCCGCGCGGGCTGGGAGCACCGGCTGGAGCGCGGGCTGGGAGCGCGGGTTCTGATCTTCGGCCGCCCAGGCTGAGCTCCCGCAGGACCACGGGGAAGAGGAGCCTGAGCAGCTCTGAGGGGCAAGTCTCTGACGGTGGGGCTCCCCCTCGTCCCGTCAGGACCCTGCCCCAAGGAGAAGACGCCTTAGGACGCTACCAGAGTTTAAAATGTTTTCTCCTGCGCTTCAGAGCACTCGGGATGAGGTTCCTGATGGGTCTTGGGAGCGAACTAAGATGTCACTCCAGGGGCTCAGGAGCATCGCTCTGATTTTCATATTTTGGGGCTGAGAGCGGTTACGAAGGACTGAAAACACCGCAGTCTTTGAGGGGCTCAGTTTGGAGGACGAGCTGGGGGAGGGGGGGTGAGAGGACGCCTTCTTGGCTCCTTGGAGTGGACTGGCAGGTAAGGAAAAACAAACTCCGTTTCCCCTTGCAGGCTGGACTGCAGGGCCTGGGATGGAAAATTGGACAGTCAAAGAGTAACAATATTTATGTAGAGGTTGGCTGTATGCATTAAAAATTGTTATCCCTACAGATAAGTGTAGGAAGGGACCAGGGCACTGCTGTTCACCACCAGCTTTGCAGCATATGTAACTTTGATAACAGAGTATAGTGCATAAAAAATTCATTCCTGTTTACAAATAATTGATCACAACCAGTTACAGGTTTCTTTTTTTTCTTCTCCACTTCCACTGCTTCACTTGACTAGCCTTACAGGAAAAAAAAATCATTTGTAAACATGATATTGTTTCAGTTGATCCTCAGCCCACCCGTTCCCCACCCCCTGAAAGTAGCTGGAACAACAGGTGTGCTAATTTTTGTATTTTTAGTAGAGACAGGGTTTCACCATTTTGGCCAGGCAGCTCTCGAACTTCAGAACTCAGGTGATCTGCCTGCCTGGGCCTCCCTGAACCTCCCTGCTGGGATTACAGGCATGAGCCAACCCACTTGGCCGTCATTTGTATTTTGAATTTAAATATTTTGTAGTCATCACTCTTCAAAGATTCTGGGTATTGTTGCATGTGCATGATGGGGTTCAGGACATGCTACTCCAAAATATAACATCTTGGGGTATTGAATATTTTATGCTAAAGGAATTTGAGTAAACAACAGAAGCAGGAAGGTCACTGTCACCCTCCCCTTGCCCTTCTTCCCTGAAGTCGATTGTAAGACTCTTAGGTGAGATGTGCCCTCTCTGTACCCAGAGGAAACGTGCATCCTGGAGTGTGAAGACACAGTGACACAGAGAAGAGCCTGAACAAAGAGGTCTGGCCATGTTTTCCCCAGTTTGTTACTGTTAGATCATACTTTTATTGTCTTATCATACTTCTCCATGACTATCCATTCTTCAATAAAACTACTCTTAAAAAGCAAACAAACAAACAAAAAGCTGAGGTTTAGCTGTTTCCATGGGCCTTCATTTTCTTTGGAAGGCGCTCCTGTCATGTAAAACTTACATTAAATACATACATATGCTCTTCTCTTATTAGTCTGTGTTTTGCTATAAGGGTCTCAGCAGTGAACCTAGGCTGGGTGAGGAAAAGTCATATTTCCTCCCCTACATGTACAAATGTCTTCCACTGTAAAACTATAAAAATTTTATTGGGGCAGATTTGAAGCAAGAAATTGAATCATTATTCCCCTTTGGATGAGCTGAACAGATGAGCTAATAAACTCCCAGTTCCCCCCAGATAGAAATACTTCTCTAGCTCATTCCCTGAAGCTCCTTGAGGGTCAAACCTGCTGGAGATTGAGGGGCCTTCCTGGGATCTCCCAGCCCAGGAGGTTACTGCTGGTGAAAGGATTGCTGCAGTCTCCCTGGGAGGGTGCATGGCCACTGTAAAGTATCACTGCTATAACTTCCATGCAACCGGTTTTCATCACATCTGCTCTTTGTGCAGTGTTGCAGGCAAAATACAAGAGCTAACATGCACATGAGTAACATATGCACATCATCAACCGTGCCTGAATCACAAAGTGCCACATGTCACACACAGTTGATGAGTGTGCATATGTTTACTCATTTAGTCCTTACCTCAGGCAGAGGTCACACCATCACCTTCATCTTCCATATGAGAAAACTGAGATGTACAAAGATGTTAAGTGACCTGCCCAGGGTCACTCAGCCAGCAAAGGAGGATTTGAAAGCAGGAATTTGAAGTGAAGGCAGCCTGTCTCCAGAAGACATTCTCAGAACCACTGCATTTCTACTGCTCCTAACAAAACCACCCTTGCAAAAATTATGACAGTGAGAAAAACCTGACATAGGAAAACTATGACTGTGAAAGAAATCTGACCTAACTGACTGCATCTTGCTTCTAACCTCTGAGTTGCCCTTGTGCATTCCTGGGCAAAGGCCAGGCTAACTATGAGAGGAGTTTAGTTCCAAGTCTAAGTCTGAAACAGAGATGATTGCCCATTCCTGAGACAAACCCCTTCCTTTCTTGGGGATCAGACCTCCTTAGCAAAGCTAACAAATCAGGTACGAGATTGGAAATTATGGCTCAGGAGCCATGCAGCCAGAAGCCACATGATTCCTAAGCTCCCCAACTGTGCCTTTATATAACAGTATTAGTGTCAAACCTAAGATTTGACAGGGTGTTCAAGGTATTTTTCAGACCCTGCCTTATGATGGACTAGCTGGCACACCCAGAACAGTAAACTGGCTCATCTGGTCCTGTGGCCCTCACCCAGGGACTGACTCAGTGCTGTAAACAAGCTCTGACACTGTGATTTCATCCCCAGCGCAACCAATCAGCTTTGCCCATTTCCTAGCCCCCCTGCCTGCCAAACTATCCAAAAAAACAAACAAACAAAAAACCCTAGTCTCTGAATTTGGGGGGAGGCATATTTGAGTAATAATAAACCCCTGTCCTGGTCCTTCAGCTGCCTTTGCATTTATTAAATTTTTTCTCTATTGTAGAAAGCCTGCTGTGCTCAGCTCCATTGGCTTTTCTGGGCAACCAGCAAGATAAACCTAGCAGGCAATTACACTAATAAAAGATAAACACAAATTGTAAGCATGCTTGAAAAGAAATGTAAGTCTGTGTATTTCCTTTGAAGAAACACAAAAGGAGGAGGAATGATAAGACAGGCAATACACTGTCCTAAATATTTTCATGTCTCCTGCCTCTCCCATTTCCTTCTTATCCCAACAAATGCTCCCCAGAAACCTTCAACTTAAACATGGTCCTGCCAGAACTGGGTTTGTCCTTCCGTTACATTTTCCTCTCACCTGCCCCATACCCCTTCCATATCTAATCTGTCCTTTCACTTCCAGGTCATTGAGTTTTTCCATTTAAAAATATGAAAGATACAGAAAGAAGAAGATAACCAGTTATCCATATTAGCAAAGTACTGTTCACATATGTACATATTTTTCTTCCAATTTTAAAGTTACTCTCATTTAAAAAAAATTATACATGCTTAGCATAGACCATACCACCAATACAGAAAAAGTACAGATACATAAAATTTCTGATCACCTTAAGTTCAAAATAACTTTTGTTAACATTAGGGCAACACACATTGAGTCATGTTCTTCTGGTATATCTACAGAGAGAATGTATATTTTAGGTAGACTGTCCCCCGCCCCATGCACCCACAAAAGAAAAAATGGAACAATAAAGAAAGCTATATATATATATATATATGAGTTATATATTTATATATATCCATATACATATATGCTTTTGTAAAATTGAGCTTAGACTGTATTTTTATTTTACAAATATTCCATTTAATAGTGCATGAATTTAACTGAAGACAGAGACAGAAACACAAATGAAGGAATTCCTGAACTCTCAGTCACATTTAGAGAGACACTTTTCTAAAGGAATCTTCTAAAGCTAAACGTACATTAAATTAAGTAGAAGCCATTATGATTTGCAGTGGTTTTCCTTTTTTTCTTGTTTTTTTGTTTTGTTTTGTTTTGTTTTTGAGACTGAGTCTTCTCTGTCGCCCAGGCGGGAGTGCAGTGGCACGATCTCAGCTCACTGCAACCTCTGCCTCCTAGGTTCAAGCGATTCTCCTGCCTCAGCCTCCCAAGTAGCTGGGACTACAGGTGTGCGCCACCATATCCAGCTAATTTTTGTATTTTTAGTAGAGATGGGGTTTCACTATGTTGGCCAGGATGGTCTCGATCTCTTGCCCTCGTGATCCGTCTGCCTCGGCCTCCCAAAGTGCTGGGATTACAGGCATGGGCCACTGCACCCGGCCTTTTTCTTTTTCTTTTCTTTACTTTTTTTTTTTTTTTTTTTTTTTTTAGCGTGGCATCACTCATACTGTCACCCAGACTGGAGTGTAGTGGCGCCAGCTCAGCTCACTGCAACTTCCACCTCCCAGGTTCAAGAGATTCTCCTGCCTTAGCCTCCCGAGTAGCTGGGATTACAGGCACCCGCCACCACGCCCAGCTAAAATTTTTTTTTTTTTTTGTATTTTTAGTAGAGATGAGGTTTCACCATGTTGGCCCGCTGGTTTCAAACTCCTTACCTCAGGTGATCCGCCTGCCTCAGCCTCCCAGAGTGCTAGGATTACAGGCATGAGCCACCGCACGCAGCCTGCAGCCTGCAGTGGTTTTCTTATTACTTTTTACAATCAAATTGATTAAGGCATTGGTTGAATATGGTACAATGCATCCATTTCAACTTTGATGACATGTCTATTACTCCAAAAGGTCCTTTTGTGCCCTTTGTAGTCAGTCCCCTCGACTCCCTGAACCCAGCAATCAATGATGTAGTTTCTGTCACTATACAGGTTAGTTTCACCTGTTCTAGAAATTCAGCTTGATGGCGCCACACACGATGCACTCTTTTCATCACTCAGCATGACGTTTTTGAGATTCACCCATCCTATCTCATGTTTCCATAATTTGTCCCATCTTCCCCTGGGTGAATATATCACAATAGGTCATTCACCTCTTGATGCATATGAACCGTTTCCAGTTTCGGGACTATTGTAAACAAAGCTGCTAAGAACAAGTTCTTTTTGTGAATATATGTTTTGTAAATTCCATTTGTCATTCTTTAGTATTAACTTATTTTGTAAAAGGATGTCACCTTCACAACTGCAAAATTCATTCAAATGTTTTTTGAAAAAAGTTGAGGCCTGAAGCAGAAGTCTACACAATTTCCTTTCTTATATTTCATAATTAAGGGGAAGAAACTTTATCTGGGATATTGTTTCCTATCAGCAAATCCTTAATGTAAGTCACACACCATGCTAGTTGTACTATTAGACTATCTTCTGTAATCTGTGCAATAACTCTAAGAAGTACTTTATATTATTATTTTCCTGTAACACTTTCCAACTTGAAGCCTAGCAAATTGAAGGACCTGGCCCAAGGTCAAACAGAAGGCAAGTGGCAGCGCCAGGACTGGAAGAAGGCCTTCCCAAAGGCAGACAGAAGCTCACGTCTTTGTCAGAACCTCAGTATTTCTGATGCGCCTGGAAGCCAATATCCAAGCCGTTCTCAGCCACTGGATTGGTGGGCTCCTTTTGCTCAGAAACTCCTCGATGAGGAATCCCAAGCATACGTTAGTGATGACGGTCCCGAAACAAGGGACGTTTCTTAAACATTCTAAAAACCCTTTTGCTCATCAGTAACGCAATGAAAGTTGTTTTCAGTCTTGGTTCATATATTTTATATTTGAGCAAGGCAATGTCCGCTGCTGGGGTTAGAAGTAAATGGCTCGTCTTCATCAAACTAGATCAGTCCGTAGGAAGTACGGCTTCCACTCTCAGTGTCCTGAACACTCGCTGGGCGTCCTGTGCGTTCTAGCCGGTTTTCTTTGGAGCCGCGGGTTTCTGCACCGCGCCCGGTTTGGGATGGCAGAGGCTTCTCGGGACATGCGGATCTATGAGTGCCGTCCCCAGGGTAGCCACCAGGGGACGCCATAGGCCTTCCTGCCGTGGTCCTCCTTGCCTTTTCCGTTTGGGCCAGGTAGTTTCTATTGACCAGGACATTACAGATCAGAAGTGGGTGGGGTCAGAAAACACACCCTGGGAGAGGCTGGCAAAATGCCCAGAACCGCCATCACTAGGCCTGGGGTTTTCTTCTGTAGTGGAATTCTTGTGCTCATGTAGTGCAGGGACAAAACCAATTAGATACTTCTGGGAGTTAAAAAGAGATGAACTTACAATGCCATTTGAGAAGGGGTATTAAGGAAACGTCCGAATTTGCCAGGGTACTGATGCGTGTCTGGTGCAAAACGCAGGTTGAGAGAGAGCTAAGTATTTCCTGTCCATGAAGGTGATAAGCGAGGGCCTGAAGAAAGAGGGAGGGGGAGGACACTGGCGCCAGAGATAGAAAGAGGCGGCTTGGGGGTGGGAAGGATGGGTCGGGGTGCTATCTAGAAAGCTGCCTGGCAATGGATGTAGGATGTGGAAGCGAGATATCAAACAAGAAGCTGTCGCTTAAATGAAGTCTGAAGAAAGACTAGATATCTAAACGGCAGGAGATAGTGGACCCGGCTCCTCATAAAATTTCCCGCCTTATATTTCAGGGAGGATCGCAGCGCATTTTCGCCAAGACAGATGAGACTGCGGTTCTGACCTGCGGGTCTCGGGATGAATTGCGTTAGGGCCCCTGGGCGCCCGCAGACCCGTTCCCCTCCACAAAGTAAGCGTGTTATGTCTACAACCCAACGGGGACACTAAGAGCCCCAAAGGCCCTGCTTTCTTCCCAAAGAACAGCGCCCGTCTGCGTAGTTTGTACCTGGCTCTACCAGGTGAGAACACATTCCCCGCTAGCACACAAATCCTACAAACTCCTGAGGGTGCTGCGGTTAGAAGCAGAGGCTGTGTAAAAGGTGATTGGGGGATAGGGAAAAACACGAAGATTTTTACAGAGCGTGAGACCCCAACAGACTGGAGACTATGGACCAATCTCTGCAAAAAGCAGCCTCATGTTGAAAGGAAGGAGCTGTGCGGCCTTCGCGCTGCTTAGCTTGTGTTAAACAGGAACACAACGCCTGAAGCTTATTTCTCCGTCAGGAAGTATGGAGACATGTTACTTCCTGTTTCCCTGCTATCCGGCTGTAAGAACAACACACCACCACCAAAATTATACTGCAAAAAAAAAGCGAGAAGTAGACTTTTGCATACAACCTGCTTTTTGCACTAGAAAATTCAGGGGAAAGCGCGAACACAGTCCCCCACTACCACAAATTATGCAGTCGAGTTTCCCACACTTCGGGAAATCGCAGGGGTCAACACATCCGGAGTGCAATGGAAAAACCTCCCCCTGAGAAAAACCACCTTAGGGATCATGCTATCTCCCCTGCCAGGTAAGTATGAGTTCACACACCTCCGCCCTGCCACAGCTCCATACGCCTCAACCTTTACAGACACGGTCACTTGCCCCGCGCACCCGCACCCCCAACCCCACCCCGCCCCATGCCACCCGGACCCCTCCTAGCCCTGACACACAGCTGGGACTCTCACGTCCAACCGGCGGTCCTGGACTTGCTCCCAAAGCAGGAGAAATCCTTCGTGGGAAGCAGCAGCCCCTGAGCTGCCTCATCTACATAGGAATGGCGCTATCCGTGATGTCACCGACAGCGCCTTTCCCGGTGCCCATCTGCTCTTCCGCCCGACACTCCGCCACTCAGCCCACCAACCCGCTGCAGGAGCCGGCGGAGGAAGTGACACCTGCCTCTATCTCCTTTCCCTCCCTTCCCCGCCCCTGGTCTCTCCCAAAGAAGTAGGTTCTTAGCCTGTGATGCCAAGGACCCCTTTGGCGGCCAGCTGGAACCTGGGCGCTCTTCTTCGAATAATGGCTTTTAATGCGAAACTAGAAAGTTTAGGATTACAAAGAAAACTGGTTCTTTTCACATACGGTTATCCTTGTGATGTAGCATGCCGCTTGACATTGGAAGTCGTTCAATATCAGAGAGAAACCGTATCTATGAAACTAGAGAGGCTGCTCAGACGGCTGCAAACCAGCCATCCTTACTTGTTTTATCACTAGGAGTGTTATAAAGACGGCTGTCCAGTTTCATGAATCTTGTAGGGTTTTTTTCAAATACAGCAATGTACAAAAATGTGCTGCCCCAGCAGAGCATACTGGACACTCAGGCATGGTGCTGGAGTCGTTTTGCCATCTCTTCACTGCCTTCTCTAGATCTTAGCGCTTAACTCATGTTAACACTTTATATGCTGCAAAGACAGAAAGAAAGTCATCCAAATGTGGCAAAAATATTTTGGGGAAATTTTATTTCAGGTGTTTAACTGATTACTTTTAATATGTAGGCTACAACACCAAACTCTGACAATACTCTGCAGATTTATGGTTTCCACCCCGTTTCTGCAAATCTATCAGGCAAGTTTTTCCTGCCCTGTACTTTCATATAAACTGAGTCATACACTGTGTAGTGGGTTTTGGGAGGGGAATGTTACTGCCCAACAGGTTCACCTTGCCTGCTGCCTAGACAGAGCCAATTTTTTGACACAGGGGAATTGCAATAAAGAGTTATTTAAACAGAGCTGGCTGTGTGGGAGACCAGACTTTTATTTTTACTCAAATCAGTCTCCTCAAGCATTCCGGGACCAGTTTTTAAGGATAATTTGGTGGATGGGGGCCAGTGAGTTGGGAGTTCTGATTGGTCAGGTCAGAGATGAAATCACAGGGAGCGGAAGCTGTTGTCTTGTGCTGGGTCAGTTCATGCATGGGGGCCACAAGACCAGATGAGCCAGGTTATCAGTCTAGCTGGTGCCAGCTGATCCACTGAGTGCAGGGTCGGCAAAATATCTCAAGCACTGATCTTAGGTTTTCCAATAATGATGTGATCTCCAGGAACAATTTGGGGAGGTTTAGAATCTTGCAGCCAGAGGCTACATGACTCCTAAACCATAATTTCTAATCTCATGGCTAATTTGTTAGTCCTGCAAAGGCAGTCTAGTCCCCAGGCAGCAAAGGGGATATTATCATCTTTGTTTCACAGCTAAACCGTAAACTAAGTTCCCCCCAAAGTTATTTTGGTCTGAGCCCAGGAATGAACAAGGACAGCTTGGATGTTAGAAACAAGATAGAATCAGATCAGATCTCTTTCACCGTGATAATTGTCCCAGTTATAATTTTTCAAAGGTGGTTTCAGAAGCAGAGGCATAGGTTTGACTTCTTTCACTCAGTCTTATGTCTATGAATTTTTCACCTTATTCATATGGTTATTTGTTTCTGTGTGTCTTACTTTGTATGAATATACATTAACTTATTTATTCATTTGAGTGTTGTTGAACATGTTGACCTAAAAGAAAGAGGCTGAAGCACAAAATATAATATAGAGTTTACTTGAGCCAACATGAAGACAGCTGCCTGGAAGACTCACACCCAAGGAACCTTGGATCTGAACTCCCTTTGGCCTTTATCACAAGCAGGTTTTTAAAAGTCAAAAGCGGGGACAGACAGTAGGCTGATAGAAAGGTGCCTGTCAGGAATTCTCATTGGTTTACAGAAATAACATTGATTGGTGATTGGCTATATGTTGTTAAGTTATAGGGTATGGGGTATAGTGTTAGGTGTGGCATTATTAGGATAATTTACAGCTACTTGAGGCGATATCAAGCAGTTTCAACAGATGAATACATAGCTCAAAAGGGGTTTCTCTCTCGATTTAACATCTCTCTGGGCCTGATCACTTGAAAGGGCTCACATTCCTCAGATAAAAACTTTTTAAAAAATCTTTCTTCTTGAAAGCATTGATGATCAAAAGCTCAGTCAAGGTGTCCCTCTTTGCCAGAAAGGCTCATTCCCAGATAGTCCTATCCCAGGCAGGGGACAGAGAAGGAAAGGAGCCACCTCACTAAGGAATTTTTAAGAATGCCCACAAGTCCAATTGAAAGGGCATTACAACCAGACACGGTGACTCACACCTGTAATCCCAGAACTTCAGGAGGCCAAGGTGGGTAGATTGCTTGAGTCGAGGAGTTCGAGACCAGCCTGGGCAATTTGGCAAAACCCCATCTCCACAAAAAATACACAAATTAGCCAGGTGTAGTGGCACACACCTTAGTCCCAGCTACTCAGGAGGCTGAGGTGGGAGAATTGCTTGAGCCTGGGAGTTCACAGCTGCACTGAGCTAAGATCACACCACTGCACTCCAGCCTGGGTGACAGAGTGAGACTCAGTCTCAAACAAGAAAAAAAGAAAGAAAAAAAAGAAAAAGGGCATCATAGAATGGCAAAAAAAAAAAAAAAAGAGAGAGAGAGAGAGGCCTCAGTTAAGTCTACAGCTGCTGTCACTTGTTGAATCATCTCTAGTCCTCAGAATACCATGAAATTAGTTTTCTCAGAAGTAAAATGATGAGAAATACATAACAATAATGACATTGCACTTCATCATTCCATGCCCTTAGACATTTATAGGGCCATGGATGGTGATCTTTTCAAGAGACAAAAATAAATGCTGGTGCAGAACAGGTAAGTGTGCTATAATTTGAGTACATCAGCTTTTGAACATTTAAATCATGCGTCAGAAATTTAGAGCAAGAGGGCCGGTTGGATCCTGATAGCAGGAGGGAGTGTTTTTCTTTCAACTTTCCAGTAGCATCATGGTGTCTACCACTGTCATTTCAGAGAGATGTGACAATTTTTTGTTTGATTTTGTACTTTTTATTTTTATTATAATTACTTTTTGAGACAGGGACTCACTCTGTCTCCCAGGCTGGAGTTCAGTGGCAAGATCACAGCTCAGTACAGCCTTGACCTCTTGACCTCCAAGGCTCAAAAAATACAAAAAGGCTACTAAAAATACAAAAATTAGCTGGTGTGATGGTACAGGGTTGTAAGCTGAGATCACTCCAATGCACTCCAGCCTGGGAGACAGAGCAAGACTGTGTCTCAAAAAAAAAAAAAAAAAAAAAAAAGGAAAGAAAATAATATTATGGGCACATGTATAGAAAGTTTGTTAAGCCAGGTGTGGTGGTTCACACCTGAAATCCCAGCACTATGGGAAGCTGAGGCAGGCGAATCTCCTGAGCCCAGAAGTTGGGGTTCCTGGGGCCAACCCAGGCAACATTGCAAGACCCTATCTCAAAAAAAAAAAAAAAAAAAAGAAGTAGGATTTGATGGTGCACATCTGTAGTTCCAGCTATTCTGGAGGATCACTAGAGCCAGGGTGGCAGGGATGGGCGGTGAGTTTGCAGTGAGCTGAGATCACGCCACTGCACTCCATCCTGGGTGACAGAGTGATACGTAGTCTCAAAAAAAAAGGGAGGGGGGGAGAAAATTTGTTGTGTCGGCAAGTAAATGAAGAAAAGGTCATTATTAGAGTTGAGAAATAAATTGGAATATGATTTGGTACCTTTCCCACAGAAGATAAGTTTGCTGAATGTGCTGAAATTAGAAGCATTATATAAGGCCGGGTGCAGTGGCTCATGCCTGTAATCCTAGCACTTTGGGAGACCTCGGAGGTGCCTGAGCCCAGGAGTTTGGGGACCAGCCTGGGCAACATAATGAAACCCTTTCTCTACAAAAATACAAAAGTTAGCTAGGTCTTTCGGATGCGACAACTGATTGTGCCACAGAGACACAACCCTAGTGGCTTAGGACTCTGGGAAGATATAATCTCCCCCGTTTATCTAGTGATCGATAATGCATGAACGCTTTAAAAGCTGGAGCAGGCGGCTTGGCGCAGTGGCTCACACCTGTAATCCCAGCACTTTGGGAGGCCGAGGCGGGCGGATCACGAGGTCAGCTGATCCAGACCATCCTGGCCAATAAGGTGAAACCTCTCTCTCTACTAAAATACAAAACATTAGCCGGGCGGGGTAGCGCGCGCCTGTAGTCCCAGCTACTCGGGAGGCTGAGGCAAGGGAATCGCCTGAACCCGGGAGGCGGAGGTTGCAGTGAGCCGAGACCGCCCCACTGCACTCCAGCCTGGCGACAGAGCAAGACTCTGTCTCAGAAAAAAAAAAAGTCTGGAGCAGGCTTGGAGCAGCAGCCATCCCTCAGTGGGTTCTAGCCACCAACCTTTAGATTAACAGCCGAAGGCGCTAACCGATTGTGCCACAGAGACACGTAGTGTACCTTCTTCTGGGCGCTATAGGAAGGATGCACTCACCAAACACTCCCCAACCCTCCCATCCTCAGAGCCCACCAGACAGTAGGACTGTGCAAGGCCTTGGAAAACCAGAGAGATTACAGTGGTGAATCGTGTTGGTCTCGTTGGAGACCCGCAGGTTGGGAGATTCTGGAACCAGGACGACCTTGCCCCTAGCCTGCTTTATAAGCCCCCGGAAACGCCCCAGCCCCGACCTGGACCTGAGCCGCCTGGGGGCCTAAGGGAAGCTGAATGCCCAGTGGGCTCCCAGGATGGCCCTTCCCGTTCTTTGCGCAGCATTCACCCAGTGAGGGAGCCTCTGCCCATCCTGCCCAGTCACTTTCGAGGCCGCTGCGGAACTTCCGCTGCCATCTTCCGTCCTGTGTCCCGCACCGGGGCTCCAGCAGAGCAGGGATTGTGGTGAGGGTCGCTCGTGGGTCCCCTCGCGGCGAGCAGGGTCTGGCACTCACCAGGGCGCACGACTAGGACTTGTTGAATTAATCCATCGCCCCTTTAGCTTTTAGTCCTTTGAAGGGCCCTGAAAATGGAAATCATGAAATATTTTTCCACGGGGAAGTTTTGTTTTGCTTTTGAGATGGGGTCTCGCTTGGTCGCCCAGGCTGGAGAGCAGTGGTGCAAACACGGCTCACTGCAGCCTCGACCTCCCGGGGGCCATCGTCGCTTTTAGCTTTTAGTCGCTTGAAGAACCCCAAGAATAGAAATCATGAGATTTTTCCATGGGGAAGTTCTTTTTTCAAAGCGTTTATTCACGTTGATTTCTCGGCATCCCCGGGGTTCAGCTGGGCGGTGGTTGGGTCCTGAGGCAGAAGGGCAGGAGCGGGGGAAGGGAAAAGTAAAAGCAGGGAAAGAAGCCGCCGGGGAGGGGTAGACCAGACATCCAGACCTCCTGAAAGCCTCTTGCAGAGGCACAGGCTGGATCTTCTGGAGGTGAGAATTGTTTTTTGTTGTTGTTGTTGAAGCAGAATAGGGAGGAACTGAGGGGAAAATTGAGAGAGAACACAGAATAGCTCCCCAAGAATAACATCTTCCAGAAGAACTAGACAGAAAACTAGGCATCTGGGAACCCTGAAATCCCTGGAGGAGTAGCATCATCATGACCCTCTGTGTTTCTTTTGGCAAAGGACTTGCTTCCTTTGTTTGTACAATTGTTTGTGTTTGTTAAATAAATAAAACCCTTTTCATATATCTTTGAAAGTACATTGGCTCTATTATTTTATGGTTACAAATAACGCTGCAGTCATCATTCTTGTACACTTCTCATTGGCCACTGGTGTATTTCTATAGGGTAGAGGCCTGGAGAGCAGTTGCTCCAGCATAGTGTTTACATGGTTTTTATATCATTCCATTTTCTTTCCTTTCTTGGCTTATTATCTATAACTCTTTCTTTCGTCCGGTCCACAGCTCCCTAGCTTCTTTCCCTGCTTTTGCTTTTTCAGTGATGGCTTTCGGGTTTCCAGAATACGTCTTTATCAGTGCCATCAAGTGACATTATACCTCCCCTTCTGGCCATTATGCTAGTGTTGTTATGTAATTTGATTTTAGACATGTTACAAACCCCAGAATCCATTATTATTGCTTTTGTTTAATCGGTCAAATTATTTTAAAAGATTTATATAATAAGAACATATATATTTAACTATGTACATACCAATTTCCAGTAGTCTCCATTTCTTTGAGTAGATCCAGTTTTCTGTCTGGTTTCCTTATCCTTAGGCCTGGAGGAATCCTTTTGCATTTCTTGCAGTGTGGGTTGCTGAATTCCTTCATTTTTTGTATGTCTTTAAATGTCCTCATTTCAGTCACATTCTGGAAAGATTTTTCATTTTGACATAGAATTCTAGGAAAACTTTATTTCTTTCAGTACTTTAGGATGTTGCCACTTTGTTTTTGTAAAACTGGCATAAAGTGGGCTTCCTGTACTTGTTATACAATTTTTGGAATGTGTATTTAAATTAAAAACATTAAAATAGGCTGGACAAGGTGGTTCATGCCTATAGTCCCAGCACTTTGGGAGGCAGACACAGGAAGATCACTTGAGGCCCAGAGTTGGAGACCAGTGTGGGCAAGATAGCAAGACCCTGTCTCTCATATATATACACACACACACACATACATACATTGTGAATGTCCTAGATTCATCTTAAGTTCCACCAACAGTGCACTTAAAGTAAAATGTGCCCAACCTGAGGGTCAAACCTACCTGCTGACGTGCAATTTGTGTTTGTGAGGCATTCTCAACAGCATTTGCTTGCCCTAGCATAGCGGTTTTCATGTTTTCCTCACACCTGAATGTCTTAAGTGCAAAACCTGTCAGAAATCATTTCCTTTGCCAAAAGATTGTAAAATACTTTTTTTTTTGAGATCAGCTCACTGCAACTTCCACTTCCCATGTTCACAGGATTCTCCTGCCTCAGCCTCGTGAGTAGCTGGGACTACAGGCCAGTGCCAACACACCCGGCTAATTTTTGTATTTTTAGTAGAGACAGAGTTTCACCATGTTGGCCAGGCTGGTCTCGAACTCCTGACCTCAAGTAATCTGCCCACCTTGGCCTCCCAAACTGTTGGGATTACAGGCATGAGCCACCGCGCCTGAGCTAAAATACTCTTACTTCAGTAAAAGTGCATTAAAAACGAACTTCTCAGTTGCAACTCTGGAATCCATAGAAAGCCCGGGAGAGACAATCAAGTGCTACAGGATCAAGCACTAAACAGGAGAGGACAAAGCGTGGCTTCCTCACTAGGAGTCAGGGCAAAGTTATCTGCTTTGGTCTCCAATGGAGACCAGAACTCGGTGCCTTCAGAGAGGAAATCTCCTAGGATTTCTTTCTTTCCCTTTGATCTACACCCAATGCTCCCTTTCTGTTTCTTCAAGACCTTTTTGGGATCCCTAATGTGCAGGACCTAAGGGGCTGGTGCCCTTCTCTACGCTCCCTGCCTGGGTGTCTTTGGTACCCAAGCTCACCCAGAATGTTACCACCTGCAGGAGACAGCAAAAGGACAAAAGAGGGCGGAGGGCGCAATGGGAACCACAGAGTCACCATGTACCTGTGCCTCGTGGGCTCCTAGCAAATTGAATAAATGCCCCCTGAAGCTTCTCTGCAGGTCACAGGGAAAGGGTGGCTGCCGACTTGGTGGGAGAAGCGTTAAGAAGCGTCAGGAGGATCTGGCCCTACCCCTGGGCCTTGAAGACAGGCCTGGCTAGGCTGATTTTGATGGGCAGGCACAAAGAAAAAGTGCAAGGTGGCCCAAATCCTGACCCCGAGGTTAAGGCTTTCAAATGTCTGATCATTTTGATGTCAGTCAGTAGAATCCATCCTGCCTTTATCAGGAGACTCCTTTGCCAACATTCAGAGATCTGGGATTCCTGCTGCTTGCTGCACAGAAAGCCAATCACTGAGATGATTTTGCAAAGGAAGGGGCTTTAATAGGGTGCTGCAGTGGGGGAGATGTGAACTCAGTCTCAAATCCATCTCCCGGACCAATCAAAACTAGAGGTTTAGATGGCAGGGAAGAAATGTAACAATGTGTAAGAAAACAGAAACTAGGGAGGAACAAGGAAGCAATCATGATGAATGAGGGGTCCCAGCATCTCATTGTCTGGATGAATTTCAGTTCCTTGATAGCTTTTTTGAGAGGCTTGAAGGTCGTTTCCTGAGGAAGGAACTCAGATAAAACAAATATTAAGTTTCAAGCTGTAAGACCAGAAGAGTCCATTTCCAGGTTTATCCAAAAAAGCTACATTGGAGACCATTGGGTGGTTTTCAGACCAAGAAAGAAAAAGATTGTGCAGACCAAAGTCTGCAGTTAACCAAGGAAAAAACATAATTTTCTGACCAATAGGATGTATGGGGCCAGAGAATGACCAGCTTATAGAAGAACTGTTTTTTGTCCTGAGCGTAGGGGAAGGATGAAGTTGCACCAACTAAGGTAGAATTAAGCTGCAGATGGGGAAAAATCTGGATTTTGGCTCAGAGCCCTGGGGTCTTCCTCAAAAGTCTCTTTCCTTGAAAAAGGAACCCTGTCTCGGTTTCTGCATCTGTCTAAGTCCTTTTGGAGGTTGAGGATGCTGAGGTCTTGGTGCTTGGCCCCCTTTAACCCTGAGTGCTTCCCCTCCTGCGGGGCAACCTGGCCTAGTACCCAGGCCCCAGCTCTGGTGACCATTTCCCCCAAAGACCATTTCTAGGTCAGTTGTGAGGTACAGACAGAACAGGACAACTCATTCTGAGATTTTTCACCCTGGAAGGCCTTGAGCACTGTGGTCCAGCAGAACCACTGTCTCTCTCTTTTGGAGAAAGCAGGGAGGAAATGACATGTGTGGAGGGAAGCAAGGGCTGCACCTGCACAGGGGAGCTGAGGCAAGCAGGGAAGTTCCAGCCAATGTAAAGGACACTTGTCATCTAAGAGATTGGGCTGTTATTATTAAGTTTGAATTTTGTCAATATAAACTGCAGGGAAATTTGTCTTCTTACTTGTAGGAACCTCACAAGACCTCTCATCTTATATTCCAGGGAGAATTGCTGTGTATTATACGGACACATAGGTGAGACTGCCATTCTGACCTGAAGGCCTGGATGCCCTGCACAGGGGCACCAGGGCACCAGTAAAGCCCTTCCCATACAAAGAGCAAGCGTGTTATGTCTACAACCCAATGGCACCAGTTCCAAGTACAATTTCTACTTGGCTCTATGAGCTGAGTACACATTTCCCCCAGCACAGAAATCCTACAAACTCCCGTGAATGCTATGGTGAAAAGTAGGGGCTGTCCGGGTGTGATGGATCACACCTGTAATCTCAGCAGTTTAGAAGGCCAGGGCAGGGAGGATCACTTGAGTCCAGGAGTTGGAGACCAACCTGGGCAACATGGCAAAACTTCAACTCTTAAAAAAACAAAACAATAACAACAAAAACAAAAACAGAAATTAACCAGCCCTGGTGGCTCGTGCCTGTGCTACTCCAGAGGCTGAGGTGGGAGGATTGCTTGAACCAAGATCCCACCGGATACAATGAGACTCTGTCTCAGGGAAAAAGATAAACAAACAAAAAGAGGCTGTGTAAGAGCTGATTCTGAGGACAGCAGAAAAACACTGAGGTTTTCAAGTGGTGTTAAAAGCCAGTGGGCCCTGGGAACCATTGAGCAATCTACAAAGCAGGGAAGCCTAGATCCCTGAGCTCCGCCTGCCAAATACCACCACAGCTAACGTGAGAGACCTACCCACAGAGACTGAAATTTGCCTCCCAAGGAAACAATTGACTACAGACATCTGTCCCAGGAGAGTAAACAAGAAAACAAGGTCTCACAAAAACAAAAACAGCTGACCACACCATACAATCACGGAGACCAAGCCTGCGACTATAGGAGAAAAAAAAAAGCTATTATTCATACCATGAAAGACCAGGGGAAAGTGCGAACACAGTCCCCCACTACTGTTGCAGGAATCAGGAGACCAGAGAGACCAATGGGTGGAACATGAGCATTTTGAGTGCACTCAGGCCTAGTGAATTAACATCCGAAGCCTGAGCCTTGAACAAAGACAGGGCTTGACTTTTTCTTTTTTTTTTTTTGGCGGCGTCTCACTGTGTCACCCAGGTTGGAGTGCAGTGGCATGATCTCGGCTCACTGCATGCTCCGCCTCCTGGGTTCACGCCATTCTCCTGCCTCAGCCTCCTGAGTAGTTGGGACTACATGTGGCTGCCACCACGCCTGGCTAATTTTTTTGTATTTTTAGTAGAGACAGGGTTTCACTGTGTTAGCCAGGATGGTCTCAGTCTCCTGACCTCGTGATCCACCCACCTCGGCCTCCCAAAGTGCTGGGATTACAGGCGTAAGCCACCGTGCATGGCCAAGGTTTGACTTTTATACACTCTTCTGAAAGGGGGTTGGCTAGTTTGAACTGCGTCATGGGAATTTGCTGGCACGAAACTCGCTGGGCAGGCTAGAGGGCTTACAGAAGCAGAAAGGCAGTTAATCAAACTGACAGGTCTTGCAACGCAAGCATAGCTGGTGACCTTGCAGCTGCACTGAAAGGAAATCAGGAACTTACAAAACCAGAAATGGTAAGGGGGAAAGAGAAGGTAGTAAAGGCATTTGTTGTTTTTTCCTCTTATCCTTATCCGTGCTAGGGGTGGACTGTGTAGAGACAGTCTCTGGAACTCATTCCTTGGGGCTCTGGCTTTTCAGACAGTGTTATCAAGGATCTGCTAGGGTTCTATCTATTGCTGGTCTTGGAGTAAGTCAAGTACTGTGAAGCTCAGTTATGCAGCTGAGCTTCACACATTAGGGGAAACAACAAGAGAACAGCACATCTGGAGTGCAATGGATGAGCCTCAACCTTAGAACGAATCACTTTGGTAATCATAGGATTTCCCCTGCCAGATAAGTGGCAGTCCACATACCTCCGCCCTGCCACAGCTCCATACGCCTCACCCTTTACACACAGAGTCACTAGCCCCGAGAACCACCCCCGCCTATCCCCAACCACCCCAAGCCCTCCTAGCCCTAACACACAGCTGGGACTCTCACATCCAGCCAGCGGTCCTGGACTTGCTCCTACAGCATGGGAAATCCTCCCTGGCGAAGCAGCAGCCCTGCGCTGCCTCATCTACACAGAAATGCCCTATCGGTGATGTCACCCACAGTGCCTTTCCCAGTCCCCTTCTGTTCTTCCACCCACCCTCCGCCACTCAGCCGATCAACATGCTGCAGGAGCAGGCGGGGGAAGTGACGTCTGCCTGTCCCTCCTTTCCCTCCCCCCTTGTCCTTTGGGGAGGTGTGCCGAGACCCCGCATCTAGTCTGTCCCAAAGAAGTGACTACTTAACCTGTGCCCTGCGGCGGACCCTTCTGGCGGCCAGCTGGAAGCCTGTGCACCCATCTTCAAATAAAGGCTTTTAATTCGCAGACTAGAACGTTTAGGATTACAAAGAAAACTGGTTCCTTTCAAACCTGGTTATCTTTGTGAAATAGCATTCCACTTAAATTTGGAAGCCCTTCAATATCAGGAAGAAATCATATCTATGAAACTAGAGAGGCAAACCAGCCATCCTTACTGGTTTTACCAGTAGTAGTGTTATAAAGAAAGTTGTCCAATTTCATGAATCTTGTAGGTTTGGTTTTTTGTTTTTCAAATACAGTATTGTACAAAAAGGAAGCAGAATGTGGTTGCTATCTTAATGTAATGCCTCTCTGGGCCTGAGAATTTGAAAAGGCTCACACTCCTCATAAAAGTTCTCTTCTTCGCCGGGACGGCTGGTGGCTCACACCTGTAATCCCAGCACTTTGGGAGGCCGAGGAGGGTGGATCACCTGAGGTCAGGAGTTCGAGACCTGCCTGACTAACATGGTGAAACCCCGTCTCTACTGCATGGGAAATATTTATGTATATGCAACAAAAGGTATTTGCCACCACACATACATCTCCCTGCTCAGCTAAATATGTCATCTAAAGTGATGTGATTATCTACTACAACCTTAGCCAGTGAATAAATAGCTTTTTATTGAGCTGCAAAAGAGGCTGCAGTTTCAACAGCAGTGTTTTTCTTTCTTTTTCTTTCAGAGACAGTGTCTGGCTCTGTGGCCCAGGCTGGAGTGCAGTTGTGCCATCACAGCTCACTGCAGCCTTGAACTCCTGGGCTTAAGTGATCCTCCTGCCTCAGCCGTGGAGTCACTGGGATTACAGGCCAGAGCCACCATGCCTGATTTTCATCAGCAATGTTTCCTGAGGTTACAAAAAGATTTGTAATCCTGGGAGGAAACAGTCCCTTGAAGCAAAGTGTTTGTCCCCAGAAATGCAAGGAGCTATCTTCTTGATAGCCAGGCAGATAATTCTCAGGTTTTGCCTCACAGAATCTCTATCCAAAATAGAGCAGTGGTCAAGACTAGTGAAAAGTTTGAGGGAACTCACCCAATGTTGTGTTTCTTCAGAAATATATATATATTTATATATTTTTTATAAAAATACATATATTTATATAAAAACATATATCTCTGAAGAAGATATATATATAAAAACATATATATCTCTGAAGAAGATATATATATAAAAACATATATATCTCTGAAGAAGATATATATATAAAAACATATATATCTCTGAAGAAGATATATATATAAAAACATATATATCTCTGAAGAAGATATATATAAAAACATATATATCTCTGAAGAAGATATATATATAAAAACATATATATCTCTGAAGATATATATATATAAAAACATATATATCTCTGAAGATATATATATAAAAACATATATATCTCTGAAGAAGATATATATATAAAAACATATATATCTCTGAAGAAGATATATATATAAAAACATATATATCTCTGAAGAAGATATATATATAAAAACATATATATCTCTGAAGAAGATATATATATAAAAACATATATCTCTCTGAAGAAGATATATATATATAAATATATATCTCTCTGAAGAAGATATATATATAAATATATATCTCTCTGAAGAAGATATAAATATATAAATATATATCTCTCTGAAGAAGATATAAAAATATATATCTCTCTGAAGATATATATATAAATATATAATCTCTCTGAAGAAGATATATATATAAATATATATCTCTCTGAAGAAGATATATATATATAAATATATATCTCTCTGAAGAAGATATATATATATAAATATATATCTCTCTGAAGAAGATATATATATATAAATATATATCTCTCTGAAGAAGATATATATATATAAATATATATCTCTCTGAAGAAGATATATATATATAAATATATATCTCTCTGAAGAAGATATATATATATAAATATATATCTCTCTGAAGAAGATATATATATATAAATATATATCTCTCTGAAGAAGATATATATATAAATATATATCTCTCTGAAGAAGATATATACATATAAATATATATCTCTCTGAAGAAGATATATACATAAAAATATATATCTCTCTGAAGAAGATATATACATATAAATATATATCTCTCTGAAGAAGATATATATATAAATATATATCTCTCTGAAGAAGATATATATATAAATATATATCTCTCTGAAGAAGATATATACATATAAATATATATCTCTCTGAAGAAGATATATACATATAAATATATATATCTCTGAAGAAGATATATACATATAAATATATATATCTCTGAAGAAGATATATACATATAAATATATATATCTCTGAAGAAGATATATATATATATACATATATATATATATATCCAAATATCCTAAAAGACACTGCCCTTCATCATTCCATGCTGTTAGACATTTACAGGACCATGGATGGTGATCTCCTCCAGACAAAAATAAATGCTGGTGCAGAACAGGTAAGTGTACTATAATTTGAGTACATCAGCTTTTGGGCATTTTAAACCATGGGTCAGACATGTTAGAGCAAGGGGCCAGGTTGATAGCAAGAGGGAGTGTTTTCCTTTTAATTTTCCAATAGCAAAGTGATGTTTGCCACTGTCATTTCAGAGTGATATGACAATTTGTTGTTGTTGCTTGGTTTTGTGGGGTTTTTTGTTTGTTTGTTTGTTTTTGAGACAAGGTCTCACTGCCACCCAGGCTGGAGTGCGGTGGCATGATCAGGGTTTACTTCTGCCTTGATCTCACAAATTCAAGCAAACCTCCTTACTAATCCTCCCAAGTAGCTGGGACTACAGGTGCGTGACACCACACCCTGGGGTGTGAACTGGGATTTGATGTTTTCAGTTGGCTCCCTAATGGAATAGGTTCCCTTACTATTCTGGAATACAGATTGTCATTCTCGTGTGCATTATATTTCTACTACCCTGCTAATTTATTTTTCTTTTTTTTTTCTTTTTAAGATGGAGTCTTGCTGTGTTGCCCAGGCTCTATTGCAGTGGCAGGATCTCAGCTCACTGCAACATCTGTCTCCCGGGTTCAAGTGATTCTTTTCCTTCAGCCTCCTGAGTAGCCACCTGGCTAATTTTTGTATTTTTAGTAGAGACAGGGTTTCACCATGTTGGCAGGCCAGTCTCGAACTCCTTACCTCAAGTGATCCACCTGCCTCGGCCTCCCAAATTGCTGGGATTACAGCCATGAGCTACCATGCCTGGCTCTCAAACCATTTTGAGTAAGCAAAGACAGATTTGTCTGGCTTTTTAGTACATTGCTGAATTAGCCTCCAATCTATATTTTTAGGAAGGACCTGGGGAATGGCAACATGGAGATATTTGGCTAAAATGTGAACCTTTCATGTTCTGCTTCAGTCTCTTTTTGAAAATCCTTCCAATTTGCCTTTTGCAACCAGTTAGTGGCCTTGCCTTCTTCACCATCATGTGAATTAATTGATAAAGGTCAGAATATTTGGGCTCAAAGATTTCAACAGTTAATTCAAATTTTTTGCCAAACCCTGTGGGATCTTGGAGCCTGCTTTAGAAACAGAAGAGCGAAATGTATTTAAATTTAGATCAGGGAAGTCCTTTATAATCTTAATTCACGTTTTGGTGAAGCGGTATACACAATGGTAGGCTCCCCTCTTCCTGTGGGTTTGGGTTTTACCTTGAAAGGGGCCGTCAGAACAGAAGTTTCAGGGAAGGGGCCAGAGCCCTGGGGACTTTCCTCAGGTGATGGTAATGGAAGAAGAGGCAAGTCAAGACAGGAAGGCTCAGGTAAGAAAGACTATGCAGGTGCAGGGGCAGGAGGAAAAGGAGCAGTTGGAGGCAAAAGAGACAAAGCCTCCTCAATATTTCTCAATTCAGAAAATGTCAGTTTGCTTCCTTCAGCTTACTTCCTCAATGGAGGCAATTTTCTCAGTTCTTTTAGAAATTTTAGAAATTTAGAAATTTCTAGGTCTCATTGGAAGTAAGTCTCCCATTTAATTTGTCTGGTTGTAAAACCAAATTTCGCTCCCTTTTTTTTTTTTTTTTTTTTTTTTTTTTGAGACAGGGTCTCACTATGTCACCCAGACTGGAGTGCAGTGGTGTGATCTCAGCTCACTGCACTCACCGCTTGCTACATGACAGCCAGTAAGTCCAGGGACAAGGTGTAGGGGCAGGGAAGGTGACTTTATTCCAGACAGCCACCAAACTGAAGAGATGGTGAACTAATATTCTAAAGAACCATCTGAAATTAATACGATTTTCAGGCTCCTTGTACTTTAGGGAAGGTAGGAAGAAGGAGGTGGTTGAGGTGAAGAGGTCTGACAATGACAGACTTATGGGCTGCAGTGAGAGCCAAAGGGGATGGTGAAAATTCTTTGTCTTTTGTCAGGTCACAATGCTCTTATAAATCTTCAACATAACACTGTTACTTGTGCATACAACCTCTTTATCTTCTCAGGAGTCAGTTTGGGGAAGGGATTATGATCATCTGTGCTTTAAAGTTAAACTGTAAGCTAAATCCCTCCCATAGATAGCTTGGGAGGGGCCTATCTGCAGAAATAAGAAAAAGCAGTTAGCCTGAAAGATATCACCACAGGGTAGGAAGGGTTAGGAGCAAAATGCAGTTAGTCATGCTAGGCCTCCTTTTCATTGTTATGTATTTAATTTACTTGAACACATAATTTTAATTTTTTATACTTTTTTTTTTTTTTTTGAGACAGAGTCTCACTCTGTCACCCAGGCTGGAGTGCAGTGGCACAATCTTGGCTCACTGCAACTTCTGCCTCCCTGGTTCAAGCAATTCTCCTGCCTCAGCCTTCTGAGTAGCTGGGATTACAGGAGCCCACAACCATGCCTAGCTAATTTTTGTATTTTTAGTAGAGACAGGGTTTCACCATGTTGGCCAGGCTGGTCTCAAACTCCTGACCCTGGGCTCCCAAAGTGCTGGGATTACAGGCATGAGCCACTGCACCCAGCCTAACCAAGATCATTAAACCATTCTAATTTGTCAAAAGAGTCACACTGATTTTTAAAAAATAATGTAATGGGCTGGGTGCAGTGGCTCACGCCTGTAATCCCAGCACTTTGGGAAGCCGTAGCGGGCAGATCACAAGGTCAGGAGTTCAAGACCAGCTGGACCAACATGGTGAAACCCCGTGTCTACTAAAAATACAAAAATTAGCCAGGTGTGGTGGTGTGCGCCTGTAATCCCAGCTACTCAGGAGGCTGAGGCAGGAGAATCACTTGAACCCAGGAGGCAGAAGTTGCAGTGAGCTGAGATTGCACCACTGCACTTCAGCCTAGGCAACAGAGTGAGACTCCATCTCAAAAAAAAAATAAAACAAATTAAAAAAATAATAACATAATGAATTTTTTATGTCTTTATATATTAAATATTTACATTATTTAAATTGTTCAAAAGCATAAAAGATTCCTCTCTATCAACTTCATTTCATTTATTTTATTGTACCAAACTATCAAGACCATTAATTTAATCTACAGCTAAATCTATTATTTTTTCATGTTAGAAATTTCAGAAGAAAATTTTTCCCTACTGAAACCTTACATTTCAAGCATAAGTAGGCTGGGCGAGGTGGCTCACACCTGTAATCCCAGCACTTTGGGATGCTAAGACAGGTGCATAACTTGAGGTCAGGAGTTTGAGACCAGCCTGGAAAAAATGGTGAAACTCTGTCCCTACTAAAACTATAAAAATTAGCTGGGCATGGTGGCATGTGCCTGTAATCCCAACTACTCTGAAGGCTGAGGCAGGGAAATAGCTTCAACCTGGGAGGCGGAGCTTGCAGTGAGCTGAGATCGCACTACTGCACTCTAGCCTGGGCTACAGAACAAGACTCTGCCTCAAAAATAAATGAATAAATAAGCATAAGTAGTAAAAAAGTAAAATGAAATAAAAAATAAGGGACAGTGTCTTGCTCTGTTATCCAGGCTAGAGTGCAGCAGGGCAATCGTAGCAGACCAACTTGGAACTTCTGGGCTCAGGCAATCCTCCTGGTTCAGCTTGCCTTGCATTTTTTTAGAGATGGGGTCTTGCCCTGTTGCCCAGGCTGGTCTCCACCTGCTGGCCTAAAGCAATCCTTCTGCCTCAGCCTGTTGAGTTGCTGAGAGTACAGGCACAAGACATGCAGCCTAGCATTGTAGTAAAACAATTTTCAACAAATTCTTAATTTTCTTTCTTTTTATTTTATTTTATTTATTTTTTATTTTTTGAGTTGGGAGTCTTACTCTTTCACTGAGGCTGGAGGGCAGTGGTGCAATCATAGTTCACTGCAGCCTGCCTCAGTCTCCCTAGTAGCTGAGATTACAGTCATGCATTATCATGCCCGGCCAACTTTAAAAAAATTAGCTAATAGTTAAAAATTTGTAGAGACAGGGGTTTCACTATGTTGCCCAGGCTGGTCTTCAACTCCTAACCTCAATTGATCCTCCCTCCTCAGCCTCCTAAAGTGCTGGGATTGCAGCTATGAGCCACCATACCTGGCTTAATTTTCTTATTTTAATTTTATGTAAGTGATTATTATTGTTCCTAAGATAATTGGGGCGGTGACTCCTTTAAAATTTTAGAGACCTAATTTGTCTATTCACTTCACTGAAAAAGTATGCCAATTTGTTTCATGAGAAAATATCCTATATTCATAAGGCAGGAAAATTCCTTCCACCAAACTAGGGGGCATTCTAAAGAAACAAATTTTGCTAAGTAACATCACTTAAGGTGAAAACAGAGGCAATGGTATCTATTAACAATGTTTATCAGTGAAGGAAATAAACTGAAAATATTAACATCATTAGATCCTTGGAGGGCCTTCATTGCTGAAAAATCTGAGTAATATTGTGATACCCTTTTGAGTCCGGCAGGACATTCTCTTTCCAGGGCATTTAACAGTGGGTGAATAATTTCTTTCCATTCATTTTCATTAAGGGCTGAACTTCCTTAATGTTCTGGAGATTATTAAATTTGATTTGTAGAGTTGTGAAAAGTGCTCATATTGCTGATTCCATTGCTTATATGTGATCATATAAATCTTTTCTCTCCTTTCTGTAGTGTGGTTTAAACTTAATCCTTAAAGGACATGTATTTGAATTTTTCAGATGGTTAGAAACCTGAATATACCAATCAAAGAAAACTGCTCCTTACATGCTATAGATTTAGTTTTCTTCCTGTACTAAGATGTCTTTTAGATATAATAAATTTGTTAAAGCCAAGAGCTCCTATGGAACGAAGTTGGATGGGAGGGGGGACATGGAGTAGTCAGATAACTCTTGTAACAGAGACGCCACTCTTGCAGATATTGACAACTATTGGGCCAATAAAACTTTTAGCAAACATTGGAAAGACAAGATATGAACAACTTATCATTGCTGCAGTCTCAAATATCAGGAAATACCATTATTCTCAGGACAATAAATAGACAATAAAAAAGACTCACAGACCAGATTAGCTGTCCAAACAGGGACTGGATCCTTATCAACATGACCCAACAGAGATTGTCCCCAGAAATTCACTTCATAACATCAAAACCAAAAACCCACACTGATGGCAAAAAATAATGATGCAATAATGAGAGAGAGAGAGAGACTTGTCCTATAGCCATACTTAGTGGGTAAAAGCCAAAGAGCTCAATTTCTGCTCATGATACTTAATAGAACAGAGGGAACATGAGCCAATAGCTCAGTGGGTTCAGATCTGCACCAAGTGCCTGTTGGATGTAGGATTCTACTGTCTCCAATAATATGTCTCAGATGAACTAATTTTTTTTTTTTTTTTTTTTTTTTTGAGACAGAGTCTCGCTCTGTCGCCCAGGCTGGGGTGCAATGGCCCGATCTGGGCTCACTGCAACCTCCGCCTCCCGGGTTCACACACACCACCACGCCCAGCTACTTTTTTTTTTTTTTTTTTTTGAGTAGAGACAGAATTTCGCCATGTTGGTCAGTCTGGTCTCAAACTCCTGACCTCAGTTGATCAGAAGTAGGTGAGGTCAGAAAACATACCCTGGGAGAGGCTGGCACAATGCCCAGAACTGCCATCACTAGGCCTGGGGTTTTCTTCTGTAGTGGAATACTAGTGTTCATGTAGTGCAGAGACAAAACCAATTAGATACTTCTGGGAGTTAAAAAGAGATGAATTTACAGTGCCATTTAAGAAGGGGTTTTAGGGAATTTGCCAGGGTACTGACGCGTGTGAGGTGTAAATCGCAGGTTGAGAGAGAGCTAAGTATTTTCTGTGCATGAAGGTGATACGGGAGGGCCTGAAGAAAGAGGGAGGGGGAGGACACTGGCGCCAGAAATAGGAAAGGGCTGCTTGCGGGTGGGAAGGATGGGTCGGGGTGCTATCTAGAAAGTTGCCTGGCAATGGATGTAGGATGTGGAAGCGAGATATCAAACAAGAAGCTGTCGCTTAAATGAAGTCTGAAGAAAGACTAGATATGTAAGCAGCAGGAGATAGTCGGGAAACTGGACCCGGCTCCTCATAAAACTTCCCGCCTTATATTTCAGGGAAGATCGCAGCGCATTTAGGCCAAGACATGTGAGACTGCGGTTCTGACCTGCGGGCCTCAATGAATTGCGTTAGGGCACCTGGGCTCCGGGAGAGCCGTTCCCCTCCACAAAGTAAGCGTGTTATGTCTACAACCCAACGGGGACACTAAGAGCCCCAAAGGCCCTGCTTTCTTCCCAAAGAACAGCGCCCGTCTGCGTAGTTTGTACCTGGCTCTATGAGTGAGAACACATTCATCGCTAGCACAGAAATCCTACAGACTCCTGTAGGGACTGCAGTTAGAAGCAGAGGCTGTATAAAAGGTGACTGGGTGCTAGGGAAAAACACGAAGATTTTTACAGATTGTGAGAACCCAAGATACTAGAGACCATGAACCAATCTCTGCAGAAAACAGCCCCACCTAGAAACGGAAAAGCTGTGCGGCCTTCACGCTAGTTACCTTGTGTTACAACAGCTGACGCTTCTTATTTCTCCTCCTCCTCCGGCCGAGTCGACATGTTACTTCCTATTCCCCAGCCTTTCGCTGTAAGAATAACACCTGGGACGCAACCCAAGACACAAAGCGACAAAAGAAAAAGATAACTGTTGGCGTATAGGCTACTTTTTAAAGCACAAAAAAATCAAGTGAAAACGCGAACGCAGTCCCCCACTACCACACATTACGCAGTCGAGTTTCTCACATTTGGGGAAATCGCAGGGATCAGCAGGTACGGAGTGCAAGCAATAAGCATCCTGGAAAAACCACTTTCATGATCATGGTATCTTTCTTAACAGGTAAGGATGAGCTCCTGTACCTCCGCCCTGCCACAGCCTCATACACCTCACCCTTTACACGCAGGGTCATCAATTGCCCCGCGCATCCCTAGCCCTCCTAGCCCTGACACACAGCTGGAACTCTCAGGTGCGACCAGCGGTCCTGAACCCGCTCCCACCACGGGAACTCCTTCGTGGCGAAGCAGCAGGCGGGGAAGCAGCAGCCCCTGCGCTGCCTCATCTACATAGAAGTCGCCCTATCCGTGATGTCACCGACAGTGCCTTTCCCAGTCTCCGTCTGCCTTTCTGCCGTTCAGCCGACCAACCCACTGTCTCAGCCGGCAAGGGGAAATGAAGTCTGCCTCTCCCTTTTTTCCCTCCCGCCCCCGCATCTGTTCTCGCCCAAAGAAGCTTGTCCCTAGCCTGAGTTGTGGAGCAAACTTAGGCGGCCAGATGGAGCCTGGGCACTCTTCTTCAAATAATGGCTTTTAATTCGCAGACTATAACTTTTAGGATTAGAAAAGAAACTGATTCTCTTCACGTCCTTATCCTTGGGAAGTAGCATCCCGCTTGAAATTGGAAGCTGTTTAACATCAGAGAGAAACCATATTTATGAAAGTAAAGAGACTGCTCAGATGACTGCAAACCAGCCTTCCTTACTGATTTTATCACTGGTAATGTTATAAAGATAGTTGTACAGTTTCATGAATCTTGTAGTTTTTTTTTTTTCCAAATTCAGTATTGTAGAAAAATATGCTGCCCGAGAAGAGATGATTGGACACATGGTGTTGGACTTTGTCATCTCTTGCACAGCCATCTCCAGACCTTAGTGCTTACCTCATGTTAGTTTTTTTTTTTTTTTTTCCAAGTGAGAGTTCACTTTTAATACACACATATAATACAGACATCCAACTGCACAAATGTAGAAAAGAACATGAGAGGAGTGCACAGCTGAGTAGTAAGCATCCACTCCTGCCCCTGGTGTTCAAGGCCAGCCTGATGGTCTCCAGCTAATGTTCTCTCTGCACATGCAACACTTGAGCCCAGCAGGAGCTGAGCACATACCACAGACCACCACGTTTACACCTTTGCTCTTGCTCCTCCCTCCCCTCAGAAGTTCCCACCCTTCTCTCTTCTGGTGGAATTCCTACTGTGACTTCAAGCCTCCTTCTCAGAGCCTTCTGCCTTTTCTATTATTCTTGTCATATTTTTCCTTTATTGTAGTTACATGTATGCTGGACGCATCTTCTTCAATGAAACGTAGACTCCTTGCATGGAGGAAGTGTCTCCTTCCTCCTCTTTGAGTCCCTGTGGCCCTAGCACAGGCTGAGTTGAATCGTAATTAAAGTGCTCCAGGTCTCCTCATCATTTCCCCTGCTGTCTTCTATTTTTATCCCATCACCTGTAGGAACCGTGTTGGAAGAACTAACTGCTAGAGTTTCTCCAAAATATCACTGCCAGTGGCAGTCCCATAGCTGTCTTGAGTCCACCCTGCCTCTTCACGGCCCATCCCCAAGTCCGGGTCACGGTCATTTCTCACCTAGAAGGTTGCAATTGCTTCTTTTTTTTTTCTTTTTTTTTTTTCTTTTATTATTATTATTATTATCATCATTATTATACTTTAGGTTTTATGGTACATGTGCGCAATGTGCAGGTAAGTTACATATGTATACATGTGCCATGCTGGTGCGCTGCACCCACCAACTTGTCATCTAGCATTAGGTATATCTCCCAATGCTATCCCTCCCCCCTCCCCCCACCCCACAACAGTCCCCGAAGTGTGATGTTCCCCTTCCTGTGTCCATGTGTTCTCATTGTTCAATTCCCACCTATGAGTGAGAATATGCGGTGTTTGGTTTTTTGTTCTTGCGATAGTTTACTGAGAATGATGATTTCCAGTTTCATCCATGTCCCTACAAAGGACGTGAACTCATCATTTTTTATGGCTGCATAGTATTCCATGGTGTATATGTGCCACATTTTCTTAATCCAGTCTATCATTGTTGGACATTTGGGTTGGTTCCAAGTCTTTGCTATTGTGAATAATGCTGCAATAAACATACGTGTGCATGTGTCTTTATAGCAGCATGATTTATAGTCCTTTGGGTATATACCCAGTAATGGGATGGCTGGGTCGAATGGAATTTCTAGTTCTAGATCCCTGAGGAATCGCCACACTGACTTCCACAAGGGTTGAACTAGTTTACAGTCCCACCAACAGTGTAAAAGTGTTCCTATTTCTCCACATCCTCTCCAGCACCTGTTGTTTCCTGACTTTTTAATGATTGCCATTCTAACTGGTGTGAGATGGTATCTCATTGTGGTTTTGATTTGCATTTCTCTGATGGCCAGTGATGGTGAGCATTTTTTCATGTGTTTTTTGGCTGCATAAATGTCTTCTTTTGAGAAGTGTCTGTTCATGTCCTTCGCCCACTTTTTGATGGGGTTGTTTGTTTTTTTCTTGTAAATTTGTTGGAGTTCATTGTAGATTCTGGATATTAGCCCTTTGTCAGATGAGTAGGTTGCAAAAATTTTCTCCCATTTTGTAGGTTGCCTGTTCACTCTGATGGTAGTTTCCTTTGCTGTGCAGAAGCTCTTTAGTTTAATTAGATCCCATTTGTCAATTTTGGCTTTTGTTGCCATTGCTTTTGGTGTTTTAGACATGAAGTCCTTGCCCATGCCTATGTCCTGAATGGTAATGCCTAGGTTTTCTTCTAGGGTTTTTATGGTTTTAGGTCTAACATTTAAGTCTTTAATCCATCTTGAATTGATTTTTGTATAAGGTGTAAGGAAGGGATCCAGTTTCAGCTTTCTACATATGGCTAGCCAGTTTTCCCAGCACCATTTATTAAATAGGGAATCCTTTCCCCATTTCTTGTTTTTGTCAGGTTTGTCAAAGATCAGATAGTTGTAGATATGTGGCATTATTTCTGACGGCTCTGTTCTGTTCCATTGATCTATATCTCTGTTTTGGTACCAGTACCATGCTGTTTTGGTTACTGTAGCCTTGTAGTATAGTTTGAAGTCAGGTAGTGTGATGCCTCCAGCTTTGTTCTTTTGGCTTAGGATTGACTTGGCAATGCGGGCTCTTTTTTGGTTCCATATGAACTTTAAAGTAGTTTTTTCCAATTCTGTGAAGAAAGTCATTGGTAGCTTGATGGGGATGGCATTGAATCTGTAAATTACCTTGGGAAGGATGGCCATTTTCATGATATTGATTCTTCCTACCCATGAGCATGGAATGTTCTTCCATTTGTTTGTATCCTCTTTTATTTCCTTGAGCAGTGGTTTGTAGTTCTCCTTGAAGAGGTCTTTCACATCCCTTGTAAGTTGGATTCCTAGGTATTTTATTCTCTTTGAAGCAATTGTGAATGGGAGTTCACTCATGATTTGGCTCTCTGTTTGTCTGTTATTGATGTATAAGAATGCTTGTGATTTTTGCACATTGATTTTGTATCCTGAGACTTTGCTGAAGTTGCTTATCAGCTTAAGGAGATTTTGGGCTGAGACAATGGGGTTTTCTAGATATACTATCATGTCATCTGCAAACAAGGACAATTTGACTTCCTCTTTTCCTAATTGAATACCCTTGATTTCCTTCTCCTGCCTAATTGCCCTGGCCAGAACTTCCAACACTATGTTGAATAGAAGTGGTGAGAGAGGGCATCCCTGTCTTGTGCCAGTTTTCAAAGGGAATGCTTCCAGTTTTTGCCCACTCAGTACGATATTGGCTGTGGGTTTGTCATAAATAGCTCTTATTATTTTGAGATACGTCCCATCAATTCCTAATTTATTGAGAGTTTTTAGCATGAAGGGTTGTTGAATTTTGTCAAAGGCCTTTTCTGCATCTATTGAGATAATCATGTGGTTTTTGTCTTTGGTTCTGTTTATATGCTGGATTACATTTATTGATTTGCGTATATTGAACCAGCCTTGCATCCCAGGGATGAAGCCCACTTGATCATGGTGGATAAGCTTTTTGATGTGCTGCTGGATTCTGTTTGCGAGTATCTTATTGAGGATTTTTGCATCAATGTTCATCAAGGATATTGGTCTAAAATTCTCTTTTTTTGTTGTGTCTCTGCCAGGCTTTGGTATCAGGATGATGCTGGCCTCATAAAATGAGTTAGGGAGGATTCCCTCTTTTTCTATTGATTGGAATAGTTTCAGAAGGAATGGTACCAGCTCCTCCTTGTACCTCTGGTAGAATTCATCTGTGAACCCATCTGGTCCTGGACTCTTTTTGGTTGGTAAGCTATTGATTATTGCCACAATTTCAGCTCCTGTTATTGGTCTATTCAGAGATTCAACTTCTTCCTGGTTTAGTCTTGGGAGGGTGTATGTGTTGAGGAATTTATCCATTTCTTCTAGATTTTCTAGTTTATTTGCATAGAGGTGTTTGTAATATTCTCTGATGGTAGTTTGTATTTCTGTGGGATCGGTGGTGATATCCCCTTTATCATTTTTTATTGCATCTATTTGATTCTTCTCTCTTTTTTTCTTTATTAATCTTGCTAGCGGTCTATCAATTTTGTTGATCCTTTCAAAAAACCAGCTCCTGGATTCATTTATTTTTTGAAGGGTTTTTTGTGTCTCTATTTCCTTCAGTTCTGCTCTGATTTTAGTTATTTCTTGCCTTCTGCTAGCTTTTGAATGTGTTTGCTCTTGCTTTTCTAGTTCTTTTAATTGTGATGTTAGGGTGTCAATTTTGGATCTTTCCTGCTTTCTCTTGTGGGCATTTAGTGCTATAAATTTCCCTCTACACACTGCTTTGAATGCATCCCAGAGATTCTGGTATGTTGTGTCTTGGTTCTTGTTGGTTTCAAAGAACATCTTTATTTCTGCCTTCATTTCGTTATGTACCCAGTAGTCATTCAGGAGCAGGTTGTTCAGTTTCCATGTAGTTGAGCGGTTTTGAGTGAGATTCTTAATCCTGAGTTCTAGCTTGATTGCACTGTGATCTGAGAGATAGTTTGTTACAATTTCTGTTCTTTTACATTTATTGAGGAGAGCTTTACTTCCAAGTATATGTTTTGGAATAGGTGTGGTGTGGTGCTGAAAAAAATGTATATTCTGTTGATTTGGGGTGGAGAGTTCTGTAGATGTCTCTTAGGTCCGCTTGGTGCAGAGCTGAGTTCAATTCCTGGGTATCCTTGTTGACTTTCTGTCTCGTTGATCTGTCTAATGTTGACAGTGGGGTGTTAAAGTCTCCCATTATTAATGTGTGGGAGTCTAAGTCTCTTTGTAGGTCACTCAGGACTTGCTTTATGAATCTGGGTGCTCCTGTATTGGGTGCATATATATTTAGGATAGTTAGCTCTTCTTGGTGAATTAATCCCTTTACCATTATGTAATGGCCTTCTTTGTCTCTTTTGATCTTTGTTGGTTTAAAGTCTGTTTTATCAGAGACTAGGATTGCAACCCCTGCCTTTTTTTGTTTTCCATTTGCTTGGTAGATCTTCCTCCATCCTTTTATTTTGAGCCTATGTGTGTCTCTGCACGTGAGATGGGTTTCCTGAATACAGCACACTGATGGGTCTTGAGTCTTTATCCAATTTGCCAGTCTGTGTCTTTTAATTGGAGCATTTAGTCCATTTACATTTAAAGTTAATATTGTTATGTGTGAATCTGATCCTGTCATTATGATGTTAGCTGGATATTTTTCTCGTTAGTTGATGCAGTCTCTTCCTAGTCTCGATGTTCTTTACATTTCGGTATGATTTTGCAGTGGCTGGTACCGGTTGTGCCTTTCCATGTTTAGCGCTTCCTTCAGGAGCTCTTTTAGGGCAGGCCTGGTGGTCACAAAATCTCTCAGCATTTGCTTGTCTGTAAAGTATTTTATTTCTCCTTCACTTATGAAGCTTAGTTTGGCAGGATATGAAATTCTGGGTTGAAAATTCTTTTCTTTAAGAATGCTGAATATTGGCCCCCACTCTCTTCTGGCTTGTAGGATTTCTGCCGAGAGATCCGCTGTTAGTCTGATGGGCTTCCCTTTGATGGTAACCCGACCTTTCTCTCTGGCTGCCCTTAACATTTTTTCCTTCATTTCAACTTTGGTGAATCTGACAATTATGTGTCTTGGAGTTGCTCTTCTCGAGGAGTATCTTTGTGGCGTTCTCTGTATTTCCTGAATCTGAATGTTGGCCTGCCTTGCTAGATTGGGGAAGTTCTCCTGGATAATATCCTGCAGAGTGTTTTCCAACTTGTTTCCATTCTCCCCGTCACTTTCAGGTACACCAATCAGACGTAGATTTGGTCTTTTCACATAGTCCCACATTTCTTGGAGGCTTTGCTCGTTTCTTTTTATTCTTTTTTCTCTAAACTTCCCTTCTCGCTTCATTTCATTCATTTCATCTTCCAGGGCTGATACCCTTTCTTCCATTTGATCGCATCGGCTCCTGAGGCTTCTGCATTCTTCACATAGTTCTCGAGCCTTGGTTTTCAGCTCCATCAGCTCCTTTAAGCACTTCTCTGTATTGGTTATTCTAGTTATACATTCTTCTAAATTTTTTTCAAAGTTTTCAACTTCTTTGCCTTTGGTTTGAATATCCTCCCGTAGCTCGGAGTAATTTGATCGTCTGAAGCCTTCTTCTCTCAGCTCGTCAAAGTCATTCTCCGTCCAGCTTTGTTCCGTTGCTGGTGAGGAACTGCGTTCCCTTGGAGGAGGAGAGGTACTCTGGTTTTTAGAGTTTCCAGTTTTTCTGCTCTGTTTTTTCCCCATCTTTGTGGTTTTATCTACTTTTGGTCTTTGATGATGGTGATGTACAGATGGGTTTTTGGTGTGGATGTCCTTTCTGTTAGTTTTCCTTCTAACAGACAGAACCCTCAGCTGCAGGTCTGTTGGAGTACCCGGTCGGCCGTGTGAGGTGTCAGTCTGCCCCTGCTGGGGGGTGCCTCCCAGTTAGGCTGCTCGGGGGTCAGGGGTCAGGAACCCACTTGAGGAGGCAGTCAGCCGGTTCTCAGATCTCCAGCTGCGTGCTGGGAGAACCACTGCTCTCCTCACAGCTGTCAGACAGGGACATTTAAGTCTGCAGAGGTTACTGCTGTCTTTTTGTTTGTCTGTGCCCTGCCCCCAGAGGTGGAGCCTACAGAGGCAGGCAGGCCTCCTTGAGCTGTGGTGGGCTCCACCCAGTTCAAGCTTCCAGGCTGCTTTGTTTACCTAAGCGAGCCTGGGCAATGGCGGGCGCCCCTCCCCCAGCCTCGCTGCCGACTTGCTGTTTGATCTCAGACTGCTGTGCTAGCAATCAGCGAGACTCCGTGGGTGTAGGACCCTCTGAGCCAGGTGCGGGCTATACTCTCCTGGGGCACCGGTTCCTAAGCCCGTCGGAAAAGCACAGTATTCGGGTGGGAGTGGCCCGATTTTCCAGGTGCCGTCTGTCACCCCTGGAAGGGGAACTCCCTGACCCCTTGCGCTTCCCGAGTGAGGCAATGCCTCGCCCCTGCTTCGGCTGGCACACGGTGCGCTCACCCACTGACCTGCACCCACTGTCTGGCACTCCCTAGTGAGATGAACACGGTACCTCAGATGGAAATGCAGAAATCACCCGTCTTCTGCGTCGCTCGCGCTGGGAGCTGTAGACCGGAGCTGTTCCTATTCGGCCATCTTGGCTCCTCCCCGCCTCATGTTAGTTTTTTATATTCTGCAAAGACAAAACCAAAATAATCCAAATTTGACACAAATATTTGGGATACATCTTATTTGAGATGTTTAACAAATGTCTGGATCATCTTTTCTTACATTGGATTATAACGCAGGAAACACTGTGAAGTAAGCAAAGTTGGAATGCCCAAGTCAAAGACCATTTGAATATTTACAAGTAGATTTGAGACAGGAATAATACAGGGTGGTCACAGGATAACAAATTCTAGGCAGCAGATTTACATGACTTGAGGCTATGGGCTGATAAGACACTGAAAAACCGGAGTGTGGACCAAGCTGGCTAAGACTGACTGGACCCAATGTGGTGCTGGATTTGACGTAGGTTTTACCTAGGCCCTCATTATATGCTCATTAACATACTAAATCACACACCCACCAGTGCCATGACAGTTCTGAGACCAATATGTGATGTAAAAATGGATGGCACTACAGTTCCGAGAAATCTCCACCTTTACCCAGGAATTTTCATGACTATTCCACTCCTTGGTTAAAGAAACCAATCAAGATGAAACCCCAGAACCCATTGTTCTCTGTCGGGTATGCCTGAACTCCCCTTTCTTGAGTGTGTACTTTTTGCTTTGCAATAAATCTCTTCTTTCACTGTTTGCTGACTCATCCTTGACTTCGTTCATGAGATGGTGTCAAAAGCCTGGACACCACAGCTGGGGTCGAGATCCCACCAGTGTCAGGGGACTTTCCCCAGGCCACCAGTATCAGATTCTATTCCATTGCTCAAATCACAAAACATCGAGTGGAGAGTTCTCCTTGGAGACCATAAAGTAAAGATTCTGTGGCATGGTGGCCAGTTAGGCCACTGGAAGGCATGGCAAAATACTGAAAATGAGGGATTAGGTGACAGTATGTGGTAGTAACTGCTGAATACTAAATACTTGAGCCAGGCCCCATTCCCTGGATACTGACAGGGAGACACATTGTCCAGGTAGTAGTGGAGAAATACTTTCTGGGTATCTGACCAGCCTTTGTGGAAAGAACTGGCACCATCCTGCAGATGTAACCACCTGATGGGTTCTTCCTGCCCACTGTACATACAAAATCAATTCATGGAGACCATGGCATTGAGGTAAAGAGTTTAATTGACACAGGCCAGCCACGACATGTGGGGGACAGAGTTATTACTCAAATCAATCTCACTGAAGGCTTGCAGGTAAAGCGTTTTCAAAGACAATTTGGTGGGGAGGGGGCTAGGGCTTGGGTGGTCCTGATTGTTGGGGATGAAATCACAGGGGTGTGGAAAATGGCCCTCCTACACTGAGCCAGCTTCTGGGTGGGGGCTAAGAGACTAGTTGATTTTCGGGCCAAATGGTGCCATCCAGTAATCAGAAATGCAAAAGCCTGAAAAGACATCTCAAGAGGCCAATCTTAGGTTCTACAATAGTGATGTTCTTCACAGCAGTAATTGGGGAAGCTGCAAATCTTGTGACTCTGGAATAATGGCTGGCAATTATTTAACGAGGCATACACCTTAGTAGAATTCAGGCCCCTTTCATCCTCCTGACTTGGTGGCCTTTCATTAGTGTTACAGGGGTAATTTAGTTTTGGGGAAGGTTATAATTTTAACCAACATTTTTGGCTGTCCCCAACCTTTTTGGCACCTGGGACTGGTTTCATGGAAGATAATTTTTCCATGGAAGGGGGTGGTGGATGGTTTCTGGATGAAACTGTTCCACCTCAGGTCATCAGGCATTAGTTACAGTCTCATAGGGAGTGCGCCATCTGGATCCCTCACATGCGCAGTTCCCAATAGGGTCCGAGCTCCTATGAGAATCTAATGCCGATGCTGATCTGACAAGAGGCGGAGCTCAGGTGGTAATGCTCCAAAGCCTGCAGCTCACCTCCTGCTGTTCAGCTGGGTTCCTAACAGGCCATGGACCAGTACCTGTCTTGTGGCCCTGGGGGTTGGGGACCCCTGATTTAAACTATAAACTCAATTTTTCCCAAAGATAGCTTGTGAGAAATTGCACAGGAATGAACAAAGACAGCTAGCCTGTGAGGCTAGAACCAAGATGGAGTCAGCCATGTCAGATTTCTCTGATTGTCATAATTTTGCAAAGGTAGTTTCTGAGGGACTACACTGGACACTTGTTAAAAACATCAGACAGGTTTTATTGTATGTACTACAGTAGGCAAGAGAGACCAGCAGAGAACTGAGCTCAACCTCAAATACAGCAGGAAGAGTTGAAGATTATAGCTAATTGGCAAGATAAGAAAGTCAGTGGATGGAAAATTACTAAGAGGAACTTGATTAGCTATCAAAGGTGGTTGGGAGGACTCTTGCTAAACTAGACTCAACAGTATTCTTTTCTAAAACTGGACTTAGCAGGCCAAAAACTAATAGAGAAAAGGGCTCAGAGGAAACTACTAAGGTTTGGTCAAAGATGGAGTCCTTGTCAACTCTACATTGAAGCTTCTGCAAATAAACAAAGACCAACCAAATGAAAAAAAGCAAAGGCTATTCATTCTGAGCTTGCTATAGCAGGGAGTCAGCCACTGTTACTTGTGTTTTGGCAGAGACTTGAAGGCAGTCAGAAGGGTGGGAAAGCTTTTTAAAAAGAAAGGCTTCAGGTATGATTGGACTGGAGGCTGTCAGTATGGTGAAGCTGTAGATAGATGAAGAAAATAAAAATATTTTACCCCAGAATATATTTCGTTGGCATATTTTAAGATGGCTGTCAGAGAGCCAGCAAACAGAAGTAACTCTGCAAAACTGTCTTTTGTAGGGGAAATTTACACCTGCAGAGAATGTGCATTAATCCAGCCTTCCCTTGTCAGGATTGAGAAATAAAAATAAGCCCTAGGCCCTACAACCAACTGAACGGACTCCCTCTTGGCTGACAGGACCACAGAGAAACCTTGAAAGCTGTTTCTGGCTGTGACAGGATGGGAGGTCGGACGTGCCCCCTTAAAACCCCTCCCTCACTAACTGCCATTATGAGGCAGGAGAATAGCAGAGGGAATTGGAAGTTGGATAAAAGGCAGAATGAGTAAAGGCAGAAACAGAAGCAAGGTGATGGGGTGGGAGAGCAAGACGCAATATAAAACGCAGAAGTTGAGCAACCTAAACAAAAAGTAAGATTAAAAAAAGCAAGTAAGGCCGGGCACGGTGGCTCACACCTGTAATCCCAGCGTTTTGGGAGGCCAAGGCGGGCGGATCGCCTGAGGTCAGGAGTTTGAGATCAGCCTGGCCAACATGGTGAAACCCCATCTCTACTAAAAATACAAAACATTAGCTGGGCATGGTGGTGCACTCCTGTACTCCAGGCTACTCAGGAGGCTGAGACAGGAGCACTGCTTGAATCCAGGAGGCGGAGGTTGCAGTGAGCTGAGATTGCACCACTACACTCCAGACTGGGCAACAGAGAAAGACTCTGTCTGAAAAACAAAGAAAAAAATAGCAAGCAAAGACCCCATTGCTGGCAAGATCCAAAGCAGTAAAGGTGCAGCTCCTCAGAGATAGACATGTGCATTCAAGAAAAAAAGTATCCTTAACATGACTCCATATGATAATCAGCTCATTAAAACTCATGCATATGGACTACATATCATGCATGTACTTAAAATTATGGGATGGAGACAATGTGCAAGCACACAAGGGCCAAAGTAACTAAGCAACCCACCTATCAATCTGAAGGCAAACACTGGCTAAAGATTAGGCATCCTTGGGAAGAGAAGAAAAAAAAACACATATAAAAAGACCCAAAGTACACCAAACTAATACTGATCTCATCTCCCAGAGGTCAGCCCACTCTCCCCACTCCAAGAATTTTACTGTGCTTAATAAACTTTTGCTTTGCTTTGCTGCCTTGTGTGTGTCATGTACATTCTTCGTTTGGGACACCAAGAGCCTGGAACTGCATGGCACCATCTGGTAAGAATTAGGATTTTTTTTTCCTAAGGGTTAACAAACCAACTCTTTGGAAAGACTTGCTTCACTGCTGTTATCAACCAATAGCCTGATACTTTCCCTCCCTTTTGTGGTTTTGACAAAGCAAGCAAGCAGCATTCCCTCCTGATAAGAGACCACCGACCTAGGAATGATTCTGCCCAGACTACAGAGGTGTACAGTGAGGGTTTTCAAGTCATCTGCTTCAGCTTTTGATGTCAGAGGGCCACAAACTCCACTCTCAGATGATTGCTAATGCCACCATTTTATGAACATGGGCCCCATGGAGAGGCACAAAGCTCAACGGCACTTCTGCACATTTTTCCTCTTATAAATATTCATATTGGAATATTATTTGGTACTGCTCCCATGAAAGACAAATTTGCAGAATGTACTCAAGTTAGAAGCATTATATAAACACTAAAATGTAGCAGTGGTGCATCCAGTTCTCTTTTTTTTTTTTTTTTTTTTGAGACAGAGTTTTGCTCTTGTTGGCACGATTTCAGCTCACCACAACCTCTGCCTCACGGGTTCAACTGATTCTCCTGCCTCAGCCTCCCGAGTAGCTGGGATTACAGGCATGTGACACCACACCCGGCTAATTTTGTATTTTTAGTAAGGACGGGGCTTCTCCATGTTGGTCAGGCTGGTCTTGAACTCCTGACCTCAGGTGATCCGCCCGCCTCGGCCTCCCAAAGTGCTGGAATTACAGGCGTGAGCCACCACGCCCAGCCCCCAGTTCTCTACACTATACAAATATCTGCGGTGTAGACATTTCCACAATGACCAAAGATATGTGTACAAGAATGGTGACTGCAGCATTCTTTGTAATCCTAAAACCATGAAACCAACCTCATCCCAAAAACATTTTTTCTTTTTTTTTTTTTGAGATGGAGTCACACTCTGTTGCTCAGGCTGGAGTGTAGCGATCTCAGCTCACTGCAGCCTCCACCTCCCAAGTTCAAACGATTCTCCTGCCTCAGTCTCCTGAGTAGCTGGGATTACAGGTGCATGCCACCACACCTGGCTAAAACATTTTGAAAAAGGTTAAATAAATCATGCACAAACTGAGGAAAAATACTGTTTTCAAAAATGATGGAGAGGATCACTATGATGATGAATGATTCTACTGGTCACATTATTAATAGACCAATCAGTAAATCCAGGCACATCCTGGAGATACTACTGGACTCCTATCACTAAAATATGAAAAAATGGAGGCACATAAATTACTCGTTTAAGAGTATAACGGACTGAATTAGAATTTTATCACACCAAAAGTGGGTTCCTAAGTCTCTGTTTTAAGATCCTGAGTTACACAGGTGTAAACCCCCCATTTCAGGAGATACCCAGTTAAGAATCGGATCGGGGAGGGGGGCTGGCCCTTCACATGGATCAGTCATAAATTAGGGGCTTGGGGCTGGCCCTTGACGTGGATCAGTCATAAATTAGTGGCTTGGTACTCCGGGAAGATAAAATCTTCCCCATTTGTCTAGTGATTGACAATGCGTGAACGCTTTAAAAGTTGCAAAAATCGTCCCTGGGTGGGCTCGAACCACCACCCTTTCGGTTAACAGCCGAACGCGCTAACCCATTGCGCCACAGAGACAAGCACTACTGGCTCTAATAGGCAATATAGGAAGGGCACACTCACTAAACTTCCTCCGTCCCTTCTATTCTCAGCGCCCGCCTGGCAGGACGCCTGAGCAAGGCTTTGGAAAACCAGAGAGATTAGAGCAGTGAGTTGCGCTGGTCACGTTGGATACCTGCGCGTTAGGAGATTCTGGAGCCAGACGGAGAGCCGAATGGCCTTCGCCAGCCCTGCCCCTCTCTTGCTTCAGAAGCCCTCAGAAACTCCCCGGTCGGCGACCCAGCCCGAGCCGCCTGGGGTCCCAAGGGAAGCTGAACGCCTGGTGGGCTCCCGGGATGGTTCTTCCAGTTCTTTGTGCCGCCTTCACCCAGGGAAGGAGCCTGTATCCACCCTGCCCAGTCGCTTTCGCGCTGCTGCGGAGCTTCCGCTGCCGTCTTCGGATCGTGTGTTCCCCACGGGGGCTCTACCAGGGCAGGGATGGTGGTGAGGGTCGCTCCAGGCTCCCCTCGCGGGGAGCAGGGTTTGGCACTCACTAGGGCGCACGACTAGGACTTGTCGAATGAATCCATCGTCTCCTTTAGCTTTTAGTCCTTTAAAGAGCCCTGAGAGTGGAAATCAAGAGATTTTTTTCCATGGGGAAGTTCCTCTTACAAAGCGTTGATTTCTCACCACTCCGCGGGGCGGGCAACTGGCAGGGCCTCCGGTGGGCCTTCTACGCGGTGGAGCTGCGGAGGCTCAGCTGGGCGGGGTTCGGTTCCTGGGGCCGTAGGGTGGGAGGAGGGGAAGGGAAAAGCAAAAGCTGGGAAAGAAGCTGGGGAGTCATGAACCGAACATCCAGACCTCCTGAAAGGCTCGTGCAGACGCACAGGCGGGATCTTCTGGAAGTGAGAATTGTTTTTGTTTATCTATTGTAGCAGAATGGGGAAATGGAGAGAGAACCTGAAAGAGCCCCAAACTCGAGGACCTATTGCTCCCCAAGAATAACATCTTCCAGAACTAGACAGAAACTAGGCGTCTGGGAACCCTGAAATCCTTGGAGGAGTAGCATCATCCTGACCCTCTGTGCTCCTTTTGGCAAAGGACTTGCTTCCATTTTTTGTTTGTTCAATTGGCTGTTTGTTAAATAAATAAAACTCTTTTCATATAGCTTTAAAAGTACGTTGGTTCTGTTATTTTATGGTTACAAACAATGCTGCAGTCATCATTCTTGTACACTTCTCATTGGCCACTGGTATATTTCCATAGGGTGGAGGCCTGGAGAGCAGCTGTTCCAGCATATTGTTTACATAGTTTTTATTTCATTCCGTTTTCTTTCCTTTGTTGCTTTATTAGCTATAACCCTTTTCTTATTTCAGTGGCTGCTTTAGGGTTTCTGGGATATGTCTTTAATTTATCACAGTCTGCTTTCAAGTGTCATTATATCTCCCTTTCTGGTCTTTATCCTAGTGTTATGTAATTTTACTTTATGCATTATAATCTTTGTGATTCATTATTATTACCTTTATTTATTATGTCAAATATTTTTTAAAAGATTTAAATTATAAGAAAATGTGTAGTACATGCTTTCTAAATGCCATTTCCAATATTCGTTTCTTTGTATAGGCCCACATTTTTATCTGGTATCCTTTTGCCTCTGCCTGGAGGACTCTTAATAAGATTTCTTGTAACGTGGGTTGGTGAATTCTTTTAGCTTTTGTATGTTTTTCAATGTCCTTATTTCACTCACAGTTTTGAAATTTTATTTTTGCATAGAATTCTAAGTTAACTTTTTTTCTCTAGGTACTTTAAAAATGTTACCATTTATGAAGCATTGCCATTATAATATCATCTTTCTTTCCTGTGTTTGTAAGAATGGCATAAAGCTGGTTTCTTGTGGTGGTTATATAATTTTCAGAATGTGTATTTAAATTTAAAATATTAAATTTTACTAAAAAACTAAAAATATTAATCATGAACATCCTAGATTCATCTTAAGTTCCACCAACAGTGCACTTAAATGTGCCCAACCTGAGGGTCAAACCTACCTGCTGAAGTGTAATTTGTGTTTGTGAGACATTCTCAACAGCATTTGCTTTCCCCAGCTGAGTGATTTTCCTCACATCTGAATGTCTTCAGTACAAAAGGAAACCTTTGCCTTTGCAAAAGTACTTTCAAATATTCTTACTTCAAGTAAGTGCATTAAAAACAAACTTCTCAGTTGCGTCCCTGGAATCCATGGAAAGCCCAGGAGAGACAATCAAGTGCTTCAGAATCAAGAGCTAAACAAGGGAAGACAAAGCGTGGCTTCTTCACTAGGAGTCCAGCCAAAATCAACTGATTTGGTCTCCAATGGAAATCGGAACTCGGTTCACCAGCGACGTGAGGACCTGGCCCAGAGGAGGCGGACTTTCTCTTCGTGGTGCCTTCAGATAGGAAATCTAGGATTTCTTTCTTTCCCTTCGATCTACTTCCAACTCTCCCGCTCTATTTCTTCAAGACCTTTTTCGGATCTCTACTGCGAAGCACCTAAGGGGCCGATGCCCTTTCCTAATGGTCCCTCCCTGGCTGGGTGTCTTCGGAGCCCAAGCTCATCTGTAAGGTTACTGCCCGCCGGAGACAGCGAGAGGACCAAGGAGGGCGGCGGGTGTGGTGGGAACCACAGAGTCACCGCGCACCTGCGCCTCGCGGGCTCCTAGCAAATTGAATAAATGACCCCTGAAGCTTCTCTGCAGGTCACAGGGAAGGGGAGGGTGGGGGCCGACCCGCGGAAGAAGCTTCAAGAAGCATCGGGAGGACCTGGCCCTGCCCCTGGGCCTTGAAGACAGGCCTGGCCAGGCTGATTTTGTCGCGTAGGCCCAAAGAAAAGGGTCAAGGGCGGCCCAAACCCTGACCTCGAGATTAAGGCTCTTAAATGTCTGACGGTTTTGAGACTGTCTGTAGAATCGATCCCGCCTGTATACGAGACCGGAGACTCCTTTGCCAAAATTCAGAGACCAAGAAAGAGAAAGATTGGGCAGATCAAAGTCTGTAATTAACCCAAACAGGAAACATAATTTTTCTGACAAATTGTATGTGTGTTGTAAGAAAAAGACTAGCCTCAAGGAGAATCTGTTTTTTTGGCTTGAGTGTAGGGAAGAATGGAATTGCCACCAACAATGATGCGTTGAAACGGCAGGTGCATCAGGCTGTAGATGTGAAGGAATTAAAAATATTTCACCCCAAAATACATTTCTTTGACACATTTGGAGATGTCTGTTCAGAAAGCCAGCTGCAGAAGTAGCCCTGCAAAGTTGTATTTTGTTGGGGAGATTTGCATCTGTAGGGAATCTGCATTGATGCAGCCAAGTCTTTCCTTGCCCAGATCTAGGAAAGATTAAGTGAGAGTCTGACAGCTGTAAAGGTCTGAAAGAAACTTTTAGGGTTTATTCTCTCTGAGAGCTGCTACCTGTAAGGTTTCATTTACATATTAAGACCACCTTTGCTAGCTAAGCCTCCTCTTCTCTCCCTCCCATAACCTGTCTTGTCCACAATAAATGGATATACATCTGACTCTAATGGTACCTGGTTTTGGCCATGCTTTGAGCCCTCATTCATTCTGTTACCTGGAGATGGTATATAAGCTTCTGCATCCCATTGTGGGTAGGGTAGGGTAATCACTCTGTGGCCCTCCCCATGTACATGTTAGTACATTTTATGCCTTTTCTCCAATTAATCTGCCTTTTGTGAGTTGATTTTTGAGTGAAACTTCAAAGGGTTAAGAGGGAGGGTTTCCATTGACCCCTATGGTTTTGGAGCTGTAAGCAGGATAGCAAAGCTCTGCTCTTCTGGAAGCTGCAGTGAAGAACCCAGGATCTGATCAGCTGTCATAAGGGTAAGAATTTTTTTACCAGCCAGGCTCCCAGCCTCCTTCTCTGTCTGGAATCTGATCAAGTGGACAGTAAAAATCACTGTTTCTTTTCCCTGTCCGAAATCTTGATTAATGGGAGAAAAGGATTTGTGTGACTAGTCTTGGGTGTAGTGACTCTGGTGTGCTTTCTTGGTTCTTTGTGGTACCAATTCATATTGTTTAATCCCTTTCTTCCAAGAAAATGTCTGTTCCTTTGTCTTTGTCTCTGTGTGTTATTCTGTCATAAAAGGGGGTACTGGTTGAGGTTCCTTCTCATCTTATTTTATGTCCATGAGAGCTTCACTTGTGACCAAGTGGGAGCACTTTCTCTTGGTTTCTGCTATCGGGTAAGAGGTGGTAATTTTCAGGTCATATTGGGTGGCCTGTATGAAAATGGCTGGGAACCCGAGTACACTTTTTGTTCCAACTATGTCAAGCTCTTGGGGTTTTTCTTAAGAAGTCCCATCCCTTCGAGGCTTTTGCCGTCTCAACTCTTGTTGCCTGATTAGTCCTAGAAAAGCTCAATCCCAAGAGGGCCTACCTGGTATCACAGATTCACAGGTCTGTGACTGGAAGCCCCCACAAATTTGTGGGTTACTGGAGGCAAACATCATCCTTAACCATCTATGGCCTAATCCTTACATTGAACTTTTTTCTTGGAGGGGAATCTTTGGGATTGCCTCTTCTATGCCCGTTCCAGGAAGTTAACCTGGAAAATGACATCCTGGGCTTTCCACAAAGAGGCTACTTGGTTGAATTGCTATTGGAATAATTATACCATTGGATATTCTAGTTGCCAAGGGCCTGAAGATGGATCCCTTAAATTAGACACCTGAATTTAAAAAAAAAAATTAGATATCTCTTATTTGAAACAGTTGATAGGAAGATCAAATTAAAAGAAAGGCACATACTAGTGTCATAGCTACCCTTAAAAATTCTCTTGACAATATTATCTGTGTTGTGTAGGGGAAAAAACTCTTGACTAAATTAAAGAGCAAAATTTGATCCAAAACAAAGTCAAAATTCTTCATAAGCTCAAACTGCCTGCTCTGGATCCCTTCCAGGATTCACAGTAAAGTCTGCTCTACCTTGCAGTTCAGTACCTAAAGTTCTGTGCTTTTGCTGCCATAGCCTGGGTTCAATTTCCAGTCAGGGAACCAGTTTATTTTGGCTTGATATTTGTGTGACTTTTGACTTTTTGGAATACCCATTTATTGATCCTTTTCCCGTTCATGGGCAGCTTTTTTTCTTCTTTTGTTTGTGTGTTTATTAAGACAGATTCTCTACCCAGACATTAATATTAAGACAATTATTTATTTAATAATTAAGACATTAATAATTAAGACAATTAATTATTAAGACAATTCTATTACCCAGGCTGGAGTGCAGTGGTGCAATCTCGGCTCACTGCAAACTTTGCCTCCCAGGTTCAAGTGATTCTCCCACCTCAGTCTCTCAAGTAGCTGGGATTACAGTCACCCACCACCATGCCTGGCTAATTTTTGTATTGTATTATTAGTAGAGACAGGGTTTTGCCATGTTGGCCAGGCTGGTCTTGAGCTCCTGACCTCAAGTGATCTGCCCGCCTCGGCCTCCCAGAGTGTTGGGATTATAGATGTGAGCCACCACTCCTGGCCATTGGCAGCTTTTGATTTCCTGTCCTCCCAGCTTCCAAAGTTTCTGATAAGAAATCTGTTGATAATCTTATTAAAGATTTCTTATGTGTGATCAGTTGCTTTTCTCTTACCGATTTAAAGATTCTCTGTTTTTGACTTTTGAAAGTTTGATTATAATGTGTTTTGGTGTCGGTCTCTTTAAGTTTATCTTACTTGGAGTTTGTTAGGCTACTGTGTTTGTATTCAGGTCTTTCATCAAATTTGGGAAGTTTTCAGCCATTATTTCTTCAAATATTCTCTCTTGCCCCTCTCTCCTTCTACTTTATAAATTCCACAATGCAAGGCTGGGTGTGGTGGCTCACGCCTGGAATCTCAGCATTTTGGGAGGCCGAGGTGGGAGGATCACCTGAGGTCAGGAGTTTGAGACCAGCCTGACCAACATGGAGAAACCCTGTCTCTGCTAAAAACACAAAATTAGCCAGGCATGGTGGTGCATGCCTGCAATCCCAGCTACTTGGGAGGCTGAGGTGGGAGAATCGCTTGAACCCACGAGGCAGAGTTTGTGGTGAGCCAAGATCACGCCATTGCATTCCAGTCTGGGCAGCAAGAGCAAGACTCCATCCCCCCACCCCCCACCCCCCACCACCAAAACAACAACAACAAAAAGGGAATTCCACAATGCATATGTTGGTCCACTTGATGGTCCCTTAGGCTCTGTTCACTTTTCTTCAATCTTTTTTTATTTCTGTTCCTCAAACTGGATGATTTCCATTGCCTTATCTTCAGGTTCACTGATTGTTTCTTCTGCCTGCTCAGCTTTCTCCAAATTTGACTTTGAATCCCTCTAGTTAATTTTTTATTTCACCTATTTTACTTTTCAGATCCAGCACTTCTTTTTTCTTTCTTTTTTGATTTTCTGTCCTTTATTTATATTTTCATTTTGTTCATGCATTATTTTCTTGTCTTATGCTACATCTTCCTTTAGTTCTTTGGGCACTTTTAAGACAGCTGTTTCAAAGTCTGTCAAGTAGCACATCCAGCAGGTTGTTTTTTTTCTCTCTCTCTTTAATTATTTATTATTTTTCTTTTCATTTTTTTCCCCCATGACCAAATCTTAACTTGACTATCAGGCATTTTTCAGTGAGAGTTTCTGCTGGTTCGTTTTTTTTTTATTTATTTTTATTGTTGTTGTTGAAAACTGGACATTTGAATCTACTAGTGTGGTTAACTCTAGTAATTAGATTCTCCTCCTTCCTCAGGGTTCACTGTTTTTCTGTTATTGTTTTGCTTTTTGATTATTGTAGGTTGTCTCTATGCCAAGGATCAGCCTGAGGTATAAACTTACGGTCTTCACAGAGGTTTTCTGAGCCTGAACCTTTCCCTGGGTGTGTGGTCACTCCCTAATTTTACCTATATATGCAGTTATTCTTGAATATGTTATCCTTTAATGTCTGGCTCCCAAAAGGGGAAAAAGAGAAAAATTGAGGGAGGGTGAAAAAAGGGTACCATCCCTTTAAACTTTCTGGAAGTTGCTTCAGCTTAGGGTGAGGACCTTGCTACAATGGGGGAAGGTACAGCAGTAGCTGCCAGCCTCTTTGTCTCTGTGCTGCAATCAGCCATTAGAGAACAGAGCCCCAATGTGTGTGTGTGTGTGTGTGTGTGTGTGTGTGTTTGTGTGTTTTGAGATGGAGTCTTGCTCTGTCGCCCAGGCTAGAGTGCAGTGGCATGATCTCAGCTCACTGCAGCCTCCGCCTCCTGGGTCAAGTGATTCTTGTGCCCCAGCCTCCTGAGCAGCTGGGATTATAGGTGCCTGCCACCACACCTGACTAATTTTAGTAGAGACAGAGTTTTACCATGTTGGCCAGGCTGGTCTTGAACTCCTGACCTCAAGTAATCCACCCACCTCGGTCTCCCAAAGTGCTAGAATTACAGGCATGAGCCACTGCACCCGGCCCAGACCCCCAATATTTGGAGACAGCATCCTTTTTGCCCATTCTGGATCCTGAAAGATGTGTGCAGCTTACTGTAGGAACACAAGCTGACTGCCTTGCGGGTAGTGTTGGGTAGCTGCTATTGTGCTAAGGGCTGAAATTGACTGAAATTACCTACAATTTACCATCTGGGCCTTCCTCTGGAAGTTGCAAGCCTTCAGTAGGCTCCAGAGTTCTGACATATTTACATCAGACAGATCCTGCCGCTGCAGTTGTTGTGTAGATTCCAGGTGCTTCTCATTCCACCATCTTCCCAGGATACCCTCTGACCTTCTGGATTTTGAATTCGGTCAAGCTGTTCTGTAACAGCTGGGGTGAAAGCCAACAAAGATCCTGCTAAGAAAGCTCCCTGGAAAAAAAATGTTCAAAAGTAACACAAATATCAAACTAGAAAGAAATTGATTTAGGAACCGAACCCAGGTTGTCATGGTGAAAAAAGGGGCAGAACCTTAGCTACCAAACTGCAGCCTGGGGTATGAGGTGACAACCATCGCTTTTTTAGTTTGGTTTGGCTAGCAAAGGTGGCCTTGTTATATAAATAAAGCCACTCAGGTAGTCAAAACCTTTATTTTCTTTTTTTTCTCTCTCTCTTTTTTTTCTTTTTGAGAAAGAGTCTTGCTCTGTCGCCCAGGCTGGAATGCAGTGGTGTGATCACAGCTCACTGCAAGCTCCGCCTCCTGGGTTCACACCATTCTCCTGCCTCAGCCTCCCAAGTAGCTGGGACTACAGGCGCCCACCACCGTGCCTGGCTAATTTTTTGTATTTTCAGTAGAGACGAGGTTTCACTGTGTTAGCCAGGATGGTCTCGATCTCCTGACCTCATGATCCACCCGCCTCAGCCTCCCAAAATGTTGGGATTACAGGCATGAGCCACCGTGCCTGGCCCTATGCCAGGCTAATTTTTAAAAAAATTTTTGTAGAGGCAGGGTTTCGCCGTGCTGCCCAGGTTGGTCTCAAACTCCTGAGCTCAAGTGATCCAACCACCTTGGTCTCCCAAAGTGGTGGGATTACAGGTGTGAACCACTGCACCTGGCCTCTAAATCCATATAAATCAATTATTCACACATCAAGCAGAATATTCAGGATTTTTTTCTTACAATATAAATGATGTGGAAAACTGGAGAACCAAAGAAGAACACCAAAAAACTGTTAAATTTTTCATTAGAAAGAAAATGACTTCATGACAGTTGTTAAGACAATGATAGAACTTGGGGAAATATGTATTCCTTGATGTTTTCTATGCATTTGCAATAATAAACAATGAAAATATGGTTGAATTTTAGAAAGAGATAGGCCTGTGGTATTGTCACAAGGGTATACAAATACTGAGAATGACTGCTGAGGCAGTGCTCTCCATTGGTGGTGACCTTCAGAAGAGACCTGTGTTTCCACATGGCCTAGACACCTGGAAGGCAGAGATCCTAATATTCCATGACATCCCCACCTTCTAATTCTGATTGTGACTCCAGACCATTATCTGGCACTGGGTCTTACCGCGGGCATTCTTATCAGAGTCTGAACCACAGACAGTACCTTGGAGTCTAAGCTTAGGCACCTTGTGCCTTGTTTTTGTGGCTAAGGATTCTCAGAGTTGTGGGATGCTGAAGAAGTTTATCCCAAAAGTAAGTTATGAATCAGGTCTGCTTTCTTTTGACTCATTTAACTCCTTTGTTTAATATAAAGAAATTTTATTGAGGTATAATTTACATGCTATAAAACTTACCCATTATAATTGTACAGTTCAATAATTTTTAGTAATTTACCCAAGTAGTGCAACCATTACCATAATCCATGCATTTGTTTTTAATTTATTATTTGTCTGGGTTTATTCTCCCTAGGCTCTGATTCTACTTCCTCCACAAGCTTCATCATGGCAGTATCTCCCACCGCTTGTTTTTGTCCAAGGGCAGAAATGAGCATCCTGGAAACCAATCAGTACTTGCGCTCTGAACTGGAAAAGTGCAAAGAGAACTTCTGAGACCTCACAGAGAAATTCCTGACAACCAAAGCTACTGCCTACTCCCTGGCCAATCGCCTGCAGAAATATAGTAGGTCCCATAGGGGCATGGTCACCAAAGTGATAAATGATGTCCATCTTTCCTCTGTGAAATGAAACACTGCAGACTTTATTCTCTATCAAAATTAATTTTATCCTAACTGCACTCCCAGAAAGGTAGAAGTGGGCATTTTACTCTCAATTTGCCAAGGACAGAAAAACTGAGGCACAAAGGTGTAAAGTTCCTTTCGGCCGGAACCACCATCTTCCAGTAATTCGCCAAAATGACGAACACAAAGGGAAAGAGGAGAGGCACCCGATATATGTTCTCTAGGCCTTTTAGAAAACATGGAGTTGTTCCTTTGGCCACATATATGCAAATCTATAAGAAAGGTGATATTGTAGACATCAAGGGAATGGGTACTGTTCAAAAAGGAATGCCCCACAAGTGTTACCATGGCAAAACTGGAAGAGTCTACAATGTTACCCAGCATGCTGTTGGCATTGTTGTAAACAAACAAGTTAAGGGCAAGATTCTTGCCAAGAGAATTAATGTGTGTATTGAGCACATTAAGCACTCTAAGAGCCGAGATAGCTTCCTGAAACGCATGAAGGAAAATGATCAGAAAAAGAAAGGAGCCAAAGAGAAAGGTACCTGGGTTCAACTAAAGCACCAGCCTGCTCCACCCAGTGAAGCACAGTTTGTGAGAACCAATGGGAAGGAGCCTGAGCTGCTGGAACCTATTCTCTATGAATTCATGGCATAATAGGTGTTAAAAAAAATAATAATAAAGGACCGCTGGGCTATTAAAAAAAAAAAAAAGGTGTAAAGTTTGCAGGGCGAGTGTAGTGAGGAATAGAGACTAAAACCTTGGTTTAGGCATGAAACTGTCTTTCCCTTCTCAGCAATGAATATCAGATTCTACAAACATGTAACATCACTGTTGGTTAAAACATCTCAGGATTCTATTTAAACTTTTTTAAGAGCACCCATTTGCAAAGCACTGTGCCAACAGCACCAGGGATGAAAGAAGTGATAGTATACACTATCTGCCTTGAAGGAACTTAAAACTACCTATTCTCAACTGAGTCACAGGTATGTGGAGATGCAAACTTCAATAGCAGACATGGAGAAAACTCTGTGATACCTGGATCAAGATTCTCTTCCCACGTAAGTTCAGATAAGCCATTCCTCATGTTCTGGTTAGATTGAGGGTATTTCCAGAAAAATCAGAGACTTTGTAACACCCTTTCTGTCTCTCTCTGAGTATCAACTTTACAGACAGCAAGCAACTGCAGGTTGATGTCCAGGATCAGAGCTATGAGACATATGGCCAAAAGGAGAACAAGGCCAAGTGGAACAGACTGCCATTCTCAGCAGAAGGCCAGGCCAGGTTAGGGGCTGACTCTTTCCTCTCCACAGTTAGCTCTCACATTTTTAAATCCACTGTAAAATCCCAAACCTGTTACTAATAGTCGGGGAAAGGGGAAGCTATAATGACAAGGAAACATGGGAACAAGGGCATGAGAGGAACAGGGATATTAGAAGAGGATTCTGGTTAACATTGAAATTGAGTTTGCTTTCCAATTTCTACAATTATTTTTAAATAAATCATTGTGTGGGGGGTGCTTAAAAGTTGCTGTCTAACTTATTGTCATAGAAAAGTAAAGCCAAAAGCCCACTTATGAAAGAAGTGAAAAGATGAGCTTTGGTTTGTGGAAAAACTAGTTTAAAAAAAAAAACTTCATTCATTATAATTGTAGGAAAAATATTTCTCAAGCTAGAGAAGAAGAAAGATATTACCTAAGACCTTAGTATAAAGGTATTATTGTGCAGTGATTAAAGAGCATATACCCTAGGGCCAAATTTCCTGGGTTCAAATCTAACTTATCATCACTGTGCCTCAGTTTTCTCATCTGTAATGGTAAGAGAGTAGGAACTATCTCTTTGGATAGTGGTGATGATCATATGATGATAATTCTTAAAAACCTACTGCAACAGTACCATGACAAACACTATGTGTTGGTTCTCCCTTTAAAACACTATTAGCATTTGGGCATATATCATTTGGATCTTTCTCCTCCATATACAGTTTTACACAGTTGTATACAGATAAATGTTTAAATCTTTGAAATATTTTTGAATTATTGAAACTCTTGAAACAGGAGAACCATCAGTCCTACAGTTCTTAGTATCTTCCTAAACACACAGGAAGTCATTATTTCATGCCCTTATGTTCATGTTTTACTTAAGAGGCTGTAAGCCTTGGTGAATTGGCCTTAAGATTTGAAGTCATGGCCGGGTGCAGTGGCTCACTTACTGTAATCCCAGCAATTTGGGAAGCCAAGGTGGGCGGATCATTTGAGATCAGGTGTTCGAGAGCAGCCTGGCCAATATGGTGAAGCCCTGTCTCTACTGAAAATACAAAAACTAGCAGGGTGTGGTGGAGCACACTTGTAATCTCAGCTACTTGGAAGGCTGAGGCAGGAGAATAACCTGGGAGTCAGAGGTTGCAGTGAGCTGAGATCGTGCCAGTGCATTCCAGCCTGGGGAACAAAGTGAGATTCCATCTCAAAAAAAAAAAGAAAAGAAAAGAAAAGAAAAAGATGTGGAGTCAGACCCCATGGGATGTGAATTCTGACTGCTTCATTCCAGTTGAATCATCTTGTCAAGTTACTTTATCGGCCTGTGGGCTTTTCTTTCCTCATCTCTAAAACAGGGAGTAGTTGAGAGACTGAGGAATAAAGATATGGAAATCCCAGTGTAAAGCCTGGTACTGGGGATACTTTTATCCTTGAGATAGACCCTGCCTCCTGCCCTGCAGGCAGTGACCACAGCAGCATGTCCACCCTTCCATGATGCAGGCATGTCTGTCTTTTCTCAGAGTGTGAAGAGTGCAAAGACCTTATAGAATCTGTGCTGGAGGAGGAGCTGCAGTTTCAGGAGAGGGAGCTGGCGAAATTGCCGAGGCCAGCTGCAAGGCTCCGGTAAGGAGGTACCTCTGTGGGAAGTGTATAAATACTGTTTGAAGTGGGGCAGCTCAGGCAGGTAGAACAAAGAGCAAATTTGTGCAAGGAGAAGGGTAGAAATGTATGAGGCAGGCACAGAACTAGACTAATACATAATGAGGCTATGGTCTAGATAGGTCTCTAGGGTTTTCCATTAAAGAGCATATTAGTAAAATGGAGACAGCTGCCTGCGTTGGAATACTAGCAATGTGGCTTCTATTTGTGTGTCCTTGGTCAAATTTACTGCACTTTTCTGCATGTCATTAACCTAGGCTACCTCATTTATAAAATAGAAATACTGACAGTATCTACCTTAGAGGGTTATGAATATTAAATGCACAACTGCAAGTAGTTAAAACCATCTCTAACACATATAAAACTCTGAACAACTATTTTCTGCAAGTATTATATTTGTTCCCATTTATAGATGTGGTGATTGTCATTAACATTCTCTATAACAGATATTTTCAAACTTTCCAAAGTGCCTTTCATGATAAGAAAGTTTCTCCTCCAAACTTTTTAAAAAAAGTATTATACTAGGTGGAGTATTAACTGGTAGGGTTATTGGGTAGATAGATGATTGAGCAGCTGTTGTGTGGAAAATGAATTAGTAATTCACTCAGGACCAGCATTGACTATCCTTAGAGGGTTTCAGACATAAGGTAGATTGTAGTATTTGAAACTTCTTTTAATCCTTTGTTGAAATGAAATCATAGAAGCTCAAATGTATAAAACTCACCAAAGCAGAGATATTTGATTGAAGGGGGGATAATTCTGGAGCCCCTGTTTCTCCCCAGTATGTGTCTTTACTTCCCCTGACACTTTCTAGTAACTCTATGGAATAGAGTTTGAAAGAGGACCTGCAGGTAACTACTTAGAAGAATAGCAGGGAGAAAATTCAAGCATTAGATAGGGTAGATGACTGTAAATGTTCAGTCCAGCTCTGGGATTACATGGTTCTAAACATTAACTGAATAACTACTTGTATGTGTATACATACTACTGGGTGCTGTAAGTTGAGTAATAGGTGGCACTGTCTTTAGACTCACAGGGCTCACACTCTACATTGGAACCCATGTGTATTAGTCCATTCTGACACTGCTATAAACATGTATCTGAGACTGGGTGATTTATAAAGAAAAGAGGTTTAATCGGCTCATGGTTCTGTGGGCTGTACAGGCTTCTGCTTCTGGGCAGGCTTCAGGAAACACAATCATTGCAGAAGTCGAAGGGGAAGCAGGCATGGTCTTCACATGGCCAGAACAGGAGAGAGAGAGAGAGCAAAGAGGGAGGTGCTACACTTTCAAACAACCAGACCTCATGAGAACTCACTCACTACCACGAGAACAGAAAGGGGGAAATCCGCCCCCGTGATCCAGTCACTTTCCTGCAGGTCCCTCCCCCAACATTGGGGATTACAATCCAACATGAGGTTTGGGTGGGGACACAGAGCCAAACCATATCACCATGAGAAATATTTGAACAATAATTAGACAACAATGAAATCCCATATAGAGTAATGAAATTACTACTCAGAACATTACTTTTTTGTTTTTGCGATGGAGTCTTACGCTGTTTCCGAGGCTAGAGTGCAGTGGTGTGATCTCAGCTCACTGCAACCTCCACCTCCCAGGTTCAAGCGATCCTCCTAGGTCAGCCTCCCAAGGAGCTGAGAGTACAGATGCACACCACCACACCAGCTAATTTTTGTATTTTTAGCAGAGATGGGGTTTCACCATGTTGGTCAGGCTGGTCTCAAAACTCCTGACCTAAGGTGATCTGCCTGCCTTGGCTTCCCAAAGTGCTGGGATTACAGGCGTGAGCCACTGCGCCTAGCTGGAACTTTAGTTTTAACTGTCTTCTTACTGATTATGGTCTATCTTCATGTCATTCAAAAGAATACTGCCCTTCTTGACCTTTTCACTGATTTTTCTTTTTAACTTTCAATTAATACCAGAGGTACCTGCCCAACACTTCTGAATCTGGCTTTTTTTTTTTCTGCCAGTTACTGCATAATGCTTGATGTATATTGTATGAAAATGTACTTGGGCTAAAGTGAGGAACCAAAGGGGCATCTTTTTAAAGCAAAGTTAGTAAAATAACAGACAAACCCAAGGCTGTTTCTTCATTCCTTCTGCCACAGGCAAGTCACACAACTTGTACAAGAATTCATCTTGGGCCAGATGTGGTGGCTCATGCCTGTAGTCCCAGCACTTTGGGACACCAAGGTGCACGAATCATTTGAGGTCAGGAGTTCAAGACTAGCATGGCCAACATGGCAAAACCCCATCTCTACAAAAAATATATAAATTATCCTGGCATGGTGGTGGGCCCCTGTAGTCCCAGCTACTTGGAAGGCTGAGGCAAGAGAATTGCTTGAACCTCTGCGGAGGCAGAGGCGGAGGTTGCAGTGAGTCGAGATCATGTCACTGCACTCCAGCCTGGGTGACAGAGTGAGACTCTATCTCAAAAGAAAAAAAGAAAAAAAAGAATTCAACTTGGGAGTTCCTTACAGGGATTCTAAGAGATCTCTCCTCTGAAACTTCTATAACCTCTTATTCACTACATTCCCTCTTACATTTTACTCTTCTTTCCCACCTTAGGATACATGATCCCTTAATTCAGGCTCAGGCTGAAGAACTGACCCACTTACGACAGAAGATACAGGAAGGGAGAGGTGTCTGCTACCTTTTCATCCAGCATGTGAAGAACACAGTCAAGTCTTTTGAGGGCCTTCTCAGGAACACTGGCATTGCCTACTACCAGAGACAGAGATTCTGTGAGCAACTGGTACAAGGAAGCCAGCTGACAGAGATCCTTATCAGAAAAGTTGCCACAGGTAAGTTGGCTACAGGCTCTAAAGACCCTTAGCTCCTCCCAAGTGCCCCAAAGTGGGGAGAGAAAATGCAAAGTTATCTCCATTGTAGATTTTATTTTAGTTTTGACTATGGTCCTTAATCTGCATTCTATTGTTTTCTCTTTAGAGCACTCAGGTAATCACTTTTCATATTCTTTCAAGAGTTCTGAGTTTTGTTTTTTATTATGAGACAGAGTCTGCTCTCTAACCCAAGCTGGAGTGCTGTGACACAATCTTGGCTGACTGCAATCTGTGCCTCCTGGGCTCAACCAATCCTCCCACCTCAGCCTCCCAAGTAGCTGGGACTACAGGTGTGTGCCACCACGCCTGGCTAATTTTCGTATTTTTTGTAGAGACGGGGTTTCTCCATGTTGCCCAGGCTGGTCTTGAACTACTGAGCTCAAGTGATCCACCTGCTGTGGCCTCCCAAAATGCTGGGATTACAGATATGAGCCACTGTGCCTGGCCTGAGAGTTCTTAGTTTCAATCAGTAAGAGAGATAGAGTATAGTGGATTACTTCATCTTGATGAGCATAAGAACTCACCTTCATTTCTGGAAGATATTTTTACTGGATGTAGGATTCTAGTTGACAGTTTGTGTTTTTAAAAAGTGTTTGAAAAGTGATATTCCACTGTCTTCTGGCTTACATTGTTTCCAACAAGAAGTCTGCCATAATTCTTATTTTTGTTCCTCTGTACATAATATGTCTTTTTTCTCTGGCCGCTTTTGAGATTTTCTGTTTATCACTGGTTTGAAGCAGTTTGGTTAAGATAAGACCTTGTATAGTTTTATCTTTTACATATTGTTTTACTTTATTTAGTTTCTTGCATCTGCATGTTTATAGTTCTCATCAAATTTGAATAATAATGACATATATAGTCTTATCTATGGCATATACGATATATTATATTTGGCATATATACATCAAATATATATAATGTATATTCTATTCTTTCTCTCTATCCTCTCCTTCAAAGACTCCAGTTATATTTGTATTAGCTGCTTTGAAATTTTACCACAGCTGACTAATGGTCTGTTCATTTTTGTTGTATCTATTTTTCTCTCTTTGTTTCTTTCTATTTCCATGTCTTGGAATTGATTAATCTTTCTTTAGCGGCATCTAATCTGCTGTTAATCCTATCCAGTGTATTTTCATCTCAAACTTCATTTTTCATCTAAATTTAATTTATGTCTATGTCATTCTTCATCATTTCATATTTTGCTCTAGCTTCTTTATTTTATTTTATTCTATTTTTTGAGACAGAGTCTCACTCTGTTGCCCAGGCTGAAGTGCAGTGGTGAGATTTTGGCTCACTGCAACCTTCACCTCCTGGGTTCAAGTGATTCCTGTGCCTCATGTGCCTCAGCCTCCTGAGTAGCTGGGGTTACAGGCACATGCCTCCACACCCAGCTAATTTTCATATTTTTCAGAGAGACAGGGTTTCACCACATTGGCCTGGCTGATCTCAAACTCCTGACCTCAGGTGACCCACCCACCTTGGCCTTGCAAAGTGCTGGGATTACAAGCATGAGCCACCACACCGGCCTAGCTTCTTTAATACAAGGAATGTAGTTATATTTGTTTCAGTGTGCTTGTCTACAGATTCTGTCATCTGTGTCCTTTTTATTGTTTTTTAATTCTCACCTGATGTGTCCTTTCTAAGTCAGTTTATGTAGATTGATTTTTTTTCTGCTTCTTTTCATGGATTATAGTTTTCTGTCTCTCTGCATTCCTAACATTATTTGATTTGGGGTTAGACATTGCAAATTGTAACTTATTGAGTGCTGGATTTTTTTGCATTTTGTGTTAAAATTCTTTTAGCTTTGTTTTGGTATACAATAAAGTTACTTAAAAATAATTTTCATCTTTTCAAGCTGGCTTTTTAATTTTTTTAGGCAGGATAAGAGAAGCTATTAGTCAACAGCTATTTTTTTCCCACTATGGAGGCAAAATGACTTTTAAGAGACTAGACCTTATTTTTTAGAGTAGTTTCAGATTCACAGCAAAATTGAGCAGGAAGTACAAAAAGTTCCCATATACCCCCTGCCTCCACACATGCATATCCTCCTAGACTATCAACATTTCTCTCCAGAATGGCACATTTGTTACAGTTGATGAACTTACATTGACATGTCATTATCACACAAAGTCCATAGTTTACATTGGGGGCAATACTATTTTGAAGATTCTAAGCCAGTGATCTCCCACAGATTTGGCACCAGGGACTGGTTGCATGAAAGACAATTTTTCCACAGACAAGGTGGGGGTGAGGTGGTAGGGGTTGGGAATTGGGTGTTTTCAGTATGAAACTGTTCCACCTCAGATCATCAGGCACTAGTTAGAGTCTCATAAGGAGCATGCAACATAGATCCCTGGCATGTACAGTTCACAATAGGGTTTGTGCTCCAATGCTAATCTAATGCCATCGCTGATCTGACAGAAGGCTGAGCTCAGGTGGTAATGCTTTCTCACTGGCTGCTCACCTTCTGCTGTGCAGCCCCATTCCTAACAGGCCATGGACCAGTGCTGGGGGTTGGGGACTCCTGTTCTAACCAATGCTCCCTCTGTTAAAAGGGATTTTCACTCTAGATGATGGAAACACCAAGTGTTGCAAGCTCTGTGTGAGCTACAGAGATTATTCCTTTTGGGAAGTTCTTTGCCCTGCTTTGCATAATTTCCTCAAATACATGTACTAATCAGTACTTAGCTGAAGATTGAAGACAGATATCCAAGACATTCTATCTGTGCAGCAACCTAGTCTCTAGTCTGTCCTGTGGTGTCTAGCCACCCTGACTTCTTCAAACTTACTACCAGGCTCTGCCTGGGTCCTCCCTCCCTGCTCTATCTCAGGCAGCAAACTGGAGCAATCATAGGGCTCACCTCTTTTTTTTATTATAGTACTGCACTATATCCAATGTTGAAGCTAGAGTTTAAAATACTTTTTCCAGTTTCTTAGTTGTTTAAGGTGGAGGACAAATCAGGTCCTTATTACTCCAAATTGGCCAGAAGCAGAAGTCTCCATTCCATCTTTGTGGTCAGAAAGAAGAGTATGACAGAAGGCAACTTGTTAGAATGGGAAGACCCATGGGCTAAGAATCAGCATTACCTAGGCTCTAGTCTCAGCACCGTATTTACTAACTTTGTGCAAGTGATTGATCCTTCTTGAATTTCTGTTTCCTCATTTGTAAAGTGGGTCAAATCATAATTCCACAGCTGCTGTACAGATCAGTTGAAGTAGTATCTTAATGTTCATGAGTGTATTTCTCTTTCAGGGTTATTTATTTATTTATTTTCAGGTCCCAATAAACTGTCCAAATCTTTTGGGGTTAGTTCAGGCACTGTATATAGTAGAAGCTGGTGTTAGAAAAGTTGATTTATACTGGAATATTTTTTGTAGAATCAACCCAATGCTCACTAACAAACTGAGAAGAAAAAAAAAAGAATTACCCTCAAGAACATCTGAGGAAGCACAACAGGGACAGACTTGAAGGCATCTGAGCAGTCCTCTGGTTTTGGAGTAGAGGTAGGACAGGGCTATTTGTCCTCTCAGAGACTGGAGCAGGTTCTGTGTGTGAGTACCAATGGGACAAACAGTCATGGTCTGGCAACCAGCCTGTAGCAGGAAGGAAGGTTACAACTGGAGAAGTGCAAAGGGCAGCCAGGCAAGTATTCTTTGAGCTGGGGAACAAAAGACATTTTAAACTTTTTGCTCTGCTTCAGGCAGCTGACATCATGGTGATGATTCACCACATCAGGAACACCCTGTCCAGTGGGCTCAGGCAAGCCTGCCACACCACTTCTCTAAAGACACAACCTGAGGCCTCCTGCAATAATTCTCACAGAGCATTCTGAACACACGTGTAAAGTGTTATGTCCCTGATCATATAGGCCCCATGTGTGCAATGTGTGAAATGGGACCTGCTTAATTTCTGAGTAGCTCTTTCTAATTTTGGTTTGCAGAAAATCACAACGGTAAGAAAAATGAAGACAGGCAAAAGCCACTGGCTCCCAGGTAACTCTAAATGATGAAGGGGCTGATAATGGACTGACCAAATCTAGAGAGAATTCCAGAAGCAAGGACTCAAGAGGTGAAAGATCCCAGATCTAGAAAAAGCAGAAACTGCTGATTGTTCCTTTTTTTGTTGACTGATTATACAATGTGTCCTTTTAAAAATGGTTCTCTGTTCTCTTTGCAATTCTTGTATTGGTTCCTAGTTTCTAGTAATTTCTCACACTTAGTTAACTAGTCAGTCTTACCGAAAAGTAAACGAACCAGGAATCCCTGGTTTCTGTATCTTTAAAACCTATAGGGTTACAAACCAAAGTGAGATGCCTATCTGGTTTCTGCACAGTTGTCCTGAATTATGTTGGCAGATATTTTATAGCCAGAAATTTACCTTGAAAACTAAATTGAAACCATACCAAGCATTTAGAGCTAGGGGTCTAAAATCTGCAAAAGCCCTGGGAGGTTGCATTGTCTCAAGAGCCAGTATTCAATGGACCACTCCACATCATATTAAATAAAATTTGAACACAGCATTTTGAAGCCAATAGTATGGGTCACTGTGTGTCCTGTGTGCCCTGAGCATATTGTAGAGTAGTTGTTGAGGCTGCTGCCTTATCTGTGTGTTATGAGGTCAATGCACTGATCACTTGCTGTTTTCACTTCTATACTAACTCTAGGCACACTCTACTCCCAGTCAAAAGTGGACTGTATACTTCCTCTTTGATGTGATGGTCCCTTTGGGTTTGGTGCCTCTTCCATGAGCTTCAGATCAGAACTAGCTCTGAAGCTGTGGTTCCAGGCTGCCTTGGTTTAATACCTTGTCTTGCCTACTCCACCTGGCTCAAGAGGGAGGTCCAGGAGGAAGAAATGGATGAAGTCCTGGAGGACTCACTAGATGAACAGTATCTGACTCATTCCAGCTGCCATGACTCCCACCAGCTTCCCAGCAGCAATGCCTTCCTCTTTGATGCACAGGAAGACCCCTCTGCTGTGGATATAGCCAGTAAGTGCTCCTTTGATAAGAAAAATAAAGCTCCATCAATCTCTCAGTAGCTCCTACATTCTACATGCTCACCACCTCTGTCTAAACTGAGAGATGTTATTCTCTGCAGGCAGGCCCTAAACATTCACTTTAAAAAAGTGATTAGGCTGAACACAGCTCTGGGATCAAGTCTCAAGTACAGGTCCCTGGTGGGTAAGGCAGACTATCTGCCACTACTGCCACACATGTACAAATCCGTTTAACAGATCTTCTTTTTAAAATGGGACATCTTATCTTTCCTGAAATATATATATTTTTTGAGACAGGGTCTCTTGTTCTGTCACACAGGCTAGAGTGCAGTGGCATGATCTCGGCTCACCACAACCTACAACCCATGGTCAAATGACCCTCCTACCTCAGCCTCCTGAGTAGCTGAGACCACAGATGCATGCCACTACTCCTGGCTATTTTTTTGCCTTTTGGTAGAGACAGGTTCTTGCCTTTTTGCCCAGGCTGGCCTCAAACTCCTGAGCTCAAGCAATTCACCCACCCCTGCCTCCCAAAGTGCTGGGATTGCAGATGTTAGCCACTGCATCCACCCTTCCTGAAATATTCCTGATAATTATAGTTCCTGAACAGTTTTCCCAAGCTCTTCTAGCCATCCAAAGAATGTTGGCAGGCTTGTCCATATGTTTGGAGGTGCAGTTATAATGGTTCCTGGGTTTCAAGCTCCAGTCTCCATCTCCCCTCAGATGCTTGCTTTCCCATAAGGTTCCATCTGACTACTGGAATATCAGGGGATTTCCACAAAGACAAGACTTTGATCTTGGCAACCCTTTGGTAAATAGCCAGGGTTCTCAATCTTTGTACAGCACCAAGGTATTTTTAAGACATCTGTTAGTTTAGTCTCAGTGTTGTAATTCCATCTAAATAAACAATGAGGCTATCTGCTGGAGAAAAGGCTGAATCTAAGAGCAATGCCACCAGCATGCCCTCTTCCCAGAATAACTCCATGCTAGCCATTGGAGCTTCATTAACTATATAAGAGCCCTTTGTGTTGGTAGCCTCACTGGTGTGAGTATAGATTAAAACCTTGACCTATATCTCCTCTCCCTTACTTGAATGTTTGACTTCACTTTGGGGGCAAAAGTTTGGATTGTTAGGAGATTATATGCTTTATATACTCTTCTATGCAATAAAAAGAGATTGTATTAATTCACTCATTGAGCTTTCATAGTAATATAAGCCATATTAGGCTTGTCATTCTGTCAGTGATGGGTGTAAGTATGTGGCTTTAATTAGTCATACCATCTTCTGACAAAGGTATCCTTGTTTCTCTTTCCAATTTCACAATAAGGTGCAGAAGAAGGTCTTTACCATCTGTTAAAGATGTTCAGGGCTGGGCACGGTGGCTCACACCTATAGTCCCAGCCCTTTGGGAGGCCTAGGTGGGTGGACCCCTTGAGGTCAAGAGTTCGAGACCAGCCCGGCCAACATGCTGAAACCCTGTCTCTACTAAAAATGCAAAAATTAGCCAAGCATAGAGGTGCATGCCTGTAGTCTCAGCCACTTGGGAGGCTGAGGCATGAGAATCCTTTGAACCTGGGAGACAGAGGTTGCACTGAGCCAGGATGGTGCCTCTGTACTCCAGCTTGGGTGACAGAATGAGACTCTATCAAAAAACAACAACAACAACAAAATATGTTCAGGAGAGAGATTTTGTAGAGAAGAGGATATTCCCTAATACCTATAAGTCATCTCAAGGAGGTGGTCGTACCTTTCCTAGTGCTAGAAAAGCCCTACTCAGAGACCTTCAGCGTTTTCCCACCTCCTGTCAACCTGCCTTATACTTCCCATATCTCCATGTGGGAGGCATCCCTGTGGAGTTTGCTTAGCACTTGGCCATGCTTTGTTTGAAACCTTAAAAGCTCTTAAAGAAAGTTGCCTTATGTTCCCTGATGAGAAGATGAAGTTGGCAAAAGAATGGTGAAAGGCAGGGATCTTGATGAGAGGCCCCTGACTACCCCTTTAGTGATCAGCATCTTCATTTCCCATCTCATTCCATGTCCTGGTGGAATGGTTGCAGAAGATGAGATCCAGAGCCAGCGGCAGCACCTGAAGGAGACCCTTTTCATCAACAACTGCCTGTGAGAAAAGCTTGAACGTCAGCAGCTTTGATGAAGAAAATGGTAGGAGAGGCCCAAGTCGGCCTGCTTCTGGCAGTATGTATTTTTCTAAAGGAGTGTGACTGGGGCAGAGTTTTATAGATTTCAAGCACTTTGACATACTTTACTTCACTTATTGATTACAAATGTCCCAGCTAGAGAGGTAGGGCAGCTACTATCATTCCTATTCATAGGTAAATAAATAGGCTTAAAGATTTGCCTCCATCTTAGAGGTATCTACCTCTAAAATCATTCTTGTGATTCCTAAGCTGTCTGCTGTTTTCTGTCTGGGGCTGTACACTGCCTGCTGTCTCTCTGCTTCCTACGTGATTGGCATTCAGTAGAACCCAGGTTTCTGAGCACCTCATGTAGCAGAATGAGAGTCTCCTCTGCTGCCATCCTCATCAGCTTCCCTTATGTCTTGGTTACTCTTCATTTTACCACCCAAAGGTGGTTCTCTCCAACCCCCCTCCTCTTAGATTGCTCTCACACAGAGGCCATCATTTCATAACATTGTGCTGGGCCAGAAGAACCGTAACCAGGTCCCTTCCCATACCAAAGCAGCAACTATTTTGGAAAAGCCTCCTTCATATTGCAGCCATTGGACATGATAATACATGTGATGTGCTGGCATTTGTTGAGAATCATGTGAAAATTAAGCTTCCACCCCATCACACTAAAGTTCCAGCCCTCCACGGGTTTTTCCCTAGGCTAAGATAGAGAGGAAGAACATGAAATGTGCAGAAAGCATTCTCTTAAGCAAACGTGTATAACTTGCCTAAATTGTAATTATTTCCTGGAACAGGATGCACCTCTAACCTCTACAGGCAGATCATAGATTCCATTGTCCAGCTGTATAATGAAAACAGAGTTCTCAGAGAAGAATACCCGAGACTCCCCCGACTTGCCTGAATCAAATTTCCAGAGGTAAGTGGTGAAAGGCCACAATATGAAGTCACTCTCAGATGGGTCCCTTCTCTTGCCACACTCCGCTGTAGAAACAAAAGAGGACAGGGAGGCCAGAGCTGCTCAAAACCTTATAACCCACAATTCTCATAGTTATTCTCAACTTAGAGAGGGCTGCTTTCTAGACGCACCCTCTCCAGGCCCCCAGACTGCCAGGCTCCAGGAATAAGTAGCTCTGAGAAATACAGTATTTTGGTGCAAGCCACACTCCACTATTGCAAATTGGAGAAGAGAAGGACAAACTTAAAAGGTGAAAAGATTTAAGAGAACAACATGGTGAAACACAGTCTCTACTAAAAATACAAAACTTAGCTGGGCATGATGGCACGTGTCTGTAGTCCCAGCTACACGGGAGGCTGAGGCAGGAGAATCATTTCAACCCAGGAGGCAGAGGTTGCAGTGAGCCAAGATTGTGCCACTGCATTCTAGCCTGAGTGGCAGAGCATGACTCCATCTCAAAAAAAAAAAAAAGAAAAAGAAAAAGAAAAGAAAGAAAGAAAATATTTAAGAGAACAGTTATTTTAACTGAATACATTTTGTCAAGATTAAATCAACTTTCCCCTAGAATACTGAAAGAATAAGCAATCACAATTTAGATTCTAAGTTACTGGTCTTTGAGAAAGTGTGAAAACCAAAAAGGTGCCACGAGCCAAAAAAGAGCAAAAGTCCTAATTTTCAAACTGATGAAAATAAAGTACTAAAAAATTGAAATCATCATAGTTCATCTTGGTCCTTGGCAAAATACAAATTTATTGATTGAAATTATAATATCCTAGCTACCTTATTGTGCCTAGCTCTTACCACTGAGGAGAAAAACCAAACGCAAACAAAAGTATGTTCAAATTGGCAAAAATGTTTACAAACCTGCAAAATCTCTTCAGCCTATCCCTTAAACTCCAGACTTGGTATTTACTAAGCTCTGCTGTGTACAATACCCACCTTAATATCCATTCTTGCACAAGTTCTATTAGGTATAAGCCAAGATCACATGGGATTTTTTTTTTTTTTTTTTTTTTTTTTTTTACCCTCTCATGCCTATGTTTGCTTTTGCTTCCAAAGACCCTTCTGAGTAAGGACTGTCCTCAGACTACTGGAATCACTTAGTCACAAGCTTGCCTGAGGCTCAGAGCTGGCAATACCTGGGAGTTTATGTCAATCCCACAGCACCCAGCAACCCTGCCTGCAAAGTATTTACCCATGATTGACAGGTGCAGGTTTATGAAAGCCCAGCTCCTTGACTTGAGGGGTGCCTTTGTGGTGAATTAGCTTTGGGAAAAGGGAATCCAGAGGCCAACTTTGTAAAAATCCAGATAGGTAAATGGAAAGAAATCTTTGCCTTGGAAGTCCAATTGAGAAAGATACTGATTTACTTTGGACTGTGAAAAGAGAAACTAAAATCTTTACTTTCTCATGGGAAAGAAGCCTATGGTGAAAGAGAAACAGAGAATGGTGGGAAATAGGGTGGGTCTACTCAGTAGCTTTAAACCATTCTGTCATATTATAAAGCCTGGTGAGGTTTTAACTAAGTGCCTGGACTCTACACATAGAGATTCTGATATAAATCCCTCCAGGTGGGTAGAAGCCACTAGTCGTCTTAAAAAGCTCCCAAGTAATTTTAACATGTGGCTAAAGATGAAAAGGACCAACTATCTACTAGAATGTCAAGTCACCAGCATAGCAGTGTCCCAAATGTGCAGCTACCTCATAGAAAAGGCTTAACCCCACCCATTGATGGAATTTGCCTTCCACTCTCCGTGGTCTTGTTTGCCTAGCATGGAGAAAAAGAGAAGACAAAAAGAGGTAGATGGATAGATTGAACCTATAATTTGCCTATGTAGAGCAGTTTCTCGAACTTTTCTGACCACAAGATGCAGTGAGAAATATATAATTCTTTGTGATCAGTTTTTAAAAAACCTTTTATTATGTGTAATCCACCCTTCCTAGTATTTAAATAAAGCCTGTAGTAGTAAGCAGTCCACTATATTGATTTCACAACCAATAAGTTGTTCAGAATTGCAATCAGAAAATTTTTACTTTTGGCCAGGTGTGGTGGCTCGCGCCTGTAATCCCAGCACTTTGGGAGGATTACCTGAGGTCGGGAGTTTGAGACCAGCTGGACCAACATGGAGGAACCCTGTCTCTACTAAAAATTTTTTTAAAAATTAAAAAAAAAATTAGCTGGGCGTGGTGGTACCTGCCTGTAATCACAGCTACTTGGGAGGCTGAGGCAGGAGAATTGCTTGAACCCTGGGGGTGGAGGTTGTGGTGAGCCAAGATTGTACCATTGCACTCCAGCCTGGGCAACAAGAGCAAAACTGTCTCAAAAAAAAAAAAAAAGAAAGAAAGAAAGAAAGGAAAAGGAAAAGAAAGAAAGAAAATAAAATTGTTTTCACTTTTGCTCCGCCTTTTCATCAAGCAAAATCCCAAAAGAACATTTACTGTAAAAGAACATTGACTATAAACATCTTTCTGTGAATCCTTATTTCTGTCCCAGCCACCATGACCCAATAATCTCTAGAGCCTGTTAGTGTTCTCCAGATTAAAGCCTTCCCTCTAACTGCTCCTAAACTCTGTGATGTAGTGGAAAAAGTTTGAGGTCTTGATTCTCATCCCAGGTTTTTCACCTACAGATCATATGGCCTTAGCCTCTTGACACCATTGTCTCCTTATGGCCAAAGATGGAACTGTACTTGGGTGGTATCTGAGCACCCTGTTGGCTTTGACATTCTAGGGCTCTTCCCTTGGCACCACTCCCTTATTTAAAAGGAATAGGATGTGGACTTAGGAGGGTTATTTCTCTGCAAACTATCCTCTCTTTCTTATAACAAGCTATTTCTGAATGTGCACATTTGAGGCTAAGCAAATCCCTTCCTGGGAGGTGTGAAAGACCTTTATTTCTCTCCAGAGGAGTATTATGGAGGTGGTGGAGACCTAGCTAACTCATCTGCAGCAGCTTTGAGCAAGGCTTTTAGAATCATAAGGTGGCTGGGGTCCTGTGTCCTACACCACAGGCCAGCTAGTTCATTTCAGGAGACTTTCTTTTCAATCTATTATTACTATCTTCTTCTAGACTGTAGTTCACTACCAGAGATTATCCACTTAGCTGCACTCAGTTTGCACCTGGCCTTTATCACCACTTAGCTCTCACTCCAGCCTCAGTTATGTATCAGCAAGACCTCACCAAAGATTATTGTTTCATTGTATGTGTGTGTGTTTTTGTTTGTTTCAGGTAACAACTAATGTTGGAACTATGGAAAGCTCTTCTCTACTTTTAACAAAGCTTAGTCACAAACAGTTCCCCAGTTGATGAGAAAAACTAAAACAGCAGAACAATTGAAAGTCCAAATCTGAAAGCTCCATCTCTGAGAAGCAAATTTTACAGCCACTCCAGATTTGTATTCCAAATGGATAGTTTGATTGTAGAAATCACATCCCTTCAGCCTGCAAATGTGATAACTGCCCTAGGCATCTAGACAGTGATGCCTAGATCCATAGATAATCCCCTTTCCCCCAACCTATATATAACTGGAGTCAACAGCAGCTAGAGAAAAATGGCAAGGACTTGGAATCAAGATTAAGTTAGAATAACACTGCTGTAGACTGTTTATCAGCTCTTCAGCATATGTCCATTTTCCTTGAAGAATGAGCATTTAGAAACCTCTGTCAATAAAGTTTATTTTACACACATTCTCTTGCCTGATTTTTTTGGACAAATCACAACTATAAAACTTTCTTGCTCCAGCTAAAAGCGGGAAACTCAGTCACATATGTGTTCACCACATGTATACCACAGAATGGTAGCAACCAGTCTGAATGCATCACTTGATTCCAAAATTAAATGTTAGCACTCAGTAGTGAAACTACATGTGTCTCCAACTCTGGAAGCCCCAGGCAAGATACTCCTGTTTCCTGCAAGGAAACAGATCTATAAGCAGGGCAGCAGTCTCACACATGTACATTCCTGGGAAACCCAAGGAAACAATGATAGTGACGCAGGACAGGCGAGCCCCAAAACTGGTTTGTAGCCTGGGAAATTTCTCCCAGACTGTAGTTTCCTTGGCTTTGCCAAGGAAAGAATTCAAGGGCAAGCCGCTGGTGAGAGAAAGCAACTTTTATTGAACTGGTGCTGCTACTTGCAGAGCAGGGCTAATACTGCCCATAGGCAGTGTGCCCAGAGTTGGTGCCTGTGGGATGCTAGCTAGTTGTATTTAGACCCACTTTTAATTACATGCCAATTAAGAGGTAGGTTATTCAGAACTTTCTGGAAAAGGGGCAGGGAGTTTCCAGAACCATATAAAGTAACTTCCAGGCCATTGCCAAGGTGTGTTGCCATGACATTTGTAAACTGGCCATGGTCCCAGTGTTAGTGTCTTTATGCTCATAAGCAGTGAGAGCAACTAGAGGTCACTTTCATCATCATCTGCTGGTTTCAGCAGGCTTCTTCACTGTGCCCTGTTTTGACCAGATCCTGCTCTCTTCAATGGGGTTGTGACTGGAAAATAAGTCCTTCTGCTCTCCTACCTCATTTCCCCATCAGAGATTATATACTCCTCCTTAATATTAAGGGGCTTGCAGAAGGGTGGAGGTTCATCTTCTGTAACTGCTTCCTGCTGATGTTATGGGCATAGACCCTGCCTAGCATTGGAGAAGTAAATTCTCTGGATACCTGTTCTAAAAGGCCCAAAGGCAGGATGTCTTTATTTTCTGGGTCAGAAGAGGGGATGGGTTGAAAGCCTTGTGCCAGCATCATCTTTACATGGAATTATTGTAATCTAGAAGACACAAAATTTACAAGGAGGTTAAACAAGCAAGGACCAAAGATTAGTAATAACAAGATATCTGTTAAAGGTCCTAGGAAGGGTAAAAACCAAGTGTCTGCTGGTAGAGATTCCTTTATTGAATTCCATCAGCAGGGCAAAGCGGTAAGAGAGAAAACATTATAATTAGGAGTAAGAGAAAAACTTTCATGTTCATCCACAGCATCATGTTATTAATATTTATCTGTGCATTTGCAAAACAATAGCTTTAAGTCTTCTGGAAGTTTGCAAGTATAGGTCATGGCATCTTCCTCTGACATCTGTGAGGACTCATAAGAATCTTTGAGGCTGGGCACAGTGGCTCATGCCTGTAATCCCAGCACTTTGGGAGGCTGAGGCAGGCATTTCACAAGGTCAGGAGTTCAAGACCAGCCTGGCCAACATGGTGAAACCTTGTCTCTACTAAAAATACAAAAAAAAAAAAAAGTTAGCCAAGCATGGTGGCACGTGCCTGTAATCCCAGCTACTCAGGAGGCTGAGGCAGGAGGATTGCTTGAACCCAGAAGGTGGAGGTTGCAGTGAGCCGAGATCGAGCCATTGTACTCCAGCCTGGGCAACAGAGCAAGACTTCATCTAAAAAAAAAAAAAAAAAATTAACTTTGGAGTTTAACAGCAGTGGGAGTGCTTAATAATGCCTGATAGGGGCCCTTTCCATTTTGGTTGTAATTGATTCTTGGGGGACCCTTCTTTCTAAGTTTTTAGTAAGACTAAGTCTCCTGGTTGAATGGGGGAGTTAATCCTTTTCCTTGTGGGAGGTTACGTTTCATTTCCATATGATTGAAGGGCCTTTTGAACCCGGCCTAAGTTGATAATCTATGTGTCTCTTCATCAAACAGGAGGTCTAAAGTTAAAAAGGGGCTTCCGAGCTGTTCAGGCGACCCAGTGCTCGGTTGGCCCAGGCCGCGCTTAACTGTCGGGAGCCCAGGCCATGAGGCAGCCCGGGCCTTCTGCAGTGTGAGGCGCCAGGCCTCTCATGGCGCTCCGCTGACGGGCTGCGGGCGGGCAGGCGGGAGGCTTAGTGTGGGTCGCGGTGGCGACCCCCGCCGCCGGCCGTGGCGGCGGCATCATGAACATAGACGTGGAGTTCCACATCCGGCACAACTACCCCTGGAACAAGTTGCCGGCCAACGTGAGGCAGTCATTAAGTGGAGATGGCTCATCATGGAGGTCTTCATCTTTGTCTTCACATCAAGTAGGCTGAGGAGGAGGAAATGCAGAAAGTATTGGTCTTGCTGTTCAGAGTGGCAGAGGAGAAAGAAAATCCCAGCCGTCTTGGAAATTCACAGACAGAATATGAAAATCAAGTTGTCCTGTACAGTATCTACAATCAGTTACGATACAGAAATAACTTAAACATGTCAAGAAAGATGAACGCAGATACTATGAGGAACTGCTAAAGTACAGCCGAGATCATCTCATGCTGTACCCTTACCATCTATTGGATATTATGGTGAAGGGCTTGAGGATAACACCATTTTCATATTACACTGGGATTATGGAGGATATTATGAACAGTGAGAAAAGTTATGATTCATTGCCCAATTTTACTGCTGCTGACTGTCTAAGTCTTCTTGGCATAGGAAGAAACCAGTATATTGATCTCATGAATCAGTGTAGATCATCAAAAAAATTCTTCAGAAGGAAAACAGCCCGTGATCTTCTACCAATAAAGCAAGTGGAAATTGCCATAGAGACATGATGGGTGGTGCAGGCTGGATATATCACAGAAGATGACATCAAGATATGCACTTTGCCTGAGAAATGTGCTATTGATAAGATCGTTAATTCAGGCCCTCAACTCCCTGATCACTAGATTACAATGTAGTACATAGTTTGTATAACAAAGGATTTACTTATCTGGATGTACCAATGTCTGATGACAGTTGTATAGCAGTTGCACCTCTTGAAGGTTTTGTAATGAATTGAGTGCTTATTTTGTTTATTTTGAAACTCTACTCTGTAAGATATTTGTTTCAATAGATGAGCACACAAATGTGTCAGAGCTTGCAAATGTCCTTGAGATTGACTTATCCCTGGTTAAGAATGCTGTTTCAATGTATTGCCTATTGGGCTTTGCCCATAAGAAGGGACAAGTAATAAATTTGGATCAACTTCATTCATCATGGAAGAATGTTCCATCCATAAACAGATTAAAGAGTACCTTAGATCCACAGAAGATGCTGTTGTCATGGGATGGAGGGGAAAGTAGGAGGCCTGTACAAGAAGCTTCATCGGCAACTGACACTGATACAAATATTCAAGAAGATCCAGCTGACACAGCCAGTGTAAGCAGCCTGAGTCTGTCTACAGGACACACGAAGCACATCGCATTCCTGTTTCACTCCACCCTTACTGCCTTCTTAATGACGGGAAATCTTTCACCAGTTCAGAGCACTGGTGAAGGAGAAGCACAGAGATATTTTGATCATGCACTTACTCTGAGAAACACAATACTGTTTCTGCGTCATAACAAAGATCTAGTTACCCAAACTGCACAGCCAGACCAACCCAATTATGGTTTTCCTCTGGATCTCTTACGCTGTGAAAGCCTTCTTGGTCTGGACGCTGCAACTTGCAGCAGAGTTCTAAACAAAAATTACACGCTGCTTGTTTCCATAACTCCCCTCACCAATGAAATCCGGCCTGTCAGCAGCTACACCCCTCAGCACATTGGACCAGCTATCCCAGAAGTCAGCTCTGTCTGGTTTAAACTGTACATTTATCATATCACTGGACAAGGACCACCATCCCTTTTCTTGTCCAAAGGTACAAGACCTCGAAAACTGCCAGATATATTTCAGAGTTATGATCGATTGCTAATAACATCTTGGGGTCATGATCCTGGAGTAGTTCCTACCTCAAATGTGCTCACTATGTTGAATGATGCTTTAACACATTCTGCAGTTTTAATTCAGGGGCATGGTCTGCATGGGATAGGAGAAACTGTCATGTCTCATTTCCATTTGATGAAACAGAACTACAAGGAGAGTTCACTCATGTCAATATGGGTGTTCATAAAGCATTGCAGATACTAAGGAACAGAGTGGACTTACAACATCTCTGTGGATATGTCACCATGTTGAATGCTTCCAGCCAACTTGCAAATAGAAAACTCAGTGATGCTTCTGATGAGAGAGGAGAACCTGATTTAGCTTCTAGCTCAGATGTAAATGGGAGTACAGAGTCATTTGAAATGGTCATTGAGGAAGCAACTATAGATTCAGCAACAAAGCAAACCTCTGGTGCCACAACAGAAGCAGACTGAGTTCCTCTCGAGCCGTGCTTTGGAATTCCACTGTTCAGTTCCGAATTAAACTGGAAAGTTTGTTGGAAAATTGCTATACATGGCCTTTGCAGAAAAGAGAGCCTTCAAAACCTCTTACATTCCAGCAGAAAACTCTCTCTGCAAGTCCTTAACTTTGTTCACTCATTCCAGGAAGGTGCTTCAACACTGGATATTCACACAGAGCCCAGTTTTTCAAGTTTGCTTTCACAGTCATTGTATGCTGACATGGGTGTTCCACTTCCTGCAAAAAATTTAATATTTAAAGATGGTGTCTTATCAGAACAGAGTGGACGGTCACCTTGCTCACTTCTTATTGCTAATCTCTATTTGCAATAATTTGGTTACACCATTTGTTGCTCACACTTTCTGCCTTTTTTCTTTCTTAACGTTAGCTTTAGAGTGTCAGCCACTAAAAAGCATCCTGCTGCTGCGGAGCAATTCTTGCTTTACTAATATTAAAATTTTGGGGAACATATTCATGTTTTCTGAAGTTTTGCTCATTATTGCACATCTTATTGCAACAAAGTGCTTTTTAGCAGCCAGCACTGTATTTTTTACCTTGAGACAATCTGCATTTCTTTTATAAAACTAAGTATATACTTTATAGGCTTTATGATGACTGTTATGTTTATAAGCAGTCACTATGAAAATTGCAATGATAATTTTATATGTTAGTTTATCAAACATCAATCTTGTTTAATTTTATATTTTGTTACCTACACTTTGGGGGATCAAGGGAAGAGATGCAACTCTTCCTCTGAAAAGGCTTCTTGGTACTTAAAGTAGTAAAACTATAAAACAATAAACATCCAGTATTGGGAGATGATATGATAGGGCATTATGAATTCCTGTGGGTGTCTAAATTATGTATGTCAGTTGGACATTGTAGAAGGTATGTAAATCAGCATGGTTATGTATAACTTAACCTTGATTTATAAGGTCTTAATTCAGATTATGACTATTCATTGACATCTCATGAGAAGCTTTAGAAAACTTTCTATTTTTAAACACCATTTATATGTGGACTTCTGTTGTCACTGACTTGGGCTTTATATTTTCATAGAGTCTTTATGGAAAAAATAGAATTTATTTTCCACTCTTGTAGCTATAGCTGCTGCACACTTTCACCCTGATTTATTTTTTTGTTTCTTACCTTTGATGTTTTCAAACCAACGATTGTGAATTACATATTAGAAGCATTAAGACTATGTCTTTGGATCAGAATGCTTTAGTGATAAACCTACTTTGAAGACATATTCTTAAGCAATCTGGATCTTAAATTTATGTGAATACATTTTTAGAAAATGATAAAGAAAAATGGAATTACTTCAAAGTATTTCTTGAGTCATTGATTCTTTTAGCATCTCAAATGTTAATTAGAATAATTGGAATCACTTTTTAGACTTTTCAAGTTACCTTCCTTGGGAAGTTTGTGTAGTGTTACAGTTTAGTTTAGCTCCTCATATAGGGTAATGGTTTGCTAGTTTAAAACTGTAACCAAATGAACTGGTCAGACAACTTATATCTAAAACACTTAAAATGTTAGAAAGTTTGGGAATGTTATAACCTAAGCGTTTTTGCTGATAACTTTTTGTTATTTATAGACATTTGTGTATTTAACATACTTACTTCTGGAAATATATGCCTTTCCTAAAACTTAACCATACATCCACTACCATGGCCTATCTATAGAATTGAATATTTTGGACCATGTTATCTGTGGCACAGTCAGTGCTGTGTTTGAGGTAAATGCAGTAATGGTTAGTTTTCTACTTTGTCTTATAGAAGGTAGAAACCATGTGTAGTTATGTTTGTCTAGAAAAGAAAAATACTAATATTAAATAATTTCTTATGACTGTGAGTCACTCACTTATTTTTCCAGTAATTGATATTGTACATTCCTAGTGCCATTAGGTATGTATGTATGTAACTTTTACAGTTTTTCAGATGAAAGTTGTATTTTTTTAATCAGTGCTCTTTAATCTCATTTTAATTTCCTTTGTTTGAATGAACTGTAGTTATTTTCTTTGTTCCTATATTAACCATCTAAACCAACTGTAATGATGTACACTAATAAAGAATAGAACATTTGTGGTTGTTGGCAGTGAGCCCAGTTGTTGGTGAATTTAAAGCTTAAAATATGGGAGTGATTTGCTGCTATATTTCTTTTGAGAGATAAAGAAGGAAGAAATGGAACCTAATAGTGATCATGAATTTTAGGGAAAGTACTGAAAAACCATGGGATCCCCTCTGGTTTCTTGTGTTGAATGAGGCAAGAGTAATCATCTGATTCTGAGCTGAAGACCTCTCGTACTCTCAAGGAGGGAGAGTGCATTTTTAGAGCTTTTAGCAAAATGTGAAAAGTTGATGTTTGCGCTTTGCTTTGTGCATTTGGCTTCATTTTACTTATACATTAACTCATGTAATCTCTTAAATCTTATAAGTATTGATCCATTTCAACAAAAAGGTAAATTTAAAATGCAGACTTTGTTACTTGCCAAAGAAGATTCATGAAAAATTTATATCCAATTATTTTCCAAATAGTTAATTTCATTTGGCTTTTTACCACATTCCTTCCTTTCTTTCCCCACTTCCTTAATGTAATTTAAACCCTGGAAAACATTCTTTAGAAACCAAGAGGAAAAAAAGAACAAATATCAAAAAAGATATATAATTTAATATGGTACATTTCACATCTAAAATGGGTTTGAAGAAACGCAACTTTATATCATTAAAAAATATGATCATCTGATTTCCTTTATTTCTTTTTTAAATTATGTAATCAGATGATTTTATATTTTTTTGGGGGGGCGGAATATTGTTTCTTTTACTTGATGTTTTCAGTTTTCTCTGGCATTCAAGTTTCTTTTTTGTGTTCAGTATTTCAAATACAATTTGTATTTAAGGATTTTAAAATACCAAACTGTAAATGAGTACAGTGGATCGTTTTCTGTTAGGATGTTGATATTATACAATGAAATCTATAAAGTGTTGTCAATTTGATTATTGACACATATGACACGTTTACAAATAAACTGTGGTGTTGATCAAGTTAAAAAAAAAGGGGGGAGGGCCTTCCATAAGTCATTTCAAATGGACTAAGCTTTAAAGTTCTCTTTGGAGCCATCCTTACATGCAAAAGGGCTATGAGTAGGAGAAAAACTCAGGCCTCTGAGGTCTCCTGAAAGAATTTTGCTAATGTCACAACTGGCTTTCTATGTTATCTGAAGATTGAGATCTCCATGAGGAGTGAAGATAGGTAATGCTTAAGGCTGAGGCATTACCTCACTGGGTCACCTTAGCTGGGAAGGGAGGTCAGTTATCCCCTTGCAAACCTTTTGGTAATCCAAATCTTGGGATGATTTCTTTAAGTAAGAATTTAGACACTTCCAATACTTTTCTTGTCCTTGTCGGGAAATCTTCTATCCACCTGGTGAAAGTGTCTATAAATACTAGCAAATATTGTAGTCCCCTGTAAGGTGGCATCTCGGTTAAATCTGTCTGCCAGTCTTCACCATGGTATGTTCCGTGGTGTTGTACAAGTTTAAGCAGGGATCGGGGTATGGGGTGGCTTCCTGGTTGGTAAATCTTTTTATAGTTTGGAACAGTCCCTTCCCCAAGAATATTTAGGAAACTAATTTGAATGGAAAATCCTGTCCCAAATGTGAGGGATCATGAAAATGTTTAATTATTTCCCATTTGTCAGCCTCAGGAATAGAGTTTCTTATTTTCTAGCAACCATCCAGAGGGGTCTTACTGGAAGCCTTTTACTCAGTCCCTTTAATTTCCTTAGGGGTATAGTATGGTTCCACTGACATGGATGACCTGGTAGGAGCGCAGCAGCCTGAAATACCAGGGTTTCCTTAGCTGTGGCCTTAGCTGCTCTTTCCAAAAGGGAATTTCCTCTAATAAGAACAGTGTGTCCCTTCTGGTGTCCCCTGCAGTGAATACTTGTTATTTCTTTGGGAGTTGGACAGTATGTAGAAGTTCCAAGATCTGACTAAAGTTGTATGGGGGATCCCTTGGCTCTTGATAGTCCCCTTTCCTTCCCTATGGTTGCATGAGCATGAAGCACCCGGAACCCATATTTAGAGTCAGTAAACACTTTGACTCTTGAGGGTTTTGTTTTGTTTTTTTTCTTTTTTTGAAATGCAGTCTTGCTCTGTCGCCCAGGCTGGAGTGCAGTGGCATGATCTTGGCTCACTGCAAACTCTGCCTCTCAGTTTCAAGTGATTCTCATGCCCCACCTTCCCGTGTCGCTGGGATTACAGGTGCCCACCAACATACCCGGATAATTTTTGTATTTTTAGTAGAGACGGGGTTTCGCCATGTTGGCCAGGCTGGTCTCAAACTCCCAACCTCAGGTGATCCACCCACCTCGGCCTGCCAAAGTGCTGGAATTACAGGCATGAGCCATCACACCCAGCCTTAAGTCTTTTCACAGTTGGAAGGCCCTGATTAGTGCAGTTAATTCTGCTTTTTGAGCAGAAGTCTGAGAAGGTAAACCCTTGGCCTCAATGACTTCTTGTTAGCTAACCTTCCTTTCTTACTCCCTTGTCTTCAAGGTTGGACCTTCTAGAGTAGATCTCTTCCATGGTTTCCACCCAGGAGTCAATGAGTTGGGGATCTGTTTCTTGGGATGTGAGATCCAGCAACAGAGTAGCAGGGTTTAAAAATCAGCATACTTTAAGGGTAACATCTGGGGTGCCAAGCAGAAGAGCCTGATATTTAAGTAACTGGCCCCCTGTTAGCCATTGGTGTACTTTTGCCTCTAGGACCCTCTGTACTGTACTTCATGGGGTGGCGGGGGGCGGGGGTGGTATGGCATCTAATTGTTGTCCCAAGGTAAACTTACTGGCTTCTTCTACCAATAGAGTGATGGTAGCCACAGATCTCAAGCTTCCTGGTCACTCAGCTGCCACCTGGTCTAGCTGTTTAGAGAAATAAGCCACTGGTCCGAGGCAATTCCTGAGCCTTCGAGTTAGGACATCCAAAGCTGTCCCTTGTTATTCATCCACATAGAGGATGAAAGGGTTTTCTAAGTTTGAGAGTCCTGAAGCAGGGTCTGTCCCTGGCTTTTCTTTTAAGGCTAAGAATGCCTTTTGACAGGTTCCATTGCAATTCAAAGGCTTGTGACCACTCCCTTTTGGAGGTTCATAGAGTGATTTTCCTATGAGCCCAAACCTGGGAATCCAAACCCAGCAGAATCCAGCTATTCTCAAAAAGGCTTCTTAATCTGAGGGACCTGGAGTGCCAGGATGGTCTCTTTTCATCCCTGGGTCAAGATCCTAGTCCCAGGAGTGAGCATGTGTCCCAAATACATGACCCTTTGGACAGAAATTTGGGCCTTTCGGAGGACAACTGATACCCTTGTTTTGTTTCAAAATTAAGAACTTGAAGTTGTATGTTTCTCAGAGTCTTCCCCTAGTAGGGCTGGAAATTAATAGGTGATACACATATGGTAAGAGGGATCCATTAATTAACTGTAGTTCCCTTACCTCTTTTGCCAATGCATTGCCAAACAGATGGGGATTGTCCTAAAACCTTGGGGACAGGACAGTCCAGGTAAGCTGAGATGCAGCATGAGTGTCTGGATTAGTCCATTCAAATGCAAAAATGTATTGGCTGTCTAGGTGTAAAGGTATGTAAAAGAAAACATCTTTTCAATTGAATACTATGAACCAATGAGCATCTTCAGGGACTTGAGTTATTATTGTATAAAGATTAGGAACTATTGGGTGACTGGAACTACTGCCTCATTAACTGCCCTAAGATCCTGAACAAATCTATATTCCCCGCTTGACTTATTAACAGGAAAAATGGGGTTGTTACATTGGGACTGAGGATTGTAATAATCCATACTTCATTATCAGGGGATGGATGCCCAAAGGTCTAAAAGGATACTGGATTTTTTTTTTTTTTTGAGTCAGAGTCTTGCTCTGTCATCCAGGCTGGAGGGCAGTGGCGCAAGGCTCACTGCTACCTCTGCCTTCCAGGTTCAAGCAATTCTCCTGCCACAGCCTTCTGAGTAGCTGGGATTACAGATGTGTACCACCATACCCAGCTAATTTTTGTGTTTTTAGTAGAGATGGGGTTTTGCCTTGTTGGCCAGGCTGGTCTGAAACTCCTAGCTTCAAGTGATATGCCCACCTTGGCCTCCGAAAGTGCTGAGATTACAGGCATGAGCCACCACACCTAAAAGGATATTTTTCCCCATAGATAATTAACACTGGGTTTCAAAATAACCTGGACTGGGAGAACATTTGCAGTTCTTCCAGGAACTACCATGTCACAAGCAGACGGGTCTACTTGAGAAGTAATATGTGGTGGAAGGAACGTCTTTTCTTTATCTGTGTTAAGACATGAACTTAGAGCTAGGAGAGGTGTCCCTTCCCAGCCTGTGGCCTTCTCTTGAGGTGCTCCAAATTGAACTGCAGCCTGTTATTGGGAAAGTAAGTCTCTTCCCAGTAAAGGAATAAGGCACTCAAGACTAAGCAAAAATCTGTGGGAAAATATATGGTTCCCCACAGTGCAACTAAAGGAGTGGGTGAATCTCCTAGCTTTTAGCTGGTCATCAATTCTCATTACAGTACAGGATTGGGAAGACAGCGGCCCCAAGGACTAGATCAGAACTGAGAAGGCAGCTCTCATATCCAATAACTCAATATTTTTACCTGCCATGTCAAGAATTACCTGAGGCTCTTCTGTAGAGATGGTAAGGTGTCTGGTGGAAGCTGTAGGGAACCTTGGGCCCTGTCAGTCCTCTGTTCTCTTAGCCATTAGGGGTCCGGGAAGCTCAGACTCCCTTTGGAGACTGAGGCAGTCTTTCCTCTAGTGGCCCTCTTGCTTACAGAAGGCACACTGATTCCAGCCCAGGGGATGACGAGCTGGCTTTTGTCTGGGCATCCCAAAGCCACTCTTGCAACACTTTCTCAGGATGGGCAGCTCAAAAGCAGTAGGAGGCTGAAAGCAGCTGCAAACAATTGCACTTTTTGGCTATTTCTTTTGGTTTTCTCCTCTTCCTCTGCCCTGTCCCTATTGTAAACTCCAAAGGCCATGTTTAAGAGTTGGCTTATGGAGTTTGGGGTCCCATTCCTGCCTTTTGCAACTTCCTCCTAATGTCAAGGGTAGATTGAGTAATAAAATGCATGCCCAGAAGAGCCCGCCCTTCCGGGGTGTCTGGGTCTACATTAGTATATTTCCTGAGTGCCTCAACCAAGCAGCCCTAAAACAGAATGGGATTTTCATCCTTCCACTGAGTTACTTCTCTATCCTTGTCATAATTAACTGGCTTAATCACACACCTTTTCATACTTTCTATTAAACAAGTTAGCATGTCATTTCTATGTTCAAGTTCTTGGGAACCCTTCTGGTAATCCCACTGAGGGTCTGTATGTGGAACTGCATCTCCCCCTACACAAATGGCATGGCCTTGGATATGAGCAGCTACTCTATCTGCATATTCACAGGCCAGTACCCAGAATCCCTCTCTTCTCCTCTATAGTACAGCAAGTGGACAATAATGTTTGCAAGTTCTGCCAAGTTAAATCAAAGGACAAAATCAACCTAACAAACTCCTCTATAAACTTCCCTGGGTCCTTCAAAAACCAGCCATATTTCTCCTCGAAGAAAGCCAATTTGGACATAGGAAATGGCACATATACTCTGATTGTTCCCCTATCTCTGCTAGCTACCTCCCACAACGGACACAGATTCAATTTCAGGGGCTGATATAGAGCTCCACTCCTGGTGGTACTGGTTGGGCTTACTTTCTTGGGCAGTGGGAGATACAGGCTGGAACTAGCTAAATAAAAGGGAGGGTTTCGTGATGACATTGGGGTGGAATCCCGTACTGGAGAACTGGCAGGACCCCTCTCAGAATTGGGGGACTGAGAAGACCCTGGGGAGGGCATGGGCCCTCCAGGGGGTGCTGCTAGGAAGGGAGCATCGAGGATATCCCATGCAGTTTCTTGGTGCCTGGAAGTAACACGAGCCAGACACATCCTGCAGTTGACTCTTAAGTCAGAATCCTGGTAGGGGGCCATAGAAGCCTGTACATAAGGAACTTCTCCCCATTTTCCTTCCTTTTTACTGAATAAGTCCAATTGTAAAATAGTATGATAATATAAAGAACCAGTTTCAGGCCAAATTTCTTGTTCTCCCAAGAAAATGTGTTGCTTTTTCTTTGAGCCATCTCATTTGAATTTGCTCCAATTGCCTTAAAGACACCCTAGTGGGGAGTCCTTTGGGATGCTCACCGTTGTCCCCACATCTAACAAAGATCTCTACTACACCCAGAAGTTTTTCTAAGTCTAGCAAAAGCTCAGTTACTTTCCCTTTCAAATTCCCACCTCCTGCAGAGAAGATGTAAGTACAGGTAGCAAAGCGTTATGAAAGTAGATTATGAAATATGAATGTGAAGTAAAATGATGGGTCTGAATTCCACAGAGTGAAGAAAGCATTTTAGTTTGGGCAAAGAGGGGTTAAAAGAAACAAGGTGATCATGGAAGGGAAGAAGGGAAAGCATGAACAGCGTTGTCCAGACTGAGGTGCCAGAAAATCTACCCAGCAGCCACAGAGACTGAAGAAAAATACGTGGGCAAAATGTTTGGGTGGCTGCTGCTTGTCTGCCACTATGGGTAGTTGTCACTTGGGTCAGTGGTCCAGGAACCCCTGGTCCCTGTGACCAAGAGTTCAATATGGGCTTGAGCAAATTCACGTAGGAGGGGGCCCACAACTGGCTGTTATGGACAATTGTAATCTTTTAATTTAAGGGCAGAGAAGATGATATCGACACTCCTCCAGGGGAGGGGCTCTAATCCACAATCCTATAGGGAATGTCAATGCTGAAAACCACAGAGCATCCAGGGGGAGGCCAACAGTGACAGTGGAACTCTCACCACAACAAAATGCCAAAAACCCAGAGTACTCAAGTATCAGCCAGTGAGGGTCCCCACACCAAATGCTGAAACTGCAGGGAGTAGCCAATGGTGAACCTCAAAGGCCAAGTTGGGGACCACTGAACAATGTGACTTTGGCATCTCGGGGTCAACACAATAAAGGACTTTTCACAACCAAGTGTCCTGCCTTAAACAGTTCTTGACTCTGTCCTGTCCTGTCCTGTGTCATGTCATGTCCCATCCCATCTTGTCTTGTCTTTGTGGTCACCAGACAATGCAAGGAAGGACAACCCCAAAATTGCGGCTTAGCCCAGGAGAGTTCTTGGCTTTGCCCAGGTAAGAATTCAAGGGCAACCCAGTGGTGAAAGAAAGCAACTTTTGTTAAACTGGTACTGCTTCTTGTGGAGGAGGACTAACCCATGGGCAGTGTGTGGGTTGCTAGCTAGCTGTATTTATACCCGCTTTTAATTAGATGCTAATTAGGAGGTGGGTTATTCAGAACTTTCTGGAAAAGGGATGAGGAGTTTCCAGAACCATATAAGGTAACTTCCTGGTCATTGCCATGGCATTTTGACATGGCATTTATAAACTGTCATGGCACTGGTAGGAGTGTCTTTATGCTAATGAGCAGTGAGGGCAACTAGAGGTAGCTTTTGTCTCCATCTGCTGGTTTTAGTCAGCTTCTTTACTGCACCCTGTTTGGACCAGATCCTGCTCTGATCAACCGGGCCACAACCGCAAAATAAGTCCTGCCACTTTCCTACCTCAGTAGAATCTCTGCCAAAGAATGATCTTGAAAGTTTGCTCTCTACTCATGATCTGAAAAAATCTTCCTGTATAGGCCAAATTCCCACCCTTGAGATTTCTGAAGGACCAACAAGTAAAAACAATATACCCCAATGGGACTCTTAGGTTTCATATAACTTACTCTCCTTTGGATTTCTTTTTCTGAAAATAAATTCTTCATACACATTGACTTGTCTTTTGCAATCCAGTGTAAAAGTGGGACATCTTCTTCAGAAGCTTTGAAACATACAAATTAGCCTCAAACTTACCTACCAGACTTCCAGGCTAGAAGGCTGATTCATGTAAGAAGGACTAAGAAGACACTTCACCCATATCCTGGGTAACAGGAGGGGATCCTTTAGATAGGTTTGTACACCAGACTGGTAACATACACTTTCTTCTAGCAGTGAGAGGTACTGAGATCCGTCACCCCCTCCTGCAAGGCTGAGACCCAGAGAGAGCCAAATTTTAGCCTAGAACTCAGCCAGGTCTTCACAGTCTCCCATGTTTTATATTTTCCTCCACAATCATTTACTTTGAAAGACTTCAAACCTCTTTTTGAAAAAAAAGAGAACACCTCTACACCATTCACCCAAGTTCAACAGCTAACATTCCTTTACCTTTTTTCTCTGTCTACACACACCTACACACACATTCATATTTCATAGTAAATGCAGACCAAAAAAACTCCACTTCATCCCTAAATAGTTCAGTATGTGTTTCATGAGATTAAGGACGTTATCCTATATAATTATAATACAATTCAATTATCAAACCTAAGGATATTAACATTTATTCAATAATATTATCTAATATATAGTCCAGATAAAAATTTTCTGTTTAGAAAATGTCACATCTATACACATATATGTATATGTATATAGATATTTATGCATACATAATGTGTGCATGTGTGTATGTATGTGTATATATAACACACATGCACATTACATATGCATAAATGTTTTAATTTAATAATATTTATATGCATCAATATCTTAAAGATATATACATATCGTTAGCTGGAAGCTGCCTCTATCCATATTTTAAAGGTTTCTCCATATGTAGTGAACTGTAACCTAACTGGATGTATAAACAACCCGTAACCTACTCTTGTGCCAATGACTGAGTTTTAGCCAATCAAAGGTGGTCAACTCTTCAAACTGGGTTCAAATAAGACAAACTCAGAGCTGTAGCCAATCCGATTATTTTTGTACCTCACTTCTGTTTTCTGTAAGTCACTTTCCCTTTTCCATCCATAAATCTTCTTCTACCACATGGTAGCACTGGAGCCTCTCTGAACCTATTCTGGTTCTGGAACTTTCTGATTCAGGAATTCTTCTTTGCTTAAACTCTGTGTGTGTGTGTGTGTGTGTGTATTATATATATTATATACACATGTAATATATATATGTATGTGTATATATAATATTTATTTAAGAGAGAGAGAGAGAAGTGACTTGTGGTACTGATGTTGCTTCCCCAGGTTCCAAGTAAAGTTCCTCAATTGCACTTTACTTACCTAGAACTGTCCCTCCATTTCTTTGTTCTTGTTGCTAAGTTTTTGAAGTGGATAGGCTAGTTATCTTGTTCAATATCCTGCATTCTGATCAAACTAAACATTTCTGGAAAGAACAGAATATAGGAATTTGTGCTTCTTACCACTCAACCTGTCAGAAAGCAAGTGATGCAAGAACAAAATATTGTGAATATTTTTACATTGGAAGTATTAAAGAAAACTCAGCATCTGCCAGCAAGTTTATGGTGTGCCACGGTGGTATAGTGATTGGCACTTTGTGTTGTGAATGCAGGACCTCGATTCCAACCCAAAATGGCAGTGTATGGCATCTTTTTGGGGAGAAACTGAGCTGTCTTTTGGTTTGCTTTCAATCCGTGCACTGAGTCCTTTAGCAGGGTTTACCATTGACTCCTGCACTACAGTGAAGTCAGGCAAAAAGGAGACCCCACATTGCACACACCTAGGGCCCAGGACATGCCCTATGTCTCACCATTGAGCAGAAAATATCCCAAAGGGTAAAATGCCACTTTTCAATCTGCCATGTTGGTGGCTTCCACTAATGCAGTGGTGTGGTCATAACTGGTTTTTACTGTTTCTCACAATGGCTGCAAGCCTTATTTGTGACTAGAAAACAAGGCTTACCACTGACTTGCCAGCGTGATACAGCCAGGGCCATCAAAAACACACCTGCACTAGGTCATTGGGAACTTTAGAGGTGCCTCACATCTGGGCATGTGTTGAACCACCCCACAAGGTGAAATGCCTCTTCTCAAAGAGACTTGTCTGCAGTTTCCACTAATGAAATTGTGTAGTCATAGCTGTTCTTCTGGTTGAGATATCAGGAGGGATTTTGTGGGGTTGGGGAGGAATGAAAATGAGCTTTTACTGAGTTTAAAATAAAATCCAAACTCCTTGCAATGGTCTACACTGGCTTGTCTCCATCTTCCATCCCCCACCCCCCATGTTTATGCTAAAGAGCAGACTATTGAAATGTAATTCACACAGCATAAAATTCAAATATATTAACTAGAACAGGTTATTAAATATCGACAAATGAAATCATCACCCAGATCAAGTTATAGAAAATTTCCATCATCCCAAAAAGGTCTGTAGAGGCCAGGCACAGTAGCTCATGCTTGTAATCCCAGCACTTGGGAGGCTGAGGTGGAAAGAACGACTGAGCCCAGCAATCTGAGACCAGCCTGGACAACATGGCAAGACCCCCATCTCTATAAAACTTTTTTTTCAAACTTAAAAAATAAAAAAAATTTAAAAAGTTCCAAGAGTCCCTTTCCAGGCGATCCCACCCTTCTCCCCTTAGTTTATCACTAGTCTGATGTTTATCACCATAGATTATGTTGCTGTCTTCTTGAAATTCACATAAATTCACTTTTTGTGTTATGCGTTTTTTTCACGTCTTTGAAATGTATCCATATTATTATATGTATCTAGTTTATTTGGGTGTTACTAGTGAGTGTTATTCCAATATGTGAATACACCACAGTTGATGGACAATTTGGTTATTTCTAGTTTGGACTATTATGAAGAAGGCTGCAGTGCATGAATATTATTGTACAAATCTATTTATCAACAAATATTCTGTGTTTTCTTAGATTTTGTATTTGTCTCTATTTGGCATCTGTTCACCACAGAACAATTATAATAACGATATTTTCTTATTTTCTTTATTTTTTCTTAAAACAATTTATTAATGTATGCCTGGTATACTAAAAGCTGTACATATATAATGAACACAACTTGCTGAGTTTGGAAATGAGTATGGACACATTAAATCATCACCACAGGCCGAGTGTGGTGGCTCATGCCTATAATCCCAGCACTTTGGGAGGCCAAGGCGGGTGGATCACGAGGTCAGGAGATTGAGACCATCCTGGCTAACACGGCGAAACCTCATCTCTACTAAAAACATACAAAAAAAAAAAATAGCCAGGCATGGTGGTGGGTGCCTGTAGTCCCAGCTGCTTGGGAGGCTGAGGCAGAAGAATGGCGTGAACCCCGGAGACAGAGATTGCAGTGGGCGGAGATAGCACCACTGCACTCCACCCTGGGCAACAGAGCGAGATTCCGTCTCAAAAAAAAAAAAAAAATCATCACCACAATGTATACAATAAAAGTATTCAGCTGGGCACAGTGGCTCACACCTATAATCCCAGCACTTTGGGAGGCCCAGGCTGGTGGATCACTTGAGGTCAGGAGTTTGATGCCAGCCTGCCCAACATGGTGAAATGCCATCTCTACCAAAAATACAAAAATTGGTACAAAACAATTATACATGTTTATGGGAATACATATGATATTTTGATACATGCCTACAATTTGTAATGATCAAATCAGGATGTTTAGGATATCCATCATCTCAAACATTTTATCATTTCTTTGTGTTGGGAACATTTCAAATTCTCTCTTCTTAGCTCCTTTGAAATGTACAATATACTGCTGGTAGCTGTAGTCACCCTACTGTGCTGTTTCTTTTCTGAGATTCCACCTAACCCCTTGATGTTCCAACTGCTGTGGTTGTCTAAAACTTTGTCCTCTGTTTCTTTAATCTAGGAAGACAGTTTGGTTTTGTATTGTAATTTAGCTAATCCAAGTAAGGGGGAGCAAAGTTTGTTCTATAAACTAAAAATAAAATCCTAAGTCCCCCAACTGACTAAATGGACCCCCCGTTGGCCAACGGGACCCTAGGCAAACCTTAAAAACTGAGTCCCAGGCCAAGAAGGAACAGGAGGCCAGACAAGCCTCATTATATTCCCACCCTTTTGCAATTTAGACAAAACTGACCAACATTAATGTTATCACAGAGATCATAAGACTGACAGAACGGACTCTTTATGGCAATAAGACACCAAATTATAAATAGGACTTAGGACCATTCCAGGCAAGGATTAACTCACACACCCCTTACATGCAAAGAATAAACTATGTTCTAACCGCCACAAGGATTTTCTCTAGCAGCTAAACAAGCACTGGCCTTGAGAATAGGGAGTGTTGAAGCACTTGCTGCTCACCCCTCACCAGATACTGAACCCCGCTGTTCCACAAGCCAGAACTACAGCCTTGACTGACAAGAGACTGATTTCAGTAACTTTCTTCTGATGAGAAGACCAGCAACCATGGACTGGTTCTGTCAGTTTTACAGTATCTGTGCATTTGAGTGCCTTTGTGTCCTGAAAAGACCTTTGTGTATAGGGCCTAATTGTAATGCATTTAAATGCTAAGTATCCATAACAAGGTGAACAAGGTTGTATATTACGTGAATGTTTGTTCAATAAGCATGCATCAGGACCACCTTCATAAATATTCATAAATCCTCCTATAACTTGTTGAATATGTATGTTAGGCCAACCCATTCAACTTAAATTCCTGTCTTGCCCCTCCCTCCCTCAAAGTGCCCGCTCTGGGCTTCCTGCGATTCCCAGCCTGTCAGGATGACCACCTCACATGCTGTAACCCTTTATAAGAAATAAATTCTCCTCTGTAAGCTCACAAATTGTATGGTTTTTCAGTTAACAGCCCTCTGCTGAAAGTTTGCAAAATGGGAAACTCACTACATGCCATTCTTCCACATGTCTGCCTGCTTTTGTTCAGTCTTCCAGCACCTTCAAATTATATTTATATATATATGAAATAAATTTTTCTAGTTTATAGTCGTTATCTGTGGGAGAGTTACTGTGAAAGCAGCAAGCAGCCATTACCAGATGCAGAACTCATTCTGTCAGTAATGGCAACCCAGCAAATAGGGCAGGAGCCCCACCCAGGTGTGGATCAATGCATGGCTGTATAACCTTGAGCAAGCTGCTTAGTCGACCTCTGAAGTCAGTACTGCTGTATGAGAAATGGAGATATGAAAAGAACAGGAGTGCTAGGGTGCCCAAGGGAGAAAAGAGTAGGTAACAAGATTTTCGGTCAGGAGCATGAGAAACAGGCAGAGGGTCGCCATTAACTCCCCTTCTTCACCAGAGTTTTCTGGCACTCAAGACTACAGAAACTCTCCTGCAGTGGGCCTTGGGGCACATCGCAAGTTCTAGTAACAAGGGCTAAGATCGCCTGCTTTTGGAGACCTTACAAAAGGTATGTTCAGTGACCAGGAATCAAACCTGGGCTGCGGTCGTGAAAGCGCCAAATCCTAGCCACTAGACCACCAAGGAAACAACAGCAAGTAGCTTTCATTCCTCTTGTCTTCCAAAGGTTTCTCCAAAAGGTGAACCTGCCTGCAATGCCCACGAAGCCTGCCAGATGCACAAGTCAAAACTGATCTAGAGAAGTACGCTGTGCTCCCTGAGAAGTGTGGAGCCACTGGAACCACAAGCAGCTTCAGACAGGAGCCAATGAGGCCATCAAAACCCTCAACAGAGGCATCTGTGAGTTCACTGTGGTGGCTGCAGACACCACGCTGCAAGACAGCATTCTGCACTCCCACTGCTGTGCAAAAACAAGAATGTGCTGGGCCTGCCTGGAATGTTTGCGCACTCCAGGCAGGCCCTGGGGCAGGCCTGTGGGGTCTCCAGTCCTGTCATCACCTGTTCTGTCACCATCAAAGAAGGCTCACAGCTGATCCAGTCCATTCAGCAGTCCATTGAAAGGCTCCTAGTCTAAACCTGTGGCGTCTAAACCTGTGGCCTCTGCTGCACAATCTCTGCTGACTCCTCCCCCTGAGGTTATTTTCAGCTACTTTCTATTGCTATAAAATATTATAGTACTAAATCTGGTTTCTGGGGTTTTGTATAGTTTTTGTTCTGTTTTACAGGGTTGTTTTCCCCTTCTCCCTGCCCACCCTTTCTCCGCCATCCTTCATCTTCTTAACCTCTCTATTGAAAAATGAACAAATGTTCAGAACAGAGGAAGTAGAGTGGTGGCACCATCAAAGGCAGGAAGGGCCAGAACCTGATGTGAGCGGGGATACAGACCTGGTTCTAGCTTCCAGTCTTCCAGTCGCTAACTTTCTACTGTGTGCAGGGTACAATGGAAGTAAACACCACCCACTATATATCCCCCATGCCCGGCATACAGAATCATTCATACATGTTGAAATGATCGAGGGGTTTCCTTTGCTTCTAGGGGATTATGTATCATTTTGGGAGGAAGCATGTCTTCTGTGAGGTTGTTTGGTTTATGTCCAAGTGCCATTTACTAATGTATCCCTGCTGTTTGCTTTCGGTACATATGTTCTTCCTCCACCTCACAATTGTGCCCCTGATGGCGGCAGGGCAGCAGCATACCAAAGAGATGTGCTGCAAGATTTCAGAGGTGGGTGAGTGAGACATGGGAAAGTGGACTCAGGTCTTGAAAGAGTCAGGAGTGGCCAAGGCAAAGAACATGAACTGGTGCTAGAATGAGGGATTCTGGGAAGGTTGTGGACAGCTGGCTGGTAGCTAGAGCAAAGATGATGGAATCCAGGAAAACAACTTCTCTCTGGTGAATCGAGATTTCTTCAGTGGACAGTTAGTCCCAGCTCTGATAGCCCTTACCCCTGTTTCCTGCCACAGTGTGGGTCATATGTATTCTTTATCATATGAGGAGCGTGCTAATTAATGTGTCATTTATTTTGCGAGCATCCTAATAAATATATTCATATTCCAATTTAATGAAAAAAAACTGATCTAGAGATGCCCCTTTTCGAGGTGACAGCATGGCTCTGGAGAGATGGCCACAGGAGCCATGGCAGTGGACCAGGGGCTGAGAAGGGGCTAAGCACTCAGCCCCTGGGACCGCCAACAGCAGGCCTGAGACACATGCAGGAAACCAGACAGCCTGGATGAAATTTCTTTCAAGCAAGGCCCGTGGTCACTGACAGAACCCCAGAGGTTTCCACCTAAAACCTTTCACATCTGCACCATTTCCATCTTAGTTGGAACTCTTTGTTCTCATCCTTGCAATATGCAGAGAAAAAAAATCACAGGTTTTTGATTGTTTTAAGATAGAGTATTGCTCTGTCACTCAGGCTGGAGTGCAGTAGCACGATCATGGCTCACTGCAGCCTCAAACACCCGGGCTCAAGTGATTCTCCCATGTTAGCCTCTGGAGTAGCTGGGACCAAAGCTGCTCCACCACAGAGACAGGGTTTTGCCATTTTGCCCAGAATGGTCTCAAACTCCTGAGCTCAAGGGATCAGCCTGCCTAGGCTTCCCAAAGTGCTGGGACTACAGGCATGAGACACCTTGCCCAGCCAACCAGAGTTCTTTTTGATGCCGATATTTTACTCGGACTCCACACCTAGGTAGGAATTCATATTTTCAAGTACAGATGTTGCTCTACACAATCCTCTCCTTTCCTGATCACTAAATTAGAGTAAATCACTGTCCTGAAGAAGGTACCCTTGGGAGAGTGGGTTGGCCTGTCTTTCCACCCTTTCTTGACTCTGCCCTCACCTTCAAGCCTCTTTCTGGCCTGTGTTCAAGGTCCAGAGACATGCTTAAGACTTCTCTGTGTGGCTCCTCTTGAAGAGTCAGGAAGCCCATACTTCCTGTTCAGCGGGCAGAGAAGCTTCAAGCTGCACATTTTTAGGTATGCTAGGAGCCCGCAAGGCACAGATGTGCAGTGGCCCACGAAGTGAGTTTGTGGGTCTCCAGATACCTGCAGCCCTTTCTGCTCCTGTAGGGTAAAAGGGCAATTGCCTTTTTTTTTCTGTCCAGGAAGGACCCCAAAATGTTCTGAGTCAGAAAGACAGTGAATCCTCTCCTCTGGGTCAGTGGGGAGGGAGAGAGAGGGATTTCAGAGGGAAGAAAGCAGAAAAAGATGTCACAAAATTGCCTAATCAAAAGTTACCATGATGCCTGCCTCATCTGGAACTGGGCTCCCAGTCTCTAGTGAGGCAGACATAGTCCAGTCCAGTCCCAGTCTCCAGTCTGAGCCAAAGCAGAACAAAGCTGGACACTGCAGCCTGGCATCCAATGAACATTTTGTCACTTTCCCCAGGGTGGGAGCATTTGAACTTTGGATGTGAAGGAAACATGGTAACCACTGCAGTAAGAAAAGCAACTGCTGGAGAAAATGGCACTTTCTTCCCCAAATTTGTTTTTACATTCATGTCTAAAGAACACCTTAGGAACAACATTAACATCTTTCAACAAAAGGAAATTCTGCCTGTTGACCTTTTGCTGTGAGACAAACTTGAAAACTTCACAGACACTGCCTTTCTCTAAAAACTGCCCTTACCTCTTTGTTATAATTCACTTCAAGACCTGTTGAGTAGGAACATTAAAAACGCAAATAAAAAGTTTCAAGTATTATGAAAGAATGCAGTAAAACTGCCCTTAAAAAAAATCTCAAGATGGAGGCGGAGATCCTGCGATCATGAAATCTGAATAGGCTGCTCCTGTGTCCTTCAGTGGTGATGGCTCTGAAACCCTTGTGTTTTATGAACTTCATGCCCTGGTCTTCAAACGAATTCAATGCAGGCCAAGAAGCACAGTTTGGCCTGGGTTGGATGTTCTATATTTTCAAAGAGTGAAATGCCTTGAGACACAGCCTTTGCTATAGTACCTGCTAAAACTTCAACGTGTGGATGAATATAGCTTAAATTGAATTGAATAGACTAAGCGAGAGTGGCAGTGAAGGATGCCTTTTGGAAGATTCGAGGTGCTGAGGCCAAAGGGCTAGCAAGGAAAGAGCGTGTGGGTCAGGCCCTTCAGCCTGGAGGAAGGGCAGGCAGGGAGGGTCCTATGGTTCCTGGGAGGACACGAAGCGTGATCGCCTGTCAAGAGCCAAGAGCCCTAATGGCCAGTGCCGGGGAAAAGGCCCCCGAGGGGCAGTCAGCAGCCCTGCAGCGGCGGCGTCCACACTCCTGTGTGGCAGGGGACACTCATGGCTCCACCAGCTCCTGAAGCTTCTGGGAGCCAAAGAGTCAGCCAGGAGAACCCCACACACGGGCACTCAGTTCCTGGAAACCCTGCATGAGATGCAGGATCCCGAAGCCAGATTGGGGATTCCTAGGGTCTTGGCTTCAGGGCTAGGCGTGGAACCGTAAATGAGGGTTCAGCCTGTCTGCCTGAGGGATTGTGTTTCCTGGCATATTTTTCACTCAAATTTTGAAAAGCAGTCGAATTTCTTATATTGGAAACCCTAGTAGTTAAAAACAGCAGATGGTAACATTTCAGGAATATGTCTTGTGCCAGGAACTGTGAGGGGTTTCTGTAGTGTAGTGATTACATGTTCGCTTCACATGTGAAAAGTCCCAGGTTTGGGACCTTTCATCATCAACATGATGAAACCCCGTCTCCAGTAAAAATACAAAAATTAGCCAGGCGTGGTGGTGCATGCCTGTAATCCCAGCTCCTTGGGAGGCTGAGGCAGGAGAATTGCTTAAACCCAAGAGGTAGATGTTGCAGTGAGCTGAGATTGTGCCATTGCACTCCAGCCTAGGCAACAAGAGTGAGACTCCGTCTAAAAAAAAAAAAAGAAAGAAAGAAAAGAAAACGGAGGACTTTAAAACCGTTATTATGACAATATTCTATGGGTCCAAAGAATTAAGCAGAGGTATCAAACATATAAAAATGGTCAGAATCAAACTTTGGAGATTAAAAACTACAACATCTGAGATGATAAATTCACTGGATGCAATTAACAGCAGATTAGACACCGCAGAAAAAAAGATTATGAAACACAAAGCTGCCGGGCGTCGTGGCTCAAGCCTGTAATCCCAGCACTTTGGGAGGTCGAGGCGGGTGGATCACGAGGTCAGGAGATCGAGACCATCTTAGCTAACACGGTGAAACCCTGTCTCTACTTAAAAATAGAAAAAATTAGCCGGGCGTCGTGGCGGGCTCTTGTAGTCCCAGCTGAGACAGGAGAATGGCATGAACCCAGGAGGCGGAGCTTGCAGTGAGCCCAGATGGTACCACTGCACTCCAGCCTGGGCGACAGAGCGAGACTCTGTCTCAAAAAAAGAAAAGAAAAAAAAGAAACACAAAGCCGCGAATGATTGAAATATCTAAAATACAACCCATGGTAACAATTTTTTTTTTTTTTAATGAACAGAGCATCAGTGAATGATAGTGCAAGTTTAAGACACCTAATAGACAAGTAATTGTAGTCCCCAAAAAGACTGGGGAAGAAGAAAAATATATTTAAGAAACAATGACATTTTTCAATCATAGTGAAAATTGTTAACCTACTGGGCCAAGGAGCTGAATAAACCCCAAGCACAAGAAACCTGAAGAAAACCATATCTAGCAGGCACTTCATAAATGAATTGCTCAAACTTATTGAAAAATCCCAAAATCAGAAGAAAAAAATCGTCATACATACAAAAAACAAAAAGATTATATCATTGGAAGCCATTCAAGTGAGAAGGCAGTGGAGCAACATCCTAAAAGCACTGAGGGGAGGCCAGGCGCAGTGGCTCACGCCTGTAATCCCAGCACTTTGGGAGGCGGAGGCGGGTGGATCACGAGGTCAGGAGATCGAGACCATCCTGGCTAAAACAGTGAGACCCCGTCTTTACTAAAAAAAAAAAAAAAATATATATATATATATATATATATATATATATACACATTAGCTGGGCGTGGTGGCGGGGGCCTGTAGTCCCAGCTAATCGGGAGCCTGAGACAGGAAAATGGCGTGAACCCGGGAGGCGGAGCTTGCAGTGAGCCACTGCACCCCAGCCTGGGCGACGGAGCAAGACTCCCTCTAAAAAAAAAAAAAAAACCGCACTGAGGGGAAAAGTCAATGTGAAATTCTACAAAAGCTGAAAATTCACTACCACCAGCCATCACTACAAAAAAAAAAGTTAAAGGAGTCCTCCAGGCAGAACAAAACTGACATCGCATGAAAATCTGGTTGTACCAAAAAAAAAAAAAAAAAACACTAGAAATGACATCTACATAGGCAAATATATAATTTTAACATCTGACTGTTTAGCTGGGCATGGTGGCTGACGCCTGTAATCCCAGCACTTTGGGAAGCTGAGGCAGGCGGATCACTTGAGGTCAGGTGTTTGAGACCAGCTTGGCCAATAAATATGGTGAACCCCTCTCTCTACTAAAAATACAAAAATTAGTCCGGTGTGGTGGCCCACGCCTGTAATCTCTGCTACTCAGGAGTCTGAGTCAGGAGAATCGCTTGAACCCGGGAAGCAGAGGTTGCAGTGAGCCAAGATTGTGCCACTGCACTCCAGCCTATCTGGAACCTAGTTTGTTCTGGAGGGATCTTATTTTATAGGAGGCTCGGAGGGGGACCTTTTGCTTTGTGTCCTCATAGGATGCACAAGATACAAGGGAACAATCTCTCACTTTTAAAATACAGTGATAGGCCTGAGGAGAAACAACTGCAATTTTTTTTTTTTTAATGAGATGGGATTCTCACTGGTCTTGAACTGAGCTCAGGCGAGGCTTCCCCTACGTCGGCCTCTCAAAGTGTTGGGATTAATAGGCGTGAGCCACCGCGCCTGACCACAACTACAAACATTTAAAAGCACGTCCCTGGGTAGGCTTCCCAGTTAACAGCCGAACGCGCTAACCGATTGCTCCACGGAGATAACCTCGGTTGGTCGCTTTCATCTCAACATAGATTAAGCAATCACTAAACTCTAGGGGTTGCCATTCGCTTTCTGCAGGACAAGTGTGCAGACTAGAAAGCTTCGGAAAACCGGAGAGGCTGAGTCGACTAATCCTGTTGTTGCACGTTAGAAACGCTTGCATTGCCTGACTCTGAAACCAGAAGGGCGGCCGAATGGCCTTCACCCTCCGTTAACCCTCGCCTGCTTCAGAAGCCAGTGCCTCTGGAAATGCCTGGATCTTCGACCCCTGCCTGAGCCTAGTAGGGCCCAAGGGAAGCTGAACGCCCCGACGGCTCTCATGGTAGCTCTTTCTGTTTTTTTGCGCCGCCTTCAGGCAATCATCTACTCCGCTTGCTATCCCCTCACTCAACTCGGCTTCAGTAGATGGGGTTGGTGGGGCGGGAGCGGGAAAGAGGCAGGGGAGTCAAAAAGGAAAACCTGAAAAGAAGGAGGGAGAAGAAGCAGGGGAGACGAGGAGGAGACAATGGGACAGCCCAGGATGCCGGTGCAGAGGGCACCGGCTGGATGCAGAGAAGATGGAACACGTATCAGAATGGAGAGGAGAAGACGTGAGGGAAAATCACAAGAACCTGTAGCTGCCCAAGAATAAAGAAGTAAAAATCGCATAAATGTTTTTACATTAAAAAAAAAAAAATCGGGGGACCGGGCACAGTGGCTCACGCCTGTAATCCCAGCACTTTGGGAGGCCGAGGTGGGTGGATCACTCACTTGAAGTCAGGAGTTCGAGACCAGCCGGGCCAACATGGTGAAAGCCCGTCTCTACTAAGAATACAAAAATTAGCTGGGTGTGGTGGCGCACGCTTGTAGTCCCAGCTACTCGGGAGACTGAGGCAGGAGAATCGCTTGAACCTGAGAGGCAGAGGTAACAGTGAGCCGAGATCGCACCGCTGCCCTCCAGCCTGGGCGACAAAGCGAAATTCTGTCTCTCAAAAGAATGCATAAATAAATAAAAGAGGGGTGGGGAAGCAAAACCACGGGCAGTAGGTGTGGGGCGCATTGAGATTCTGTAGTGGTTAGTACCCTGCCTTGTGCCTGCAGCAACCTCTGTTTAATCTGAATCCTGGTACAGTCAGACTCTATCTTGGACCCACTGGGGCGAACCCACGTGTCTTTTGGTTTTCTTTTAATTCCTGCACCAGCTGCGGCCTTTATCTGCAGCCAGAAAGCCAGAAAGCAGGGTTAACCGCTGGCCCCACAGCGCCATACGGTCTGGGGAAAAGAAGGAAACCCAATAGTACACAAACAACGGCCCAAAGAGAAACTTTCGAAGTGCTCTATGCCTCACCGTTTAGCAGAAAATATCAAGCAACTCTCAACCTAGCTGGTCTGTAGCTTCCACGAATGAAATAATGTATTCATTGCAGTCTTTCTGGTTGAGATATTTCAAATATTTGGTGGAGTTTTTAATGAGACGGAGAGACACTCTCGAGTGTAGAAGAAAAAAATGAGGGAGTGTGAGGATGAGGCGACTTTAGGACAGAAAAAAAAGGAGACAAGGAAGCCACGTAAACGTTTTCGGGTAGGCGTGAGGCAATGTCAGTTTTGAACCCCGTTATGTTAGGTAAAGAGCGCAGCCCTCTTCTAGCACAAACACCGTTTCCCACATTGAAGAAATCACAGAGATCAGCAACTCTAGAGTGGAATGAAGAAGCTTCACTCTGGGAGAACCCCCTTCGTGACCACAGTCTCTTTCCCGCCAGGTAAGTGGGAATGAGCGCATGCCCTGCAGGGACAGCACAGCGTCCTCGCCCTGGCCGGAAGCTCAGGGTCACCACCCTACCCACTGCTCCCCTCGCCATTTTTCCAAACCACTCTCTGCCAAAGATTCCACCGACAGTCACCTCACAAGACAACCCAGGCCGCCTTTCAGCAGCGGCTGCCGCCCCGCAACCACCGCGCCCTCTCACCCCCGCGGTTCTGCCCGCCGCCTCTGCCCAGTCTGTGCACTTCACCTCCCTGGCTCCCGCTCTCCCCTGAGCTTACAGTGGACGCGGGGTTCTTCCCAACCCCTCTTGGGAATACTGAATGGAAAAGGGGGAGCGTGCGCAAGTTCTTGGTAGAGTGTAGACATCGTGGGATTTGACATTGTACCATCGCTTCGACGTCCTAGTGCTGATTTTTACACCTGCATTCTGCTTAGGGCACCGGCCACAGTTTTCCATTTGTGCCTACTCCACCTGCTGTCTTTGCTGGGTCCGCGAACATCGCCTCCCTCTACCGCTCAATTAGCAAACGGGACCGCCTTTGAGGACCTCATCCTCCGCTCACCCCGCTCCCAACTTCGCGGGCATCGCCTCCGGTCGCCTCTTCTGAAGGCCTAACGAGCACGTTAGCTGCGAACGGAGGTGAGGAGGCTCCGCTGACTGACCGGTGCCCATGTCCAGGGCACGCACAAACGCCATGACTTGGCTTGGCCTCTCTCTTAGTTATTCACAGCTCCGCCCGATAGGCACCTCCGGGGTGGCGACGGCAAAGAGGGTGGGCTTATTAATTGCAGCTCCACGGGGACTGGCCTCTCTGCACGGCTGTGTACACCTGAGCGAGACGCTCAGTCGCTCTCTAAAGCCTCTTCTGCTGATGACAGACACGGAGATAAACGTGAGAGGTGGCCCACCACGACTTGCCCTCCTTCGCCCGGGTTTGCCCCTCGCTGCGGAGGCTGTTCTACATCTGGCCCTTGGAGCAGGCCGGCTGACTGCGTAGTAAAGGAAGATTTCTGCGGGAGGGCGGCCAGTGCAAAACAATTCCCTGACTGGGAATAGAACCGGAGCAACAGCGCTTTCAGCGCCGAATCCTAGCCACTAGACCACCAGGCAAATACGGAAGAGTGTTTTCTCTCCCTTCTTCGGTCTGAAGTGACAGTTTCCTGTGCTCTAGGAGGACTTGGGTCTTGTGAGGGTCGCTCTTTGCTCCTGGAGTCGTCTCACAAGGCCGTTACCTCCCTGCTTTCTTCAAAAAAAGAACCTGCAGGCGACACACCGAGGGCTCCGCGAGAGACACCAAGGCCACGAGTCCTGAGTCCTGGAGCGAGTTGCAGCCACCCGGCCGCAGCTCACCACTGGCCTAGAGATGCGCCTTTGCGAGGCGGCAGCAACTGACAAGATGGTCGCGGGTCGCCAGGTCCGGAGCCGCGCACCAGGTTGCCAGGAGAAGGCGGGAGCGGGGAGGCGCCCGGGGTGAGACGGGGGCACCCTCTGCATCATAAAGGACCCAGACCCCGGCACCCTCAACATCATAAGGAATCAGACGGATGCGGAAATCGAGACGGGCTAGATGGGAAACTCTTTCCGGGAAGGCTCCGGGGCACTCAACTGGTCTCCAACCTTCCTCTGCAACCTGTGACACCTGCCATTTTCCCATTTTAGGCGATGGCAACGCCACCCCTCCCTTTGCTCTGGGCAAAACTTCGAGAGTTCCCTCTGACGCTGGAGTTTTTTCCTCAGATCCAAGATCCAATTGGTCACTAATTCGTGATTTCCGTCGGCCAAGTGCATGGGCATTGATCTACACGCGAGTTTCTCCACCTCTGCGGAATGGCTACTTCGGGGTGGGGTAGGTGCCCTCCCGTGGTGGATTGCAAGGTGTTTAGCAGCATCCGTCGCCTCCACTGACTAGATACATGCCAGGGGGATAACATTCTCCCTCCCGCTTCCCCCAGCCGCGGCCTAGTGTCCCAGCGGGGTTGGGAGAGGCATGTGAGGGCGAAGTTGCCCCCTGTTGAGAACCATTGCTGCGCGTAGTCCTGATCTCTGAACTTGTGCAGCGGACTCTCCAGGTGAAGAAGGCTCAAGGGTGGATCCAGCTCGAGACACCCTCGCTCCCCTTCACAGTCGGACCTTAGGATTTAGGCTTTAACATCTCCACATCATGAGATTCGAAACCTTTAGGTCTTTTCTTCCGTTCTGTCCTCCAAATCGGCCTCTTCCGAGCCTGTTGACCAGGGCCAGCCGGGCAGAGGGCTGAGCTCGCTCAGCGAGGCTCCTCTCGCCCCTCCTGGAGCTTCAGGCCTCTTTCGGTTGCAGAAAAGCTTTACGGGCCAATTCGTTCGGCATCCCCGGCGGCAGGTGCGCGGTGCGCGGGGAAGAAGAGGATTTGACTGCGGTTCTCGACCCCCGGCGCCCAACCTCCACCCCGGTGCGCGCGCTCTTCCAGGCTCCTGCTGGTCCCACTCGCCAGGAGTTAGGTCTCGGGTCAGCCTGAGCTGCCGAGACGCCCAGGCCCGGAAGGACACATAGGGGAAACCATCTGCTCACTTCGGTCCTGTCCGGAAGGGATCCCTTTCTGACGGGAAAGAAAGGCGGCGAGTCCTGTCCTGTTGAGTAGGCGGAAGAGAGATCAAAGGGAAGACAATAAAAATCCTGTGAGGTTTCAGGATCTAAAGTTACCATGAAGTCGACCTAACCTCCATTGGAGGTCCTCCCGGTCCTCCCGTGGCTGGCGAAGGTGAATCTAGCTTCTGTCTCCAGTTCGCCAAGGCGGACAAAGCCGACGACAATGGGCCTGTCCACTATCTTCTTTCATATGCACAAAATGTCAGCTCTTCTTGTTTCTAACTTGCAACATCCCACCTGATGACCAGCTCAGCAAATTAGAGACCCTCCATAGGATTCCATCTCTGTCTTAGTTCGAGCTTCTATAACTATGTACCATAAACTGGGTGGCTAATTCACAACAGAAATTTATTTCTCACAGTTCTGGAGGTTGGAAGTCCGAGATAAAGGTGCCAACATGGTAGGGTTATGATGAGGGACTTTTTTCTGGTTGTAGACTGCCACCTTCTCATTGTATCCTCAGGGGGCACAAAGACGGCGAGAGAGCTCCCTGGGGTCCCTTTTATAGGGGCATTAGTCCCACTCAGACTAATGGGACTAAATCCAGACTCTGTGCTGAGTGTTGTGGATTTTTTGCATGTTCATCCTCTCCCAAGACAACTGGAGATGTATTGTCCCCAGAGGGTACAATAGAGAATCTTCTGTCACAAGTCAGCAACCAACATAGTGAGTGAGAGCATGTGTCCCACTCTGAAATGAGAGTGTATTAGTCCGTTTTCACGCTGCTGATAAAGACATACCAGAGTCTGGGAAGAAAAAGAGGTTTAATTGGACTTACATTTCCACATGGCTGCTGGGGAGGCCTCAGAATCATTGCCGGAGGCAAAAGGCACTTCTTACACGGCAGGGGCAAGAGAAAATGAGGAAGAAGCAAAAGCAGAAACCCCTGATAAACCCATCAGATAGTGAGACTTATTCACTATCAGGAGAGTAGCACGGGAAAGACCCACCCCCATGATTCAATTACCTCCTCCTAGGTCCCTCCCACAACACATGGGAATTCTGGGAGATACAATTCAAGTTGAGATTTGGGTGAGGGCACAGCCAAACCATATCAGAAAGGGATGAAGTGACAGCATATCCTAATGTGTGTGATGGTTTTATGAGTTATTACCTATTTCAAAATTTATTGCAATGTGTGCAAAACAACAAGGACTTGTACTATCTGACTTTAAGGCTTACTATAAGCTATTACAGACAAGGCACCAGGAGGGACAAATAGATAAACAGACTGAGTTAAGAGACCTGAAACTGATCCACAGCTATAGTCAATAAATGAGTTTTCAATGAAAGCAGTTCAATAGAAGAAAATAAATCATTTCAGTTAATGGACTTTCATATGGAGGTGGGGGAGACCAACAATGTTATTCTCCCTCACACTACATACAAAAGTAATTTGAGGTGCATTAAACACCAAAACTTAAAAGTTAAAGATATAAAGCGTTTCAAGGATACTCTGTAGGCAAAGATTAGCCTACCAACAAGTAGGACACTGAAAAAATGTATATAAAAGAAAGACATGATAGACTTCATCAACGTTAGCCATACCTTCTCATCAAAAGATACCACTAAGAAAGTGAAAAGGTAAGCAAGCCACAGACAGAGAGAAAATAGTCACAAAACATATCTGACCTCCACACCTTGTAATTAGAATTATTGTGGTCTGGTACACTGCACCCAGTTTCTGCAGGAGTATTTTCTGGGTGTCTCTAATGAGTAAGAGAGGGCTCCATGGGATATTCCTACAGTTCCCAGATGAACAGTGGGAAAGACTCTACATTGACCAACACCGAGACCTGAAAACTCAGGTCCTCAAGGAGGGTAGAGGATACCTGGACCCTGACCCAGACCCCTGGATGGGCTGTGCCAAGAGACCCAGCAAGGGAAGGGATTCCCTCCTGCCTCAGGTTCTCTCTTCTTCTGTGGTTAGAAGACCTGAACCCAACTCCCTCCCCAAGCACTGGAGATGGGGCTTTTCCAAGGGCTGGGGATCTTGCTGTACTAAGGACAGCTGAGCAAGGGGGTCGAGGAGGAGCTTGGATGGTGGAGGAGAAGAAACCGGGTAAGATGTGTGAAGCAGTCAGCTATACCAGGCAGAGAGAGGACCCACTGGGACCCAAAAGCCTGCATGTGAAGCCAGGCCTTGGGCCACCTTGTTCCTCAAAGGGGTGCCTACTTCCATGGGATCTTCAAAGGGACTGTGGAAAGAGAGGCCTTCAGCCCACACCTCTGAATGCTTTTCCACCACAGCATGCCCTGTGGCCTGTGTCCTGCTGGTGTGGAACAGTCAGACCCCTGCAGGGCTGCAGAACCTCTGTACTGGGCAGCATCCCAGCCTGAGTGCCAGAGCTCAGTGGGCAGGCCCCCAAGCAAGTAGAGAGGAGGGCACCTTTTGGACAGAACGTGTGGGACAAGAGCGATGTCTCGTCCGTTCAGGTTCCTCACAAAATGAGAGTCAGGAAGATCAGGGCGCAGACCTGATTTCCCACGCAGGGCTGAAAGCAGACAACCGGAGGGACAGCAGCACCTGAGCCAATGAGGTAGAAGACAGAAAACCACAATGTACTTCTGCCCTCAACCTCACCCCCTCCCACCCACATCCTCCACGCCCCCTGACCACCTTCCTCAGAAACATAATAGGAATCAAGATTCCCCCTGGCCTGGTTGCTACAGGAGGCACAGTGGCCTGATGGAGCCTGAGGCAGGTGTGGGAAGATGTGGATTGTCTAACTGGAGGTTGGGAGTCCAGGGTGCAGAAGGAGAAGCTTGGAGTGCAGGATTTGGTGGTATGTGTGTGGCAGTCGGCACTATGTTCTAATTGCCAGTTTTTTTTCTTCTTCCTTTCTTTCTCTAGCTAAACAAGCACTGGCCTAGAGATAAGCAATGCTGAAGCACTTGCAGCTCACCTATTACCATAAACTGAATGAGTCTTCCCTACACAAGCCATAACTACCACTTTGATTGGACAAGAGACTGATTTCAGTAACTTTCTCTTTATAAGAGACCACTGGCTGTGGACTGGTTCTGAACAGTTTACAGAGGCTATGCACTTGATTGCCTTTGTGTCCCTGCTTCACCTTTTGAAGCATAGGACCTAATTATAATGTATTTAAATGTTGTCTCCACCCCAAAGTGAACATGGGTTGCATGTAACAGGCGTGTTTACTCAGCATGCATGCAGCAGGATCCCTTCACAAATATTCAGAGCTCCCCCTATTCCCTGTTGAATATGTATATGTGGCCAACCAGATCAACATAAATCACTATTCGCCCTCCCCTCCCTGGAAACCTACTTTTCGGGTTTCAGCAGGAAGGTATGCCTCCCAGTCTGTCAGAATGACCACCTTGCAGGCTGTAACGCTTTACAAAAAAATAAAATCTCCTTTCTAAATTTATAAATTGTGTGATTTTTTCAGTTGACAGCTTTCAGTTGTCAGTCAAGTCACTGACTGGGAAAAGTCATTTGCAATATATTTATTTGAAAAATGACTCAATTCCTGAATATATAAGAGAACTTTCATAAATCAGTAATATAGAGCTAAGCCAAATAAAATCGGGCAAAATATTCAAATAGGCCTTTGCAAAGGAGAATTTCTTATATGCTGGAAGCCATAAGAAAATGTACTTCATAGTATTGCTCATTAGGCAAGTACAAATTAATTCCACACTGAGATATCACTAACCAATCACCAGTGTGTGGCTACTTTTTTTTTTTTTCTGAGACAGGGTCTCTCTCTGTCACCCAAGCTGGAGTGCAATGGTGCAATTGGTGCGATCTTGAGTCACTGCAACCTCCCCCTCCTGAGTAGCTGGGACTACAAGTGCATGCCACCATGCCTGGCTAATTTTTGTATTTTTAGTAGAGACTGGGTTTCGCCATGTTGGCCAGTTTGGTCTGAGAGCATAGCTACATTTTAAAAAGTTAGTACACCAAATGCTGACAAGAATTTAGTGCCACTTCAACTGTCATTGCTGGTGAAAAAACATTCTAGAAGACTGGCAATTTATACTAATGTTAAACTTATACTCAGGTCATGACCCAGCAATTGAAGTACTTCCATGAATCTCAAGTGCACAAAAAGACTTGTAGAAGAATATTCATGACAAGAATTCAATAACACCAAAATTGAGAAGTGATCTATGAAACTACGTGGATATATCTCATGAGTATAATGAACGTAACTGCAGAAAAAAGGCCAGATACAAAAGATATGTCCGTTCACTCATGTGAACTTTAAGAACAGGCAATTGTAACCTATGGGAATAGACACCAGAATAGTGATTAACTAAGAGGGCACAGGGTGGGAATTGCCTGGAAAGGGGCTCTAACAGGCCTTTCTCACATGATGGCAATTTTCTGTAACTTGAGCTGGGTGGTGATTACATTTACCAAAAATAAACGAACTGCACTAAAGATTTGTGCACTTTATGTGAATTGTAGTTTATTTACTGTTCTCACTGCTTGAACCCGGGAAACGGGAGGTTGCAGTGAGCCGAGATTGAGCCATGGCACTCCAGCCTGGGTGACAGAACAAAACTACATCTCAAAAATAATAGTAATAATTTACTGTTCTCATAAAAATCAGCTGATGGGGAATGGAGGCAAGCCGGTGTAGACCATGACAACTAGTTTAGATTTTATTGTAAACTCATTAAAAGCTCGTTCTAGTTTTGTGTTTTTAAAAAATCCCACTGATACAGCTGTTTTCTCTACCAGATGAGACTATAACCGTATTATTTCATCAGTGGAAACTACAGACAAAGGGCCCTTGAGAGGCGGCATCTTCACCTATGGGAATTTTTTTCTGCTCAATTGTGAGACAAAGAGCACGTCCAAGTTGTCCTTTTGGCCAGGCCGCCCCCTAGTTTATGCACTGTGGGCTAACTCCAGAAGCTGGCGCCCTTCCGGGCCAGCGGTTTACTCCGCTCTCTGGAGGCTGCTAGGATTAAAGGCAAAGCAAACGACAGGTCCTTTAGGTACAATCGCAGGATAGAAAACACTACTGTGACTCAGGTTAGAACCCAGGTTGCGGCAACCACAGCTACAAGTATTGACCACTACACGACCAAAAAGCCTGCTGACAACCATTGTACTTCTTTTTTTTTTTTATGTAAAAACACTCATACTATTTTCTCTGCTTTAATCTTGAACGTCTGCAAATTTTCGTGCTTTTCTCTCTTTCATGCGCTTCTCCGTTACTCTCTCCCCATTCCGCTACATAATTTAAAAAACATCTCATCTCTCAGGACCCGGCCACTGCCTCTACAACAAGCCTCCTGGGAAGTCTCGTTGTCCCATCGACACCTCTCCCTTCTTTTTTTTTTTTTTTTCCGCTCCTTTTTTTTTTTTTTTTTTTTTTTTTTGACTGAGTTGCTCTGTCGCCCAGGCTGGAGTGCAGTAGCGCGATCTTGGCTCACTGCAACCTCCGCCTCCCAGGTTCAAGCAATTCTCCTGCCTCAGCCTCTCAAGTAGCTGGAATAGCAGGTGCAAGCCACCACATTCGGCTGATTTTTGTATTTTTAGTAGAGACGGGATTTCACCATGTTAGTCAGGCTGGTCTTGAACTCTTGACCTCAAGCGATCCATCCACCTCGGCCTCACAAAGTGCTGGGATTACACTCGTGAGCCACCGTGCCCGGCCAAATTTCAGACCAACACCTGTTGACACACATTGCCAGACACACGGAATCCCTCGCGGAACACCGATGGGTCCACAAAACACACGCAGGCTGCGGTGGCTGACGATGCTAGCAAATTCGGTTCACGGTGTCTGGGGTACAGTCCCGAGGGTCTACTGGCCACCTCTGGGCAAGGACCAGTCTCCGCCGTTCCCCTCATCTCCACGTAGATTCTTCCCCACACACCTCCCTTTTCTTTGGGCCGCTGAGGCCTCTTGGACCTCTGAGGTGACTGCCCCGTCCCCAGCTTCTCTCCTTCCAGGAGCTTCATTTCTTGATCCTCTCCATAGTGGCTCAGCGGTAAGCCCAAGGTCCAGCACACGAATCAGGAACCTGATGGTTCTTGGGTTTGCAGGAATCCGCCCAGAGAACAGATGAAAGTAACAGGTACCAATATCAAAACTGCAGTGACACCAGAAACACTACGTGCTTGCCACTTTGCTTAGCAGTTTGTTGAGTCCAACAACTAGGTGGGTCGCGGGTTAGTCTCCTGAATGTCTTTTGCTGCTACTTTGGTCAGCGTTGTTGTCAGTTTACCTTGAGGTGGCCAAGCCCTTAAATGCACTATTAGGTTATGCAGTATAATTCTGCAGAGCACGAGGGTAAAGAGCCATAGTGAAGAGCAAAAAACCCTCTTGCATTGGCCGGGAATTGAACCCGGGTCTCCCACGTGGGAGGCGAGAATTCTACCGCTGAACCACCAATGCCTCTCTCTCGTAGCTCTCTGGAGGATTACTGAAAAGAGCATCCAGAAAGACTTAGAAATTTCCAAGAGGCCTTTTCAGGTTTCGACTCAAAGCTAACAAAGACATCCAAACCAAATGTTTTTATAGGAAACTTTTACTAAACAAAGTTATAAATATCAAAATAGCTCATTTGTCGGATCAAACTCCTAACTCTGAAAAAGGTCTTTCTACCTGCATTACAAACCCCTATAATAAAACGTCACAAATTCATTCATGTTTCTTTTTTCTAATCCTAAATCTTCAATTGTCAACCTCAAACTACTGCCTTAGTGGTTCTGAGAAGGTAACCTAACTGGTAGTTTAGGTAGGTAAAGTTCTAATCCAGGGAGGAAATAAGAAGCAGAAGCAGAATTAGAATTAGAGGAAAGAGGAAATAAAAGGACAGAATCAAGGTAGAGATGATGAAGAAACAAAGGTTGGTCCACTGAGTTAGTCTTTTGTCGCTGGTTTTTTTGGCAAAAGAGTAATGATCGGTCTTGTAATCATTATAATACTGTTATTTGTCTGCTTGAAGATGTATAAAGCATTTAAAGGAAATGTGATATAAAAAGATTAATAATGCCTGCAGTCAATATTTCATTGTTAGGGAGAATCCAATTTCCTAAGTTAATATGCTTTGATGTATTAGCTATGTAAGGAGTAGACCAGTTTAAGGAAATATTGATGGTCAAAATATTAACATATTAGTCTTTTGATGAAGTTCAAATAGTAGAGAGATTTCTTTCCTCAATTTTCCCTGGAGAGATTAAACTGAAGAGAAAAATTCAGAGAGTTTGCCCCACATGTTGGGTCTGGGAGTCATTATGACTTTTTCAAAGACAGGAGCTGTGACATGGAATCATGCTTCTTCTCTAGCTGAGAAGCCAAGCTAGGTCCAGGCTGGGTCACAAACTTGAGCCCAACAAGGAAATCACCCTTCACATTGACCTCACAGAGCTTTGACTGTTCTCTGTTCTTTGCCCAACACCCAAGACACACACCAGCTCTGGCCAACAAACCTTAACATATTATCTATATCAACCAGAGCTACATTTATTCCCAAATCTCCTTCTAAAATACAAACCTGTACTTTCTACTCTGAACTTCTAAATTTACAAAGGCCTCATATGCATCTCAGAGTCACAGATGCTAAAACTCAACACACCAGTGAGTTCCCTGTCAGCAATATGTACCACCCTCTACCTCAAAACCCAATGATCAGACTCAAGCACAGCATCTCCCAAAGAGTAGTGCACTGTCCTGGGTGTTTCAACGATCACTAAAACCTGTTTCTAGCCCTGCCTAGAACACTTATCCTCACCACCATCCACCCTATTTGCCAAGCCAGATCTTTCTTTGGATAAACTCTCTCATTTTCATAACACAACAATTTCAGTTCAACTCAAAAAAATAGCGTTTAAGTTTATTGGATACTTCACAAGCTTACTGCCACTTTATTACCACACTTTTCCATCTATCAGCTCTTGCATCCATTAACATAAGCAGACAAAAAACTGGACTCCTGGCCAGGTGCGGTGGCTCAAGTCTGTAACCCCAGCACTTTGGGAGGCCAAGGCAGGCGGATCATGAGGTCAGGAGATTGAGACCATCCTGACTAACATGGTGAAACCCTGTCTCTCCTAAAACTACAAAAAAAAAAAAAAAATTAGCCAGGCTTGGTGGCACCCGTCTGTAGTCCCAGCTACTCGGGAGGCTGAAGCAGGAGAATCGCTTGAACCCGGGAGGCAGAGGTTGCAATGAGCCAAGGCCACACAACTGCACTCCAGCCTGGGTGAAAAAGCAAGACTCCACCTCAAAAAAACAAACAAACAAACAACAAAAAAAAACTGGACTCCCTACAGCCAGTGTAGTATGCACCACTCACTTGCCACACTGTATGCTGAGTGACCCCTCCACAGCTTAAATCCGCACATAACTTTAGCCTAGAACCATATAATGTCCCTTTATTTCTTCAGTACAATGATTAATACCATATTCTCTGTACCCTTCTTCCCTCTATGCTCATCATTCTAACAGCTCTTGCCAATACTCAAATCCAGGAGCAGCAAACTACTTCACATGTCGCAAACTACTTCACATGTCACAATCTTTTCACAGGTTCACACCAGTGGATTCCCCAGTGAACCAGCTGTCTTAACTTGGGCTTCCATAACAAAATACCACAGACTGGGTGGCTTAAACACAAGAAATTTCTTTCTCACAGTTTGAGACGCTGAGAAGTCCAAGATCAAACTGCCAGCTGATTCAGCTCCTTGGTGAGGGCTCTCTCCCTGGCTTGCAGACTGCTACATTCTCCTTCTGTTCTCGCATGGTGGAGAGAAAGAGAGCACTTTGGTCTTTCTTCTGTTTCTTATAATGACACTGATCTCATCATGGAGATCCTATGGTCATGACCTCATCTAAACCTGATTACCTCCCAAAGGCCCTACCTCCAAAATACCTCCACATTGGGGGTTAAAGCTTCAATATATAATATGAAGGGAACGCAAACATCCATTCCATTATACTAGCACCTGCATTTGCAATCCAGCCTCTGGGCCAGGCTTAGCAGTGTAGAGCCCAAGGCTTCAATTGACAGGATTTTTATGCTCTCATGCTCTGGCTCCTTGGCTCCAGAAGCTTCTAGAACCAGTAGGGTGATACATCCATTAGCAACTATACTGTAAAACACATGGCGGGTAAAAGAGTGCCCTATTAAGTATTTTGGTTATGCCCCCATTAGTGTGCTTGGCTCAATCTATTAATAGTAAGCAGTGGTTCGCATCCACCTCAGTACCATCCCCTGCAGTCATCCTGTCAGTTTCCATTCCATTCTCCTATCCTTGGCTTGCTAGTTCAATACTCTTAAGTGATTTACTGCTGGTGCTCTCCTTTTTCCCTCAGAGATACCTTGTGATTTCTTTGATTCTCTCCACCTCTACAGGTTAATAAGTCTAATATTTAAAAACTCTGTAGAGGGATGTTGGGAAGCTGTGGGGAGAACCCTTGGGCTTTTCGCCTGGGTAAAGTGCAGATTCCTGAGGATTCTGGGCCTTGGCTTCCAGCTGCACTAGTGCCGGCCACTTAGCTGTTCTCAGCAGCGTCACCTGGCGCAATGGTGCTGAAGCGCACTGCTGAGAGGCCAGAAGGCAAAGCGAGAGTCGCTTTGGCTATGGCTATGGCCTGGAACCCATTTAGGCAAAACAGAGGGCGCGCGGGGACAAAGCAATAGAGAAGGGTGGGCAATACAGGATCTGTACACCACACATTAGGAATTGTATTTATTAAATTGTTGATTACCTAAGCCTCCGGAGAGTAGTTTGGACACTTACCGGTTTTCTGAGTATTATTTGGGGAAGGGGTATGCATGCAAATGTATATACATAATTCGTGTGATTTCGGAATATTGACTCTATGAGTTCCCAGATGCAGATTTAGAACCTTTTTAAAAAACATTTTGTTTTTATTGTCTCGCAAATCAGCCAGATCTGCAACTGTATCAGACTAAAGCGAAGCCAAGCGGGACCCTTAGGAAAGGCGCTAAGATGTCATCCACTTTCAGTGTCTGCCTGTGAAAATTCAAGCGATAAACAGAATGAAGAGAACCTTAAGGAATTGCTGGAACCAAAGTTAATATTAAGCAGGCCTGCTATGACGTCCTCTTCCTGGCAGACCAGTGGAAATTGTAGCCTGGTCGACAATCTGTATAGATTGATGAGGTCTAAAATGTAGTCACAGGTTCAACTACTTTTTTGTTTTCCAACCTCGAGTAAACTCATTAAATTTAAGGGCTAACAAAAACCTCATGTTTCCGCCCGGTTTCGAACCGGGGACCTTTCGCGTGTGAGGCGAACGTGATAACCACTACACTACGGAAACCACTCGCAAGACGTAAGAGGCAAAATTTAATCATGAAAATCTTAAATCAGCCATTTCTATTATAGTTTCCAAATCCGAGATCTCACCACTGCACTCCAGCCTGGACGACAGAGCGAGAGTGTCTCAAAAAAAGTTTGGAGAAGAAGGTGCCATTTTCCCTCGTTGCTTTTCATACTGCAGTGGTCACCGCATTGCCTTCACACCTGAAGTCCAAGTGCTTCCACCCTGGGGAATATGCAGACCGCTGGGTCACTGGACGCCAGGCCGCAGGGCCGGCCTCGTTCTGCTTTTGGCTCTAAATGCAGTCGGGGGATGCGACTGGACCTCATCAGAGACTGGTGGGATGTTACCCTTACCAGGGACTGGAGGGCCAAGCTCCCAAAGAGGCCTACTTCATGATCGCCTTAAATCAGGAAATTTCATGAAATCCCACCCCTCTACCGCCCCATTCCCATGTTCTATCTCCTCCCCTGCCCACTCTGAGAGGATTCGCTGCCTTTCTGTCTCGTCTGGACCCTTTGGAGTCCCACATAGACAAGACAGAAGGGGCATTGCCTTTTCCTACAGGAGCGGGAAGAGCCGTCACAGCGGAGGAAACACAGACTCACAGCGCTCATCCCCACATACTTGCGCCCTGCCGAGTTCCAGCAAACCCAACAAAGCACTCTGAAGCTTCTCTGGAAAAGGAAGGAGTGTGAGGTTTCTGACAGGGCAAGAGGAGCCAAAGAGAGGGGACCCAGTCCTTCCCCTAGCTCGAGAGAACAAACCCAGAAGAAGGGCAGATCCAAAGGAAAAGCGCAAAGGCGGCCGGTTGAGAGAGCCAAGGGTCGCGGGTTAAATTGCGTTTATCAGAACAGTTCTTTGCTCACTGTCCCAAAGCCCTCCTAGGGACAAAGAAAACACTGGCATGGCACCAATCGCAGAAGGGGGCAGCATTGACACCCAGGAACGGGCGTGGAAAAACAGGAAAAGCAGGGATCATCTCTCCCCTACTCCGTATATGGCTGCAGACAGCAGTGGTTCTTTTCTCCAGGACCCAGTGAGTGTGCACTAGGAGAGAACATTATTCAACTTATTCATGGTGGCACCACCCAGGCTGAAAGTGAGCCTGTGCTGCTTGGGCTTTCAGAAAGGACGGGCCCAACTCTCCCTCCCTATACAGAGCTGCAGTGCCCTGGCAATGGAGGACAGACCATGGAGTTGCCTGCCCTGGACTCGGGGAAGAGGCTCTGCCCTAAACCCCATTTTAGTGGTAGCTGTCAGAGTGGCATATCCACAGACTTCAGCTGCACCACAGCCAGGAACCAAAGGACAAAGTCTTTATAAAATGAAGGTTGTGAGCTCTGTGACAGGGGCATGATAGGGAAGCGGATCACATTTTGCCTACTCAGGAGGAGGAGCTAGTGCACCTCTGCCCCTTCCCCTGAGACCTCAGCACAACCCGACATGCTCTCTTCCCCACCACCCTGTCAGGGCAGGTTTTTCCACTGGACACCAGCCTACCTACCAGCCCTGACTCTTAAGCACCATCTACTGGACTGCATCCTAAACTGGACCACTGAATAACAAAACCCTGCTACCAAAGGGCTTAGTGCTAGTCCATGAGATAAGCTTCCTGAGAATTCCGTACCCTCAGCCCCCAACAAGGGTTAGTGTGTTAGCTTTTACTTCCAATATGTCACCACAACAAGCAGCATCTGAGAAAGCTACTGCTCAGAAGCTATCCACAACCAAGAAACACATACAAAGCTAGGGCTCCCTGAAAGCACCCAGAAATGAAGCCGAACAATCATATACAACATACACCACAGTCATACCATCAAGGGAAAAAAAGAATAAAAAAATTAAAAATCCTCATCCAAACAATACCAAATTCAAAAATAAGAGCAACAGCTTCCTCGGATGAGAAAGAATCAGCGCAATAACTCCAGTGTACCCAGAGTATTTACACACTTCCAAAGGATCGCACTAGTTTCTAGCAATGGATCCTAGCCAGACTGAAATGTCGGAAATGACAGATAAGAATTCCAAATACAGATTGCAAGGGAACTCAACGAGATCCAAGGAAAAGTTGAAGTCCAATGCAAAGAAACCAGAAAAACAATACAGAATATGAAAGACAAGAAAACTATATTAAGAAAAATACAAATAGAACTTCTATAATTGAAAAATTCACTAAAGGAATTTCAAAATACATTGAAAGCTTTAATAATAGACTAGACAAGCAGAAGAATGAATTTCAGAGCTTGAAGGTTGGTCTTTCAAATTCACCTAGTCAGACAAAAATAAAGAAAAATGAATTTTTAAAAATGAACAAAGCTTTTGAGAATTATGGTGTTATGTAAAGCAATCAAACCTATGACTTATTGGCATTCCTGAGAGAGAAGAAGAAAAAGTAAGCAACCTGGAAAACAAATTTGAAGGAATAATTCAGGAAAGAATTTTCCTAATCTTTCAAGAGAGATTGATATTCAGATACAAGAAATTCAGACAACTTCTGCAAGATACTATACAAGATAACCATTGCAAAGCATACAGTCATCAGACTTCCCAAGATAAATGTGAAAGAAAAAATCTTAAAGGCAGCTGAAGAAAAGGGCCAGATTATCTATAAAGGAAATACCATCAGACTAACAGCAAACTTCTCAATGGAAATCTTACAAGTCAGAAGAGACTGGGGCCTATTTTTAGCCACCTAAAAGAAAAAAAAAACTGCTGGTCAAAGTTTCATACTCTGCCAATTTAAGCTTCATAAATGAAGGAGAAATAGTTTTTCCCAGACAGAGAAATGCTAAGAGAATTCATTAACACCAGATAGGCTCTATAATAAATGTTCAAAGGAGTTCTAAACATGGATGGTACTTGCTACCATAAAAGCACATGTAATTACAAAGCTCATACACCCTATAGAGCAATACATAATTGGGTCTACAAAGCAACTAGCTTAACACTATGACAGAAATAACACCTCACACATGAATATTAACCTTGAATGTAAATGGCCTAAAAGTTCCACTTAACAGGCATAGAGTAGTCCAGGTGTGGTGGCTCACACCTGTAATCCCCGTACTTTGGGAGGCCAAGGTGGGCGGATCACTTGAGGTCAGAAGTTCGAAACCAGCCTGGCCAACATGGTGAAACTTCATCTCCACTAAAATACAAAAATTAGCTGGGCGTGCTGGTGGGCGCCTGTAATGCCAGCTACTCGGGAAGCTGAGGCAGGAGAATCACTTGAACCCAGGAAGCAGAGGCTGCAGTGAGCCAAGATCACACCACTGAACTCAGCCTGGGACTCCATCAAAAAAAAAAAAAAAAAAGGCATAGGGTGGCAAATTGGAAAAAAAAAAAATCAAACTTTCCATGGCCTTTAAGAGAGACCTATCTTACATATTATAGCCCCCAGAGGCTCAAAGTAAAGTGATAGAGATCTGTTATGCAAATGGAAAACAAGGAAGGTCAGGAGTTGCTATTCTTGTTATCAAGTAAAACAGACTAAACCGACAACAGTTAAATAAAAAAAAAGACAAAGAAGGGCATTATATAATCAGAAAGCATTCAATTCAACAAGAAGATTTAACTATCCTAAATATATATGCACCTAACATCGAAGCACCCAAATTTATAAAACAAATACTACTAGACCTAAGCAAAGAAACAGACAGCCATGCTATACTAGTGGAGGACTTCAACATCCCACTGACAGCACTAGACAGATCACTGAGGCAGAAACCTAATAAGGAAACTTTGGACTTAAATTGGACTCTTGACCAAATGAACCTAATAGATGTCTATAGAATACCCTACCCAACAACCACAGAATATACATTCTTCTCATCTGAGCACAGAACATTCTCTAAGATTGACCACATACTCAGTCATAAAGTGAGTCTCAATAAATTTTTTTAAAAATGAAATTATATCAAGTATCTTCTCAGACTCCGGCACACCAGAGTAGGCCACACACTCATGTGCAGTGGCTTCAGGTATGGATCAGGGTCTTTCCCACTAATTGGCTTCAGTTATGATGTTGTAGGTCATCATTCTTCTGGCTTTAATATAAGAGAAGAAGGGATGTGGAAGAACTGGTCTCCAAGTGAGAGCATCCAGGGTGAAGAGTGTGGAAATAAGGGTCATTAGCACAAGAGAAGAGCCAGGTGATATCAAACGCATGTAGTAATGGCATAAAGGTGGAATGTTGCTCTCATTCTGCTGAAGTGGGCACCACGGAAACCTTGGTGCTACCACTCGCCAGTCAGGCCACAAGCCCAAGAACAGCACCAGGCGGTATAAGGACATATAAGAATGACATCACTTCAGATAGTCCTGAGAATGAGACCTATCCCTGCTTGGGGAAAACCACTCAGTGGGAGCAATAGTACCCTTCCTGCTTCCCTACCTGGGCTGATTGTAAGGAACAAGTGAAATCATGCACACCAATGTGCTTTAAACCTATAAAACTCTGCCCCAAGAAGCTATGTGCCCTTTTGAGACTCCCTAGACGTGGACAGAAACATAAAATTTCTGCCTTTCTACCTTTTCCTTGGTCAGCATTGCTGAGCACATGCTCCAGCCTCTCCCTCAGGCGGTCATTGAGGCTGACAGACTCCTCCAGGTGCTAGCACAGGTTCTGGATCTCAGCAAGATTCTTTTCCAGCAGGTCGGCCCCTACTGCAAACCACCAAGACATAGGAGAGGTAGGAGGTAGGGAAGCCTGATCATCCCTGGGCAGCTGTGGGGCATGCCTGGCATATCTCTGCAAGATCCCTACCTATCTCTATCTTTCTGTCAGCTTCTTCCTCTCTCCTGGGCATTCAGGAAGCACCAGGCAACTTTACTTAAAGCTCCTGGGCTTTCAATCACACGGTGGCCCCCTGTGAGGAAACACCACAGGCCTCCTCCCAGACAGAGACCACCAAGTACATCTAAGGGAGATGGACACATGGTGAGAAACTGCTAAAGGCCTCTAGGCAGAACTGGCCTAGTAATGGGAAAGGCTGTCTACCTCCTTGGCATGAACAACAATCCAGAGAATCTCCCTCTCTACCTCATCCCTCTCCCCCATGATGATCCCAACTCAACAACCTTTGAGATTTCACTCACTCACAGAGAGAAAGACCAAGGTAAATGCATATGAAATTAAACCAGGCTGTGAATAATGAGTGATAGTGAATGTTCTCCTTTAACCAGTTTTGGCAAAGAGAAACATGGAAGAGCCTGGGAAGGTATCAGGATCTGAAGCGGGAACAGGAGAGAAGGGAACAATCTCCAAGGAAGGAAAAAGATGCACAGAGAGAGGAAGCTGAGAATAGGCCTCACCCACTGGGTGATTTTGCATAGGGTCAGGTTTTTCTCTGAGAATTTAAAATGTCTTATTGTTACACTACCTGGGACACAGAAATGGAGCTGCTTCAAGTCATTCCTCTAAGTAGCTGCACTCCTAGCTGCCAGGTGCCAGGATGTTTGGCTCCAAATCCAAAAGTAATGTTTATGGGGGCAGGACTGGCACGTGGTTGTATGTACAGTGTGTGTGAAAGATGTCTGTGAAAGAGTGGAAAGAGTGTGTAGGGGTGGGTGACTCTGTAGAAATAGTTTCCCATCCTACAGTAGCTCCTGACCTAAGGAAGACCTTCCCCATGGAAATCTGAGCTTAGCATTCCAGGACAGTCTTAATCTAGGCCTAAGAAGGTTGTAGCACAGAGAGAAGGCAGCATTTAAGTGTGAGGTAACTTATCCTCCTTGTAGAGCACCTCAGAATGTCCCTGACTTCTCCTACTCTCCTGCCCAGAGTGAGTTCCTAGGTACGGTGGCTAGGAGAAGGCACTTACAAAGAACAAGCACTGAGCTGGTTCTCACTGTCTGGTTCTCACTGTGATAGGACACATATTGTCCTATCATTTTTTATGAACCAGGTTCTAACAGAGGAACCAAAAAATCCTCTGGCCAGGAAAGGAATGTGTCATTCCTATCAATGGGCTCGATTTCACCAAGTGCTCCTTTGTGTTTTACCAGAGGTTTATTAGAGGTTTACCAGAGGTTTACCAGAGGTTTATTAGAGGTTTCGGAGTTGGGCTGGTACAAAGAGGAGAAGGAGGCTAGGTCTCCAGATGCATTCATTTTTTGAGGCCTCATCTCTTCCCATGGGCCACTGCTACTGTGTTCTAGTGTCCTGCTCAGCTGGCCAGTGCTGCTCGAAGGATGGAAGGGCTGGGCAGACCTGGCTCCTTAGTTGCTGGGCAAAGCACTGAATCAGCAGAAATGGCAGGGCTGGCATCTGTCCAGAAATGAATGTGAGTGAGAAACCAACAGGGAAGTCATAAATGAGTGATTTAAAGGTAATTATAGTGAGTTGAATAGTGTCCTCCAAAAATTCATTCAGTTCACTTGGAACTTCAGAATGTGACCTTATTTGCAAATGGGGTTTTTGCAGAAATAATAAGGTAAGATGAGATGATACTGAATTGGGAGTATGTCTTAAATCCAACATGACCGATGTCCTTATGAGAGGAGAGGAGACACAGAGATAAAGAAACACACAGAGAAGGAGACCACGTAACAAGAGAGGCAGAGATTGGGGTGATGTGTCTACAACCCAGAAACCCCCAGAAGCCAGGAAGAGGCAAGGAAGGATCCTTCCCTGGAGTCTTCAGAGGGAGCATGGCCCTGCTGACTCCCTGATTTTAGATGTCTTCACCTCCAGAACTGTGAGAGAATACATTTCTGTTTTAAGATGCCCAGTTTGTGTTTCTTTGTTTTGGAAGCCCTCGAAAGCTAATAAAGCAATCCATGGAATGAAGACTAAGGCAGATGTCATCAGACTCATTTCCCAAGGACTCCCCATTTCACCCTAAAGTAAGTGGCATTTCTCAGCCTGTGACATAAGCAGTAGTGTTAGTTGTAATATCTGAGCATCACAGCGCACACACAGGAAAAATATGGGGCCCCTCTCCTAGCTCCCTTTATGGTTCCCAATGCTGGAATGATCCTGGGGAAGTACTTCAGAAATGTTTCTCCTAATAGCAGGACTCACAGCCAATCCTGGGAGTTCAGACAGTGAGGGGTGAAGCATTTTGTTGGTCTGTAAACAGGTGACTATTTATTCAACATTCTATGCCCTTGCCAGAAACACACCAGCTACTCCTTGCTGAGATTGTTCTACATTGAAGCTGTTGGAGGAGGAGGAGAAAATGGCCTCCACTTCTGGACAATGTGCAGAGAACCTAGACAGTGTTGCTTCCACTCCTGGTGGTTCTCGCTCTGGCCTCAGCTGACTCTGGACCTGCAGTGAAGCTGAGGGGGTGTCTGTCTAAGGCAAGTGGTGATTTGGATTCCACCTAGAATGGCTTTTGACACTGCAAAAATAATTCTTATGTACAGCTCACATTGTCTGGCTCCTGTCCATAGAATAGCTAGTGTACTCTTGCATAGAGGATTGTAGAATCAGAAAATACATGGCATCTTACAGCTCAATGATGCCATGAGAACATGGCCAGATCCTCTGGGCCCTTCATTACTGTCTCCCTTTGAGAGAAAAACACAGCTGGGGTGGCAGGGCCATAATTCAGAGAAAAGTTTTAGAGTCTTTCCCCTTTCAAGGATTATTATCAAGGGCTAAAGAATAGACAAGTTTCTCCTCTGAGCAGGTGGGAGTGAGGTTTCTGTTTGCCCTCAACAACATCACGTTCTTTTAGGAACTATGTTTAAATCAGTATCCAGTAGGTCTCTCCTTCTCCAATTTATAAAATATCAGATACTAATTAGAATCACTGTAAGGTAAAGAGTAAGGACAACTATGTTAAGTCTTTAATAAATGCCTGACTTAAAGTAGGAACTCAATCAAAATGTGATTCCCACCCCCTTTCAAACCTCCTTTATCTCAGAAAATCAGTTTACTCTCAACCATGGCCATAGGAAGTTCTAAGTTTTATCAGTAACCGTGATCAGTATTTTAATGTTCCATGGCCATACCACACGGGGAACATGCCCTACACTGCAGATGGAAAGCAACAGAGACTAGACTTTTGTGAAGGAAATTTAGCCTCACAATGTAGGTGTCATGCCAGTGCACTACAGGTTGACTGTTCTAGAAATTTTGGTTCAAAAACCAAAGAGGAAGTGGTGATAAACAGTTGCCCGTGTGAAAGGACAGTGACTTCAAGTGGGAAAGAGAAGGGCTTCGATCTCCCTCAGGAAAGAGTTGTGGCAAAAAGTAAGGCTGGTGCTCTCCAGATGCATCACGCCAGAGGCCACACCACACTGCAGGCAGTGGCAAGGATTGCAGGTAAGGGAAACATGGGCTTGCCCTTCTGCCATCTCTTGGGGCAGTGCTGAGGTTGAAACAAGTGCCTCTGGGCAACTGAATCAAGGATGTACATAAAAGTCCCATTGGCCCCTTGGAATAGGTGATGTACATATCAAGGGCAGCTCATCTATTTACAAATTCTTAGATAGAAGTGTAATACATGTAAGGTCTTGTCCCATCTTCAGAGGCCAGAACTCTGCTGGGTGCACAGAGCAGAAAAAGTGGAATGAGAAAAACACTGGCTCCAGAAGCCTAGCAAAAGAGGTGCTGAGAAGGAGTGAGCACCCATTGTATGCAGCCCCTGACTTCTCAGGCTGCAGAGTGAAATGCTCAGAACCTGAGCTTTGAGTCAGATAGACTCAAAGTGTATGTTACCCCAAGCTGCTTTGTCGTCAGTAAGGTCCTTAACTTTACTGAGCCTCAGTGACCTCCACTATAAAAGCAGAACACCACTACCTACTTGAGGGGATCACTGTGTCAATTAAATGAGGCAATATATGTATAGTGGTCACTATTGTGAGCATAATAGGTGCTCAATCAATGAGAAGTTCCTGTCTTTCCTTGGCTGCTATAATCTTAGAGGAAACATTTTGCCACTTTGCTCCTCATTGTGAAATGAGAAACAGGAATAGTACCAGATCAAAACCCATTATGGGCCGGGCATGGTGGCTCATGCCTGTAAGCCCAGCACTTTGGGAGGCTGAGGCAGTTGGATCACCTGAGGTCAGGAGTTCGAGACCAGCCTGGCCAACATGGTCAAACCCCATCTCTACTAAAAATATAAAAATTAGCCTGGCGTGGTGGCAAGCACCTGTAATCCCAGCTACTTGGGAGGCTGAGGCAGGAGAATCACTTGAACCCAGGAGGCAGAGGTTGCAGTGAGCTGAGATTGTGCCACTGCACTCTAGCCTGGGCGACAACAGCAAAACTCCATCTCAAAAACAGCAACAACAACAAAAAACCATTATGGCTCACTCATTACCTAAAATAGCCAATTTAGAAAAAAACACCAGATACAGCCAGGGACTAAAAATAATTTCTTGGTATTGTCCACATTAGGATATGATTCATACTGGCCTAAAACTTCAAACACTTTTCTCAAGAGGAAAATTAAAGAGAAAACTGAGCAGGAGAAAAATGAAAGTCTGGTTTAAAACTTAATCTCCTCTTCCCGTCTCTACCAAGGCTATCCCAAGGACCCTCTCAGGGAAATTCTCAGGAGGGACATGCTGGTTGGTGATAGACTCAGCTTGAACCTCACATCATGCCCCCATTCACTGATGGTTTAGAGGGTGTTACAGCAAACTTATTAGGATGATGGATGGGATCTGTAAATGTATAAACGATAAAGATGATTTAGTGGTGAACAAAAAATAGGAACTGTGGGTGTTTACCCCAGGGATTCCAGGATTAGGTGCACAATGTTAGCAACACTCATGTCCCTAGTTTGAAAGATGACATAATTGTGTGCAGTGAAGAGGAACTATTTGCCCCCTTTCTCCCCTTCCCAACTCATGCCCCCCAAGACCAACACCATGTATGTGCCAGAGAGGATCTAGTGACTGATGACATGTGAGACTGGGAATGGAAAAAAGCTACCTGAAACCCTTGGGGCTTATGCTCAGCACTGAGTCCTGGAGCTGTGCCCGACCAGGTACATCACAGTGGATCTACAGGGCCCGGCTGCAAAGATGCCACCTCTTGGCCTAGACAATGTGTGAGCTCCCAAAAACTGGAGCCATGTGGGTACTCACTGACTACAGCCACTGAAGGATGCACTTCCTCCTTGTCAAGCTGTGGAGACGTGCTGCTCAGGGAGTGATGTGGGGTAGACTGGGTGTGGTTGCTGCACCAGATCTGGGGCTGAGTCTGGGACCGGGCATCCCACTTGGTCTCTAGGACTTCTGTCACTTTGCTCATATTATGCATCTTCCTCAAGATACTAGTGGGATAAGAAAGAAGAAAAAATAAAGGTCACCTAATGCCACAGCTGTACTAATCTGGAGGCTCACAGGAGAAGTAAAGGGGAGGTCAAGAGGATCATTCCTTCAGAGGAGAAGCCAAACAATTCATTTCGGTTTCAGGATAGAGTACGGAGGGAAGAGGGGGACAGAGCAAGCAACAGTTGTCCGGTGCATTGGCTACAAACATCCTGAGGAAAAACGAAGCCATAATGAGCCCCTTAAATAACACTCATGATTCCTTCACAAGACACCCAGAGACCCATAAGAGTTCAACTCCAGGTAAGGGCATGGTGGTGCATGCCTGTAATCCCAGCAATTTGGGAGGCCAAGGCAGGAGAATTGCTTGAGTCCAGGAATTCAAGACCAAACTGAGAAACATAGTGAGACTCTCTCTCTACAAAAAATAAAAATAAAAAATGAGATGGGTGTGGTAGTGTGCACCTGTAGTCCCAACTATTTAGGAGGCTGAGGAGGATCACTTGAGCCCAGGAGGTCAAGGATGCAGTGAGCAGTGATCATGCCACTGCATTCCAGCCTGGGCAACAGAGCAAGATCTCATCTCAAAAATAAAATTTTTAAAATGTAAAAAAAAAAAAAAAAAAAAGAATTCAACTCACTCTGTGAACATAATTTTTTAAATAGTATTTGCCGTAGGCCATTTAAAATAGGTTCCCCAGGCAATGTAGCCTCACTGGTGTCTTGTAGTTTCTAGATCTCCTTCCCTAAGTATAGAGACACAGTATAAACTTTTGTTTGCAAGGAAAATTTGTAGCTGTTTAACACCTTCCAGCACTCCTTGGGTCACCCTTGAAGAAATCAGATATAATCTTACTCTGGTCTTTAAATAAGGGAAACCAGAGGTGATCCCTGGAGGTTCAGAAGACTCCTAAGACCCAGATAGGTTAGAGCAGCTCTATGTTACTAAATTGGTGAATTAATTGGTGAAAATAAAAGAATAATACATTTTTTAAAAAATTTTAAAAATGAGACTGCCTTATCACTAATACATGATGGTTTAATGGATAAATAAGCTATTTGTTTTTTACTAGCCATGTACGCTCCTGTTTCTTTGAGCTTCTGGCTCTTGCTTCTGGATCCTTCACCAGACTACACCTTCGATAGCCCCTGAAAATTTGGAGTTACCTGAGAGTCGAAGGCACCTGTCCTACTTGATTCTTCTTACTTGTACAGTCATCTGAGAACAAAATTCAAAAAGGACCAGTCATGCTTTAAGCAGGTCTCATTTCCCAGACTGCAAACAAACATGGAGTTCTATCTGGGACCAGAGACCTGACTACCTGATGCTTGCCTTGATTCCAGGATACTCTGAATTTTCCCAGATCTTGGGTTGAGTCTTTAGAGAGCTTGCCTGGCAGGCTTTCCTGAGCCCACCATGAAGGTCATCATCTCCACTTGCTTTGCCCTGAGTCACAGCAAAAAGCTAAAAATGTCTTTATTCCCACATATCATGGAACACGTATCCACTCCAGCCAAAGCCTCCAAGTCCTGGCATAAGGCCAGCACCCAAACCCATGGCTGTGTGTTCCACCATAGCTTTCATGCAGAACCTCCTCCCTTCTCCAAGGAGTTGATAGACATCCGTGTCCCACCTGCCATCAGGAGACAGCACAGTGAACTCAAGCCTTCTGCTACTATGGGCCCTTGGGTTCTCAAGGGGAAATTTCATGTAAAATGCTCCTGAAACAGCTAATTATCTCACTACCTTGTACTAGTACACACAGTGCCTAAACCATGCCAAAGTCAGCATGATTCTTTATCATTTTTTTGAAGTGCGCCGATTAATGTTACTTATTTAATCCCTAGAACAATCATGCAACATTCAAGGGCTGGAATTATTTGACTTAATTTTTTAGGTAGAGAAACAGAAATCAAAATAAATATTAACCTGTCCAGAGCTGGTAAGGAACACATATAAGCTAGAGGTAGGGTTTTTGGATTCCCAGTTCAGGGCCCTTCACAAAAACCAGCTGCCCCTGTTCCTTCTGTCTTTCTGCCAATTAGTTTCAGATGAATACCATCATCCCCGGGGATGCCTCCTGCCCTAACAGTCATATTCCATGAGGGATGGAGGTGCTGGTGATCATCATGGCATCCTCAACCCTTCTTGGAGCTCCTCACCAGCCAGTCCTGACTCTGTCATGGTCTTAAGGTGGTGATTACAAAGCAGGACACCAGGTTGAAAAGTGACTTGTGAATAGGAGTGGGATCCTGTGAACTTAGGACCTTGGGAGAGACTGAAAATCTTCCTAAGCTCTGCGGCCAACTTACCTGTGCTGAATTTTCTGGCAAGGCTCTCTGCCAGCTGGCTTCCTTTGGCCAGCTGCTCGCAGAAGTGCTGCTCCATATAGTGGTCAACGTTATTGCTGTGGAGTAGCTCCTCAAAGGTCTTTAGTGTGTTCTTCACATGCTGGATGAGAAGAGCAGAGGCCACTCTCCCAAGCTTCATCTTCTGCCGTAGATGGGTTAACTCTCGAGCCTGATCCTGAATCAAGGAATGATACTTCCTAAAGTAGAAAAAAAGAAGCAAAGGTAGATAGGAATAACTGATAGGTTATAGCAATTTAGAAGAAGGAACTTGAGAGTATCACCAAAGGAGGCCACACACTGAATTCTAGCATATGATTAGTGTCCTGAATATGGTAAAAGGAATGAAGGAAATGAAAACAATCTTTATGTGAAAGATCCCTTCTAAGATTGTCATTTTCCTTGCCACTTGCTAAAGAAGAAAAATCACTTGATCATATTAATAGATGAAGAAAAAGCATTTGACAAAATTCAACACTCATTCATCATAAAAACTCTCAACAAAGTGGGAATAGAGGAGACCTTCCTCAACTTGATAAAGAACATCTATAAAAACTCTACACTAATGTCATACTAGAAACTAGAAGCTTTCTCACTAGCATCAACAATAGGGCAAGAATTTCCCCGCTTACCACTCCTTTTCACCATCATACTGGAAATCCTAGCTAATGCAGTAAGATAAGCAAAGGAAATAAACGGTATACAGATTAGAAAAGATGAACTAAAACTGTCTTTGTTCACACATGACGCAGTTATCTATGTATTATAGAAAATCTCCAACATGGTGAAACCCCGTCTTTACAAAAAATACAAAAATTAGCCGGGCGTGGTGGCATGCGCTTGTAATCCAGCTACGTGGGAGGCTGAGGCAGGAGAATTGCTTGAATCCGGGAAGCACAGGTTGCAGTGAGCTGAGATTGTGCCACTCCACTCCACCCTGAATGACAAAGTGAGACACTGACTCAAAAAAAAAAAAAAAAAGGCCGGGCACGGTGGCTCATGCCCGTAATTCCAGCACTTTGGGAGGTCGAGGCAGGCAGATCACGAGGTCAGGAGATCGAGACCATCCTGGCTAACACGGCGAAACCCCGTCTCTACTAAAAAAACAAAATAGTAGCCAGGCTACTCAGGAGGCTGAGGCAGGAGAATGGCGTGAACCCAGGAGGCAGAGCTTGCAGTGAGCCGAGATCGAGCCACTACACTCCAACCTGGGCAACACAGTGAGATTCCATCTCAAAAAAAAAAAAGAAAGAAAAGAAAAGAAAATCTGAAAGAATTGACAACAAAAATCTCCTGGAACTAGTAAGTGATTATGTCAAGGTAAAATCTAACAAAACATGTACAAGATCTGTATGAGGAAAACTGCAAAACTCTGTTGAGAGAGCTCAAAGAAGCACTAAATACACAGAGAGATATTCTGTGTTCATGGACAGGAAGACTAAATATTGTCAAGATGTCAGTTCTTCCCAACTTGATCTAAAGATTCAATGCAATACCAATCAAAATCTCAGCAAATAAATTTTGTGAATATCAACTAACAGATGCTAAGGTTTACATACAGAGGCAAAAGACCCAGAATGGCCAACACAATATTGAAAAGGAACAGAGGGCTGATATGACCTGACTTCAAGACTTACTGTAAAGCTACAGTAACCAGGACAGTATGAGATTTGTGAAAGAAAAGACAAATAAGACAGTGGAACAGAATAGAGATTCCAGAAGACTGCAAAATATAGCAGATTGATCTTTGACAAAGGGACAAGGGCAATACAATGGAGAAAAGATAGTATTTTCAACAAATGGTGCTGGAACAGCTGGACATCCACATGCAAAAAAAGTGAATCTAGACACAGACTTCACATTCTTCATGAAAACTTACTCAAAATGGATCATAGGCCTAAATGTAAAACATAAAATGATAAAAAAAAAAAAAAACCCTAAAAGATAACAACAGCAGAAAATCTAGATGACCTTGGGTTTGGTGATGACTTTTTATTTATTTTATTTATTGATCTAAAGAGTCAATGCAATACCAATTTTAATTTAGAGACAGAGTCTGTAAATAAATTAACTATTTTATTTATTTGTTGGAGGGCATGATTATGGCTCACTGAAGCATTCCTTGGGTGTGATCATGGTGTGATTGTGGCTCACTGCAGCCAAACTCTTGGACTCAGGTGATCCTCTTGCCTCAGCCTTCCAAAGTGCTGGGATTACAGGTGTGAGCCACCGAGCCCAGCTATATGATTACTTTTCAGATATAACACAAAAGGCATGATCCATAAAAGAAATAATTGATAATCTGGACTTCATTAAAATTAAAAACTTCTGCTCTACAAAAGGCACATCAAGAGAATGAGAAGACAACACACTGGGAGAAAATATTTGCAAAAGACATATCTGGTAAAGGACTATTATCCCAAATACACAAAGAACTCTTAAACTCAACAATAAGAAAATGAACAACACAATAAAAAATGGGCAAAAAACCCTGAACAGACACCTCACCAAAGATGATGGCAAACAAGAATATGAAAAGATGCTTAACATCATATGTCATTAGGGAATTGCAAATTAAAACAACGAGATACCACTCTACACCTATTAGAATGGCAAAATCCAGAACACTGATAACAGCAAATGCTGGTAAGGATATGGAACAACAGGTATTCTCATTCCTTGCCAGCGGGAATGCAAAATAGTACAGCCACTTTGGAAGATAGTTTGGCATTTTCTTGTGAAACTAAACATACTCTTACCAAATGACGTAGCAATCTGCTCCTCAGTATTTTCCCAAGTGAGCTGAAAACTTAAATTCACACAAAAACCTGCACATGATGTTTATAGCAACTTTATTCATAACTGCAAAAACTTGGAAGCAACCAAGATGTCCTTCAGTAGGTGAATGGATAAATTTTGATACATGCAGTCAGTGGAATATTATTTAGTACTAAAAAGAAATGAGTTATGAAGCCATGAAAAGACATGAAAGAACGTTAAGTGTGTAAGTGAAAGAAGCCACTCTAAAAAGGCTACATACTGTATGACTCCGACTATATGACACTATGGAATAGGTAAAACAGTGGAGACAGTAAAAAGATCAGTGGTTGCCAGGTGTTAAGGGGGGAAAGGAGAATGAATAGGCAGAGCACAGAGGATTTTTAGGGCAGGGAATAGTCATTCTTTATTACAATGGTGGATACATGCCATTATACATTTATACTTGTGTCAAAACCTATAGAATATACACCACCAAGAATGAACCCCACTGTAAACTGTGGACTTTGGGTGATGATGAGTCAATGTAGGTTCATCAGTTGTACCAAATGTTATCACTCGGGGGCAAGATGTTTATAGTGAGGGAGGCTGTGTTCATGCAGGGGTAGGGGGCATATGGGAACTCTCTGTTACTTTCCACTCAATTTTGCTGTGAACTTAAAACTGCTCTTAAAAAGTCTATTAAAAAAAGAATGACCACAGAAGTATAATTTTTAAAAATATATTTGATGAAGTGGGTGTAGTGTAGGCTTTGTGAATCGAGAGCACAGGATTCTAATGTTATCTCTGCCAGAGGCTATTATGCAACTTTGATCAAATGACTCTCTCTTAGGGCCTAAGTGTTCTCAGTTCTAAAATGAGGAAATGAGACTAACTGACTCTAGAGTTTTTTGGGTGTTTTGTTTTGTTTTGTTTTGTTTTGTTTTGTTTTGTCTGAGATGGAATCTTGCTCTGTCATCCAGGCTGGAGTGCAGTGGCACGATCTTGGCTCACTGCAATCTCCGCCTTCCAGGTTCAAGCAATTCTCCTGCCTCAGCCTCCCGAGTAGCTGGGATTACAGGTGCCCACCACCATGCCCAGCTAATTTTTGTATTTTTAGTAGAGACGGGGTTTCACCATGTTGGCCAGGCTGTCTCCAATTCCTGACCTCAAGTGATCCGCCCACCTCAGCCTCCCAAAGTGCTGAGATTACAGGCACGAGCCACTGCGCCTGGCCTAGAGTTATTTTAGCTCTAACTAACATTATTCTCTGGGTCAGTGAAATTTAAGTGGAATATATTGGGCAGTGACCTAATGGAGCATGAAGCAGGATTTGAATCACTTCCAAAGCTGTGCACCAACCACTTAGGCAAATTAGTGATTTCAGTAACTTAGTATTTCAGTAACTGGTGCTCACAGGCAAATGCCTAATGGGTTAACCCCATATTATTTAAATGCTTCCAAAAAGCTATAGGAAAATGGCCATTAAAAACAAACTGACAAATCTAGCCAACAGGCCACTATTTGACAATTCTGCAAGCTTATTTTTAAAATTCAGCTTATCAAAACTGCCATTCCAGAAGCCAGGGACCTGAGTTTCCATAGAGGTTGGAGTAGAATAGAGGGGCCTCTGTATAAATCTACCTCCTCGGGAACTGGGACAGTTCAGCATTCACCAGAGTAATATATGAAGAAACAGGAGATTCCTACATGCTCCTGGGGATCCAGAAGAGAGACCACTCACATGACTGGAAGATTTCCAGCTCAGGTAACCATGAAGACCATATATTTGGTGAATACATGCAATGTTAGTTAGAATAAAGCCAAATTTCTCTGAATAATATAAAGTCATTACTAATAAAACTTTTATAGATTTTTCTCTAAAGAAATTTCCAGGAAGGTGTTAAGAGAAAGCCCTACAATTAAGGTATGGAGGCTGGCTGCAGGCCCTGAAAGCTACTCTGACGAGCAAAGACTTAATGCTGATAGTGGGAAGTCTCTTACCCACTGCAGGATACAGAGAATTCGGCTTCCTCAGGCCGAGGCTTCTGCTCATTCACTCCCTTCTCAGCAGGTCCTTTCTTCTCTGAGGGCTGATGCATCCCAGCCTTCTGTTGGGACATTTTCTCATGAAGAGCTCTCTTACAGCTGTCTTTGAAAGGAAGGACAGAGAAGAAAGATGTCTATGTCTCCACAATGGCCAGGCTTTTCTCCAAAACTACCTAAAGCAATTGAAACAAAATTATGGCTTACAGAGGTTAGATTATTAGTGGAGATCCTGTAGGACGATAGAATCTCAAGAGCAGAGCCTACCAGGAAGTAGAGTGAAGCCTACAAGTTCCTCAGCCATGAGGACCCAACAATCCACTGGGTAAAAGAAAGATGCAGCAAGTGCTGGGGTGGGGTTGGGGTGGGTGCTGTTATGAGGAGGAAGGGGAGGTCCCACAGGTGTTTAGAAGAAAAAACACGCAAATGATGAAATAAATGAATGAAAACAAATGGGGTTTAAACTGAGCTAAGGGATGAGTATTTTTGTTTCTTATAGCTGAGATAAGGTTCTTATGAAGTTCCCAGGGAATGTCCCTTCAGAGGTCAGGAAGCATTTTGCTTCCACAAGTTTTGAGAGTCATGAAGGCAGGAACACATTTTGAGATGCCAGAGCTCAAATCCCATGTCACTGGGACATCAACAATAGTGCTTGGGGAAGACTCTGGGTGCCAGCTCTTGAGTCACAATCACAGAATTAGAATGTGGAAGTAGCTACAGAACCCAAGGAAGCCCTGCCTTCTGATAGCCACACTCAATGCAAGGTTGCGTGTTTCACCCTGGAGGTCTCTATATCAGGGGAGGCCACCCCCTCAACAGCCAGCTTTTTTACCCTTTTGCTTATGTTGTCAACCAATTTCTAACCACAGCAAAATAACCTAAGTATACCTCTCCTTGAAAACATCAAAACATTTTCTCAGCAGCTTTTATTTTCTGGAAGACAATTTCAATAAAAATAATTCTTGTGGCTTTTCCTAAATGAATTTTTTTTTAACTTCTAGTGAGTCTTACTCTTCATTTTTAGGAACTCTCCAGGTTTTCACTTCCTACATTCTTTCAAGAGTATAGTGACTAAAACTGGAGAATAATCATCTAAGTCTGACTAATAAATTTAGCCTCATGTTGTATTACCTTTTAATACATAATAAATAATATATCCCAATGCGATACTTGCTTCCTTTCCCTTGCAGTAGCAACGTGTAGGGGTTTCATTTAATATGAGGTCAATTTTAACCTTCCAAACTCCCATCCCACCCACCTTTGCTTGCACTCATGGGAAGGCTCAGTCTATATCTGGTTTGCCCACATTCCTAGGCTATAGACCTCTAGGACTCCCAATTTGAGAGGCACCATTTTTTTGGAGGGTACTGAATTTTGATTTCTGTCTCCTTTGCATCCTTACCAATGAAAACTGCTTTCAGCCACTCTCTGCTAGCCTCTCACCAGCACAGAGCTGAATTCACAAATGCCTTGAGGGGAAAACCTTTACCAAGTGTTCAGCTCACATCTCAATTCATTCTAGAATCTTGGCTTTTCAAGTCAAAATACCTGGACAGCTCCACATGTCTACCCACTCCCCACCCCCATGAGGTTACTTAAAGTGCTGCTGTTTTCTCTGATTCTTAACCACTGCCCTCTCCCCAGCTTCTCAGCCTCTTGTCCCTTACCAAGAACTAGCAAATACCCTGAGGGGGAAAAATTGTTTCATTCCAATGATCTTCTTTTTCTCTCTCTCTCTCCACCCCCTTTCTGTAGCTGGCTCTGTGGGTCCTAGCTTTTGAAAGACTTCAAACAGAATTCCTTTAAACCAGATTTTATCTACTTCTTTTCAAAGGGAGTGCTGATTTGCCACAAAGCTCCATTGTAACTGAAAGAGGAAATCTTCTACAAATTCCAGGTAAATCAAATTTTCCTACCTTGATTTTTGAAGAAAACAAAAAAAAGAGAAGAGGCCACTGGTAGGTACATACTTGCATTTTTCTTGTAATACTTAGGTAAGTCTGAATGGGTATTACAGGCTCTTGCTAGAATCATGTGCCAAAGATTGTCTACCATGACCTAAACAATCAGGCCTGTCCAAGGTCCAAGAATTTGATCAGGTTGGATCCAGTCCTCTGGTGCACTAACAGAGATCCCGTCGGAGGATAGAATCCTGCTATAGGATTCTATGTCTGCACTTTGAATAGACACTTCAAGTAACCAGTTTTTCAGACACCTGGCCACTAATGTGGGGAGAAGAGGTCAAACAAACCATTGAACTTTCTAATTTATTTTAGGGAATGTTAAAAGTTCTCACTGGTACAGTTAGAAATGAAAACAAAGACATAGTAATAATAGTAATAATAATAATAACTGTTTCAAGAGCATTATTATGTGACTGGCATGGTTCCCAAGTTCTTTACTGTGTAGTAACTTATTTAGTCCACATAACAACCCTACAAATAGTGTTGATTTTTTTGTTTGGTTGTTTTTGTTGTTGTTGTTGTTGTTGTTGTTGTTTGAGATGGAGTCTCTCTCTGTCACCCAGGCTGGAGTGCAGTGGTGTGATCTCAGCTCACTGCAACCTCTGCCTCCCAGGTTCAAGCAATTCTCCTGCCTCAGCCTCCTGAACAGCTGGATCACAGACCCCACCACCATGCCCAGCTAATTATTGTATTTTTAGTAGAGACAGGGTGGTTTCACCATGTCAGCCAGGCTGGTCTCAAACTCCTGATCTCAGGTGATCCACCTACCTTGGCCTCCCAAAGTGCTGGAATTACAGGCTGAGCCACCCTGCCCAGCCGATAGTGTTGATTATTACAACCCCTTGTTGCAGATGAGAACATTGCACTGAAAGGCTGAGCTTACCTTTCCAGTTGTCCCATCATCTCTATGAGAGTGAGAGCCAGGACTCATCCAGACCCTTGCTCTGAGCCATTAGGCTTGGTGGTAACTAAGAAGATCTCACTAAGATGCGCATTCCCTCCTTCTTTCTCAATCTCCAAGCTTTTGAGGAGAAAATGGAAATTAAAAGGCCTACAAGATGGCTATTATTTTAAAAAGAAGGAAAGAAAATTATCAGTGTTGGTGATGATGTGGAAAAATTGAAACCCTTGTGCACTGTTGTTTGGAATGCATTAGGTTGGTGCAAAAGTAACTGCGGTTTTTGTCATTACTTTTAATGGCAAAAATCGCAATTACTTTTGCACCAACCTAATAAAATGGTACAGCCACTGTGGAAACCCATATGGTGGTTCCTCAAAATATTAAAAATAATTATCACATGATCCAACAAATTTACTTCTGGATATATACTCAAAAGAACTGAAAGCAAGGACTCAGATATTTGTGCACCTACATCAATAGCAGTATTACAATAGCTAAAGACGGGAAACAACCCAAGTGTCCAACAACAGGTAAACGAATAAACAAAATGTGGCAAATACATGCAATGGAATATTATTCAGCCTTAAAAAAGAAAAGAAATTCTGACACATGCTACAACATAGATGAACCTGAGGACATTATGCAAAGTGAAATAAACCAGTCACAAAAGGAAAAATACTATATAATTCTGCTTATATGAAGTACCTAGAGTAGTCAAATTCATAGAGATAGGAAATAGAATGGTGGTTGTGCCAGGGGCTAGGGAGGGAAGAATGGGAAATTAATGGGTATAGGGTTTAGGAACTTTAGTCTAAGAAAGTAGAATATCGGATGCCAGAAATTCAGTTTTCTTTCTGTTCCAAGATCCCTTTAGCTAGAGCAACATATTGAAGTCAGAGTTCCTAAGGGAAAATCATTGTGTATGGAGATCATCCTTGTGGATCAAATGTGAATCAACAGTAGATCAAAAGATATTCCACTTTTGCAGATATTGATATTTGTTGGACCCATAAGATTTTATCTAGTATTAGATAGATAAGATGTGAACCACTTCTCAACACTGCAGACTCAAATACTAGGAAATACTAAGAACCTCAGGACAAACAAATAGCCAGTCCAAAAAGACTCACAGACTAGATAAGCTGTCATCTACCACCTAACAGATAATGTATCCCTGTTAACCACTATCCCCAGATGTTCATTTCATAAAATCAAAAACAGAATTCCATGCTGATCATGGAAAAAAATAGTTGACAATGTACAAATGAGACAGAGAAAAAATACTTATCTAAGAATTACATTTAGTGTCTAAAAGCCAAATAGCTCAATTTCTGCTCATGAGATTCAACAGATGAACTAAGGGAACATATGCCAATAGCTCTGAGATTACAGGTCCGCATGGGATGCCCATAAGGTGCAGGATTCTATTAGCTAAGATTATATGTCTCAGGTGGGCAAATCTTTGTGGAAATAGCAAGAAAAAAGAAAAACTGTCAAGGAATAATACAGAGACAGTGTGATGGTTAATTTTATGTGTTAACTTGGCTAGACCACAGTGCCCAGGTATGTGGTCAAATATAATTCTGGAGGATTCTGAGAAAGGGTCTTTTGGATGACAGTAACATTTGCATTAGTAGACTTTGAGTAGAGCAGGTTGCCCCATGTCATGTGGGTGGACCTCATCCAATCAGTTGAAGGCCTGAATGGAATGAGATTGACCTTCCTGGAAGAGGAAATTCTACCATCAGAATATCTTAGGACTTAAATAACAACTCTTCCCTGGGTCTCCAGCCTGCCTGCCTTGAACTTTCACAATCATGTGAGCTAATTCCTTAAAATAAATCAATAAAAATAGATAATAGATGGATGATTCTGTTTCTCTGGAGAACCTTGACTAATACAGATAGCATACTAATTCACCCTTGCCATTTATAGAGGAAAGAGTGGAGTAATAAATATCAGAAACCAATAATGTTTTTCTTCCCTTGAGTAAGCTGCTTGGCACAAAGCTATTAAAGAGGTGACTCTAGCCTGGTCTTCTCCAGACCTGGTCACCACAGAAATAAATTATAGCTATACAAAATATCTTGGAAGTTTAGCTGAAGAGATGGGGAGATACCCTACTGCTCAATGTCCACCATGTCATCTGTTGTACCTCCCCTTAGTTAAGTCAGGAGGGCAACACTCCATTTATTTTTTATTTTATTTTGTATGTATGTGTGTGTGAGATGGAGTCTCGCTCTGTGGCCCAGGCTGGAGTACAGTGGCGTGATCTTGGCTCACTGCAACCCTGCTTCCCAGGTTCAAGTGATTCTTGTGCTTCAGCCTCCCGAGTAGCTAAGATTACAGGCACAGGCCACCATCTGTGCTAATTTTTGTGTTTTTAGTAGAGATGGGGCTTCACTATTTTGGCCAGACTGGTCTCGAACTCCTGACCTCAGGTGATCCGCCCACCTCAGCCTTCCAAAGTGCTGGGATTACAGGTGTGAGCCACAGCGCCCAGCCCCTTTATTTATCAGACAGATGTATAGAAAGTTTATTGTGCTAGCAAGAGTATGAAGAAAAGGATTCTCTGAGTTGAAAAAACAAATTGGAATATAAATTGGTACCACTTCTATGGAAGGCAAATTTACAGGGCTTATTAATTAAAATAAAAAACGTGTACTGTAACCACTATGATACAGCAATTGCACTTCCAGAACTCTACCCTATAGAAATCCGTGTACAAATAGCAAAAGATATTTGCACAGGAATGATGACCGCAGCATTATTTGTAATCGTAAAATCATAGAACCAACTTAATTTCAAAAACAACATGTAAAGGGTTAGATGATGGAATAAACAAAAGAAGAAATGCCTTCATCAAAAATAATGCAGAGGATAATAATAATCTTGAGTCTACTGATAACATTATTGATAGAGCGATTATTAAATCTAGGCACATCCTGTAAATGAGGTATTATTATCATCCTCATATTACAGTTGAAAAAATATTGAGGTACAAATAGCTTGTCAATAGCCCAAAGGCACAAAGAGAAGCAAGATTTTATCCAGAACCCGTGAACAGATCACACAAAGTTTCTCTTGTTCCCTGGTCCAAGGAACGGAACTTCTGTACCTTCCAACTACATTTCTTTCCAGCAGAGAGACCTTCTTGGAGGATGAGAAGCAGCCACTAGTTGACAGGAGGGGAAGTGAGGAATGTAGTCTTCAACGGAGCAGACCACCGTGGGAGTTATAAAAAGTCAGTAACGCCTCTGGGTGGGCTCGAACCACCAACCTTTTGGTTAACAGCCAAACGCGCTAACCGATTGCGCCACAGAGACGTGGCTAAGCTCCTGACTTCGTTCTAAAAGACGGTAAGCTGTCACTAAACGCTAGCTAGCACCATCAGCCTTTTGTAAAATGACTGGGTAATCTCCAAAGCCTCGGAAAGCCGGAGCAGTCAGAGCGACGAATCTACTGGTTTGTCAAGTTTGAAACCTGTGCGTTGAGTGATTCCGAAACGCCCCGCACCCCGCCTTGCCCCCTCACCTGCCTGAGAAGCCGGCGCTTCCGGAGATGCCGGGATCGCAACCCCTGTTAGAGCGACTTGGGCCCCAGGGAAGCTCTAACGCCCAGGGCACTCAATTAGGACTTGTTGAATTAATAATACATTTGAGAGACAGAACATACAATCGAACAATGGCCGGACTATACATAAAAATATAACTGTGATCCACAACCTGGGGCCACCTGCCCAAGAAATCAACTTCCTTATCTACAAATAAACAACCGGGGAAGCCAGCCTGCTACTATATAAGTCAGACTCACAGGGAGCCAGGCAGTTATCTGTAGTAACAAACAATAACATCCATAACAATCGGCTCCAAATGGCCAGAGCTTGGTTAGTAACTGACACTTTCCCTAATTTATGTTCCCTCTTGCAACTTAAGACCAACAAGGGAAAGCCAAATATGCACCCCTAACCAAGCACACAGGATGTCCCCCTTCTAGTTAGCCCACAGGCAGCTTCCCCACACCAACAGTCTCCAATCAGGGCACACCTGAAGCCTTCCCTTTCCTCAGCTATAAAGCTGTCCCACTCCTCTGCCTACCTTCTAAGCGCTGTCAAAATGCAAGTGCCGGTGGCTGATGCTGGTGGCTGATGCCGGTGGCTGACGCCCTTGCGTCAGAATAAATAACCATTGCTTTTTTCATTTGATTGGCCTTCATTTTCACACTTTGTCATCTTTAAGCTTTTAGTCCTTTGAAGGATTCTGAGAGTGGAAAATAAATGAAAGGATTTTTCAAAGGGGGAAGTTATTTTTTTAAAGGCTTTATTCTGGTCAACTGATTTCCAAGTGTGCAGTGTCCCATGGGGTAGGCCACAAAGAGGCCTAGAGTGCACCATCTGTGCTGCTGCAGCTCCTGGCTCTCAACAGAACTCTAAGTCCTCATGATCAGATCAGCTTCCAAGGGCCTAAACCTCCTATTACCACCAACTTGGGGATTAGGAGTTCAACAAATAAATTTGGTGGGGGGACGCAGGCACACAAACATTCAGACCATAGCAGTGCATAAAGGTAGCTCATCACTGAAGTTTTAATTTGTGTTTCCCTAGCGAGTAATGATTTTGAACATTTTTCTTACGTCTTTTGGGGTCAGTGGGCAAGATCAGGAAAGGGGCAGGGACCAAAGGAGACATGAAGAGGGAAACAGCAGGGACAATGAGACCTCCCAGGAGACTTGTGCAGAGGCAAAGGCTGGATCCTGAGAGATGAGAATTGTTTTTGTCATGTATTTGAATGGGAAGAAATAGAGAAAAGACATGAAAGAGAAAAAAACGCAAGAACTTGTAGCTATCCAAGAACAAAACAGGAAAATATTGTGGATATTTTTGCATCAAAAATATTAAAAGCAGCCCACTGGCAACCCCAGGTTTATGGTGCACCATGATGATATAATTGTTAGTACTCTTCACTGTGGCCGAAGCAACCTTGGCTGGAATTGGAGCCGCAGTAGCATCTGGCTTGCTTCTTGGCAAGATTTGGTATGTGTTACAGTTTCACTTTTTAAATCCCCTTACCAACTGCACCCAGTAGCTGTGGTCAGAGAGCAGGGTTTACTGTGTCTCCCTGTGATGCAGTCAGGACAAGAGAAGGAAACCCCCACAGTGCACTAACCTAGGGCAGAATCTCTGGGGAAGGTTAGAAGGGACCGTGTGTCTGAGCATGTGCAGGAACCATCTCAAAAGGTAGGGCCCTGACTCTTCAGGAGCCTTGTCTGTAGCGTCAACTGACATAATGGTGTGGTAATAACCATTTTTCTGGCTGAGATATTTCAAAGGTCAGTAAGGCCTTTTTAGATGCAATGACAATGAGCTTTGTATGAGTTCTCATTCAACAAGGTATTTTACAATAAAATCTGATCATATAAAACCCAATAAATATAATAGAACCTAAACTGGATGCCATCCTCCACCTCCCTCACCTAATTATTTGGCGGGGGAATGGGAGCGCTAATAGTACATTATTGAAGTATAATTCACATAGAGTAACATGCACAAATCTTAAGGGCATAGAAACGTAACCATCGCCTAGATCAAGTTATAGAAAATTTCCATCAGCCCAGAAAGGTCAATAACCTCCTTTAGATTCCCAGCCACCTTCCTTTCACTTAGACAAACCATTCTGATTTCTATCTTCACAGATGAATGTTGACTGTTTCTGAAATTCACATAAATGAATATACTTTTTTGTGTCTGACTTCTAATTTCATTCAGCATAATGTTTTTGAGATGCATCCATGTTTTGAGTATATTATTTTGGTGTTATTGATGACTGTTATTTCTGTGTGGATGACTGGGTTATTTCCAATTCTGGCTCTCGTGAACAAAGCTGCTATATTCTAGTACAATTCTTTTTGTAGACATATGCACTCATTTTTCTTCAGTTTATACCTGGAAGCGGAGTTGCTAGGTCATGGAGTAGGTCTAAATTTAACTTTATTATAAACTGCCAAACAGTTGTCCAAAATGGTTGTGCTATTTTACCTCCTCACCAGCAATGAGAGTATAGTTACTCCACATTCTTGTCAGTACTTCTTGTCTTTCAAATTTCTTCTATTCAAGCTGTTAAAATACCTTAAACCGAGTAGCTTACAAACAACAGAAATTTATTTCTAACAGTTCTGGAGGCTGGGAAATCCAAGTTCAAGGTGCCAGCAGACTCTGTGTCTGATGAGGGCTCACTGTCTGGTTCATAGGCTGTGCCTTCTCCATGTGTCCTCACACGGTGGAAGGGCAAACAAGCTCCCTCCAGCCTCTTTTATAAAGATACTAATCCTATGCATGAAGGCAGAGTCCTCATGATCTGATCAGCTTCCAAGGGCCTAAACCTCCTATTACCACCAACTTGGGGATTAGGAGTTCAACAAATAAATTTAGTGGGGGGAGGCAGACACACAAACATTCAGACCATAGCAGTGCATAAAGGTAGCTCATCACTGAAGTTTTAATTTGTGTTTCCCTAACGAGTAATGATTTTGAACATTTTTTCTTATGTCTTTTGGCCATTTAGAAATTTTGTGTGTGTGAAGAAAGCCTATTCATGTATTTTGCTCATTTTTAAATAGCTTGGCTTTTATTATTAATGTCTAAAACTTCTCTCTAAATATTCAATATCTGAGTTATTTTTCAAATAAGCATACTGCAAATATCTTCTCCCAGTCTTAAGAAGGCTTGCATTCTTTCTTGTGGTAATTTTTTGATAAGCAGTTTTTAATTTTGATGAAATCCAATTTTCTTATTTCTTTGTGACCTCTAAGACATCTTTCCTACCCTATGATTGTGAATATATTTTCCTACATTTTCTTCCAGAAATGTGTTTTTATTTTTATTTTTAAATCTATAATTCTTCTTAATTTCATCTCCTGATCTCAGCACAATGCTTAACCACTATAAAATCCACAACTTGCAGACCAACAGTTCAGTCTCCCAGGAATTTGTATAACCCTTGATGTAACATTTACAGTAGTTTCCTGCTGTGCTCTTTGACAACTATAGATCCTTGTGCTTCCACCCCCCACCCCTTGCCTTCTCCCTTCTCTCTCCTCTTTTCACCCCTACAGGGTGAGAAAACCAGGAAGACCTAAAACTGAGGAGAAGAAAGACCTGCTCTAATCTATGCTCAAGATATTAGAGCACAAGAAGAAGAAAGACTGGGTCTGATCTGTGCTCAAACCACACCTGTATTCTGGTTTGTAAGTCTAGTTCTGCCCCTGCGTGGCCTTGGATAAATAACTTAACCTTTATGTGCCTCAATTCTTTCTTCTGTAAAATGGGGCTAATAAGAGTAGTCTTAGGCCAGGCGTGGTGGCTCATGCCCATAATCCCAGCACTTTGGGAGGCCGAGGCAGGCAGATCACTTGAAGTCAGGAGTTCAAGACGAGCCTGACCAACATGGTGAAACCCCATCTCTACTAAAAATACCAAAATTAGCTGGGCATGGTGGCTGGCACCTGTAAGCTCAGCTACTCAAGAAGCTGAGGCAGGAGAATTGCTTGAACCCGGGAGGCGGAGGTTGCAGTGAGCTGAGATCACACCACTGCACTCCAACCTGGGCAACAGAGCAAAACTCCCATCTCAAAAAAGAAAAAAAAAGAAAAGAAAAAAGTAGTCTATTTCATTTTGCCATTGTTAGCTGTGTCTGGATATGGTTGACGATTAATTAATAATCAATCAGAATGATCTTCCTCATTGTCATTTTCCTCTGCATTATTTTTGAAAGCAACTATGCTGATGTTTTGCATCTTAAACTAGTTTTGCTTCTAAGAATTCCAGTAGATGGACTTATGGAGTATGCCCACTGTTATGTCCAGTTCTTTCTTTCTGCATAAAGTCTGTGAGTTTTATTCACATTGTTGAGTATATCAGATGTTCATCCCTTTTTATTACTGAGTAGTATTCCATTGAACGAATATACCACAGTTTATTTACCAGTGTCCTGATAATAGAAACTTAGATTGTTTGTAGTTTTGGGTATGTGAATAAAGCTGCTATGAACGTTCTTGTTATAATTTGTGTGTGTGTGTGTGTGTGTGTGTGTGTACATACGTTTTAAAGTCTCTTGGAAGAATATCTAGGTGAAGAATTGCTAGGAAAAAAAAATGTTTATGTTTAAATGTATAGGAGACTGTCAAACCAAAGTGATTATAACATTTTACAGTCCCTCTAAAAATGTATGAGTTCTGGGTGTTCCACATCTTCACCAAGATTTGGTGTTTTCTGACTTTATAATTTTGCCATGCTAAAATGGCGGAGTAGTATCTCAATCTTGTTTAAGTCTATTTCTCTCACAACTAATGATATTAAGCACTCTTTTATGAACTGACTGGCCACTAGTATATTTTCCTTTCTGAAATGTCTGTTTAAGCTTTTGCCCATTTTTAAAAATGGGTGTTTCCATTTCTAATACTGAATTGTAGGAGCTAATTATATACTCTGGATACAGGTCCTTGGTCAAATATGTGTTGTGAATATTTTCTCCTAGTCCATGGCTTGCCTTTTCAGTTACTTAATGGTGCCTTTGGATGAAAAGACATATTTCATATTGACAAAGCCTAATTTATCATTTTTCTGTTTTATTTATTTCTCTGTGTAATATTTAGAAAATATTTGCTTTCTGCCAAGTCATGAAGACATTTTCATGTATTTTCTTCTAAAACTTTATAGTTTGTATGGTTTGTTCTGTGATCTAACTCAGATTAGCTTTTGTGTATGTTGTGAGGTAGGGATTGAGATTTTTTCCTCACTAGTAGATATCTAGCTGGTCCAGCACTACTCATTGAAATGACACTTCTTCCCCATTGTATTGCTTTAGTGCCTTTTTTGAAAAAAAAAATCAATTGGCCATATAACAAGGATCTGTTTTAGGTGTCTCACTTCAGTTTCATTTATCAATATGTGTATCAATATGTGTATCCTTTTGCCACATTCACACTGTTTTGCTTAATAGTAAGTCCTCCAGGTTTGACAGCTCAATAAACCTGAAATGTGTACATCCTATGGTGCCACCATGAAAATCAAGACCTGCTGTCACTTAATCTCTCATTTCACTAGAGGACACATGCTCTCATAAATAATGGTTGGCCCCTTAGCCAAAGATCCTCTATTGTACCCTCTGGAGAAAATCAATCTCCAGTTACCTTAAGAGCTGATCTAGAGGTAAAATGTCTGCAACATTCAGCAATGAATTTAGATTTTCTTTGAAAAAAAGTTCATTTTCAAGGTGTTTGTTTTTTGTTTTTTGTTTTTTGCCAAAGAATTTTTTTTTTCCTTGTTACTTAGTAGCATGAAGTACAATGTTTGGTTTGCAATTTCTGTTCTTTGTAGGAAGAAAAACTTTAGTGGAAACAACCAGTACATAAAGACCATTTTCTGAGGTTGTCATTTACATATTATCTCTTTTGCTGTTTTTGTTAAAATGATATAAGGTGGGCTTTATATGCTTTCTGTATATTCTTTGGAATGTGTATTTAAGTTAAAAACTTAAAATTCAAATATTCATCCTAGACTCAGGTTAAGTTCCACCAACAGTACACTTAAAATAGGATGAGCCCAACCTAAGCGTACAACCTACCTGCTTGAAGTGTGTAGTTGGTGTGTGTGATACATTCTCAACAGTATTTGTGTTCCCTGCCCCACCCTTGAAAGTCCGCGACTTAAAACCCATCTAGAACATTTCCTTTGCTAAGACTTCAAAGTATTCTTTCTTCAAGTTAAGGGCAGTTTTTAAATAGTTATCAGTTGCATTCTTGGAATTCACAGAAAGCTTGGGGAAAAACAATCCAACGGCATAAGTTCAAGTGCCCAACGGGGTTGAGAAGGGACTGCATACTCACTGGCTGCCAGGCCGAGGTTGTCCGCCTTGCCTGCTTTGGCTGAGACTGGAGACGGAAACTCCATTCAACAGCGACTGGAGGACTGAAACAGGGCGCAAGAGGGCTGCTGCCCTTCACCTACCGGTCCCTCCCTGTCTTGGCGCCTTCGGAGTTCGGACTGACCCGGGATGTTGCTGGAGCCGGCAGGAACTGCAAACTCACCGCGCGCGTCCCTGCACACCTGCACCTGCGCCTCGAGAACTCCTGGCCAGTTGAATACCCGGTCCCCCTGCGAGCTTCGCTGCAGGTCACAGGAAAGGGATGCGGGGTTGCGTACCCGGCGGGAGAAGCCGCGCGGAGAGGACCGGGTCCTGCCACTGGCCTCCGAGAAGACAGGCCTAGAGTGGCTGATTTTGACCTGCAGGGCCAAAGTCTAACGGCGGCCTAAAACCCTAACGTCTGGGCGAGCCGCGGGTAGCGAGTTGAAGCGATCTCTATGCCTTGCTTGTCGTTTGCCAAAATTCAGACCAAGAAAGCGAATAGTTGTGTGGATCAAAGTCTGCAATTAACCAAAAAAGAAACATGATCCTGTGTTAGCTTGCTTAGGAAAAAAGGAAGAAGGAAGGAAAGAAGGAAGGAAGGGAGGAAAGTATGGAGGGAGGGAAGAAAGATGAAAAAATCAGCCAAAAAAGAAACACGATTTCCTAACTAATCGGATGTGGGTCATGAGAGAAAGACCTGCGTCGAGTTTTTGGCCTGAACGTGTGGAGGGTGGAGTTGCCATTAACTAACGTGGGAAAAGGCAGGTGTAGCACGTTGTAGAGAAAATATCCGGAATTCCGTTCAGGGCCCTGGGGTCTTCCTTCAAAGAGTTTTCCATCCAGGCCGTCTCGGTTTCCGCATCCGTCTGAGTCGTTTATGATGTCGGGAATGCAGGAATCTGAGTCCTTTATGATGTTGAGGGTGCCACGGTCTCACCCCGGGCGCCTCCCCGCTCCAGCCTCCTCCCGGAAACCTGGTGCGCTCCGGCCCCGCCGACCCGCGACAGTCTCTCCACGCGCTGCCGCCTAGCAAACGCGCATCTTTAGGTCGGTGGTGAGGTGCGGCCGGGACGCTGCAACTGGCTCCGGGACTTGTAAACCTGGCAGGTGTTCCGGGAGCGCCACTGGCTGGAAGGAAAGGAGAGCGCTCTGCACGTCGCGTGTGGGCTCGCAACTTGGAGAAAGCAGGGAGAGGACAGCCTTTTGAGACTATTCCTTGGACGGGCAGGTGGCACCAGGAAGGGTAGATGGAGCTTTCTAGAGGTCAATGTCAGCGTAATTTCTGCTGGAACAATTGAAGGAGGAAAAAAAAAAAAAAAAAAAAACTATGTGCTTTGTGGTTCCCTGGTAGTCTAGTGGCTAACGTTTGGCGCTTTCACCGCCGGGACGGGTTGATTCCAGATCAGGGGACCGGGTCTTGGCCTCACTGTGAGGTATTGTTCTTTCCTGTGTTTGCCATCTACTACCGCTGTGGCTCAATTATTCCAAGACTGCTGGAGAAATGGAATTAATGTTGATCCTAAAATTTAAGCTATTTATCTAGGATAAATTCCAAATAGTGGAACTGCTAGGTGAAATTTATTCTGAATTTAAGATTCCGATGTATACAGCCCAACAACGTATAAGCACCAATTACATGCCCCAAAGTGTGTGAGACTGCGTCTTTTCCCCAGCATTTAAAACCAACGCTAGAAATTATCAGTCTTTTAGAGATAATTTTAAGCTATATATATCATCAAAGGATTTCTTCACAGTCAATTTCCCCTTAGACTATAAGTCCGCAAGAGATGGCAAAGCTGGAAGAACTGCCTAGAATTTCAGCAAACTTGAATTAAATAGTCTCTCTGTTCTTTCCTGTTTTGGCATCTACCCTTTTCTTCCAGTTAAGATTGGACACAATAGAAAAATAATTAATAAATGTAATAAAAATGTAAGCCTGGACGTTTTGCTCACAGTGTTCTCACTGGGTCTAAATTTTGTGAATGTGGTTCCTTGGATAGTCTCATGGGTATGCTTGAGACTTTAGGCCTTTGGGACACCTGGTGCACAGAAGGGTCCCAAAACCCATCTTTAGAAGTGTTGGCAGAGTAAATAGGCACCAGTAATAAAGGCAACGGCGCCTGAAGACCTAAGGCTGGTTTAAACCAAAGCAGATTTTTCAAAACCAGAGAGGGCTTGTGTTCATAATTTAGTAATTTAATTTTTATTTTGATGAAATTTAAATTTGATTTAAATTTTCATAATTTAATTTTTATTTTGATGACCACTTTATTTTGACAAAGACACTAGTGGAGGAAAGTCTCTTTATTGGATCATCAATTTCCCTGTAAATCTTTGTGTCAGAAAAATTTAATAATAATTTCATAATAAATTATAATAAAATAATGTTTCATATCTTACATTATTCACATTTGATTTAGTTGGCTTATGCTGTCAATATGTTGCCCACTGTATAACACTACCTGATGAATTACATTCAACTATGTAGTAATACATATTACTACATATACACACACGTATACATGCGTATATGTATATGCACATGTATACGTGTGTGTGTATATATATATAACCATATGTAATTTCAAAAGGTAAATTAAATATAATGGGACAGTGTTGGTAACCTCTTAGATAGTGTAGGGCTAAGATAGCTGAATTTATGGCATGGTGTTTTATACTTCAGATATCTATGCTGTAATATTAAAATGGCATTTCCTTGGCCCACTAAATTGTCCATTTCCTGGCCCAACATGATACACGAAAGGAGTGAAAATGGGAAGAAAATAGCCTTTTGAAGGACTTGCCTAATAAACTTCTCCCTTAGCGTTACTTGGAGCGACATCAGAAAATTGGAATGAAGTAATTGTGTAAAAAAGACAAATTCTCTGCTCTCTTTCTCCCCCGATCCTTAATAAACAAAGGAGGAAACCTAGACTCAGGTTAGGTTTTCTCTTCTTGTTCTTCACATGCCAGGACAAGTACTGAGCTTGTTTGTTACCATTTGGGGACTTAGTATATTATACAAAGGGGTGTGGCTATTACTGCCCCTTTTCTACCAGAGCATCAAAACTGGTAACTTGGCTGGTGTTAAGGGGAGCTTCTAACCTTGAATTCCCACTCCATGTGACTTCTTTCTGATTCTCTCTTCTCAGAGAACTTGCAGCCATCAGATTCATTTGGAGAAGTTTGATAAAGGTTACTTTATGCTTAGACAGAAGAAAAAACCCTAAGGTCTTGAACTGAGCCTTATCCTCTGATACAGTTTACTGGAATTCCCTCCACTGTGGCACAAGCCCTGCCGTAAATTGTGATTATCTACACCTTGTCAGTTTTATCTATGTATATATCTTTTACAGTAATCCCCACTTCCACCAGAGAACCTAGGTTATTGGCAGAATGAGGTTTGGGAATTCTTTGGTCCTCTGGCCAGACACTATCAGTTAGTACTCTGATTCCACCATTTTTGAAATTATATACAACAAATTTTAAGTATTGTTTATTTTGGAGAGTTCAGGTTAAAGGAAATGAAGACTATTATTCAGTATTATTTCTGTAATTTTCTGATTTTAACCATAACATAGGTTTCTTATCAAAACGTATGGAAACCAGAAAGCAGTGAAGCAACAATATTTTCTCCAAAACAAACAGGCCAAACTTTGGCAGGAGTGACAAATCTGGCATGTAATGCTGGCTTCTATATCAGAAATCAAGTCTTTTACTTTGTGAGAGGCACGAGTTTTTAGTTTTTTGTCTTCCTTTTGGCTGCCAGAGGAATTGAACATTGTGAATTCATTGGCATAGTCCCAAGAAACTTTACTTGGCAAGCAAGCTATTGATTTTGGCAGGGGTGGGATGGTGTTTATCAGTCACTCCTACTAGCAGAGATGTGATAACACTGCAGTCAGAGCAGTTGAGTTTTAAAATTTTGACTTGCCAACCAACAGAACATTATTTGTATGGTAAAACTTAGACATCAGAGGCTACAGGCACTCAGGCTAAATTCTGACCCATTCATTGGTGACAAATGTTAAGGGATTTTTGCCCCATTAGCCCTTTTTCTACTCATGATGGTACTCTGAACAGAAGAATCTCCTCTAACAATTTAAGACCATTCATTGTATAAGCATGTAAATCATCAATCTCAATGACACATTTTCACAACTATACACTGAATTGGCTCAGAGGCTTCACTCATAACTTTAACTTTTTTTCCCCCTTTACTACAAGTTTTACCCAAACTCTGTCAGTTGAATTCACACTCTACAGGAACACATACCAAGAAGTTTAACACATGCACTTTAGTTACAACAACACCTGCCAGGAGAACATCTTACCTCCTTGACTGAGAGTTCAAGGAGTGCAGGGAGATGTGACTAGCCATCAGGAAGCAGTAGAGAGACTTCTTTCCTTAAAGTACCTGAGTCAGGTTGAGGGGAAAAGGAGAATTAGGAGCACAAAGAGAGCAGGCACACACAGGAAGCACAACTCTGCAACCGCTTTTGGTTTTAAGAGGCTGTCCATTTAGTTTTTTGGTTTTTTTTTTTTTTTCCTTTTTTTGAAACGGAGTTGCCCAGGCTGGAGTGCAGTGGCATGATCTCAGCTCACTACAACCTCCACCTCCTGGGTTCAAGCAATTCTCCTACGTCAGCCTCCTGAGTAGCTGAGATTACAGGTTTCTGCCACCATGCCTGGCTAATTTTTTTATTTTTAGTAGAGATGAGGTTTAACCATGTTGACCAAGCTGGTCTCGAACCCCTGACCTCAGGTTATCCACCTGCCTCAGCCTCCCAAAGTGCTAGAATTACAGGCATAAGCCACCATCCCCAGCCTGTCCATTCAGTTTCAATGAACTTTAAACAACAAAAAGTGCCATTTGGGTGGCTGGTTTCAGTACTCCCTGTCAATGCTCAGCCTCCAAATATTCACTAACACATAGAACAATAGGAGGACTGTTACTCTCCTCTCACACCTACTACTTGGGAGAGAACATCTGCTACCAGATCCTGGAGGCTGTTCTCAAGCCCTCCAACCTGGCCCCATGTGGTTCTTTCTGTTTTTTCTCCTAGAAGGCATTGTGACCTTACTGGTCCCATGTTGGGCGTCAAATCTGTGAATGGCTCACACTTGGACTTATGCACACAGCATAAGTAATAGGGGAGGGGATATCTATGCATAGAAAGATTAGTATGTTGTCGGCTCCCCACATCCATAATTCCACAGCATGACGCCAAACTGGAGTCACTAGATGACAACCCAAGTGGTGGGTTGCTCTGTCAAGAAGGGGCCAATTTTATATTGCAGCTAGGCAGTTACAGTCTGTAGCTGTACCATTGAGGGGATCGGGGCAAGATGGAAATTTCCATGGCTTACCAGAAACAGGTGAGAAACTGCCTGCTGGTAGCCTGCTGCAAGACAAGGAGGCCCCCACAAGAGATGAGTAAGAAATAGTCTTATGATAATGCCTCACAAGACTACTTCCCTTACCATGGTCTAGGAGGGCATTTGGTCAAAGTTTGAGTCATAGTATGGTTGAGCCTTGCCTATGTGAAGTTTAAGCAAAGCCATTCCCTTGTACCTTGTACCTTGAAGAGAGTTTCATTGGATATAATATCCTTAATTTGTACTTTCTTCTTTTTAATGGGTAAATTGCATTTTATTTTAGTTTAGTTTAGTTTTCGAGATGGAGTCTCACTCTGTCACCCAGTGATCTCGGCTCACTGCAAGCTCCGCCTGCCAGATTCACACCATTCTCCTGCCTCAGCCTCCGGAGTAGCTGGGACTACAGGCGCCCACCACCATGCCTGGCTAATTTTTTGTATTTTTAGTAGAGACAGGGTTTCACCATGTTAGCCAGGAGGGTCTTAATCTCCTGACCTCGTGATCCACCCAAGGAGTCTCTCTCCCTCCTTGTGTTCTAGTCTGTGAATGGCTCATACTTGAACTTAGTGTAGGCTCCTAGTGGGAGTAGCAGGGGTGGCGAAAATCCTCATCATATGGAAAAACATAACCCAAACCTCCAGAGGTTTCATAATTTTCCTCTTGCTTCTAAAAACATAGTCATGTCTTATGGGGTGTTATGTACTTTATATCTCAACATTTTCCACTTGCTGCTTCTTGGTTTGAGGGGAGAAATGCCAGCATGTGGCAAATGGAGAATAAGACTGGTGGAAGCCTCAGGGCAAGGCCTTCACTTCCCAGTGACACTGTTCCCAATTCCCTCCAGCATGAGCTGAGCCTCCTCAGGCTGTGGTTGTGCAGCAGACAGGGTGTGAGGAAACCCTGCTCAGCCCTGGTTACCCAGGATGGCACTGAGTTCTAAAAGGCAAAGGTTATGTGGTGAGGGGCCTGGCTGAAGACCTGGTGTGGTACTTTTGTGAGCAGTGGCACCATCTGAGGCTGAGTAGGAGACAGGTGCAGGGCCTAGCTGCCCAAAAGACCAACAGGTAAACTAGGGCAGAGAGAGAGATTCCAGTGTAACTGGGAAGGCTGCAGATCATAACAACTGTGGCTGCTGATTTGGCATCAAAGATGTGGCATTGTCAAAGCCATAATTGTTGAGAATGGCACCAACATGCTGCAGCTGGAGAGAGTGGGTGACCAACATTTTGAAGTGGCATAGTTGTCTGGGGTAAATACCCAAGGTTCGTTGCCTCACACCAAGGGAATTGAGGATGTGGACACTCAAGAAGTGGGTTTAGGAGTGGAGGTTTAATAGGCAAAATAAAGAGAAAGGAAAATAGCTCTCTCTCCTGAGAGAGAGAGGGTTGCCAGAGTGGAACTTCTGGTTTTGTGGTGAAGTGCACAGGGTTTTATAGGCTGGCTTGAGGAGGCAGTGTCTGATTCACATAGGGCCCAAAGATTGGTTGGACCAGGTGTGACATTAACATAGCGCTGGAAGAAGCTGGCCACCCCACCCTAATCTTCTTATTATGCAAATGGGTTTTCTACTTTACTCGTGCCATGTTGTCTGCTCCTTACTGTACACGTGGTTAGAAAGGAAAAGGGAAGATGGAGCCACCATGTTGAACATGCCTACCCCCCAGGTAGCCTTGTCCTATTGGCACAGCCGCCAGCATTCACCTGTGCAAGTTTCCAGCTTGCTTATCTATGTCTGCAGCTCGATTTTACAGGCTGCTCTTTGTTAGAAAAGAAATTATTTGGGGGCGGCTCTTCATTAAAAGGGAAACTTACCAAGAACTTCCTTACCCTAATACCTAAATAATTTCTTTTTAACTCCTATATCAATTTGTCTGAAGAACAGATGACACTTTGAATGGCCCAGCCCACAGCCCAGAATTTCAAGGGAAGACCTTGAATTCAGGGGAAACAATGTCTCCCGTAAAATCGCCTAGACACTTACATAGCATATTTTTCTGTCCACTGTCTTGCTAGTCTGTTGTAGTTCTCTCTGTCGGCCTTGTAGGTGTGGGCTATCTCTAGCACCAGAGGATCATTGAGGTTGGGGATGCAGGGCAGTGAGCAGATGGACAAGAGATCTTTTGACACAGTCAATGCTGGAGACCACTGAGACCATAGGATGTCGAAGCAGATGCTGCCATTGCTATTGATATTGGGGTGATAAATTTTGGTTGTGAAAGCATCCTTTGGGGGCTTGAACAGGCAATCCGTAGGAAAGTGGATGGTCAGGAAGAAAACACCTCCTTGGCAAGGACTGTCATTAATTATCACCCAGAGGCCCCGTGGAGCACTGGGCAGGAGGATCCATCTGCAAGTTGGTTAATTCCTTCTGGATCCACTTTAGTGCCATCCTACCCGACTGCTGGGGGCTGGGGTGGCCCAGCCACACTACACTTTGTATATATAAGTTTTTTGAAAATGCTGCTTCACTGTTACCTTGCCTTGTATGTTAGTGCCCATCTAATTCAGTTGCTTTTGTAACTTGTTCCACAGTGATGCCTGGAGACCTGAGTATGTTTTATCTTTAAAATCTAATAATTTTACTAGGATATTGTCTTGAAGTTGATCATCCTGGTTTAATTTTTGCTGCCACTTTATGGGCTCTTTCAATGTGCCTCATCACATAAGTAATCTGTCATTTTCATTTTTATAAATCAAGTCTCCTAGATTGTTCACCTGAAAGCCTGATTCTTCTTTAGAGAAAAAAAATGCTAAAAAAAAAAACAAAACAACAACAACAAAAATTATATATTGCATTACAATTTTTATTCAACAAATACAGAGATTCCCAAAATAGTTAAAACAAAGTAGAAAACAACTCTGGTGTTATAAGAGCAGTAGGTTCATATGCCCACTGTGCAGTAATAGACCAATACACTAAGACAGCAGTTTGCAACAAAGAATTTAATGATCACAGGGCAGCCAAGGGGAGAGATATGAGTAGACCCTCAAATCCATCTCCTCAAGAACTTCTGCGTTAGGGTTTTTAAGGGGATTGTGGAGGGTGAGGGGTTGGAAAATTAAGGTTGTTGATTGGGCAGGGGAAGGGGGATGATATCATTAGGATTTGGAAACTGCATTCTGAGTCAGTTCCTCAGTGGGGTCCTTCAGACCAGCTGACATCAGTAGTTTCACTGGTACACAAGATCTGAAAGAATATCTCTAACGGGAAACTTAACATTTCAAAATGTTCAGGTTGTTATCTATAGAACAGTTCAGGAGAACTATAATCTAGGGCCTGCCTGATTCTAGCACAAAGAGCACCAAACAACTGTGAGGAAGCAGATCCAAGAGCAGGCTGCTCTCAAGAGTAATGCAAAATTGCTACAAGCTTGTTTATTTTTGTTTCTCCCCTTCCCTTCTTCCCTGATTAATTTTATAAAGTTTATAGGCACAGTTTCAATGGCTTCAACACAGTATTGCCAGGTAAGGACTTGAACCCAAGAGGCGGAAGTTGCAGTAAGTCGAGACCAAGCCACTGCTGCACTGCCCAGTCTCAAAAAAGAAAAAAAAAGAAAAAAAAATCAGGCCAACACCTGTTGACACACATTGCTAGAAATCCCTTTGGGAAAGCAAATGGGCTCACGGAACACATGGAGGTCATGGTGGGTGACAATGTTAACTAATTCTGTTCATGATGTCCAGGGTACAGGCCTGAGGGTCCACTCGCCACCTCTGTCCAAAGCCACGTCTCCGCTGCTCCCCTCATCTCCACACGTATTCCTCCCCACATGCCTCCCCTTTTCTTGGGCTGCTGACACCTGACACCACCAAGGTGATTGCTCCTCCCCACAGCTTCTCTCCTTCAGGGGACTTCACTTCTTGATCCTTGCTCCATAGTGAGGCATGACCCAGCGGTCAGCCCAAGATCTAGCATGCGAATCAGGGACGTGATGGTTCTTTGGGATTCCAGGGATCTACCTGGAGAATAGATGAAAGTAACAAAAGTTTTACATACCAATATTCAAAACTGCATCAAACTACCAGAAACACTTGCTACTTTCAAAGATAGACTATGCTAAGTAGCTCCAGGTGTGTGCCACCATGCCTGGCAAATTTTTGTATTTTTAGTAGAGACTGGGTTTCACCAGGCTGGCCAGGCTGGTCTGGAACTCCTGACCTCAGGTGATCCACCTGCCTTGACCTCCCAAAGTGCTGGGATTGCAGGAATAGCTCTTGACTCTAACTGCAAGGTCACTAGATCATTAGATCATTTCCTGAATATCTTATGCTTCAGGCATTGGCCATCACTTGGGTTACCATTGTCATAAGTCAAAAGCCTCCACAACCAAGGCCCTTAAACATGGGATAGCCTGTGTAGGGCAGAAGTATAAAGAATATAGAGAAGTGAAGCACAAAACTTGTTGCGTTGGCCAGGAATTGAACCAGGGTCTCCTATGCAGGAGGTGAGAATTCTACCACTGGACCACCAATCCGGCTCTTATGTGTGGTCCTGGAGAAACAATTGAAATACAATACTGAAAAAGACAGAAATTGTTCCAAAAGAAGATTTTTGCAGTATTGACTAAAAGCTAACAGTAGACATTCAAAACCAAGGTTTTTATAGAATACTTTTACTAGACAAAACTATAAATATTAAAATAGCTTATCTGTCTGATCAAACTTTAATTCTGAAAAAGGCTCTTTCCAACTGTGTAACAGACTCCTATAAAAACATCAGAAATTCATCCAGGTTCCTTGCTTCTGATCCTAAATCTTCAGTTTAGGACCTCAACCTCAAACTGTTGCTTTAGTGGCTCTGGGAAGGAAGCACTAACTGGCAGCATAGGTAAGTAAAGTTTTAATCTAGGGAAGAAATAAGAAGCAGAATCAGAATTAGAATTAGAAGAAAGAGGAAATATGCTATACCAGAATATCATAGGCAAAAAAAAGAAGATGAAGAAAGAGGAAATAAAAGGACAGAAGGTAATGCTAATGGAGTTAGTTATTTGTGGCTGTTTTTTGTAAAAGAGTAATGATCAGTCTTGTAATCATTATAATACTATTATTTGTCTGCTTTCTAAAATGTATAAAATATCTGAAGGAATATATGATATAAAAAGATTAATAATGCTTGCAGTCAGTGTTTCATTGTTTGGGAGAATCCAGTTTCCTCAGTTAATACACTTTCATGTAATAGCTGTGTAAGGAGTAACCTTGTTTAAAGACATATTAATGGCTGAAATATTAACATATTTGTCTTTTGATGAAGTTCAAATAGATTTCTTTCCTCAATTTTCCCTGGAAAGATTAAACTGAAGAGAAAAATCTAGAAAGTTTGCCCCACAATTTGGGTCTGGGAGTCATTATGACTTTTTCAAAGACAGGAGTTGTGTGTGACATGGAATCATACTTCTTCTCTAGTTGAGAAGCCAAGCTAGGTCCAGGCTGAGTCATAAACTTGAACCCAACAAGGAAATCACCCTTCACATTGACCTTGCAGAGCTTTGGCTCTATCTGTTCTCTGCCCAACACCCAAGACACATACTAGTTCTGGCCAACAAACCTTCACATATTGTCTGTGTCAACCAGAGCTACATTTATTCCCAAATCTCTTTCTAAAATACAAACCTGTACTTTCTACTCTCAAATCCAAAATTTACAAGAGGCCTCATATGCATCTCAGAGTCACAGATGCTAAAACTCAACACAGCAGTGAGTTCCCTGTCAGCATCATGTACTACCCTCTACCTCAACGATCAGGCCCAAGCCAGCATCTCCCAAAGAGTAGTATGCTGTCGTGGGTGTTTCAACAGATCACTAAAACCTGCTTCTACCCCTGCCTAGACACTTATCCTCACTGCTATGCATCCTGCTGCTCAAATCAGATCTTGATATCTTCTTTAAACACTCCCAATCTCCCAACACAACAATTTATTTCCAAAGAATTATAGTATTTAAATTCATTGGACTCTATACAGACTCATTCCCACTTTGTTACTACGCTGGTCCATCCATCACCTCCATTAACATAAGTAGAACAAAAACTGGCCTCTCTACAGCCAGTCTTGTCTATTCCAACCCATTTACCACACTGTATCCTGAGTGACCTTTCCACAGTGTAAATCTGGACATACCTGTAGCCTTAAATCATATCTACCAACATAGTAGCCAAGCAACAGCAATCTCTTTTCCTTTGGTCATTAGAGTCCTAGAGACCAAGGGGATGTTGGGAAAAGAATTACCATGGATCAGCTCTCAGAGGCAGTGGGTTCTGGACTCGTGCTGGCTTTGATACATGTACATTGGAAAAGCTCAAGTACCTAGCAATACTTGGAGATTAGGAAGAAAGGATGAAAATAAATCACTGCACTAAATAACATGACAATAATCACTTATATGAAAATTTTAAAGATAAGGAATATTTAAAGATGTATTAGTTTTATTATAGCTTTATAGTTGGAGAGTGAAGAAGAAAATACCAAAGCTTTTTGTCTTAACAAAATGGTGCAGACAGATTAACATATATTGTCACCTATGATAACCAGTCAGCATAAAAAGTATTTAGAAAGGAATGGTTATATTCTCCAAGAGGTATAGTCTGATGTCATGTTTTTTGCTTTACAGTCTATTAATATAGCCACCTTTTTGTTAATGTTTTCAGTCAAGCTCCTTTTCTCGCCTTTCATTTCCGACCTTTCTCTCACTTTCTGGTTTAGATACAACTCCTAAATATATCATATAGTTAATTTAAAAATCCAGTCTAGCAGTATTTCAGGGGTTTGTTTTACTGGATAATTTGGTCAACTTACAATTTAATGTAATTGTTGATATATATTAATTTGAAATCTACCATCTTTATTTTTTCTTTTTGTTCTGCTTGTTCTGTTTCTATTTCTTTTCTTGTCTGTTTTGGATTGGTTATTTTTAACTATTATAACATTATTTTTTTTACTTTTTTATATGCATTGCTTCACTTTTTTCCTTATTGGATTTCCTTTAATTGTATTTAAGTTGCTTCTATTCTTTTGTGGTTACTTTAAAAATTACAATCTTAATCCTTAATTTTTTTTTTTTTTTTTTTTTTTTGAGACAGAGTCTCACTCTGTCTCCAGGCTGGAGTGCTGTGCCACGATCTTGGCTCACAGCAACCTCTGCCTCTCAGGTTCAAGTGGTTCTCCTGCCTCAGCCTCCTGAGTAGCTGGGACTACAGGTGCAGCTAATTTTTGTATTTTTTTAGTAGAGACGGGGCTTCACTGTGTTGGCCAGGATGGTCTCCATCTCTTGACCTCATGATCCGCCCACCTCGGCCTCCCAAAGTGCTGGGATTACAGGCGTGAGCCACCGTGCCCAGCTAATCCTTAATTTATTAAACATAGTAATAATTGATACCCTTATCCTCTTTCTGGACAATATATGGACGTTGGAATACTTTTATTCCATTTAGTCTCACTCTATATATATGCCGTTATCATTTATTAGGTCTAAGTATTAATATTTTTAAACCCCAGAAGACTAGACATATATTTTATGTAGTTAATGTTAATTTAGATTTATCAACATATGTGCTGCTATCTTGCTCTTTATTTCTGCTATGTCTCTGAATTTCCATATGTAATCACGGTCCTTCTGCCTGAGAAACATCATTTAGAATTTCCTTTTATGTTGGTCTGCTTGTGAAAAACTGTTTCAGCTATTTTTCTCTGAATGTCTTTATTTTGCTTTAATTATTGGAGGTCATTTTTACTAAGTATGTAATTCTGGAGGCAGTTATTGTCTTTCAGCATATTGAAGATATTTGCATTTGATTGTTGCTTTTCAGAAGGCAGCCAGTTGTCTCACTGCTGCTTATTTGAATGTAATCTTCCTATTTTTCCTCTGTTTTTTGTCTATTTTTTTTTATTGTCTTTACTATTTTTGTCTTTTTTTTTTTTTTATTGTCTGCAGTTTTACTATTCTGTCTTTAGGTATGGAGTTCCCTTTATTTATCTTCTTTGATTGGTAGGCCTTCTAGAATCTGTTGATTTTTGAGTTTCATTTTGTCTGGAAAACTCTCAAGCATTATCTCCTCAGTTATTGCCTCTATTTTCTCTCTCTTCTACTTTTGAGCCTCTAACTAAAAATAAAAGACTTTCTCACTCTATTTGTTATATTTTTGTGCTTGTGTATTAAGTATTATTTTTTCTCCTTGTAATATATTCTGAACTTTTTTCTTTTTCCCCATCTCCCACTTTACTAGTTCTCTTTTCAGCTGTGACTGCTCTCCTGTTAAACTCTTCCATTGAGCTCTTTATTTTGTTTTTTTTTTTCCAAATTTCTATTTGCCTCTCTCTAAATCTATTCTGTCATTTTTTTGTTGTTTCCAATTGGTGTGTAAATTGTTAACAAAACCCTTTTCTCCTTCTGCATGATAATTTGACCTTAATTAACTTTCTAGCTCTGTCCACCTAGAGCCTTCTAACGACAAGATGTCAACTATGTTACTAAGCAAACATTGCATATCATAAAAAAGACTCCTAACTGATGGACTACACTTGGACTGGGAAAACTAAGTATCTGGAAGAAGCCAGACTTTGAGCTTCTCTGAATGCAGTGAATCCTATAACTTGCATACACCTGGCATGGGCATTGGAAACTACTCTATTAACGTCTTACAAGAGATAATGGCTCCAGGATGGTGCCACATGCACCTCAGCTGTCCCCAAGTAGACAGTGAGAGATGGAGAGTCAAGAGACTATCTCCTAGGTACTGTGTGGACTGCTGCTGCAGAGACTCCTCCTATAGAAATATCACGCCTGATGCTGCCCTGATAGCAAGCTATAATTCTTATCCTACGTCTCTCGGATTAATCTGGTGCCAAGTATGGCCTCTGAGATTCTTGTGAGCCTGAATGTTAAGTTGAAGCTAAGAAAACATCCAAGTGGGCAAAATTCTTCCAAATTTTTGTTTCATGAATAATGTAGACATCATTGTTTTGCAGTCTTTCTAATATATCTAATATCTAGGGGCTTGATTTCAACTGCCTGACATGTCTGCTGGTTTTCACACCTGGTTTAGTTTCTTTGTGTTCATTATTATTTATGAGTATGTGCCTTATCTTGTATCTGGAAAAATATTTTTGGAATAATCTGAGATCTACAATGAAAGCTTTCTTGCCCAGCACCTGGGGGGGTACTTCCAGCCCAGAACCACATTTAACCAAGTAAAAGGTGTGAAAGATGCTCTGAACTTAAACTGTGTAACATAAGGGATGTTTCTTTTATAGTTTATTTTTATCCCAAGATTATAGAAATTTAAGGTCCTACCTTATTATAGGATTATTCTCCTGATAAACTCCCCAACTTGGGCAGACTCTGGTCTTCTATTTCTGTTCCATTAGTCACAGAAGGCTGTCAAACCCTAATATGCAGGTCAGGAAATGCCCTTAGCCAAAAAATGGTTTCTCTGCTTGCTTACGGCTCTGGGTTCCAGTTTTTCCTTTACTTCAGGCCTCGTAATTCTTCAGTGTTAATCATCATCTTGATGCTTTTAAAAATATTTGTTTTCTATATTTTACCTAAATAGCTTAGTCACTGTTACCAGAAATGTATCATCAACTTTTAAAATATACTAAATGCTTTAAAAAAAAAGTCATATTTTACTGCTATGGCTCTGACTTGAAACTAAGTTGATGAGGCCATGAGCTGGAGCACAAATCAGTCCCCCCACTGTGAAACTGTCAGGTCACCACAAATACAGATTTTAGTAGCAATGCAGAATTTTTCTTTTCCCTCTTAATTCATCCAGTGACGAATCGGTTCTAGGCCACAAGATCAAAAACTCTGGTCTCAAAGTCTAACAACCCCCAGCTGGTAATCTCATACATGCTCAGATTTTACTTTGTAAAAGAGAATCAAGCTACATCATATAAAATTAAACATTTATTATTTTTCTTAATAGTCTAATAGAGATACACATTTGTGTATATTGGCTGGAAATTGGGCTAAAATTTTCACAAATGGAAATCAAGAATGTTACCATAGAACTATCAATGCCAACTTTAACTGTCTGAATCAGATGGCATAGCCTAGTTTCCTCTACAACTGACAGCACACTCTTTGGTATTTTGGTATTTTTCAGTGTCCTTGAAAATTTTAACTACCCACTAAAGAACAGGTCACATGGAATTAATAAACAAAGGGCTTCAGTTTCCATCAAGTACCTTCAAGTGACAGGAACAGGGATTTAAATAAAAGGATCTGAGTCAGCACAGGAAAGTGACTGTGCTGCCAAAGTGACTCAAACTCAAAAGGACAGGATGAGACTTACTCAGATCTTCAAGGAAGTGTAGAGAAATTATCCACCACTTTTTATCCTAGAGATGCCTTTGTGGTTGTGACCCTACAGTGGAATGATTTCGGGATCCTTTCCAACTGGAAGGACATCTTAGACTGAGGAAACCCAAGAAACCTGATTTCTGTCACCCCTGACCATCATGAATCCCATGCAACAGGTCCATGCATTATCTAATGTTGACTCTGGGAATGGTCATTGTCATTGTTTCCTATTTGAATGGTTGTCACATTTCCTGCTTCAAATGATATCCAGAAATGATGGCTTGGGACCATATTCTCAATTTTTAGGTGGCAAGTAGACTCCAGAGACATCACACATAATAAAATACTTGGACTTTGAAAGGAAACAGTCAAGTCTATGACTTACAAGTTTATAAAGATCCCTCAGATGAGTTATGTACACGGATTGAGAATCAGAAAAGGAAGGATGCTCTCTCAGGAGATAGAAAAACCAGATAAAAGGAGCAACTGAAATTATCTGACCCATCCCCTCATCGCCTATGTAGAAGGGAAATTCTTACTTTATCTAACCGGTAGATAACAGACAGCCTCTTTCATTTGGGAGCTACCAAAAAGAAAAATAAACTGTGGTTTGGTTCAGTTCCCTTTTGACCAGTATGTTCTTGAAATTTTGAAAACATTTTACTCTTTTTTCTTTTAGTGTTTCAGTGTGGATAATTTCATTTGATCTATTTTCAAGTTCATTTTTTAGGCCAAAATTTGTCAAATATTGGCAATTTCATATGATTCAACTTAATATATTAACCTAATGTGCGAAATTCAAATTTGTTTCTATACTACTAAATAATATCCCCCTGAAACACTTTGCCAATTTACTCCTATTGACAGTGTATGAAAATATTCATTTTATTTCATCCTTTACAAGGTACTATTATCAATAATTTATACTTTTACCAATCTGGGAAGTGAAAAAGACATTTAATTGTCTTGACTTGCATCTCCCTTATTACTGGTTAGTTTAAATTTCTATTCTCCATTCATTTTTCTGTTCATTTTCTTTTGTAGTACCTACTACTTCTTGATATCTTTATTTAAGCTTTATATATTTACTTTTTACCAGTTAATTGTTGTAATCACCCACTAAAGAATAAATTCTGGCTGGGCACAGTAGCTCACGCCTATAATCCCAGCAATTTGGAAGGCCCAGGTGAATGGATCACTTGAGGCCAGGAGTTTGAGACCAGCCTGGCCAACATGATGAAACCTCATCTCTACTACAAATAAAAAAATTAGCCGGGCATGGTGATGCACACCTGTGATCTCAGCTACGCAGGAGACTGAGACACAATAATTGCTTGAACCCAGGAGGCAGAGGTTGCAATAAGCCAAGATCATACCACTGCACTCCAACCTGGGCGAGGAAAAAGAAAAAGAGTTACTTCCATCAGAGCATGGATTAAGTCTCATTCACCACTCTAGTGCCTAGAACATTTTATGTACTCAACATATAATAGTTAAATGAATGAATGAAAGTTAGACTGTAGGGGTGTCCATGAAAGTAGATATTAGCTAAGGTCCCAGAGATCGACTCCTCTTTTCCTGGTTCTCACACTTCGAGCTCTGTTAAGCCTGGAGGAGGGTGTTTTGTCTTTAAAAAGATACAGCTCCAGATTACCCCTTTGGACCAGTTCCTGTTCTTAGGTCTCAGACTTCCTCTATTCATGAATGGTGGATATATATGATTTCCTGTGACGTTTCTTTACATTATGACCATAATGAGCTTTGATTTTTAGTTCCTGATCCCCTCATGTAATGACTGTTCAATTAATGACTTTTTGCCATAATGGCTATTATAAAGTTATGTCACTTTTTAGACAACTCCTTTTTTATTATAATGATTTGTCACCCCAAAATAAATAAACATGCTATAAGAAATTATATTTTGACATCATGGTTTCAAACAGACACTATATAGAAGGATGTATATGAATGAGTGTGTAGGGAAGTGGCCAAAGAGGGGCCCACCCTCTGTAATCTGCTTTTTAATGCTAAGGTGAGGACTCTGCAAACCACATCTTTTTTTTGCTTGCTGGCTTTATTGGTTTCTGTCAGTAAGGGGTGTTAAAAAGAGACTGAAAGGCTGGAGGAGGGATATAGGTCTGGCTGCTTCCTATTTTGTTTCTTGTTTCAATTAGCATCATCCCAGCCATAATTTTTTACTCTGAGAGTGGTTGTTGTTTCCAGTTTCATTTCTTTTCTTTTCTTACAATCCCGGAGCCAGCCTCATGGCCCCCTCTCAAAGGCATGAGCATCAGCCAGTGGACACCTCTTCTTCAGAGGTCTGAGTCCCTGCTACACTAGGTACTTCCTCTGAGTTCCAGGGCCACCAGCAACCTCCTTCTCAGAAGCCGTCCTCCCACTTATGTGTGGCCCTTCATCCAAGTTACCCAGTTCTAACAACCCAACCCTTTTACCTTTGTTTCTACAACCCTAGGGTTGATCACTGCTTTGCTTTCTATCTCTGTGTTACATCAGTTCCCCTTTTGCCTTCTTAGACCTCCAATACCTGTTTAATTCCTTGTGTTAAATTCCCTCTGGTATACTGTTCACTTTTTTTTTTTTTTTTTTTTTTTTTTTTTGAGACAGGGTCTTACTCTGTTACCCAGATTCAAGTGCAGTGGTCCAATCATAGCTCACTGAAGCCTTAAACTCCTGGGCTCAAGTGAGTGTGCCACCATGCCCAGCTAATTTTTATTTTTTTTAGACATAGTGTCTCACTCTTTTTCCCAGGCTAATCTTAAACTACTAGATTCAAGTGATCCTCCCATTTTGGCATCTCAAAGTGTTGAGATTACAGGTATAAGCCACCATGCTCAGCCCATTTTCCTTTTAGACCCTGAATGACACACAGTACTACTCACCAATTTACCTGACATGACCATTTGTAGTCAGAGAATATTGTGTGAAACAACTTTGAATTGCATGACTGTATTAGTCTGTTCTCACACTGCTAATAAAGACATACCTGAGACTAGGTAATTTAAAAAGAAAAGAGACTTAATTAACTCACAGTTCAGCATGGCTGGGGAGCCCTCAGGAAACTTACAATCATGACAGAAGGAGATGCAAACACATCCCTCTTCACATGGCAGCAGCAAGGAGAAATGCAGAGCAAAAGCGGGGAAAAGCCCCTTATAAAACCATCAGATCTCATGAGAACTCACTATCATGAGAACAGCATGGGGGAAACCACCCCCACAATTCAATTACCTCCCACTGGGTCCCTCTCATTATGTGGGGATTATGGGAACTACAATTCAAAATGTGATTTGGGTGGGGACACAGCAAAACCATATCATTCTGCCCCAGCCCCTCCCAAATCTCATGTCCTCACATTTTAAAACACAATCATACCTTCCCAACAGTCCCCCAAAATTTTAACTCATCCCATAATTAACTCAAAAGTCCAAGTCCAAAATCTCATCCAAAGGCAAGTCCCTTCTGTCTATGAGCCCGTAAAATCAAAAGCAAGTTAGTTACTTCCTTGATACAATGAGGGTACAGGCATTGGGTAAATACAGCCACTGCAAATGGGAGAAATTGGCCAAAACAAAGGAGCTACAGGCCCCAGATAAGTCCAAAATTCAATAGGGCAGTAATTAAATCTTTAAGCTCCAAAACAATATCCTTTGACTCCATGTCTCAAATCCAGATCACACTGATGCAAGAGGTGGGCTCCCATGATGTTGGGCAGCTCCGACCCTGTGACTTTGCAGGGTACTGCCCCCTTCCTGGCAGCTTTCACAGCTGGCATTGAGTGTCTGAGTCTTTTCCAGGGGCATGGTGCAAGCTGTCAGTGGTTCTACTATCCTGGGGTCTAGAGGACGGTGGCCCTCTTCTGATAGCTTTACTAGGAAGTGTCCCAGTGGGGACTCTATGTCGGGGCTCCAACCCCATATATCCCTTCTGCACTGCCCTAGCAGAGGTTCTCCATGAGGGCTCTGCCCTTGCAACACACCTCTGCCTGGACATCAGGCATTTCCACACATCCCCTGAAATCTAGATTCCCAAACCTCAGTTCTTGTCCTCTGCACACCTGCAGGACCAACACCATGTGAAAGCTGCCAAGGCTTGGGGCTTGCACCCGCTGAAGTCATGACTCAAGGTGTACCTTGGCCCCTTGTAGCCATGGTTGGAGTGGCTGGGACACAGGGCGCCAAGTTCCTAGGCTGTACACAGCAGGGAGGTCTCTGACATGCCCTGAAGACCTTTTCCCCACTGTCTTGGCGATTAACATTTGGTTCTTCATTACTTATGCAAAGTTCTGCAGCCAGCTTGAATTTCTCCCCAGAAAATGGGTTTTTCTTTTCTACCACATAGGCTGCAAATTTTCCAAATTGTTATACTCTGTCACCTCTTGAACGCTTTGCTGCTTAGAAATTTTGTCTACCAGATACCCTAAATCATCTCTCTCAAGTTCAGAATTCCACAGATCTCTAGAGCAAGGGGTAAAATGCTGCCAGTCTCTTTGCTAAAGCATAACAAGAGACCTTTCCTCTAGTTCCCAACTAGTAACCATTTCCATCTGAGACCACCTCAGCCTGGACTTTATTGTCCATATCACTATCAGCATTTTGGTCAAAGCCATTCAACAAGTCTCTAGGAAGTTCCAAACGTTCCCACGTCTTCCTGTCTTCTTCTGAGGCCTCCAAACTCTTTCAACCTCTGCCTGTTACCCAGTTCCAAAGTTGCTTCTACATTTTCAGGTATCTTTACAGTGGTGCCCCACTACCCAGTACCAATTTACTGTATTAGTCCATTCTCACACTGCTAATAAAGACATACCTGAGACCGGGTAATTTATAAAGGAAAGAGATTTAATTGACTCACAGTTCTGCATGACCAGGGATACCCCAGGAAACTTACAATCATGGTGGAATGGGAAGCAAACGTGTCCTTCTTCATATGGCAGCAGCAAGAAGTACAGAGCGAAGTGGGGGAAAAGCCCCTTATAAAACCATCAGATCTCGTGAGAACTTACTCACTATCATGAGAACAGCATGAAGGTAACTGGCCCCATGATTCACCTACCTCCCACTGGGTCCCTCCCATGACATGTGGGGATTATGGGAGCTACAATTCAAGATGAGATTTGGGTGAGGACACAGCCAAACCAAATCAATGACATATTTAGATGAACCCAAAATACTGTTTTTCATACACATGCCAAGCAAAGTGAATGAGAGGGTTGCATCTTCTATGACTCTTCAATCTGCTGTACATGTTCACCATTTCAATATTCTATAAAGGCTTTTTGTGTTTAGCTTTTATTTGGTCAAAGCCTTAGGATAAAGGAAATTATTAATCACATTAAATTTGATATTGAATGCTGGTCTGGCACTGAATCTTCACTGACTTTGAAAGAATAATCCCCTCCCAGTCCTCCTCTATTGACCATCACCTACAACCAAGTCTCCTCTTCCTCCTTTGATGAATACAATAAAAATTCATACGTGAAAACTGTATTTATTATATTTTTATCTATTATTTACACAAATTTAGTTTGTTTAATCTATATGTTTTCTATCTTTTGGGTATCTTGGGCTAATTTTTCTCTTTAGAATAACAAAAACTTTTTATTCACTTCACGTATTTTCACTTAGTTGTAAGATTTTCAAACATAAAGTCATTAAGCAAATGTTTGTGTACAAGACACACAGATACAGAAACTGCCAGGAGAGACTCTAGTAACTTCCATACTTCTAATTTTGCATATAAGCTGTCTTCAGGATACACAAAGACTGAGGGAAGAGAAGATGCTAAATGTAAATAATATACATTTATTTATGTATTCATTATCAAGCATGTATTATGTGAATGTCTTTGTAAAGCAATATACAAATAGAATAGGAACGTGATATATTTACTTCCCCAGTTGTGGTGTAAGCATCCTCTAAAAATGCTTACACCACAATTGGGGAAGTAAATATATCATGTATATAATGAATAGACTATAAAAAAGAACACATGGGACAGGTACGATGGCTCATACCTGTAATCCAGAACTTTGGGAGGCCAAGGCAGATGGATCACTTGAGGTCAGGAGTTTGAGACTAGCCTGGCCAGTGTGGTGAAACCCCATCTCTATTAAAAATATAAAAATTAGCCGAGCGTGGTGGCACAGGCCTGTAATCCCAGCTACTTGGGAGGCTGAGGTGGAGGATCTCCTGAACCTGGGAGGTGGAGGTTGCTGTGAACTGAGATCACACCAGTGCCCTCCAGTCTGGGTGACAGAGTGAGACTCCATCTCAAAAAAAAAAAAAAGAAAAAAAGAAATGAAAAAGCAGGAATACATGATAGGGTAGTCTGAGCTCTGTACATATAGAAACAGTAACATAGACAAGGAGTAATTAGAGTAGGCTGAAAAAAAATTGAAAGATCTTCTTGAAAAAGATCCTGAAGAAATTTATGAAACTGAGTTGACTAAGGGAATAAGGAAGCACATAAGTAAATACAGCAACATTACCTAAATTCCCTTTCCATCATCTCTCCGTCATCTTCTCCCACCTCTCCTAACCAACCCACAGAGATTTAAAAACATCATTGAATTTTTATCTAAATCTGATGGAGGATGGACACGAAGAGAATTACTGATTACTCTCAGTCAGGATTCATCCTAGCAGCAATTATTTGTAATTTAACTGAAATAAGTCCATTTGACTAAAGAGATAGCTTGGAAATCACTAAAATGAGAAAGGAGATGTTTTAGAGAGTATGACTTCTATAAGTGAATGAAAGAGAAATCACCCTTAAACTCACTGGTTTGGGGAAGTGAACGTCCCACAAATATGACACACAGGAAATTGCCTTTCCACATGTCAGTTTTCTGAACTGAACCAACTGCCATCGATTTGCACTAGTAAGACAGTATTCCTAATCAAAGCAGGGAAAACAATGATATGATCACAAGAAGTCCTTGCACTCCCAGACTTCTAGTCTCATCTGTTTAATTTGTCATTGTAGAGACCAAGAAAAAGCTTCCCCTTCTATCCTCTGAAAGTCTGCAGAAAATGGACTATAGACAAATTAATAGGAGAAAAAGCCATATAAAATGTATTTAACATGTATAGCTCAGGGGAATTAAAGGAGGATGATTACCCAACAACCCAGTAAGGTCCAAATGGTTATATACCCTTCCTCATAGAGAAAGGGGAGATGAAGGGTGTAGCAGTAAATGGTTTTCAGGAGGAATGAATGAACCCAAAGAACAGTGATCTGGGACAAAGTTCCTCTGAGCTCTGGGGTCGGTGGCCAGAAGGTGAAGGACAGAACTTTACTGTGAACAAAGGTTGTTTTATTATGCAGATAAAGCCTCTCAGATACTCTCTCTGAGCTGCCCTTGGAGGAATACATGAAAAGTCTGTCAGGGCAAGGTGAGGACTCCTAGTTTCTTCTCTTGTGGTTAATCTTTCCTGGTTATTTCATGAGATTCCTAGGGAGGGAGTTTTAAGACAATTGCATTTCTATTTATTTTATTTTTTATTTTATTTTATTTTATTTTATTTTATTATTTTATTTATTTTATTTTTTGAGATGGAGTCTTGCTCTGTCACCCAGGCCAGAGTGCAGTGGCACAATCTCAGCTCACTGCAACCTCCGCCTCCCGTGTTTAAGCAATTCTTCTGCCTCAGCCTCCTGAGTAGCTGGGACTACAGGTGCATGCCACCACACTCAGATAATTTTTTGTATTTCTAATAGAGATGAGGTTTCATCACGTTGGCCAGACTGGTCTCGAACTCCTGGCCTCAAGTGATCCTCCTGCCTCAGCCTCCCAAAGTGCTAGGATTACAGGCATTAGCCACCATGCCCAGCAATTCTTTTGGAAAGAATCTTTTAGTCAGCTAAGGAAATTCCATAGAGAGTCCCTGCTAGTGCTTCAGGAAAGTAAGAGGATGGGGGTGAGGTGTAGGTAAGGGTGGGGAGAGGTCAGAGAGAGATACCTTGAGGTTGCTTCTTTAGTTCAGCATTTCAAAGTGCCATATTTTGGGGTATTGTTTTCTGAGCCCCAGCAGCATCAAAGGTCATAGTTCCTGAAACTGCAGAGACAGCACTGAAGACTGCCATGTAGGAAACAGGATGTCTCTAAAGTGAAAAGAGCCAGGACTTGGATCTAGAAGTGAGGAGTAGAATGGGAAAGAATCTAGTTGTAACTTAGAAACCACCTCAGTCCTTCCTGGGTTAGCATTTGTCATCGTTTGCTTAGGCTGCTGCTGAAGGGATTTGATGCAAGCCTCTGTGACTCAGCAGTGGGCACAAGCATTGCTATCCCCCTTTTTTCTAGGAAAATGTTCAAAAGAAAACCTTGACACCAACTATGCATTAACCCTCTATTACAACATCTTCATAGAGTCAGGTGAGAAGAAGGGAGGCCAGAGGATCCAGTCTTGAATGCTAACAGTATCTTAAACAGGGTCTTTATTGAGTTCTACCTTAGTATTGTAAATTATAGTTGTAAAGAGAATGTTCTCCCCTTTGTCCCTTTTGACTACAAGAAGCCGGTACTCACCCTCTGAAAAGTCAGAAGATGTACATCTGCTACTCCTACCAAATGCTAAGCCACTATGAGGATATAATGCTTTATTTATTTTTATTTATTTATTTAGAGACAGAGTCTCACTCTGTCACCCAGGCTGGAATGCAGTGGTGCAATCATGGCTCACTGCAGCCTCAGACTCCTGGGCACAAGTGATCCTCCTGCCTCAGCCTCCCAAGTAGCTGGGATTATAGGCATGAGCCACCAGGCCCAGCAATGCTTTTTTGTGTGTGTGTGCGTGTGTGAGACAGAGTCGCCCAGGCTGAAGTGTAGTGGCACAATCTCTGCTCACTGCAACCTCTGCCTCCCAGGTTCAAGCAATTCTCCTGCCTCAGCCTCCCAAGTAGCTGGGACTACAGGCACACACCACCACACCTGGCTAATTTTTGTATTTTTTTAGTAGAGACGGGATTTCACCATATTGGCTGGTCTTGAACTTCTGACCTCGTGATCCACCCGCCTTGGCCTCCCAAAGTGCTGGGATTACAGGCGTGAGCCACCGTGCCCAGCCAACAATGCTTTATTTCTTGACTCTCTTTCCACACCCCTACTGCAAAAGACTAATTTTCCCCAAAGAGGACCTGATTTTGACTGAATTTTAGCCTCTTCCCCTTCCACATGATAAAGCCTGCTAATTGCCTGAGAGAAGACTGCTCAGTTACAGTGTAGAGGGAAGCATACTCAGGGACAATTAGCAACAATTCTGTTTCTGTTAAACCTTATAATTCTTATATCACTACTGCACAGAACTAGACATGGAGCTAGTTTGCGTCTCACTGTACCATTTACTAATTTTTTGACCCTGATGAAGTAACTTAACCTCTTGTAGCTTTATTTCATGTACAAAATTGAGACAACAGTAAGATGTTCTCATCTAAGTAAAATGTTGAAATGTTGGAGTGTTCCAGGCTTGTTTAGATAGATGGAAAACACACACACACTCATTCGCTCACTCTCTCTCTCTCTCTGTTACTCTGTCTTTCCAATAAGTCTTGTTTTCACTTCCTAAGAATCAGCCTAGAGGTGACTGGAGGAAGAGAAACTAAGTTGTGGACAAAGAACAAGACTATGAGTAAGGATCACTGTTACCCTTACAGACTGGATAAAACCCTAAGAAACAAAATCATTGGGCAAAACCTTTCAGGCCAGGCGCAGCTGCTCATACTTGTAATCCCAGCACTTTGGGAGGACAAGGTGGGAGGATCACTTGAGCCCAAGAGTTCAATGCCAGCCTGGGCAACATAAGACCTTGACTCTACAAAAAATATAAAAATTACCCAAGCCTGGTAGTGCATGCCTGTAGTCCCAGCCACTCAGGAGGTGGGACGATCGCTTGAGCACGGGAGGTCAAGGCTGCAGCGAGCCACAATCATGCCACTGCACTCCAGCCTGAGAGACAAAGCAAGACCCTGTCTCAAAAAAAATTTTTTTCAAGGAATACAACCACTGTACATGCTCCTCCTGATCCCCCAAAGTGTAAGATTTTCATGCAAATAGCTATCTCCCAGGACTCACTTTAGTAAGGTATCTGGATATAAAAATCAGTGCTCCCTAAATCAGCTGTGTTTCCATTATATCAAAAATAAACATTTAGAAATTACCATTTGAATTAACAAAGATACACACACACACACACACACACACACGCACACACCTAGAAAGAAATCCCGTAAGATTTGTGCAGGGCATTTATGAAGAAAACTGTGCAATTTATGGGAAGTTATTAAGAAAGACCACATAGTTTAATAGATGCATTAAGTTTATAGTTTAGAAGACTCAATGTCATTAAGTACAAATTTTCTTCAAATTTGTTTACATATTCAATGTAAATCTGATCTAAATCCCAGCAAATACTGAGAAAGCTGACAACTTGATTCAATGTGTACATTAATGAGCAAAAATCCAAGAATAACTATGAAAATCCTGAGATGAATAAGGAGATGTGCACTACCATATATAAGGATGTATTATAAAGCTATAATATTAAGACAATGTGGTATTGAGACAAAGATAAGCAAATTGTTGGTCACATAGCCTAAGCTCTAAAAACACATATATATGAAACTTTGTGATAGAATTGTCAGTTCATATCAAAAACAGGATGATTAGGTCTTTTAAATGGTACTGAGACAACTGCTTATACATGGGAAAAAAAAGAAATTAGATACTTGCTTCACATCACCTACAGACATGGATTTAAGACTTAAATGTAAAAGGCAAAACTTTAATACTTTTAGAAGAAAATACTTTGGAATCAGCAAAGACTTCATAAGCAAGACAAAAATACTGATTGTAAAATAAAATACTGACAAATTAAACCACATCAAAATTAATAACTCTTGTACATGAAGAGACAACATAAAGAAAGTCAGGAGATAAGTCGCCAATCAGAAAAAAATAATTTCAACAGAAGTAAGCCATGAGGGTTTGTATCAGACTAAATTTTTAAACCTTTATAAACCAATAAGAAATAGACAAAAGTGCACACTATGAACAAAATAAAAGCCACAAACAGATATTTCATGGAAGAAACTGCATAAATGGTAAATTAACATATGAAAAAGGACTCAACCTCATTAGTAATCAGGGCAATCTAAATTAAGACTACCATAGAGTACTATCTTATAACTACAAAAATGGCAATGGGGACTAAGAAGTCTTCTTACAATAGATAAACCAAAAATAAAACTGTAAGCCCCCCAAGCATCTTAATGGACCCTTCCTCTTGGCCAAGGGCATTCCAAAGTTAACCTGAAAAACTAGTTCAGGCCATGATGGCAAGTGGGAGCTGAACATGCCTCATCATACCCTCCTCCCTTTTGGAATTACTGATAGAACAGACTCTAAGTCTGATTTAAAAAAAACATTTACAATCTATTCTCTCTGAAGTCTGCTGCCTGGATGCCTGGAGGCTTCATCTGAATGCCAAAACCTTGGTCTCCACAACCCCTTATCACAAGCCAGATAGATATTCCTTTCTATTGATAATAACGAATTGCCAATCAGAAAATCTTTGAATCTGCCTATGACTTGGAAGCCACCCCACCCCTGCCTGCTGCTTCCAGTTGTCCTGCCTTTCCAAACTGAACCAATATACATTTTACATGTATTGATTGATGTCTTATGTCTCTGTAAAATGTATAAAACCAAGCTGCATCCTGACCACCCTGAGTACGTGTTCTCAGGATCTCCTGAGGGCTGTGTCACAGGCCATTGGTCACTCATATTTGGCTCAGGATAAATCTCTTCAAATATTTCACAGAGTTTGACTCTTTTGTTGACAAATACTAAGTGTTGACAAGGGATTTAGTGACATAGAAATCCTTATAGCCTATTAATGACAGGGCAGAGTAGTATAGCCATGTAGAAATTAACTTGGCATCATCTTATAAAATTAAAAATTTACACATCTATAACACCTTATTTTTCTTTCAGTACCTTTTAAAGATGTTGTTGCTACGTTGTCTTCTCACTTGTATTATTTCCAACAAGAAATCTGATGTTTTCTTTGTGTCTCTGTGTGTAGCACGTCTTTTTATCTCTGATCACTTTTGAGATTTTCTCTTCACTAATTTTCAGTAATTTGATTATTAAATCCTTATGCTGTTTTCTTCATGGTTTTTGTTGTTTGGGGGGTGTTTTGATTTGTTTTTGTGCTTGGGGTTAATTGAGAATCTTGGATTTATAAATTTATAGTGTAGGGGAGAAAAAATAATTTTTCTTCTACCCTTCTGAGTTCTCAGCTGGGACTTTTATAACAAGACAGATTAACAAAGAGAAAAACAGATAATCAGGGAAAAATGAGTAACTCTCAAAGAGGTGGCCTAGAATTTTGGCTTATGTAGCATCTTCAACTAAAAGAAAGAAAGAAGGGTGTTGGGAAAGCAAGCTATGGGAAAGTGTTCAGGAAAATCAAACAAGAGTAAGTTTTATTATGCAGATTGAAATTGGTGCCTTCTCCATTGGTAAGAGCCTTTTGTGATTTAGTCCTCCTTCTTTTCCCAGCACAGAGAGGGAGATAGCCTTAGAAATGGAGATTTCTTTTAAAATGTAAATTTCCCTTACAGAAGGGTAACTTCTACTGTGTTTTTAGAATTCTCCTGTGTCTACTCTTTCTCAAAATAATCAGCTCAAAATAATCCTTATGCCAAAAAGTCATATTTTAGGGTGGCACATTCCTGTCTCCTACAAGTTTTCATCAAGTTTGAAAAAATTTTGGTCATTCTTTGTTCAAATATTTTTTCTATCTGTTACCAGGAAGGGGTCCCAATCCAGACTCCCAGAGAGGGTTCTTAGATCTCATGCAAGGAAGAATTTGGAATGAGTCCATAGAGTAAAGTGAAAGCAAGTTTATTTAAGAAAGTCAAGAAATAAAGAATGACTACTCCATAGGCAGACCAGCCCCAAGGGTTACTGGTTGGCTATTTTTGTGGTTATTTCTTGATTATATGCTAAACAAGGGGTGGATTATTATTCCTTTCCAGGAAAGGGGGGGCAATTGCAGGAACTGACAGTTCCTCCTGTTTTTAGACCATATAGTGTAATTTCCTGACGTTGCCATGGCACTTGTAAACTGTCATGGTGCTGGTGGGAGTGTCTTTTAACATGCTAATGGATTATAATTAGCATATAATGAGCAGTGAGGACGATCAAAGGTCACTTTCATCACCATCTTGCTTTTAGTGGGTTTTGGCCAGCTTCTTTACCATATCCTTTTATCAGCAAGGTCTTTGTGACCTGTTCCTTGTGCTGACCTCCTATCTCATCCTGTGACGAAGAATGCCTTAACCTCCTGGGAATGCAGCCCAGTAGGTCTCAGCCTTACTTCACCTAGCCCCTATTCAAGATGGAGTTGCTCTGGTTCAAACGCCTCTGACATATCCACCTTCCTCTTTTTTCAAGGACTCCAATTGTAACGCTAAAGGTTTTTGCCTTAGCCACGCTAAAGAATTGGTGTGGCGGCTGCCCGTGGCGATGGAGACACAGACCAAGAGAAAAAAAGCTGTAGGCTTTATTGAGCAGAGTGACAGTACAAAGCTTTTACAGCGTGGAAGGGGTTTCGAGCAGGTAGTCATAGGTCCATTATGCAGTTGCTTTTTAAACTCTTTAAGGCGGGAAATACGTGTAGAGGGAAGATGTTACCAGAGCGAGAAACAAAGGCAGTAAATTATTTTGTGACATGTCTTAGATTTTGAGGAAAACCAGAATTGTAACTTAGGTTTTATTTATTTTATGACCTTGCAGCAGCATGGCAAAGGAAACAATCTTACAGGACTTCATAAAGTATGTTTACAAGGAATTGGAATTGGGAGCATAGATAAACTTCGCTGGTCATAGAAAAACAGGCATTTAATATTCCTTTTAGTTTTAGGGGAGGGGGAAGGGAGAGAGGGAGAGAGGACACAGTGAAGCTTACAGCAAAATTTTTGCTGTTTATAGGTTTTTTTGGGAAGAAAACACATGCACAAATCCTGGTGTTAGGAATATTTTAAGCATATATCTTTAATATTATTCATTCAGGACCGAAGTAAGTTCTGATGCAGGAAATGAGTGAGTTTTACAGCTTTCTGAGCCCCTATTTGACTCAGGAAGCCCAGCTGGCCCCCTCCTTTCAAAATTACACATATATTAGGCCACTTAAAGTTGTCCCACACCTCCCTGATGCTCTTTTCATTTTTTTTTTAACCCTCTGTTTCATTTTGGATTGTTTCTATTGCTCTGTCTTTGCATTCATTAATCTTTTTTTCTGTGGTCTAATGTGCTCTCAATCCCATCCAGCATACTGGTTTTCATCTCTAGAAGTTGGATTTTAGTGTTTTTCTATTTTCCATGTCTTAATTGAGGTAAGACCCTTCTGGGTTCTCTATCACATGCCTTGTGAATTGTGCTCTCCCTTTTTGGGAACTGGCACTATTTCCAGCCCTGTGTGAGTGTTGGGTACTGTTCTAGCTAATGCTTTCAAGTGGTTCTTTCTTGGGGTAGTTTTTTCACACACATGCACCTGTGAAATTAAAAAAAAAAAAGAAGAAGAAACTTTTTATCTGAGGAATGTGAGCCCCTTTAAATTATCAGGTTCGGAGAGGCATTGGAATGAAACTGCAGTCACATCACTCCCCCTTGAGCTAAATAATTATCTTGTAAAGCCACTTGCTATACAGGCTCCAGACTAACTGATGCCAAGCAGCCATAAAATACCGTATGCTGGACACCACAACTCATACCCTATAGTTCAACAGTGTATAACCAATAACTAATCAATGTCATCTCTGTAAGCCAATGAAAATTTCTATCAAAGAACTTTGTATCCACCCACTTCTTCTCACCTTTGCCTTTAAAAACCTGCTTGTAACAAAAGCTGATTGAGTACTCCCTGAGTTAACTTGGAAGTGTGTCCTGGGCAGCTGTACTCACTTTGGCTCAAGTAAACTCTTTAAATTATATCTTGTGCTTCAGCCCCTTCCTTCTAGATCAGCACACTGATTACTACTCTGCTGAATACTTGGTGGGGACACTCAGCAGATCTCTGGAATTCTCTCTGTGTGCAGCTTTTTCATTTCCATTTCTTTGATCCATGAGCTCTAACCACCTTGGTCTCTCCAGACTCAGCTCTGTCTCCTCAATTCTGGGACTCCACTGGGATCTGCCTGAGTTCCCCTCCCTGTATCACAGCCTGGAGACTCTCTCAATGCAGTAGGTGAGGCAATTGCAGGGCTCATCTTTTTTCTTCCCTATCTCTCAGGGGTGACTGTCTTATGTTGCCTGATGTCCACAGTTTCAAAAAAACATTGTTTCATGTATTTTGTTCTTTTGTTTAGTTTAATTTTGTTTCAGATGAGAGGATAAATCCAGTCTCTGCTACTCCATCTTGGCTGGAAATCTGGTATATCATTAATAATATTCTAGTTATTAATTTGGGTTGTGGGTTTATAAATGTTCATTTTCTTATTTTGCATCATTAACCATATACACATATATATTACACATTTTTTCATTTGCATAAAATATTAGTCAACTTTTTTAAGTTCTGAAAGAAAGTGAAGAGCCCTGGGGCAGAACAAGGGCAAAGAAGTAGGAAGAGTCTGTGGCCAACCTCTTAACTCACATACGTTTCTGACCCCTCTACCTCTTCTACCTAGAGCCCTCCATCTCAGCCAACTCCCCTCTGTCCTTGTCACCATGACTCTGAAGGTGCCTTTCTGACACACCAAGATGGTCAAGGAAAAATGGTGCTGGGTTAGGTGACAGGGAAGATCGTGAGCTTTCATACTTTATGACCTAACAAGCCACTGTAGCCTCTCACACTTATAATCTAAGTGAGGGTCTTTAAGAATAGCGCTTCAGTGTCTGTACCTGTCTCACACTATCAGGCAGTTAAAAGCTGGGGAATGAGCTCATGTGAAGAGTTTTTCCATTTCAGATGATAGCTATTTTTAGGAACGCAAGCTATATAAGTGTTTTAACCCTTTTCCCATCCTTCTCCTCTTGATGCTGTGATACAGGAACAAAATCAAAATGGAGTGACCTTGCTATCTGGGGAAAGATGAAAACTGCATATGCAAAAGCAAACAGACTGAGATTTATAACGAGTTAATCCCTTAAAAGCTTAGGAAAGAATCTCAAGGGCACATACGAAAATAGGCAAAGGGCTTGATAGACATATTCACGACAACACAAAAAGGTGAAATTGGGAAGAGGAAATGGACAAGGTCATCCCAAATTGAAACAACTTATAAAAGATAAATTATAATATCTCCAGAAATTAACTGTAAACATTCCTATAAAATTATAGATGAGAATTTTTTAAAATAAAAGATTGAGTAGTAAGAATAACTAAGAATAAAAAATTAATGAGTTCCTAATGGAAACTTAAAATTGAACCACTGGGGGACTTTCTATAATGAATGGCAGTTGAAGAAAAAAATTGGGTAAACTTTATATGAATATTTGAAAAACACCTCAAGCATTAGCAACTACATAAAAGTTATATATTTCACCTGTCCAAGAGCTGTTACAACAGTATACAAAATATATTAAGCAAAATTGTACTATAGACAATTACTTATATGCAATTCTTTACTTAAAATTTAGCAGATACATTTGAATAGTTTCTAAAACACATGATCATCAAGGAAGGAATTGAGTAGGAAATAAAGCATTACTGTTTTTTACTCATAAAGAGATGAAAATGAAATAAATTATTGGTCAATTCTTTATGAGATTTAAATTATCTTAGGATTTATTTGTTTGTTTTTGAGACAGGGTCTTGCTCTGTCACTTAGGCTAGAGTGCAGTGACACAATCACAGTGCACTGCAGCCTTAACCTCCCAGACTCAAGCAATCCTCCTGCCTCAGCCTCCCAAGTAGCTGGGACCACAGGCATGAACTACCATACCCAGCTAATTCTTTTTATTTTTAGTAGAGATGGGATCTCACTATATTACCCAGGTCAGTTTCAAATTCCTGGGCTCGAGCAATCCACACACCTTGGCCTCCCAAAGTGTTGGGATTACAGGCATGAGCCACTGCACCCAGCCTATCTTATCTTTTAAAAAAACATATCAAATAATTGTTCATAAATCATTTTCTGTAGTAGAGAGCAATTTTTCTTAAAATTGGCAAATAAGATTTTGCATCTACCTTTGAGAAAATTGTATTTGTAAAGTGATTTTAAAAGAATGAAGCCTATGAGTATGATGGCATTATAAAAGTATCAGTGGCCAGGCGCAGTGGCTCACTCCTGTAATCCCAGCACTTTGGGAGGCTGAGCAGGTGGATCACAAGGTCAAGAGATTGAGACCATCCTGGCCAACATGGTAAGACCCTGTCTCTACTAAAGATACAAAAATTAACTGGGCGTGGTGGCGTGCACCTGTGGTCCCAGCTACTAGGCAGGCTGAGGCAGGAGAATTGCTTGAACCTGGGAGGTAGAGGTTGCAGTGAGCCAAGATCGTGCCACTGCACTCCAGCCTGGGTGACAGAGCGAGACTCCATCTCAAAAAAAAAAGTATTAATATATGGAAATACAAATGTCATATATAGATGTAAATTCTCCTAATGGTTCTTCTGAGCATCATGATTTTTTTCCATGAATTTTTCTTTTAAGTTCCAGGGTACATGTGCGGGATGTGCAGGTTGGTTACATAGGTAAACGTATGCCATAGTGATTTGCTGCACAGATCAACCCATCACCTAGGTATTAAGCAAAGCATTTATTAGCTCTTCTTCCTGACACTCTCCCTCCCCCAACCCCACCCGACTGGCTGCAGTATGTGTTGTTCCCCCACCATATGACCGTGTCTTCTCATCGTTCAGCTCCCACTTATAAGTGAGAACAGAGCATCATGATTTTCATTGTCCATCAAATGCTAGAAGACTACTCTGTCTGCTTTTGTTACTATGTTTGCCCCGTTTTTCTAGCTCTTCTTACATGAATTTAAACCTACATCAATGGCTATTTCCTCAACATTTGGAAACAACAATACTTATTAGAAAGAAAGTATTTTATCCTTCCAGGCTATAGATCTTACATTCCTCTTATACAACAATCAATGAAATGAATGATCAATGAAATGATTTCACTTATTTTTCAAAGAAGTAACTATTTTACTACAAAACAGCAATCGCAAGGCATGGGGTGGGCACTGTTATACTCCATCAGTGAGTATGTAAAGGAAATCAAACTGTCTGATTTTGTATCCTGCTTCTACTTTTTACAACCTTGGACAAATTACTGATTTCCTCTTTCACTAGGTTTATCATTTGTAAAATGGAGATACTAGTGTCTACTCATAGATTATTGTGAGGCTTAAATAAGAAAATATGTATCAGGCATATTTGTCTGGCATGTAATAAGCACTCTAAAATTTATGCAGTGATGAGGATAATGATCATAGACAATCTGATAGCATCTTATCCAAAGGAAAAAATGCGCATTTCCTTTGAGTAAGCACTACTGATTCTAGGAATGTGTCCTAAGGAAACAGTAAGTCAAATGTTTAAAGGTAGTCACAAGACTATTTATGGTAGTAAGCAGTCTTTTTTACTGGTCATACAGTAAAAAATTAGAAATAACCTACATGTTCATGAAGAGAAGTTGGTGAAATAAATTATGGTACATGCATACAGTAGAAAGCTTTGGAGACAACATAGTAAAATAGTTACAGATATAGGCTTTGAATATAAATTTTAACAAGCTGAGGCTTCTCTTGTCTCTTCAGAACACCCTGAGTTCTTCCCGGCCTTTCTTCCTTGCTTTTCATTTGTGTCAGTCAGCTCTTGCTCGTATAGCAATCTTAAAATCTCAGTGGCATATAATGGTAAGCATTTAGTTCTCACTTACAAGTTTGCAGGGCAGGTGAGGCAGCTCCACCTCAAGCCACAATGTCTAGGACAGCTCTGTTTTGCACTGTGGCTGACTAGCTAAAAAATGTTCTTGTCTCAGCAATCACAGGAGAACAAGAGGGTGAGAGATAATGTGTGAAGCTTCCTAAGTGCTAAGTTTGAAATTAGCACCATGTCATTTCCATTCACATTTCGCTGGCCAATGAAAGTCTCATGATGAGCCACAGTCAAGAGTCAGAGACGTACCCTCATGAGGCTGTTGGAGAGAGTGTAGATTCAGGGAGCGGTGAGAAACTGGGGCCAGTACACCAATCTACAGCATGATTTGTCATCATTTTTCATTCTCTGCTAGTAAGATTGCCAAAGTCTCTCCGCACTCATTGAATTCATCCTAGTTTCCATTTAGCTCTCTTTCTCTCTTACCACAATACCTAAAAATCTTTTTATAGGGTTACAACTCTGTCTCAGGAGCCACCTCAGTTTGGTGACACAGAGCTCCCCACTTGTACTCTGAAACTCTTCTCTTGAAGATATTGCTATCCATGTGCATGAGTTATTTTTCTTCTCCATAGCATCCACGTTAAACATTTAATTTCCTTGGATTTAGCCAAAATAAACACTCCAAATTCATGATGTCTTTCAGGAAGAGAGTTTGTTTTCTTTTTTAATCAAAATGGGAGATTGAGCCTGTCTGTGTCCCCTAGAGGTGCAGACGCTGGTTTGTATTAGGGCAGCTCTTGTAGATGAGTAACTTTTCCCATGGCCTCGTAGAGGCTGATATAGAAACTTCTGGATTCAAATGATTGTTTGGAGGCATTAGCCAGGCATTGAACCAATTATAAAGAGTGAGGTTTTGCCATATTCTTACCCTAAGAAACAGAAACGGTAGAGGGAAAAAATAGAATAGAATGTCAATACAACTTTAGCCTTTTCCCTGGATTCTGAGAGTTCATAACCTGAAAATCAGAGCTTCAAACTGGGAGAGATGGGCTAATAGGTATGAGCATTGGGAAAGCATGTTTCAAGAATTCGAGATGTAGTTCCCAGAAAAGGAACATGATGAAAATGGTCAGAAAAGGCAATTTCCTTCCTCTTTTCTAATTTGGCTCTGGAGCCCCCAGCAGAACCTCTTCAATATCTTGCATGTTACAGATTTCACTGCTCCCACCAGCTTGGAGACAACATGTGGTTCTTGACAGCTCTGCTCCTTTGGGGTAAGTTGGACTCAGAGGGGACAGTTAGAAGGGTACAGGCTGTGGCTATGGGGAGTCAAGAGTTTTGTCTTCCTGTGGTAACTCTGGGTAGAACTCATGAGTATGAAGCAACTTGTATCTGTGCTTCCATGGTTTATTAGAGCTTATTTTATGAAAAGGATGGGAAGGGGGACCCTGAGGTAGCATTAAGCCTGGACGCACCGCAGTGAAGTTTCCTTGATAACCACCTGTAGCTTGTTCAGTTCTGTTAGTACTGGATTTTGAGAAAGACAAATAGAAACTCAAGAGATCTGAGTTGATCCCTCAGAGTCTACATTAATTCTGTCTCCCCAATTCTCTCTTCCTCATTATTTTCCCTGGACCAACTGATATCTTTATTCTCTGATCTCTTGCAGTTCCAGTTGGTGGGCAAGTGGGTGAGTGATCTCTAACTCAGCTTCTCCTCCTATGCCATTTTCCTACTTCCAAAGGATGGGTCCTATTAACCTGAAGAAGAGCATATAGGGAAAGCAGAGAAAGAAGATTTATAAATTATGTAAAATCTCCCATATTCAGAGGATGATTTTCATGAAAACTATGATTTGTAAGCTTTCTTTCTAAAGTTTTCTGAATAAGCTCTTTCCTCTGAACGAAATGCCTGAATGTATATATAACAGCAGGAAAGGGCCAGAATTGCACAAACACTGAAGTAGTCTGCTGACACTGAAGTAGTCTGCTAGGTTTCCCAACATCCCCTAAACCAGTCCCCTTTATAAGAAAGGAGAGTGGGTTTTTTCTCCTCAGAAAGAGCCAGGCAAATACTGAAGGCTTCAAAGAGAGGAGTTTGAACCTCTGTTTCCAATGTACAAGCTGCTGAAGCCCTGCAATGTATCCCCAGAGACAGTATAGCTCAGAGGATAAGGAAAACAGCTCTGCTCGGCCTGCCCAAGTATAAAACCCTGCTTCATTGCTCCCAACAGAAAAACCTACATCAGTAATTTAATCCTCAGGAGCCCCAGATTCCCAACACCCAGATGAGGATTTAATAACATGAACAGAGGTCTCTGCAGCAGGAGGACACTCTTAAAGGCTGGCTTTTGTAGGTTTCCACTTGCCTATTTTTCAAATAAATCTTAATATGTATTTTTCCCTTGTGCTATCCACAAAAGCCTTACCAGTTGCTTAGAGCCCTCCACTTTACTCCACTTGATCTTTTTCTTTTTCTTCTTGTAATCTCCGAGTAGACTCCACAAAGGCAGTGATCACTTTGCAGCCTCCATGGGTCAGTGTGTTCCAAGAGGAAACCGTAACCTTACAGTGTGAGGTGTTCCATCCGCCTGGGAGCAGCTCCACACAGTGGTTTCTCAATGGCACAGCCACTCAGACCTCGACCCCCAGCTACAGAATCACCTCTGCCAGTGTCAATGACAGTGGTGAATACAGGTGCCAGAGAGGTCTCTCAGGACGAAGTGACCCCATACAGCTGGAAATCCACAGAGGTAATTATGACTTGGACCAGGAGGGCCAGAAACCACAAGGTCTTCCTCTGCATTCTCTCCTTTCTGGACGCCAGATGTGTGTGTGTCGATTTATCTGGGTGCAGGTCTCAGCACTACGTACCTACCAGGTGAAACTAAATCAGCATACTCAAAACATCACAGCAGGGTCCTTAAACTGTGTACCAACAGTACCTCAGCTGGGCCAGCTGTAAGTAGGATGTCTAGAGTAAGACTTAAGCCCTAAGATTGTATCATTATTCCAAATGTATGCCTGCACATACTAAATAATAATAATTCAAACAAATGACCAATAATGAACAATGAAATATCTTCCTCCCACCCAAAACCCTAGATCTGCAGTCACCTTCCACAGAAACAAAACTGCTAATATATATATACATATTATGCATGTATATGTATATATTAGCATTATTATATATAAACTATATATATATACACACATATATATAGTTTTAAAGCTGTGGTTGGTAGAACACTTTCTAAGTATTGTCCTATATCTTACTTTTATCATTTAAAATACCGTGAAGGTCTGTTTATATTAATAGAAATCTACTTTAAAATGTCTGCTGCACAGCTGTACCAGAATTAATTTAACCATTCTGCCTATTAGCAAATTTATAAGATGTTTCCACTCTTTTGATTTTACAAGCATTGCTGCAATAATCATCTTTATACATACATTCCGGGGGCACATTTCATAGTGTATCTGTAAGATAATATTCTGGACATGGAATTATTGTCATATTTTAATAAATGGAAGCAGAAAAGCCCACCACCCACTTAAACCTGTAAGGAGTTTCTATTCATCAAGAGATGGAGACTGCAATATTCTTCAGGGAAAAATGCTTCATTCAATATGCAAGACAAAATAACCAAATGTATTATTTAGTTATTCAGAAGTGATGAGTTTAAACTTCTTTAAAAATGATAATGCAAAAGTTAATCCACACTGGAGGCAAAATTACCTTTATGCAGACATGGTTGCTGTTAGAGGAAACGTGTTTTAGCCAAGGAAATGTTGAGAATGTCTGAGGGAAGGCTTGATGTTCCTCGTGTGTCCCTTAGGTCTCTGTAAATAAGTTCTTAGGATGGAGAGGTTAGGGAAGCTGACAGAGCTGTTTCCTTTTTTTTTTTTTTTTTTTTTTTTTGAGACAGAGTCTCACTCCGTCACCCAGGCTGGAATGCAGTGGTGCAATCTTGGCTCACTGCAACCTCTGACAGAGCTGTTTCAACAAGACACTTGGGTAATTCAAGCAGAAGTGTTTCATGGTTCAAGTGACAACAGGAGGACTAGGGCTGGGAAGAGGCCATTTTCTTTACCTCTACACAGACTCTAGGACACCGAGCATCAGTGACTTACTGAGAATCATATCTTTTTTACATAACATTTTAATGTGAATTTTCATTGAAATATAACTTATGTACAACAAGCCATAAATGTACGCCACAGTAAATTTTTTTAAAGTAAACAGCATCCAGATCTATTTTAGACATTTCCAGCACCTCAGAAACTCCTTCTTGCCCATTTCTAGTCCACCCCTGACACTCACTTCCAGCACCATAGGTTTTTTGCCTATTTTTGAACTTCATATAAAGGGCTACAGTATGGGACAGGATGTACTCTTTTGTGTCTGGTTTATTTTTCTCAACATTATGATTGTGAACTGTATACATGTTGTAAATTGAAGTTCATTTGTTCTTATTACTGTATATTTCATATTTTCCCATTCTGCTGAGGGACTCGGGTTGTTTCTGGTTTTGACCTCTTACAAATAGTAATGCTGTGGATTTTTTTTTTACATTTCAACTATTTTCTACCATTAATAATGTTTGACAGTTTCTGATGGAGGTATGTCACAATTTCCTACTCTTTTGGATATAGAAATGCAAATTAAGTATTTCCCTAATGACTATGATATTGACCATTTTTCACATGCTTATTACCTATTTGGGTATCCTTTTTTGTAAGGTCTTTTTGACAATTTTTCTATTGTCTGTCTTTTTCTTACTGACTTATAGGAGTTATTTATATATCCTGGATATAAGTCCTTTTTCAAGTGTCTTAAATATCTTCTCCCACTCTGTGGCTTTTCTTCTCACTATAATATTAAAATTTTGTTTGTTTTCAATGAACAAGACTTGTTAATTTTACCACAGTACAATATACCAACATTTTTGGTTGGTGCCGTCTATGCCCTATTTTAAAATGTTTTGCCACAGTCAGCCATGGGGAATTCAATTGCAGCTCACTGACTCTTAGTCATTTCAATTTAATCAGTATATGCTAAGACCAAGAAAACGCAGCTGGTTGGTGGACCCAAGCCCTAATCATATGGCTGACACCAAAGTCATGAAGGTAGGGGAATGATTGTTGAGTAGGAAATTAGTAATGTCTGCTAAAAGCTGCCTCTCGTGAGTTTTGATATATAATACTACCATTACCATTTAAGGTTAAAAATTCATAAATTTCCATTATACATTATTTTATTCATGAATTACTTAGATGTTTTTTGGAGGGTAGTTTTTTGTTATTGATTTCTAATGTTATAGCACTTTGGTTAGAATTTGTGTTAAATATGTTCATTAGTATTTGTTGAAAATTGCTTTGTGGCCTAGTTCACACTTAATTTTTCTAACATTGCATGTGTGTTTGAAAAGCATATGAATTTTCTTTCTAAAGTAGAGCATCCACAAAATCAAGCCTATTAATTGTGTCATTCAAATATTTTCTACCATTACTAGTGTTTGACAGTTTGTGATGGAGATGTGACAGCATGTCCCACTCTTTTGGATATATAAAGCAAAGATGGCAGTGTTTGGGCAGTGCAGTCTTTCAGAACCTGCTGGCTGTGGGTGGGAATAAGGGAGGGAAGAGAATTAATTCTATTTGGAAGCATTATATCAGTATCCATGACTGTAAAATTCATGCTACATATAGCATAGAAACACCTGCCTTCCATTCCTAGATAAGTTCTGGAGAGGGAAAAGGCACTATTGTCTCTTTTCCTCCTTAGTCTCCTAAGAACCCCATTTTTACTTAGCCAAACCAACTGCCTCTGGAGAAAAGAAAAGTAGTTGAAGCATTTTTGGTTATGTGCAGAAGTGTATGTCGAAAGGAAGAACCCATTGACTTGGAGCTTGTTTCGCTAGTGATAATCATTGATCTTACATATGTGAGTATTCATATCAATGTAGTAGGATGTTTATATCTGGATGTTTGCCCTTCTGTGTGTTTGTCTTAGGATGTGTGGTCCTATTAACAAATTTGTCAAGAGTTGGAGTGTATTTGTTTTCTATTGCTGTGTAACAAATTTAGCAACAACATATATTTAAGATCTTCCAGTTTCCATGGGTCAGGACTCCCATTACAGCTTAGCTGAGTGCTCTGCTGAGAGTCTTCCAAGGCTGCAGTTAGGGTGTTGACTTTTCTGTGTTTCTTTTGCAGCTCTTCCAGGCTCACAAGGTCACTGGCAGAATTCAGTTCTTTGTGGTTGTAGGACTGAGGTTCCTGCTTTCTTGCTGCCCATCAGTGGGGGGCCACTCTCAGCTCCTAGAGGCCCTTGCCTTGTGGCGCTCTCATAGGCCCTCTCCTGGCATGGCAGCTTACCTCTTCAAGTTCAGGAGGAGACTTTCCATCCAGACTGCTAAGATAGAGTCTTACACAACGTAGCAATCCCAAGAGTTACATTTCATCACCCTTGTCATATTCTGTTGGCTAGAAGCAAGTCATAGGTTCCACCCACCCTCAAGGGGATTATACAAGGGAGTGAGTCATTGGGATCATTTTAGAATTCTGCCTACCATGCTGTATGAACTGTTTTTGTTTCAACCAACTTCTGAGATCTGGAAAGGGAAGATAAGAAAGGGCTGTGTACGCAGTTGCCAGTAAAGATTGCTTTTCTTTCCACCAAAGCTAAAGATATTTGAGGAACTAGATACAGGCCTGAGATTTAGCAGAGCTCTGAGGCTGGATGTTGCAAGGAGAAAAAATAGAAAGCACACAGGGCCAAGCTTGGGCCTCCTTGTACCTCCTCCACTGTATACATACATTTTGGGTTCATATTTTTCAGGCTGGCTACTACTGCAGGTCTCCAGCAGAGTCTTCACGGAAGGAGAACCTCTGGCCTTGAGGTGTCATGCATGGAAGGATAAGCTGGTGTACAATGTGCTTTACTATCGAAATGGCAAAGCCTTTAAGTTTTTCCACTGGAATTCTAACCTCACCATTCTGAAAACCAACATAAGTCACAGTGGGACCTACCATTGCTCAGGCATGGGAAAGCATCGCTACACATCAGCAGGACTATCTGTCACTGTGAAAGGTATTGTATCGGAATAGTCATAGAACTGATAGTCCCTCCCCCTGAGGGACCGTCATAAATATTCTAAACTCCTCACTTTAATTTACAAGTGAAGAAACTGGGCTCCAGAGAAGTAAACTGCATTACTAAAGGCCACACCATGACCAGTAGCTGGAACCAGAACTGAGGTCTCTGGGTCCCAGTCCAATAATCTCTCCAGTGTACCGCAACCCCCATCAATAATCACAGAAGCTAATGTCAATGTCAGGGCATAATGGTGATCCATTTCATCCATCATTATTTTAGTTGTAAAGAATAGAGACTCACTCTAGGTAGCTAAGAGAGTTAGAAAATAATACCATGGAATCTCATGGAAGTTCCATAGAAAGAGAAACCTGGAAAACATGAGGAACGGGTTATACTGTCCATCTACCTCTCAGGGACAAAGCAGCCTCTGTGGTGCCACTTCTTCCTGAGCATCTGCAAGCTAAGCAGTTTGCATATGGCCTTGTTCTGACCCTTTCACGGCCTTTTCTCTTAATACAATCACTAGCAACCTTTCTCTGTCTGAGAAAAAAAAAAAGTTCACTCCTGTGGGAAAGAAATTATTGTCCCAGATTATCTTTTAAAGTCAGGAGCAAAAATAATGAGTCACTGAAATGTGGCAGGCGCCTGTAGTCCCAGCTACTCGGGAGGCTGAGGCAGGAGAATGGCATGAACCTGGGAGGCGGAGCTTGCAGTGAGCCGAGATAGCGCCACTGCACTCCAGCCTGGGCAACAGAGCGAGACTACGTCTCAAATAATAATAATAATAATGATAATAAAGTCACTGAAATGGCAAGTGTGTGAGTCAGGGTTCACTCCTAGTTGACCACTGCCAAAAGGGCACGCTTATCGACCAGATGACATGGCCATTCAGGCAAGGATGGACCATGTAGAGCAGGGGTTCCCAACCCTTACGGGTCCGTGGCCTGTTAGGAACTGGGCTGCACAGCAGGAGGTGAGCTTTTTCACGAGCCAGCATCATGGCCTGAGCTCCTCCTCCTGTCCAATCAGTGGCGACATTAGATTCTCACAGAAACATGAACCCTATTGTGAATTGCACATGCCTGATGATCTGAGGTGGAACAGTTTCCTTCCAAAACCATCCCCACCTCACCCCCCGGCTATGGAAAAATTGCCTTCCACAAAATCCATCCCTAGTGCCAAAAAGGTTGGGGACCACTGGTATAGAGGTATCCTCAGTAGGACTCAGCAAGCTGGCAACCCTAATTATGTCTATTAGGACACCCCAAGAATGGCTCTCTGCTGGAAGTAAAAAGGGTTAATGCCTTATGGATGCATTTTCTAGGGCCAGGTTTCCCAAGGGGGTAAAGGGCATGTCTTTTGTGAAAACGACCTGGATGCTAAACAGGCAACTTTGTCCCCCATCAACTTTCTCCTTAGAGCTATTTCCAGCTCCAGTGCTGAATGCATCTGTGACATCCCCACTCCTGGAGGGGAATCTGGTCACCCTGAGCTGTGAAACAAAGTTGCTCTTGCAGAGGCCTGGTTTGCAGCTTTACTTCTCCTTCCACATGGGCAGCAAGACTCTGCGAGGCAGGAACACATCCTCTGAATACCAAATACTAACTGCTAGAAGAGAAGACTCTGGGTTATACTGGTGCGAGGCTGCCACAGAAGACGGAAATGTCGTTAAGCGCAGCCCTGAGTTGGAGCTTCAAGTGCTTGGTGAGTGAGAATGACGGGAAGCCACTGGCACAGAAGAAGGGACTCCCTTATCTCCCATGGGACTGAGGTTTGTTAAAGGGTTTCATGGCCCAGACCGGAGGGGAAAGTCTCTTCAGGAAAAGCCCACAAGCAGGCCTTTCCATCCTTGATTCACAACATCACTCTTCTCCTCGCAAACTATTAAATTTCCTTTCCTTTCTTTTTCTTTTTCCTTTGCCTTTCCTTCCTCCATTTCTTTCCTTCATTTTCTCCTCTGTCCTTCTTTTCTTCTCCTTCTTTATTTTCCCCTCCCTTCCACTCTTCCCTCCACTCCATGAACCCCCTTCTCTCTCTCTCTCCCTGCTTCCCTGACTCCCTCCTCCTCACCAACAATCTCACCACAATTTATCAAGTTCTTCCTATCTATTGTCATACGTCTGGGGATATAAAGACATTTGAGTATAGTTCTTGCTTCAAGGAGCTCACAAGGTGGATTTATCAGACAGTGATTTTGTAAACTGCAAATCACCACCTCCCCAAGTGTCTCTATTTCACTGAGGCAGAGGGATTGTGAGCTCTAGAACAAAGTCTCCTTGGGGGGAAAAAAGTTAATCTTCAACCCAAATTCATTTCAAGTATTAAATGGCACAGAGATACCAGTTGTCTGTGGAACTAGGGAGTAAGTCCACTGAGAGGGCCCAGCAATTAAGCTCTTCCAAGGAGCCTGTCCCTGTCTATACACCATATAGCCAGTTAGAGCTACCGCCAGTTCCTTCCTGCTCCCTGAAATGACCAGTGTCTCCTTGAGGACAGGCACATCAGGTCTCAGCCAACCTTCCCTTCCAAACATAACTCAGCCAGACCCCTCTGGTCTCTAAATAGTATCTCTTCTCTTTGTCTTTTTCTGTTTCAGGCCTCCAGTTACCAACTCCTGTCTGGTTTCATGTCCTTTTCTATCTGGCAGTGGGAATAATGTTTTTAGTGAACACTGTTCTCTGGGTGACAACACATAAAGAACTGAAAAGAAAGAAAAAGTGGAATTTAGAAATCTCTTTGGATTCTGGTCATGAGAAGAAGGTAATTTCCAGCCTTCAAGAAGACAGACATTTAGAAGAAGAGCTGAAATGTCAGGAACAAGAAGAACAGCTGCAGGAAGGGGTGCACCGGAAGGAGTCCCAGGGGGCCAAGTAGCAGCGGCTCAGTGGGTGGCCATGGATCTGGACCATCCCCTGCCCACTTGCTCCCCGTGAGCACTGCGCACAAACACCCAAAAGTTCAACAACACCAGAACTGTGTGTCTCATGGCATATAACTCTTAAAGCAGATAAATGAACTGACTTCAACTGGGGTACATTTGGAAATTTGGTCATCAAAGATGACTTGAAATGAGGCCTACTATAAAGAAATCTTGAAAAACTTACAAGTCAAGTCTAGCCTGATAATCCTATTACATAGTTTGAAAAACAGTATTTTATTTCTCAGAACAAGGTAAAAAGGTGAGTGGGTGCATATGTACAGAAGATTAAGACAGAGAAACAGACAGAAAGAGACACACATACAGCCAGGAGTGGGTAGATTTCAGGGAGACAAGAGGGAATAGTATAGACGATAAGGAAGGAAGTAGAACTTACAAATGACTCCTAAGGGACTGTGAGACTGAGAGGGTTCACGCCTCTGTGTTCAGGATACTTAGTTCATGGCTTTTCTCTTTGACTTTACTAAAAGAGAATGTCTCCATACGCGTTCTAGGCATACAAGGGGGTAACTCATGATTAGTAATGGATGTGTTATTCTTGCCCTCTCTTTTGAGGCTTTCTCACAACCCCTGTATTTCTAGAGACAACAGAAATGCTGCCAGTCCCAGGCCCCTGCCCTGTAGGAAGGCAGAATTTAACTGTTCTTTTTGTTTAACGATTAAGCCCAGATCTCCAAGTGCGGCACTGCAAAGAGACGCTTCAAGTGGGGAGAAGCGGCGATATCATAGAGTCCAGATCTTGCCTCCAGAGATTTGCTTTACCTTCGTGATTTTCTGGTTACTAACTAGCTTCAGGATACGCTGCTCTCACACTTGGGCTGTAGTTTGGAGACAAAATATTTTCTTGCCACTCTGTAACATAGCTGAGATAAAAACTGAACTATGTAAATGACTCTACTAAAAGTTTAGGGAAAAAAAACAGGAGGAGTATGACACACATAGCAACTTGATTCTAGATTATTTGGTTTGATCCGTAAATGATGGGATGGGGCATCGCGCTCCCAGCGTGTCCCGCGGCGGGCCGCTGGCGCCACACTGTGGCGGCATGTACATATTGCAGCCTCCGCCTGCAGCTGGGGGCAGCAGCCGCCAGCGCCGGGGGACCCAGCTGCGGCGAAAGCTGTCGGGCGCGCGCTTCTCCGCCGCTCCGTCCCCCGGCCAAAACCCAGTGACAAATTATTTGCATTCCTGGAGCCTGCAGGAGCGAGAAATGATCTCTAGGAGTCGGTGGGCAGCAACGGCGGCAGGCGGATGGAAGAGAGCAAGGGGTCGCCGTTCGTGTCCGATTCGCCTGAGTCAAGGGGCGGCCCCCCAAAATCCCAACGTCATTGTTTCCTCGGGGCCGGCAGGTATGAAAACCCGGCTGCATATGGAAGTTCGGTAGTCTGCGAGGGCCCGCGGCCTCCCCAGGCGCGTAGCTGAGTCCCTCCCACCCCGCCCCGCGCCAGCCTGCTCTCGGGCCCCGGCGCGGCGCCACCTGGCGGCCATCTGTGGAGGTTGCAGCTGCCGCCAAGCCCCGGGGCTGCTGCCGGCCTGAGGTGCGCCCGGCCGAGCCTCCGCGGAGTGGAGGACTGGTAGATCACAGGAAACGGGAGGACGGCGCTGGGCTCCCAGCAGGCGCCCCAGCTTCTTGGCTTGCCGCGAGAGCAGCCGGAGGCGGCGGCGGCAGGGAAGGAGCGGGTGGGGAGTGGGAGAGGCCGACCGCCTCCCCGTCCAGCTCGGAGCACCTCCCAGCTGGTTCCCTCGCCGTCAAAAGCAGGAAGGGAACTGGCTCGGCGGGATCAGCAAGCCAGCGAGCAAGAAGGCTCCAGACTCCGCAGGGGCCACCGCACATGGACTCGGGAACCGCCGAGCTTCACCCACAGGGGTCCACGGCCCATCCTATCACGGATGAAAAGATTACAGGACTGACAATGAGGCCCTGAAGGGATCTGATGCAGCTGGTGGGGAGAAGGGTGGGTCGAACTTTGGGGGGTGGTGGGGTGGAAGAATATCTTTCTTCTCCCTGGGACCTACCGAGGCTTTACCTGTGAGGGTCTTGGGCCCATCCTTCAATCCGAGAGCTTCCAAGCCAAAGCACAGCTCCCCAGAGTGGACAGGTGGAGCAGAACCGGCATTAGGTTGGGAGGGTGGGTCGGTAGGGGTCGTTCCTCACCTTCCAGGCTGGGTATGGAGACCTCTAAATTCATTCTAGGACCACAAGCGCTTCTGTAAGAGCTCAGGCCCATTTCAGAACACTCAGAGGTTCCTAGCCTGAAAGTAATCCCCAAAGCAGACCAACCGGTTTGGGGTAAAACAGGAATAGTTGGGTCCATTCTGGATCTTTCCTAGCTAAATGCCTTCAGGATTTAGGAATATTTTCCTAGGAGGGCCAAGGATTAGCTAGACCTGCCCAGCGATTCCAGCCCTGAGAACCAGACAGAATGGAGGTATAGCTGACAGCTGACTGGGAGGGGGCTGACGGTCCTCACCGCCACCAGGCTTAGTTGGAGACAGATTCCCCCGGGCTGTAGAGAGACGACAGTAGAAGCAAGGAGACCAGTTAGGAATCTAGGTGAGAGGCAGCGGCAGCCTGGACTAACATGGTAACAGTGAAGCTATTGAGAGTGGTCACATTTGGAAGATGTTTTGTAGGAAGTGTCAACAAAGTTTCTTATTGATTAGATGTAGGGAATGTGAGAAAGAGAAGGGTTGGGGGGAACACATAGATTTTGGGCCAAAGCAATAAATATTCCATTGACAGAATTGAGAAAGCAAGTTGGTGGAGGAGGGGAACTGGGTAGCAAGAAGCAAATGTTTCGTATTGGACATTTTAAGATTCCTATTTGACATTTAAGTATAACTGTTGAAAAAGCAATGGATATATGAAGAATCCTAGAGATACAAATTTGCCAATCATCATATAGATGTGGTATTTAGAGTCAGGGGACTGGAAAGGACAATGTAAGGGGGAAGTACAGATAGAAAACGGTCTAAGGCTGAGCCATGAAATATGCCACATTTTAGAGGTTGTGTAGAAGAGGTGGTAGCAAAGGATATTGATAAGGAGTACCAGTGAGGTAGGAGGAAAAACAGAGAGTGAAACGTCTCAAGAAAGAGAGATCAACTACGTCAAATTCTCCTGAGAAAACTATTGGATTTGGAGTGGGACTGCACTAAATCTGTCCATCTTTTTGGGGCAGGGGCGGGAGGGAGAGGGTTAGGGAGGATTGATATCATTCCAACACTGACTTTCCAATCCATGAACAAGGTATAACTCTCATTTATTTATGTCACTGTTAATGTCTCACAACAATATTATAATATTCTCTCTAGATGTGTTAGATGTATTCTTAGGTCCTTTATTTTTGTGTTATTGTAAATGGTATTGTTAGAATCTTCAGAAGTAATTATTGGCCAGGTGCGGTGGTTCATGTCTGTAATCCTAGCACTTTGGGAGGCCAAGGTAGGCAGACACTTGAGCCAGGTGCTGGAGACCAGCCTGGGCAACATGGCAAACCCCATCTCTACAAAAAATACAAAAATTAGCCAGTGGCACACGCCTGTAGTCCCAGCCACTCAGGAGGCTGAAGTAGGAGGATCAATTGAGCCCAGGAGGCAGAGGCTGCAGTAAGCCAAGATCGCACCACTGCATTTCAGCCTGGGTGGCAGAGGGAAACCCTGTCTCAAAAATAAATAAATAAATAAATAAGTGATTATTACCAGTCTCACAGCTGAGGCAGAAATTTAAAACAAATAAATAATAAGTACTGCATTTATTCACTCCAAGAAAAGTAAAAGCTAAGGCCCAGAATGTGGCAAGGCAAGGGTTAAAAAGAAGAGAACAAGTTTTCCTCTGCCTAGCAAGCTTACTTCAAGGACAGTTGTAAGATAACGCTGTCCCAATAGCCAAGGTCAAAGGAATAGGCTCCAGACACCCCTCCCTTCCAGAGCAAGGTTGAAGGAAAAAAAAGAGATTCTTTTACTGTTACTCTTTCCCCAGGCCTCTTAAGCATTATTTACAAATGTCTGTATTTAGCCAGTTTTTGTTTTTCTTTTGATGCAACTACAAGGTCACCAGCTATGCAAGGTCACAAGTTATATTATGCTATGTATTACGTGACCTGTCACTGTATGATTAACTGCTTTTGTGTCTGTAAGGCCGCTTATAAAAACCCCACTCTGTCTTTGTTCAGTGCTCTGCTTTTTAGATGCAAACCTGCTGAGCCGTGCGTACCTAAAATAAACAACAATCCTCCTGTTTTTCCATATTGGCCTCTCCTTTCCTCAGTTTACCACAACATAGCCATAATAGTATAAAAACTGAAAGACCCTAAGACACATATACATTAAGCTTGGCAACAGAAAGCAGGATGTCACACACAAAGCTAGTAATGTGAAAATCTGGTCTTGCATAAGGTCTTTTAGGTACAGACTTCTTTGTTAATGCACATTGGCAGGAAAATGGGAACGAATAAAATTGCTTGCTGTCCTTCTCCCTTTATTCTCCACTTCTTGTTTTTTCTAAATGTGAGGTCAAAACTTCCATGAGGGTAAGAAGTTCAGTTTTCTGCCTTTCCCCTTCATCTCCCTATCACACTAGGTACATACTACTCCTTAACACTTAGAGAAGATTAAAAAAAGAATAAATTGTGGAGAGGGAGCATATGTGAAAGTAAAAGATTCCCAGACATAATATGGGAGTTAATGGAGAAAGAAAATCTCTAAGGAAGACTAGAAATAATTGGGTTAGGGATTCTCGAGAAGTAAATTAAATTCCCCAAATGTGGTATTCTCTGAGAAAATAATTTTGAAGCAGCAATGGCATGATATCCAGTGAAACAGCGGTCCTCTGGAGCCTGGCTGTGACTTCAAGGCCCACTTCTGGAAGGGCAGAAAGACTTCTAAGAGGAGAAATGAGCATTTATGTAGGTTTCTAAGTACCATCTTTATTTTAGAAAATAATCATTTTCTACCTTGAATTCTAGTTTATTGTGACCAAAGATTGTAAAATTTCAGGATATGGCTGAATTAAAATTTTGGTCCTGCACTTAAATAGCTGCTTGAATTGCAATTTCTTATCCTAATTATTTTATCCTTTCATTCCACTGTGAAATCTATATCATGGCACTTAATAGTCAACTTTATTATTTTAATTTACCAAATGCTTATTTACCTTTCATGGGTTATTTCATTTAGCCTTCATGATATCTGTTGTCATTGCCTCACACTCAGTAGGTGGCTTTTAATACTATTCTATTATTTTGATCAATTTGTATAATATAAATATTCTCTCAGTGTTTGGTAAAGCTGTCTGGGCTTGCTTTTGTTTTTTGAGACAGAGTTTCGTTGTGTCACTCAGGCTGGAGTGCAGTGGCACGATCTCAGCCCACTGCAAACTCCACCTCCCAGGTTCAAGTGATTCTCCTGCCTCAGCCTCCCAAGTAGCTGGAATTATAGGCACACACCACCACACACGGCTAATTTTTGTATTTTTAGTAGAGACGAGGTTTCACCATCTTGGCTAGGCTGGTCTCAAACTCTTGACTTCAAGTGATCCACCCATCTCGCCCTCCCAAAGTGCTGGGATTACAGGCGTGAGCTGCCGCACCCGGCCTTGGTGCTATTTTTAGGATATGTATATCTGACTTTTTTTTCTGTTTCTCTTATAGTTAATTCTTTATGCAGGTATTTTACTTTTCTTAGCTCAACTTTGGTAATTTGTATGGAAAAGTCAACATTTTGTCTACATTTGCAAATATATATCAAAAATACACATCATTTTAATATCTTCTATATCTAGTATTACTTATGTGCTTTTTCAATAGTAAGTTTACGGAAGGATTAACTCTTAATTTTCTTTTCAGGGAACACAGCGTTTGGTTTTATAAATTCCATTTTGGTGGAATAGGAAGGTATGATCTGTTTCATTGACTATGCTTTCATCTTACTTTATTCCTTCTATTTTCCACAGGTTTTTGTTGTGTTCCTTTATTAGCGTTTGAGTTAAAAACTTAATTCTCTCTCTGTTGCTCAGGCTGGAGTGCAGTAGCATGATCTCAACTCACTGTAACCCTCCGCCTCCCAGGCTCAGCGATCCTCCTGCCTTGGCCTCCCTAGCAGCTGGAACTATAGGCGTGCACCACGACATCCAGCTAATTTTTCTATCTGTTGGAGACACAGGGTCCTGCCATGTTGTCCAGGCTGGTCTCCAATTCCAGAGGCAATAATTGGGAGGCCAAGGCGACCTGCCTACCAATTATTTTCTCTTAAATGCATTTTAAAGCTATGAATTTTCTCCTGACTGCTTCACGTAGGTTTTAATATTATTTGCCATGAAATATATTTCACAGTGGAATGACAGATAATTGGGATAAGAAATGGCAATTCAAGTAGTTATTTAAATATAGGGCTAAGATTTGAATTGTAGCTTACTGGGACCAAAGCTTGTGAAGTCTCAGGGTATGGTTGAATTATAGTGCTCTTGTTATTTCTAAAGAGTGTATAATTTTTATTGATATCCCCTTTAACCCATGTGCTTTTTCCTAAGAGTACAACTTAAGGAGGGCATGTTTGATTATTTCATTGTTTTATAATCAGTTAACTATGCCCTGGTCCTATATGGTTTCAGCTTTTCAGCACTTGTTGAGACTTAATTTGCCATCTCACTTATGGCCAATTTTTGTCAATATTCTATGTGAATTTGAAAATAATGTAACTTTCCTATTTTGAATATAAGATGGTATAGGCATAATTATAGTTATGATTAATCTTATTAACCGTGTTCTTCAAATTCTCCATATCCTCAATAAGTTTCAGTCAACTAGATCTGTCAATTCCTAAGAAAGGTATATTAAACTTATCACTGTGATCGTTGACTTATATGCATATATTTGTATGTATCCTTGTTAAATGCAAACAATTCATGGTCATTCCTTAATGGAGCACTACCTTTATGAATATGATATACCCTTCTAGTGCCATATATAAATGTATTTTTAAACCGACTTTAAAAAAAAAAAAGTCAGGAACTTGCTCTGTCACCCAGGCCAGAGTACAAAGGTGCAATCATAGCTCACTGCAGCCTCAACCTCCTAGGCTCAAGCAATCCTCCTGCTTCAGCCTCCTAAGTAGCTGGGACTACAGGTGCATGTAACCATGCCTGGCTAATATTTTTACTTTTTGTAGAGACAGGGGTCTTGCTTTGTTGCCCAGGCTGATCTCGAACTCTTGGCTTCAAGTGATCCTCCTGCCTCAGCTTCCCAAAGTGCCGGGATTACATGTGTGACCCACCATGTAAGCCCACATTTTTCTAACTTCTACAGTAATAGTATCTATATCCTATTTATTTATAACATAAATCTTACTTAGCTTGTTTTACTTCTCTTCACTCTTCCTTTCCCTACCACCCTTCTACATCACCAGGAATTTGAATTCCAGGTTTTCTTTTTAATTTTCTAGAATCTAAATCCACTTTGTTTAGCAATATCTTTTACCAAATACATGACCACCTTTGCTTCCATTATCTCACATCTTCCCTTATGATCTTTTTAAATTATTGCTGGAATAGAATTCTGAAAAGTCACCCACACTGAAATGACAGTTTAATTGAATTCAAAATTATTTTCCCTAGATTTTAAAAAATAATGCTTCGTGTCTTCTTATATCCAGTGGAGCCCAAATGAGTTGGATGTAAATTTGACTTCCATTTCTTCATAAGCATTTTCCCTGAATATGTTTAGAAATTTCTTTGTTCCCAAATTTTGTCACTGTGAATCTAGGTGAGGGTCCTTCTCATCCTGTATGCTCAGAATTTAATAGGACCTTGCAATCTAAGGATGTATGTATGCATTTAGATTCTGTGAAATATCCTCCTTTTATTCCTTTATTTTCTCATGACTGTGGTTGCATACTACACGATAGTAGGTTGTACACTCACATCGGCAAATCTTACTATTCAAATGACAGCCCCTGAAATTGTGCAGTGCACAATCAGCAAATCTTATTTGGTAGATCTGTATTTTATTTCTTACATGTTCTCAATTCTCCCCTCCTCTCTAACTCCTCATCCTATTAGATGAGTTTGGAACATCTGGATCTATTTTTCATATCATTTAACTTTTCTTTCATCTCTGCATGCATCTTTTTATATGGCTTTGTGGAGGAATTTCTGGCTTATCTTGATCATCATGAGGAGGGAGAAACTCAAACTATGTGTTTCCTGTGCTTTCACACTACAAACAATCAACACAGAAGACTGTGACCAAGTGTGACGGAGGGGAAGGGGGGTCTCCACACAGCAAGCAAGCAATCAGTTCTGCAGTGGACACCAGCTGAGTGTACTCCAATTCAGTTTTTACACTATTTATCAGGAGATCCCACAGGTTGAGGGCTGAGTCTACCAGACTGCCCCCACTTCAAATGCCAGTTCCAAGTCTGGGCCTCCAGAACTTCTGACCAACTATTTCTAAGCTGGGGTTCCCATGGCTTCCTCCTTTGCACTGTATTAATTTGTTAGAGCAGCTCATGAAACTCAGAGAAACAGTTTCGTTTAACTGGTTTATAACAAAAAATACAGATGAAAAGATGCATAAGGCAAAGTATGGGGGAAGGAGCATGGAGCTTCCATGCACCTCCGCTGGGTGCGCCGCCCTTCAGGAACCTCTACATATTCAGCTATCCAGAAGCTCTCCTAGCACTGTCCTTTTGGGTCTTTATGGAGGCTCCATTACATAGGCATCACTGATTAAACCATTGGCCATTGGTGATCGGCTTAACCTTCAGCCCCTCTCCCCTCCCCAGAAGTTGGAGGTGGGCTGAAAGTCCCAACTCTCTAATCCTCCCCTTGTTCTTTCTGGTCACCAGCCCCCATCCTGAAGCTACCTAGGGGCTGCCAGACATCAGGCAACTCATTAATAAACAAAAAGACATCACACTTCGGTGTTTCTAAGGATTTTAGGAGTTGTATGTCAGGAAATGGGGTTGAAGACCAAATATATATTTCATAATAGCACAATCTTTCAGTTCATTTATTTTCTCTTGCCTTTATCTATCCTGTTCTGGATTTATCCCTTGTTGAATTTTTATGTCAATGACCAAATTTTAAATTTCCAAGACGTGGGAGCGCCCAGTTACTTGGTACATTTTCCTGCCTCCTTGAACTAAATGACAGCACTACTCACTGCTGGGGTCAAAGATGTCAGTCACCAGCCAGACATGGTGGTTCACACCTGTAAACCCAGCACTTTGGGAGGCCAAGGTCGGTGGATCCCTTGAGCCCAGGAGTTTGAGACCAGCCTGGGCAAAATGGTGAAACCCCATCTCTACAAAAAATACAAAAATTAGCTGGTTGTGGTGGTACATGCCTGTGGTCCCAACTACTGGGGAGGCTGAGGTGGGAGGAGAGCTTGAGTCCAGGAGGTTGGGGCTGCAGTGAGCTGAGATTGTGCCACTGCACTCCAGCATGGGTAATAGAGCGAGACCCAGTCTCTAGAAAATAAATAAAAAGACTTCAGTCACCAAGGTAAGGAGATGGGTGGATACTCCTACTGTGGTACCTGAACTGTCATCCTGTCAAGCTGCCCCAAGACCAACTTTTGTCTCCTGGTTCCAAAACATGTGGATCATTTTTTGGTCCACTCCTGTCTTCTGCAGAAGTCCTCCTTGGCACTCTTCACTGTTACCCCATCTGCCATCTTTGTCAATTTTTTATCATTTATAGGAATTTGGGGTGGAATATGAGAAGAAAGCAACATATCTTCAGTACACAATCTTGAATCAGTAGCTATTTTTCACCTGTGCATTAGAGATGGGAAACTTGCAGAGCACTTAACAGGACTTCCTTATGACCATCAACTAGTATTTATTGAATTGTTTTTAGTAGGAAACATTAAGCAATTATCCTTCATAAAAACATTATGAAGTAAGTATTACTATATTCCCAGTTTTAAGATGAGAAAACAGATTAAAAACACCATAAAGAGCAGAGCCAGGTTACACTCCAGGTGGTCCGTTTCAGGAGCCTGAACTGCTTACTAATACACTATACGATGGCATATCCAGATGATTTTGGGAACACATTATACTTCTACCCTGCCAGGAGGGCCAAATATATTTACTTTGTCATCTCTGTGCTATAAGGGGCCACATTTCTACCCATCAACTCAATCTACATTACTCAAGCATGCTTGTAATTCATATGTTATTTCCTGATGCCAGGAAGAAGAGTCACAGTTCTGTTTCACTATGCTTTTATCTTTGAGACTCAAATTCCCCCTTCCCCACTATAAATTATTTGCACATACTAGTCTAGAAAGATTTAATATGCCACTTTCCCCTGCAAACACATCTCCACAATCATAAACACCATGAAATAAACTTCTCTTAGACAAATGAAAAAGTTTCTTACCTTTTTCTCCAGGCTAAGGATCAAAATTCAAGTTTTACTTGGTTAACTCTCCTGCTAATCTGAAAACTGTCTTCTTCTCTATAGATGCTTGCTGTTTCAGGGGGGCAGGCAGGAGTTATTTAAGAATAATTTCCATTACCTAATACCTTGATACTAATGTGAAAAAAATCATGAAAATCAGAGGTCAAACACTTAAAAAGATCCACGAAAAATCTCCTACAAAGACACTTAAATAAGCAAAATCATCAAATTTTCATAATGTGACAGGGAGAAGATTGAAGAAACCAAAAAAAGCAAGTATGTTCCTTTGCTGGAACTAATCCTATGGCTGATATAGATACAAGTTAATCAGCATACCTTTCTCCTGCTCATTATTCTACATATATAATATGGGTCTTAAGTAAGTAAACATTCCAAACTAGATGAAATATAGTTCCAGAGAGAAATTATAAGTAGTTTAAGACTTAACCCTTTGTATTAGAGTTCTCCAGAGGGACAAAACTAATAGGGGAGACATATATCTATATCTATAGATATAGATAGATGATAATAGATTAGATATAAATATATTAAAGGGAGTTTATTAAGGAGAATTGGCTCACATGATTACAAAGGCAAAGTCCTACAGTGGGCCATCTGCAAGCTGAGGAAGAAAGAAGCCAGTAGTGGTTCAGTCTGAGTCCAAAAGCCTCAAGAGTGGGGAAGCTCACAGTGCAGCCTTCAGTCTGTGGCCGAAGGCCCAAAAGCCCCAGGCAAGCCACGGTGTTAAGTCCAAGAGTCCAAAGGCCAAAGAACCTGGAGTCTGATGTCCAAAGGCAGGAGGAATGGATGGAGGCATCCAGCACAGGAGAGGGATGAAAGCCAGAACTCTGCAAGCCAGCTTAGCCCACCTTCTCTCCTCCTGCTTTGTTCTAGCTACCCTGGCAGCCGACTGGATGGTGCCAACCCACATTGAGGGTGAGTCTTCCTCTCCTAGTCCACTGACTCAAATGTTAATCTCCTCTGGCAACACCCTCGCAGACACACCCAGAAACAATACTTAGCTATCTAGGCATCCTTTAACCCTATCAAGTTGATACCTAATATTAACCATCACACCCTAGGATTTAGAATTTTCTTAAGAACACTGAATGACCCTTGCCCAGGATCGTATCTGTGCTGTGTCTGAAGTCTGTTTTAGACTCCCTCCTGGCCTAAACAATTTTCCTTCAATGCACTGAAAAATGATAATCCCACAAACTAGAAACCAAGACTTGTGCAAAATCAAAACATTGCAAAGGCGGGTGTGGGGAAATCAAGCTCTTATCTTTAGGTATATTCTATTCCTAGGTGTTTAAAACACTAATATTAAAAAGTGATATGGATCTTCACCTACCCTCTGGTAATTTGCAGTTATTGCCCTTTGATCATGTAAAGCAACTGAGATCATTTGCTCCTGACTTCACGTCACTAATCTGTATCCTTTATTTTTTGCTCCAAGTGTTCCTTCTTCTGAGAGCCTAGTGCTGCTCCAGTACCTAGATATCTCTCTCTCCCCCTCTCTCTCTGTCTCAATATCCAATCGATCCCAAGCTGTATTACCTCTTTACCAACTTTGGGAAAGGGGACCAGTATCCAGGCTTGGATAAGCCAAGGAAAAATACTAAGGAACTGCTTAAAGCTCTAGTAGTTCTTCTACTTTGCTGTTTCTGGCTTTGGCCATCTAAAGCAAAGTTCCTTGGATTGGCTGACAGTGAGATACTCTCTAGATTCTTGTGTCTCTTTTTAGTAGGACCACCTAAGATGTATCATCCATTGTGTAACGAGTTCTTGACCAAAGAAAAGAAATCTTAAGGTCTTCGGACTCTGTCATCTTTCTTGTTTGCCACTCTTTGGACTGTAATTTGAAGAGAAAAAGCCTTTTCTTGTGAAAATTTTGGATGCTGAGTAGTTGACAAGAACAGTAACTTCAGCTAGAAAATGCTGGAAACAATTTAATAAGCAGAAATGATTAACTCCAAAATCATCGACATGACTCCATCAACCCCATTTTTAAATTTCTATTTAAACATTTCCCAAATTATTTGCACATTCTTCTTTTGGCTGTAAGTCTTGTTTTTCTCTACGCTACCTAATAGTTTTCTAGATAATTTCTATTCCCTTGACTTGTTCTTACGTTAAATCCTCAAAATTAAGAGCTTTCAACTCAAAAATCAGAAATAGGAAAGAAGTGTTTAATGAAATGATTTCACTTTTTTCTGAAAGTATTGACGTGAAGTATTAAAAGCATCATCTGATAGAAAAAGAAGGTACTTGCCAAATGTTATATTGGCCTTTATAGAGCACTAGTAACAGACACTATAAAGTCTTTTGTTTCCTAATTTATTATTTTCCTAATGGGCCGCATAGCAGACACTGAAGGTTCTACATAACAAAGGTCCTACAAGTAAATTGTGAAAATCCCTTATTGGATGGTGTTTTTAGAATACAGAAGGTCTTATTTCCTTAATGCAAGATGCTTAGGGAAGTCACTCTCAAGTCACTAGAAATCTATTAAAGCACCACTTGCTGGAAAATGGAATGTGCTCTGGAAGTACAACGGTGCTCTTGCTAGTGCCTTCCTAACCATAACAATAATAACAACAACACTGATCAAATATTTACCATGTTCCAGCCACTGTACTAAGTGTTTTGGGTACATTACCTCATTTAATCTTCACATCAAGCCTAGAAGATAGTTTCCATTGTTTTTCCCACTTTACAGGGGAATAACTTGAGGATCAATTTGCTGTAAGGAAGTTTATTTATCACAAGTAAAGAAACTTTTCCAAGGTCATACAGTCCTTATGTGAGGAAGCTATACTCAAAGCTGATGTTCATCACCACTACAGGCTAGTGCCTTCTCAGCAAGAACTACTCTTACAGTGCTAAGAGGAGAAATGGGCAAGGTGGTAAGAGCCAGAATATCTATTGTTGATATTGCAGATACAGCTCTGAACTTAAGTCCCTAAAAATGATCTCCAACCTCAGTTGCCTCTGAGATGCCTTCAGCATGATATGTGATCATGTGAGAGCCATGTTATTTGTATTCTTTTTACCACCTCTTCTGCATCCATCTGGAGATAGTTCTCTTTTCTGTTTTTTCTAGAGGAAAAAAACAAAGACAAAAAAACAGGGAGATCTTAGCAGAACCAAGGCAGATTAGATATTAGC